>NC_132910.1:103845142-106245142 GCF_047675955.1 Chlorocebus sabaeus
CTGCAGTCCACATTGACCACAAAGTGAGATAAACTCAGCACAGAGGCACTCCCAGGCACAGAGAGAAGTGGAAGAGTCAGGGAAGACCTCCTCGGTTACTGACTCTTAGCCACAGAGTTAGAGGCCAAGAAATTAACAAGTGAACAGAGAGGAGGGCAGGCAGAATGCACTTGGCAGAAAGAGATCTTGGCAAAGGGGTAAAAATCATGATGTGTTTGGGGTTCATTCTGGATGAGTGAGGCAAGGAAATGTGTAGGCAGCTGCCAGAGGAGGTTTGGAGAAGTGGGCAGGCCTCAGAGCAGGGAAGACATGAGGGCTTAAGAGGAATTCAATTTTATTCCGAAGGCCATGGGATGGTGTCAGGAGTTTTTTTAAGAGACTAACTAGGCCAACACCATTTCTAGAGCAATCGTAGCGGCAATAGTATGGAGTCTGAAGGGGTCGGAGAAATGGAAGAAGGTTCTTCCAGTAAACTGGGCAGTCAATGACAAAATCCTGACCTGAGCTAGCAGCAGGAAGAGATGAAGCGGGGTGTTGCGGTCTATAAAGAGAGGCCAACGATAGGTGACGTCCTGGAACATCAGCCTCAGGTTCTGCCTCACGTAATGCGCGTTTCCGACTGTACTTCTTTGTGAATTTTGCTACCTGTTTCAGTTAAATTTGACATGCAGAGAGGAGAAAACTCTTTCTGGATGAATGTCTATTCTTTTCAGAACACAGAGCCTCTATTATCTACTTTCTACACAAATTTCTACTGGATATCAAAGAAGCCTTTCAGAGCTAGTTCTGGGAGATGCTAAGTCCCAAAAAACCTCGCTGGAATGAAATGTAGAAGCAGCACCGAGAGGGGCCGGTGCAGCAGGCTTGGGTCTAGGGTATGACACGTTCCCTACATATGCCCTAGCTATGCCCTAGGTATACCATACATATGCTCTACATGAACCCTACATATGCCCTAGATATGCCCTAGATGCACCCTACATATGCCCTAGATATACCCTACATATGCCCTAGATATGCCCTAGGTATACCATACATAGGCTCTAGATAAGCCCTGTGTATACCCTACATATGCCCTAGATAGGCCCTAGGTATACCATACATGTACTCTACATAAACCCTACATATACCCTACATATGTCCTAGATATGTTCTAGGTATGCCTTACGTATGCCCTACCTATGCCCTACATATACCTTATGTATGCCCTACATATACCCTAGATATACCCTACATATGCCCTATATATACCCTATGTATGCCCTAGATATGCCCTAGGTATATCATACATAGGCTGTACATAAGCCCTATGTATACCCTACATATGCCCTAGATAGGCCCTAGATATACCATACATAGGTTCTACATAAACCCTACATATACCCTACATATACCCTAGATATATCCTAGGTATACCTTACATATGACCTAGTATGCCCTATGTATGCCCTAGATATACCCTACATATACCCTACATATGCCCTATATATACCCTATGTATGCCCTAGATATACCCTACATATGCCCTAGATATACCCTAGATATACCACACATATGTTCTACATAAACCTTATATATGCCCTAGGTATGCCCTAGATACCTTCTAGGTATGTCCTACATATGAACTAGTATGTCCTATGTATGCCCTAGATATACCCTACATATGCCCTGCATATACCCTACATCTGCCCTAGATATACCCTATTTATACCCTAAACATATCTTAGATAAACCTTATATATGCCCTACATACACCCTAGATATACCCTATATATGCCCTAGATATGCTCTGCATATGCCCAGATGCTTTTGAGTGTGGGCATCAGTGCAGATCATCTCCTTAAGTGTGGCAGAAGGGACCCTGGTTCCTTTTTGTTTTTACTGCCTCCCATCTTTAACTAGACGACTTTCTTTTTAGGTTCTTCCTGTGAGTTGACGTGGAAAGCTAAGACGAATGCATTTTGCACAAACTGACTCAACAAGCTCACCTGGTTTATCACTGAGTGGCTAGGTGTCAAACTCTTGGCTTACACCCCGGAGATTGGATGCTGCTTTCATTTATAGAAAAGAACTGTTTGGAAATGAGGGCTGAGGCTCCTGGTCATTTTCTTTGGCTGCTTCTTCCCAAATATGATGAGATGCCTCAGGTGGACAGTTTTGGAGCTACCTACAGCCTGTACACAGGAGGGCTTACCACATCTGTAAATTTTGAATCTGAGTTAAAATTGGCTGACCTCTGAATCAGAAAGTTTTGTTTTGGAAGTACTGACTTAATTTCTGTTCCAGTTACAAATAGCAAGATTAAAGCTATAGCTGAGGATTCTGGTAGTACATGTTTCTAAAAACCTAAGTGACAATGAAATAGCTTAATGAACTAGTAAATTTCTTTGCAGGAAGTATAAGACTTGTAAAATCATTGAAGAAAAGCTTTAAGATAGCATATAAATACAGTATGCATTGTTAAAGTGTGTTTAATTATGCCAGTAGATTGTTATTTTAAAGCAATTCCAAAGACAGTTGTATAGGTTACTCATAATAAAGGTAATTACAATATTTATGCTTTGAAATAAGAAGTGTTATGTTTTTTAAGAGTGTAATTATGTTCCTGAGTGAGTCTATGTAGAGAAAGGCAAAAGAACATAAGGGCCTCTACTTGAAGCCTTCAGCTGCTGAGTTAGAATTTGCAAGTCAAAATGTATTTGCACCTGATTCTCAGAACACACAAAAAAGTCACGAAAGCTTACTTTAAGGAGAAATTCTGAAGATTATTAGCAATTTTTTTAGAGTAAACCAGGGGGAAGGAAAACAAAGCAGGGAAACCAAGTGAGACTTGCAATTTTGTCTACCACATGTAAATGTGCAGATGGTTGACATATCTAAAGCAATCCTGGCAACGGTCTTGCATGCATCATCCCAGTAAGCACATTTATAACAGGCAGCCCATGTACCTGGCTCGACACAGGATGCAAAACATGTATTAGACATGGCTCATTCCAGACCTGGTCCCTGGCTTCAAGCTAATTCACCATGCAGTTGGCAATATAAGACACACACCCGACAAGTGGACACACAAGTGCAGGCATACAATTCACGCCACCGAGCAGCCTTGCCTGTGATCTGAATACATCCCTTTCCTCTTTGGGAAGTGAAACCACACGATGAAGCATTTCAGGCACAACAAATGGGTGACAGAGGCATGATAGGCCTGACTTTAAAGTTATCTTAAAACACCTTCTGTATTTCGGCTTCATCTTTCATAAAGGCAGAATCAGAACAGTTTCCACTACATATGTCTTCTCTTTGCTTTCTCTTAGTGTGGACAATGATGCTGGCTGAACTTAGAGGGGTTTGGAGACAATGAATCTCTGGTTAAGCAAGGTCACAAATAAGGGTTGTTACAGTTGAGGAAAGAGAGGTTATCAGTTTTGGCTAAACCCAAAACAGCAGCGGTCTCATGTAAAAGAAGACTGAAGGCAGGTAGTCTACGCCCATGCTTCAAGGACCAAAGCTGCTTCTCTCCTGCTGTTCCACCAACCCTCACCAAGAGGCTTCCACCTCATTGCTTCAAGATGGCTGCATGGGCTCCAGCCATTATGTCTGGATTTTAGCCAGCAGGAAAGAGGGTGGAGAGAAGAAGGGCATGCCCCTCCCTTTAAGGTTGCTTCTTAAAAGTCTCACACAGTTCCACCTGCATCCCGTCAGCCAGAAATTAGTTGTATGACCCACATAGTCGCAAGGGAGGCTAGAAAATGTGGTCTTTATTCTGGGCAGCCATGTGCCCAGCTACACACCAGGGGCTCTGTTGTGAAGCAACAAGGGGAGAACAGATACTGGGGGATCTCTGTCATAAGGAATTAGCCAAAGGTACGAATGCATGAAGGAGCCTGGGCACTGTTATTTGAATTGGCACACTTTCTCTGCTTGTCTAGAAAAGGAAGTTGCACCTGTGTTAGCAGAGGGCAAAGACCTGCAATGCTTACCTGGCGCCAACCAGTACAGGAAAACAGCTCCCCTATGGCACCAACCAGCCTCCTGTCTGGCTTGATAGGTTTGCAATTATGTCTTTATTAAGGAAGAGCCAAATTCTGATGTCTATTCTCACTTTTTCTTCCACAGATCACTTATAAATCCTATTCTCAGTGATGTCATTCCAGACCAGAACCCACTGGAAGCCTCCAGGTGCTGCAGCGAGGAGGAGCTGGAACCCTTCTCCTCCAGGTGCTGACTCGTGCTGCTGTAGTTCTCGTCTGTAGAGGACGTGGACCATCCAGGGAATCACCTGCAGCTGACAGAGGAAACCCTGAAGCCCACCAGGCCTGTAGAGACTGGGGAAACACCAGTGCCTGAGGATAGTGGCTTAACTGCCAGAGAACATGGGGCTGAGGTGGAGCCTGGATGACTCTTCTGCCTCTGAGCAATGCTGCTTGCCCTGCTCACAACAACAGTGTCTTAACATCTGCTGAGTTCCCAGGTCCTCTTAGCAGCAGGCAGAGGCATTCGGAGTCCAGACCCCAAAGACACGCTGATCTGGTTTAAATCCGACTGTGCTGTTCATCACCCAGGGGACCTAGGCAGGTTACATCGTCTTTTTGTGCCTCCGTTTCCTCATCTACAGGACAGGGGTATTCTAGTTTCCTGTGATTGCTGTAACGAATTTACAACCTTTATAACAAATTACCACAAATTTGATGGCTTCAAACGACAGAAATTTATTCTGTCACAAACCTGGAGACCAAAAGTCTGAAGTCTCTATCACTGGACTGAAATAAAGGTGCAGGTGGGGCTGGGCGCGTTGGCTCACGCCTGTAATCCCAGCACTTTGGGAGGCCCAGGAGGGCGGATCATGAGGTTAGGAGTTTGAGACCAGCCTGGCCAATATGGTGAAACCCTGTCTCTACTAAAAATACAAAATTAGCCAGGTGTGGTAGCATATGCCTGTAATCCCAGCTACTCGGGAGGCTGAGGCAGAAGAATCGTTTGAGCCTGGGAGGCGGAGGTTGCGGTGAGCTGAGATGGTGCCTCGGCACTCCAGCCTGGGCAAACAAAAGCGAAACTCCCTCTCAAAAAAAAAAAAAAAGTGCAGGTGGGGTCGCACTCCCTGTGGAGTCGGAGTCGCTAAGGGGAGAATCCTTGCCTTGCCTGGCCCAGCTTCCAGCTGAGCCAGCATTCCTTGGCTCTTGGCTTAGGCTGCAGCCCTCCAGTCTCTGCCTCTACGGTCACATTGCATTCTCCTCTTCTGTGCATCCATAATGCCCCACGTTTCTCTTATAAGGACACTCTTGATGGCATTTAGGGCCCACCTGGATAACTCAGGGTAACACTCCCACCTCAAGATTTTAAAATTAATCGCACTTGCAAAGATCCTTTTTCCATAGAAGGTCACATTTGACAGGTTCTAGGAATTTGGATCTGATCTCATGGAGTCAGGCACATTGAAATCACTGTAGAAGTGTTGGATTTTATTATTGTCTTTTATTTATCTATTTATTTATCTATCTATCTATTTATTTATTTATTTTTGAGACAGAGTAATGCTCTGTTGCCCAAGCTGGAGTGCAGTGGTGTGATCTCAGCTCACGGCAACCTCCGCCTCCTGGGTTCAAATGATTCTCCTGCCTCAGCCTCCTAAGTAGCTGGGATTACAGGTGCCCACCACCACGCCCAGCTAATTTTTATATTTTTAGTAGAGACGGGGTTTCACCATGTTGCCCAGGCTGGCCTCAAACTCCTGACCTCAGGTGATCTGCCCGCCTCAGCCTCCCAAAGTGCTGGGATTACAGGTGTGAGCCACCATGCTGGGCACTATTATCTCCTTTAAAAGGTAAATGGTACAGAAAGGATAGAGGCAGGGAACTCGGGTCTGCAGATAGCTGGTGCAGAGACCTTTCCACTGATTCTCCAGTCTTGCTACAAAACCTACTTCTGCACTCCAGCTTCCCACTGAAAAGACCTCAGAATCAACATGACTGTCAACTCTTGCAAATCAGCACTCCCAAAATGCTCAGGTGTCCTTTCAAAATGCCTGCCCTTTGGCTGTGCTTTCATTCCATCTCCATTCTCCCTCTCCACGTTTTCACCTCGGTCTGCATTGATATTTATCTCTTCCCCTCAAAGAAAACTAGATCTAGTCATAGCCAATAGAGACAGCGTTGTGAGAAAGTAATTACAAGACCTGAAAGATGTATATGTTTTCCTAAACTTTGGAAATGCAGGAGGATGACAGAGGAAGAGTGTATATGTGTGTTGTATATAAGTATATGTGTTTTGATAAATATAATTTTCTGAATTATCAGAATAGGCTAGATTAAATAGACTAGATTAAGTTACTTATCCAAGCTCATACAATTTCAAATTGACCTCCAAATTTCAATGACTCATTACAGTAGTTTTTTCTTATTCATGCCCCTGCCAATGTGGGCTGTGGGTAGAGAAGTCCTCTGCTCCGTATGGTCACTCAGGAGTCCAGGCTGATGGAGCACTGCTGGTCACTGTGGCAGAGAGACAATGCCCTTTGTCCAAGAGCACACAGCACATTGTCACTGTATTCACAGCACATTGTCCATGACTAACTGCAAGGGGGCAAGGAAGTCGGGGAGGTCACATGGCTATTTGGTGAGCCAGAAATATCTCTGCTACAGTGACATAGAGAATTGAAATGTATTCCTTTTCTGTCCTAGAATAGCTTCACAGGGGAAAAAGGGTCTAAGCCATAGGAATTCAGAGCTGCAGAAATATGAATGAACTGCTTCCATTCATATTTATGTCCATTCATTAAGTATAAAGGATATTATCAGACTTGCATTGCCTTTTATGTTTCTACCGTAAGTACTTCCACCTATATTCTGACAGACTTTTAAAAATCAAGAAGATACCTTTTCTCCTTAATTTTTCCTGAAACAACAGGCAGACTTTATCCTAATTAGGACAAGCAATATGTGAAAGCTAAAGTTTCCTCCTGTGCCCTGCTCTGGGGGTGGGGGTAGAGATCGTCCGCACTTGTTCACCAGTGTGTCACTCCCACCCTCCCCTGCTCTCCTCAGCCAGCCGCTCCCTCCCCACAGCTGTCCCTTAGCGTGTATTCAGTACTAGCTGAAATCTGATAACTGGGTTTGCAATTCATTTTTTGAATGGAAGGTACAAAAAGCACTAAACCTGAAACTTAGAAGTAAAAGAGACTTTTTTTTTGTATGCCACCACGAACTGCTTGAAATCATGTCCCCAGATCCTCTTTTCCCTCCAATTTGCAGAGTCCCAGTTAAAGCATTGCTCTTCTGAGCACCGAGGACTTGGTAAAAGGACTCTCAGAGGCAGTGGAGAGAGTTCTGCTCTGCATCTAATTTGGGCCAAAGGAGTCAAGTGTCTGTGACCTTGACGCTGGGGATGGGGTGTGGAGTTATTTCCCAGGACACCTGATTCCCTATAAACCCCAATCATACCTTCCACTGAATAAATGATAGCACAACCCTCATGCGGGGCCCTGCAAGACGTTTTGATGTTTGGGCTAGAAATTGCTGAATTTAGAATGGCGGGTTTCCAGATCTGTGATTCTAAAAGAGAAAGAGTCAAGAAAAAAAAAAAAAAAAAAAGAGCTTCTCAGAAATAAAATCCCAAGCAGAGAAATATGAACGAGTCGGGGGCCCGAGCAGGGCGCGCTGCCGGAGCTGCATAGGTTGCGCTGCCGGCCACGTCCCCGCGCTGGGCCGAGGTCTCCTTCCTACAGTCCTAGGGCCGCCGGGCCGCCGCGGGCCTGCTGAGCCCAATGCGTCTATTACCAGAGTGGAGAGTCTGCCATCATCTCACATGTGCCACAAAGGATGGCATGGCCCGGGAGTGCCCCACCACGTGGCTTTCACCCCCTGCAAAGCCGGACCTCGCCCAGTGACACAGTGTCAAGCCCGCAGCTCTCCAAGGAGGAAGACGGCCCAGGCTGGGGGCATGCCCTCAGCCGCGGCCTCTGATCCCTTGGCCAAGCAGGAGAGAACTATTAGCAGCCTGAGGAGCTGGCTGGCTGGGAGCCTCAGGGACTCGCACAACCTTGCTCCCAGCTCACGCTCAAGATGTGGACAGCTCTTGTGGTCATTTGGATTTTCTCCTTGTCCTTATCGGAAAGTCATGCAGCATCCAACGATCCACGCAACTTTGTCCCTAACAAAATGTGGAATGGATTAGTCAAGAGGAATGCATCTGTGGAAACAGTTGATAATAAAACGTCGGAGCAATAAAACTTCTGCCTAACCACGGCAGCAACTTCTCCTGTCACGTTGACCAAAGGGACTTCGGCAGCCCACCTCAACTCTACGGAAGTCAAAACAGAGCACACAAGCAGGACAGACTTGAGTGAACCAGCAACTTCAGGAAGTGCAGCTGATGGTGCGGCCTCCAGTGCTCCCACGACTGCGGCCTCCAGTACGACTGCGGCCTCCAGTGCTCCCACGACTGTGGCCTCCAGTACGACTGCGGCCTCAGTACGACTGTGGCCTCCAGTGCTCCCATGACTGCGGCCTCCAGTACGACTGCAGCCTCCAATGCTCCCACGACTGCCGCCTCCAGTACGACTGCAGCCTCCCATGCTCCCACGACTGCAGCCTCCAGCACTCCCGCGACACTGGTACCCGTCACGCCCATATCCACATCCGCTACTGCCACTGGGCATCCATCTCTCAGCACAGCCCTGGCACAAGTGCCAAATAGCAGCACGGTGCCAAGAACAGCAACCCTGGCCACGTTGGCCACACATGCTCAGACTGTGGCCACCACAGCAAACACGGGCAGCCCCATGAGCACTCGGCCAAGTCCTTCCAAGCACATGCCCAGTGACACCACGGCAAGCCCTGCAGCCCCTACGCGTCCCCAAGCACAAGGTCTCATTAGCCAGGTGTCAGTGGACCAGCCTGTGGTTAACACAACCCCAGAGCCCACCCCCAACCTCACAGTGGTGACCACCACCAAGGCACAAGCCAAGGAGCCAACTGCCAGCCCAGTGCCAGTGCCTCACACCAGCCGAATCCCTGAGGTGGAGGCCACGTCCCCCACGACACAGCCAAGCCCCACGCCATACACCCAGAGAGCCGCTGGGCCAGGCACACCCCAGGCACCGGAACAGGTAGCGACTGAAGCCACACCAGGTACTGATTCCACTGGGCCAACACCCAGGAGCTCAGGGGGCCCTAAGATGCTAGCCATGGACTCCTGCCAGCCCAGCACCCAAGGCCAGTACCTGGTGGTCACCACCGAGCCCCTCACCCAGGCCAAAACTATCCTCCTGGTGGTGCTGTTACTCGGGGTGACCCTTTTCATCACAGTCTTGGTTTTGTTTGCCCTGCAGGCCTGTGAGAGCTACACGAAGAAGGACTACACCCAGGAGGACTACTTAATCAATGAGATGTATGTGGACTCGGAAATGTGAGGGGGCGGGGCCTGGCGGGAAGCCGGGCCCCTTCCTTGTCCTTTCCTTTTGCCTTTGAGACCAAACCAAGTACTTCCAAATTCTTTTGGTGCAATTTAGGAGATATGCCAGATGCTTAAACACATTTAATTGCTGTCAGGTTAATTCCATGATCACTAAAGAGTTGCTGCTTTTTTCAAAAAAAAAAAAAAAAAGAAATATGAATGAGTCTATTGTTGGGGAAAGGGCACCTTTGGAAGCCGATGTGCGTCCTGCTGGTTCTGCCCTGTGGTCTCTCTTTCTTGGATCAGGCCTGCTTCCTCCTGGTGTTCCACAGGCCTAGAGTGAGGTCCTGTTCCGGTCCTCATCAGACCTACACCCGCCATGCTTTTGGTTTCTCTCTTCTCCAAATCCCTGGCTGAGTTGGACAGTCCTGAGGCTCAATTTTTTTCCTGCCATTCCTACAAATCTGCATCCAACCCCTCGGGCATAAGGTATTTTATTGGCAATTCACTGAGAAAAACAGAAGAGGGTCAGACTTATGCAATGATGGAGAAATCCCAGAGGCGGCCAACATCTCAGGGCCTCAGAGCAGCCATTCCCAGAGGGGACAGCAAAGTCGGCTGCCCCCTGTCCCTGCCCCCTCCTTTATTGTCCCGTTTGCTCCACCACAGCCTCCCTCTGCTCCAGCACCTGGGTGGCTCTCCTCGGGATGGGAGTGGCTGTCCAGGTGTGGAAGGCAGTAGTGAAAGCACAGGTGCCGTTGGAGTGTCCCAGATGATGATTCACATCTCAGGGAACTTCGGATGAGAGGTTTAACTTCAATGAAAGATTTTTCTCCCCAAAGGAAAGTCACCTTCAGGTGCTTCCTCATAGGACCTTAATGGATAGATACACGCTACAGAGGGCCCATCAGGGAGCTCACATTTTAAAGGTGGGAGGAGGGAGGCAGAACAGAACAGCATGTTAAAGAGGCCATGGGACCTTCAGCCTAAGTGGTACTTGCTAAGTCAGATGCCCAGAGCAGGCCAGGCAACAAGACAGAGCTGCCCTGGGTCCATATGGCATCTCTGTGTCATTGATGCAATGGGGGCGTTCTTCTGGGACAGGCATCCCCGGTTGGGGCCACTGCTCAGCAAGCAGAGCCTGAGCACCTTCCAGGCCCCGGTACCATGGCAAGGAGCCTCGCACGTGACACACCTGCTCTCTGTGTGCGGTGCCCGGGTATGGCAGCAGGGAGGACCATGAAGTTCACTTTCACTGGGGCTGTCACTCAGCCACATGCCCTATGGGCCTGACGTTGTCAGATCTTTCCATTTTGCAAGAGACACTAAGGTTCAGACTGTAATAGGAACTCTCCTGATTTATAAACATAGGCGGCTGTTTAAAATATTTTAAACATCACGTGGGCCCAATGAAACAATGAGTAGCTTCCGAAGCAGAAGGTCAGGAAGTCCAGGCCCCAAGTGTGCTCAGGCTTGAGGGAAAGCCCTTAAGGTGACAGCGGTGGGATTCTAGAGTGTGAGGCAGAGAAGAAAGGCAAGCGAAGAAGCTCTAGGCCTTTCGCTCGGGGTGGACCATGAGGAAAATGAACTGTGGGAATGCTCTGCTTTTTCTTGTTTCTGTGCCTTCTATTATGAGAAAGGCAGGAGGCTGGGCCTGGTGGCACACGCCTGTAATCTCAGCACTTTGAGAGACTGAGATGGGAGGATTGCTTGAGCCCAAGAGTTCAAGATAAGGCTGAGCAACATAGCAAGACCATATACAGAATAGATAGGCATGGCGGCACACACCTGTAGTACTAGCTACTCAGAAGGCTGAGGTGGGAGGATTGCTTGAATCCAGGAGTTTGAGGCTACAGTGAGCTGTGATCACATCACTGCACTGCAGCCCGGGAGACAGAGCAAGACTCCATCTCTAAAAAATAAAATTAAAAAGGAGGAGAGCTGGAGAGGGTGGAACAGGCTAAGAGGGAAAGGAAGGTTCACACTGAAGTAGCACTCAGCTTCTGCAACAGTCCAGACTTCTGGCCTAGCAAGGCCATCATAAGAGCTGACACATTAGTGTAGACAAAACGGCAGACACCATTTTAGGCATTTCAACTCATTTAATCCCATCAACATCCCTATTCAACAGGTCTTGGTATAATCCTCACTTTACAGATGAGTACATTGAGACACAGAGAGGTTAAATCACTTGCCCAAGGTCACACAGCTAGCAAACGGCAGAGCTGGGATTTGCACCCAGGCAGCCTGGCTCCAGAGCTCATGTTCTTAGCCACTACCTCCGCTCAGCATGAGAAACATGGCAGACAACACTCAGCTTCAGGGGACATGGCAGACAACATTTATCTTTGAGAATCCTGGGGAAACAGAGGGAACCAGAAGACTGCAGAGAGACATGATGTGTCCTGATTTTTTATTTTGAAAAGCTTTAAATAAGGTATATTCATACAAAAATACAGACAATAAAACAATGACATACCTGTGTACCCACCGCCCAGATTAAGACGTAAACGTTTCAGTTATTTGTTGCCTGTGGCCCTTCCACACCCATTTGTTCCCTCCTCACTTCCCTGCCTGTTTGTACAATTTTGCCACATCTGTGTATATTCATAAATGGCATATCGAATAGTTGTGCAAGTTTTAAAACTTTATATAAATGGTACTACACACACACACACACACACACACACACACACACATTTTTTGGGACAGGGTCTCAGTCTGTCACCCAGCAGACTGGATGCAGTGGTATGCTCACAGTTCACTCCAGCCTCAACCTCCAGGGCTCAAGTGATCCTCCCACCTCAGCCTCCCCAGCACTGAGACTACAAGCACGCACTACCACGCCCGGCTAATCTTAACATTTTTTATACCTAGTTTTGCCATGTTGCACAGGCTAGTCTCAAACTCCTGGGCTCAAGCAATCCACCCACCCACCTCAACCTCTTGGGTAGCTGGGACCACAGGCTCACACCACCACATCCAGCTAATTTTTAATGTTGTTGTTGAGATGGGGGGGTCTCATTATGTTTCCCAAGCTGGTCTCAAACTTCTGGGCTCAAATGATCCTCCCACTTCGACCTCTCAAAGTGCTGGGATTACAGGTGTGAGCCACCATGCTCACCTATACTATATTTTATGTAACTCATTTAATCCCTTCAGCAACATATGTAACTCATTTATGCCTTCAGCAACATGTTTTTTGAACCCTGTGGTTTTGAGATTCATCTATGTGACACATGAATTTTACATTCACTTATTTTTGTACACTTTTTTATTAGAGCGTAATATCCATTAATAAAATTCACAAATCTTAAAGGTGCAGCTTAAGGAATTTTTTAAAGTGGTTACACCCATGGAACCATTATTTGTTTTAAAAAATTAAGCAATTGGTTACCAGGACTTAGAAGCTTTCCTTCCACCCTCTTTCATGTTCATTCACTTAAATTGCTAAGTAGTATTCCATTGTGTAAACATATTATGATTTCTTAATCTGTTTTTAAATTATAAACATGTAAGTTGTTTGCACCATTTCTCTTAATAAACAACGCCGTTGGAACATTTGAGCTTATCTCCGGTGTGTACCTGGGCGTTGTCTCGCTGAGGGGTGGGGTCTGCGCTTCACTTGCTGTTGTTCGCCAGAAAGTCCCGATTCTCACTCCACTGCAGTGTGTAAGGGTTCCCTTCCTCCACATTCTCACAGCCCTCAGAACTGTCAGACTTACAGAGTTCCTAAAATAAAGGGTGTGAAATTGTTGCTCACCATGATTTTAATTCATGCTTCCCTGATTACAGATGAAGTTGAGCATGGTTTTGAATTTTTATGGGCCATTCAGTTTTCCTCTTCTGTGAATTGCTTATTCATGTCCTTTGCCAGTTTTTCTATCGGATTGTTTATCTTTTTCCGCTTGATTTACAGGAGTTCTCTACATAATCTGGGTACTACTACTCTCACATCAGTTATAGATCAAGGTGTGGTGCTTTACTTCAGTTTCCCAAAGAGGGAAGAGGATTAGTTTTAAGAGCTACAAGCCATTGAGTTTGTAATAAATTTCTAGCAAAATTCTAGAACAGATTATTAAGTGGATGATTTGTGAGCACTGAGAATGGAAAGTTGTGATCATGGGAGAGACCCACATGACAAGAAACAAGTCATTCTGAACTCTCAGCCTTGCCTTGGTAGGATTTCAACTTCCAACCACCACCATTTGGGTGACACTCTTAAATTATGAGCCACAAAGTGCTTTACATATATCATCTCACAGCAGCCTCTGAGACTGCTGTCATCCTCATCTTTATTTTATGGACAAGAAGAGTGAGGCTCTCAGTTAATCAGCAGCACGATGAATGAGGAAGCAGCCTGGCCTGGTAAACCAGGGAGTGCTGATGTATCTGTGCTGCAATTTCAGCAAGGCCTTGGACCTTGGCGTTGTCGACATATGGAGAATTGTGGACTGAATCATAGACATCAGATGGGCACAGTTACTGTGTTCTGTGAGTGTTGGTCTTACAAGAATTTTCTAGAGACCTGCACCTGGGCTCTGTTCTGATCTAGTCAATAAGTTCACCAATGTCTTCTTAGAAAGCAGAGGCAAGGCTGGGCGCAGAGGCTGACACCTGTAATCCCAGTACTTTAGGAGGCCAGGGCAGGAGGATTGCTTTAGCCCAGGAGTTTCAGACCAGGTTGGGCAGCATAGTAAGAACCTCTCTGTACAAAAAAAAAAAAAAAAATTAGTAGGGTATGGTGGCACATGCCTGTTGTCCCAACTACTTGGGACACTGAGTTGGGATGATCACTTGAGCCCAGGAGGTTGAGACAACGGTGAGCCACAATTGTGCCGCTGTACTCCAACCTGAGTGACAGAGTGAGGCCCTATCTCAAAAACAAAAGGGGAGTTGGGGATAAAACAGGATGACTAAAAGAAGCAACTAGTGTGTGCCACTATCATGAGGAGAAATAGGCGGGAGGAGTAAATACAGCACCTACAACTGAAACACCCAGGTACATGCATTTGAATTCGTCATGAAAACAACTCAAACCATGGAGAACAGAGAAAACCAATGCAAGATGACAGCACAGCCAGGAACAACATGGAGCCAGGGGAGCCTCCCCTGCCTAGGGAAGTGGCGAGTGAATGAGCAACCCCAGGGACCCACGCTTTGCCCATGGATCTTTGCAACCCTAAGGTCAGAAGATCCCCTTGTGAACCCACTCCACCAGGGCCTGGAGTCTGACATGTGGAGCTATGTGGGGTCTTGGGAGAGCAGCTGCCCAGGCACATGTGGAGCCCCAGGAGCTTTAGATACCTGGGTTTCCTGGCAAAAGTGACTATAGCCCCAGCAAAATGGGAGGTTAGAACCTGGTACGTACCCCTCAGAAAGGGGCTGAATCCAGAGGGCTGAGCAGTGATGGTTTGCAGACCCTGCTTCCATTGCACCTTGCAGGAATAACACCCACTAGTTTGGAACTCCAGCCAGCCATGGGTAGCAACATTACATCTCCCTGGGATGGAGCTCCCAGGGAGAGGGGTGGCAGCCATCTTAGCTGTTTAGCAGCCTTAGCTGTTCTTGCCTTCGGGCTTTGAAGAGTCTGAGGCAACTGGGGCTGGTGCAGGCCCCCAGCACAGCACAGCTGTTCTACGAAAATGTGGCCAGACTGCTTTTTTACACAGGTATCCATGCAATTTTATGAAAATTAAACGACTGGCTCCTGAATGACTTTTGGGTAAATAATGAAATTAAGGCAGAAATCAAGAAGTTTTTTGGAATTAAGGAGAACAAAGATACAACATACCAGAATCTCTGGGACACAGCTAAGGCACTGATAAGAGGGAAATCTATAGTATTAAATGCTCACATCAAAAAGTTAACAACCTAATATCACAACTAAAACAACTAGAGAAGCAAGAGCAAACCAACCCCAAAGCCAGCAGAAGACAAGAAATAACCAAAATCAAAGCTGAACCAAAAGAGATCAAGACACAAGAAACCATTCAAAAGATCAACAAACCCAAGCTGTTTTTTTGAAAAAATTAATAAGATAGGCTGTTAGCTAGATTAATAAAGAAGAAAAGAGAGAAGATCCAAATGAACACATTGAGAAATGACAAAGGGGATGTTACCACTGACCCCACAGAAAATACAAACAACCATCAGACTGCTACAAACACCTCTAGGTACACAAACTAGAAAACCTAGAAGAGATGGATAAATTTCTGGACACAGAGACCTTCCCAAGACTGAGCCAGGAAGGAATTGATTCACTGAATAGACCAATAATGAACTCTGAAATTGAATCAGTAATAAATAGCCTACCAACTAAAAAAAGCCCAAAACCAAATGGATTCACAGACAAATTCTACCAGATATACAAAGATGAGCTGGCAGGGTTCCTACTGAAACTATTCCAAAAAATTGAGGAGGAGAGGCTCCTCCCCCAACTCATTCTACGAGGTCAGCATCATCCTGATACCAAAAGCTGGCAGAGACACAACAAAAAAAGAAAACTTCAGATCTTGATGAACATCGATGTACATATCCTTGATGAACGTTGATGTAAAAATCTTCAACAAAATACTTGCCAACTAAATCCAGCAGCACATTAAAAACCTAATCCACCACAATCAAGTAGGCTTTATCCCTGGGATGCAAGGTTGGTTCAACTTACACAAATCAATAAATGTGATTCATCACATAAACACAACTAAACACAAAAACCACATGATTATCTCAATAAATGCAGAAAAAGCTTTTGATAAAATTCAACATTCCTTCATGTTAAAAACGCTCAATAAACTATGTATTGAAGGAACATACCTCAAAATAATGAAAGCCATCTATGACAAACCCACAACCAACACCATACTAAATAAGCAAAAGCTGGAAGCATTCCCCTTGAAAACCTGCACAAGACAAGGATGCCCTCTCTCACCACCCTTATTCAACATAGTATTGGAAGTCCTGGCCAGAGCAATCAGGCAAGAGAAAGAAATAAGGGGCATTCAAACAGGGAGAAAGTCAAACTATCCCTGTTTGCAGAAGACATGATCCTGTATCTAGAAAACCCCATTGTTTCAGCCCAAAAGCTTTTAAAAAAATTTTTCCATACGTTATTGGGGTATAGGTGGTGTTTGGTTACATGATTAAGTTCTTTAGTGGTAATCTGTGAGATTTTGGTGCACCCATCATCCAAGCAATATACACTACACCATATTTATAGTCTTTTATCTCTTGCCCCCCTCGTGTCCTTCCCACAAAGCCCCAAAGTCCATTGTATCATTCTTATGCATTTGCGTCCTCATAGCTTAGCCCCCACATATCAGTGAGAACATATGGTGTTTGGTTTTCCATTCCTAAGTTACTTCACTTAGAATAATAGTCTCCAGTCTCATCCAGGTCACTGCAAATGCTGTTAATCCATTCCTTTTTATGGTTGAGTAGTATTCCATCTTGTGTGTGTGTGTGTGTGTGTGTGTATATATATATATATGTGTGTGTGTGTGTGTATATATCCACTTGTTGATTGATGGGCATTTGGGTTGGTTCCACTATTTTGCAATTGCAAGTTGTGCTGCTGTAAACATGAATGAAGTATCTTTTTTCTACTTTTAGTTCTTTAAGGAATCTCCACACTGTTTTCCATAGTGGATATACTAGTTAACACCAACATCTACTGTTTTCTGATTTTTTGATTATGGCCATTCTTGCAGCATTAAGGTGATATAGCATTGTGGTTTTGATTTGCATTTCCCTGATCATTAGTAATGTTGAGCATTTTTTCATATGTTTGTTGGCCATTTGTGTATCTTCTTTTGAGAGTTGTCTATTCATTTCCTCAGCCCACTTTTTGGTGGGATTGTTTGTTCTTTTCTTATTGATTTGTTTGAGTTTGTTGTAGATTCTGGATATTAGTCCTTCGTCAGATGTAGAGATTGTGAAGATTTTCTCCCACTCTGTCAGTTGTCTGTTTACTCTGCTGACTGTTCCTTTTGCTGCGCAAAAGCTCTTTCATTTAATTAGGTCCCAGCTATTTATCTTTGTTTTTATTGCATTTGCTTTTGGGTTGTTGTTCACGAAATCCTTGTCTAAGCCGTTGTCTAGAAGGGTTATTCCAATGTTATCTTCTAGAATTTTTATAGTTTCAGGTCTTAGATTTAAGTCCTTAATCCATCTTGAGTTCATTTTTGCATAAAGCGAGAGATGAGGATCCAGTTTCATTCTCCTACATGTGGCTAGCCAATTACCCCAGTACCATTTGTTGAAAAGGGTGCCCTTTCCTCACTTCATGTTTTGTTTGCTTTGTCAAAGATCAGTTGGCTGTAAGTATTTGGTTTTATTTCTGGGTTCTCTATTCTGTTCCATTGGTCTATGTGCTTATTTTTATACCAGTACCATGCTGTTTTGGTGATGTCTTATAGTATAGTTTGAAATCAGGTAATGTGATTTGATTCTGTGCTTGATTGTTGTTGGTGTATAGAGGAGCTACTGATTTGTGTAATCTTATATCCAGAAACTTTGCTCAATTCTTTTATCAGTTCTAGGAGTTTTCTGGAGGAGTCTTTCGAGTTTTTGAGGTAAACGATCATGTCATCAGCAAATAGTGACAGTTTGACTTCCTCTTTACCGATTTGGATGCCCTTTATTTCTTTCTCTTATCTGATTGCCCTGACTAGGACTTTCAGTACTATGTTGAAGAGGAGTGGTGACGGTGGGCATCCTTGCTTTGTTCCAGTTCTCAGGGGAAATGTTTTCAACTTTTCTCCATGCTGTGGGTTTGTCACAGATGACTTTTAATGCATTAAGGTATATCCTCGTATGCTGATTTTGCTGAGAGTTTTAATCATAAAGGGATGCTGGATTTTGTCTAATGCTTTTTCTGCATCTATTGAGATGGTCATGTGATTTTTGTTTTTGATTCTGTTTATGTGGTGTATTACATTTATTGCCTTGTGCATGTTAAACCATCCCTGCATCCCCGGCATGAAACCCACTTGATCATGGTGGATTATCTTTTTGATATATTGTTGGATTCAATTAGCTAGTATTTTGTTAAGGATTTTAGCATCTGTGTTTATTAGAGATATCAGTCTATAGTTTTCATTTTTGGTTATGTCCTTTCCTGGTTTTGGTATTAGGATGATGCTGGCTTCATAGAATGAATTAAGGAAGGTCCCTCTTTCTCTATCTTGTGGAATAGTATCAGTAGGATTAGAACCAATTCTTCTTTGAATGTCTGGTAGAATTCTGCTGTGAATCCATCTGGTCATGGACTTTTTTTGGTTGGTAATTTTTAAATTACCATTTCAATCTTGTGGCTTGTTATTGGTCTTTTCAGGGTATCTAATTCTTCCTGATTTAAGGTAGGAGGGTTGCATTTTTCCAGGAATTTATCCATCCCTTCTAGATTTTCTAGTTTATGTGCATAAAGGTATTCATAGAAGCCTTGAATGATCGTTTGTATTTCAGTAGTGTCAGTTGTAATATCTCCTGTTTTAGCTCTTATTGAGGTTATTTGGATTTTCTCTCTTCTTTTCTTGGTTAATCATGCTAATGGTCTATCAATTTTATTTCTCTCTTCAAAAACCAGCTTTTGCTTCATTTATCTTTTTAAATTTTTTTTTGTGTGTTGTTGTTGTTGTTGTTGTTTCTGTTTCATTTAGTTCTGCTCTGATCTTGGTTATTTCCTTTCCTCAGCTGGGTTTGGGTTTGGTTTGCTCTTGTTTCTCTAGTTCCTTAAGGTGTGACCTTAGATTGTCTGTTTGTTTTCTTTCAGACTTTTTGATGTAGACGTTTTAGGGCTATGAACTTTCCTCTTAACACCACCTTTGCTGTATCCCAGATGTTTTGATAGGTTATATTACTGTAGTCTTTCAGTTTAAATAATTTTTAAATTTCTATCTTGATTTCATTTTTGACCCAGTGATTATTCCAGAGCAGGTTATTTAATTTTCAAGTATTTGCATGGTTTTCAAGGTTCCTTTTGGGGTTGATTTCCAGTTTTATTCCACTGTGGTCTGAGAGAGTGCTGGATATAATTTCAATTTTCTTAAATCTATTGAGGCTTGTTTTGTGGCCTATCATGTGGTTTGTCTAGGAGAAAGTTCCATGCACTATTGAATCGAAGGTGTATTCTGTGGTTGTTGGATGAAATGTTCTGTATGCATCTGTTAAGTCCATTTGTTCCAAGATGTAGTTTAAATTCATTACTTTTTGTTGACTTTCTATCTTGATGACCTGTCTAGTGCCGTGAGTGGAGTATTGAAGTACCCCCGTTATTATGTTGCTGTCTATCTCATTTCTTAGTAATTATTAGTACTTGTTTCATAAATTTGGGAGCTCCAGTATTAGGTGCATATATGTTTAGGATTATGATATTTTTCTGCTGGACAAGGCCTTTTACCATTATATAATGTCCTCTTTGTCTTTTTTAACTGTTGTTGCTTTCAAGTTTGTTTTGTCTGATATGAGAGTGGCTACCCCTGCTTGGTTTTGGTGTCCATTTGCATGAAATGCCTTTTTCCACCCCTTTACTTTATCTGAGTCCTGATGTGTTAGGTGAGTCTCTTGAAGGCAGCAGATAGTTGGTTGGTGAATTCTTATCCATTCTGCAGTTCTATATCTTTTAAGTGGAGCATTTAGGCCATTTACATTTAATGTTAGCATTGAGATATGAGGTACCATTCCGTTCATCATACTATTTGTTGCCTGTGTACCTTTTGCTTTTTAAATTGTATTTCATTTTATAGGTCCTGTGAGATTTATGCTTTAAAGAGGTCCTGTTTCGATGTGTTTCCAAGATTTGTTTCAAGATTTAGAGCTCCTTTTAGCAGTTCTTGTAGTGGTGGCTTGGTAGTGTCAAATTCTCTCATTTGTTTGTCTGAAAAAGACTGTATCTTTCCTTCATATGTGATGCTTAGTTTGCTGGATATAAAATTCTTGGCTGATAATTGTTTTATTTGACAAGGCTGAAGATAGGGCCCCAATCCCTTCTAGCCTGTAGGATTTCTGCTGAGAAATCTGTTGTTAATCTGATAGGTTTTCCTTTATAGGTTACCTGGTGCTTTGGTCTCATGGCTCTTAAGATTCATTCCTTTGTCTTAACTTCAGATAACCTGATAACAATGTGCCTAGGCAACGATCTTTTTGCGATGAATTTCCCAGGTGTTCTTTGTGCTTCTTGTATTTGGATGTCTGGGTCTCTAGCAAGGCCAGGGAAGTTTTACTCCATTATTCCCCCAAAATATGTTCCCCAAACTTTTAGATTTCTCTTCTTCCTCAGGAGCACTGATTATTCTTAGGCTTGATCATTTAACATAATCCCAGACTTCTTGGAGGCTTTGTTCATATTTTCTTATTCTTTTTTCTTTGCCTTTGTTGGATTGGGTTAATTTGAAGACCTTGTCTTCAAGCTCTGAATTTCTTCTACTTGTTCAATTCTATTGCTGAGACTTCCAGTACATTTTGTATTTCTACAAGTGTGTCCAATATTTCCTGAAGTTTTTATTGTTTTTTCTTCATGCTATTTATTTCCTTGAATATTTCTCCCTTCACTTCTTGTATCATTTTTGGGATTTCCTTCCACTGGGCTTTGCCTTTCTCTGGTGCCTCCCTGTTTAACTTAATAACTAACCTCTTGAATTCTTTTTCAGGTAAATCAGGGATTTCTTCTTGGTTTGGATCCATTGCTGGTGAGCCAGTGTGATTTTTTTAGGGGTGTTAAAGAGCTTGTTTTGCCACATTGCCAAAGTTGGTTTTCTGGTTTCTTCTCATTTGGGTTGGTTCTGTCAGAGGGAAGGTTTAAGGCTGAAAGCTGTTGTTCAGATTCTTGTGTCCCATGGGGTGTTCTCTTGATGTGTAGTACTCTCCCCCTTTGACTATGGATGTGGCTTCCTGAGAGTTAAGCTGCAGTGGTTGTTATTTCTCTTCTGAGTCTAGCTACCCAGTAAGTCTACCAGGCTCTGGGCTGGTACTGGCGTTTGTCTGCACAGATTCCTGTGATATGAACCATCTATGGGTCTCTCAGCCATGGATACCAGCATCTGTTCTGGTGGAGGTGGCAGGGAAGTAAAATGGACTCTGTGAGGGTTCTTAGCTTTGGTGGTTTAATACTCTATTTTTGTGCTGCTTGGCTTCCTGCTGGGAGATGGCACTTTCCAGAGAGCATCTGCTGTGGTAGTGCAGCGAGGGCTCAGCAGTATGCAGAGTCCTGGAACTCCCAAGAGTATATGCCCTTTGTCTTCAGCTACCAGGGTGGGACCATCAAGTGGGGACAGGGTTAGGCAAGTCTGAGCTCAGTCTCTCCTTGGGTGGGTCTTGCTGCAGCAGCTGTGGGGGATGAGGGTGAGGTTCCCAGGTCAACAGAGTTGTGAACCTAGGAGGATTATGGCTGCCTCTGCTGAGTCCTGCAGGTTATCAGGGAAGTGGAAAAAGCCAGCAGTCACAGGCCTCACCCAGCTCCCACACAATTCAAAGGACCAGTCGCACTTCCATCATGTCCCCCTCAGCAGTACAAGTCTGTTTCCAGGCAGTGGGCAAGCAGAGCTGAGAACTTGCCTCAGGCTACACACCTCCCAGATGCAAAAGAAAAAGGGTTTATTTAGTTCACACCACCCCCACCAGCCTCCCACCAGAGTCTACACACCAGATTCGTGCTCTCCCCTGAGTTCTGGCCAGGAGGCTTCTCAACCAGTTCCAATTGTCACAATTGCTCCCTGTGGCATTTTCCCTGCACTGCTGGTCACCCTCCCAAAGGATCCCTGTGGTGCCAGGCAGGAATGGCCTGCTTGGGACCCAGCGAGCTCCCAGGGCCTTTCCCACTGCTTCCTCCACCCCTGTATTTCACTCGGCTCTCTAAGATGACTCAGCTCTAGGTAAGTTCGGAATCTTCTCCTGCAAACTAGACCTTCAGTTTCCCCAGTGGGGTTGTGTGTTTGGGAGAGGAGGATCTCCCTTTCCCACTTCCACGGTTTGGGCACTCACAGTATTTAGAGTGCCTCCTGGGTCCTGCAGGAGCAGTCTGCTTCCTTCAGAGGGTCTGTGGGTCCTCTCGAGATTCCTGGTTTATTCCTGCAGTTCTTCTGGAGCTAAAATTCACCATGTGAGCCTCCTCATGTTGATCTGTCCATCCAAGTCAAAGCTGCAATCTAGTCCTGCCTCCCGCCGCCATGATGATCCTGGATGTCTGAGCATTCCTAAAAGCTTCCTAAGCTGACGAACAACTTCAGCAAAGTTTCAGTATACAAAACCGATGTGCAAAAATTACTAACGTTCCTATATACAACAACAGACAAGCCAAGAGCCAAATCAGGAACACTATCCCATTCACAATTGCCACAGAAAGAATAAAATACCCAGGATTACAGCTAACCAGGGAGGTGAAAGATCTCTACAATGAGAATTACAAAACACCACTCAGAGAAATCAGAGATAACACAAATGGAAAACATTCCATGCTCATGGATAGGGAGAATCAATATTATTAAAATGGCCATACTGCCCAAAGCAATTTACAGATTCAATGTTATTCCTGTCAAACTACCAATGACATTCTTCACAGAACTAGAAAAAAACTATTTTAAAATTCATGTGAAACCAAAAAAGAGCCCAAATAGCCAAGGCAATCCCAAACAAAAGAAATAAAGCTGAAGGCATAATGCTACTTGACTTCAAACTGTGCTACATGGATACAGTAACCAAAACAGCATGGTACAGTTACAAAAACAGATACATAGATCAATGGAATAGAATAGAGAGCCCAGAAATAAGGTTGCATAACTACAAGTATCTGATCTTTGACAAAGCTAACAAAAACAGGCAATAGGGAAAGTACTCCTTATTCAATAAAAGGTGCTGGGATAACTAACTAGACATATGCAGATTTCTTACACCATATACAAAAATCATCTCAAGATGGATAAAAGGCTTAAATGTAAAACCCAAAACTTAAAAATCTTGGAAGACAACCTAGGCAATCATTCTGCACATAGGAATGGGCAAAGATTTCACGATGAAGAGGCCAAAAGCAATCACAACAAAAGCAAAAATTGACAAATGGGCTCTAGTTAAACTTAAGAGCTTCTATACAGCAAAAGGAACTATCAACAGAATAAAGAGACAACCTACAGAATGGGAGAAAATATTTGCAAACTATATATCTGACAAAAGTCTAATATACAGCATCTATAAGGAACTTCAAATTACAAGAAAAAAAAACATTAAAAAGTAAGCAAAGGAGGCCGGGCACAGTGGCTCATGCCTGTAATCCCAGCACTTTGGGAGGCCAGGTAAATCACTTGAGGCCAGTTCAAGACCAGCCTAGTCAACATGGTGAAACCCCATCTCTAATAACAACAAAAAACAAAACAAAAAAACCCCCAAAAAGTAGCCAGGTGTGGTGGTACACACCTGTAATACCAACTACTTGGGAGGCTGAGGCATGAGAATCTCTTGAACCTGGGAGGTGAAGGTTGAAGCGAGCCAAGATCACACCACTGCACTCCAGCCTGGGCGACAGAGTCAGACTGTCAAAAAAAAGAGAGACCGAGAGAAAAAGTGGGCAAAGGACATGATACTTTTCAAAAGAAGACATACATATGGCCAACAAGCATATAAAACAAAGTTCAACTTCACTGATCATTAGAGAAATGTAAATCAAGACCACAATAAGATGCTATCTTACACAAGTCAGAATGGCTATTATTAAAAGGTCAAAAAATAACACATGATGGCAAGGTTGCAGAGAAAAGGGAATACTTATACGTTGTTGGTGGGAATGTAAATTAGTTCAGCCTTTGTGTAAAGCAGTGTGGTGATTCCTCAGAAAGCTAAAAACAGAACTACTGTTCAGTCAGCAATCTCATTACTGGGTATACACCCAGAGAAACATAAATCATTCTACCGTAAAGACACAGGCATGTCAATGTTCATTGCAGCACTACTCAGAATAAAAAAGACACAGAATCAACCTAAATGTCTATCAATGATAGGCTGGATAAAGAAAATGTGATACATATACACCATGGCATACTATACAGCCATAACAAAGAATGAGATCATATTCTTTGCAGGAACATAGATGGAGCTGGAATCCATTATCCTTAGCAAACTAACACAAGAACAGAAAACCAAATACTACATGTTCTCACTTATAAGTGGGAGCTAAATGATGAGAACACATGGACCCAAAGAGGGGAACAACAGACACTGGGGCCTACTTGAGGGTGGAGGTTGAGAGAAGGGAGAGGAGCAGAAAAAACAGCTATTGGGTACTATTCTTAGTACCTGGGTGACAAAATAATCTGTACAACAAACCCCTGTGACATAAGTTTAGCCATGTAACAAACCTACGCATATACCCTGAACCTAAAATAAAAGTTTAAAAAAAGTAGAGATAACATGCAAACATATTTATAAATGGCTTGAAACCAATTGAGATTTAAAAAGTTTTTAAGGTAGGTCAGTTTGAACTGAATGCAAATTCCTGGAGCAACATAAGAAGTTGTCTGTCCAAATCTTCCCTGTTCATCTCCCTAATTCCAAAGACCAATCGGGGAGGAGGTGAAATAGACAGTCCCAAGGGGTCCAAGAGAGGCTGGGGCATCCTGTGGGGGTAGGATGGAGCAGAAGGAGTCAGAGGCTAAGGATGAACCCAAGGGAGCAAAACAAGTTAATACCGGCTGAGTCCCAAGAACAGGGGAAGTGCCAGAAAGGGCATCTGAGGCCAGGGATCAGGAGGAGATGGGGGAGCTGGAGAGGAGTGGGGGGTGCTGGGCAGGAGGGGAGGGCCCAGTGGTTGACCGCGCTACCCACCGAGGAGCAGCCAGAGGAATGATGGCTGAGTGCCCTGGACACCCTTAAAGGTACCAGGTGAAGCCCAGAAGTCTTAGAAGAAGAAAAAAAAGCTGCACACATGGTGGGTGTCACACCCAAAAAGCAACAGACCTTGTCCAGGAGGTCACTCATCTAGGACACTATAGAAAAGATTCTCTGACCCATGCTTGGCCAGATGAGCACGCAGTCATTCCAAGCCCAGATCCTTGGATTCGGTGTTGGGAGGACAGTCAGGGCTCACACTGCCTTGAGCAGGGCAGAGCGCAGGGGTGGGAAGGGAGCTGGGAGATGAGAAGGCTGAGCTGGAGGGGGATGGGGTCTCACACCTACTAGGAGCCAGAGGCAACCATGAGAATCTCTGCAAATACTCCTCTCAGAGAGAGGGGGAACAAGTATTTGAGAAGCATGTTAGGACCAATTTTCTTCCTTTTTTTCTTCGAATCATAAAAGTGACAGACATTCATCATCCTTTTGGAAAATACAGTAAAGTAGGAAGAACATACAGATTTTCCTTACTCATATCCACACAGGACTGTTGTTCTTTTCATGTATAGTCTATTTCCAGGTGTAAGTATGCCTATGGATAAATGTTTGTTCATTAGTTAGCTGGGTTGGGATCATCTTGCAGGTTTTTTGCATTTAACTACCTGCTATTGTTAGAACGTTTGCGTCCCCACCACATTCATGTGTTGAAACATAACCCCCAAGGTGGTGGTATTAAGAGGGGTGCTACTGGGCGGCGATTAGGTCATGAGGACAGAGCTCTCAAGCATGCGTTTAGTGCCCCTCGAGAGGAGGTCCTGGAGAGCACCTGGCCCCTTCCACCAGGTGAGGACACGGGGAGAAGGTGTCACCTGTGAACCAGGAAAAAGGTCCTCACTAGACACTGAATCAGCCAACACCTTGATCTTGGCCCCCACCCCTTCCAAAACTGTTAAAAATAAATTTCTGTTGTTTGTAAGCCACCTTGTTTATGGCACAGTGTCATGGCAGCTGCCCGAACAGACCAAGACACTACCTGTTGTGAGCATTTTCCCGTGTTTTTCAACCGCATAATTTGTAATGGTTGCATAGCCTTCTATCATATGAATGTATCGTAATTTATTTAACAGATTGCTTATTGTTAGACATGCATTAATATAAATCCTGAGATATAATCTGGACATCAATCTAGACAAACAAGCTCCAAAGCTTTAGTTTAGCTCTGCCCTTGGGGCAGTATCAGAAGCTGTAAAGGCAGCTGTGAGCTGGAGCAGTCCCCAGGCACCTGCATGCAGGTGTGCTGGGAAAGCCTGTGGCGGGACCAAATGCGTCCTCAGCTGTCAGAGGGAGTAGCTTTCAAGGGCCAACAATCAAGCTTCGTGCCAGGAAGTGCAGCCCCTGCACATGGCTCACAGCCCTCCCAGGACAGAAGAACTGGGTGCACAAGCCTCACACGCCTACTTGTGGGGTCCCAGGAGGGGTCCTATAGCTTCCGGCCAGCTGTCCCCACACCCTGCTCCACTCTGCTCTCTCCATACCCCCATCCCGTGGAGCATAGCCCCTGCTCACCACACCCAGCCCTGCTGTGGTCCGTACGCTCCCACATCTTCAGCCTCTTCCTTGCGTGTCCCTAGTGTCTGTGTGGACTGAAGGCCAACTGTCCCCTGGGACCCTACTCACCTTGGAGCCCCCACCCCTACTGCCATTTCCAAATTACATCTCTTTCTTTTTTCTCTAGAACCTGCAGCTTATGTGAAGCTGTGCCATCCAACTCCACCACATCCTGCCTTTCCTCATCACAGTCCTTACCAACCTCTGATTATCCCATTCATTAAAAACTCTAGTTCTCCCTCACTACCTTCTCCTCCACATTTCCTGATTTTTACATCCGTGTGGAGGAGCCGATCAACTCTAGAGCTTCTGAGTCCCAGAAGCAGTTTTCTAGGTCCGCTGAAACAAATTGCTTCAAACCGGTGGCTCAGCATAACAGAAATTGGTTCTCTCACAGATCTAGAGGCTGGAAATCCAAAATCAAGGTACGGACCGGGCCACAGTGCCTCTGGAGGCTTAGGGCGAACGCTTCCTGGCCTCTTCCAGTTTCTGGTGGTTCCTTGGCCTCTGATTGTATAACTCCAGTCTCTTCACTTGGTCTTCTCCTGTGTCTGTGTGTCTGTCTCCCCTTCTTTCTATTACAAGGACACTTACTGGATTTAGGGCCCATGTGGCTAATCCAGGATGATCTCACCCGTAGATCTTTAACTGAATTATATCTGCAAAGACTTTTTCTCCAAATAAGGTTATAGTCACAGGGTCACAAGTTCCAGGACACTGATATATCTTTTTGGAGCCCACCATTCAACTGAACTCAGTACCTTATCCTGTCTCCCACCTGAGCCCCTCCAGTCTCACGGTCACACATGACCTTGTCATGGTAAGCATCTCAGCCACCATTAAATTACCAATCTCAGACATCTTCCCAGCTCTCTTGTGCTCTAGCACTCTAGCCCAAGGGGTCTCATTCACTGATGTCCCTGCCTGTGCCTTTTCTGTCATTCCTTCCCTCATTGCTGCCCTCCTTACTGAACTCAGACTGCAAGATGCCTCATTACAACCTCTCCCTGGCAGAATTCCTCAACCCCTTGTTTCTCTCTTCTCTAAGTCATACTTATCCTGCAGAACCTCAACCTTGGCTGATTCTAGTATTGACCTGGGTACACAGTTGACCATGACAGGAAAAGATTTACACCATCGGGCTGCCTGGTTTCACTTTAAGTTCATGGCCACAAACCTCCAACGGGCATTGCTTAGCTACCCCATCCATTTCCATTGTGAGTTTACTTTCCCCGGCAGCGTCTCTCTCTTCACATCTCCCGTGGTGAACACATGGCCTGCCCCACATGGAGCTGAGTAAATACACATATCAGAGGGGAGCGCAATTCTCTTCTCATCTCCAAATGCACAGGTAGGCTCACAGCTACATCTGTCTTGTCACACCCCAAGCACCCTGCTCCCCCACCTGAACTCACTCCAGCACAGGTGCTTTTGAGAGAGGCAGCCTTGCCCAGGACACTTGGTATTCTGTGGCTCACACCCAGATGATGCCTGGCATGGGAAGCTCTTGGTGTTGGTTGAATGAAGGAGGACTTCCTCCAGTTATCTCCTCCTGCACCCTCAATGTCCTCTCCACTGAATCATTCCCACTCACACACAAAGACATGCTGGAAACTCTCATCATTCGAAGAAAAGTCTTTCCGTGGCTCGACAGACTGTCACTGTTCCCTCGCATTCCCCATCCTGCTTCATAGCAAAACTTCTCCCACAAGTGGTCTGCACGCTAACATCTCGGCTCCACCCACCCTTCCTTCTGCTTCTTCACCTACTTTTCAATCTCTTCCAGTCTGGCTTCCGGCTTCTCCACTCCCCCAAAACTCCTTTTGTCAAGGGCATCAGTGACCTCTGTGTTTGTCAAAGGCAGCGATAAACTCCATGCTGTCAAACCCAACTTTATCTATTTATAAAAACACCTAGAAAAAAGAAATTGACAGAGAAGGCTGCAAGGTGAAACACAGCTGCCCACCCCCTCTTCTTGGACCACTCTCCTCTCTCATTGCCCATGATACAGCAAACAGATTTTTCTCTTATCCCACCAGACACTTCTAATCAGCCTTCCTCACTAGGTCCCCCCTCCCTGACCTCTAGATACAACCTCTCATTCTTCTCTATCAATATCTTTTTCATTCATAGCTTTAAACACCATCCATTTGCTGATGAATTCCAAATTATTTTTTCATTTGAATCTAGACTCTTAAACCCTCCATATACTTCCTTGGTGCCTTCTTTAGGTGTTTCAGTGGCCTCTGAAATTTAACGTTTCCTAAGTGTCACCCTTGATCTCCCCCACCCCCTCCCCACCACCCAACTGGTTCCCTCCATCAGTCCTCAGAAAATGGTGCCACTGTCTCACTTGCAGTCACGCCCAACAGCTAGCATAGTGCTGGTGGGAGTGTCTCTGGAGATAAAGTCATAGACCAGGAAATGCTGTGCCAAAAGGCGTGCGCCACTTCTCAAAAGTATAGAGAGCTCTGAAGCCCATTCACCCAGATAACAAACGAGGCTTTGAAGCTCCTGGTGTTATCATCTCTGAAGCTGCGGGGATTTTTTTTAAGTGGGTAGTTTGCTTTTCCTGGAACTATTCCCTCCTCTGAGGTGTTGGTAAGTCAGCTGGGGCTCTTAGATATAAACAATGGACACCAAGCTCTGGCTGATACAAGTAGAAGAAATGGACTGAAACAGTACTGGGTAGCTTGCAGGGCCACTGGGAAGACTCAAAAACTGCAGGACTAAAGGGAGCCCTGAGGTCAGCCTCAACCAAAACCATACCTAGAGCCTGTGCACACCAGACTCTGAACATGGTCACTGTCTGCTGCCATCATTGTCCCTGTCCCTGACTGCTCCACTAGAGTCAGTGCCTGTGCCCTGGCTTCCCAGGAGTGGGGAAAGGCAATGGGCCATTTTGACTGCACCCCTAAGACTCATCAAGCGTCACTCTGGGTGGCTGCAGAGATGACCACCGCCCATGGCGCCATCCTGAGGGTCTGCAGGTCTCACTGTTGCTCAGCAAGACAACACTGGACGTGTTGGCTGTTACAGAATCTGGGGCTGTAGACAGGGAACATGGCTGGAGCAGGGGAGGGAGGCAGGGTGGCACAAGGCTTAATTATGCCATTCCAAAGTTCTGGCCGCCAGTCTGTCCTGTCTGTCCTGCTAGCAAGTTCTGCATGTGGCATGTCAGTGGCCATCTTCATGTTCCTGCTGGGCCTCTTCTTTGATGTCGTAACTATGAATATGTTGCCCACATTTTGTCCCCTTTTTATCAGAGAGGCTGCAAGCACTCTGCAAATATTAGTAAGTGATTAGTCATCAGTACACAGTTGTTAATAAATCAGGGACTTTCTCAGCTGGATTCCTCCTTGTTTTCTCCCTCTGTCTGTCAAGATGGGTGGTTGGGTGGTAATGGCGAGAAGGACTCGACTCCTCTTTCTTTCAAGACTGCCTTACCATTTCTCCAACACCCTTGGCACTTGCAGTGGAAACTTGCCGCTTCTGTTTCTAGCCACAGAGGTAATCTACTTTCATTCTGGTGACTAGGCTGGTATTTTTTTCCATGAGGCTGGGTGATGAACCTTGCCCTGGTTTCTGAAGTTTCATGTTCACCAGCAGTAAGCCAGGTCTCCTTTTTCCCCTGGTTGGTTGGTTGGTTGGTTTCTTTCTTTCTTTCTTTCTTTCTTTCTTTCTTTCTTTCTTTCTTTCTTTCTTTCTTTCTTTCTTTCTTTCTTTCTACCTTCTTTCTCTCTCTCTCTTTCTTTCTTTCTTTCTAGAAGAGGAAACCAAGGCAAGTATTTAGTGCAGGTGGCCAAGATGCTGAAGCAGTTGTTCTCAGAGGGCAATCTGCAGGCCGGCACATTAGCGACACCTGAAGTGCACATTAAAATAACTCCATCGCCACCTCCCAAATCAGCTCACCTCCCCCACTTGCCTCCACCCCATCTCCATCCACCAAATCAGTGTCTTTGGCAGCAGAACCAAGGAAATTGCAGTTTTATTAAGTTCCCAGATGACACTCTAATTTAAAAACCACTAGCCCAGAGTAGACATAGGCATCAGAGCAGTGACATGATTTGAAGCCACAGGCCTCAGTCTATGCACCTGCAAAGTAAGTGATGAGCAAATGAATGCAATAGGCAGCACGTGGACACTTTTTGGGGTGCTTATCTGTTACACAAGTTTGTTTTTGTTTGGTTTTTTGAGACAGGGTTTCATTGTGTCACCCAGGATGGAATGCAGTGGCAGGATCTCAGGTCACTGCAACCTCCACCTCCCAGAAGTCAGCAATCCTCCCACCTTAGCCTCCTGAGTAGCTGGGACCACAAGTGCATGCCACCACACCCGGCTAATTTTTGCATTTTTTTATAGAGACAAGGTCTCGGCTATGTTGCCCAAGCTAGTCTTGAACTCCTGGACTCACGTTATCTGCCTCTCTTGGTCTCCCAAAGTGCTAGGATTACAGGCATGAGCTACCCCTGCCCCCAGCCTCCATTTCACAAGTATTCGAATGACTGCCTACTATGTGCAAACTGTATGCCAGAAAATAAGCATGAAATTTTCCATCTATAAATTGCATGAGAGAGAGAGAGAGAGAGAGAGAGAGAGAGAGAGAGAGAGAGAGAGAGAGAAACATTAGCCCTACTGTTTTCTGTCTTCTAAGATAAGGGAGTTGAAGGGTCTTCTAGTTCCAATTTCCTACAATTTATGAAGTGGTTGGAATTAGCCCCCGACCACTTCCTAGACACTCTTAAAAAAAAAAAAGACTTCAGGCCGGGTGCGGTGGCTCACGCTCGTAATCCCAGCACTTTGGAAGGCCGAGGTGGGCGGATCACGAGGTCAGGAGATCGAGACCATGGTGAAACCCCGTCTCTACTAAAAATACAAAAAATTAGCCAGACGCGGTGGCGGGCGCCTGTTGTCCTGGCTACTCAGGAGGCTGAGGCAGGAGAATGGCGCGAACCTGGGAGGCGGAGCTTGCAGTGAGGTGAGATCGCGTCACTGCACTCCAGCCTGGGCGACAGAGCTAGACTCCGTCTCAAAAAAAAAAAAAAAGACTTCAAACACATACACAAAAAGCACTAAAAAACAAAAACAAAACAGATGCCCATATTTCAACCTCCAACCTTCAGCACATTTTAACATTTTTCAATAAATCCAAATCTTTATAGAAATAGGTGAAGTCCTCACTTTTCCCATTTATCTCCTTCCCTTCCTTCCTCTCCAGAAGTGATGAGCCTGAAACTGGTATGTACCTTTTACCAATGGTTTTATACTTTCAAAATATATACTGCGGCTCAGTGTTTTTATAGACACATATGTAGTTTATATATCCATCATGTACCTTTTGTACCTATTTTGCAGTATTTTCAAATCCATCTATATTGATACATGTACATCTATTTTGTTCACTTTATCTGATGTATGACATTCCAATATATGAATATCACCACGATTTATTTAACCGGTTTCCTATTGATTAGCACTTTCCATTTTCCATGTTTGCTGTTTAGATGACAAATTGTTCTCCCACGTGATGGCACCATTTATATTCCCACCAGAGCTGAATGAGGCTCCACATTTACCCACATCCTTGCCAATACTGTGCTTGGTTTTAGGTTTTTAACATTTTTGCCAGTTTGATAGGGATGAAACGCCATCTCATGGTTATACCGACTTGCATTTCCTTGATTACTAATGAGGTAGAACATATTTTTCCTTTTTTTTTTTTTTAAATTCGAGACAGGGTTTCACTCTGTCCCTCCTGACTAAAATGCAGTAGTGTGATCTCGGCTCGCTGAAGCCTCAACTCCCCAAGCTCAGGTGATCCTCCTGTCAGAGGCATTTGAACAAGAGCAACTCCATCTTGAATAGGAGCTGGGTAAAATGAGGCTGAAACCTACTGGGCTGCATTCCCAGATGGTTAAGGCATTCTTAGTCAACAGAATGAGATAGGAGGTTGGCACAAGACACAGGTCATAAAGACCTTGCTGATAAAACAATTTGCAGTAAGGAAGCCACCTAAAACCCACCAAAACTAAGATGGCCACGAGAGTGACCTCTGGTCGTCTTCACTGCTACACATTCACCAGCACCATGACAGTTTACAAATGCCATGGCAATGTCAGGATGGTGTGCAAAGGGGAGGTATGAATAATCCACTCCTTGTTTAGTATATCATCAAGAAATAATCATAAAATGGGCAACCAGCAGCCCTCAGGGCTGCTCTGTCTATGGAGTAGCCATTCTTTTATTCCTTTCTTTTCTAATAAACTTGCTTTCACTTTACGGACTCACCCTGAATTCTTTCTTGTGTGACATCCAGGAACCCTCACTTGGGGTCTGGATCAGGAACCCTTTCCTGTAACTCTCCCACCTCAGCCTCCCGGGCAGCTGAGATTACAGGCGCCTGCTACCACGTCTGGGTAATTTTTGTATTCTTTTTAGAGAAGAGGGTCTCACTATGTTGCCCAGGCTGGTTGCAAACTCCTCGGCTCAAACAGTCTGCCTGCCTAGGTCTCCAAAAGTGCTGGGATTATAGGCGTGAGCTCCTGCACCCCGCCTGTTTTTCATTTTTAATAGCCATACACATTTTCTCTTCTGTTAATCGTTAATTTCTTTGTTCTTATTTTTATTGAATTGCAGGATTTTAAATTTTTCTGGAGTCAAATGTTTCACTAGTTACACAAATTGCAAACATCTTCTCCCGGTCTGTAACTTTGCCCCTGGAGTTGGGGTGCGTCACTCTCCTGGCACATGCGTGTATTGATCAACCCGGAAACTCTCTGAACCCCTCTATGTAGGGGTTTTTATTGGAGGTTCTGTTTATTACACAGGCATGATTGATCAAATCATCGGCCATTGGTGACTGACTCAATCTTCAGTCCCTCTGCCCTCCAGTCCGGCTGAAAGTTCCAACCCTCTAATCCAATGATTGGTTCCCCTGACACCAGCCCCCATCCGGAAGCCATCTAGGACCTCACTGAGAGTCACCTTATCAGCATAATAAGGTGTGGTTGGAAGGGACTTATTATAAGTAACAAAACACACTCCTCTCACCACTAATGCTCAGGAAATTACAGGGGTTTTAGGGGCTCTGAGCCAGGAACCATATTACAAAGACCAAATATGTGTTTGGTATTAGATCACAGTGTCACACATCTTATGTGCGCAGATATGAATGTTATGAATTCATGTTATAGTTTAACCAGCATTGCCATGGATTTTTTATCTGGGAGGTGGCGGTGGTGTACTGGGATTGGCCAGTATCAGTTCACAGGAACCAACTGTTAAATATTTAGGAATGTTGTGAGTGTTCGATGAAAGGGCTGCATTTGCAAAGCGGTCCTCAAATGCTGACGGAGCCAAGAAACCAAAGAACAAGGCAGACAAATTCAGTTTGTTCTATTGGGGAACTTAGAGACAGAAGCGTGGTCTTGGGCGGCCGCAAGACAGGCGGATTCCCACACTGTTCCTCCCCAGACTGAGGGCTTACGTACTATAGGGAAAGGGTATGCATGCTCCAGCGAGACAATTAAAGGCAACCCTTCAGAACAGATAAGAATGCTATGTGCCTCACAGCCTATAATTTGTGTGATAACATCAAGGTTGCATGTTCTTATGCTAAGGACAGTAAATAAAGTAGGAATCAGGAGTCATTCACAGGACTGGGGCTAATCAGAAGTCAAGATGGCACATTAGCATCCAAGATGGAGTCACTTTTGTCTCCACAAGGAGGCAGTTGCTGAACACAGCCATTATTAAAAATTAAGTTGTATAAACTCAAAAATCAATTAATTATCATAACAATGAGGGTAAAAGGAACTCAAAACTTGTCACTCCAAATTTTTGTACTATATTTTTCTGTTCTCTCTGCTCTGAAGGTTATTAGCATGTTTTGTATCTGTGTGTATAATGGTGTTCTACTGAGCACCTCTCCCTGACTGGAGTTCATACTGGTAACTTGAAATTGGCCATGATGAGAGTATTTCCTGCTAACACAGTGGATCAGGGCTTGATTTATTGTTTTGGTGATCAACTAGATTAAGGGTTGACAAATTTATTCTGTAAAGGGCCAGATAGTAAATATTTTAAGTTTTGTGGTCCATACAGTTTCTGTTATAACTACTCAACTCTGCCCTTGTCGTGCAAAAGCCACCACAAACCATTGGTAAATAAAGGGGTGCAGCTGTGTGTCAACAAAACTTTATTTCCAGGGCCGGGCGAAGGGCTCAAGCCTGTAATCCCAGCACTTTGGGAGGCCGAGACGGGCGGATCACGAGGTCAGGAGATCGAGACCAGCCTGGCTAACACAGTGAAACCCCGTCTCTATTAAGAAATACAAAAAACTAGCTGGGCGAGGTGGCGGGCGCCTGTAATCCCAGCTACTTGGGAGGCTGAGGCCGGAGAATGGCGTGAACCCGGGAGGCGGAGCTTGCAGTGAGCTGAGATCCGGCCACTGCACTCCAGCCTGGGTGACAGAGCGAGACTCCGTCTCAAAAAGAAAAAAAACAAAAAAAAACAACTTTATTTCCAAAACAGTCTGTGAGCCTGATTTGGCCCACTGGCCATAGTTTGTCAACCTTAGTCTAGAATTAAGAAAGTGATGAGAAAATGTCAATAATTCAGATTAAAGATAAAAGTATGTCATATCTAGTGCTGAAGCTTAAAGAGGTTTCAGCTTAATGAATATAATTTACGTAAGCATAGAAATAGTTTAACAGATCACATACCAGATTTTATAACAATAAGCTTATTGGGAAAAGAGTTAACAGATTATAATGCAGCTCTATTTGTCAAATCATGGTTAAATTGCAACATAGGTTGGCTACAGTAAATGTTCTGCAAAACTCAACAAAAATATTCTGTGAGAATCAATTGGCTGTACAGAATTTACAATAAAAAATTATGTATTGAGGCTGGGCCTGGTGGCTCAAGCCTGTAATCCTAGCACTTTGGGAGGCCGAGACGGGTGGATCACGAGGTCAGGAGATCGAGACCATCCTGGCTAACACGGTGAAACTCCCTCTCTACTAAAAAATACAAAAAAAAACTAGCCGGGCGAGGTGGCGGGCGCCTGTAGTCCCAGCTACTCGGGAGGCTGAGGCAGGAGAAATATACAAATATACAGGCCATCTGCCACCTCAGATGCTGGGCTCTCTTGGCATCAGGGTTTTTGTCAGGCAACTTGAGTTCCTTTTTTTATTGGCATAAAGGCTCAGGTGGAATTCCAAAAGCAGAAATGTCATCACCAAATACACATGTCCTAAGTACTAACTGCACAGTAGGTACAATTAAAGCTAGGCCCAGATTGCAAGGATGAAAGACAGAGTTGGAAGAACGAACACACAGTTACAGCACAGCACTAACAGGGTCACAGAGGCAGGCAGTGGGTGCACAGGTTCACAGAAGGGGCGTGTCACAGCAGTGATCAGAGGGCACCTTCTAGGGGAGGTGACAGGTGAACTGAGAGTTCAGAAGAAAAGGTTCAGATATGCCACGGTTGTTTTTTTTTTTTTTTTTTTTTTTTTTTTTGAGACGGAGTCTCGCTCTGTCGCCCAGGCTGGAGTGCAGTGGCGCGATCTCGGCTCACTGCAAGCTCCGCCTCCCAGGTTCACGCCATTCTCCTGCCTCAGCCTCCTGAGTAGCTGGGACTACAGGCGCCCGCCACCGCGCCCGGCTAATTTTTTGTATTTTTAGTAGAGACGGGGTTTCACCGGGGTCTCGATCTCCTGACCTTGTGATCCGCCCGCCTCGGCCTCCCAAAGTGCTGGGATTACAGGCGTGAGCCACCGCGCCCGGCTTTTTCTTTTTTTTCCTTTTTTTTTTTTTTTTTGTATGCCACGGTTTTAAACGTAAAAGCCTCTCCCTTCCCTCCTGCCTTCATGTGCCCTTACACAGTCTTTGGTCCATAATGGAATCAGATGGGGAATTTTATGTGTCAACTCGATTAGGCCAGCCCAGTCATTTGGTCAAACACCAGTCTCACTGTTGCTGTGAAGGTAGTGTTTAGATGTGATTAACACTTAAACCAGTAGACTTTGAGTAAAGCACATCACTCCATACCATAATGTGGACGTAAAGGACATAGCAGTCTCACCCATTGCACATTGAACAGGTTAAAGACTAGGCTCCCCCAGTGAGGAAGGCATTGTTCCTCAATATGGTAACATGGAAATTCTGCCCGACTTTCCAGCCTTTGGACTCAGGACTGCAACATCAGTTCCTGTCTGAGCTTCTGGCCTGCTGGCCTGCCCTACAAATTTCAGGCTTGCCAGCCCCCACAACAGCGTGAACCAATTTCTGAAAATCAATCTCTCTTTATATATCTATGTATGAATTCAATTGGTTCTATTTCTCTGGAGACCCTTGACTAATGCAGGGAGCTTTGCATTTAACCCTTAGGGTTGGTGAGCTTGGGGCTCTAGTCGTTGCTTGCAAAAAGGGACACAGAACACGCAGCCAGTGTGGAGTAAATGAGCCCAGGCGACTCAGGTCTTAATCCATCTCTGCTTCTCTGTGTCTTTGCTTCTGTGGGCCCACAAACTCTGGGCATAATTAGATCCCAGGCTCTCCTGGCCACTTTTGCTATATTTAGTCTTCAGGCAGCCACTTCCCAGCCCCATACCTTTAGCCCCAACTTCCCTCTTATCTCCACTCCCAATCTGTCACTTGGCAACACCTGTTAGCCCTGTCCTTGGGGTTGCCAGATAAGTATGTCTGTGTGCTGGCACATCGGATACCCTCAAGTCGCTCCAGAGTGCCTTGGTAGGTAGGTCCAGAGAGCATACTATGTTTTATCCGTGTAGGTTTGCATTTTGAGTCTCAGGGAAAATTTAAGAGACTGAATGTTAATCAGTGCATCTCCAGTTACCAAGGGCATGGGGCTGACCACTCTTGAAGCTCATGTCACTAGGTATTTTGATTAACTATGGCTCCCCACCGCCTGCTCCTGACTGGAGGGACTAAACGGAATCTTTTTTCTTTATATCCTTGGTGTCTGGCGCAATGCTTTGAATACAGCAAGTGCTTGATAAATACTTGTTAAAATATACCAATAGACGAAGCTGGGGAGAAGGATGAGTGCTTAGTATATGTCAGACTTTATTCTCGGCTCTGTATGTATTGAGTGACTGTGAGTGCACACATGTAAGCAACTCATCTCTCTCCTGCAACATCTTCCCACCATTTCCAGGGTCAAAACTAGAAGAACTTGACCCTCATGAGTGATATTACGGGAAGCAGGGTTGACAGGAGATTTGGATGCTGGGCCTGACACCTGCCCTGTGTGACTTTGAGACTCAGTTTCCTTATTTATACAATAAAGGGTTTGGACTAGGTGATCTCCAAGGTCCCTATATGTCATCTAAATGCTGGGGAGGGATCTGGCAAGCTTTTTTTTCTTTGTTTTTTTAAAGACGGAATCTTGCTCTGTCACCCAGGCTAGAGTGCAGTGAGGCGATCTTGACTCACTGCAGCCTCCACCTCCTGGGCTCAAGCAATCCACCCACCTTAGCCTCCCGAGCAGCTGGGATTACAGGTGCCCATCACCACACTCAACTAATTTTTGTAGTTTTAGCAGTTTAATAGAGACAGGGTTTCTACCATGATGGCCAGGCTGGTATCGAACTCCTGGCCTCAGGTGATCTGCCCACCTCAACCTCCCAAAGAGATGGGAATTAGAGGCGTGAGCCACCACGCCTGACCCAGTGAGCTCCTTAGACTCTTCTGGCTATTACGACTTGACAGCTGTGGCTTATCGCTGACCCAGTGCAGTGTCTCCAACCTCGGTTCATTCATAATCCCCCTGGATTGGTTTCTATGGCCTTTTGGTGGCTGTAAATTCCTTTGAGAATCTGGTGAAAGCAAAGGGTCACCTCTCAGGAAAAAGGAAACATATTTATAACAACACAATTTGCACATGACTTTAGAGCATTTCAGCACCCTCAAGGGTCCATCCTTTAGGCTCCAGGATCAAAACTCCCACACTAGAAAATGAGCAGGAAGTAACTGGAATTGAAGTTAAAAATGGCACCAAGGGAAGATGTGATCAGAGGGAAGGGTGCGCTGGGGCTGAATAGGGCTTGAGTCTGCAGAGGGTGGTAGCAGGCTGCCTAGGCCTCAGTCTGGTTTCCTAAGCCGAAAGGTAGGCAGTCAGGACAGCTCAGCGAGCCAGGCAGCAGGTGTGGGGAACGCATGCTGGAGGGCTCCCTCATTTGCCTGCCCCCTGATTCTGCTCGTGGAGACCCTCCTGGGTGTGGGCAGGCAGAGAAGCACCTGAGTCCTGTCTCACACCTTCACAGGGCTCTTTCTGAGCAATCTGCCCCATAGTGAAAATGACTGCAGAGAGCAACAGCTCTCACTTCCTTAGTAGCCCTCATACCGAGGTGCACCTGATCTTTTCCAAATGCCTTAAAGCTTGCATTCTTTTAAAGCTTGCAAGCCTAGCTGCTTTCTTTATACGTGGAGGCTCTTGCATCTTAAAAGGAGACTTGGCCAGGAGTGGTGACTCACACTTGTAATCCCAACGCTTTGGGAGGCCGAGGTGGGAAGTTCACTGGAGCCCAGGAGTTTGATACCAGTCTGAGCAACATGGCAAAACCCCCATCTCTACAGAAAATTTAAAAATTAGCTGGCATGGTGGCTGGCATTTGTAGTCCCAGCTATTGGGGAGGCTGAAGTAGGAGGATCACTTGAACCCAGAAATTCGAAGCTGCAGTGAACCATGATCATGCACCACCGCACTCTAGCCTGGGCGACAGAGCTAGACCCTGTCTCAACAAAAAGACCGGGGAGACTCATTTAATTCAATACCTGAAGGTCCCCTAGGCCAATAGATATCTGTATAGATAAAACTCCAAGGAGCTCAAAGCTTTTAACCTAATTGCTTCTAAATATACCTTTTGGAAAGGCATGCTGAAGTTAAATGTAATACTTTCAAACAGACCCTAAGAAAAAGCTGTAGCAAATGCTTCTCAAACTCGAATTTGACGGCTGACTGTCTCTCGTTCTGGGTCTTTGCCCCAAATTTGCTAATGCCTCACTATCGCTCACGCAGAGGAGCTTATTTTCCTAAGACTTCTTGCCTGTTGCTCTTCAGCACCGTTCACTCCCCTGTTGGGAGACCTACCTTTCTGGGGCAGCCAGATCTACCTCTTTATAGGTTAAAAGCCCTGTTGTTTGCTGTAGAAAAGAAAATGCACAGGAGACCTCATAAACTCATGCCGATATTAGGAGCTTAAAGACCCGTAAGTAAACAGGGGGGCTGGGTTTTCCTCTTGTGTGTTTGCTTTGCGTTGCCTGCTCTGATATACTGCTATCTTTGCCTTTGCTGAGGAATATTTACTGCTTTCTTAAAAGCTGACCATGAAAGTAGCTGTAACTAAGTTTTAAAAGCATTATCAGGCCGGGCGCCATGGCTCACGCCTGTAATCCCAGCACTTTGGGAGGGCAAGGTGGGCAGATCACTTGAGGTCAGGAGTTTGAGACCATCCTGGCTAATAATGGAGCAACCCCGTCTCTTCTAAAAATACAGACATTTAGCTGGGTGTGGTGGTGTACGCTTGTAATCTCAGCTACTCGGGAGGCTGAGGCAGGAGAATCACCTGAACCCGGGAGAGGGAGGTTGCAGTGAGCCGAGGTCACGCCACTGTACTCCAGCCTGGGCTACAGAGCAAGACTCTGTCTCAGAAAGAAAGAAAAAAAAAATTATCATTTGCGTGGAGCTATTCAAGTGGATGAGATGCGTTTTTCACTGGTAATGAGAGCAAACAAAGTGAGGGGTGAGAACATGAGGCATTATTTGGGGGAATGCAGTGTCCCACCACGATCTTACAAAATGGAGCATCTATACTTTTGTCTCTACCGTGTACTGGTTTTGGATTCAGCGATGCCCACCTGCATCTCATAATGGGAAAACACAACTCAGGCAGAATTGACTGTTGAATAAATAGGCATTACTCGGATGGAATTCCACCAAGCAAACAGTATCTGTGTTAAAAACGGCAGCTTTCCAGTTTGTTTTTTTCAATGTAATATTCAGCCTGCCTGTGACCAGTTGTGACTGAGTTGTAGGCTGTTTGTGGAGATTATGGGAGGCTGCGTTAAATGTTGCGTTTCTTTTGCTTTTTAAAATCTACCCTTTTGTTCTGTCCTCGGAGAGGAATATGCATCTTTTGTTCTTAGCTACTCAGCTTCGGCCAGGTCTGGCGGCGCCTTTGAGTAACCTGGGCAATGCGCGCCCTCTTCTGGACAATTCACTAATTGCAAATTCTGTAAGCGTTGGTCTGGTTGTCAAGCGGACCCTGAATTTGAATGTTCTTGGTAGAGAACACAAAAGAAATTATGACATGTTCCCTGCATTCAAACGGCCTGCCTTTATGTTAGAAGATAAAACAGCTTGCTTTGGTACTTTCAGTGTGATTTGGAGAGACCAGAGAATCTATTCGTTTGTGTTTCTTGAAAAGGTATGACTTTCTTTTACAGCCACAATTTCATTTTAAAAATCTAACGATTTATATTCTTTCGCTATTTGAATTATTTTTGAATTTATATGATTTAAACGGCTTCCTGGCCTGGCGCAATGGCTCTCAAATGTAATCCAAGCACTTTGGGTGGCTGAGGCAAAAAGATCGCTTGAGCCCAGGAGTTCCAGACCAGCCTGGGCAACATAGAGAGACCCTGTCTGTACAAAAACTACAAAAATTAGCGTGGCATAGTGGCCATTTCTCTAGTCCCAGCTACTCAGGAGGCTGAAGTGGGAGAGTCCTTTGAGCCTGGGAGTTCCAGGCTGCCTGGCACTGTGAACACGCCCCTGCACCCCAACTTGGGCAACAGAGTGAGACCCCATCCCCAAAAAACAAAAACAAACAAAGCCTTCCTTTTAAAAGAGTAGAAACAAGATAAATAGCAAAGGTGTGTAGGACATTTGTTTTCAGTAAAGATAACTGGATCTTTAAAATCACTACATGAAGATAAGGTATTCTATGTAAATCCCAAATCAAATCAGTAATTTATCACAAAGTGCTTAGATCAATATTCTCTACTCCCCTAAAGTGCTGTTTATCAAAAGTGAAACATTTATTTCAGTCTCTCCAGACTTAAGATTACAGAGCAAATTACTCTGTATTTACTTTTATTTTCACTCAGCAGAGAAGAGGAGAATAGAATCACCATGGCTTTGCCATTCCCTTAACCTCACTTGTGGGACTGTTCAGTTTGTGGATCATCAGCAAATTTCAGGTCTATCATTTAGTGACATAAGACCTTGGGAAGATTACTTAACGTTTGTAAATCTCAGTCTCACTATATGAAAAAGGCAGATAATGGTCAGGGGAATTAAATGAGCTAAGCTGTGGTAGGTGCTGGGTGCAATGCCTTGCATTTCATAAGTGTTCAATAAATGTTAGCCACCACCATCACTGCCACCACTACCACCATCACCACCACTGCCACCATTACCCCTACCACCACTACCATCACCACTACCATCACCATGACCACCACCACCATGACCACCACCATCACCACCACCACCACCACTACCATCACCACAACCACCACCATTGTCACCACCACCACCATCACCATCACCACTACCACCACCATCACCACCACCACCACCATTGTCACCACCACCATCACCACCACCACCACCACCATCACCACCATCATCACAACCACCATCTCCACCACCACCACCATCACTACCATCATCACCATCACCATCACTACCACCACCATCACCATCACCATCACCACCATCACCACCACCATCATACCACTACCACCACCATCATCACTACCACCACCATCACCACCACCACCATCACAACAACCACTACCATCGTCACCACCATCGCCACCACCACCACCATCACCACAACAACCACCACCTTTGTTACCACCACCATCACCACCACCATCACTACCACCATCACCACCACCATCACCACCACCACCACCATCACCACCATCACCACCACCACCATCACCACCATCACCATCACCACCATCACCACCACCATCACCACCATCACCACCACCACCATACCATTACCACCACCATCATCACCACCACCACCATCACAACAACCACTCCCATCGTCACCACCACCACCACCACCATCATCACCACCACCACCATCACCACAACAACCACCACCATTGTCACCATCACCACCACCACCACCATCACCACAACCACCACCATTGTCACCACCACCATCACCACCACCACCACCACCATCATCACCACCACCACCATCACAACAACCACTACCATCGTCACCACCACCATCACCACCACCACCACCATCACCACAACAATCACCACCATTGTCACCACCACCACCACCACCATCACCACAACCACCACCACTGTCACCACCACCATCACCACCACCACCACCACCATCACCATCACCACCATCACCACCACCACCATCACAACCATCACCACCACCATCATACCACTACCACCACCACCATCACCACCACCACCACCATCACCACCACCACCACCATCACCACCACCATCACCACCACCACCACCATCACCACCACCACTATCACCACCACCACCACCACCACCACCACCACCATCACCACCACCACCATCACCACCACCACCACCACAATCACCACCACCACCACCGTCACCATCACCACCACCATCTTCACCACCATCTCACTTTCACCACCATCACCATCACCACCATATCACTACCACCACCATTACAGCCACCACTACCATCACCACGATCACCATCCCCACCATATCACTACCACCACCATTACCACCAGCACCATCGCCACCACCACCATCAAAACCATCACCACCCCCACCATTACCATATCACTACCACCACTGTTACCACCACCACCCCCACCACCAATACTATCACCACTGCCATCACCACCATCACCAGCACTGCCACAATCACCACCACCATCATCAAAATCACTTTCTTTCTGTATTTCTCTGCTCCTTTTTTTTTTTTACTTTTTATTGTAAAATAAAACATATAGAAACCTTCCAAAATGAAAGTAGAATTTAATGAGTCATAATAAGGTGAACGCCCATGTAACCAAAAGATCCATTCAACCCAGAACCCTCCATTGTGCTGTTCCAGCCTCAACTCCCTCCCTCTCCCAAAAAGGAACCATTGTCCTTTTACTGTAGTGACTTTCTTGTTTCTTTGTGGTTTTAGGACCCAAATATGAATGACTAGACACCTCAGTTTAGTCTGCACCTCCCCCCAATTTTTCTACTTTATGTCTTTTAGGTTTATTATAATATATAGGCTTCTCTCCATTCCTTGCAGTTTGCCTGCTGAAGAACCTGGGGTATTTGATGTGTAGAAAATCTCAGAGTCTGGCTCTGAGGTGACTGCAGGCTTATGGTGCAATTCAACATGTTCCTCTGTCTTTCTTGCAACTTGGAAGCTGGGGCCAGAGTCTGCATCAGACTCCTGTTCTATCCCTAGATTCGTGTTCAGTCTCTTTGGCAAGCTTCCAGGTAGTGCTGTGTCCTTTCATCAGCTCAGTGGCTAAATTTATGTGGTCTGCAAAATGACGATATTCTAATGTCACCATTTATTTTTCATCCTTTAGTTAAAATACTTTTAGTAAGCATTTCTGCCCTTCATCCTGTATTTGATTTCTCTGTGGTACAGTTCACATAGAAAAAAACTTGATTTTCTTTGCTTTAATCACCCAGTTTTTAACGTGAATGTATTCCTGTGGTGGTTGTAAAACTTGACTGCAAATTCTGCAGCGCTTTTGCCTTCAAGAGATGGGGTCTACATCCTGCTTGTTGAATCTGGGGGGCATGGGAGAGCATTAAAAATGACAATTTGTGCCAAGTGCGGTGACTCCTGCCTGTAATCCCAGCACTTTGGGAGGCCCCTGGCCAACATAGTAAAACCCCGCCTTTACTAAAAATACAAAAATTAGCTGGGCATGGTGGTGGACACCTGTAATCCCAGCTACTCAGGAGGCTGAGGCAAGAGAATTGCTCGAACCCAGGAGGCAGAGATTGCAGTGAGCCAAGATTGCGCCACTGCACTCCAGCCTGGGCAACAGAGCAAGACTCCGTCTCAAAAAAAAAAGCCACACAGCTTCTGCTTTGTTTCCTTGGACACATGCTCATGGAGCCCGTGGCTGCCCTGTGAGAAATCCAGCTCCGCTGAGAACACCGCCTCAGAAAGGCTGCATATGGGCACTCTGGTTAGCAGCCCAGCTGAGCACAGGCTTCAGTCATCCCAACCCAGACCCAAATGTGCAAGTGAAGTGGCCTCTAGATGACTCCGGTTCCAGCCATTTGGTCTTTCCAGCTGAGGTCCCAGATGTCATGGAGCCAGTTCCACCAGATCCTGTCTGAAGTCCTGAAATACCGAATCCATACGCATGATAGAATGGTTGTTTACACTGCTTCGTCTTGGGGGGAGTTTGTTATATGTAATAGTTAATCATAACAGTTCCTTATCGCCCTCTGAAGGTGACCAATGAGATTTATTTATATGCTTGTAAACTCATGAATTTAAAAAATATTTCATGATTTCAATCAATGGATTCATTATGCTTCTTGATGCTCAAATTGTTCCTTATTTGACCAATGGCACCTCTTCATACTGGATTCCGAGTGCTTTTGACATAACTCTGTGAATATACCAAAAACCATTGAATTATACACTTTAGATAGGTGAACTGTATGCTATGTAAATTTTTTTCCAAAAGCTCTTATTTACGGGAAGACAATTACAAAAGACAAAATAACACAAATCAGAATTAGACAAATTCAAAACTGTGGTGATAGAACTCAGAAAAAACTAGAAATTAGCAGTCACTACCTATGTCTTTCCCTGCTCCCAAGGCAACAACTAATCCACTTTCTGTCTTTATAGATTTGTCTATTCAGACATTTCATATACATAAAATCATACAAGATGTAGTCTTTTGTGTCTGGCATTTAGCGCAATGTTTTTAAGGTTCATCCATGTTATGACATGTATCAATACTTTATTACCTTTTATGGCTAAATAATACTCCATGTATGACATAATATTTGTCTACCCATTCATTAGTTGATGTACATTAGGATTATTTTCACTTTTCAGCTTTTATTAATGACACTGCTATCAATATTCATGTACACGTTATCTGTTTGTTTCTTTTTGAGACAGAGCTTTCCTCTGTTGCCCAGGCTGGAGTGCAGTGGCACAATCACAGCTCACTGCAACCTCCGCCTCCCAGGCTCAAGCAATCCTCCCACAGCAGCCTCCCAAGTAGCTGGGACTACAGGTGAACACCACCACGCCCGGCTAATTTTTTTGAATTTTTTTAGGGATGGGATCTTGCCACGTTGCCCAGGCTGGTCTCAAACTCCTGGGCTCAAGTGATCCTCCTGCCTCAGCTTCCCAAAGTGCTGGGATTACAGGCATGAGCCACCATGCCCAGCCTCATATACAAGTTTTTGTGTAGACATATTTTCAATTCTCTTGGGTATAAACCTGGGAGTAGAAATGCTGGGTTATATGGTCCTCTATGTTTAATTTTGTGAAGCACTGCCAAGCTGTTTCCCAGAGTTTCTGAACCATTTTAAATTCCCACCAGCAGTGTATGAAGGTTTCTATTTCTCCACATTCTTGCCAACACTTGTTATTATCTGTCTTTTATTATAGCCATCCTACTGAGTGTTCAAGTAGTTTTTCTTTTGTTTTGTTGTTTTTTCTTTTTTTTTTTTTAAGACAAAGTCTCACTCTGTCATGCAGGCTGGAGTGCAGTGGTGTGATCTCGGCTCACTGTAGCCCCTGCCTCCTGGGTTCAAGCAATTCTCCTGCCTCAGCTTCCTGAGTAGCTGGGACTACAGGCACGTGACACCACATTCTGCTAATTTTTGTATTTTTAGTAGAGACGGGGTTTCACCATGTTGGTCAGGAAGGTCTCGATCTCCTGATCCACCCGCCTCAGCTTCCCAAAGTGCTAGCATTACAGGCATGAGCCACAGTGCCTGGCCTACTCAAGTGGTTTTTCACTGTGGTTTTGACATGCATTTCCCTGGTGGCTAATGATGGTGAATATATTTTTATGGGCTTATTGGCCATTTGTATGTTTTCTTTGGAGAAATGTCTGTTCAGTCATATAATTTTCTTAATGTCTCTTAGCTCATTTTCAAAGAGAAAGTTATAGTTGTGATCTTTTCTATGGATTTTTTTTTTTTTCCTGGTGTGCTTTCGATGTCTGTGGTATTGTTATTCTGCATTTATTCTTTTTTTTTTTTGTAAGAGTTTTCTATGGAATTTGGCTTTATTTTCCTATTATTCATTTGTAAGCAAAATCAGTTATCCTTAACTTTAGAAGGAGGCAGGAGGATTTTCTGTCTTCACAGAGCACCCTCTGGTTTTTCAGTGTGTGTGTGTGTGTGTGTGTAACTTGCTTTCCGAGATTTCCTGACGCTGTTCCCCTCCACCACCTTTATCTGGACCTTGTCTTTTCCTGTCTGAGCAGCCCACATCCTGATCTGTTTTGACTGTGCTCCCACAATTTGTCCTCAGTGTGGAGTTCTGTGCCTGAAGGGTGCCCTGGCTGGACTGGTTAGAGAGCTCATCGGGGTTAGACAGCTCTGGCCTCCTCTGAGCTACCAGGGACTTCTCACACGCACCCACCATGGGACTGGGCAAGGCCCTTCTGGTTTCAGCTGCTCTTCTCAAACGGCTCATCTTGCTTTCCAGGGAACAACTGATGACTGCCTTGGGGGTCTCCTGTGCTGATGTCTCACTGCCTCCCTCACCTTTCTTCTGCACCGATACTGATGACCATGCAGGCCTTGTGGGTGTTGGTGGTTTGCTCTTTGTTGTTTGGAGTTTGGGATTTGTGAGGACAGCGTAACTTCCAGTTTCATTATAAAGGTCTGTGGGTTTTTGGTTTTGCTGCTTGGTTGCTCTTCTGGTTTTATGGGGGAATTGGTGTGATTAAAATACTGCTGTCTTTCCAGAATCCTTCTCAGACCACTTCCTTGACAATGAAAATTCAATTTGCCTTTAATTTTGCTATATGCTTTGAACCTGTTCTATTTGAATTATGCAGATTAAGGTTGGGGTTATTAATCATATCAAGGATCATTAGTTACCTCAAAAAGTGCATGTTCTTTTTTTTTTGACAAAGTCTCGCTCTGTCACCCAGGCTGGATGGCAGTGGCACGATCTCGGCTCACTGCAGCCTCTGCCTCCCACGTTTCAGCGATTCTCCTGCCTCAGCTTCCTGAGTAGCTGGGACTACAGGTGCACGCCACCATGCCCAACTAATTTTTTGTAATTTTAGTAGAGACGGGGTTTCACCGTATTGGTCAGGCTGGTCTTGAACTCCTGACCACAGATGATCCACCCACCTCGGCCTCCCAAACTGTTAGGATTACAAGCGTGAGCCACTGCGCCTGGCCAAAGTGTATGTTCTTTATTACTCTGGCAAACTAGATCTTAATGTGATGGGAGCTCTGGGTACTTTGAAATCTCATTAGGCAATCAGCAATCCTCAAGGCCTGTGACTCAGCGGGTCCACTCAAGGCCTGAGCCATTCCACATTGAGCTGTGGCTCTTCTCGCCCCGTGCCTTTGCACGTCTACCCAGCGTCTTGCTGCTAGATTCTATCTCGCTGAGAACTTACTACGGGAATGCTTCTTGCAAATTTCAGGCTCTCCTCTTTAATTCCATGTGCTAAATGTCAAGGCTCCCATGGACTCTGGACTCCGTACAAACAGCCCCTGAAACTCCAGGCGAGACTTATCTTGCCTGATTACACCGTACTTCTAATCACTCATTCAATAGGCATTTATCAAATGTCTACTGTGTACCAGACACCATTCTGCACACTAAGAACACAGACCTACTGTGTGCAGACAGTATGCTGCATACTAGGAACATAAAGATAAATATGACCCTTTCTCTCTCCTCCAGGAAAAGGGGAGATTGGTGCACAAATATTAATTGTGATGCAGGGAAATCATTGCTAGAATAGAAATACAGATTAGATGACATGCTGTGAGGGCACATGCAAAGAAAAACACAACTGTCAACTGTAATTCCTATGTCAGAAAATAAAACTGCATGTGTTCTGTGATCCAATGTGCAAAATGTATGTATTTGGCAAAGGTGGAAATGGAATACACCATTATGCATATAATTTTTACTTACTCCTGTAATCCCAGCACTTTGGGAGGCTCAGGCAGGAGGATTGCCTGAGCCCAGGAGTTCAAGACCAGCCTGGACAACATGGTGAGACCCCATCTCTACAAAAAATTTAAAAATTAGTTGGGCGTGGGAGGCCGAGGTGGGTGGATCACGAGGTCAGAAGATCAAGACCATCCTGACACGGTGAAACCCCGTCTCTACTAAAAAATACAAAGAATTAGCTGGGCGTGGTGGCGGGTGCCTGTAGTCCCAGCTACTCGGGAGGCTGAGCCAGGAAAATGGCGTGAACCCGGGAGGCGGAGCTTGCAGTGAGCCAAGATCGTACCACTGCACTCCAGCCTGGGCGACAGAGCAAGGCTTCATCGAAAAAAAAAAAAAAAAAAAAAAAAAAAAATTAGTTGAGTGTACTGGCACACTCCTGTAGTCCTAGGTACTCAGGAGGCTGAGGCAAAAGGATCACTTGAGCCTAGGAGTCTGAGGCTACAGTAAGCTATAATCATGCCACTGCACTCCAGCCTGGGCAACAGAGTAAGACCCTGTCTCAAGAAAGAAAGAAAGACAGAAAGACAGAAAGAGAGAGAGAGAGAGAGAGAGAGAGAGAGAAAGGAAGGAAGGAAGGAAGGAAGGAAGGAAGGAAGGAAGGAAGGAAGGAAGGAAGGAGGAAGGAAGGAAGGAAGGAAGGAAGGAAGGAAGGAAGGAAGGAAGGAAGGAAGGAAAGAAGGAAAAAGGAAGGAAGGAAGGAAGGAAGGAAGGAAGGAAGGAAGGAAGGAAGGAAGGAAGGAAAGGGAGGGAGGAAGAAAGGGAGGGAGGAAGAAAGGAAAGAAAAGAAAGACCATTGTTGCATCACTGAAGGAATAGTGGGTGATTTTTTTTCTTGTTAAAATGTATTTTATTGTAGTAACTTTTTTTTTTTTTGAGATGGAGTCTCGCTCTGTCACTCAGGCTGGAGTGCAGTGGTGCGATCTCTGCTCACTGCAACCTCTGCCTCCCGGGATCAAGCAATTCTCCTACCTCAGCCTCCTGAGTAGCTGGGACTACAGACGCCCACTACCACGCCTGGTTAATTTTTGTATTTTTAGTAGAGACAGGGTTTCACCATGTTAGCCAGGGTGGTCTTGATCTCCTGATCTCGTGATCTGCCACCTCGGCCTCCCAAAGTGTGGGGATTACAGGCGTGGGCCACCGCGCCTGGCCTGTAGTTACCTTTTAATAATAATATTGTTTTATGTGTAAGTACATGGATATATACTTGCATACATAGACACACAGCTATTTTCTTGATGCACTTTCACATGATTGATAAAGCAAAGCTCTTGGTCCTGTGGTAGACACCTATGAGGGTTTTCATCCTCTTTCCCTCGCCATATGTACTAGTTGGAAAATACTGTGGGATTTCACATGTGTCACCCTCATTATGATTTTCAGAAGTGAAAAGTAGAAAAAGCTGATTAGGACATTATTGCGGCGTAAATCCCAGATAGAATGGTTTTGAAGCAGATACTCCGGAAGGGAGATGCCAAGTGAGCGTTTCCAGAATTGTAATGAGACTTTCTGCAGGCAGGACAGCGTCTTTGCCGATAGAGAGGCACTCGGGAAATGGCCCCACGCGTGAAGCAGCTGCAGCCGATAATACTCCGGCACTTCACAGTGGGCGCTGACTAGCTAATGTCATTCCCCTGAGAAGTCCACAGGCCCCCCACCTGGCTGCACCTGGCTGGGAGGAGCATGGGGATTTTAACAGAGGTGGAAGTCAAGTTGTGTTTTGGAGAAAATGACCCACTTGCATTTTTCATGCAGACAGAATAGGAAAGTCTGAGCTGTGCAAGAAAGGGAGAGACATTAGATCACTCATGGGGGACTGTCAGCCAGGTGCCAGAAGATACATCTGCAGTGGCCATTAAACTACATTCAGGAGTCGGTTCCCTGGAACCCAACTCCTTCTGCGTCCAGTGCCTGGTCCCATGTCAGCCACGGTGGGACAGATAACCTTACATCTGAGCCGTGTCAGGAACTGCAGAATCACAAAAGCAGGTAACACCCCTCTCTATTGAGTTGGACCATATCTGAAAACCATCAATGAAGGCCTGGAAGCTTCAGAAGTCACACTCTCCAAGTACTGCCTCTCCTGGCAGGCTTCTCACTCTTCCCCCAGGCCGAGGATGCAGAATTGCAGATGACTCACAGTCTTCAGGAGACTGCTAGACGGAGGGCGGTGTTAACTTGGCATCGAACTTGCCAAATTACAGTGAAAGAATTGCTGGGCATCTGACAAATGGAATCTTTCCAAATTAAATTGTATTTAATATGTCTTAGGGGAGCTCTCTATTTTTTTTAATGTTTCAACAGGAGAAAGAGGGAAGGGAAGGTCTCAAGAGGATGGTTCCCCCCATTACTTTATTGAGCTTTCTAAAAGAGGTGGGGTTTTTTTGTTATTATTATTCAGTGGCAGCGATAGATGCATGGCAGGTGTTTAACACCAAGGATCCTTCAGTCTGATTTATTGAGAAGTAGCACTGTAGGAGAAAGGGCGGAGGATGCTATGTGGGAGGGTGAAAAACAAAAGCATGGCTGGGCACAGTGGCTCACGCCTGTAATCCCAGCGTTTCAACTGGCAGAGGTGGGAGGATCACTTGAGGCCCGAGTTGGAGCCTAGCCTGGGCAACACAGCAAGACCCCATCTCTACAAAAGTAAACAAACAAACAAAACTGGACATGGTGGTGGGGAATTGTAGTCCCAGCTATTTGGGAGGCCAAGGAAGGAGGATCCCTTGAGCACAGGAGTTCAAGGCTGCAGTGAGCTATGATTGTGCCACTGTACTCCATCCAGCCTGGGTGACAGAGCAAGACCCTGTCCTCACCCTTCCAAAAAAGGAGAGCGAGGCCAGGAATTACCAGAATTAGCAGCGGTTAAAAGCCAAAGCAGCCCAAGAGCCTCCTGAGGGAGAAATCTGCTTCTCAGGTTCCAGGGGTTGGGCACTGGATTCCACCAGCCCTGAACAACCCGGATCCAGTGTGAGCCAAGAATCACCAACTACACCCATCAGGGAGTCTGGCGTTCCTGGGAGACAGCTCAGGCTGGCATTGGTTGAGAAGGAGAAAGCACCCAAGGACCTCATTGGCATCAGCATCTTTATCCCCCCCACAACTGCTGTTTGGGTTTTGTTTCTTGCCTTGGTCATACGCAGTCCTTATCTGAATGGGAACACCCACCCCTGGCCTGTGGGTTCTGGTTGGCGGCTGGTGGCTTATCTAAAATGACCGAAGCCTTCTATGCCTTAGAGAGTTAAGTGCCCCTTTGCTTCTTTTAAACAAAAGCCGTTGGTGGTAGAAATGTTCATTTCTCTCTTAGTTGCTGCAGGGCATAACAATCGCTGAATTGTGATCATTGTTTGACAATGCAATGTTCAATTTGCCTCAAAATATCTTGAGTGAACTATATGAAAGTGTGTTACACTTAAAATATGATAAAATAAAAATAAAATCTGGTAAATGAAAATCTGAATAAACAAAATGGAAAGATTTATGGTACAATTGTCTTTAGTACTTAATGTTTCTCTTTTTTAAAAAAGGATTCATCAGTAACCTCAAAAACAGCTGGTTCCACTGTGCTTTTATATAACAGAAAGCATGAGGGGCTCTGATATTAGGCCGCCTGCAATGGCTTTGCCATTTATTGTCCCCTGGGATCTGGAGTAAGCTAAATCATTGCTTCGTGCCACAACTTCCTCATCTGTGCCACCAGCCTGCCACGTAGGGCTGGGATGATTACGTAAGCTACAACATGAAAAACAATTAGCCCAGTGCCTGGTACAGAAAAACACTCAGTAATGTTAGCTGTTATTACCATGTTTTAATAACTAATTTTCTCCCCACTCCTTTGTAATATAACATAGAGTCATACCTGTAGCACTTTAATACGCTGCCTATTTTGAGTCAATTTCTGAATTTTACAAACCAGCAAATGCTAATATAGGCCATATGAACAGAGAACTTTGTTATGCTCGCTGAAATCAAGGAAGAAACTAGACACTATAAAACATCAGAAAGCGGTCCCTGGCTCCACCCCCAGAAGTTTCCATGCCCCGGGGCCTCTCCTGTACCATGTGTTGGAGAATACACGTTGTTTCTAGTACCTGCAGGAAAAGAGATCTTATGCCCAGTACCTGCCTTAGAAATGCCAGTGCTGCCGAAAGCTCTACATACGCATGCACTGTGCCTTCTCAGGTCAGTGAATTCTATGCATACCTTGATTTATATTGGTCTAAAATTGCAGACACTGGCACCAAGGCTTCACCGGGCCAAGAGGAGCAGGGACCACTGCTATGTTTTGACGGCAAATACCTTGTGATGGTTAATATTGAGTGTCAACATGATCGGACTGAAGGATGCAAAGTATTGATGCTGGTTGTGTCTGTGAGGGTGTTGCCAAAGGAGATTAACATTTGAGTCAGTGGACTGGGAGAGGCAGACCCACCCTCAATGTGAGTGGGCACCATCTAATCAGCTGTCAGCGTGTCTAGGATAAAAGCAGGCAGAAAAATGTGGAAAGACTAGACAGGCTGAGTCTTCCAGCCTTCATGTTTCTCCTGTGCTGGGTGCTTCCTGCCCCCGAACATCAGACTCCAAGTTCTTTTGGACTTTTGGGCTTACACCAGTGGTTTGCCGGGGCTCTTGGGCCTTTGGCCACAGACTGAAGGCTGCACTGTCAGGCTCCCTACTTTTGAGGTTTTGGGACTCGGACTGGCTTCCTGGCTCCTCAGCTTGCAGATGGCATAGTGTGGGACCTTGTGATTGTGTGAGTCAATACTCCTTAATAAACTCCCTTTTATGTGTACATCTATCCTATTACTTCTGTCCCTCTAGAGAACCCTGACTAATACAGACCCTCTCCCCGCCATGCCCACCCGCCTGACCTCTCTTGCCCAGTCCAGACTGGCCTCAGCTTGTAGAAGTGTGAATGAGGCTGAAGTGGGGGATGAAATGGGTGGGGAACATTTGGTACAAGGCTCTAGAATGTTTCAGTGTGGCCATAAAGTCATAGTATCTAAGTATAAGTCAGTGAAAAGTTTGGATACGCATGTTTTTCATCACATTTTTTAATGGTGGTAAAATATACATAACACACACCATCTTCACCATTCTTAAGCATACGATTCCATGGCACTAAATACCTTCACGTTGTTGTGCAACCATCACCACCATCCATATTCAGAAAGGCACCTTTTTGTTGGGGTTGTTGGAGACAGGAAGAGAGGATAACAAAATGTCATAAAACCACACAGTGAATGTTCATATGACCAGGAAAGATTGAGGTTTAACAGGAATTCAGGGGAAGGCCCTGCTGAGTGAAAAGAAGCTACAGTGGAGTTCTGAGCAACAGTGAGACTGTGACCTCAGTCCCCCAGGTTGCGACAGCCCTCACCAGGCCCCTGCTGCCCGCACTCCCCATTAAAGCTGTGGCTACTTTGGGCAGAATGAAAGGAACAAAAATTGGGTTTTTGCTTCTGGCCCTTTGCCACACTCCTTGTCCCTTGTCCCTTCCCCACTTCCCTGATGAATTTTTTTTTTTTTCTTTTTTCTTTTCTTTTCTTTGAGATAGGGTCACCCAGGCTAGAGCACAGTGGTGCAATCTTGGCTCATGATCCTCCTAGCTCAGCCTCCTAAGTAGCTAGGACCACAGGTATATGCCACCACATCCAGCTAGTTTTTAATTTTTTTTTTTTTTTTTAAAGACAGGGTTTCCCTATGTTGCCCAGGCTGGTCTCAAACTCCTGGGCTCAAGCCATCCTCCCACCTCAGCCTCCCGAAGTCCTGGAATTATAGGCGTGAGCCACTGTGCCTGGCCTCCCTGTTGCTCCTGAATCTAAGGCATGCTCTCCTCAGCCTTTTATTAGGTGCCACCTGGGGCCTTAATTCCTGCTTTGATTAGCAATCCTGGTGGCCTTTGGTATGGCAGTGCTTCTCATTCTCAACCTGAAGGCCCAGCTGCCCCCAGCCCACAGTCCTGGCTTTTCCCTGAGTGGTGCAGTGTGAGAGCCTAGGCATCAGAACCACACAATTTGGTTCAAAGCGTGGCCCCACCACTGCTCTGTGACCCTGGGCAAGTCCCCCTGTCTCCCCATCTGTAAAATGGGAATAAGATACCCGCCTACTAGAGTGTGGGGCAGCTGAAATGAAGACATGAATAGAGGAGCTGGGTAGGTGCTTGCAAAAATCCCAGTTCCCTTTGCGGAACCAACCAGTCAGTCACAGACCACACTGCTGTTCAAATACTTTTCTTTCCTTCCTTCCTTCCTTCCTTCCTTCCTTCCTTTCTTCCTTCCTTCCTTTCTCTCTCTTTCTTTCTCCTTCCTTCCTTCCCTCTCTCCCTCCCTCCCTCCTTCTTTCCTTCCTTCTTTCCTTCCTTCCTTCTTCCCTCCCTCCCTCTCTCCCTCTTCCCTTTCTTTTTTTTTTTTTTTTTTGACAGAGTCTTGCACTGTAGTCTAGACTGGAGTACAGTGACACATCTCAATTCACTGAAACCTCTGCCTCCCTCCCAGGTTCAAGTGATTCTTCTGCCTCAGCCTCCTGAGTAGCTGGAATTACAGGCATGTGCCACCATGGCCGGCTAATTTTTGTATTTTTAGTAGAGACAGGGTTTTGCCATGTTGGCCAGGCTAGTCTCGAACTCCTGATCTCAGGTGATCCGCTCACCTTGGCCTCCCAAAGTGCTTGGATTATAGGTGTGAGCCACCATCCCAGCCTCTTTCTTTCTATTTCAAAAGAAAAATTGTTGACAATATATTAGACCCATCCTGTGTGCTTTTGTGCTTCAAGAATGAGAAGGGGCAACGTTTTAAGAGAAACCATGAGACAAGTGCACAGGGAAAACAATGGAGCCCTGTGCACAGGCATGCAGCCAGCAGCTGCCAGGCAGCCACAGAAATGCAGAGGAGGTGGAAGCGCTCTAGGCTTCTCCAAAGGAGCTGCCCGCTTTGGTCTGTGAAAGGGAGATTTCTAACTGAGGGTGCCTAAGATTTTAACTGATGGGTGGGAAAGCAAAGTATGAATCTCCAAACCCACAACTTTCCCACCTCTGCAAGGAGTTCTCTCCTCCTCTGTGTCAGCCCCCAGAGACAAAGAGTGGCAGGAATTTCAGGGCAGGTGGAGGGTGGTTCACTTATAGAAAAGAGCTTTCATGATCTCAGGTTGGATTAGGGTAAGGTAGTAATGAATGGCTATTGTTTGGATGAAATACTGGAATGATTTCAACTATGGTAGACAGGTTTGACTTGAGAAGAGTACGGAGAACTGGTTAAGAACAGACTTGGCCAGCCATGGTGGCTCACGCCTATAATCCCAGCACTTTGGGAGGCCAAGGCAGGCAGATCACTTGAGGTTAGGAGTTCAAGACCAGCCTGGGCAACATAGCGAAACCCGGTCTCTACTAAAAGTACAAAAATTAGCCTGGTGTGGTGGTGAACGCCTGGAATCCCAGCTACTCAAGAGGCTAAGGCAGGAGAATCGCTTGAACCTGGGAGGCAGAGGTTGCAGCGAGCTGAGATTGTGCCACTGCACTCCAGCCTGGGCAGCAGAGCCAACTCTGTCTCAGGAAAGAAAGAAAGAAAGAGAGAGGGAGAGAGAGAAAGAAAGACAGAAAGAAAAAGAAAGAAAGGGAAGGAAGGAAGGAAGGAAGGAAGGAAGGAAGGAAGGAAGGAGGGAAGGAGGGAAGGAGGGAAGGAGGGAAGGAGGGAAGGAGGGAAGGAGGGAAGGAGGGAAGGAGGGAAGGAGGGAAGGAAGGAAGGAGGGAAGGAAGGAAGGAAGGAAGGAAGGAAGGAGACCTGAGTTTGAGACCTGGATTTGGGTCACATGTTATTTAACCTTCCTGAACCTCAGTCTTCTCATCTATAAAATGGAGTTGCAACTTCACAGGATTATTATTTGAGGATTAAATGAGGTAATGCATATCACAGTGCCTCACATATAGTAAGTACTCATTAATTGTCCATTATTATAATTTGAGATAACAAGATAGAAAAAATGAACTTTTGCTCCATGGATCATGCTAGCTTTCTTCATGTTCAAATCACTAGTGAGAAATGTAAGGTAAAGGGCAAATCAGACCTTAATTATCTGTCTTTGATTACAGATATGATACCGTTTTTATGCTATTGATGTTCTTCAGAATTACTGCATGCATTTTGAGGACCCAGCCTTCTCAAGAGAGTCAGACCTAGTAGCAATAATGATCTCTTTTCCTTTGTTTCCCAGTTTTTCTCCTTGGCCTTTCTAGGGCTTTTTCTTCAAGAATTTGAACACGTGTTCAATATTGCATAGCCATAGAAAAGCCTTTTGAAGACCAGGTCAACGAGAATGACCGAGTGTCAGACAAGGGCGTAGTCATCTTGATGAACAGATGTTAGAAGTCTGAAACTTTGAAAAACAGTTGTAGTAAGATTTTTGTAACAGATCCATGAAAAAGTAGGATACTTAGCTGCTATCTAAATGATATTCCACTTTTAATCTGGGGATCTTACAGGACTAAACATCACATTTTTAAAAATTACAAATGAAGGGCCAGGCACAGGGGCTCACGCCTGTAATCCCAGGACTTTGGAAGGCCAAGGAGGGTGGATCACCTGAGGCCAGAAGTTCCAGACCAGCCTGGCCAACATGTTGAAACCTGGTCCCTACTAAAAACACAAAAACTAGCCTGGTGTGGTGACACACACCTGTAGTCCCCACTACTCTGTGACTGAGACACGAGAATTGCTTGAACCTGGGACGCAGAGGTTGTAGTGAGCTGAGATGGCGCCACTGCACTCCAGCCTGGGTAACAGAGCAAGACCTTGTCTCAAAAAAAAAAAAGAAAAAAAATTACAAATGAAAGTGATTTGCACAAAATACAAAAGGAAATTGAAACCAGGCTGGCTTATAAGATAAAGATAGTTTATTGACTTAACGGTAACTAAAGCTCTAAAGATAATAATTTCAGGTGACATTTGATCCAACATCTCAAAAAATGTCTCCAACAGCCTGCCTTCTGTCCTCAATCTGCTTTATATGGTGTTGGCTTTATCCACAGATTCCACCAGGTGGCCCCAGAGGCAGCTCCAGGATCTCCATTACCGGAAAAAGGCTGCTCCAAAATTCACTATTCGGGTAAAAGGGATGGTCTCTTTTTCAGAGCTACTATAAAATAGGTTTATTTTTCCCAAAAGCCCCAGCAAATGTCTTCTCCTGGCTTGTTGCCTCTGATTTGGTAGTGCCAGTCTCCAAACCAGTCCATTTGACTTGGGGGCATGGAGGGTGTGCCCATTGGTTTAAGCCAGCCAGAAACCACTCCAGGCACTTGGGGAGGGTTCAGTCCCACTCAAGCCAAATTCACTCTGGAAATCTGCGTTCTTGTAGCCAGGAGAGAATATAGATGCAAGGTATCAAATAGGCAATGTGTACTACATCACATTTTAAGAGAAGCCACCAAATTTATATAATTTATGCTTATAGATTTCTATATTAAGAACAAAGACAAGAGAAATGCCTGATTTGTGTGTGTGTGTGTGTTTTGTTGTTATTTTTGGGGGTTTTTTTCCTGTTGATCAATCACAATAACCAGGAAGGATTTTGGCACTTGGCATTTCTGCACCTTGGTTCTGACCTGGAAAGGAGGAGGGTGTGGCATTTACAAATAAGTAACTGAAGACCAAGGTCAAATGAATGGATGATCTAATTCGTTCCTTAAACAGAGAAATGTCTGGTGCCTTCCTGGCCTCATTCCTCTCCGAAGGGGCTGTTGGCTCCAACCCAAAGGCCTCTGCATTCTTTGGCTTCCATTGATTTCTCACCTGATTCCAATCACATTGCCCACTGACTAATACTGTTTTTTAATGCTTAGACGAATTATGTATGCATTAAAAGGAAAACCTTGAATTTAAACCTTGAGGTGAAATAGGGTGCTGAGTCTGTGGCGACAAAGGAAGACTGGAAATGGAAGGAGATGAGTGGGGTCAGACACAGCAGCCCACAGACGCAGCCCTTGGCTGCTGAACGTCCTCCCTCTCAGCCCATATGGTGACACTCTGAGTGCACACTGGGCATTCAGCCCAGATAACGGCAGCCAAGATAAGTGGTTTCTATAACGTAATGGGGTTAAGTCAAAGATTTCTAACTCTCCCACTTTCATTTGTGGCTCAGAAAAGATTTTAGTAATGAAATCGAAGGTAATCAGAGGTCAGCTGGAGGAAAGATGTATAATCAGATTTTCCAGTGTTCAGATTTGCTCTGGGGGAAGGGTTATGCATTTATTCAACAAATATTTCTTAAAGGCCCAGTATGTGCCAGGTACAGGGTACAATGGTGAACACAGACATGCATGGCCTGTCCACTTGGGTTTACAGTCTAGTGCAAGGGAGCTGGGTAATCATCAAATACCTGTGCAAGTCCACCTACAGTAAGTGCTATCAGTTAAAATATAGACATATTTAGGCATGTTAAGAAAGTCTCACATGAATTTTGTGAATTAAATGTGTAGAGAAACTCCCAATATAGAGCATCTTAAACTGCTGAATAAAATATTTTAAAAATATTATTTTGCCAATTTTGTTGTTATAATTTACATATAATGAAATTCACTGATTTTAACTGTACAATGAGTGTTGACAAATGTATAGAGTCCTGTCACTGCCACCACATCATGACATGGCACACGTCCATCACCCCTGAAGTTCCCTTGTGCCCCTTTACGGCCAGTCCCTTCCTGCTACCTTCTAACCCCTGGCATCCACTGATCTCCTTCCTGTTTTGCTTTTCCTAAGACTTCCTGTAAATTAAATCATACGTAGTCTTCTGTCATGTAACACGGTGCTTCTGAGATTTCTTCTTGTGATGCATGTCAGGAGTCTGTGCCTTTCTCTTGGTAAGTAGTATTCTACCGATTGGATATACCACGATTTGTTTTATTAATTCACCAATTGATGGACATTTGAGTTCATTCTGGTTTTTAGCTATTATGAATAAAGTTGATATAAATATTCACCTACAAGTCTTTGGGTAGACATACATTTTTACTTCTCTTAGGTAGATACCTAGGAGTGGAATGACTGGGTATGGTAAGCAGAGCTCTAAAAATGACTTCTAGTGACCTAGTCCTTTGATAATCACTATCCCTTTGATTATGGGTGAAATTTATGATTATAAAACTTAAGCTATCACTCCCATGATTATCTTACAGGGTAAAGGGAGATTATCTGAGCCCTTTAAATGCTGGTAAGCAAAAAAGAAAGTCAGAGAGATTTGAAGCACAGGGGGCATACAAGTCCGTACTGGCTTGAAGATGAAGGGCTCCCCTAAGAAGGAATGTGGGTGGCCTTAACAGCTGAGAGAGGCCCCAGCTGACAGCCAGCAAGAAAACAATGACTGCAGGCCAGGTGCAGTGGCTCACGCCTATAGTCCCAGCACTTTGGGAGGCCAAAGTGGGAGGATCACTTGAGGTCGGGAGTTCGAGACCAGCCTGACCAACATGGAGAAACCCCATCTCTACTAAAAATACAAAATTAGCCAGGCATGGTGGCACATGTCTGTAATCCCAGCTACTTGGGAGGCTGAGGCAGGAGAATCACTTGAACCCAGAAGGTGGAAGTTGTGGTGAGCCAAGATCGTGCCATTGTACTCCAGCCTAGGCAACAAGAGTGAAACTCTGTCTCAAAAAAAAAAAAAAAAAAAAAAAATAGGAAAATGGTGACTGCAGCCCTGCAACTGCAAGGAACTGAATTCTGCCAACAGCCTGAATGAACTTGGAGGTGGATTTCATCCTAGAGCCTCCAGAAGAGAATTCAGCCCAGTCAACACCTTCATGTCCATCCTGTGATACCGTGAGCAGAAAACCCGCCACAATGTTCAAGCCTGCTGACCTACAGAACTATGAGAACTATGAGCTAACAAATAAATGTAGTTTTAAGCCACTGTTTGTGATGATTTGTTACAACGATAGAAAACTAATATATATGGTATGTGTATGTTTAACTTCATAAGAAACCTGCTAAATTGTTTCCAAAAGCAGCTACACCATTTTACATTTCTACCAGCAATGTAGGAGAGTTTCAGTTGTTCCACATTCTTGACAACACTTGATATTGTCAGTCTTTCTGATTTTTAACCATTCTCATGGAGTGGCATTTCATTGTGATTTTAATTTGCATTTCCCTAATGACTAATAGTGTTAGGCATCTTTTCATATGCTTATTTGCTATCCCTGTATGTCTTTTTTATTTTTTTTTAGACAAGGTCTTGCTCTGTTGCTCAGGCTGAAGTACAGTGGCATGATCATAGCTCACTGCAGCCTTGAAATCCTGGACTCAAGAGATCTTCCCATCTCAGCCTCCCTAGTAGCTGGGACTATAGCCGTGCACCACAAGGCCCAACTAATTTTATTTTTTATATTTGTAGAGACGGAGTCTCATTATGTTGCCCAGCCTAGTCTCAAACTCCTGGGCTCAAGCAATCATCCTGATTTAGCCTCCCAAGGCACTGGGATTACAGGCATGAGCCACTATGCCTGTTCATTCTTTAGTAAAATGTCTATCCAAATCTGTAGCGCACTTTTTTTTTTTTTTTTTTTTTTGAGACGCAGTCTGTCACTGTCACCCAGCGTGGAGTGCAGTGGCGCGATATCGGCTCACTGCAAGCTCCTCCTCCTGGGTTCACGCCATTCTCCTGCCTCGGCCTCCCAAGTAGCTGGGACTATAGGCGCCTGCCAGCACCCCCGGCTAATTTTTTTTTTTTTTTTTTTTTTTTTGTATTTTTAGTAGAGACGGGGTTTCACCATGTTAGCCAGGATGGTCTCAATCTCCTGACCTCGTGATCTGCCTGCCTTGGCCTCCCAAAGTGCTGGGATTACAGGCGTGAGCTACTGCGCGTGGCCTAGCCCACTTTTTAAGTTGGATTATTTGTCTTAATATTTCAAAGCTCTGCTGGGCTGATGGTAAAGTTAATAAAAGACAGAACGGCCGGGCGCAGTGGCTCACGTTTGTAATCCCAGCACTTTGGGAGGCCGAGATGGGCGGATCACCTGAGGTCAGGGTTTGAGACCAGCCTGGCCAACGTAGTGAAACCCCGTCTCTACTAAAATACAAAAATTAGCTAGGCATGGTGGCATGCACCTGTAATCGTAGCTACTCCAGAGGCTGAGGCAGGAGAATTGCTTGAACCTGGGAGGCGGAGGTTGCAGTGAGCTGAGATTGCGCCACTGCACTCCAGCCTGGTCTACTGAGCGAGACTCCATCTCCAAAAAAAAAGAAGGCGGCCGAACTGTAAGAAAGCTTGATTGCACGAGGTAAACAGGGTAGAGCAGGCCTTTTTGTGGGTGGGGGTGGAGAATGTCTGCCAACCCTCCATGGCTTACGGTTTGAATTTGAATGAGCCACGTACAAGGGAAGGAAATAAAAAGCCTGGGGCTTGCGCAGGGCTGGAGGCCAGATAAGAGACTCCCAAACTGAAGCCAGAACCCCTGAAAAGGAACACAATGATTATGAAAAATGTACCTGCGTAAGACCATGTTACCTATCTCAGGCTTGGCTCTGGGTGAAGTACGGAGAAATGCTCAGAATTGCCCAACCATGTGCTCCAACTCACAAGTGTGTGAGCCTGAAATTTACACGTGCTACTGGACTTGAAAACTTTAAACATAAACTTTATTTTAAAGTGGTTTCATGTGAGAAGTGTCCCAATCTTCCTAATTCACCTCCCAGGGTATTGCGCTTTGACACAGAGTTCCCACAGGATAAAGCTTCCAGGTACCAGAATTCACCACAATTAAAAACCACTAAATAAACAGGAAAATAAGACATCATGAGTAAGTGTCAGCTGAGACAAAAAGCTGCTGAATTAAACCTGTAGAGACTGAAGACTAGAGTGATTGGTATGGAATATAAAATAAGTGTGTCCGATATTTTGTAAAAATAATATAATGGAATACAAGCATAATATGAAGCAAAACACCTAATGCTGACAGATTAACTAGAAAAAAAGCAAAAATTAGATGGCAGCTGATTCCTCAATAGCAACAGTGAAGCTGTAAGACAGCAGAATTATATTTTCAAAGTATTCCTTGAAAATAACCATGAGACTGGGCGTGGTGGCTCACATCTGTAATCCTAGCACTTTGGGAGGCCAAGGCGGGTGGATTGCTTGAGACCAGGAGTTTGAGACCAGCCTGGGCAACTTGGTGAAACCCCGTTTCTACAAAAAAATACAAAAAATTAGCCAGGCACGTGGCCCACGCCCATAGTCACAGCTACTCTGGAGGCTGAGGTGGGAGGATCACTTGAGCCCAAGAGATTGGGGCTGCAGTGAGCCATAATCAAAACATTGCATTCATTCCAGCCTGAGCAATGAGTGAGACTCTGTCTCAAAAAAAAAAAAAAAAAGAAAAAGAAAAAAGGAAATAACCATGAACCCCAAAATAATGTCAAGTGAAACTGTATATCAAGAACAAAACCAAAATGAAGACATTATCAAACCAAAACTGAGATAATTCAGTAACAAAACACTATGAATCCTCCTAGGGATGTACTTTAAGGAAAAGGAGAATGATCCCAGAAGGACATTCTGGGAAGCAAAAAGGAATGATGAGAAATATAGGTAAAAACTGTGGACAAATATGAGCAATGTTGCATTTATAAAATATTAATACTAGTGGGCTGGGCACTTTGGGAGGCCAAGGTGAGACAATTTCTTGAGCTCAGGAATTCGAGACTCACTTGGGCAACATAGCAAACATTACAAATTTTAAAAATTAGTTGGGAGTAGGGGCATGTGCCTGTGGTCCCAGCTACTCAAGAGGCTGAGGTGCGAGGATCACTTGAGCCCAGGAGGTGGAGGCTGCTGTGAGCTGTGATCTCACCACTGCACTCTAGCCTGGGCAACACAGTGAGATCCTACCAGAAGAAGAGAAAGACGAAGAAGAAGATGAAGGAGAAGGAGAAGAAAAAGGTCTAATTGAAAGGTCAAAAATGTCCAATGTAGAACTAAAATGCTGGGAAAAAAAATAGCCTACAAATTAGGATAAACACATTTGCTATAATGAACACATTCTTCCATGTGCCGGGTCCTGTGCTGAGTATTCTTCAGGTATTATCTCACTGAATCCTTCCAACCATGCTGAGTAACATGCTGTTATTACTCCCATTTTTCAAATGAGAACACACAGGAAGTAGCAGCTGAGATTTAAAGCCAGATCTATCCGCCTTTGGGGGGGTTGTTTGTTTGTTTTTTAGAGAGGGTCTCATTCTGCCACTTAGGCTGGAATGCAGTGATGCAGTCAAAGCTCATTGCAGCCTCAATCTCTTAGGCTCAAGGGCTTCTCCCATCTCAGTATCTCGAGTAGCTGGAACTACGGGCACCCACCACCACACCCAGCTAATTTTTTATTTTTGGTAGGACAGTATCTCCCTATGTTGCCCAGGATGGTCTCAACCTCCTGGTCTCAAGCAATCCCAGCCCTGCAAAGTGCTGGGATTACAAGCGTGAGCCACTGCACCTGGCCTCTGACTTTGAATCTACAATCTTAACCACTCTACCACGCTGCTCTCCATGGAAATGTTTGTCATGGAAAATATAGGGGTCAAGACAGGAGGATTGATTGAGGCCAGGAGTTCAAGACCAGCCTGGGCAACACAGCGAGACCTTGTCTCTAAAATAAATAAAATATAAAATAAAATGAAATGAAATAGAAAACATTGCCAGGCACGGTGGCTCATGCCTGTAATCCTAGCATTTTGGGAGGCCAAGGCGAGAGGATTGCTTGAGCCTAGGAGTTTGAGATCAACCTGGGCAACATGGCAAGACCCTGTCTCTACAAAAAATATATTTTTTAAATTAGTCAAGCATGGTGGTACACGCCTGTAGTCCCAGCTACTCAGAGAGGCTGAGCAGAAGGATTACTTGAGCCCAGGAGATCAAGTCTTCAGTGAGCCATGTTTGTACCACTGCACTCCAACCTGGGGGGCAGAGTAAGAGAAAAAAAGAGAAAAGAAAACAAGGAAAGAAAAAGAAAAAAAAAAAGGCAAATATAAAGCCAAGAATTCCCTCACATCATCATAGTCATAAGTATACACACATAATTTCGAAAAAGACTGGAATCATAACTATCTACTGTTCTGAATCTCACATAATATTATCAGCTAATATAATATTCTGAATATAATCGTCCTGCTCTTATTATCCTTTAGGAAGACATTTCAATGACTGCATTCTTAGTATCTTTTAACTGCCTTCTACAATGTTCACTGTTAATTTTTGTTAAAAGTGAAGATGATCTGTTAAGAATTTTTTGTTTTCTCAAACATGAAATGTATTAGGAGATGCCTATGTATGGATGTATATTATATTGCTGAGTATACATATTTCTGTTTTAGAGCTCTCCATTTGCAAATAAACATCTGGGTCACATGTTTACAAAATTTGTGCTTCAAAGCAGATTCAGGATACAGCATGTGAATTTTCAAAACAGAAATTAGGCTAGGCACAGGCTCACGTCTGTAATCTTAGCACTTTCGGAGGCTGAGATGGGTGGATCACTTGAGGTCAGGAGTTCGAGACCAGCCTGGCCAACATGGTGAAACTCTGACTCTTTTAAAAATACAAAAATTAATCAGGCTTGGTGGTGAGCACCTGTAGTCCCAGCTGCTTGAGAGGCTGAGGCAGGACAATGGCTTGAACCTGGGAGGCAGAGGTTCCAGTGAGCCAGAATCGTACCACTGCACTCCAGCCTGGGTGACAGAGTGAGACTCTATCTCAAAACAATAAATAAATAAATAAATAAATAAATAAATAAATAAATAAATAAAATTTAAAAACAGAAATTAGAGGATTTTTCTTTTTCTTTTCTTTTTTTTTTTTTGAGATGGAGTCTCGCTCTCACTCGCCAGGCTGGAGTGCAGTGGCGTGATCTCGTCTCACTGCAATCCCTGCCTCCCAGATTCAAGCAATTCCCCTGCCTCAGCCTCCCGAGCAGCTGGGACTACATGCGGGTATCACCACACCTGGCTAATTTTTTTTTTTTTTGTATTGTAGTAGAGATGAGGTTTCACCATGTTGACCAGCATGGTCTTGATCTCCTGACCTCGTGATCTGCCTGCCTCAGCGTCCCAAAGTGCTGGGATTACAGGCATGATTTTTCTTAACAAAAAGGTTTTTCTGCTTTATGAAGAAATTTTCTTGTGTGTTTTATTTTACATAAACCATTTCCCTAGAATATGGAAATATCACTTGCTTTGTGAAAATTGGATGCATGTTAAACTTTTCAGAAATGAATTTATGACTTTTTAAAAGGATGCATTTGTATGTACATATTTCAGTCTCAATCCAGAGATTAACATAATCATATTATCATAATGTGTATAGTAAAATCTCATTAATTCAAACATGCCACTGATTTTTAACTTTTAATAGCTCAAATACGGAATATATAATTGATCATAGGAGAAACCAGTATAAGGCATGTGTAATTTTTTTTTTGTACAATCTTCTTATGCCTTGGATGCAAGCTCATTAACTTGTTTCATTTTACCTTTTAGCATCTATTTGTGGTGTGATTAGTATGATATGTCTGTAACCAAAAGTAACAAGATAGAGGTCAGGCAATGACTCACACCTGTAATAGCTGTACTGGAGGAGGCCAAAGTGGGCAGATCACTTGAGGCCAGGAGTTCGAGACCAGCCTGGCCAAAATGGTGAAACCCTGTCTCTACTGAAAATACAAAAATTAGCCGGGTGTAGTGGCTCACACGTGTATTCCCAGCTACTCAGGAAGCTGAGACTGGAGAATCACCTGAACCCGGAAGGCGGAGGTTGCAGTGAGCAAAGATGGCGCCCCTGCACTCCAGCCTGGGCAACAGAGTGAAGCTGTGTCTCAACAAACAAACAACAACAACAAAACCAAAACAAAAGGAACCAGGTGGCATGTGGACATTTAAATATTTCATAAATATGCCTAGTCTCATCTACACTTCCTTTTTTCTCCATAGGAACCAACCGAAATCATGAGTGAAATTTCATAACCATCACGGCCTGATGATGCAAGATTGTATTTGAAACAGTTCTTGAATTTCTGTGCATGAGATCATCTATAGCCAAGTATTAGTCCCACGAAGTCTCACCTCTGTTTCACACATCTTTATGGGCTTTTCCTCACTCCTACCTGGAGCCAGCTAGTGCTCTGTCGGTGCAAAATAACTGTTTAAATAGTATCTTAAGGAAAATAAATAGAGAAAAGGAAATAAGCCGAAGAGAATGTATTAATTCTAAACCCAGGTATTAACTCACTGGTAGGGAAGGGTGAGCGACGCAGTCCCTCGCCTGCGATAGCCACTGACCCCACTCAGGCTCGCGCGGTCCCTCTTCCATTCCCCCAAATCACGGACATCTTATTCCTGCCCAACCACCCTCGTGAATCTCTTTGAATCTGTGATTTAAAACAGGCATTCATGGACATTCTTCTTAGAAGGCCTAGTGCTAAGTCGCAGTTGTCAAGGGAACCGCGTGTCTGGAGGGAGAACCGGCTCTCCGGAGTTTCCAGGGAAACCATCCCCCGTAGAGGCAGGTGCGGCTGGCTGGGCCTAGCGGGGAAGGGCTCTCTGGGCGGAGCCGGGGCATTAGGGGCCTGGGGTAAGGCCGCCGGGCTGCAGTGAGCTCGGGATCAGTCTCTCACACATAAATATATATATGCTATAAAATACTAATTTCGGTGGAGTACTTTACTTTGATATTCCACTTGCAAAACAGAACCACTGATTCCTTCCAGCTTGACAAGATTGAGTCGCTTTCGAAGAGCTGCCCGTGCTTTGGAAATGGTCCAAATCAACGAGGAACTGCCAAGGAGCCCCCTCAGACAGTAAGGTTCTGTTGGCCAGGGTCCTGGGGACAGACACAAGCGTTGGTGCGCGCGACTGAAACGAGAGCAGAGCAGTTGAATGAGCTTCTTACGCTTTGCATGGTGCACAGAATATCCCATCGATACCCAGAAATCCAGTAGAAATAGGGATGAGTGTTGCTGCGAAAGCGCCTTTTGCATTTGAAATGCAGGTTGGGTTACCTGGAAAGGCGCCTGCCTCTTGTTTTGTTTCAGAAATACTGTTGGGAAAAGGATCCGATTTCTGCTCGGAGCGAAGAAAGAGGTTTGTGGAGAATTCCTAGGTCAGGGCTGGCATTTGCACCTTTTCCTGGTAGTTCCCTGCACAGTCATTCCAGCGGCGTCGCTGGGGCTGAGGCCAGGTAACTGCGGCTGGGCATGCGGATTTAGTCCCCCCGCCTGTCATCTTTGTGGCTCCTTGTGGGGGAGGGGCGGGCTGTCTGACACAGTTATTAAACTTGGCAGCTGCGCTGGCGGCACTGAGGAGCATTTTGAGTGAACTTGCAGAAAATGAGGGGCTTTCAGCTGGTCGCCTGCTTGTCACCCCTCGCTGCCTGAAAGGCAGCTCTCAGAGCGCTTTCCCGTCCTTCTAATTACAGTGGCGGGGGCAGTGCGCGCTTCACAACACAATTGGAAACGTGAGTATCTGCGGCCCCCGCGCTGCTAGCAGGCGGCTGGGCGCTTAAAGCTTCCAGACCGGTGGTGGGGACTGAAAGGCAGGGATAGGAGAGGCAGGCGCGCGTGCGGCGGGGCTGCGGAAGGGCCCCAAGAAGCGCGTCGCCACGCCTCGTCTGGAGGTGGTGCGCACTGGCTAGGAGGCGACAGCCCGAAGGCTGCAGACGTGGGCGTGAGTGCAGGGTTGCCAGCATCGGGCTTGGAACGGCCCTGTGCTTTGGGGATCCACACACAAAGGAAAGAACCTTGGGCCTAGGCAGCCAGTGCAGGCAGCCCCGCCCCGCCCCTGATCTTTCCGGCCCTTTTTGAAAATGGAGAGAAGGCGCGTTTTACGGTTGGCACGAAACAACGAGATGAGGCCAGTGTTCCAGCCCGTGAGGACCTTTGTGCGCTGCGCAGTGGCGGCTGCGGCTGGTCCTGCAGGGACACGGGCGTGGCGGCGTCTCAGTGAGCAGCGCGCATCACTGAGTCCGGGCCCGGGACGGGGCGCGTCCGGGTTCCTTTGAGATCTCAGCGCCTTTGGGATTTCAGAGCCTTGCGGGCCTCAGTGTCTCGCCGCGCCCAGAACTCGTTTCTTCCTTCTTTTAGCACAATGTGCTTAGCAGGGCAGACATGAAGTGACAAGACTTCAATTCCCTCTTTCTCCCCAAAATATGAGTGTGAGTGGGTGTGGGGGTTTTTTTCCCCCTAGTATCGATTGCTAGAAGGAATCTTGAAGTTCAACTCAGTTTTATATTTAATTCCAGACAAGGTTTTAATTTTACAGAGCTGGCATCATGCAAGGGTGTCTCTGTGGTTTACATATTTCTTAAAGCACCTTGGCCCTTCCCTAAAGGTTCCAGGAGCGTTTCACAGAGTCACGTGGTTTCAGAACGTCCTGTTTAATGTTTCAAGTGCATTTCTGTGTGGATTTGGCGCAGGCCCAAATATGTGATACAGAGGCAGGCTCTTCTCTTATGGGACCTGAAGTCTAACTGCTGCAGTCTCTGAGGTTCAGGTTTGTTGATGTGGTGTCTGGCCTCCACGGTCAAGGGTTGATGGCCAATGGAAGACCTCACCTTCCCCAGAGGGGCTTACCGGAGCCAGGACCCTGCGTTGGGAGTGTGAGCAATGAACGGTGAACAAGCTACTTAAACTTTCCAGGTCTCCCTTTCCTCATCCGTATAATGGGTATAACAGGGTAATATCTATCCATCAAAGTAATATCTAACTCCTAGCCTAATAGATAGGCTGTGATTTCTGCATGTCTTCCAATTCATCTCCCACCAAGCAGCTTTTCTTTTAACCTGACATTTGAGGACTGGCTTAATGAGAGCAAGTAGAAAAGACAGAAAGACTACAAAGGGAAAAATTAAAATATAACAATCCTCAGAAAAATAGTAATCAGTATAGCTTAGAATTTGCCTAAAAATACACTAACCAATTGCTTGTACACATATGGTGTGCATATGGACACATATGGTCTCTTTAACTTTATTTATCAGGTCATGGCCCTGGGGAAAGATTGATGTCTGTCTGCCTCGAAAATAATGCTTGACATTTGGTGCTTAAATTTGCCCCAAATTGGCCGGGCACGGTGGCTCATGCCTGTAATCCCAGCACTTTGGGAGATCGAGGCAGGCGGATCACCTGAGGTCAGGAGTTCAGGACCAGCCTGACCAACATGGTGAAACTCCATCTCTATTAAAAATACAAAAAATAGCTGGGTGTGATGGTGGGTGCCTGTAATCCCAACTACTAGGGAGGCTGAGGCAGGAGAATTGTTTGAACCCAGGAGGCAGAGGTTGCAGTGAGCCGAGATCACACCATTGCACTCCAGCCTGGGCGACAGGGTGAGACTCTGTCTCAAAAAAAAAAAAAAAAAAAAAAAAAGAAAAAAGAAAAAGAAAAAATTTGCCCCAAATTTTGGTTTTCCATCTTGAAGTGGGGTTTCTCAGATTTTTGCACATGAGTTTCTTGCTAATAAAAACCAGATGATGATTAAGAAGAAATGTTAAAAGAAGTAAATGTGATTCTGAAATATTACATATGACATATCGAAACTAGACATAAATACTTCTACTGAATTCTACTCTAGTAAAATAATGGTTAGGGTATTGTTCCTAATTTTGTCCACTGTACTTTAAAAAGAATATGCAGAAATTGGAGGAAAGGTGTTCAGAATGGGGAAATCAAATAATGAGGCAGAAAGAGGAGAGACTAAAAGAACCCAGGCTGTTTCAGGGAGAGAAGGTGGAGTGGCGACTTCGTTACTGTCAAATGTGTGAGGGGCTGAGAAGGATGGAGTAAGAGAAAATCAGATTTTGATTGGATATAATGAAAAACTTACAAAATGGCGAAAAAGTAAAATTAACCACCAAGAAGCATCTAAAAGAGAACAATTTATCATCTGCCTTTCATGGCCCCAGACCAGGTATTCTTTACCCTAGCTTCAGGCTGGAATCACCTGGGGACTTAAAAACGCCTCTGAGCCTGGATCCTTCCCTAGACTCCAAGATTCTGACTTAACTGGTCTGAGCCCAGGTATGGATATGTTCTAGGAGCTCCCCAGGCAAAACACTAGGTAGAGAAACATTGGTCCATGCCTAAGAGGACAAAGTCTACCACTGCAGGGCCAGGCAGGGAGCATAGATGTCCGAGGAGGGCCAGGACCTGCTGGGGTTCACTTGGTTTACTTGTGAGCCACGCTCAATGTCAGCCAGCTTCTCCAGATCTTCTCATTTGCCAAGGGAAGCTGGAATTTTTGGTTTTTAAATTTGTGAATATGACATCTCCAGATCTTTAGAGGTTGGCAACTAATTAAGGGTAAAACATTTAAAAATGTTTCGTGCTTGCTAAGCAAAACACCCCAGCCAAAGCTGGTCCCCCGTCCAGATAGGCAACCACAACCAGAGTTTTGCCTTCTTTGTAGGTAACAGGTGTGAGTGGGAGCTCTCCCAGGGCCTCCTCTAGCTTCAGTTGTATGATTTGATGCTTTCTTTTAACCTGAAGACACATCTCTTGGCCTCAGTCTTTCTAAAGGCATGTCATGTCTTCCTGGCCGAGTGTCTACCCCTCCATAGATCTCTCTGGATTGTTTGAATAAAGGAACGTTTCTAGTTCCCTAATCTTGCCCTGGCTGTAAATTAATGAGGCTGTCCCCTGGAGATTCTGAGATAGTGATAATTCTAACCATTCTTAACCACGCTTTCCACCTCCCCCACATCTGCCACTCACAGCTCCCTTGCTCCCTCCACTGGTGGTGGAGATGGGGTGAATGGGGTTCAGGAGGCCTGGGAAGTGTCCTGAAGCTGCCTCCTGGTGCTCCATCTTTTGCAGGGGAGGGGAGGAATATGGATTGACCATACATATAAGCTTATAAGCAGCACCAATGTTGAAGTACGACTCTTACAAATGAGATTCCAAAATTCCCAGTTCACTCATCTCTTGAATTTCTCTCTAGCCTTCTCTAAGCCACACAAGCCGTGGAGTATAGTATGTCTCCATCACCAAAGAGAAGCACTCTACACCTCTCTGCACAGACAAGAATATCTTGACCAGAGGTAAAACAAATCCAGCCGGACTAGCACTGAGAGTGGGCTGGATTCTCCCTGCCTCTCCCCTGTGGGTTAGGGCTGTTGTACTTTGGATGGGGGGACCAGTTGGTGAAGTAACAGGAAGGCAGATCACCTGCCTCTCTAGCATTCCCCGCCCCTGCCTGTCCACCCTGGTGTAGTGCGAAGACCAGGGTGACACCTCTCTTCCTTCCCAATGATGAGGCACTGAGAACCTTCCAGGATGGCAGAGACCTGTGTGTGCAAGGTGGCAGAGATGTGGTGCAGAGATGCGCACTTACTCTAGTGCTGATACACAGAAGGCAGCTTTGTTCAAAACAGCATTGTTTAGCAAAGTTGCGCTGTATATAAATGAAATCAGCATCCTTAAGCAGCTGCCTGTTTTCAGTTCCCACAGGCTAAGCAAGCAAAACCAGAGTGACTATGAGCTGGTGTCAGGTACCTCTCCAAAGGTCACACAAAAAAAATCCCAAAGCCATGGCCATGCTGTCTCCAGTTCTTTTGCCAGCCTCTTGGTTCTCCAAAGTCAAATCTTTGACTTGTGGTCCAAAGATTTCACTATCAGTGAGAAGGGAAGGGGAGTTTTTGAAGTTAGAATGTGTAAATGGCCTAAGGAAAAGGAAAGGAAGTAAGATCCAGGTGTTTGGCTGGATTCTGGTTGTTAAACACAGAAATATGTTTCTTGGAGGAGCAGAAGCCACATCAGCCCCAATATTGAGCTGTCAAAACCATAGGCTGGGGCTGAGATGCTCTACCCTGGCATAATCTCTGTCCCTCTCTCAGTAACTGCCTGAAAAAAGTGGTTGATTCTTTTCCTGGAATCATAGATTAACACATTCCACCACATTAGCCTCTGCCCCCAGCTAGACCAGATCCCGAGGACCAGGGGATGTATAGTGGGGTGCTCTGAGGCCCATGTAACAGTCTCACAGTGCCTCACTTCCAGCCACTAAGCAATCTCACAGCTGTGCCCCAAAATGGGCTGCACACAGGGTTCTTCCTACATGCTCCTTTCAGGCATGGGACCAACCTTGGGGATCAGTATTCCTGTCCTCCTGTCCAGGGTTAAATAGCATCCTCTGCTTTGCATTGGCACCTGGAATGTCAGGCTCTACCTATTTCTGGCTTGATAATGATAGGTTCCCTATAGAGAATTTTGGCCGATGAGCTTGTCAGCCAGGGTTTACACAATCAGTTTGTGTTTTTTCTTGAGGTAGTTTATCCGGTTGCCTCTCTATTCTAGAGCTTTCCTGTTGGCTCTTTCTTTCTGATAAATTTACTACTTAACAGAAGATCTACTTAAGTGTGTCCAGGGACAGAGAGAAAAGGTAAAACCCCAATCTGTTGCTTTGAACCTTGTTGTGGTGGTAGCAGAAAAATCAATGAAAGGGAAATTTCATACTGTTGGCTAAAATGCAACTATTCAATTCATCCCTGTCCTGATCAATAACTCTTGTTATATTAAATTAATAAGAATAATAGTAAAGCTCAATTATGCAGTCCTATGAACTATAATTGGTTTGTAAAAACAATTTCATTGGAAATTTTACTTAAAGTAGATTATTTTCATCATTGTATAGTGGTAAATCAAAAAGTAAATTCTCCTCCTAAGGTATAGTGATATATAATGGGCAACAAAAATGCAGAAAACTTTAAATCTGTTAAATAATTACTCTTGTTCCTACTGAGAATAAAAAAAGAAAAGGAAGCATGTGACAATTTTTAAAAATTAGCTCTTGCCATCATGTTTAGAAGAAATATTTACACAATTTTTAAAAAAAACAGATAAAAGATAAAGCAAAGACAGTGTCAGGTGGAGTGCTAGACTGGCTTATCAAATACTGGGACAAGTGGTGTAGATAGCCTGTTCTACACCAACGCTAGAAGAGGGGAAACTGATATTCTTGGACGCAATCAGGTTATGAGTGCTGGCTCTAGGGCTTTGAGGGGTGATCTAGAACTAGAAAGGTAAGCAGAGAAGGTGGAAATACTTTTCACCTAAAGGCAAAGAGCAGTGGCTCAAAAGGCTGCATGAGCATGGATTTAGCAACTCACTTGATATGGGGAGAAAGAAGACAGGCTTTCTTCTTGGAGACCAGTGGTTGGGGTTTGTATTTCAAAGGTGTATGACCTTGGGCAATTTGCTTAAGATGCAGTGTCTCAGTTTTCTTATCTGTAAATGAACAACCCAGCCATTGCAGATTGTTCTAAGGATTAAAGAAAATTGATATAAAGGTGTCTGGCACTGTTCATTGCATACAGATGATTAATCTGTGATGAGTATTGTTTTCAGGACAAAGACATAAAATGGAACTCTATCTTGCTTCAATATCAGAAGGAGGACTTTGAACTTGTTCTGAAGGCCATATGAAGCCATCCTGTCTTGGCTCTAGGGAGGGAAAGCTTTTTTTACCACTTTATATTAAAAGTTCATTGAATTTTTACAAAATCTTTTTTTTTTTTTTTTTTTTTTTTTTGTAGAGACAGTATCTCACTCTGTCATTCAGGCTAGAGTGCAGTGACATGATCATGGGTCACTGCTGTCTGGTTCTGGGCTCAAGTGATTCTCTCGCCTCAGCCTGCCAAGTAGCTGGGACCACAAGTGTGCACTACCACACCCGGCTAATTTTTTTAAATTATTTTTTGAAGAGACAGAGTCTCGCCATGTTGCTCATGCTGGTCTTGTACTCCTGGGCTCAAGTGATCCTCCAGCCTCAGTCTCCCAAGGTGCTGGGATTACAGGCATGAGCCACTACACCAGCCTAAAAATTCTTATATGACCATTTGAATCTCTGCTTAGATTTTTTTTCCTTCTCTCTTGTGCTTGTAACTCAAACTTTAATACTAGAAAAGATTCATCAAAATTTGAATATACTTTTCTAAATCTGTAAGAAGACTGTCTCCCAAGATGGTTTGTTAGTAAACCATGCGGTCTATGGTCAGCATTGCATTATCTCCAGCCTTTCTGAAGAGCTAACAGTAGCTCTGAGTTTAATAATGTAATAAGCTATGCCTACTAGTTGATGCCACAAGAAATAAACTTTGAAAAAATTCAGTACTTGAAAATATTTATCAAATACATAGGATCATCTATTTCCATTTCCATTAGTATATTATTCTTGAACATTTTCCCACAACCCATTATTTTTAGCTATATTAAGTAAGAGTTACAACTTTACTATGCTTTTTGGTTTGGTGATGAGTAATGTTTCCATTGTTACATCTCTATTTTACAACTTCCCAAAACTCTTTAGTGCAATTTTTAGAATGTGAGTCAGTTACAATCTTTACACTGCAGTTTCGAACCATCTTTTTATGACCTTCTGAGTGAAATATTTCTCTGAAAATTTCCCCTGCTTTCCCTCTCCTCTTTCCTTAATTCCCTTGAGTCAGTCTTTGTTAAACATTATAATTGAGTAGAGTAAGCTGTGTTATCTAACACTTTCCTACTGCTTTTACAAGCACAAAGATGAATCAGAAAAAAAGCTACAACAAAGCTTCAAGATTCTAGAAATTAGCGCTTTTGAGACAGGCTAGCAAAAATCACCAATCTCATTCGCTTCTCCAAAGGAAACAAATAAGTCTTGTGAGCTACTACTGGGATTTTTAGAGTTTTCTAGTCCTCATTTTAAAGAGATCGGGTCTCACTATGTTGTCCAGGCTGATCTTGAACTCCTGGCCTCAAGGCATCCTCCCACTTCAGCCTCCCAAAGTGCTGGGATTATAGGCATGAGCCACCATGCTGGTCATCTAAGCTTCAAAGGATGTTTGTTTGTTTGTTTGTTTGTTTTGAGACAAGGTCCCACCCTGTTGCCCAGGCTGGAGTACAGTAGTGTGATCATGGCTCACAGCAGCTTCAACCTCTCAGGCTCAAGCGATCCTTCTATCTCAGCACCCCAAGTAGGTGGGACTACAGGCATGCACCACCACACCTGGCTAATTTTTAAAATTTATTTTTATTTTTTTGTAGAGACAAGGATCTCTGTATGTTGCCGGGGGCTGATCTCAAACTCCTGGGCCCAAGTGATCTGATACCCCTGCTTTAGCCTCCCAAAGTGCTGCAGTTACAGGTGTAAGTCACCATGCCTGGCCAGGCTTCATTTTTAAAAAGGGGAGGGGAGGGTTGGGAGCTAGCTCTCTGGCTCACAAACAATAATGACTTCAATTTCTGTTCTTTCAATTGCATTTTTATGTTTCCCTGGGAGGGAGAGGAAGACTAGGCATGCTCATCTTGCCAATGTGATTAACTCTTCATTGGCCAGCCTTTCGGACATCCAATTACTGCTCGTTTTCTAGTATTCTGAGGAACAAAGATTTTGTTGTACTTTAAACTAAAATAGCTCATTTGTTCTAAAAACGCAATACTACATTTTGAGATGGAGACTGTATGTATACAGAAACACTTTGCAAGGAAATGTTTATAACCAGCCCCTACTGCTTTTACAAGCACAGAGATGAATCAAAGATACACCAAAGCTTTGTGCTAGAAAGAACCTCCATGAATTGAACATACGTGCTGTCTGGTAGGCATCATTCTTGTCACTGTTTGTGCATGATCCCATTCAGCCTTAACAGGAATCCTGTGAAAAGGTATTTTCGTCCTCATTTTAGAGATGAGAAAACTGAAGCTTAGAGAGATTGAGTACATTCTGCAAAGTCGCTAGCTATTAAGAAGCAGGTGTAGGAGTTGGAGTCATATCTGTCTGACTTTAAAGCCACTGCTCTTCATGATATACTCTGCATACGACATGATGCACAGCAAAATCCTTGGGAATGTTCTGCTCCCCTTGGAGTTCCCTGCTTAGTGAGTGGTTCTTGCTCAAAGAACTCTCACAGACAACGCTAGTACACTTACTAGTTTTCTTTGTGTCATTTGGTTCTCACAGGCCAACGGCTACAAGGCAGGTCCAACAAATTTCCTAGATGACTGAATATTGGGCAGTATTCCAAGGTGGTCAATTATGTCTAAGACTACACAAAAGCATTAGTAAGGATTGCTCCATGGATCAAGAGCAAATCAATGTACAATTGTCCTCTGAGGCTAACTTATTAGGGAACAAAAAGTTGCAATAGTTCACTGGAAACTTCCATTCACTAGAAAAAAATGAGTGCTTAAGCAAATTTGGCCAGACTCTGATTATGATTAAGCATAAACCTCGTAAATGAAATTCATGTGTATATTTTCTCTGCGTGGGACCAACTTGGCCAGCTTACTTTAAGGAAAAGCTATTTGTTGTCTGCATTCTTGCCAAATTTCTAAACTTTCAAGGGTAAGGACTGTAGTTTTAACTCTTTATTCTGGCACTTAGTCATTTAGCTTACTGCTTGGCATATAGTACATCTTCAAGAAATAGTTGTTTGAATGGAGTGTATCAGGATTCTCCAGAAAAAAAGAACCAATGGGTGATATATACATATAGATATATAGATGATATAGATATAGATGATATGGATATTGATATATACAGAGATTTATTATAAGGAATTGGTTCATAGGATTATGGAGATGGACAAGTCCAATCTGTAGGATGGGCCAGCATACTAAAGACCCAAGAAAAACCAGGGTTCCAATTCCAAGGCCTTCAGTCAGGAAGCACTGATGCTCCACAGACCATCTGCTGGAAAGTTCTGTCTTACACAGGAAAGCATTCATCCTTTTGTTCTAGTGGCACCTTCACTAGTTAAATAAGACCCACCCACATTATGGAGGGCAATCTGCTTTACTGATAAAAATGCTAATCTCAGGCAAAAAGACCCCCATAGAAATACCCAGAATAATGTTTGACCAAATATCTGGGCACCGCATGGCTCAGGCACATAGACACATAAAATTAGCCATTACAATGAATGAGTAAATGAGAAACAGTAGTTTCTGAACTGTGGCAGAGCAAGTAACTTCAGGCATTGGCCTCTGTTGTAGCCTTGAGTTACACCACACCTCAGTAATGGGAAGAGCTCTTCTTTCCAGTGAGGCAGCACCAACAGACTATAGGGCTTGAACCCAAGATGCCACCTGAGGGGAATTTTCGTGTGGCCACTTGTGCCCAAGTGATCAGTTACCACTGAATTATGTGAATTAAAGAAACAGGTTGGGACATGTACCATACTCACCAGAACTGAGGGTGAAAAGGGTATCTTTCTAAGAGGTAAGAGATTTTTTGGAAGTGGAATCCTATCATGTAAGACCCTAGTTTTTCTAAGAATATATGGGAAAAAAATAACCTTTACCTGAGTGTATGTAGCCACATTTGACTACTTTGTGTAGTTGATTTAATGAAACTCAGTAGTTACTGTAAATATCTGAAACTTGTAGATTATTGCTTCTCTAAAATTATAATGGGGTCCGTTTCTAGATTTACATCAGTTTTTTTTTTTCTTTAAGACAGGGTCTTGCTCTGTTGCTCAGGCTGGAGTGCAGGTGTGCAATCTTGGCCCACTACAACCTCCACCCCCTGGGCTCAAGCAGTCCTCCCATCTCAGCCTCCTGAGTAGCTGGAACTACTACATGCCTGGCTAATTTATTATTACTATTTTTTGTAGAGATGAGGTCTCACTATGTTGTCCAGGCTGCTCTCAAACTCCTGGCCTCCAAGCTATCTTCCTGCCTCAGCCTCCCAAAGTGCTGGGATTATAGGCATGAACCACTGCACCTAGCCTAGATTTACATCTTTTTTTTTTTTCTTTTTTTTTCTGGGGCAGAGTCTTGCTCTGTCGCCCAGGCTGAAGTGCAATGGCATGATCTTGGCTCACTGCAATCTCTGGCTCCCAGGTTCAAGCAATTCTCCTGCCTCAGCCTCTGGAGTAGCTGGGATTACAGGCGCGTACCACCTTGCCCAGCTAATTTTTGTATTTTTAGTAGAGACGGGGTTTCACCAGGTTGGCCAGGCTGGTCTCAAACTCCTGACCTCAGGTGATCTGCCCACCTCGGCCTCCCAAAGTGTTGGGATAACAGGCGTGAGCCATCGTGCCCAGCCGATTTACATCTTAAAATGTGCTGCAAACTAAAGAAGCCTAGGAAACATATCCCTGCTTTGTGATTTCAGCTGTATTTTTGTTATTCACATACAAATCCATTTTAGACTGTACCTTTTAAGACAATGTTGTGGGAAAACAAAAAAAATGTTATTAACAGTATTAGCATTTTGCTCACTTGACTTGGGATTGCACAAATTTCTTACTGTGGCAAATTTTTGTTTACTTAATTTAGTTTATCTGTACAATTAAGTTAACTTTCCCTGAAAAGAAGCAGTTCTCATATTCTAACATTGTTTTAATAACTTTTTACTTATATAAACACATGCACTTAATTGTTTTGTTTTGTTTTGAGATAGGGTCTCCCTCTGTCTGTCACCCAAGCTGAAGTACAGTTGTGCAATCATAGCTCACTGTAACCTTTAACTCCTGGCCTCAAGCAATCCTCCCAACTTAGTCTCCCAAAGTGCTGGGATTACATTTACAGGCATATGCCGCCATGCCCGCTCACGTGAACTTAATTTTTAAAAATAAGATGGTACTTTTTAAAGCTTATATCCAAATACAGCAGTCTCTTTTTTCCTTACTAAAAGAGTCTTCCTCCCTAAAGACAACCCCTTTCAACATTCTTAGCCATTCTTCTGCTAGTTGCTTCCATGTTTCTAAAAATTGTCTTCTTTCTGCTATTTCTCTTACACTTTTCCTTCTTTTATTCAAATAAGTAATATATTTACATAGTTCAACATTCAAGTAAAAAAAGATATAAACAATCAAAGTCTCTTTCCTACCCTGGTCCCCAGCCTCCCGAATTTTCTCTTGGCAAGCAACCAGTATTACCAGCCTCTCGTATATCCTTCCTGAAATGTCTTCGGATATACATATACTACTGATTATTGATCAATTTTTGGCATTATCTGTTGACTCTCAGTTATAGTAGATGAGAACTTAGCTTTCTCTTCTGCACCCTACTTTCTGTGTTTCCCATAACTTAATTATAGTACAAGTCTTGATTACGTCTGTATTTACATTACTAGGACCATGTAAATATTGTCACTGCTGAGTCAAGTAGTTTACAATAGTTGCGTTTCCCTTTATAGGCTGGATTTTGTTTTGTTTTGTTTTATCCAGAGCTAATTATTACTTCATTTTTTTCTGCTAGATTTTCTATGGGCTGATTGTTAGTTTTCTTCAAATGCTCCAACAGATATGTCACATGATTATTAAAGTTTTTTGTTTCATTCAAAATGTTCCCAACACTTTATGGGTTCCACTTCTCCACTCCCCCTGAGATGTTCCTCTCTTAGTTCTCAGTCCCACCCCAATTTGAACTGGGTTTATTTCCACCCCAAGATGCTATTGTTTGGGGCTTGCTTTTGTAATTCTTCTATATTAGATTATCTTTTCCTAGAACCCCATATATTTTCCTTTCTTGGTTTAATTCTGTTTTTCTGAAATAAATCCTCCAGTAGTTTCTTCAGAAAGGATACATGGAAGGTAATTTTTGAGCCCCTTGCTTTTTAATTTTTAAATTTTTACTTATTTATTTTGAGGCAGGGTCTCACTCTGTTGCCCAGGCTGGAGTGTAGTGGCATGATCATGGCTCACTGCAGCCTCAACCTCCTGGACTCAAGTGATCCTCCCTCCTCAGCCTCCCAAATAACTGGGACTACAAACACATGCCACCACGCCTGGCTATTTTTGTTTGTTTGTTTATAGAGATGGAGTCTCACCGTGTTGCCCAGGCTGGTCTCGAAATCCCAGGCTCAAGCGATCCTCCCATCTAAGCCTCTCAAAGTGTCAAAATGTATTTATTCTACCCCGACGCTTCATAGTTTGGCCAGATATAGAATCCTCAGGTAAAAAATTGTTTTTCTTTGGAATTTTGTAGGTGATTCCATGATTCTGTACCACTCACCACTATGCCCTGTATTCCTTCTAGTCTCTACCATTGCTGCTGGGTTCTCCACAGCTATCCTCACTCTCCTTTTCCTTCCTTGTAAACTATTTTTTCTCACTGTGTATTCTCATATTTCATGGTGACTTGCCATGATTTGAGGGGGTTTTCTATTAATTATTTTGATCAGTTGGCTCTTTTAAATATGGAAATGTATGCCTCTCATTTATGGGAAGATGTCTTCTATTTTTATCTTTGCTAATCTCCCTTTTATTTTCTCTGTTCTCTCTTCTGGAACTCCAGTTGGCTTGAAATTGCACCACTTAGATTGATCCTCTAATTTTCTTATCTTTAATGCCATTGAAATCTTCTCTTTTCAAACTTTCAATTTCCAAGGGTTCACTCCTTGTTCTTTAAAAAAAAAAAAAAAATCCTGTTCTTATTTCATGGATGCAATATCTTTTTTTGCTCTGAACATATTAAATATAGTGAATTTTTAAAAACTTTTCTTCTACCCCTTGTATTGTATCCTCTGAGTTCCTTTTTTCTGTTTGTTTTTGTTTATTTGTTTCAGACTTTTTGTTTTCACAAATGTCTAGTGATCTCTGACTGTCCATTTGTATTTAAGAGTGAGGTTCTATAACACTTGATTGGAGTCTTTGTGTGATTGATGGGTTTGGTAACCTTTGTAGGGTGATCTGGCAGTAATCTAGGTTTTTCTTTGGGTGACCCCAAAAGGCAGTGCTGGAAGGATTTTTCCCTTCCTTCCTTCCTTCCTTCCTTCCTTCCTTCCTTCCTTCCTTCCTTCCTTCCTTCCTTCCATCTTTCTTTCTCTCTCTCTCCTTTCTCTCTCTCTCTTTCTTTTCTTTCTTTCTTTCTTTCTTTCTTTCTTTCTTTCTTTCTTTCTTTCTTTCTTTCTTTCTTTCTTTCTTTCTTTCTTTCTTTCTTTCTTTCTTTCTTTCTTTCTTTCTCTTCCTCTCTCTCTCTTTTTCTTTTTTTTTGGAGGTGAGGCCTCACTCCGTCACCCAGGCTGGAGTGCAGTGGCACAATCATAGCTCATTGCAACCTCAACCTCAACCTGGGCTCATGTGATGCTCCTGCCTCTGCCTCCCTGTAGATGGGACTACAGAGGCTTATGCCACCACACCCAGATGTGTTTTTCTTTAATGGGACCATTCAGTTTCTTCTAAGACTAAGAAGCCTCGTAAGAATACTTTCGTTTGGAGTAGATAAAAGTGACTTCCACATTCTAGGAGCATGAAATGGAACAGAATCTGGAATGCCTACCATTCAGTATACAGACTTCACTTTAATCTCCAGCTTTCAGTTTGGTATGCTTCCACCTCCCAGGGGTCTGTCTGGAGACCTCAGATTAAATTTCTCCTCTTGAGTACTCGCTGTTAATTTTTCAGCATTTTACTTAACCACAGGGCTGGCAGGGTGTGTGTGGTAAAATTAGCCATAGAGTGATCTCAAGAGTATGAACCCTACAGCCAGAATGTTTGAGTTTAAATCCTGGCTCTGCTAGTTACTAGTTGCATGACCTTGGTCAAGTTCCCTAAGCCCTGCAGTTGGTGACTCCACATTAAGGTGAATAGCACAATGTACAGGGAGGTAAAAAACACATTTGGATTTTATTTCTTTTCATCACAGTCTATCAGTTTTGTACTGTAAGAATGCTTTCTTTTACAACACATAACCAAACCAATGAAAGCACAAAGGAATACAATTGCACACATGATCCTACCGCGGGTATGGTGTTTCCCACTGAAGTAATTCATTGTTCACGGAATTTGGCAGTAAGAAAAGGAAAAAAATAAGTCTCTAAACAAATAACCCATTGAAAAACATACCATGATTTGAGGATGATGCAATGGCAAATTGCAACATGGAAAGAAGTCCTGAATGAAAATGTTATGTTACAAAAGGATCAAAAACTATCCAACAAAATGGCAAAGAAACGATGTTTATTTTGAAGTCTTACTCAGTTTTCATGTTTGACTTTACTCCCGCAGTCTTACCAAGTTATTTATTTTCAGTTTACCACGATACTTAGAAATAGCATTGGATCTTTCTCAGCTGTTGAATTCCGTTTGCCCCTGGGACAAGTATAAAACTATGGGGGTGCAATGAATCTTACACCCTCCACAGTAACTGGAAGGAGAAAAGCAATTGCCTGGAGAAAAGTGCAGGAGAAAAGAGCTGCAGACTCAGGTCAAACCTTCACAAACAGCGTCGAACTTAAAGGACACAGGCGTGGGGTTCTGTACCCCGGTGGTCCTAGGCTTCTGGGGGTTGTTGAAAGTGATCCTGAATCCCACGGCCCAGAATTTCTCTTCTGCAGACTTTCTGACTTGGAAGCACAGGAAATGGTAAAACACATAAGTGTTAGATAACATGAAATATAAAAACACGTACTTTCCGAGGCTCATTTGCCAGTTTCCTTGCCATTAATTAATTCTTGGTTTATTTATGATTTTTAAAAATAGAGAAAATGTAGCCAGCTACTTATAAGTAACCATTTTAAATAGGAAAAATTTGCAAAGGTGTGTGTGCAAGGATTTTTTTTCTTTTTTGCATTTGTTTATATTCATTTACTCACATTAGGGAATTGGTTAAATACATTGTGCTACATTCATAAAATAGCATGCTATGCAACCACACACACACAAGTGAGTGTATAGAACTAAGTATTTTTATAAGGAAAGTTATCCATGATATATTCTTGGTAAGAAGGCAAAATGAATAATAAATTACATAAATTGTTTTGTTTTCATAAGTACTGTTTTGATAATATGTTTTCCTAGGAAACCATCTGGCATGATGCTAAATTGTTAAGTAATGATTTATCTGTGGTAGGATGTTATATGAATTTTTGCAAAGAGCATTTATCGCTTTGGAACTAGAAAAAAAGGTGACCAAAGACAGGTAGTGACCAAAGGCAGGCAATGGGAACCACAGAGTTAGAAGAAAATGATCTTAATAACATACATATTAGATAATGATGATTGCCTGGGATTAACACTGTAGAAATAACTCAAAACATTTTTTGGAAATAACTCAAAATGTTTTTTACATTTTTTCAGATAAAACCAGTTGGGTGGGGAGGGAAGCGAGTGTCAAAAAAGTTTTTCTGAAAAAAAAAATCAAAGAAAATCGGTCGAGTAGGCTTAAAGATATAAAATAATGTTTCTTAAATTAGAAAGTATATTTGTATATAGTAGTTGGTTTAATTGCATTTTTAGAAGTTCTTAAAGGCTGGGTGTGGTGGCACACACCTGTGATCCCAGCACTTTGGGAGGGACTACTCGAGCTCAGGAGTTCAAGACCAGTCTGAGCAATATAGCAAGACCCTGTATCTACTAATCAATCAATCAATCAATCAATAGCTGGGCATGGTGGCACATGCCTGTAGTCCCAGATACTCAGGAGGCTGAGGTGGGAGGATCAGTTGAGCTTGAGAGGCCGAGGCTACAGTGAGCTATCGTACCACTGCACTCCCACCTGGACGACAGAGTGAGACTTACCTCGAAAAAAAAAAAGTCTTTAAAATACATTCTCAAAGGGTTGATTCTTCTCTGCTCTAACCTAGCACTTATTCAAAATTCTTTAAGAGCTTCATTTGATTTTTAAAAATCCCTCCACAGTAAGCATCTTGTTCTCTTCAAGAACTTGATACATATTGAAAAGAGGAGAGGCTGTTACTCGTGACACACTTGGGGCCAATATTTCAGCAGAGTCTTCACCGTGACTGACCTGCCTCAGAAAATGTAGACTCCCACACCACGCTTTAATGTACACATTTAACCTATCCTGTTTGCTTTATTTAACAATTCCCTACACTTGTTATCTGGGAGACTGTAGGCTTAGTTATCAGATTATTCTAAGATAAACTGTGTACTATGCTCTGCTTATTACAATCTACCTTGGTATGTGACTTTTGATTTAATTTCATTTGCCTATTTGAGGTATCATTTTTTGACCTATCATTTTTCTGGTTACAAAACTATCAAGTTTTGTAAATGTATACAACTGTATGTGTGTGTATATTGTATATATGAGTGTATATGTATTTATATGATGTTTTACTAAAAAAAGAAAAAAAATTAAGCCATAGAATTTGTAAAGATTTTAATGTTGATGAAAGTGCTCTGTGATTCTTCACTCTAACATTAACAAAAGAACCAACTTTGTGAAATATTTCTCCAGCCTTGCACATAGTCTATAATTGGAATGTATTTGAATTTTCAAGATTTCCAAATGTCTACATGTGGCATCTTTCCATGCCTAAATATGGGACATGTAACCATGTTCATTTTCCTCTATAGCACAGCACTTTGTGTGAGTGAGGCACGTGTCTCTCCACAATGGCCGTCTACACAAATAGGCACATTCTAACTTCATCTGCATCCAAAAAACAGATGTGAGCTTGTGTGGCCATCCATGGATGTATTAATGGTGCCTGCAGCTGGGATGTGGATGGTACATTTCAATCCACTGCATAGCAAAATACATGCTGAAGTGAATGGCCTGATTGTTGAGGATAACAGTGTTAGCCTTTTAACTGAAGAAGAAGGAGAAGGAGGAGGAAGAGGGGGAAAAGGGAAGTGGAGGAGAAGGAAAATGAAGAGTAAGAGACAAGATAAGGTTTAATCAACCTCAGTTATAAAATAACTTTCATTCTGATTGTAACAAATAAGTTAATCTACATTGATAAATTAGTCACCATCTCTATCACCACTTTTTAGTGAATATGAATATGTTCATTAGAATATGTTTTTAAACTAATCAATATAATTGTCTGGTATCCCTTGAACACTAGGAATGGCATTTAACTGGACCCCAGCCTGGTGAGCTTCAGGCTGATGGTGCAGGGCAGCGTGGCCATAAGAGGGGTGGTGTTGGGGGTGGTGGCAGGGAGCAGATTAGTTGCAAAGCATCTGCTGCATGGTTGCTTTTTTAAAAAATCCTGCAGTTCTGCCACAGCAACCCCCAAACACAAGCTGGTTAGTACCACACAACTGCTTTTTGAATGCTGAGCACATTCACCCACATGCTAAATTGTAGGCGAGCTCTGGAGCTTTTACTCCTCTTGGGAAATTTGGTGGGGATGAGGGTGAGCCTGGGAAACCTACTCAGAGGCCTGTATATGATGTCCAGATTGACCCCTATGCCAGGGAGCTCAGCCAGGGGGTAAAAACAGCTGTCCCTTTGCTCACCAAGCCTGTTGAGCCCTGTTGAGGGCTATGCCAGCCCTGAGAAAGGGACACCTTTTTCTAATCATGCAAAGGGCTACTGGTGGGCTGCCCAACTAGATATAATATTAGCTAGAACCACTGACACCTGATCAGTAAACTTGGCAGGCACTAGGCTAAGACTATTATTATCTTACTTTAGACTCATAACTACCATTAGCTGCTTTTTATAAATGAGGAAATGGAGATCTAGAAAAAGTAAGTGGCTTTCCCAAGATAGGCTTCACAGGCCCACCTTCCCTTTTTTAGTAAGGATGGGTTGTCAGCCTCAGGACTGAGGCTGTGGGACAGCAGGTCCCAAGAGTTTGTTGAATCAGCATATCCAGCATCTGGGGAGGGTCAGTGTTTTCCATGCCCAGGTGGCCAAAAGTAAACGACTGTGGATACTTATCCTGTACATATTTGATATTTGATCATGTCTGATATAGCTCTGCACCCCTCACAAATCCTACCAGCACACTTTAACACAGCAAAGTTTCAATCAGCAAGAATTGAGGCCGGGCGTGGTGACTCATGCCTGTAATCCCAACAATCTGAGGCCGAGGCAGGCGGAGCACCTGAGGTTGGGAGTTCCAGACCAGCCTGACCAACATGGTGAAACCCCGTCTCCAGTAAAAATACAAAAATTAGCCAGGCGTGCCGTAATCTCAGCTACTTGGGAGGCTGAGGCAGGAGAATCTCTTGAACCCAGGAGGCAGAGTTTGCAGTGAGCTGAGGGAGGTGGTGGCTTTAGAGGGGGTAGTTCGAGAAGGAGTGAAGCGGTAACATTTTGAGACCTCAGTAATGAAGATCTGGAGAGCAGCGTTCCAGGCAGAAGGAACAACAAGGGTTCAAGACAGAGACAGCAAAGAGCTCGGTGACTTAGAGCCAGAGAAACAAGCACAGTGCATGAATGTGGGAGGTAGAAGGGTTCCTTGGGGCCATGTCTCCAGGGGCTTGGGAAGAGAATGGATTTTAACCTGTGCAAAATGATTGATGTCATGTTATCACCCCTGATTTAACCAGGTTTCAAAAATTTCCTTACCAGCTAAAGCCATGGGGATGTGGCTGGAGTGCAAAGTGACACTCTTTGGCCTGGGTTTAGGTGTCTCTAATCGCCCTCACCTGCAGTTGTGCCATCGCACACTCAAGGCTTAGGGGTTGAGGAGGGAGTGCTGGAAGGGCCCAGAAGGCAGAGCACTGGTGTCTGCACTATCAGATTTAACGCCCAGAAAGGCCAGGCATGGAGTGGCTCATGCCTGTAATCGCAACGCTTTGGGGTCTGGAGGATTGCCTGAGGCCAAGAGTTTGAGATCAGCCTGGCCAACATGGTGAGCTCCTACCTCTATTTAAATTTTCTTAAATTAAAAAATAGACCAAACACCGTGGCTCACACCTGTAATCCCAGCACTTTGGGAGGCCGAGGGGGTGGATTCACACCTGTAATCCCAGCACTTTGGGAGGCTGAGGGAGTGAATTATGAGGTCAGGAGTTTGAGACCAGCCTGGCAATATGGTAAAACCCCATCTCTACTAAAAATACAAACAATTAGCTGGGTGTAGTGGCACGTGCCTGTAGTCCCAGCTACTTGGGAAGCTGAGGCAAGGAGAATCGTTTGAACCCGGGAGGTAGAGGTTGCAGTGAGCCCAGATCGTGCCATTGCACTCCAGCCTGGGCGACGAGAGCAAAACTCCATCTCAAAATAATAATAATAATAATAATAAGGCCAGGTTTGGTGGCTCATATCTGTAATCCCTGCACTTTGGGAGGCCAAAGCGGGTGGATCCCCAAGGTCAAGAGTCGGAGACCAGCCTGACTAACATGGAGAAACACCATCGCTGCTAAAAATACAAAAATCAGCTGGGCGTGGTGGCACATGTCTGTGGTCCCAGCTACTCAGGAGGCTGAGGCAGAAGAATTGCTTGAACCTGGGAGGCAGAGGTTGCAGAGCCAAGATTGTGCCACTGCAGTCTATCCTGGGTGACAAAGTGAGACTCTCAAAATATAACAATAATAATTAATAAATACATAAAAACAAAAGAAAATGCAAGCACCACATTCTCAAGGTGGCTACAGGAGGGACAGAAGCAGAAGCCCCAGGTCCCGGGGTGGGAGTAGCCCTCGTGGGTGCCTGAAGTGCCGGATGGCAGAGCACCACCCAGCAGCGAAGGTCTGAGGTCTAGCATCCAAGGGCTGTCATCTTAAGGACAGCACCATTTTCAGTGGAAACCCTTGCATTGCCTGTGGGTTTTATTTCTCCTCCTCCTTCCACTTCTGCTGATTCTAAGTCAGTGGCCCTGCAGTTGGAAGATGTGGCCATGCCACTGACTTAGAAACACCAGAAGTGTAAGAATGGTGGCCCTCCCTGAAAGTGTGGTCCATGCATTCCATTTGCCAGGAAAGCCAGACCTTTCTATCCTTTCCCTCTTTCTTTCCTCTCCTGGGATAAGATCCAGGAATCAGTCCTGAGACTCAGGGTGAACAGAGAGAGAAGGACGTAAGCACCTCCCAGACCTCCCAGTACCTGCTGTTAGTGTGAGGGCTTCTCTGGCTCCTGGTCAGTCCCCATTCCCCCACCGAATGTGCAAAGGAGCAGGGCCTTGTCGCCCACAGATCAGACAGACAGGCTGCCCCTTCCCAGGGCTGCGGCCAGCCTGCCAGCACCAGGATTCCTCTAGAACAGTTTCCTGAGAGCAGGGCGGTGATTTCAGCAGCAATATACTCACCAATTATTCATCTCACTGAATTTCATTAGTTTAAAAAATTATGTTTCTCTTTATTATAAAGGCAGGCAATTGACTACTGCCTGAAGAATAAGCTCGGTGACGCTAGACAGCTCTGCAGTGTGTGAATAAAAGGCCATTAGAAAGCCTAGTTCTTGCCATAAGGACAGGTGAGAGGAAAATAAACTCTCAAGGATGAGTAAATCATATCTCCTCAGCCACCTTTATCAAATACATGGCAAGATAGTGATTGCCACTGTATGTGAACAGAACACAAGTAACCATTTAATGCCGCTTCCATTCGGGAGGCTTAGATGATCCAAGTTCCCACCTCTTCGTCAACTGGTGCAGTTTTTCCGGCGTATTGATTTCCTTGAGCAGTTATCAGAAGTGATGTGCACAGCCGGATATTCCCTATCCTTGAACAATGCAAGAACTCTAACACGGCCGTGACGGTGGCCTTCACTGTGACTGGACTCTCTGAACAGGATTGGGAGGCAGCGGGAGGAGGGGGTACATGGCAGATCTAGGAAAACACACTCAGGAAGCTTCCATGGACAGGGCCTGGGTGGAGTTGAATAGCAGGAGAAGGGCAGATGGTGAATTTTGAAGAGTAAGGAAGTCAAAGTGGCAATAGGCTACATATGCAAACAACATGCTGTCTTTTTAATTTGGAGTTTTCTCCTCTTTCTTTTTACAAAATACTCCCTTAAAAAGTCATGTCTGAGACATGGCAATTAAGTGTGTGATCCTGATTGGATCCTGGACTGGAAAGGACATTATTGGGATAATTGGTGAAGTTGGAATATGAACTATAGATTAGATATCAGTGCTGTATTGTGAAAATTCCTGAATTTGATAACTGGTTATGTGGGAACTCTTAGGAAATACACAGTAAAGTATTTCAGAGTAAAGGGGCAGCTGGGTGCTCTGGTATGCACCTGTAGTCCCATCTGAGAGGATCAGTGGGGCCCAGGAGTTTGAGGCTATAGTGCACCCTGATCATGCCTGTGAATAGCCATTGCACTCCAGCCTGGGCAACATAGTGAGACTCCACCTCTAAAAAAAAGACATTTTTTTTTAAGAGTAAAGGGCATGCACTTCACTCTAGGATGGTTAAAATTTTTATAAGTGTGTGTGAAGAGAAAGATATTAAGAATGATAAAGCAGGGCCAGGCACAGTCACTTACGCCTATAATTTTAGCACTTTGGGAGGCAGAGGCAGGCAGGTTACCTGAGCCCCGGAGTTTGAGACCAGCCTGAGCAACATAGTGCGACCTCATGTCTACAAAAAATAAAAAATTATCCAAGTGCAGTGGCATGCACTTGTAATCCCAGCTACTAGGGAGGCTGAGGTGGGAGGATTGTTTGAGTCCAAAATGTTGAGGCTGTAGGGAGCTCTAGTTAAACTACTGCACTCCAGACTGGGAGACAGAATGAGATCCTGTCTCAAAAAAAAAAAAAAAAAAAAAAAAAAGGAATGATAAAGCAAATGTGGCAAAATGTTAACAACTGGTAAATCTAAGTCAAGAGTATACCAGAGTTCTCTGTATTATTCTTGCAATTTCTTTATAGGTTTAAAATTATTTCCCAATAAGAAAAATTTCATGTGCTACTTATTGTTTATTTTTATTTTTGTGACAGAGTCTCACTCTGTTGCTCAGGCTGGAGTTCAGAGGCACAATTTCAGTTCACCACAACCTCCACCTCCCAGTTTCAAGCGATTCTCGAGTCTCAGCCTCCCAAGCACCAGGGACCACAGGTGTGTGCCACCACACCCAGCTAATTTTTGAATTTTTAGTGGAGACAGGGTTTCGCCATGTTGACCAGGCTGGTCTCTAATTCCTGACCTCAGGAGATCCACCTGCCTTGGCTTCCCAGCTTGCTGGGATTACAGGTGTGAGCCACCACACCTAGCCTACGTGCTATTTATTGTATTAGTTAAGACTTAATTCAGCTGTGACAGAAAATCCATGAAAATAGCTTAATCAAGAGTGAGGTTTACTTCTCTTCAAGTAAAAGGAATCTTCCAGAGATGAGCAGTCCAGTTCATAAAGTTGCCAGGTCTCGGCTGCATCTCTTCTTGGAGAATCCCCAGCAACTGGCTTCTGCCTCAGGAGCTAGCATGGCTAAGTACCAGCCATTTCCCACATTCCAGCCGGCAGGAAGGAAAAGGTTTGAAGAAAATGGGGAAGGGAACATAAAGGGCTCCTGCTGGCTCTTGTCATAAGACGAGGTTCCCTGAAAGTTGTCACTCAGTATTTTCATGTACACCCCATTGGCAAAAATATAGTCTCATGACCACATATAGCACAGGAACCAGGAAATGAAGTCTTTTTTCTGGGTATGCCTAAGCCCACTTAAAAAACAGGAGTCCAGCTGGGTGCAGTGGCTCATGCCTATAATCGAAGCACTTTGGGAGGCCAAGGCGAGTGGATGGGGTGTTTGAGACCAGCCCGGCCAACATGGTGAGACCCCATCTCTAATAAAAATACACTAATTAGCCAGGCATGGTGGCACACGCCTGTAATCCCAGCTACTCGGGAGGCTGAGGCAGGAGAATCACTTGAACCCAGAAGGCAGAGGTTGCAGTGAGCTGAGATTGTGCCACTGCACACCAGCCTGGGCGACAGAGCAAGACCCCTCTCACACACACACACAAAAAAAAGCAGTCCTAGAATATGGAAGAAAGGGAGAATGGATGGTGGCTCCTTCCTTCCTTCCTTCCTTCTTTCCTTCCTTCCCTCCCTCCTTCCCTTTCTTCCCTCCCTTCCTCCCTCCCTCCCTTTCTTCCTCCTTTCCTTCCTTCCTTTCTCTACTTTCTTTCTCTTTCTCTCTTTCTTTCTTTCCTATCTTCCTTGATGGAGTCTCGCTGTCACCCAGGCTGGAGTGCAGTGAGGTGGTCTCGTCTCTCTGCAAACTCTACCTCCGGGACTCCAGTGATCCTTCCACCTCAGCCTCACAAGTAGGTGGGACTATAGGTGCACACTACCATGCTTGGCTAATTTTTGTATTTTTTGTAGAGATGGGATTTTACCAGTTTGCCCAGACCACTCCCAAACTCCTGGGCTCAAGCAATCTGCACAACTCGGTCTCCCAAAGTGCGGGGATTACAGCTGTGAGCCACCGCAGGTGGCCATGATTAGCAGTTTCTACCAAATCAAGTTCCCTTCAGAAGACAGTTTGGGTCCTGGCAGCTTCCATAAAATCTGGGACTCGAGAGCGCCACTGAGAGTTCAGGCTGGCTCTGTCTTGTAATGCAGCTCAGTTAACACAGGGAGTGATATGCAGGCTGTAGGTTTCATAACCCCCTGCTGTCTCAAGCATGCACTCCCAGCACCCCAACCCCACGCTGCCAAACTCTGTGGACTGTAGGAGACCCGCTTGTTGATGACCAGTTACTATATTTGAAGATTAATCCCTCACGTGGCTTTTGTCTAAGAGAACAAACCATTAAAAAACAACAACAAAATAAATTTTAAAAAACGGCCAGGCGCGGTGTGGCTCAGGTGGGCAGATCACGAGGTCAAGAGATGGAGACCATCCTGGCCAACATGGTGAAACCCCGTCTCTACTAAAAATACAAACATTTGCTGGACGTGGTGGCACATGCCTATAATCTCAGCTACTTGGGAGGCTAAGGCAGGAGAAGGCAGAGGCTACAGTGATCCGAGATCGCGCCACTGCCCTCCAGCCTGGTGAGACAGCAAGACTCCATCTCAACATCCCCCGCCCCCCGCAAAAAAACAAAAAAACAAAACTCAAGAGAATACCTTGAGTCAGAATAAAGGCCCTAGTGCCTTCTGGCTGCCTCCTGTACTTATAGTGAAACAGAAGCAACATTTATTTTGCAGTTGAGAGAGAGTAAAAATGCCTATTTTGTTGAAAAGCTCGCTTTGCTATCTAATAAACAGTGTTTCTGGTTCCCTGAGATGTCGACTTTAAGTAGGGGATAATACAGTGTGAGTCCTGGTCAAAAAAATTTGAGACTCATGCATCCTATAGCCTTCTCTTAGAGATTCACAATGCACATTAATACTTTAAAGGCTCTGAGAGGCCCTACTATTCCTGCAACTTTTCTGTAAGTTTAAAATTATTTCCCAATAAGAAAAATTGTATGTGTTATTTATTGTATTAGTTAAGACTTAATGCAACTGTCACAGAAAACACATGACAGTAGCTTCATCAAGAGTAAAATTTACTTCGCTTCAAGTAAAAGGAATCTGCCAGAAGTTTCCTGAAAGTTGTCAGGTCTCAAGCTCCAACACTGGGAGGCCAAGGCAGGAGGACTGCTTGAGCTCAGGAGTTTGAGACCAGCCTGGGTCTCAAACAGTGAGACCTCATCTCTATGAAAAATTTAAAAATTAGCCTGGGTATGGTAGCACTTACCTGTGGTCCTAGCTACTTGGGAGACTGAGGCGGGTGAAGGTCAAAGCTGCAGTGAGCCATGAGCTCACCACTACACTCCAGCCATTAATTAATTAATATTTGAGTAATAGCAATTAAATATTAACATTAATTTATTAATAGCAATTTTAATATTAATAAATTAATTTTATTTTTAAAATATTTAAGGAATGTTAAGTAAACACTTATTTAATAATAACATTAATTTATTATTATTAATACTTAAAATAAATTTATGTTAAAATAAATGTTAATTAAATAATTATTTAATAAATTATTTTATTGATACTAAAATTAATATTTAATGTTAAATATTATTATTTTACTATCAATAAAATAAAAGCTTTGAGAAGTCCTGCAAAAAGATGTTTATTTAATTCACAGCCTCCCAGACTTATTTCCCCAACTTTTTTCCTCTGTTGTCACCTACTTGCTTCACTCCTGCATAGCCTCCCTTGGAAAATGCTGTACCAAGACATGCTTTTGGATCTCGAAGCCCGCACTGCACAGACTTTAGCTTTATTCTGGAGCAGGGATTCTGGGTTCTGGGTATTTCACAGAAGAGGGCACTTAAGTCACTGTTTAAGCATAATGACAAGATTTTTTTCACGTTGCTGAATGTCAAAGCAAACAGAAGCTGCGCTCTCAAGGGGGGAGGGTGTATTGACACCTGAGAGTTTTTTAAGGGGTGTTTAGAAAATCAGCACCTTATTTGTGGCAAGGTTAGACTGCAGTCACTGTGTGTGTATGACCCTCGGGCCTTCGTGGCCCTCCTGAGGCTCACAACAGGAGCCTCTATGCAGATATCCAGCCGCTGTGTCAAGGATGCCCCTCCAGATGGAGGACAATCTTTAATGGTGAGATTTTTATTGCTAAATCTACACAGTTAACTGGCCAAGCATTGGAGGCCTGGAGTTTTCGTCTAAACCATGTCAAATTCTCAAAATTCAGTACTCAAGTGAGTTTTATGTAAGCTGGTGAGAAGATGAGGACAGATATTTTCACTTTCCATGTACAACCTGCAGTGAATGAAATGTATTTGTTTTCTCTTGGGAGAGTCAAGTGGTAACACTGCACCCTGGCCTCTGATGCTAACTAAACGGGTAGAATGATTTGTCTTCAAGAAATCAACAGCCCCATTAACTCTACTCATTTTGGGTACATTTTTCATTATTTTGCCGTATAGTAATGTCAGACTCCTAGGATAAAGGTGTTTGTATTTTTGCTAGGAAAAACAAGGCTCTCGACAACCTGGGGTTATGCAGCTAATTGGGACCTGCCAGAGACAAAGCCTTGAGCCCCCGGTCCTGAGTCTTAGCTGTCAGGCCACACAGCCTGTGAAACGCATGTTTTCCCGGTTGCCATCTTACCTACAAATATTTTTGTTTGCTTGTTTGTTTTTTGAGACGGAGTCTTGCTGTGCAATCTTGGCTCACTGCAACCTCCACCTCCCAGGTTCAAGCGATTCCCCTGCCTCAGCCTCCGGAGTAGCTGAGATCACAGGTGTGTGCCACCACACCCAGCTAATTTTTGTACTTTTGGTAGAGAGGATGTTTCACCATGTTGGCCAGGTTGGTCTCTTACTCCTGAGCTCAAGGGATCTGCCTGCCTCAGCCTCCCAAAGTGCTGGGATTACAGGCCTGAGCCACAGTGCCTGGCCACCTAGAAATATTTTTAAGAATCCCTTGGGAAAAGTACTAACACTCCTCTGCCAACTCCTGTGGGCATCCCACAGAGCACTCCATCCACCCGTCCATTCATACCATAAATATCTATTAAGTGCCTGCTTGTGCTAGGCATTGTCCTGAGTGCTGGGGAAGCCCCTGCCCTCAAAGAGATTGCCTATACACTTGTCCCAAGTGTCACAAAGAGCCCCAGCAGGGGTTGGTGAGCCCGCCTTGCACATAGAAAAGTGAGAAGGGCTGAGGAGTGGGACCTCAGGGTGGGTGAGTGTTTGTAATTCCAATAATAATGATAAAAAGAGCGAACGCTCACAGGATGAGCTGGCACAGTTCTAAGTACAAACTTATGTATTCTCCTAATGCCTCTTTGATGTGGATACCATTATTGAATCCATCTTTTCAGATGACGCCATTGAGTCCTATAGCAGTTCCATGACTTGCCCAGGTCTCATGGAACAGGTAGGATTCAGCGCAGGCATTTCGCATTAACCACTGTGCTCTCCTGCTCTCTAGAAAGCCTTTAAAAGGCAGGCCGGGAACGAAGACAGTTCTGGAGGCCCTGTGGGCCCTGGTCATAGTTTCAGGAAAGGGGAATGATTCCAATAAACAAGGCAGCGACCATGTGATGGCCAGGTCCTGTGTCAGGCTGAGTCACCATTTGAGCAGAATGAAGGCTCACTGGCCCTCCTTTCTCCAGGTGACAGTCCAGGGAGACACACAGAGACCTTCTAGGCCATGAGAGGCTCATGACCACATATGCTGCCACCTCCCAGGCTGAAGACAGCTCTGGCGTTCAACCTTCCCTCATGCACCAGGGATGAGATATATGCATGGGGCATAGGGCTAGACACGCTTAGAGCACGGGAGGTGGGAGGTGGCAGCAATGAGTCCCCAGGGCCCCTCTTGTCTCATGTGGATCATCCCAGCAGCCTTGTGCACCTGGGCTGAAGGTGGGCAGGTGGAGGGTGTCCTCTCTACTCAGGACTGTTGGTTGCCCGTTCCCTGCCTTGCCACTTTCTTGGCCCAGCTCATGTCTCCCCAGATGACTCAGGAGGGGGCCACGTGCCGGGGCAGGTGCCTCACAGGAGTCAGAAGACAGAGGTTCCTACCCTGAGGGCCTGGCAATGGAGCACTTCGCTTTTAGAAATGGGTGTGTTCTAGAAAAAGACATGACTGGGTCCTAATGAACAGCTTTACTCCACCCTCAACTCTGATGCTTTCTTCATTTTTTAAGGGAAGCAGAGTGCATGAGGCTCCCCACCCATCTCAGTCTACCGAGTGCCCAAGCAGCCCATTTTACAGATGAGGAAACTGAGGCCCTCAGAGAGCTAAGAAGTGGTAGAGGGAGGTGATGAAGAAGTTCTTTGGTTCAGAATCAGAACCAGAAGTGGAGCCAGAAGGGGTAAGAGCACAAGGAGGGGCACCTCCTAAGCCAGATACCATTGGATCTGCAGATGCTAGGTATTTTTTGTTATTGTAGTGCTTGGAAATGGCAAGTGAAGAGACTGGGGTCCAACTAGGCTCCTTGATGTAATTGCCCACAGATGGGACCTTGGGAAAAAGTCCTGAGAGGTCTGTGGTGTCTCGGCTGAATGCCACCATGGAGTCCACCTGCACGGCTCACGCCCACTGACCCTGCTTCTCAGCTCTGTGACCTTGGGCAACATGTTGCCCGTGACTCAGTTTCCTCATTTATAAATAGTACACACCCCATGGGATTGTTGTTAGGGCTGAGTGAGCTGATTCATGTAAATAAAAGCTGTTAGCACAGTGCCTATCCTGCAGCAGGAACCACTCAGTGTTCGAACCGTGAACAAGAGTTCACTTCAGTATTTAGGGTGCACACAAATATGCAATGGCTCATTTTATGATTTTATGGATTCCTCCTAAAATCTATTAGGTGTTTCAGAATAATGTAATTCTTGGGTTAAATTATTTAAAATGTTACTTAGATTCCCCCAGCCCCATCACCCGCCTTTTTGTTCCTTAGTCTCTAAAAGTGCTTCCCTACCTGGGGGCTATTGCACTTGTTCCTTTCCCCTAAGATGCTCTACCCACCTTCTCAAATGCCTTTTCCCTGGGACCCTCTATCCCAATATCCCAGTTATTCCTTCAGAGCCACTGTCCCAGGCCGTGACCTTATTTGTTTATTGTCTAATTTCCCCTGGGAGATTGTTCACTGCTGTATCACCTAGCATAGCACTTGGAACATACTAAAGATTTGATGAATGTAAGAATGAATGAATGTAAGAATGAATGAATGAATGAATGGCTGAATAGGAAGTGTGGCCTGGTGTGGTTAGCCTCAAAGCCTGTGATCCACTGACTGACCCTGCCATAGTCCACTTCCTCCAGGGCCTCTCCTGTCCTGCCAGTGCAGAGCTGCCTCTCTCCTCTGAACACACAGCCGTCGTGGTCTGCACCACCACTGGGCAGTGATGCATGGGCTGCTTCTCCTCCTTGCACCTGCCTTGATGATTTGACAGTTGCATTATTTCACATTCCCTGTGATAAGGCCTAGTGCCTAGCTGGATGATAAATGTTCCTTGAAGGCATGTATTGTGAAGTAGAAGAAAAAGTCCTCTGCCGAGGGGTGGAGAACAGCTGCTTTAAGAGAGTGACAAGGGTTGGAGCAGCAATGTGGAGCATGTCTGAGGCCCCAGCTCTGAGCACAGGTGTAGGAACCTGAGCTACACCCAAGGGATGGGGTGTGATTGTCCAGAGGGCTGTAGACGAAGGGGGAAGGGTGCTATGGGACGAGGTTCTAGAGCACAGCTGAACCTGAGAAGCAAGCAGATAATATCCCCAAGCATGGTTGTGCAGGGATGAGCAGAGGCTGAAACTCATATGAGAGGGCAGGCTAGATTCAAGATACCAGATCAGTGCATCTGAGTTTGTACCAGTATGTAAGAAGTTTGGCCAAAGGAGGAGACCTGGAGTGCAGGGGCTTTGGCTAAGGGTAAGAAAGAGCCCAGGGGATCCACCGAAGGAAAAGCTAGACCACACTGAACAGAGATTAAGATCCCTTGTAGATGTAAGGGAGACAATCTCCTTGTAGACCTGTGTTCCAGTTCTAGCTCCTCTACTTAGGTCGGTCTTAAACTGGGTACGTACCTTAACTTTTCTGAGCTTTGACTTCCTCCTCTGGGAACTTAATATAATACTGCCTACCTCATAGGGATTAAATGGGAGGACCAAGGTGAAGCATGTAGCACTACCCAAGAATGTAATGCCTGCAGCGGAGGAAGGCTAAGCTGCATGAGAATGAGCTTCCTGAAGGGCTGGGTGTACCAGGCGTCTTTACCTTGGGCGGGGATTCTAGCTCATGGGAGAGACAGGGTGTCTTAGTCTGCTTGGGCTGCCATAGCAAAATACCATGGACTGGTTGTCTTCAACAACAGAAGTTTATTTTCTCACAGTTTTGGAGGCTGGAAGTCTAAGGTCAGGGCGTCGCTGTCGTTGGTTCCTGATGAGGGCTCATTTCCTGGCTTGCAGACAGCTGTCTTCTGACTATGTGCTTACATAACCTTTCCTTGATGTGTACACGTAGAGAGAGAGAGAGTACGCATGCTCTAAGGACAGTAATTCTGTCGAATCAGGGTCCAGCCTTATGACCTCATTTAATTACTTCTTTAGAGGCCTCATATCCAAATACAGCCACATTGGGGGCTAGGGTTTCCATGGATGCATTTAGGGTTGACACAAACATTCGGTTCATAACAAGTAGGGTAAAGGGTAGCTTAAGTGACAAGAAGTCCTCTGAGCACTCTGAACAGAGTCCCATTCTCCCCAGTGTGGCCTGGCTTTTCATACCAGGTGTGAGAATGGATGAATTCAGTTTTGCTCACCTGGAATTGTCCTTAAAGTGATATTCCACTGTGCGTACTGGAAAACTCAGTCTTCAGAGTTCACTGGGAAATCACCATCGATGCTGCTGCTTTTATCCTGCCTTTGGGAAATGGAGTAGGGTCTCTCAGGTACAAGAAATCTCATCAGAAGGAAAGCACAGGCGCTGCTGCCGCCTTCATGCCTGGAGACACGTTTCCATCCGGAGCAGCCACAGACCATACCACTGAGACCATACCACGGCACTCCAGCCTGGGTGACAAAGTGAGACTCTGTCTCAAAACAACAACAGTATTTTCCCTATGGGGACTGCCATTTCTTCTTTTTGGAGTCAAATTGTGTCCTATTCCATTTCCAAATACCGTTTTCTAGGACAACTTCCCCAGACAGGAACCTTGACGTTCTTTCAGCAGCATCGTTCCACTGTGATTTGCTCTTTGTATTCTCTTTAACGCGTTCTTCCTGTGTATGTATTGAATGAATTCCAAAACAAATGAGTGAGCGAATGAATGAATGAATGAGTTGTTTTCACTGCGATTGTGGTTCCCCAAGAGCAGAGTTTATTCTTTCTTTCCACACACACAAAGAAACCCTACTGGCCAGTAGATCACCCAATAAGTGTTAGCTTCTTACATGACAGGCTCCCCGTTAGAGAGCTATTCACTCAGTTCATAAATTTGGAAATGTCAGGAATATTTTGATTTTCACTGCATTGGCCTTTACACCATATTTACTCAGTTCCAACCTTACTTCAATAAAGCAGAGGCTTGATCGTACTCTGCACAGCCTACTGCGTGTCTCGGTGTGATGAGTGGATCTTGAGCCCAGCGGGGACTGCCAGTCTGTCATTTTCTGAGGAATATTCCATTTTTGTTGGCTCTGATATTTTCATGTGTGATCTCAGCAGCTGTGCCTTTGTGTTTGAAAATAGCCAGACCTCACTGAGGAGCTGTGAAGTCAGTGGCATTTATTGAGTTTCTGCTTTGTCCCTCCACATAAGCAGTAGGAACCCTGGGATAAATTATGCCCATCAGGGAGGAGATGCCTCTACCGCTGGGGAACTCAGGAAGGAGTTGGGGAGACAGGACATACACATGAGAGGTTCCATGAGGAGCACTGAGAAACCAGAAGATGGTTTCATGATTCCTGGGGGCCGGTTAACCTGCCAGGGCTTCTCTCTCCCTGAGAAGGAGTTTGATATGAAAGACTGGGTTCAATTAGCAGCTGATTAGGACAAGTGAACAAAGTAAAGTGCACTTTCCAGACAACTATTGCTGACCGCTCCTGTGGGCAGGGGGCTGAGGAAATTGCTAGACCAGGGGTGATTTTGCCCCCAAGGGAAAATTTGGCAATGTCTAGAGACATTGTTGGTTCTCACAACTAAGGTGGGGGAAATGCTAGTGGTATCAAGTGGGTAGAGGCCAGGGAGGCTGGTACACATCCTGCAATGCACAGCACAGACTCCCACCACAAAGAATCATCTGTCCCACAATATCAGCAGTGCCCAGGCTGAAAAACCTCATGGCAGCCCGAGGGAGCGCCAGGCCGTGGTCTGAGTGCTGGGAACTGGGTCACTTTTCCTCCTTGGGTCTCAGTTTACTTATCTGTGACGTAATGATCTCTTAGGTTACATTCGGCCCTAACATTCTGGGATTTGGTGAAGCTAACTTTAACTAGAGATTAAAGGTGGGATGTGAATGTCTTTAGAATATGGTGCTTTAAAAAAATAAAGCGGAAGAAATACGGAGGGCGTTTAAGAGACTTTCTAGGAAATAGCGCTTAACCTCAGGTAAATACTTAAAACTTTGAACCATTTCATCCTCTTAAAGAGCTGTAAAAGGAGCTGAACGGGCCTTATTCTCATGCTTTGTCTCTAAGGAAGGAATTTTTGTTGGGGCTCGAGGGACAGCCCAGAGCAGAATCTTCTTCTCAAGTTACACAGGACTAAGATGCCAGCCAAGGGCACCTGAGGGCCCCTTTTCAAGTCTTGTCTCCACTACCAAGTCCCCGAAAGGGAAAGCCTTTCCCACGCCTGTGCCATTATTCCACATCCTCTGGCTGAATTTGAGCCACACCCTCACCTGATACCTGTCTCTCTTCATATCAAAAAAAGCCTGCTCCTCCAGACCTGGAGAAATGACCAGAGGGAGAACAGGAGAGAACAAACAAGCTCTACCTGTGTGGGGAAGCCAGCCTAAAGGGAGCACAGATTGTCAGAGGTGCCAAGACAGAGGGATGCTATTACATGGACTGGGACTTTCCAGAAAAAGCTATTGCTTCTAATAGAATCCCCTTGCCACAAAATAGTAAAGGCTGTTTAATGAACTATTTAAAAACTCCAATGTTAAACATTCAAATCATGCTTGTAAAACATGCTGTTTATGAATAGAAAATTCCATAGGAAGATAACCCTGACGAAGGATCTATCACCAGGTCATGCCTATGATAATTTTAAATTTCAGAATCTTTGGCAATGTTTTCATGGAAGTGTCAGGACTTTCGTCACAGTCACAAATCATATATGTGTAATTAGAATGCTAAAACAGCACATTTTCTCTATCAGTGTAAACTGGGGCCCCAAAGGATGAAAACAAATTTTTAGATGCCCATCGCTCTCATATTTCAAAGCAAGGTAAGTCCACCGTGAAGGACCTACTAAGGGGCCAGCCAGTAGCTGTTTTGCCACCCTAAGCCCATTTACCCACCTGGAGGGTTACTCTGGATCTTTGGAAAGGTCATCAATGTGTCAGCTTCTCTGAGCCACCAGGGCCACGGCAGAGGGAAGAGGTGCTCCCTTCTCACCAAGTGACAAAGGAGAGACCAAGAGGAATACTGAGAGAGCTTGATGCTCATCCACAGGTTGGAAGAGTGCAGGACTGGATAAGAGCAGAGAGAGAGGAAGAGGCTGTGTTGAGGGCCGCTGCTGTTCCCCAGCTGTTGGGGCAAGAATGCAGTTTTTCAGTGGGCCAACCAGACCTCTCCTGAGGGTCCAGTGAGGAGCCTGTCATAGAGCCTTGCCCAGGTGGGCTCCATGGAGGAGGGACTGAGCCCTGACAAAGGGAAAGTCTGTGCGAGGTAGACCCCTGGATGACCTGGCACTGAGGTTCAGTGACAGGCAGAAAAATGGCAGCCGCATCATAGGTATTTCAATGGGGGATTCACAGCAGAGCCATCTCCAAGGCACCACACAAGCTTTCCTGGAGACAAACTCCAGCTTCAGATGTCCGCCAAGTCCTGAGTGCACAACGTCCTATTATATCTGGTCCTATTATATAACCCAAAGACTATGACTATTTTTTCCTAACTCCCCTTCATAGGCCAACTCTGGGAGCACCTCACAGGCTATAGGAGGAGGAAGTAGAATCTAGAAGAAAGAGAAAGAAGCAGCCAAGCTTTCCCATATCTGCCCTTCAGGTTCTTAGGACAAAAGCACAGAAGCTCTAAATCATAAGAAGTTGGAGTTGTTATTGTAACACTAGAAGGAACATTTTAAAGTGCACAGAATACTTGTAGAAACCTAAAAGTGAGGGCCGGGCACGGTGGCTCACGCCTATAATCCTAACACCTTGGGAGTCTTCAGAGGGTGGATTGCTTGAATCCTGGAGTTTGAGACCAGCCTGGGCAATATGGTGAAACCCCTTCTCTACAAAAAATACAGAAGTTAGCCAGGCATGGTGGTGCACACCTATAGTCCCAGCTACTCAGGAGGCTGAGGTGGGAGGATCATCTGAGCTTGAGAAGTAGAGGCTGCAGTGAGCTGAGACTCTACCACTGCGCTCTAGCCTGGGTGACAGAGTGAGACTCTGTTTCAAAACAACAACAACAACAACCCCCCCCAAAAAACAAAAGCAAAAAACTGGTGGCTCCTCAGTCAGTCTATTAGCCTTGTTCTTCCCTGGGATTCCCTGAGGTATATAAGCCCATGCCGCAAGGCACCCATTTCTGAATTCATTCCTTTCTTTTGCAGTTAGAATGGTTCTCTGACCATCCTTGGAAGGGATGAGGGGCTGGGCGCAGTGGCTCATGCCTCTAATCCCAGTGCTTTGGGAGGCTGAGGTGAGAGGATCACTTGAGGCCAGGAGTTTGAGACCAGCCTGGGCAACATAGCAAGAACCTGTCCCTGAAAAAAAAAAAGGAAGGGGTGAGGAAACAGTCATCCAAATCATTTTCTGTCCTGTCCTGTGTTCACATAAGGATCACTGATTTACGTTAAAACACTTTATCTTCAGAAGAAGTTTAATTTTATTTCTCAAACTGCACATTTTATACCCAGAAAATCCAAAGTCTTTCATAACCTGGTCCCTGCTTGCCACTGCCCAAACTCCCTTCGTTTGCAGATAATCATTTTCATCTCCATGACTTTGCACAGGCCGTTTCTTTTAAAAAAATTAATTTTATCAAATAGAGATGGGGGTCTGTTGTCCAGACTGTTCTTGAACTCCTGGGCTCAAGCAACTCTCCCACCTCAGCCTTCCAAAATGCTGTAATCACGGCATGAGTCACCGCACCCGGCCTGGAGAGGCCATTTCTAACTAGAATGCTGTTGGCTTCTTGTACTTCGATAAAGAATAAAATGAAGACTGAGAGACCAATGATTGAGAGATGAGGGGAAAAGTTTCACTGCCAAGCAGGAAATCTAATCCAAAACAGAGTCTAGTTTCCCTAGTAGATGAGATTCAAGGGAGAGGAAATGGGATAGGTCTTTAAAAGCCAAAAGGTATTAAACTGTCTCTATCCTATTTTAGGAGAGCAAAGTCTTGGCATGTTCTAATTGGTGACTGGTATCTGGGCTTGTTGATTAGGAAACCACAGAGCTGGCTGAAGGTGATCTGCTGTGGTCACATCTGGATCACGGCATGTACGTGTCTGTGATGTGGCTGTGAGGCACTCGAATGGGGATTATGGTGTCTGGGAAATTCTCCTGCCTAGTATCCCCTGTACACTACTCCACCCTACACGCCAACTCGACTGAGGGAGGCCCTTTCCTCTGTGCTGCCATAACTCTCAAGCCCGTGCCTCCCTGTGACAACACTCACCCTGTGTCTTGTTTAATCATTGATTAATCCTTGTATGTCCAGCACCCAGAACAATGCCTGGAACACTGTAGCCACTTGAGGTTTATTTAATGAATCAGTAAGAATAGCATGTGCAAACTGAAGATTTATCATTTCTATTGTTTCCTGTAAAGTATATACAACAGACATTTCCTTAGAAGTGACATTTCAAGATTCAAAAGGATGTAGTTTTGAATTGAAGTGGGGTATAGAGAATGATGGTATGAGGCAATATGAATATCTTGGTGGGGGTTCAACTTATCCTAACCAGTGATTTAAATTAATATTTATGTAGATTTGATTTAAATCAAATCCATCTTGGAAGGGAGACATGTTTACAACAGATGGGCATATAATAAAACCCTGTAATAAAATCTAAGTTTAAAGCTCAGCAGATTCCTTTCTGCTTGCAGATGGAGTTGGGAAAAACAGTTGACATTGGTGAGTTACAGTTAGTTTCTCAGGAAAGCTAGTGATTAAAGAATGAAGGGTTTTTTTGGTTTTTTTTGCGAGAAAGGAAGTACTGTAGAGAAGATGAATTCTGTACCCAAAGACATGTAAGAGATGTGGGAATGACAGCAGGAAAGAAAGGCTGTACCTTAGATAATAGCCAGAGGGAAACAAACAGAATAGCAGAGAGTGGTGGGCATGACTTGATTTTTAGTGCCACTCATTATAGTAACATTTACTGAGCACCTACTTTGTGCCTGGCACTGTGCTAAGTGCATTTTATGATTTATCTCTGTGTTCTTCACAGGACTTAGGGGAGGATGCTAATATTATCACCAGTTTACATATGAAGAAATTGAGGCTTAAAGATATATTTTTTAAGTGGCCCAAACTCTCAAAACATGTAAGTTGTGGGACCTGACTCCAGAATCTACGTTAACCATCTTTTCATGAAAAGAAATAGAAACAAAACTCAAACTAACTCAGAAAAAAGATGGATATCATTGCGGGGAATACTAGGGCATCTCACAAGACACAGCGATGCATTTGGACATTAGGGACAGCTGCAACCAGGGTCTGGAATGCTATTCATTTTTTTTTTTTTTTTTTTTTTTGAGATGGAGTCTCACTCTGTCACCCAGACTGGAATGCAGTGGCATGATTTCGGCTCACTGCAATCTCCGCCTCCTGGTTTCACACAATTCTCCTGCCTCAGCGTCCCGGGTAGCTGGGGTTACAAGCAGCCGCCATCATGCCCAGCCAATTTTTGTATTTCAGTAGAGACAGGGTTTTACCATGTTGGCCAGGCTGGTCTCAAACTCCTGACCTCAAGCGATCCACCACCTCAGCTTCCCAAAGTGCTGGGATTACAGGCATGAGCCACCGTGCCCAGCCTGGAATGCTATTCTTTTTCTCTGTCTCTTATTTCTGCTTCTCTATACCTTTTAGCTTTATTCTCTTCTCCTGACGGTTAGCTTTTTTCACTTGGCAGGAATACAGATGACAAAGCTGGTGACCTCATATCTTATGGAGTCAAGCAGCAGAGAAGGATTGCTTCTTTTCCCTCAGTTTTAGTTCAAAAAGTTCAATGATGGGCTTAGTTTGAGTTGGGGCCTCCCTTGTTTTCCCCAACCCCCCTTTTCCAGATCAGTCATCTATGGCTAAACAGTCTGAGAAAAATTATTGGCTTAGCTTGTATTAATCACAAGCAGGATCATATAGCACAAACACGGCCTTGGGGGCCATCCCTGTGTCCCGGGCAATCCCAGAGAAAGAGATAACACTTTAAATTGAACAGCCATCATCCAGTGGATGCTTAAAAATACAATAATGAGGGATACAATTACTTTAAACTTAAAATATTTACGTGAGAAATGCATAGCTGTATAACTGAGATGTATGGGGATTCACTGGAAATCAGACAGGCTGTGCTTTCAGAAAATGTACCCAGACTTTTTGTCCTTAGGCACAATTCTGGAGAGGCATTCTAAGCTATTGTTTGGTAATTCTTATTTATTTTTTAAACAATAGATTTCCTTCATAATGATATAGTTCTGAAAATAAGTGAGCCTGATGACAAGGTTGGAAGGATTTTTGTTTTCATAAGCTTCTTCATTTCAGTAATTTCAGAGACTGGGAGTTACACAGTCTGCAATGTTTAACAAGCCTTCGTATAGTATATAGAAGCTCCTTTTCATAAACACCCCTAAAATCATCGTGGCGCAAGTTAAGCCTGTTTTCTCTGAGTTTGTTCTCAGAAGAAATGCGTATGAGCATAGAAGCTTCCCTTCATCAAGCCACATAGTTGCATGCTCGGTTCCTAGCATGTCCCCTCTGGGTTTATTGTCCAGTCAGCCCTTTTATTATCTCAGTTACTCCCGGTGAAGCTCCTCAGCCATCTCCACGTCCCCTTTTTTGTTGCCAAGCCCAGATCTAATTGGTCAGTCTTTTAGTGAAACCCCAGAGCAACAAAGACAATTTCTCACTCCACACCCTTCCCCAGGCGTCCTGAACTACTGTGATTGTTTAAGCACAGGGCCACAGGCCAACTGGTTGCATTTGAAATCCCCTATAACCAGCATTGTATCTGTATTCTAAAAAGTGTCGAGTCTCTACATTACAATCAAAGCATCAATCTCTAAACAGTGGGGGAGAAAATGTACATCAAGGTTGAGAATCTGGGCTGGGAGTGGTGGCTCACACCTGTAATCCCAACGTTTTGGGAGGCCAAGGCAGGTGGATCACTTGAGCTCAGGAGTTTGAGACCAGCCTGGGAAACATGACAAAACCCCATCTCTACAAAAAATACAAAAATTAGCTAGGCGTAGTGGTGGGCACCAGTAGTCCCAGTTACTCAGGAGGCTGAGGTGGGAGGACTACCTGAGCCTGGAAGGTTGAGTTTACGGTGAGCCATGATCATGCCATTGCACCCCAGCCAGGGTGACAGAGTGAGACCCTATCTCAAAAAAAAAAAAAAAAAAAAAAAGGTTAAGAGATTCTAACAGCAAGTAGAACAAATGGAATTAATGACAGTTCAATATATTATGCCCATCACAGTCAACTGATCTGAAACAGCCACTAAGCACTAGATCCAGGAGTCCCTGGGCCTTTGCACCCACTGTTCCAAACACTACCAAGGATGTTCTTTCCCCAGACAGCCCATGGCACACTTGATGAGCCCATCCAGATCTTCTCACAGAACGTGTTTCTCAGTGAGGCTTTTCTTGACCATCCTATTTAATATTGTGACTTTCTGGTTCAGACCAGCCCACCCAAGTCTACCATCAGTCATTCCCAATCCTCTTTTAAAGCTGTTTTATTTTTCCTGGTAGCACTTACTGGACATGGTCTATAGTTTTAGTTGTCTATCTGTAATTGTCTGTCTACCCTAGTAGAATGTAACTTGTATATGTTTTGTTCACTGCTTTATTCCCCAGCTCTTATGCCTACCACAGAGGGGCCCTTAATGAATAATCTTTAAATGAAGAAATCTATGAATGCAAGTAGAATTATTTGTGGTGAGGAAGAGCACTTGAACATTTTTATTTATTTGTTTTATGGAGAATGTATATAATGCTTGCTATATGCTAAACACTGTTCTAAATGATTGACAACCATATCTCATTTAATCCTCACAACTATCATGTGGGGTAGGACTATGATTGTCCCCATTTTGTGGATAAGGAAACGTAGGTGCAGTCATGAATCACAGTGGGTGTGTGGCCTATTCTGAGTATGCTCTCAAACACTACCATGCTGCCTTTATTAATTAAATAACCGAAATATAGTTGGCAGAAACACAAAATTGGACAGATTTGGGCTGGGGCCAGCCACAGAGAGCTTTCTGGGCAAGGTGAATTGAGCACAGATGCTGCAGAGGAGGCAGTGAATCAAATCCAAGTGTGGGAGAGACAAACTGGGAGACTCAGAAGTGGCAAAAGAAATTGAGAGAAGGATGCGCAAGTGAGAACAGGGATGTGCAGCCCCCAGGATATACAGAGAGAAGCACAGGCACTAGGAGAGACAGACTGAGAAGCCTGGATGAACTGAATGAGGCTTCCACTGGTGGCCCCTGGGACCCTTCACTATGGCCTGGAATTCAGGAACCAGCATCCAGCCAATGGCTTATGCAAAACAAGGGTTGAGGAAGCAAGTGTGGGCACGGGCCTAAGTATATGTAATTTAAGAATGAGATGGGGAAAGAGTGAAGAAGGAAAGAGAGAGGAAACACAGATTCTTAGAAATTTGCATTCATACTCTCTCATCTCTCCCCTAATCTTAGATTATCAAATGTATTCATTGATTAAAACTTCTTTCAGAAGTGAGTGGATAAACCAATTGTGGTATGTGCATATAAAGAAACACTGCTTAGCAATAAAAAGAATGAACAACATTTTGGTTTCTTTCCTTCCACTTAATCAAAATGAAATCATTTTCATTCCACTTAATCATTTTGGTTGATGCAACATGGTTTGACCTCAAAATGGTTAAGTGGAATGAAAGAAACCAAACAAAAAGTATAATCTATGTGATTCCGTTTACATAAAATTTTAGACAATGCAAACCAATGGATGGTGACAGAAAACAGGTCAGTGGATGCTTGGGGATGAAGTTGGGGGATGCAGGAAGGACTAGAAGGGAGAGATTACCAAGGGGGTCCAAGGAAGTTTTGGGGGTGATGAATATATTCCTATCTTCATTGTGGTGATGGTTTCACAGGTGTTCACTAGTGTCAAAATGCATCAAAATTTACACTGTTTTACCAAGGTTTTTAAGTTGGGAACTCTCATCTTCTCCTAAGATTTGATAAATAATTTATTTTCTTCTAGGTTTTTTCCTTAAGTTGGAGATGAGGGGTGGTGGTTAAAAACTCCTGCTTAGCTTATTTTCCCTTTAAAGATTGATTACACTTACTCCTGTGTCCCTTGCCTGTGTGAGGAAACCTCTCCATCTCTGGAGCAACCTCTTGGGGTTTCTAAGTGGATTGAATTCTGGTCCCCAAAAACTATGTCTACGTAGAACCTCAAAATGTGACCTTATTTAGAATAAGAGTCTTTGCCATTGTAATTAAGGTAAGGATCTCAAGATAAAAATCATCCTGGATTAGGGTGGGTCTTAAATCCAGTGGTGATTGTCCTCATGAGAGACAGAAAAGGACAGAGAGACACCATAGAGGGAAGGCCATGTGAAGACAGAGACAGAGACGGGAGTGATACAGCTGCAAGCCAAGGAACACTAAGAATTGCTGGCAGCTAGGCACCATGGCTCAGGCCTGTAATCCCAGCACTTTGGGAGGCTGAGGCAGGTGGATCGCTTGAGCCCAGGAGAGCAGCCTGGGAAAACTGGCAAAACCCCATCTCTACAAAAAATACAAACATTAGCTGGGTGTGGTGGCATGTGCCTGTGGTGGTCCCAGCTACTCAGGAGGCTGAGGTGGGAGGATCATCTGAGCATCAGTCATCTATGGCTAAACAGTCTGAGAAAAATTATTGGTTTAGCTTGGATTAATCGTGAGCAGGATCATGTGACACAAATATGGCCTTGGGGGCCATCCCCGCAAGGTTGAGGTTGCAGTGAGCTGAGATCACACTACTACACTCCAGCCTGGGAGACAAAGTGAGACCCAGTCTCGAAAGAAAAAAAGAAAAAGAAAAAGAAAGAATTGCTGGCAGCCACAAAAGCTGGGAAAGAGGCAGCTTCTCCTTCAGATCCTCCAGCAGGAGCCCTACATTTGTGTTGTTTTAAGCTCATCGTAATATGTCATGGCAGCTCAGGAAATCAGTACTGGGCCACTAGGTATTTTTGTTGCTACTGTCCTTAGTTCTACCACTATATTTTGTTTCTGCTGTTTGTTCTTCATTCTCTGAACTAATCCTGGTAGGATTTTATTCTCTTAGTATTTGACCATTTCTACCTAGCTGAACATGTTTATTAACTTCTTTTGTTGTTGTTGTTATTGTTTTGTTTTGTTTTGTTTTGAGATGGAGTCTTGCTTTGTCGCCCAGGCTGGAGTGCAGTAGCACCATCTCAGCTCACTGCACCTCCGCCTCCGAGATTCAAGCAATCCTGATGCCTCAGTCTCCCAAGTAGCTGGGATAACAGGCATGCATCACTATGCCTGGCTAATTTGCGGGTTTGCCATGTTGGCCAGGCTTGTCTTGAACACCTGGCCTCAAGTGATACGCCTGTTTCAGCCTCTTAAAGTGCTGGGATTACAGGCATGCACCACTGTGCCTGGCCAGAAAACTGAAACTTAGAGAAGTTAATGAACATTGGCCGGACAGGGTGTCTCACACTTGTAATCCCAGCACTTCAGGAGACTGAGCAGAAGGATGACTTGAGCCCAGGGGTTTGAGACCAGCTTGGGCAACATGGCAAGACCTCATTCCTACCACACACATACACACACACACACACACACACGCGCACACACACACAAGCTGGGTGCCATGGTGCATGCCTGTAGTTCCAGGTACTCAGGAAGTTGAGGTGGGAGGATTGCTTGAGTCCAGGATGTCAAGGCTGCAGTGAGCTATGATCACAGCACTGTACTCCAGTCTGTGGGACAAGGCAAGACCCTGTCTCTTAAAAAAATTAAAAATAAAAAAGTAAACAAAGTTTCCATTTCCCTGTCTGCAGAATGAGTGTGAGTTCATATGCCTGGGGTTGGTTGTGAGGATTAAATGAGTCCATACATGTAAATACTTTAGAACAGTACCCAGCACATAACAAATGCTGTATTCATGTCATTGCCATTATTACTAGATACTGCTCACACTCTCAAAGGGGTGGCTCTGCTGGTAGCCTCTTCAAAATTAATGGTACATTTTCTTCCATCAGGGTTGTTGATGAAACGTTGCGTCAGTCTTGGATCTTGGGCAACGGTGTGAGAAGGTCCTTTTATGGCTCCTGGGATTAATTCTGAACTAGGTTTTCAGCAAATCCCTTTACGGTCTCTCCCAACAAATGGAAAACCTTAGTGGTGTTAACATTAGCGATGGTTTACCTCAAAGGGTTGGAGATGAGCAAAGGGTTCCAGGCCATTGCTTGATCCACCATCGAAGCCAATTTACTGTTCTTTGTTCCACGGCTTCAGCCTAACTTTAGGCATCCTTTTGCATGTGTGGGCCATTGGTCATATGGAGACAGAGCAAAAAACTGTAGGAGGCTTATAAAAAACCTATTGGCATGTTTGGAAAAACAGAATTCCACACTGTGTTGATGTGTGGTTCTTCACGCGTGACTACATATGAAACTGACTTTAGGCCTTGCCACCACTTTCTTTCTCAAAGAAATACGAAGAAATCATGTAGAATAATAAATATGGAGCTTCCACATAGTTAGTAAGTTTAATGGAATGAGTTTAGAACTTTTCACCTCTTTAACGGTTGTGAGCTAACCTAAGAGCATTTTTATCCATAATTTGCAATGCACTGAGGAACAGCTAAGCAAAACAAAATCAAAAGCCTTATCAAAGCCAAGAAAGACTGTAGCTTTCATTCCTTCTATATACAAAGTCCTTCAATGTCACTGAAGGCTGAGTCTCTAGCTCCCCTCTTTATCAAGCCATGCTGCCTGTGCATCTGCTATGGACTCAATGTTTGCGTCCTCCCTTAACCCATCACTGAAATCCCAGCCCCAAGGTGATGGTCTTAGGAAGTGGGACCTTTGGGAGGTGATTAGGTCATGAGTGCAGAACCCTCATGAATGGGATTAGTGCTCTTATAAAAGAGACCGAGTGACTCACGCCTGTAACCCCAGTACTATGGGAGGCCAAGGCAGGTGGATTACCTGAGGTCCTGAACCCCTGAGGTCAGGGGTTCAAGACCAGCCTGGCCAACATGGAGAAACCCCATCGCTACTAAAAATACAAAATGTTAGCCAGGTATGGTGGCGGGCGCCTGTAATCCCAGCTACTCAGGAGGCTGAGGCCGGAGAATTGCTTGAACCAAGGAGGCAGAGGTTCTAGTGAGCTGAGATCACACCACTGTACTCCAGCCCGGGCAACAAGAGCGAAACTCTGTCTCAAAAAATAAATAAATAAATGAGAGACCCGAGAGCTCTTTTGACCCTTCTACCCTGTGAGGGCAGCAAAAAGATAGCTGTCTGTTAGTGAGAAAACAGGCCCTTGCCAGTGTGGAATCTGCCAGCACTTTAATCTTGGACTTCCAGCCTCCAGAACTGTAGGACATAAATTCCGGTTGTTTATAAGCTACCCAGCTTATGGTATTTTGTTATAACAGCCCAAATAGACTACAACAATATTCTTTTTATTACTTTAAAAAAGAAATTAAAGGATTCTAAAGCACATAATTTAAGCTTAGAGATTTGTGATTTCCAGAATCATCTGAGACTTAGGAGGTCTGAGCATTTGATATGGTTTTGCTGTGACCCCACCCAAATCTCAACTTGAATTGTATCTCCCAGGATTCCCACATGTTGTGGGAGGGATCCAGGGGGAGGTAATTGAATCATGGGGGTTAGTCTTTACCATGCTAGTCTCATAATAGTGAATAAGTCTCATGAGATCTGATGGGTTTATCAAGGGTTTCTGCTTTTGCTTCCCCTCATTCTCTCTTGCTGCCACCATGTAAGACGTACCTTTTGCCCTCCACCATGATTACGAGACCTCCCCAGCCATGTGGAACTGTAAGTCAAATTAAACTTCTTTTTCTTCCCGGTCTTGGATATGTCTTTATCAGCAGCGTAAAAACGGACTAATAGAGCATTCATCTATGTATTATCCAAAGGGCCTCTGTTGTGACTTCATCCAGTTCCATTCACCGTATATATATATGGTCTCTTGACATGAGAATATAGTTTTTTGTGTATATCATTTTTAAAAAATCAGTAAGCAATTTAATGTTGCCCCCGGTAAAGAGTTTTTTATGTTGGCAAATCAGGGACTTGATAATGAGTGCGGTACTTAGTATTGAGCTAAGTCAGTTAATTGGGCTTCGGCTCTTTAGAAGGGTTTGGTGAAGCTCTGCTTATGGGTAATTGAGGCTTTAGGTTGCCAAGAGTTGGGTGACTAGGAGGTAGCTGTTTCGGATCAAGGGTAAAATTTTAATTAGATGATGAGCATTCTCAAAGGGCATGTAGCAATTTTCTGAATTGCATAATCTAATGGTTCGAAATTTAGAAAGTAGTGATGTCATCTCTCCATCTTTTAAAAGAACACACATCTGCCTCTGTAATCATTTTGTTTATTATTTTAAATAACAGCAATAGGCCAATACTAAGTGATATGATGGTCAGGAAAGAAATAGACCCCGGGGATGTGTGAAACAGCTTTGTCAGACAGTTTCAGCTCTACAGAGTTGTGTTTTCTTGATGAAATTTTTGGCAAAGTCTTCTTTCCATGTTTTCAAAGTCTCCTCTTCCTCCTCGTTCTCAGTTCATTTCCTGTTTCAACCTTCCAATGTTCAAATGAACTGAGTTCAAATATAGTCCTTCCCAGATAAAAACTTGTAAATATCTCTTTTCTTGATTGATTGATTTTTAATGAAATACATGCTGAAAGAAGTAGGAAACTCACTGAGAATGTCAAACATACTCTGCACGTCATTACATACTCAGAGCTTACAGAAGGTAGGAGTGATATCTATTAATACTAGGAAAAATCTGTTTGCTTGCAGAGTGGCTTTCTGACTTGCTGCCAGCCTGTGCCTGTTCCACACTTACACTTTTTGACATTTAAAATGCTTCTTAATAAATCTTAGTTATTATCAGATATATTATTTTTGTCATTTGCATTGGAAAACAGCATTCTTTCTTACCTTCCGTAGAAAGGGTGTAAGCAGATTTACTGGCACCCACCTGCCTCACAGTGCCTGGAGCTTAATAGATGCTGAGTGATGCATAAGTATAATGGATGAATTCATTTAATAAATCCTCTTTTTTTTAATTTATTTTTTATTTTTATTATATTTTTTTAGAGACAAGGTCTTGCTCTGTTGCCCAGGTTGAAGAGTAGTGGCACCATCATAGCTCAATGAAGCCTCAAATTCTTGTTCTCAAGTGATCCTCCTGCCTCAGCCTCTGGAGTAGCTGGGACTACAGGCAGGCACCACCATGGCCAGCTAATTTTTTTTTTTTCTTTTGAGGTAGAGTCTCACTCTGTCACCCAGGCTGGAATGCAGTGGTATGAGCTTGGCTCACTGTAACCTCCGCCTCCTGGGTTCAAGCGATTCTCCTGCGTCAGCCTCCTGAGTAGCTGGGATTATAGGCACTGCCACCACGTGCAGCTAATTTTTGTATTTTTAGTAAAGATGGGGTTTCTCCATGTTGGCCAGGTTGGTCTCGAACTCCTTACCTCAAGTGATCGGCCTCCCAAAGTGCTGGGATTACAGGCGTGAGGCACCGTGCTCAGCTGGCAAGCTAATTTTAAAAATTGTTTTAGAAAAGGGAGTCTCTCTGTGTTGCCCATAATCATACAACATGCAACCTTTTGTGTCTGGCTTCTTTCACTTAGCATAATGTTTTAGGGATTCATCTTTGTTGTAGAACTCCATTTCTTTTTATGGCTGAAAAATATTCCATTGTATATATATATACCACAAGTGTTTATCCATTCATCTTTTGATGGACATTTGGGCTGTTTCCATCCTTTAGCTCTTGTGAATAGTGCTGCTATGAATATGGGATGTACACGTATTTGTTTGAGCCCCCATTTTCAATTGTTTTGAGTATCTATCCAGAAGTAGAATTGCTTGGTCATATGGTAATTCTATGTTTAGCTTTTTGAGGAACTGTAGAGCTGTTTCCCACAGCAGCTGAACCTTTTTACATTCCACCAGCAATGTACAAGGGTTCTCGTTTCTCTACATCCTCCTTAACACTCGTTTTCTTCCTTTATATATATATGTGTGTATATATATATAATACATATATATATATAAATAGCTATCCTAGTAGGTGCAAAGTGGCACCTCACTGTGGTTTTTTTCTTTTTTTCTTTACTGTTATTATTTTTTAATAGAGACAGGGTCTCACCATGTTGCCCAGGCTACTCTCTAACTCCTGGGCTCAAGTGATCCTCCCGCTTTAGCCTCCCAAATTCCTGAGATTACAGGTGTGAGCCACCACGCCTGCACTCATTTGGTTTTTTGTTTTTTGTTTTTTTCCTTCTGAGACTAGTCTTGCTCTGTTGCCCAGGCTGGAGTGCAGTGGCACAATGTCAGCTCACTGCAACCTCCACCTCCTGGTTTCAAGCAATTCTCCTTCCTCAGCCTACCAAGTAGCTGGGATTATAGGCATGCACCACCACGCCTGGCAAGTTTTTGTATTTTTAGTAGAGGCAGAGTTTTGCCATGTTGGCCAGGCTGGTCTCGAACTTCTGACCTTAGATGATCCACTCACCTTGGAAAGTGCTGGGATTACAGGTGTGAGCCACTGTGCCCCAGCCTCATTGTGTTTTTGATTTGCACTTCCCTAATGACTAACGCTGAGCATCTTTTCATGTCTTTTTTGGACATTTATGTTTTATTCTTGGGGAAATATCTATTTAAGACCTTTGCCCATCTTTAGGTTGAGTTGTTTGTCCTTTTGTTGTTGAATTGCAGGAGTATTAAAAACATATCCTGGATACTAGAACCTTATCAGATATATTATTTGCAAATATTTTCACCCATTCTATAGACTGTCTTTTCGCTTTCTTGATCATATCCTTTGAAGCACAAAAGGTCTTAATTTTGGTTATGTGCTGTGGTTCATGTCTGTAATCTCAGCACTTTGGGAGGCCCAAGCAGGAAGATAGTTTGAGGACGGAAGGTCAAAGCTGCAGTGAGCTATGAAGCTATGATCTGGCCACTGCACTCCAGCCTGGGTAACAGAATAGGACTTTGTCTCTAAAGAAAGAAAGAAAGAAACAAAAAATAAATAAAATTTTAATGAAGTCCAGTTCATCGATTTTTTCCTTTGGCTGCTTATGGTGTCCTAAAGCTTTTTAAAATGACAGGTTCCTAATACTTGTAAAGGCTGTGTCACGGGCGCGTCCTCAACCTTGGAAAAATAAATTTTCTAAGTTAACTGAGAGCTGTCTCAGATTTTCTGGGTTCATACACTTCAGAAGAAAACTAGATTCTTTCAAGGAGGTAACCTGTACCTTAAAGTCAAAGCTGTGAAAGTATGGATGTAACAGTCCTTTTGGAATAATTAGAAGGATACAAGGGCCAGAAGGAGCCTCATACATCGTTTAGAAAAGGTTCTGGAGGAAGTTGACTTTAATACAAATTAAACACCAGTGGCAGAATCATAAACATTTTCAAACTAACGTAGATTAGAAAGGACGGCATTTGGGGATTATTGTTTTTATAATCACATCAGAAGGGCTTAAGAAAAACTTTGTGGAAAATAAATACATTTCAACATTTTTCTCTGATAATTCATTTTGACAACTACTGTGTTCATTTTGATAACTACTATATCACTTTATAAATGATGAAACTATTCCAAATGTAATGACTGTACTTTTCACAGTTTGTATGCCTATAATTTATGCAATGCCACACAATCAACCAAACAGCTCTTAACTTTATTTTTACTTCAGTGTATTATTTAGAAATTATATAAGGCGGTCTGGCGTGGTGGCTCACGCCTGTAATCCCAGCACTTTGGGAGGCCAAGGCAGGGGGATCACGAGGTCAGGAGATCGAGACCATCCTGGCTAACATGGTGAAACCCGTCTCTACTAAAAAAAAAATAATTACAAAAAATTAGCCGGGCATGGCATCGTGCGCCTGTAGTCCCAGCTACTTGGGAGGTTGAGGCAGGAGAATAGCGTGAACCCATGAGGCAGAGCTTGCAGTGAGCTGAAATCACACCACTGCAGTCCAGCCTGGGCAACAGAGCGAGACTCCGTCTCAAAAAAAAAAAAAAAGAAATTATATAAGGAAAAAAAGCCCTACGGTTTATTTTCTGGTTCTTGGTTATTATCAAAGGATATTGGAAGGTGAAGTGAAGCTGGTGTAGTAGCTTTAAAAGCAGAATTTAAGGCCAGACGCGATGGCTCACGCCGGTAATCCCAACACTTTGGGAGGCCAAGGCGGGCAGATCACGAGGTCAAGAGATCAGGACCATCCTGGTCAACATGGTGAAACCCTATCTCTACTAACAATACAAAAAGTAGCTGGGCGTGGTGGTGCGCACCTGTAGTCCCAACTACTCAGGAGGCTGAGGCACAAGAATCACTTGAACCTGGGAGATGGAGGTTGCAGTGAGCAGAGATTGTGCCACTGCACGCAAGCCTGGGCAACACAGCGAGACTCTGTCTCAAAAAAAAAAAAAAAAGTGGAATTTAGTTAAGTTTGGGGGACAGAAAGAAGCCATGGCTCTCCTGCCTTCTTCCAAATATACTGAACTTCTGATATGTTTGATCAAATTAAATGCTCATGGTCCGGCATGATTGCAGGTGCAAGCCTGTAATCCCAGCTACTAGGGAGGCTGAGGCAGGAGGATGACCTGAGCCCAGGAGTTTGAGGTTACAGTGCACAATGATTGTGCCTGTGAATAGCCACAGCACTCCACCTTGGGTGATATAGTGAGACCCCCATCTCTACACACATACACACACACACACACACACACGAAGAACATAGACACATCAAATGTGAGTGATTTTGCTGACTTGGGCATACAATAAGTCCATTTCTCTGGGTCCTAAAGATGTACCAATCTTGCAGTAAGCCGAGATCACACCCCTGCACTCCAGCCTGGGCAACACAGCAAGACTCTGTCTCAATAAAAAAAGAAAAAGAAAAATAGTAGGCGCGGTGGCACACTCCTGTAATCCCAGAACTTTGGGAGGCCAAGGCGGGCGGATCACTTGAGGCCAGGAGTTCAAGACCAGCCTGGCCAACATGGCGAAACCCCATCTCTACTAAAAGTACAAAAACTTACCGGGCGTGGTGGTGCATGCCTGTAATTCCAGCTACTCAGGAGGCTGAGGCAGGAGAATCACTTGAACCCAGGAGCCTGTGGTTGCAGTGAGCGGAGATTGTGCCACTGCACTCCAGTCTGGGTGACAGAGCAAAACTCCATCTCAATAAATAAATAAATAAATAAATAAATAAATAAAATAAAGATATACCAATCAAACAAGCGTTTGCTCTGTAGATGAGGTGAGTGCTTCTGATCAGATAGTATGTTCAATAAAATAAGCATGTCATCAAACTAACTTTCTTGGCATTTGTTCTTTGGTTGAAAAACTCCTGTTGACCTCATAAATACTGCATTTATTAACCCCAGAAGACAACAGATAGCTAATGCAACATAAATGTCTGTGGCTTTAAAAATACATATTATTATGTGTGCAGTCTACAAACACTTTCCTGAAATTGGTCTTCTGTGGGCAGTGATTTAAACTTTTCAACTTGGACGCTTTTCCTACTGGGGGCTGTAAAGATGAGAACTCAGCCCTTACTCTTCAGTGTTCCTCACTCCCGTCTCCCCTACTTTGGAATGAAACACAATATCTTAAGCAAACAGAGCCCAAAGAGGCTGCTCATTGGCTCTCATTGTCCCCTGATACTGCAGCCCCACCCCTTTGGCTTGTGCTCACTAGCTGTTTATATTTTAGTAAGGGCCACCCTTTAACTCGGCAGCTTGATGACTATAATGGGCCCAATTGTCTGCGAGCTGCGGGGAGCTGAGTCCCCAGATTGGAGGAGGCTGGCTCTGGTCTTCGATGCACAGGAGTGGCCGTTATGGAACGCAGGTAAGGACGCTTCTCAGTGTGTGATAATTCTTTTTCTGGGCCAGCTGGTTAATCCAGCTGGGAGAAACAAGTTGGGATTGAGTTGCTCCTTTTTCCTGGTTTTAAGTTTTTGCCTGCTGAAGATGGAAGGAAAAGACTGGGATTTGCTGACAAAGCTCACAGTGAGCTCTGTCAACCCAGGCAGGAAGGGAGTAAGGAAGCAAAAAATCGTGGGAGAGACACAGCTGGATTTGACACCAAAGCAACATGAATGTGGCAAAGCATAAGACCAGTTCCAGTGATGTTGTGAGACTCAAATGCTGTTTTATTTCCTAACATAGCTAGCCACAGTCAGGAGCTCAGCTGTGCCTCTCTGGGGTTTCTGTAAGCCAGCTGCTAGCCAATGTAACTCAGTCGACTCCCTTTGAAAGGACCTAATATCTGCTAGTATTTTCAAAGGGCAAACCATAGTAGTCTTGCATGTTATAAATAGGTCTATTCAGAAATGTGGGAACGGTTTAGAGCAGACAGCAGGCTGTAAAGTTTTACTGCCCCATAAAAGTGCTCAAAGGGTACTGTGTCCCTTCTGCCGTGGGGCTGTGGAATGAAGGAATAGCCCCAGGCGAATAGAGTGTTTGTCCTTGACTACCCAAGTGAGAAGTCAGCAGAGCCTGGGGACGCCATGTGAGTCAGGGGTGAAGCCTGACGTGGGGTCAGCCAGCCACATGTCCGGGTACTTGCTGGTTTCTGGGGTGTGAATGGGTGAGGATGGAAAACCACTCAGGCACCGGTCTTTGGTGCCTGCTTTATCTTCTTGGCTGGCCGGTTTGGTGCTCAGTGAGGCACCTCACTGCCTTGTCCTCAGTGCGCAGAGGGCAAGGAAGGGGTTGTGCTATCATTACGACCTGCAGGGTGGGGAGGGGGCTGCAATAACTTGAGTCCTGGGAATTGCTTTAGAAAGTCTTCCTCCTCCTCCTCCTCCTGTGAACAAAAGAATCACCTATGGCAGCTTTGATCAGATAAGTTTCTGGTAAGCCTCATTGGTGTGGAGTCGGTGAACTTTCGGTCTGTGTTAGTTATCGACAGGAGCCTGATAAAATGAAAAGGTGAGGTTTAATTTTTAGATAAAGCTAAAGGTGAACTATGGGACTCTAATACACCTAGTGCTTTGAAAGTCTCCCCACCTCTCCAAATTCCCACAACTTGTATGTATTATCTAGGTACACCTTGTTTAAAGCCACCATGCTGTTTGTGGTTCCTGGAGGTATTAAGTCAGAATACAAAGGGTATTTTTCGAATGAATTTGACCCCAGGCAACATGAATGCTTGAACCCATTGTATGAAAACAGCGGTCTCTAGAGCCCTGGAGAGGGATGAGTCACCCCACGTGGAGGTCCTGACAAGGAATGGACCTTCTGACTCTGCCAGTGAACTTTTGACTCTCCCAGGTGGGGTGGAGGCTCCAAAGGGAAAGGACAGGTGTGCATCATTCACCCTCCAGACCCACCGCAGGCCTCACAAATCCTGTTTGGTTAGGTCGGTACATTCTCACCTTCCCACCTAACTAGGTGTCCTACAGCGTAACTCACTTCTGACACTAACTGCAGTGAGTGCAGACCCCGAGGTTTAAGGTCTCAGTCCTACCTGGCTGGCTCGACCTCAGAGGCCAGTTGCAAGCTGAAGGTTGTCACCTGTGCTTCTGACCGGCTGGCTATCCATGAGAAGTTCTTACCATCCTTCCTAGATTACAAGCTGTGTAACTTTTTCTAGCTTTGTGCTGTAAATCAGAGATTGGCTTCTTGGGGCCAGTCTTCTGTTAGCATGACTCATGGAACTCAGGGAAACACTTAATTCCATTTACTGGTTTATTATAAAGAGTATTACAAAGGATAGAGACAAACGAATACATACAGCCAGGTGAAGAGATGGCTAGGGAGGGTCTTGGAGCTTCCATGCCCTCTCTGAGCACCACTCTCCCAGCATCTCCATGTGTTCAGCTCTCCAGAAGCCCTCCAGACCCGTTCCTTTGGGTTTTTATGGAGGCCTCATTACAAAGGCATGATTGATGAAACCATTGGCCATCAGTGATTGAGTCAACCTCCTGCCCCTCTTTGCTCCCTGGAAACAGGGTCAGGGGGTGTGTATGGGTAGAGTAGGGCGAAAGGGGCTGAAAGTTCCAACTCTCTAATCACATGCTTGGTTTCCCTGGCAACCAGCCCCCTCCAGAGGCAATCCGGGAGCCTTCAGTCTTCAATCATCTCATTAGCATACAAAAAGACTCTTTATCACTTTGTACGTTCCAAGGGTTTTTCTTTCTGTCTTTCTCTTTAAATTTTAAGACAGGGTCTTGTTCTGTCACCCAGGCTGGAGTGCAGTGGCACCATCACTCACGGCTCACTGCAGCCTCCACCCCTTGGGCTCAAGTGATCCTCCCCATCCTCCTGCCTCAGCCTACCAAAGTGCTGGGATTGCAGGTGCATGCCCCCATGCCCAGCCAATTGCAAGGGTTTTAAGAACTATGTGCCAGGAAGCAGAGACAAGACCAAATATATATTTCTTATTATAAATCACAGTATCACACCTTCCTCATGATTCACACTTCAGGTCACTTACTCACTGTGTAACTCTGTACAAGTTACCTAACCTCTCTGTGCCCCAGGTTCCTTATCTGTAAAATTCGCTAAATCCCAGGAAGGGCCAGCCACACTGGTAGGCCTATGTGGTGCGGTGGCCGATGGGGGATTGACGACGGGGGACAGACAACACATAGAGGCAGAAGCCAAAGAACACGGGTTTAAAAACAAGGAGTTAAGAGCAAGAGCTTTGATTCAGACAAACCTGGAGTCGAACCTCACTTTCGTTGTTTTAGTTGTATGTTATTGGGCAAGTTACCGAATCTCCCTAAGTCTGAATTCCTTCAGCCAAATAATGGGGATGACAATCCATTTCACTGTTTGATTGTGAGGTTTAAATGTGGTCATATATCAAAGTGCCTTATACAGCATTCAGTGCACAGCAAATACTCAGCAAATATTAATTATTTTATCATGACTGCTGCCAGCATCCAACGACAGTCCTAAATACCGTCTAAGTTTACCAAATGTCTCTCTGATTTACTGGTGACATTGGAGAAAGGAAACGCTAAGAGAATGCAGTGCAGTGGAAAGAAGGGCAGGCTGGACATCAGCGTTCTGGTCTCCATTCGGGACTGGCCAGCAGGTGGCTCTGGAAAAGGTTTGCCCTCTCTCCTGAGGCATGATCTTCAAAGTCCATTCTAGCTTCTATGACTTTCGATCTGACGGAAATCTCCCCCAGAGGAACTCATGAGTCATAAGTTAAACCTGGTTTGAAATCACCCTTGAGCTCCTTGCTGATTGATCATGCTTATCCATGTTGAAGGCTCATCCAGGAATAATAGATGGGTCTTGTGTGTGGTTTGAAAAGTTCACTTCTGGCCAGGTGTAGTGGTGCACACCTATAATGCCAGCATTTTGGGAGGCCAAGGTGGAAGGATCGCTTGAGGCCAAAAGTTCAAGACCAGCCTGGGCAACATAGTAAGACCTTGTCTCTAAAAGATATAAATAAAAAATTAGCCGGGCATGGTGGTACACACCTGTGGTCTCAGCTACTCAGGAGGCTGAGACAGTAGGATCACTCGAGCCTGGGAGGTAGAAGCTGCAGTGAGCTATGATTGTGCCAGTGCACTCCAGCCTGGGCAAGACCTCGTCTCAAAAGAAAAGTACACTTTTTATTTTCACAGGAGGTAATGATATATTCAAGTTGGTTACTTGACACAAGAAGAAATTTGTGTAATTTCTTACACAAATAAATTACACAATTTTAGATAAATTTCTTTATCTAAAATTATAATATGTTTTATTATTTAATAAATAACAAATCTGAAACTTATTTATCTAAAATTTGTGTTTATCTAAAATTTTCATAGTAAATTGTATGAAAAATATAATATCCCATAGATGTGTCAAGACCAGAACATAGGTCAAACAGAGCTGAACTCGAGTCCCAGGTCTACTGGTTGACTGCTAGTGACCTTGGGCAAGTCACTCACCCTCTCCAGTTCTTGTTTTCATCACCTGAAAATGGGAACAATATTGTCTGCCTTTTCGGGCTATGACGAGAATGGAAAGCTAGAACACGTAGATTGCCCTCCATAGTGCTTGGCATGGGTCGTTCCTTTTCCCTCCCAGATGGAACACTGTATCCATCCTGATGGAAATTTCTAGATGATGCTCCAGAAGATTCCAAGCAGAGAACATTTACAATTTCCATACATTACAGGAGGGTGAGCCTGCAAGGCAAGGTCTGGAGCTGGGAGCACATCTGGAACAGTGGGTAGGGACTGAGAACCATATACACACACATGAAGAAATGTGTTTGTTTACAAGATCTAGCATCAATTCCTTCTTTCTAAGATTTGACAAGACTGGAGCTATTTCTTCACCAGGCCCATTTTGTGAAAAACCCTGGGAAAACTGAGGTCCAGCAGCCTAAGATCTAACCCAATGGAATCAGGAAAAATGGTCGACAGGCCCCTGAAGGCATGTAAGGAGCAGGGAGCCTGGTGACCTTTGTGCACCCAAAGCCTCCCTAACTACAGTAATGGAACACCAATGTGGTTTACATGCATAATCCCTTGCATTTGAGAATTTTTATATCTACTTAAATTTTCAAACAAGGGACACTCACACCACCTCCCACACTTATCAGCATGCTGCTTTATCACTCTGATATGTTCAAGGGACCTACCCCCATAAAAGATGGAAGGTGAATCAGAAAACTCAACTGGAATGGGAGTTGTTTAGATATGCACAGTCTCACCTCAAAGGCACCTGCTGGGAACAAGATCCCATATCACACCTCCATTCCTGCTCAGCTTTTCAAGGGAGCATTTCCTGATACGTAGGTCTTTAACTACCAGGTGTATTTGCCCACTGTCCACCTGTGCCTTCAAGTACCATACTTAACAAATTGGAACTGAGGGAACAGTACACTTCACATTTTGCAACTGTTATGCGAACAGAACTTTAGTGAAATTCCTCAAACTATTGACTGTAGAAACCACGGGAGACAAAGGGTCAGTCTCTGACTTCACAAACGTTACTAACTTGAAATATGAGATCTATTCCCTAAAGAGTGTGTGGGAGGAAGACATTTAAATCTGTAGTGCCCTCAAAGCCTCACTCTAAACCTGGTCTGGCACTTTTCTATGTGTGTTCTTTGATATGGTAAGTAGCTAAAGTGTTATCCCACCAGAGACCTTCCAAAGGTAGGGTTCTCACTGGGTCATTTTCATCCATATGGCTTCTCTCAGTCTTTGCAGGAGAGTAAAATAGAGTTTCAACTGAACTTTGAAGCTGTAACCTGACCTCAGAATCACGCACCATAAAGAGCATTTGTGCTTCTCAAGATAGTTTCAAATCCACATGGTTTTCCAAAATATTCCTAGTTGCCACATTGGGTGATTTAATTTTTCTTTTTTCTTTTTTTTTTTGAGATGGAGTCTCACTCTGTCGCCCAGGCTGGAGTGCAGTGGCAAGATCTCAGCTCACTGCAACCTCCACCTTCCAGGTTCAAGCGATTTTACTGCCTCAGCCTCCCAAGTAGCTGGGATTACAGACATCCCCCACCACGCTCAGCTAATTTTTGTATTTTTAGTAGAGATGGGGTTTTGCCACATTGGCCAGGCTGGTCTCAACTCCTGACCTCTGGTGTTCTGCCTGCCTTGACCTCCCAAAGTAATGGGATGTCAGGCATGAGCCACCGTGCCTGGCCTGGGTGAGTTAATTTTAAATATAGAGACATCAAGCAAAATGTTGCCGAGGAGCCTCTTTCTGCAGCAAAAGTCCTGTGAAATCTGCAAGGCCATCTTTTTCATGGGTCCTCAAACGTTTCACAGGCAACTGGGCAATAATTGCATTTCCAGGAATGCCAAATGGAGCCAAATCCTTTTAACAGCTCACTGACAGGCAGGTTATTCCACTGGGGACCGAAAGGCAAGAACTAGAGGTCTCAAAATATTGGATTCTTGGTTTGTGTTCTTCACTGGATGATTCTATTTTCTTGAGAGCATTTTTAACAAAACAGCAGCAATCAGTGATTTCTTAGAAATGTGGCCCCTTTACATACAGCTTCAGTGAGGCTAGCTCTTGTGTTTCCTGGATACTCTGTGTGTTCTGGACATACTGGAGGCACACCATAAATATTAATTAATGTTGGCCATTACAAAAGGAAAATGAAAAGACCCCCATAAGGCAGCAGTGACCCTAGAAGCCCCAGAAGTCGTGTTGGAACTGTGACAAGGAAAGATAGTTACAAGACCTGAAAAAAGCAGCTCTCTTCCCACACTCAACACATGCAGTAAACCCAGGGGCACCATTGTCTGAGCTGTCACTGGAGGGCTGGGAGGAGACAGGGGATGGGGCAATGGCAGCCTGCCCACCCCTCCTCATCACTGTCCAGAGGCATTCAGGAAACACAGGTTTCCAATATGAGGCTGCCTTTTTTTTCTCACAAGCCATGCTCATCAGGAATCCATAGTGGCCATCTGCACACAGACCTGGTGGTGTCTCAAGCTTCCAGGTGTGGTTTTGGAGGCAGAGTCCTTGGGGAAGGAGGAGTTGCTGACAGTGAGGTAACCTAAGGTCAACTCTGGACAGTGCTGGGTGGAAGAAGAGAGTAGTGGCTGCTGATGCCTGTCCTTTCTAGGAATTGGGGTTACTGGGTCGGAGAAACATCTCAATACCTTCCAGGTTTCTAAGCCTGGTTGTAAACCTGCTCCTTGATAAGAGAAACCACATCCAACCTTTAGGAGCAAGGTGGGGCAACTTGGGAGCAGATCCTCGTTCATTTGTTTGTTTGTTTTTGCTTGCCTGTTTGCTTTTTTCTTTCTTTCTTTCTTTCTTTTTTTTTATTTTTTATTTTTTATTTTTTGAGACAGGGTTGCACACTGTTGCCCAGGCTGGAGTGCAGTGGTGCAATCATGGCTCACTGCAGCCTTCACCTCCCAGACAGGTGATTCTCCCTCCTCAGCCTCCCAAGTACCTGAGACTACAGGCATGCACCACCGTGCCTGGCTATTTTTGTTTGTTTGTTTGTTTTTTTGTGTATTTGGGATTTTACCACATTTCCTAGGCTGGTCTCTGAACTCCTGGGCCCAAATAATCTGCCCACCTGGGCCTCCCAAAGTGCTGGATTACAGGCATGAACCACCACACCCAGCCTACAAATTCTTATATGACCATTTGAATTCTAGTTGGATTTGTTTTCGCCCCTCTTGTGCTTGTAACTCAAACTTTAATACTCGAAAAAGTTCACCAAATTTAAATTTACTTTTCTAAATCTGTGAGAAGACTGTCTCCGAAGATGGTTTGTTATTGCACATCTTTTCCCCCAAGAGATGGAAATATCGTTTCTCTATTCTCTTTCCCTTAGTCTTTCAAAAACTCAAAGTGGGTGAGGAGGAAGTGCCTGCTTCTAACTTCTGGCAGTAGGCTACACTTCCCGGCCTGTCAGAATGGCCTCTTTGCGGGCTTCAACCTTTATGAGAAATAAAGCTGTCCTTTAGCAAAGTCATCAAGCTAAGTATCTGTCAACAGATGATGATTAAAGTGTGATACATATACACCATGGAATACTACTCAGCCGTAAAAAGAATGAAATCATGCCTTTGGTAGCAACATGGATGAACCTGGAGGCCATTATCCTAAGTGAAATGAGTCAGAAACAGCCAAAAACTGCATGTTCTCAGTTATAAGTGGGAGGTACACAATGGGTATATGTGGGCATAGAGAGTGGAATAATAGGCATGGAGGCTCCAAAAGGTGGGAAGATGGAAGGGGATAAAGGATAAAATATTGCCTATTTGGTATAATGTACATTACTCAGATGATGAGTACACTAAAGGCCCAGACTTCACCATTATGCAGTATTTCCATGTTAGAAAACTGCACTTGTGGTGGTGCATGCCTGTGGTCCCAGCTATTCAGGAGGCAGAGGAGAGAGAATTGTTTGAGCCTGGGAGTTTGAGGCAGTGAGCTGTGATCGCACCACTGCACTCCAGCCTGGGCAACCAAGTGAGACTTTGTCTCTAGGAAAAAAAAAGAAAGAAAGAAAAAGAAAAGAGGTGGATGCAGACTGGAGATTTAGGAAAGCCTTTTCAGCTCCTTTCTCTTGCCAAGTCTTGTCTGTGGCTTTGGTGGGTGGTTTTGTTTGGGGGCTTGTCTTCTTTATTCCCTTTTCTTTTTTCTTTTAATCAAAGCAGTCTGTTCTGGTACTGCCAGTGAAACAACTCTTTCCAGTTCCTTCGCATGGTGGTTGTGCACGTAGCCTCCAGGCCTGGGCTTGCATCAGTCATTTTGTCTATTCATACAAAGGGAATTTAGGCTGTGTTCAGTTCATCTCCTACCAGGGCTTGTGCTTTCACAGCCACTGCCTGGGAAGCTTTGTGTGCATGAGATATCACCAGTCTGCCAGGCTACCAGCTTAACTGTAAGTGGAGAGACTAACAGATGAAGCAATGACTGTGTGCCAGGAACTGTTCGAAGTGCTTTATGTGTATGAATCAGTCAGCCCACTATTATTGTTCTTCTCCATTTTCAGATGAGGAAACCGAGGCTCAGATTGTTGAGAAAATTGTCCCAAGCCACACAGTTGGTCAGGGGCAGGCCAGCATTCAGTTTCCAGAGCCTGTGTTTTTAACCATTATGTGACACCTCCAGGGTACATTATGTTCTTTTGTATGAATGTGCAAAAAATATGTCTTCATGTTTCTATTTCTGTTCATTTAACTTGTTTCAATTTTTTTCTATCATAAATAATACAGCAATGAATGTTTTTGCAATAATAACTGATAATAATAGTTAACATTTGTTGAACTGCTAATGATGTGATGGGCTCTGTTTCAAGTTCTTTATGCATCTTAACTAATTTAATCTTTGTAGCAATCCTACTATTATTTTCATTTATTTGTTTATTTGTTTATTTATTTATTGAGATGGAGTCTCACTGTGTCGCCCAGGCTGGAGTGCAGTGGCATGATCTCAGCTCACTGCAACCTCCATCTCCCAAGTTCAAGCAATTCTCCTGCCTTAGCCTCCCAAGTAGCTGGGATTATAGGCATGTGCCACCACGCCTGGCTGAGTTTTGTATTTTAGGTAGAGACTGGTTTCACTACGTTAGCCAGGTTGGTCTCGAACTCCTGACCTCAGGTGATCCACCCGCCTCGGCCTCCCAAAGTGCTGGGATTAAAGGCATGAACCACCATGCCCGGCCAATCCTACTATTATTAGCATTTAACAGAAGACGGAAAGGAGGCACAGGGCAGTTGGCTACATACTTTGTTCCAGATTGCACAGTTAGAAAGTGGCAGCTTAGCACCATAAGACATGGTGAGGAAAAAAGAAAAAAAGAAAAGTGGAAGGGCTGGCACTGAAACCCAGAGCTGGAACTCTTATGATAGTGTCTGGACAATATCTGTGACCACACCTCTGATCGTGCCTCAGGAAAGATTTTTAAAGTGAAATTACTAGAGCATAAGATATAATCATTTTAAAGGTTTTTGATACATCTTACAAAAGTGCTTTTCAATAACACTGGTTGATCATGCTCATTTGCATTTCCATGAGCACTGTGTGATCGATCAAGGACTCTAAAAGTTCGATAAGCCACTGATAAATGGAGATGCCCCTCTAAGTCCCTGGGCAGTAAAACCTGACTGGCATAGCCTCCGAGATCCTGCAGAATGTTGAGGAGAGCTTGGATTTAGGAGATTAAGAGGGTCAAACTCTGTTCTGTCCATTTTAAAAAATAAGTTTTGTTTAAGAGGAACTATCTAGTATGCTGAAGACAGCATCAGGTATCTGTAAAATTGCTGTTTGTAACTCAGGATCTTGGAACAAAAGAAACAATAAAGAAAATTCGGAACCAGAACTGTTTAACCTAAGGAAAACTTTTGTCCAAAGCAGCCTCTCAGTGTTCCACATCATTTGCATCATTATGAATAACGACAACAGCAATTAAGGTTTATATTGCATTTTTAGCTGAACACGTGCCTCTCTCATATTTCTTAGACCAAGCCAGCGTTTCTTGTACTTTCCTGAAGATGAGAAATACCAAGAGGTGTTGTTAGCTAGATCATCATAAATAATCAGGCCTCCCCTAGGTAAGTTCTGATTTAGGAGGTCTGGGTTGGAGCATTAAATCTGTATTTTGACAAGCATACTAGGTGATTTTTGTTTTCTGGGAATTTTGGAAACTACTGGAACACACAATAAAATAGCTGTAATAAGTTCTTTTTTCAGTGTTAAGCTATTGACATTAGAATGCTTGCTTTTAATTGGAATCAGATGTTAAAATCTACAACGATCAGTCATTGCAACTGAAGTAACAATTATATACTAGCCTCACTTAGCATTCTTCACCCACACTGGTTACCTAAATGTACCTCTGTTAGTTCTCTTGAATGTCTATTATATAGGCAGATGCAACTTGCAAATCACACTAACTCGAACATACACTTCAGTGCCTCACTAGAACCCCTAATTGGCATCTTTTTCCTAAGTCAATATACTTGGCATATGCCTGGCTAAAGTGTCACTTTCTCTTGTTTAGACCCTGAAGCTGATGTAGACTGGGAACTGATTACTGAGATCCAGACAAAGCTCCTCCTCTCCTCCACATAGGCCCACCCACCAAGAATCCCTACATTGGGAACCCTTGGGGTTCAAGGATCATGAGTCTGGGGCATGCCCCTGGGATCACTGTTCGGAGCTGAAAATGCATTTCCCCATGGAAACATTGATGTGGTGCCATTTTGCTAGAGTCCAAGTACATTTTCTGGTTTTTGTGGGCTGATCTGAGCACTTGCTGCCATTTATAATATTTCTATAAAAAATATCAAGCTCAAAACTACATTAGGGAGGGGAGCATCTGGAGTGTTGGAAATGTCCCATTTCTTGTTCTGGATGGTGTTTTTACCCTGTTACAATCCCTTTGTGATATTTCATTGAGCCGTTGCCTTAGGATTTGTGCACTTCTCTGTTTTAAAATTATATTTATTTAAAATGTCAACATATGGGGCTTTGCAAGAAAAAAGGTTTCTTAAATAAAACCCCTCCATATGGAATATAGCCTTTTGGAAATTAAAGACAGACATTGAAATCTGTGATTAATATAAAGAATAAGGAAATAAATCAATTATCATATTTTTTTCACATGTTGGATAAAAGATTTCAAAAGAAACCCTTTCATGGTTCCTTCTATTTGTTTTTTCATCTGTAATTTGGGAATAAAACAGACATTCAGTCACAATAGCCTCAAGCAATACAGTTCAAAAAACTTTTTTGCCTGTTTTTATATTTTCTGTTGTTGCTTGATGCAAGTGAGGTTTTCAGCTGGAAACTTCAAAAGCCTGACACATATTAAAAATACGCAGATTGATGATGAGTGGGATTTTTGGCAAGCAATTGAGAAAAATCACCAAGACTCCAAAGAGAGTTGTTCTCTTTCTGTCTTGGCTTTCTCATGTGCTGTTTCTTAACGTTTGGCTTGAAGCAGTGTATGGTTCTGTAATGTGACTTGAAGCCTCTATTGAGTAAGCATCCCTGGAGACTAAGGAACATCTTTCTATGCTAATAGATTAGTCCAAGAAGATCAATGTATCATCATTTCAAGAAAATATTACAAGAAAGTATGCTCTTACTCTAATGGAAGCCAGTAGCAATTTCCTTGTCAATTTCCCAGCTATTTTTAAATATTATTTTAGTACTTAGTTTCCTGGGCTGACTCTACGTTCAATCTAAAATTAATTGTTTGTCCCAGTTCACTGTCTTAGTCTCTGGACTCCAGTTGCAACTTTCATGAGATTCCATTCCTCTCCTGCAGAGGGTTTAAAGGGCTGCAGAATAAGACGGCAGCTTGCACATTCTTTTGACAAGACAAAAGGAGGCATGTTTCTCAATTTTTCCCTTAGTTTCTACCCCCAGAAGTTCACAAGATGAGTGTCCAAGTCCATTTGTGCTACTATAACAAAATACCTGAGGCTGGCTAATTTATAGACAATAGAAATTTATTTTTCAGTTCTGGAGGCTGGGAAGTTCAAGATCAAAGCACCAGGAGGTTTGGTGTCTGCTGAGAGCTGCTCTGTGATTCAAAGGTGGTGCTGTGAGTGTCTTTACATTGCCAAGGGGATGGAAGGACAAAAGGGTTTGCTAGTTCCCTCAAGTCCTTTTATAAAGGCATTAATCCATTCATGAAAGGGGAGCCGTCATGAACTAAACACTTCCTAAAGGCCCCACCTCTTAATACTATCACACTGGTAGTTAAGTTTCAACATATGAAGTTGGGGGCCCACATTCAGGCCATAGCAATGAGATTCTGTGAGTTCTTTGATTTAGATGAACTTTGTTTAGATGAACTTTCTTTCATTTCTCCCCAGCATCTTACCGTGAGCACAGTCAATACAACTGAAAATTAAGCTTTGCTTTTTCTTTTCAAAGTGGCTCTCTCTTTTTTTCTGCTCATGTTTCTGTTAAATGACATGATTTTATTTTTTAATTTATAAAACCTTTTGGAGTTTATGCTAATTCAATTATGGGACCCTAGACAAAAAGGAGACATAAACTCCCCAAGGAGTATACAGGGTAATAAGGAGATGAGGTGCAGGTACAGATAACCCAAGTACCCAGGAGGCTGGAAGTGCTGTCACTGAAATACAAAGTATACAGGATTCAGAGCAAGAGGTCATTCTCATCCATGGGTACCAGTTGAACTTCATCAGGAATGGGCAAGATTTGGACAGGGGAAGATGAAGAAAAGACCACCCCATACTCAGCAGGAACAGATACTTCAAAGGCAATAAAGTACAGGTCAGTTGAAACTGAGGGAGTCAGTGCAAGAACTGCTGTGAAGTTTAATTTTACAGCATAGGAGAAAGTTAAGTTCTAAAACCAGCACTTAAAAAAGAGAGTCATGGTGACTCAGTGACGCTTGACAATCTGAACATACTGCCTCTCAGTAATTCTCATACCACCAAGATGTCCTTCCAGTGTTGCAACAAATCATGATTTCTTCGATCACCAGATGAAGCAGTTGGATATGTTTAGGGGCTATGTTGGAGAGCAGGGAGAGACAGAGAATAAGAATAAGAATGTATTTTTAGAAAGTAAATCACACTTACCATGACAGGATGCTCATACAGTCATAGCCACAGGGGAATCAAGATTGAGAACATTTCAGGTTTTCTCCAAGTTCTCCAAAGAAAAATGTACAAAGATCATGAATCGGCAATTTAAAGGAAATAGTAATGATTAATGATCATATGTAAAAAGTTCAACATCACTAATGATCCCATAAATCTAAATTTCAGAAGGAAGTTATTATTTTCTCTCTATCAAATTCACAAATCTTTATAAATAACACTGCTGGTGAATATGTGCATCTTAATTTCATGCATTGCTAATGAGAATGTAAATTGGTACAACCTTTGTAGAAAGCAGTTGTGCACAAGAAAAAATTGAGACTATAAATGGTAATGTAATTTATTCACTTATTCAGTTGCAAATATTTATTAAGCATATTGTATGTCTGGCAATGGATTTATCTGTAGGCAGTGGATCTGTAAATGATTTCTATTTTATGTCTTGCTCTGTCACCCAGGCTGGAGTGCAGTGGTGCAATCAAAGCTTACTGCAGCCTTTTGCTCCTGGGCTCAAGCAATCTACCCACCTCAGCCTCCCGAGTAGCAGGGACTACAGGCATGCACCACCACACTCAGCTAATTATTTTATTCTTTTTGTAGAGACGGGGTCTTTCTACGTCGACCAGGGTGGCCTCCAATTCTTGAGCTCAAGTGATCCTCCCACCTTGGATTCCCAAAGTGCTGGGATTCAGGTGTGAGCCACTGTGCCCGACCTATTTTATTCTTTATACTTTTATGGGTTTTCCAAATTTTCTAGAATATTTAATTGCCTTTTATCAAAAACATGCATTTTAATAAATCCTTTCCATCTTTTAGGGCTCATGTCAAGTCTACAAATCTACCCTTTCCATATAGGATTTCCTGGACTTTAGGAAGTGCTCTCTCATTTTTCTGTGACCCTTCCAAATGAGTCTTTTCATATATCATCTTGAGTTGTAGCCACTTGTATGTATGACTTTCTTCCCAACTAGTAAGGGAGTTACTGAAGAATAAGGATTGTGGTGTAGAAATCCTAAATTTTTAGGCAAAAGCCTAGTTCTCCTTCCCTACCTTCTCCATGAAGCCTTTTCTACTACTCAAAGAGGAAAAAAAAAAAAAAAGGTGATTTCTTCTTCCCTGAATTCTCGAAACAGTTTTTTATGTCTCTATTATGGAGAGTAAGACACCCTGCTTTGCTTTGGATTACAGGAGATTGTCCTTGTCCTGACCACCCATTCAGTTTTGGATTATAGTTCATTGTGTTTATCTTAACCATAGCACCCATTAGTCATCCAACTCCTTACTATAGGAAATGAATCTCATGTCTCTATGTGCCCAGGGTAGTGTTTTACATAAGGTGTGTGCTCAGTAAACATTGTTGATCTTATGACAGAATGAAACCGGCTCTTTCCAGCGATTTCAAACAGGCGCATTTCAGTTAGTCTGGAATCCAAAGTTTCAGAGTGCCATGCAAGAAGCAGACCCAACTTTTGAGGAGTGGCAGTCATAAAGCCCCATCCACCAGAAAAAAATCTACCAGGAAATGAATTCATTCCAATGTTGCAACTTCTGATGCCCCAAATAGTAGACTTCTGATGCCCCAAATAATACTATTTAGTGCCTTTATGGGTCCTGAGAACTTTATCTGTGAAGCCCTACCTTCTTTCTCCATCTTACGAACTTCTAAAAATTATTTCCCAAAAGAATTCCACCCTTTCATTCCTAAATTGAACACCATAGATTTGCCCTGAAACCCAGTTTCAGGCCCTCATCTTCCACATGTGGTCATTGAGAGAAAAGTTTAAAATCAAGGACTGCATAAGTATTATTTTAGAATTTAAAAAATGGGCCCAGAATGGTAGCTTACACCTGTAACTCCACACTTTGGGAGGCCAAGGTGGGTGGATCACTTGAGCTCAGGAGTTCAACACCAGCCTGGGAAACAAAGTAAGACCCTATCTCCCTGAAAAATACAAAAATTAGCCAGGTGTGGTGGCACAAGCTCTGGTCCCAGCTACTTGGCAGGCTGAGGTGGGAGGATGGCTTGAGCTTGGGAGGCAGAGGTTGCAGTGAGCCGAGGTCATGCCACTGCATTCTAGCTTTGGTGACAGAGCCAGACCCTGTCTGGAAAAAATAAAAATAAATACAATGAGTAAAATAAAATAAAATGAAGGAAATAGAGCACAAGATTCATTTCCATTTAATACACAATTTATTGTTTTCCAGGATTTTGCAACGCCTTGTCCTGGGCACTAAGGATTATCCAAAGATTAAACAGGATGTTGATCTCATAAGATCCCGTGGGGCTATGGCAATGTAATTGAGGAAAGGGAGGAACAGTGTAAAAGGAGTCAAGAGATGGGGAGGTCATTGCCCTTGACTGCAGGGTTCTGGGCCAGAATTGGGTGGAAGTGGGAAATAAATAGGAAGGCCACTGGTAACTGCTCATAATTGTGTCAGTGGTGACTGCTGATGCTTTGAGTCTGTGCCCAGTAAATACAAGACGTAGGCGGGATTCAGTTAGAATGAGAAAAGCTTTAGGAAAAAATAAAAATCAAAGTTCTAAGGCAATATTGGATAGAAGATATAATGAGAGACAGGTTGTTATAGAAAAGGATGGCATTTAACAGAACACAGTGCATCTGTGAGTTTTCTTAGCTTCTGACAACAGACATTACTCTAGTTAGTCTGAAAGTAAAAGGAATTTATTAAAGGTTATTAGGACACCATCAAGAAAGTGAAAGGACAGCCTATAGAATAAGAACAAATATTTTCAAAGCATACATCATATAAAGAACTCACATCCAGAATGTGAGAATTCAACAATAAAAGACAAGTTTAAAAGGACAATTTAAAATGGGCAAATAGTGTTGGTTGTACAACAATGTAAATGTACTGTTCACAGTATATATACATTTTGATATAACAAAATAGTAAATTTTGGTATATATATTTAACCCCAATTTTAAAAATAAATTTTTAAAAATGGGCAAAAATTTCAATAGGCATTTCTACAAAGAAGATATCCAAATGGTCAACAAGCACATGAAAAGATACTTAACATTATTTGTCATTAGGGAAATGCAAAGCAAAACCACAATGAAATACCACTTCACACCCACCAAGAAATTGAAACCCTCATACATTACTTGTGGTAGTGTAAAATGGTGTAACTGCTTTGAAAAACAGTCTGGCAGTTCTTCAAAATGTTAAACATAGAATTAGTGTATGACCCAGCATTTTCACTCCTAGGTAAATACCCAAGAGAAATGAAAATATATGTCCACTCAAAAACTTGCATTCAAATGTTCATAGCAGCATTATTTATACTAGCCACAAGTGGAAACAATCCAAATGTCTATCAAATGTTGAACAGATAAGCAAAATGTAGTGTATTTATGTAATATAGCATTCTTTGGCAATAAAAAGTCATGAAGTACTGACACATGCTACGTGGATACCTGAGTAAACTGAAAAAACTTTGCTGAGTGAAAGAAGCCAGACACAAAAGCCCACACATATTATATGATTTCATTTATATGAAATGTCCGAGCGTGGTGGTGTGCCTATAATCCCAATTACTCAGGAGGCTGAGGGTGAAGATCGCTTGAGCCCAGGAAGTCAAGGCTGCATTGAGCCATGTTCGTGCCACTGCACTCCAGTCTGGGCAACAGAGTGAGACCCTGTCTCAACACAAACAAACAAAAAACCGAACAAATGCAGCCTCCTCTGGGAGGCTTTTCTTCATTTCCTGCTTCTATGTTCCTAAAACCCTCTGGGCATACATTTCCATCATTTTATAGTGTTTTGAAATTGTAGATCGTCCCTCCCCACCTTCCCCCTGCCCTCAAAAGAAGATAAGGCCCTTGAAAGTAGACTCATGCTTTTTCCAGCTTTCTATTCTCAGCCTTGTGACTAATGAAGGAAGGTAGGAAGAAAAGGAAGGAGGAAGGAAGGAAGGAGGGAGGGAGCGAGGAAGAAAGGGAGGAAGGAAGAAAGAAAAAGAAGGAAAGAGCGAGGAAGGGAGGGAGGGAGAAAAGAAGGAAGGAAAGAGCAAGGAAGGAAGGGAGGGAGGAAGGAAGGAAGGCGGGAGGGAGCGATGGAGGAAGGCAGGCAGGAAGGAAGGGAGGGAGAAGAGAAGGAAGGAAAGAACGAGGAAGGAAGGAAGGGAAGAGCGAAGGAAGGAGGGAGGAAGGAAGGAAAGAAGGAAGGAAGGGAGAGGAAAGGAAGGGTCCCTACTCCAACTTCTTTTACGCAGTAAAAAAGGCCTGTAGAGACATTCATGGCTCATCATTTTCAGGACTGATTGTATCATACTTGGCTCATTTGTTAGAATTCACTTGAAGGAAACGGAGATTTTTTTCTTCGCTCACATTCAGGAGCTATGCTTGCTTATAATGAACTGTCATGATGGAGGCTGGCCCATTTCAGCTCTCTCAGCCCCGTCAAGCTGAACTCACTTCCCCTGAAAGGACAGTGTTTGCATTTGTGTTTACGGGACTGGGGAGGAGGATGGGTTTTCAGAAGACCTGAAAACCGAGCCAACCCCCTTTTCCTGCCCCCCTGTGCTGCGATTGGCCCATCCTGGAGGCTGGCTGCAAGAGCCTTTAGTCATCCCAAGGAAATCTTTCTGGAACCGGGCACCAACTTGCGTGTTTGTTTTCATGCTCTTTGTGCGGGGATTAGCTGTCGTGCCGGGCCTGAAAATGCTGCGAGCGCTGGGCGACATCTAATCCAGGATTTGCCTCTGCCTCGCGGTTGATGGAAAACAGATGTCTCACTGCTCTGGGCCTGAGCACATAATGGAAATGACCGACCAGAGAGCCGTTTGGAGCCGAGGACACCCGGTGAAGGTCCTTCAGAGTCCAGCCAGGAGGCCGACTTTCCTCCTCTGGTCTGTTTTTACTACTTGAGCCGCTCGCTCAGCAAACGGCCTTGGATAAAGCAGTTTCACCTTCAGATCGCCTGGGGCTGCAGAAGCGCGGTTGCCCGGGAGGAAAGAGGAGGCGGAGAGGGGCGGGTGCGAAGTCCTAGGTCGCCCGCCCGCCCGCCGCCTGATGTCGTGAGCGAGCGCACCTCTGCCCTGGGTGGGGGCGCAGCGAGGTCCAGGCCCCAGGGGTGAGGCCCAGGCCCCTCCGGAGCGCGCGTTGTCCCCGCGAAGCGAGTCGCCGTCTCGCAGTAAGTCGTGGCTCGGGCTGTGCCCTGGGAACCCTCCCGCCCGGGCAAGGTCCGGTGGCCCGAGCTTGCGGGAAACTTGCCCAGAGTCGGTTTCCGGACGGGCGCTGCGGAGCTGGCTGCCGGCCTGGAGCGGGTGCAGTGGATCCGCGCGGCGCGGAGCTGTCAGCAGCAGGGCCGCTGAGCTGCAGAACCTGGACGCGGCGCGGCTCCCAGGCCCTGCCCGAGAAGCTCTCCCGGGAAGCTTTGCCGTCCTCACTCACCCGCGTCATACAGGATAGCTTTCAAAGTCATTTTGCACTGAGAAAAAAAGATACTGAGCAATCTGAAAGCAGGACTGTAGTAATTTTGAAAAGATCGGCTTCCTCTTTTTCTTTAAAAACATGTTTGGTCATTTTCCTAAAACTACTTTCCTTCCTTTAGCCTCCTCTTTTATCCTCTGCCCCAGCTTGTACTACAGTTCGGGCTTATTAGAGCAGGGAGATGGTGACTTTTGAGGGTTTGCAGGGCTCTTTCTGGTTGGTGTATTTATTCTGGAAATACTTGGCCCGGCCTTGAAAGCTGCGTGCCGCTGACAAAGTAGATAAAAGGCTGGGAGTATGGAGGACGGTTGTCTCACTAAATGCCTGTCAGATCCAAAGCATTCTGTGAACCCCAAGTTCGTTCCCACCTGTAATCCAACCCCACGGAGAAACTGATGCGTTACACCAGGCCCCTTCACTTTCCTGCGAAATCAACAGCTTTTAATTTATGGAACAGAGACAGCTTTAGATTCAAAGACTTTTAAATAGTTAATTTTAGATCACTTAGAATTCCAGCCATCCAAAGACTAGGCTAGCCCCATAGGGTGTGAGGGGTTGTTTTTGTGGCAGTATGCACATCTATGCCTTTTTTCATTGTTATCTTCTAAAAATTGAGATTAAATTGTACATCAGTATTTTTAGAATGTAGTTAAGGGCTGTTGCCTGACAACTTGTATTGAGGGTTCCTTTCCCAGGGGGTGGGAGGAGGTATTGTGCTGGGTCCACTGCTTCCCAGCTCCACGTGACCTTTCCTCTCAAATTTCCACTTGATTTCATCTTTGGCAGAACTGGTACCTGCCCTTCAGCTCCAAGAAACAAAAGAGCAGGGGTGAGTCAGAAGGCTTTGACTACCTCACCCTTAACTAGAGATAGAAAGTATTTGATTAAATTCTTTATGATACACATTGCATTTCCTTTCCTTTCCAACTTAGGTTCATATAACAATGAAGGATCAATTAAAATAAACTCCACCTCCCTTCTCCCTTAGGGTAAATATGGATTCCCTTAGGGTTGAGTTGGGCAGGGCCATTTACAATAATGAAATGTCTCCTAGGTGAGGTAATCTGGCCTGTTCTGGGCTAGGTACAGAACACCACATCCCATTTTCCCTCATTAACTCATTCTTTTCCTGGCAGCCTCCCTTTTCTTTCTACCCTTTCCTATATAATCCCATTTAGATACCCACTATAACTCTACTTTGGATCATGGAATCTAGGATACCATCACTGACAAGGTTTGTTTAGGTGACTGTCCCTTATCAGTATTCCCTGAGAACATTTTTCCAATTCCTGCCTTTATTTTCCTGGAAAATTCTATGTCGATTAAATCCTCCACTAGAAATTCCATTGTATCTGTCAAAGATAAGCATCACACCCACATCTTGAATATTTTTCTTGCATCATCATTTTAATGCTGACTTGCATGGCTTCCTGATTTCTACTTCAAATTTAAATACAGATGGAAGGAAGTTGTTATAAGACACTAAATATAAATGGGTTAGAGAGTCTCAGTGAGAATTAACATCTTATGCTCTGACCTTTTCTTTGGTCTGTCCTTGAGTTGAATTCTATCCTTTCAATTTCTGACCATTGACTACTCTAGAAAGAGGTTGGATAGTTACTTTGTGTGTCAGGAATGATCTGTTCATTTGGTCTTTTCTGAGCAGCAGTGACTCACTACCTCTCCTCGTGCTGATTGGTAAGAATTTGTCCTATTCAATGATGATAACCCAACTGGGTAACATAGCAAGGCCCTAGGAACCTTTGAAAATGACGTCTTAAAGCCCTGAAATCCTGGTGCAATAACATTATCAGAACTTCTTCCTTCTTTCACCACTCCATGAAAAATGACACTGCTTGGTTTATATCAAATATGTCTTGGATGATAAATTCCCAAAGACAGCTTTAGCTTGATTTGTACAGGTACTAAAAGTTTATGCTGGCAGGTCAGCACCTGGCAAATGCTTTTGATGCTGCTACTAGTGATGAAGACAGGAACAATGATGGTTTTCCTTTTTGGTTTCTTGAGAAAAGATTTCCTGCTTAGAATGTCTATTTGAGAGGCTATTCTGTGAACGTTATCTTAAAAGGCTTGAGGCAAAGGCTGGCATAATATCATACTTTGTTACCAACATTATTTCTTATACTTTTACATTTTAGACCTTCAGGCTGACCTGTTAGTTGGCACGTCTGAAAAAGTCCATCTTTATTATTTTCTCTGGAAGAAAATGACAGGTCTTTTGAAATGGGTAATATTTGGTTTAAGAATTGAAAGAAATGGCAAGGGCAACCTTTGAGATAAATAGGTAGAGAGGAAATTAAGGGGAGTGAATTTCATGGCCTTGAGCCACTATTTACTAGACACTCAGCTTTCATGTCTGGTTGGAGGGGTTAGTGGAAATTCAATCTCAGAAACTGAGCTTTTGTTGGCAAATATTTTGTATTACTAATATGGTTCTTTCCTATGTAACACTATATTATTTTTGCATATCCTGCCTTTGGTTGTTTTTGGTTTTACTTTTTAAATTTTTTTTGGAGACTCTGTCACCCAAACTTCAGTGCAGTGGCATAATCATAGTTCACTGCATCCTCCAACTCCTGGGCTCAAGCTATTCTCCCACCTCAGCCTCCCGAGTAGCTGGGACTACAGGCATGTACCACCACACCCGACTAATTTTTAAATTTTTTGTAGAAACAGTGGCTCACTATGTTGCCCAAGCTGGCCTCAAGCTCCTGGCCTCAAGCGATTCTCCTGCTTTGGCCTCCCAAAGTGCTGGAATTATAGGTGTGAGCCACCATGCCTGGCCTATGTCCTGCCTTTGAATCTCATCTTAATCCTTGAACAGAAATATCCTCTCCCTAGAACTTTCAATATTTTCCTTTTTCATAATATACTGTATATGTAGATGAAATTCATCTATGAAGAAGGGCTGGCCCAAGAGACTATAATGTGTTCTTGAGTCTAAAAAAAATACCATATATGTCAGCATCTTTATTAATTTAAGATAGTTTAGAAGTGCTCAAATAGAAGCTATGGATACGGGTTTTGCTTCTGTCTTAACTGCAATAAAACAAACTAACCTAAGACACGCTGACTTCTGGAACAAGGGCAATTTGTAGAAATACGCTGCAGGCAGTTGAAGTTCTGAGAGATGAATACCCTATTAAATTGAAATCTCCTCAGTGTAAGTGTTTTTCAGGTTTCAGAATGTCTGCTGTTTGAGGGATGCCTTTTTTAGTTTAATGTAGTCATTGGTCCAACCTAAAATATTAAGAGAGGCACAGAGTTGCTGACCTGCTTATCTCCCATGAGGATGAGGACTAGCGTTTTAGGACTCTCATTGCTGACCTTCGGGGATGATGACTTTGAGGACCAGGAAGCAAACAAAATGGAAAGTCTCTCAGATTAAGACTCCTGAAAAGAGAAATCTGATATAAGACCAAAAATGTGAAAGATTAGAACAAGTTTCCTTTTAGAATGTTCTGCCCAATCAGGTAGAAGAAAGGAAAGATAATTTTCAAGCCCATGCTCCAGTCTGTTAGCCAACAAGGATTTATTGAGCAAATACTATGTTCTGAGCCTCCTGCTTATAATCCGGAAAGTACAATAGCCTAAAAGGCAAAGAACAAATCTTGAAGGAGTTTTCAAGTCCTGGTGGTACCTTCAGGCATTAGTGAGCATCCTTCTCCCTCCTGTTCACTGAGTTCCTCAAGTCTTCCCTCAGCAAGGAAATCAGCTCTGGCTGTAGTAGAACCCTCTGCAGTGGTTCAGTTACAAACACTTTCTGAGAGAATCAAATTGGCCCCAACCTAAAATTTGTTTCCTTTGGCAGTGAAAGGTGTGTCGGTAAAAGGCTCTTTCAACATGACCTGGGTGAAGTGGCATTTGCTACTTAACCCCAAGACTCTTGTTCAGTGCATGGTTCTATTCCTAAAATGTCCTCTCCCCAGCTACCAGACAATTCAACAGCGGCCCTGGGTAGCGCCAAAATAACCCATCATAGAAACACTGCCTGAGGGTAAACAGTAGATAGGCTTGAGCTTTGCCTTAATTAAGAGGATGAGATCGGGTATCTTTAATCGCCAAAATAGCCTCTCAGACTAAACAAAGACAGAACTGTCTCTTTTGCTGACTACATGCAATTTATTTAAATTAGTGTTGCACATTCAACAATGGTGTGGAAGCTGTATTAGAAAACCATCAAATTGAATGAGTTTTCTAGGTCTTTGGTTAGGGATAAAAAGGGCATTAGCCACATTGAATGGGATTTGCATCTCATTAGCTTGCCTGTATGTCCTTGGCTATTGCACACAAAGGAGGGTGCACGTCTCTCTTCAGCTGGGTAGTCAGCTTTAGTTGTGATTCTGCTGGGAGTTAAAATAGTGAACTAGAGGCATAGGTGGGTGAAGGAGAAGGGCTGGAATTTGTCTGACCGCACCCTCCCCCGCTTTTTGTAGTTCAAGATTATAATAGTTTGCCTTAGCAGCAGCAAAAGCTATCTCAGTGTTTAGTACTCTCCTTGGTATTGGCTGTGAACAATCTCCTTGCAGATATGGGGCAGCTGGCTCTCCTTATTGTTCAGCATACGTCCAGGGTTCCCTTCAATGCACTGGATTCTGCTTATGGAAGGCAAAATAATTACCATGTTAGTCCAAGAAAGAGATTATAAAAGTGAACCTCTTATGCAAGGTAAACATTTTGGATATTCCCTTATTTAGTATGACCAATGAGATGTCACCCACAGAAAGTGGATAAAAGGGTACCCAAATGGACTGAAGGCCACAGGATCAGCTACTCTCTATCCATAAACACCCTTGTCAACTGTGTGGATGCTTCATCTGACACCCTCTCCTTCCAAGTAAGAATCATCCTTGTCACTTCACTTCCTTCACCACCCAAATCCTGGTCATATACTTAGTACTTCCTCAGACCTCTAGAACAGAAATACCCGTGGGTCCTCAGCCACTTTCCCCCATGTGTGGGCCTGATGGCTAAGATGAGCTGTCCTGAATAGCTGTAAAAGTAACTCCAGGGAGAAAAACTAAATGTGGCTCACTAAAAGATGACACTTAATCTATACAGTTTCTTAGAGGGTATTCTGGATGTTCGGATCTGGGTTGCTGCAGAAAATGAATGGCAATAACTGGGTATCTTTAGCTTCTCAATCTTAGCTAATAAAGAAGCCAGCAATCAAAACTCAATTCAACGGTTACAGAATATGGTCTCCAGATTCCTGCCATCATTAAACAGAATTATTTCTTACAAAGCTGCTTTCCATTTTATAAAAACAGTGCTTTGTCCATCTGTTGTGGCACACACTCTGTATAGCAAATGAGCCTTCGATGATAAATGCTGTGTTTGGCCCCAGGTCACGCGTCAGTCACAGTCGCGTACAATCAAGTGATCATTTATTTAGAGGAGAGATGAGCAGAGGCTAACTGCAGTCTTTTTGCTGTTTTTCCCTATTTTCTGCCTTCATGTCCCAATTAGCCTTTGAGTATCCTTCATCCTTTTCCCCCCACAAGTGATGTCTCAATATAGTAACCTCACATATAAGGTAACTGATGACTGAAGGCTAAAATCCACTCAGAGACCACAAACCACCCACTAAAACAACATGAAAAGATCTGGGAGCCTGGAAATGGGAGAGGTGGGAGTGAGAGTATGTGGGGCCCTGTGCAAAGTGCTGCTTTTTCTTGTGACATTTACTGTAAAGTCTCTGCTTAAGCTATAGACCCTGGAGAAGAAAGTATGTTTTACTCATTTTTAACACAATTTCATTAAAGGACAAAGAAATTCTATTTCTTAGGGATTTCCTCTATAAGTATTTTACTTGTAGAGTAAAAACATACATTGTTTCGCTTGTAGAGTAAAAACATATATTATTTCACTTAAACAAATATTCTGAATTTTTTTGTTTCATTTTGTCCTGTTTTGTTTTGTTTGAGACAGAGTCTCACTCTGTCACCCAAGCTGGAGTGCAGTGGTGCGATCTCTGCTCACTGCAACCTCCGCCTCCCGGGTTTAAGCCATTCTCCTACCTCAGCCTCCCAAGTAGCTGGGACTACAGGTCCCATGCCTGGCTAATTTTTGTATTTTTTAATAGAGATGGGGTTTTGCCATGTTGCCTAGGCTTGTCTCAAACTCCTGACCTCAGGTGATCCGCCTGCCTCGGCCTCCCAAAGTGCTGGGATTACAGGCATGAGCCATCGCACCTGGCCAGATTCTGAATTTTTAAAGAGTATCTATTAGAAATCAAATTCATTTTTCTTTTTAAAAATACTTTAAACATCAAGAAGGGGAAATAATTATTAAGCATTTGCTTGGAATAGTTAAAGTAGTTTCTGTAATAGAAGGCAGACTGATTTGCCGGGGTTTGAAATTCCGAATCCCATCTGCATGGAAGCTGGTTTTCATTTGTAATGTAGTAGAAAATATTCTTGGCATCTTTGGGGCTTATTGCACACAGTATACACCATGCTAAAACTAAATCTCAATAGAACTAAATACATTTCTTAGCTATTTTTTCTAAGCTTTTTCTCTCCTTCAAGTCCCTTGGATAAATGCATTCACCAAGTACTGCTGGGTCTTCCTACCTCTGCGAGGAGTTTAGTCTTCAGTCTTCCTTATTCAGCCAGTCAATTCAGCTACTATCTGTTGACGGGGGCCAAGGGGGACAGGAGTTCACAGCCTAACCCAAGAGAAGAAGGTGAGGCACACACACCTCTTGCCCATGTCCTAGATCTGTCTTTCAGTCTCTAGAGGCCTAGGCCCTGGCTTTCTGAATTTTACACATGATGACTGCTACGGTACTTACAGTCTCAATATGTTTTGTCATCCACACTATTTTTTTTTTTTTTTTAAGAGACAAGCAAGGTCTTGCTTTGCTGCCCAGGCTAGAGTGCAGTGGTATGATCATGGCTCACTGCAGCCTTTGCCTCCCGGGCTCAAGCGATCCTCCCATCTCAGCCTCCCGAGTATCTGGGACTGCAGGTGCATGCCACCATGACTGGCTACTTTTTGTATTATTTTTATAGGACAGAGTTTTGACATGTTGCCCAGGCTGATCTCCAACTCCTGGGCTCAAGCAATCTGCCTGCCTCAGCCTCCCCAAAGTGCTGGCATTACAGGCATGAGCCAATGCACCCAGCCCATGTTCAGTCTTAAAACCAGTAGAATTCAGTTACAAAAACAAAAAAAACACACCAAACAAATGCTTGTCTTAGGCAAAATATATATTACCTTATTGATTTATTGTACCACAGCTGGAAATATGGGGACTGTCAGTTTCTTTTGAGAACCTGGGATACTGCATGCTTTAAGGCAGATTGAGGTGACAGTATGCTATCTGTCTTTTATTTATGAAGATAACCCTGTTGATCCACCAGGATATGCTTTGTAGTTTTCTCCATCCATCCTATCAATTTTTATTAGTTATGAAATTTATTGACCCCTGTGGCACAAATCTAGAAGAACCAGCTCACTTGGTTCAAGCCTATAATTTCATCAGCATATCAGGTAACTAGCTGAGCTCACTTGGCACTGAGATCATAATAATGATTTAACCTCTCATTTGAGCAAGGCTTCACTGTTTAACAATCACTGTCACATAAATAATTCCATCTTATCTTTACAATGTCCCTGAGAGGTAACATCTTAGAAGAGAGGAAACTAAGTTTCTAGGAAGTCGAATGACTTTTCCAGTAAAGGGGGAGTCAGGACTCACACCTAGGATGTCTTTCTCACTAAAACACATGCTCAAGTATACTTGATTGGATGATAATCCAATCGAATTATCCAATTATCCATATGATAAATTGAATTATCCATTTATCCATATGATAAATGGATACAAGAATTGTGGGAAGCTCTAGAGGAAAGGATGTTATACTGAGAAAATGAATCTAGGAAGGTGTCTGGAAAAGTGGTTTTCAGTAGAGATTGGTTACTTTAAATTTAAGTCTAGACCCGAGAATATCACACAAGAAACTATTAGGGAATCATGTGAACGAGACAATCAAGTGTCAACTCATATGATACAGACATTAAGTACAATGATGGTTCAGAAAAGAGAGAGAACACAATAAGGTAACAAATCAAGGACAATATAATTGAAGAAGAGGCACTAAAGTTGGAACTTAAAGAATGTGTAAGGTTTAGATGGAAGAAGGAAGTGAGAAGGGCACGATGGGCATTGGGAACATCCCAAGCAAATGTGGAGAGTCATTTTCCAAACAGGGATTAGTAGTCAGACACATCTGATGGGAGGAGGGACTGAGCAGGTCTAGGCAAGCAAGTCGTGGGCACTGAGCTAAAACAAGGAGGTGGAATCAAAGAGGATCTTCAGTGCTTATTGGAGAAATACAGACTTGATGCTTAGGTGCTCTAAAGGGTGGCGGCATGAGGGAGAATCTGCTCCATACCTCTGTCCTAGCTTCCGGCTGTCCCACGCTTCCCTTGGCTTGTAAATAGTGTTCTGTGTCTTCACATCATCGTCCCTCCATGCCTATCTCTGTGTCCAAATTCCCCCTTTTTGTAAGGACATCAGTCATGTTGGATTAGGGCCCATTCTAATGACTTCATTTTAACTTGATTACCTCCCTAAAGACCTACACGTACAGGTTGGCATCCCGAATTCAAAAGTCTGAAATGCTCCAAGTCAAAAACATTTTGGGTGCTGACATGATGCTCAAAGGAAATGCTCATTGGAGCATTTCGGATTTCAGTCTTTTGGATTTGGGATGCGCAACCAGTCAGTATCTACACATATTCCAAAATATGAAAAAATTCCCAAATCCAAAAATACTTCTGGCCCCAAGTATTTTTGGATAAAAGATACTCAACCTGTAGTATTTCCAAATACAGTCACAATCTGAGGTAGTGGGACACAGCAACATACCTTTTTGGAGGGAGGGGGACACAATTCAACTCTAACAGACACCTTTAAAGAGTCATGAGTGGCCAGGCGCGGTGGCTCACACCTGTAATCCCAGCACTTTGGGAGGCCGAGGCGGGCAGATCACGAGGTCAAGAGATCAAGACAAGCCTAGCCAACATGGTGAAACCCCATCTCTACTAAAAATACAAAAATTAACTGGACGTGGTGGCACACACCTGTAGTCCCAGCTACTCAGGAGGCGGAAGCAAAAGAATCGTTTAAACCCGGGAGGCAGAGGTTGCAGTGAGCCAAGATCATACCACTGCACTCCAGCATGGGCAACAGAGTGAGGCTGCATCTCAAAAAAAAAAAAAAAAAAAAAAAAAAAAGAGTCGTGAGCAGCAGAGTGAGAGGGAAAGAGGTGTTTTAGTGAGAGTGGACTGACCCCAGCATGCAGAATATGCTAGAGGAAAGGGAGGGAACTAGAGGCTGTAGCTGGCGGGGGTGGAGAAAAGTAGATAAAATCAAGACACATTTCAAAGGAAGAGTTGAAAAAAATTTAAGTAGTAGCAACGGTAATGTGTCTAGAAGATAAGTTTACAGAACATTCCCATGTCTCCTGCCTCCTTTGATCTTGGTACCTGACTTATGGGCTGAGTGTCTGGTATCTTCAGAGTTTCTGGCCCTGGGAGGAGCTCCAGTGATGAGGTCATCCACTCCAGTGAGAGTGGCTGGCAAAGGCGGCAGGGGGAGACTCGGAGCTGCAGGTGCTGAATTGGAGGTGGCAACAGAGCTGGGTGGAGCTGTCCCCTGGGCCACTGGAAACCTAAGCCAGCTGCCCTCTCTCTAGACATAGATTTGGAAGTCAAATGCATACCAGCAGTCATCTAATCACAAGAGCGTGTGCGGTCTCTGAGTGAGTGAATCTAGGAGAAGAGCAGTGTCTTGATGTTTTGGCAAATTCCCGGAGTTAGAGGATTGCTAAAAATGAGGATAAGAAGCATTTAAAGTAGAGGAGAAATGGTAAAGTTCTCTACCTCCAAAATCGAAGAAAAAGAGTTTCCAGTAGAAGGTGGGAGGAGAAGAGGTACGACTGGGAGAAGATTTGGGTTGAGCTAAAATGAGGACATGGGGAAAAGAAAGTGCCAAAGAAAGGACGGAAGGAAGTCGGATGATAATTAGAGGGTGGCAGAATTTAGAATATGGTGTGGGGGGCTTTTATTGGAAAGTCATGGGGTTTTCTTTTTGAGATATTGTTTACTTACCATCAAATTCACCCTTTCTGGTGTTCAATTCTGTGAATTTTGACAAATGCATATAGTTCTGTAACCATGACTACTGTTGAAAGAGGACCAACTATATCACCCTCAAAATTCTTTCTTGCTGAGGGACTTTTTTGTTTTTTTTAGAAAATGTGCATTTGAAGTCAGAAAGGGTGAAACCCATGGGAAAGGAGGAGATGATGGTGTTAAAGAGGAAAGGGCTGAAGGATTGAGGCATGGAGGTGGTGGGGAGGCAGGTGGGCCACTGAGAATGCTTCAATTTTGGTCGGAAGGAACATTTCCTCTCTTCCTATGAAGTAGAAGGAAGGATGGATGCATACATTCAGGGTCTATGATATCTTTTTATGGTTAATTCCAAAACTCCTGCCAGCAAAACCATTTCCTGCTGAGAGAGATGTTGCATTGAGTAACTTCCGCCATGGAGGTATGATTTCCTGTTGCAATCACTGTCTGCAGGAATTACATTCAAGGGAGTACAGGCACCAGGCTGCTTTGCTTTGGGATATGCGCCCAAATCCTGCTCCTGTGTAATACCGTAGCAATTTTAGAACTAACAACTTTAAAATTCTCCAAAGTTAAGTGTATCTACATCTTTTCCTGCACCATACAGTGAGAAAGCTTGGCAGCGATAATGGCTTCAATCCCCATAAATACTCCTGACAGGTGTAAATGAGTCACTGCTGAAGAGCTAGCTTCCACAGACATGTCCTTGGGGCATGATTTGGCAGAAGAGATTGAATTCTCATCATTTTATGCTCAAGACTCACAACCACTCAGAAGCGCAGTTTTCTCCTTGACATCTATGATGTTGCTTGCAACTTCCTCATCTTTGCAATCGCACTGCGATCACCTCATTTAGGGATGGGAGGAAAGAAGGTGTTGGATAGTGATTCCCAAACTGTGGGCTTCATGAGTGGGTTGTGAATCAAGTTAGTGAGTTGCAGCCAGGCTACTGAAAAATGAAATAGAATAGGAAATAGCAGAGGGCATCAGGCTAAATGTGATCTCATGCAAACTTTGTTTCAGTGAAATATATATGTCTATACTGGACCACAACATAAAATACATTTCTGCTGTGGATCTCAGTCACAAAAGTTTGGAAACTAAATGGAGAAGTATACAGATCCTTTATGACCCTAGGCAGACTACTGAATGTCCTTGTGGCTTAGAGTCATTGTCTGTAAAATGAAGCTCATAATTTACCTACTCTGTATGGCTGTTGACAGAGTTAAACAGAAAATGCATGGGTAGCATTAGGTGCTGTGCCTGGTTAACAGGCAATGCTTGTAACAATTATTTGTTTTCCTGCCTAGATCTATAAGTCAAATTTTTGTTCCATATCCAGACCTTTCTTCTGAGCCTAGAACTATAACTCAGCAGCTATTTGACATCTCCATGCAGTTGTTCCACATGCATCTCCAACTCAGCATCTCCAAAATGGAACTCAATTCATTGCCACTTTCTCTCTCCGATTCTTAACTCCCCCCCACCCCCCGCCAGTGCCCCATCTCACCCTCAAGTGCACAGACCCCTCTGCTGCCCCTGGCTGTGTACTTCATATGTGGTACTTTTAAATTGCTTCTAGTTGGTCTTCCTCCACTAACACACAGGTATCTTCAGGTTTCCTCTGCCTTGAACGCTTGTTCCACTTTTTTGTTGTATGACTCACTCTTTCTCATCCTTCAGGGCTTAATACAAATTGGTTTTCCAGTCCGAAAGATGTAGGCTTGAAGTCACTAATCATTGGTGACAGCTGTGTGACTCTGAGAAGCAAATTTCTGAAGCACTCAAAGTCAGTTTGTGCCTCTGTAAAATGGGAAAAGCTGTCTGCTTCATAGAGTTAAGATAATGTTTTTTTGGGACAAGGTCTTGCTTTGTTGCCCAGGTTGGAGTGCAGTGGCATGATCACGGTTCACTACAGCCTTGACTTCCCAAGCTTAAGCAATCCTCCTACCTCAGCCTCCCAAGTAGCTGGGACTACAGGCAGGCACCACCATGCCTGCATAATTTTTTGTATTTTTCGTACAGATGGGGTTTCACTATGTTGTCCAGGGTGGTCTTGAACTCCTCAACTTAAGTGATCCACCTGCCTCAGCCTCCCAAAGTGCTGGGATTACAGGTGTGAGCCACGGTGCCTGACCAAGTTAAGAGAATTAAATGAATTATTGTGTGTATCGAATAGTGCCCAGCACATACAAAGTAGTTAATAAATGACTGTGATTCTTTCTCGTTTTTAAAAAAGGCTCAATTCACCTCTTTGTAGAGCTTCTTACAGACCTGAATGTGTCAGGTTGTTGAAGAGCTTTGCATTTTTGCACCAGCTGTTCCTTCTGATCAGATTACCTTTTCAACACTTCTTCCTTTGACCGAGCCCTACTCCTCCCTCAAGGCTCAACCCAAGTGTCATCTCCTCTGGGACTCTGCCAACACCCTGTGCTCACCTCCATCAGAATTCTTGGCCACCTGAACTATGATAACTTCTTTCCCCCTAGATTCTAAGTCTCCTGAGGGCTCCATGTGACATACAGTTTGTCACTGTTTCCAAAGTTCCCTCAGTACATGCAGGTACTTCACATATTGATGAAATAATGCATGCATGAATGAGTGAATAAGCAAATGGTTGTGATAACTTCTTTACTGGTGACCCTGCTTTCTCACTTTCAGGAAATTTATCCAATTAATTGCAGCCAGATTAGTCTTCTTAAAGCAGAGTTTTATCACTTGCCTGTGCTTCTCAGAATGCTCTGATAAGTGTACTCTGCTAACTTTGGCAGTTAGTGATATGGTTGGCTGTGTCCCCCCGCAAATCTCATCTTGAATTGTATTAGGTTTGTGCAAAAGTAATTGCCGTTTTTGCCACTGAAAGTAATGGTGGAAATTCCAATTACTTTTGCACCAACCTAATAGTTCCCATAATCCCCATGTGTCATAGGAAGGATCCGGTGGGAAGTAATCAAATCATGGGGGCAGTTTCCCCCACGCTGTACTCATGACTGTGAGGAAGTTCTCATGAGATCTGATGGTTTTGTAAGCATCTCGCATTTCTCCTGCTTGCATTCATTCTCTCTCCTGCTACCCAGTGAAGAGGTGCCTTCTGCCATGATTGTAAGTTTACTGAGGCCTCCCTGGTCCTGCAGAACTGTGAGTCAATTAAACCTTTTTTCTTTATATATTACCCGGTGTCGGGTATTTCTTCATATCAGCGTGGGAATGGATGGATACAGTTAAGGCCATCCCCGAGATGGCTTCTATTTCATGTTCTAGCCTTTTCTTCTACTTATCCTCATCTTTGACCTCATACCATGGAAAACTAGGCTCCTTACTCCCTCACTGTGTCCCATACCTCATTTCCTTATATGCCTATCCATGCTGGCTCTTTCTGCTTAGTCCCACAAACCCACTAAAGCCCTCTCAAATGCTACCACATGACAATTCTAGGACCTTTACTGATCTACTTTTTTTAAACAAACAGTAGTAGTTGTCCTCAATTCTGCTTTGCATCCCACAGCAACCCACTATGGACTTTTCCTGTGGAGATGATTGTCCTTTATATAGCAGTTTCTTTTTTTTTTTATGGCAATTCTTTGAGTCTGAGGATTGTGTCTTTTTCTTTTCTTTTCCTTTCTTTTCTTTTCTCTTGAGGTAGGGTCTCACTCTTGTCACCTTGGCTGGAGTACAGTGGTACAATCACAGCTCACTGCAGCCTCGACCCCCTGGGTTCAAGAGATCCTCCCCCCTCAGCCTCCTCAGTAACTGGGACTATAGGTGTGTACCATCATACCTGGCTAATTTTTAAATTTTTGGTAGAGATAGGGGTCTCACCGTGTTGCCCAGGCCTAGTCTCAAACTCCTGGGCTTAAGCAATCCTCCTGCCTCAGCCTCCCAAAGTGCTCATGTAATATGCATGAGCCACCTTGCACAGCCAGAGGATTATGCCTTAAACATCTTTGTAAACTTACAGTATCAAGGACATTACATTGCTTTTCTCATAAGTGTTTGAGGAAACAAATAGAATTGAAAATCAGCTACATTTGGTTGTCCTTTCTGCTTGCTAATTTAACTTTTGGGAGCTGGGGTGTGGGAAATTAAGGTTTAACTTGTCTTTTGACTCTTAAATATATTTCTTCTACATGCAATTGGAGCTGGAGTTGCTACATTTACCAATTAGACATGTAAACATTAGTACCATATTATAACCACATTGTTCTAGGCATTTTTGATTGCTTATTAATATTAATTTTAGTACTTATATATTTAATGCTATTGTTTATGGCTCTTAGTTACTTAGGAGTGTACATACTAATAAAAAAAAAAGAGTCAAGAGGCCAGGCACGGTGGCTCACGCCTATAATCCCAGCACTTTGGGAGGCCAGGGCGGGCGGATCATGAGGTCAGGAGTTCGAGACCAGTATGGCCAACATAGTGAAACCCCGTCTCTACTAAAAATAAAAAAATTAGCTGAGCGTGGTGGCGGGCACCTGTAATCCCAACTACTTAGGAAGCTGAGACAGGAGAATCACTTGAACTCGGGAGGCAGAGTTGCAGTGAGCTGGGATTGCGCCATTGCATTTCAGCCCAGGCTACAGTGTGAAACTCCGACTCAAAAAAAAAAAAGAGTCAAAATATATGAAGTGTGAAAATGTAAATACATAAACGCATTGATGAGTGGCAGTTGTATACATACATCCATACTTTCGACTTTGTATCAGGACATCTATGAATGGTCATACAAATACTGAAACTTAATTGTATCTTTTTTTCAAAAAAAAACAGAAGGTCTATTGGTAGTGTGTTCTCCAGTTCCCTCCCTCTGTGACTTATACCTTCGCTAGTCATTCAAAAGCTTCTGTGGGAGTGTGTGGTAAGTGACCTGCCATTGTGGGGAGTGGCAGTAGCATGACCTCAAGAGCCAGTTCTGAGTCCAGGTGAGCCAAAGCTCAGTTTCTTTCATCTTTGAGCCTGAACCTCTTACCTCCAAGGAAAAAGGCCCAGAAAGTTGGGCCTTCTTGTTTATTTGTCCTTCTGCCCCTCTCCCTATCTACCCCTGGGAAAGGGTGAGCCTGAAGGTGATGGTGACAGTGGTTTCTGTGTGTGTGAGTCCACCCTCCAAGCAACACTCAGAAACAAGTCCATAAACCAATTAACACATCATTTTTAGGGCAGATTTGCAAGTTCTCAGTTGTTTACATGTTTCATCGAGTACTAACCTCCAAATTAATAAAGCATGACACATGACATCACACATTTCACAATTTGTACCTAAGCAAAGTTCATGGAGGTAAAGGTAATGAATTAGCAGTTGTGAAAAATCACATATTCCTTTACTGGAGACCGGAGAGACATGTAGAATATATTGGAAATGACCAAAAATTGACTTCTAAGTACTTTTGAGGTTGGCGCTGGGAAGTATCGTATGAATCTCTGGCAAGGGAAGAAAGGACTGGACTCCAGGGAGAGGAAACGCATATATAAAGGTATAACAGTTTAAGAAAAACAGAGAACTGGAATAACCCAGGATTTTTTGGAGGCATAGAATGAGTGCATTTTAAATCTTTTGAAGAAGACTTGTTGGAAGGCAACAAGCCTGGAGCCAAGAAATGTAGCAATTCCAGCTCCAATTGCATGCACTATACCTGCTGTGCTTAAATGTTCTGTGCTTGGGTCATGGGATTGCAGCATGTCCAGCACTTGAAGAGGTTTGGATCACTTTAAGTCACTGCAAGAGGCCAGGAGATGGGGTTACAGAGACAGACTGGCTTGTACAGAAACCTAAGGGCTCACTATTATGGACTGAATCCCCTACTATTATGGACTGAAGTCCACTATTATGGACTGTTCATGAATCCCCCAAAATCATATGTTGAAGCCCTAACTCCACTGTGATGGTATTTGGAGATGGAGCTTTGGCAGGTGATTAGGGTTAGATAAGATCCTGAGAGGTGGATGAGGCCTTCGTGACAGGATTAGTGCTCAGTCTCTTTAGTTAGAAAATAACTCTGGTGGCCGGGCACGGTGGCTCACGCCTGTAATCCCAGCACTTTGGGAAGCCAAGGTGGGCGGATCACAAGGTCAGAAGAGCCAGACCATGCTGGCTAACACGGTGAAACCCCATCTCTACTAAAAATACAAAAAATTAGCCGGGCGTGGTGGCGGGTGCCTGTAGTCCCAGCTACTTGGGAGGCTGAGGCAGGAGAATGGCGTGAACCTGGGAGGCGGAGCTGGCAGTGAGCTGAGATCATGCCACTGAATTCTATCCAGCCTGGGAAACACAGCGAGACTCCATCTCAAAAAAAGAAAAAGAAAAAAAAAGAGAAAGAAAATAACTCTGGCTTTGGAGATTTAATCATAAAGATAGTGCTCTCTCACTCTCTATCTCTTTGCCTTTCTGTTATTTTCTTTCTATTCCTTTCTAACTAAGAGAGATAGTTATCCTCTATTTGTAAATGTTAAAGAATGCAATCACCATGATACTGCTTCACATCACCTTTAGTATAAAAGTGCCTTGTGTCTAGTAAATGCTTGCATCATCGTTGCATGAAAGTGGAATAAATGAGTGAATATATGAATGTTAGAAATAAGTGGCCTGCACCAGGTTTTCTTCTCATTCTCTCTTATTCTCTCTTGTCTTTCTTGTTCTCCTTTCTCTTCAACAATTAACAACTTTTATTAGGTATATAAATATCTCTATCTCCTTTGTTCATCTTTGTCTTGATAAGAAACAACATTTTCAAGGAATATGAAATGTCTATGCATGACAGCATCCTAACTTACTTTTTTTTTTTTTTTTGTGAGATGGAGTCTTGCTCTGTCACCCAGGCTAGAGTGACTGCAGTGGCGTTATCTGCAACTTTCGCCTCCTGGGAGGCAGGCTCAAGCAATTCTCCTGCCTCAGCCTCCTGAGTAGTTGGGACTGCAGGCACATGCCACATGCCCAGCTAATTTTTCTATTTTTAGTAGAGAGGGGGGTTTTGCAATGTTGACCAGGCCGGTCTCGAACTCGTGGGCTCAAGCAATCCACCTGCCTTGGCCTCCCAAAATGCTGGGATTACAGGCGTGAGCCACCATGCCCCGCCAGCATCCTAACTTTCTGTAGCAGTAAGTAGGGTCCCTAATAAAAGCTGAATATCATACTCATACCCACAATTTCTTACTTGGTTTAAATACAAAAGATTATCGCTGCCAAACTGTGCATAAGAATTGTTAGACTGTGTTTGAAAATGTTTTCCTTTAATAATACTGCAAATACCTGAGGCCAGGCAATAAAAGTAAGACACAATATCTTATTTGGTAGTGTTTTCTTTTCAATATTGTTTTCAGACTCCCAATTGGAAGGAAGAGGTTTTGTATCATAGTTTATACTACATATTTGCATAAGCAGTAAATATTTTTCTCCTACTTAAAACAAAAACCAAATTATGTTTAGTAATTAGACTACCTTTAGCCACTGTGAAAGGACTTAGTTTAGGGTAAATGGTGTCTTTTCCTACAGGGCTTCTATTATTAGTAGAAGGTTACTACCTATCCTTCTAGGGCTCTCCAGATTGTAAGAGCTCATGAATTCAGAATACATGAAAAAGCAAGAGCGAACTACAGAATATCTAAACAGCTGTTTTAATTGTATTACTTCCAGTATTTGCATGTATCCAATAACCATATAACCATGGAAATGTATTATAAAGCATACCTCAATGACTGGAGGGAATATTTCTAGTAAGTAATATTAAAATATTCTCCCTGGCCAGGTGTGGTGGTTCATGCCTGTAATCCCAGCACTTTGGGAGGCCGAAGCAGGTAGATCACGAGGTCAGGAGTTTGAGAGCAGCCTGATCAACATGGTGAAACCCCTCTCTACTGAAAATACAAAAATTAGCTGGGCATAGTGGCGCACAGCTGTAATCTCAGCTACTCAGGAGGCTGAGGCAGGAGAATGGCGTGAACCTGGGAGGCGGAGGTTGCAGTGAGCCAAGATTGCGCCACTGCACTCCAGCCTGGGTGACAGACTGAGACTCCCTCTCAGAAACAGAAACAAAAACAAACAACAACAACAACAAACTTTTCCCGTAGAGTATGTGTCACTCTTAAGTAGGTTACACTGTCCAGATGATCTTGCTTACACCATTTTCCTAATAGATCCCTTCTACAAGAGTTCAAAGGGATCTTTAGCTGATGTCCGATCATAACAAGTAGTTCTGAGGTGTTTCACATGAGTACCTGTTCTAGGAGGCTGTGTTCTCCAGAGCAGCGCTGATCACATAGCTCTGGCTAACGTCTAGGCAGGCTGGACACTCAGTCCTTCCTCGTCGCACACTGTTGGAAGCCATGTGCCAAGACTGCATTTGTGCTGCACCATTTGTGCTGCACCATCGTTGGGGGATGATCCTGCCCCCTCCCCGATGGAGGTCACAGGTTGGTGGGCTAGACACCTCTAACTAAGCAAACAAGTATTTCCTTACAAACTGTGACAACTGCCATGAAGGATTCAAATGGGGCAGAGTCATACATAACAAAGGGGCACACCCACTTAAGTCAGGAGGGTCAGGAAGGCCTGAGAGAGGAGGCAGCATTTGAGCATTTGAGCAGAGAACCCAGGAGCAGAGAACCCAGGGAGCAGGAGCAACAGCGGGGCTAGAAGGAGCAGGAACCTTGCATTAAGAGTGCCTCGTTGCTCATGAAGATCCATTCATTTAGCCATGAATTAAAAGAAGGCAGCCTCCTTTTCTGAACTTATCTCAGAATTTGGACCTGAGGAAACAGGTACACAGATTCCTGAAAAGCCAGAAACAGTACAGAGAGAATGGAGGAGAGCAAAGCAGCCAGAGGCCACATGCATGCCGGATAAAGGTCCCAGGATGCTGCTAGGAGAGCACTGGCCATTAGAGTAAACAGAAAAATAGAAATGAAACCTATTTTTATAATGAATAATTTTATAGTCTAAGTTTAAATGAAGATTGGGTTTTCCCATTTCTGGGGGCAAACAAACATGTGTTGACAGCTTTTTAAAAATAGAATGGGAATTCTACCGAGGCCCATTATGGAACAGGGGGCAGGCCAAGTGCCGGAACACACTGGCCATCTGATGCCAACCACGTGGGTCCTTTGAATAAATCTGCGCTTTTATCACTTCACCCTGCTCACCAATTTGACTGGATTAAAAGGCTTCATAACAGTCTGTACAACTGCTAATGATGTAACTCCGCTCTTACATGTTTATTTTAGTGTTGGATTTTTATTGTCAAGGTCACTCCGAGGATATGCGTGTTCTTAACTACACAAAATTGGTACTTAGCCTTGGTCTATTTTGTCTTGTATCTTTTTTTTTCTTTCCTATTCCCAGGAGTCTTGCCTTCTCTGTGAATCCCCCTCTAACAGGATGTCGTGGTTTATTTATTCCCTGCCCTTTGCCATGTGGATGGGCGGATTTTTAACCTTTTAGTACCATCATCCTTTGTGGTAGGTTCCTGTTTCTCTGCTATCTTGGGAACTCCTGCTGTTCGACCGTGGTGTTTGCATATTTATAAACTCTTAACCATTAACTCTTCAAGCAGACCAGCTGCTGCATGAGAGCTATTTGCTATTCCTCAGCATTGTTTTCTAGTCTCATTTAGCAAGACCTTTGCTTATTGTATTTCCAGTTGTGTCTGTTGTGGAACAGGCTCCACAGAACTACTGAAACTGTAAAGAAACTCAGGCAGCCTGCACAGACCTCCAGCTCCCTGGATCTTCCTGTAAAGAGTGGACGCCGGGGCAGATGGAGAGCAGCAGGCACTCGGAGTCAGGCCTGAGATCTGCAAATGGCTTTGCCACTTGCTGGTTGTAAGGCGGGGTGGGGGCTGGGATCAAATCACCTCCCCAACTCTCTGTTTCTTTGTCTATACAATGGTGATCAAACTGGATATGTTCACTGAGCACCAGGTGTCCTGAAGAGATGGGCGGGGGTGGAGGCAGCACGAGTGGAAGGAAAGCATGTTGGCAGGGGCCCCAGGGCCTGGGCAGCTATCTAGAGAAAGGATTTCATAGCTTTAAAACCACAGGACTCTGTCACCTCTAAGGTCTTTTCCAACTTCAAACACACCTCTGATTCCATGAATGGATGATAGTCTTGTGCCTTCCTGCTTCATTACTGGTGGAGAGGCCCTGCCAAGGCAAGGAGGGAAGTGGACTAGGAGCTAGGCCTGAGGCTAGGGTGGAGCCCCCAAGTTTCCTATCAGCACCACCAAACTGAACTGAAGCCCCCCACATGATTGGAAAGTGATAGAGAAAGTGATGGAGTTTATGCCCTTGATTCAGGTTGTTGGGTTTAAAACTGAAGATCCATATGATGGGGTGACTTTTACTCCTTGAGAGAGTACCAGTGCCGTGCCATGTGGCAGGGCGAAGACAAAAGGCAGTGCCAGGTTCCCTGACCGTGGGCTTGTGCTTCTTCATGGGTAGGGAAGGGGAGCACTGGATGCAGTTAGTTACATCCTTGCTAGATCCCAGATCCTCACTTTTTCCTTTCGAAAGAAGTCTAAGTAATAGACTTGCTTTCTTTCTTCAATACATAGTAGTTAAAACCAAGTGGCAACTTGGTAGGCAGCCAGCTGGTTATCTATGACTCAAACTATCAAGGATGGAGGCATCTGTACCTGGGCCACGTTCTTCCCAGAGGAGTCCTTACTAAGTCAGAGGGCATTATTGTGACATCTGACCTTGAGGATGGTTCAACATGTCAATCAGGCTGGATAAGCAAATTCTTTATCTAGTAAAAATGGCTGGGTATGGATAATATGTGGTTTCTTCCTCTCCTTCCTCCTCCTCGTCCCCTTCCTGCTCCCCCTCCTCCTCCTCCTTCTTCTTTTTTTCTTTTTTTTTTCCTTGAGACAGGGTTTCACTCTGTTGCCCAGACTGGAGAGAGAGCAGTGGCATAATCACTGCTCACTGCAGCCTCAACCTCCCAGGCTTAAGTGACCCTCCTCCCCCAGCCTCCCAAGTAGCTGGGACCACAGGCATGCGCCACCACTGCCTGCTAATTTTTAAATTTTTTTGCAGAAATGGGGTTTCCTTATGTTGCCCAGGCTAGTCTGGAAATCCTGGCCTCAAGCAATCCTCTTGCCTCAGCCTCCCAAAGTGTTGGGATTACAGGCATGAGCTACCATGCTGCCGCCATCTTCTTCTCCTTCCTCTTCTCTTTCCTCTTCTCCTTCCTCTTCTCTTTCCTCTTCTCCTTCTCTTCTCCTCCTTTTTCTCCTCCGTCTTCTCCTTCCTCTTCTTCCTTCTTTTCTCTTCCTTCTTCCTTCTTTTTTCTTCCTTCTTCCTTCTTCTTCTTCTTCTTCATTTTTTAATTCGAGATGAGGTCTCACTATGTTGCCCAAGCCGATCTTGAACTCCTGGGCTCAAGTAATCCCCCTGCCTCAGTCTCCAAAGTAGCTGAGATTACAGGTGTGTACCACTGCACCCAGCAACACATAGTTTTTTTTAAGATGTACAAGAAAAAATTTGATTCTTGGAATGGATTTATAAGGCAGCTTTGCATTTCCTCTGGGTCAAGGGAAACAAGTTTATTAATTGCAGTGTCTTTGGAACAGGTACATATTTTAATATTATTAGAGAAAGAATTTCTGGCCTGCAAATAATTTGATATGAACTAGGGAATAAATACATTCCTACATTGCAGGAGAAAGCAAAATGTAATGTCCCGCCAGGCATGGTGGCTCACACCTGTAATCCCAGCACTTTGGGAGGCCAAGGTGGGCAGATCACGAGGTCAGGTGATCGAGACCATCCTGGCTAACACGGTGAAACGCCGTCTCTACTAAAAATATAAAAAAGTAGCCAGGTGTGGTGGCGGGCACCTGTAGTCCCAGCTACTCAGGAGGCTGAGGCAGGGGAATGGTGTGAACCCAGGAGGCGGAGCTTGCAGTGAGCTAAGATTGAGCCACAGTACTCCAGCCTGAACGACAGAGTGAGACTCCATCTCAAAACAAACAAACAAAAAACGTAATGTCCTATTTCTATCCACAGATACTTAAGAGGGAAATGGAGAAGGAAAGGAAAGAATGGAATTAGGAATTACATGGCATAACTTGGGATACCTGTTACGGCTAAATCATTTGTGATCTGATTTCCATGTTGGTGGGGCTTGGCCTGTTTCTGGAGGTTTCTCCTGCCATCCCTCATTTTCCCCAGCTTTCTTCATTCAGCACACATTCTTTTTTCTCCCATCCTCTGTGGGTAAAATCTAGGGGGCTTGTGACCCTCTGAGATGTTTCTTGCTGCACATCTCTGTGCACAGCGCCGACAGGCAAAGTACACACACTGTCAGTTCTTGCACCTGTCATGAGCAGCTTGCCTCCACATGCAAAACACAGGGTGATCATGCATCTGAGGAAGTGACTGTCTTTTCCATTTCTTATCTTCTGCACAAGCCAATGGTAAGTTCTGTTTACTTATCTTGGCTTATGCACACGTAAACTGTAGGTATTATTTTTCATTTACGAGGTTTTTGCTATCCTTGGGTTGGTTTATAATGTTGTTAGTCAGACCAGGTTGTGTTTTAATGTCCAGACACTGAATTAGCATATTATGAACCCACCAACTGGATTTTCCTCTGAAGCAAAATCGACAAAAGGTGTGTCAGCCATTTTGTTCAGCTTGAGCAGGGGTGGGCAAACTATGGCCTGTGAGCCGAATTTGGCCCATGAGCTGTTTTTGTACAACCAGTGACCTAACAATGGTTTTTACATGTTTAAATAATTTGGAAAAAACCAACAGAAAAATAATATTCTGTGACATCAGAAAATTATTTCAAATTTCAGTGTTTATAAACATAATTTTATTGGAACACAGTTATAATCATTTATTTACCAACTGTTATTTATTTGTTTGCTTATTTACTTATTTATTTTGAGACAGGGTCTGGCTTTGTTGCTCAGGATGGTGGTGCAGTGGTGCAATCACAGCTCACTGCAACCTCTCCTACCAGGTTCAAGCGATCCTCCCACCTCAGCCTCCCAAGTAGTTGGGACTACAGGGGTGCACCACCATGCCCAGCTAGTTTCTTTGTATTTTTTGTAGAGACAGGGTTTTGCCATGTTGCCCAGGCTGGTCTCAAACTTCTCAGCTCAGGCAATCTGCCTGCCTCCGCCTCTGAAAGTGCTGGGATTACAGGCATGAGGCACCACACTCAGCCCCTTTACCTACTGTTAATGGCTGCTGTCACACTACAATAAAATCGGGCAGTTGCAACAGATACTCTATTGACTCATAAGTCCATAAAGTGTTTGCTATACTGGCCCTTTACAGAAAAGGTTTGCTGACCCCTTTGCTTGTATAATTAAACAGCAACAATAGTTCACATATATTGCGTCTTCCTCTGTGCCAGGCAATGTGTTAAGCATCTTTTGGGCATTATTTTGTTTAATCCTCATAACATCCCTATAAAGTATATCTCTTTTTACTGCCATTTTACAGAAGAAGGAAAGGAGGGTCAGAGAGGTGGTGTAATTTGGCCAAAATCACACAGCTGGGCAGTATCAGAGGTGGGATTTGTACCCACATTTGTCTGATTCCAGAGCCTGGATTCTTGTCCACCACAGAACACCAACACCCATGCATTTCCTTGGGGGGTCTGAAGTAGAGGCCACAGATAAAAATTGTTAATTGTCTGAGGCTTAATTAACTTTTATTTCAAGTACTTTAATTTAGTTTAATTTAGAATTTGAGATTTAATGTCTGTCTCTCTTATGAGAATGTATACGTTCCTTAAGGATAGTGACTATCTGTGGCTCCTAACACAGTGCCCCGTACATAGTAGAAGGTAAGTTAAAAGCCTGTTGAATGAAGTGGATGGGGAGTAGGAAAGAGGGCAGGAGAAAGGGGGAGGAAGAATGGAGGATGAGAGACATTATCAAGGAAGAGTCAGGGGTGCCCAGCATTGGCCCTGAGGTCATGGATGGTTCTGCTTGGCACAGGGCTCACCCTGACCCAGGGCTCACAGGTCTAGGCACAACACCCTTGGGTCAGACCTCACCTGACCGTGTGCACATTCCATCTGCTGCAGCTTGGCTTCTATTCTTCCGCCCTTGCTCTTCCCCGTTGCCTCTGGTGGCCTTGTGGCTTCCTGGCACTGGTCCAGATGCAATGCCAACCTTGAGAGGTGCATCAATATTTGTTTAGAGTGCATTCATTTGGAGAAGGACGTGGAAGTGAGGCCTCCCATTCTCATGTCCAGAGACGATGACCTACCTCAAAGGGCAAAACTGACGCTGGAAGGGGACGAAAAGGAATCATTTCTCTTCTGATCTTTTTAAGAAGGCTGCTGGCTCTAAGGAAGAGATGCTGGCCAATGAGGACTCATTTCCACATGCCGCTGACCAGCACAAAAGTCCAGGTTTCTTTCTCATGAGAACCAGTGGCAGGTAGGCATGAACAGACTCTCTCCCTTCCTGGGACTGGCCTGGGACTAGAGTTAGTGTGAGACCTCAGCAAGAGTAACAAAGTAGCACTGCAGCCTCTCAGCTGTGTCAAAACCAGCAGGGAGACACCAGTGCTAAGTGGGTGAGGATGCAGAGGGAGGCTGTGTTCAGCCTGGTGTGATAAAAGTGTACAGGCACTGGGTGCGGTTGCTCACGGCTGTAATCCCAGCACTTTGGGAGGCCGAGGCAGGCAGATCATTTGAGGTCAGGAGTTCGAGATCAGCCTGGCCAATATGGCAAAACCCCGTCTCCACTAAAAATACAAAAAAATTAGCTGGGCATGGTGGCGCACGACTGTAATCGCAGCTACTCGGGAGGCTGAGGCAGGAGAATTGCCTGAACCCAGGAGGTTGAGGTTGCTGTGAGCCAATATAGCGCCACTGCACTCCAGCCTGGGAGACAGAGTGAGACTCTGTTTCAAAAACAAACAAACAAACAAAAAAACTGCATAGAAATATCTCTTCTGATTTTGCATGATTCTGCTCACTCTCATTTATTGATGTATTTTGTGTGGCTTATGAAAGGGTGGTGAGGTGTAGTGTATTATTAAGCTATTCATATGTCCAAAAAACCCCCACAAAGGCTTACTGAATCCTTAAATGAGCCCAGCTCCAGGAGTAAAAAAGTGAATTATCAGTCATTTCTAAAGGAACTCATAAATGTAGTAGTGGCCATAATAATTATAGTAATAATTTATGTTCTGACTGCTTATGATGCATCAGGCACTGGATCATGTTTGTTTGTTTGTTTGTTTGTTTTGAGATGGAGTCTCGCTCTGTCACCCAGGCTGGAGTGCCCTGACGCAATCTCCGCTCACTGGAGAGTCCGCCTCCCGGATTCAAGTGATTCTTGTGCTTCAGTCTCCTAAAGAGCTGGGATTACAGGCGCCTGCCACGATGCCCAGCTAGTTTTTGTACTTTTAGTAGAGACAGGGTTTCACCATTTTGGCCAGGCTAGTCTTGAACTCCTGACCTCAGGTGATCCACCTGTCTCGGCCTACCAAAGTGCTGATTTTACAGGCGTGAGCCACCGCACCCGGACTGGATCAAGTCCTTTATATAGACTAAAACCATTTCCTTCTCCTAACAATGCTATGTAGTCAGTACCCTTGTCATCCCCCGTACACTTGAGGTAATTGAGGCATAGAGGTTAAATTACTTACCCAGGGTTATACAACTTATAAGTGGCAGAGCCACGATCCAAACCCATTCTTGGCTCTAGAGCCCATCCTCTTCTCCACCACCGCACCTGAGACTGTGTGTCAGGCCTGGGGCTGACACTGACACACTGCATCATTTAATCATCACAATGGCATTAGGATGTATCATTTTACAAATGAGCTAACAGAGAGGCAAGGAGCAACCTGCAGATAAAGCAAATCCAGATGTGTCTCCGGAGCCGTGACTTAATCGCAGATGCATTCTGACTTTCATCGTAGAATTCTAATCGTGGATGAAAGTGACCCTGAGTTGTAGCGCCAGGCAGGCTGCTTAGGAAAATACTCTTCTGGTAACAAGTTGGAGGGGCAGCCTTCTGAGGATGGTATCAGATTCCCCTGTCCTCGCATTAGCTCCCTCTGCCAAAGTGCCCAAACTCCTACTTCAGTGTCACCTCCAGGTTTTAAAGCATGAAAACCCAGGCATGTTACTCGGAGAAAGTCCCACCCCCACCATGGGCACATCGGCTCAGAACCCTCCAGGGTTGGCAGGCAGAGAGCTGTCGACCCTGGACATGGGAAAAGGCCACAGTCAAGAGAACCCCCGTTGCTGGAGGGCCAGGCGGGGGCGATCCTCGGGTCTCCTAGCTTTTAATGCCGTCACCGCGGGCCTGACTCCCTCCTCTTCCCCACACCGCCACCACTTGAATCAGTTCTTTTACAGAGTGATTCTGTTTCCTGGTGAGACAAAAAGGTTAGAAAAGGAAACCCAGAGGGGGTGGGGGAAAGACAGAGGTTCGGAATACCACCGCGCAATCGCCATCTGGGTGGAGGGGACCCGCCTGCTTTTCTTCCGCCTAAGAGCAGCTCCGCTCCCGCCTCGGGGCGGGGCCTGTTGCCATGGAGCCCGGGCGCGAGGCGGAGCCCGAGGAGTGAAAGCGCTCCCGGCTCCGCCTGGCTTGCCAGGCCGGGGCTGTCTGAGATTTCCCCAGGTCTGTGGTTATGACCGTAGGATGGAATCCTAGAGGTCGGGTGATTTGGTCAGCAGAGAAGAACATTTGTGAGGTTCTCTCTGAACTACATATTGGTCTAAAAGTAATCCACTGTCTGGGACCGAGAGGAAGGAATGTGTGGAAGAAGCAGGCATTATTAGCAGCGCGTCCGCCTCGGCCACCTCCCTGCTTCCGCCCCTACCCTGGGGGCTCTGCTCGGCCTCCGCCAGCTCAGTCGCCCACAGAGACTCCCGGACTCTTAAATCCCAGCCCTGTAGTCAAAACCACTGCATTAATTAAACAAGGTAAACTGGTGAGAGGCAAGCAGGAACTTGGCACGGCCTTGAATTTAATTGTTAAAATAAGAAGTGTGGTCATGGAGCTCTGCTTAAGAGAAAAACAATACTTGATACCGATTTGCACATCGGTGTAGACACAGATGCAATCAGGAACCCATAGTTAGCACTGGGAGATGACATTCCGGGTATACTCAGGATACATAGTCAACTTTGAATTCTCCAGGCCTAACAATGGGCGAAACAAAAGAGCTTTGTGTTTGCTTGCCTTTGCTTTTTGTTATAGTCAGAGCAGGACAAAGAATAATGAAGGGGTAGACATGTTATTACTTGGGCATTTAATAATCAGTGCATAGCAGAGCCTTGTATTTTGCTTGTCTTTTTTTTTTTTTCTTTTTTTTCTTTTTCTTTCTTTCTTTTTTTTTTTTTTCAAGACAAGGCCTCACTCTGTCACCCAGACTGGAGCACAGTGGCCCCATCTCAGCTCACTACAACCTCGGCCTCTTGGGTTCAAGTGATTCTCTTGCCTCAGCCTCCAGAGAAGCTGGGACTACAGGCACGTGCCACCATGCCTGGCTAATTTATGTATTTTTAGTAGTGACGGGGTTTCACCATGTGGACAAGGCTGGTCTCCAGCGCCTGACCTCAAGGGATCTGCCTGCCTTGGCCTCCAAAAGTGCTGGGATTACAGACGTGAGCCACCACACCAGGCCTACGTCAGTCTTTTCTACAAAACTACAGAACTCTCTATCAAGAATAATGCTAGAGAAGGATTATTAATGGGATGGTTTGTAAGTACCTAGAAAAAAAAAGCATCCTGAGTTCCATAAGAATGAATGATACCAGACCAATCAAAATTCCTACAAAATTCTTTTCTACAAAAAGAAAATTCTTTTCTACAAAACTACAGAACTCTCTATCAAGAATAATGCTAGAGAAGGATTATTAATGGGATGGTTTGTAAGTACCTAGAAAAAAAAAGCATCCTGAGTTCCATAAGAATGAATGATACCAGACCAATCAAAATTCCTTGTTGGATAGGGTTGCTGGGCATGAATTTATGTTCAATATGAGTCAATATGAGAAAAGTGCCAAGAAAGGTACAAGGACCTCAGAGGTACTTAATAGAAGGATAGAGTCTAGAGCAAGCACTGTGCTGGGCAGATCCCACCTGGATATGTCTTCAGTTTGGGGCAGCTCCCTGTGGGAAACATACTGGGCAGGGAGTCAGGGGTGCTAGACCTGGGTCACCTTTACTGCAAATACAGCCTGGCTGCAAAGGGCTATCCCGATCCTTGAGACCCAGTCAACACAACTGTGAGCTGGAGGCGAATAACTCAGTCCCCAGGAATGATTTTGAGAGGTTCTGTTCATGTCATTTATTTTTGTGTCACCAGTGCCTTGTGTACCACTGGCATATAATCATTTGTGCAATGTATAACATTAAAGGGTCATCCCAAGGCCAGGCCAGTTCTGGTGTGAATTCTTGGATTGGAACTGGGTCAGCTGGTTCCCGATAAATCAACTCCTATCCACATAACCCCAACAGGTTAAGGCCAACTTGCACCTTTTCTCTTTTAAGGATGCTTAAGAGAAAGTCCTTTCTGCTTCATTTACCATTACTTCCTGACTGTCGTGTCTGTTCTTAAAACCTTCCCCACAGCCTCTAATGAATGATCCCAACCCCTAAACATAGGGGGCCTCTCCAGGGCTACTGCCAGTAGAGAGGAAGGGGCTCAGCCTCTTGGGGTCCAAACCAAACCACTCAATCAAACTGACTACAGAGAGTCTGGACTGTCCGGAAGGAACTGGGCTTTGAGGGCCACACCTGGAGTGCTAACCTGTGAAATCCATCATAATAATACTTCTCTGCAGTTGCTCATGCTTAAACTGAAGGCTGGAAATAATTACTTCTTACCATCTTTTTTTTTTTTTTTTTTTGAGATGGAGTCTCACTCTGTCGCCCAGGCTGGAGTGCAGTGGCCAGATCTCAGCTCACTGCAAGCTCCGCCTCCCAGGTTTACACCATTCTCCTGCCTCAGCCTCCCGAGTAGCCGGGACTACAGGCGCCCGCCACCGCGCCCGGCTAGTTTTTTGTATTTTTTTTTTTGTAGAGACAGGGTTTCACCATGTTAGCCAGGATGGTCTTGATCTCCTGACCTCGTGATCCGCCCATCTCGGCCTCCCAAAGTGCAGGGATTACAGGCTTGAGCCACCGCGCCTGGCCACTATCTTCTTTTATAAAACCATTGGGCAATACTTTTCATAAAGTTTTTATGTTTGTTTGTTTTCTTTTTATCTTTAAAATTTTTTTCTACTTGACATGTTAATGAGGTACAGTGTGATGTTTCAATATGGATGCATATTTGTGTAATAATTAAATCAGGATACTTAGCATATGCATCACCTCATACCTTTCTTTGTAGTGAGAACATTCAAAATTCTCTCTTCTAGCTATTTTGAAATATACAGGCCGGGTACAGTGGCTCACGCCTGTGATTTCAACACTTTGGGAAGCTGAGATGGGCATATCACTTCAGCCCAGGAGTTCTAGACCAGCCTGGGCAGCATGGCAAAACCCTGTCTCCATAAAAAAATACAAAAAAATTAACTGAGCATAGTGGTATATGCCTGTAGTCTCAGCTACTGGGGAAACTAAGGTGGGAGGATCGCTTGAGGCCAGGAGGTCGAGGCTGCAGTGAGCAGCAGTCACGCCACTGCACTCCAGCTTGGGTGACAGAGTGACACCCTGTCTCAAAAAATACAAATTAAAAAATGAAATCTACAGTGCATTGTTGTTAACTGTAGTCACTCTACTGTACAATAGAACACTAGAACTTGTTCCTCCTATCTAACTGTAACTTTGTATGTGTTGACTAATCTCTCCCTATCTGCCTCCTCCAACCCCAATAAAGCTTGTTGAAATCAGAGACACAGAAAATGAAATAATGATTGCATTAGGCAGCGTTTATAAGCTCCTGATTTCAGTTGGCCTCTTCTCGTTCGTTATATTTATCTCACACTGAAACACATCACCTCTCTACTTAGCAGGCTTTGTTCTACTCTGGAGTTGCCTGATTACTGTTCCTGTTCTTTCACATCCTGGGGCAGGTGACATACTGAAAGAGGAATGGTGCCAGCCACAAGACCTGGACTCTAGTTCACCTCTATTATATTGTGGCTACTCCATTCTGGGCTGGTCACTTTACCTTTCTACATCTCAATTTCCACTAAAATAATAATGCCTGCTCTACCCGTTTCTAGGTTAGCTTTGAGGATCAAAGAGAAAATCTTTGAAGGTACTTTCTATTTTTTTTTTTTTTTGAGACAGAGTCTCACTCTGTCGCCCAGGCTGGAGTGCAGTGGCATGATCTCGGCTCACTGCAACCCCTGCTGCCCAGGTTCAAGCAATTCTCCTGCCTCAGCCTCCTGAGTAGCTGGGATTACAGGCACCTGCCACTGCACCCAGCTAATTTTTGTAGTTTTAGTAGGGACGGGGTTTCGCCATCTTGGCCAGGCTGGTCTTGAACTGCTGACCTTGTGATCCACCCGCCTCGGCCTCCCAAGTGCTGGCAGGCGTAAGCCACTGTTCCCGGCCTGTGAAAGTACTTTCTAAATCATAAACTAGCAGATATGAAGAATTGCCTGTCCATAATGGTCTCTGATCCAACTAATTTTTCAATTCTGAGATGAACTTTCACCTTTATGTCATATGTTCATTCACAGGACTTTCATCATTCCCTATCTACTTATTGGGCACCTAGTAGGTGACAGGCACTGCACTAAGGGTTAGTGAGTTAAAGGCAAAAGATGGAACCTTCAACAGCTTCCAGCAAGAATGCTGTGGAGTACACAGGAGTGGTACTCAATACAGACTGTGGGTGGGAGGGTCTGGGCATCAGAGGAAGAGTCAGAGAATCCTTCCTAAAGTGAGTGGTAGCTTTGCTGTGTTCTAAAGGAATCCGAGAAGTTAACCAGGGGCAGGAGGCAGGAGAGGATGGGGGTGTTCCTGGCAGAACAAGTGGTAGGTGAGCCTAGAGATTAGTGTTTCTCAAAGGGGATGCTACTGACATTAGTGTTGTGGGGACAGATGTACTTTTAAGGTACTCTCCCATGCACTGGAGCAGGTTTGGCATCCCTATACCCAGGCACTAAATGTTAGGAGTTACCCACCCCCACACGCACTGGGTATAACAGCCACAGTGCCCCTTCACATTTCCAAATGCACACCCGACTATACCATGGGAGGGGTTGGTACCATTCCTTGGCTGAGAGCCACTGCTAAAAAAATACATGTGGAATCGTCAGAGGCATTTGAACCAGAGCAACTCCGTCTTGAATAGGAGTCAGGTAAAATGAAGCTGAAACCTCCTGGGCTGCATTCCCAGATGGTTAAGGCATTCTAAGTCATAGGATGAAATAGGAGGTCAGCATAACATACAGACCTTGCTGATAAAACAGGTTGTAGTAAAGGAGCTGGCCCAAACCCACCAAAACCAAGATGGCCGCGAGAGTGACTTCTGGTCCTCCTCACTGTTACACTCCCACCAGCGCAGTGACAGTTTACAAATGCCATGGCAACGTTAGGAAGTTACCCTATATGATCGAAAAAGAGGAGGCATGAATAATCTACTGCTTGTTTAGCATATCATCAAGAAATAACCATATAAATGGGCAACAAGCAGCCCTTGGGGCTGCTCTGCCTATGGAGTAGCCATTCTTTTATTCCTTTACTTTCTTTATAAACTTGCTTTTGTTTTGCACTATGGACTCGCCCTAAATTCTTTCTTGCCGGAGATCCAAGAACGCTCTCTTGGGGTCTGGATTGGGACTGCTTTCCAGTAACAGAATTCTTACGAACTAGAGTGTGACTAGGGAGGACAGAAGGTAGAAAATAATCAGGAAGCAGACGCCGGATTGTAAATTACCTTGTATGCCATCCTAAGATGTTTACTTTCTGGGATACATTTTCTTGAGCAGGGATAGGCAGACTGTATATAAAGTGCATTGGATTGAACTTGGCACATCATACAGGGTCAGTAAATACTGGATCACTATCTCTCATGCTCCTGCGAATCCCAATTTAGTAGGGTACGTCCTCTTCTTATGCATAGGCACTGTCTATATACTTCCCCAGTGCACAGATCATAGTCAGACTGACTGATGACAGTTTAGCTCTAATCTCCATTCAGCTGGAGGGAAACAGTGGGGAGAGGCAAGACAGCTCCAAGAAGTCCATAAGGTGTGCAGTGGCTGTAATCCCAAGAATCTTGGGCTCTTCTCTGCCCTTGAGACCCCTCGAGTCCGACCACTTGAGACCACAATATGGGAAACTCCAACTCAGAAACATAACCAGCAGCCACTATCACCATCTACATACCTGCTTTCAGGAAGTGGCAAGGAGATGATGCTTTGCACTTCGGTGGGGGCCTCCCACAGTTACCCAAGCCCCAACTTATAAACAGTTGGTTTCATTTGCCAAGACATAGGCTAAAAACAAGGCTGCATTTCCTATAATAAGCAATATTATGTGTGTTTGTTAGATTCTGAGCCCCCAAAACCCATTTAACCCATATAGTAGTTAAGCCATGATGGTGAGGGTATTTGAAACCCAGCTATCCTATGTAATGCTATTTCCAGGGAAGAGATATTCCCAATTCTAGGTAAAAGATCAGAAACAGGTATCACCTGCATTTGTTCTACCTTTACCCCAGGCTTCCGCTATACTTAGGTATTACTCTCAGGTCCCATGAGCCATCTCATGCCTTTGACTGTGCTGCACTCAGTGCCTGAAATGCTCTGCATGCCTCCCTGGCCCTTCATATCCCTTCTATGGGCACCTAGAGCATTTGCTTTCTCTTGCTGTTAAGTGTTTATCACTCTGAATTGCAATTGCCTGCTTACTAACCCATCTCCCACACTAGATTGTGATGTCCCTGAGGGCTCAGAAATATTAAATTCTTCTCTATATCCTCAGTGCCTACTTAGTGCCTGGAACACACAACACTCAACAAGTGTTCATTGGAATGAATGATTGCATGAGTAAGTTAACATCCTCTGTCTAGGAGCCCAGCAACAAGACCAAAGATCTCTCCCACTTCTCCACCTTCGGAGAACAGAGACCTGGTCTAGTTATAGGTCCCAAGAATCTGGGTTGACTGGAAGAAGAGAATGAGAGAGATCAGGAGAAAGAATGTGTTGGGGAGGGGTCAGCATTCGATGAATTTGACTTTGGGATAGGCTTAGTAGCAGAATGAGAAGAAAAAAGGACTCCTGTCATAGTAAGTCAGACACCTGTCTGATGGCCTGTCTTAGAAAGAAGATATTGTAAAACTCAGTGGGGGTAGCCTGCTTCTAGTTTTAGGAGTTGGTCCTAATTAAACTGTAACTTCTAAAGCAGAACATATGTCCACACAAAACCTCGTACACAAATGTTTATAGCAGCACTGTTCATAATGGCCAAAAAGTGGAAACAACCCAGTGTCCATCGGCTGACGAACAGATGAACAAAAGGTGCTAAATTCATGCAATGGAAAATCGTTCAGCCATACAAAGGAATGAAATACTGACACATGCTACCACATGGATGAACTCGGAAAACATTCTGCCAAGTGAAAAGAGCAAGACACACAAGACCACACATTATATGATTCCAGTCCAGAACAGGGAAACCTTTAGCGACAGAAAGTAGATTAGTGATTGCTTAGGACTGTGGGGATGTGATGTGGGAGGGAAGAGAGTGATAGCTAAAGGGTACGGGTTGGATGTTTGTTTGTTTGTTGTTTGTTTGAGGTGACGAAAATATTCCAAAATTGGCTGTGGTAATAGTTGCCCACATCTATGAATATACTAAAAACCATTACATTGTACACTTTAAATGGGTGAATTGTATGGTATGTGATTCACAATTCAATGAAGCTTTAAAAAAAATCTGCAAAACTTCTAAAGCAGCATGTTAACTGGGATTTTGAGAACTGTGTATCACCTAAAATGGCACGCCAAAATTGGCATGTATGTGCATTTCTGGGGTCTGTCAATTTTGCTGTTTTCTCTATGATCCCCCTCCTCCTACTACCGCCAAAGGTGATCATCACTGCTCTGCAGAGCTGAGGCCCCTTCAAGGGCTCACTGTAATGCTTGACTATGTGGAAAGAATGTGATAAATATTAATGTAATCAAATATGCAGATGCCCAGTTTTTAAAAAATAAACATTATTAGCAATCCCTTTGAAACTAGTAACTAAGCAAGGAATAGGATGCAATACTGTTCCCTGCCTTTATTGTTGTAGAAAAAGGAATGGTTGTGAATTCTATGCTGACATGTAAGATTTTTTATTCTAAACTATTATTTGTAATCTGGAGACCTAATCACTATTATATAGCTACTTGCTGATCATTTTTACATTATTAATACCTTTTACAACTAAGTTTCATGACTTGGCAGGAAATTAAGTTATGTTATTTGTCAAGTTTCTCAACTTTTAACTGAAAACTTCGTGATCAAAAAAAGAACAGGGTCTGGTTATCTCCGAATCAAAAAATGTACCATATGATTTTTCTCTGAATCATTAGAACCACAAAAAGCAGAGAAATGTCATTGCATGATTTGACTTTGTGGAACCATATTTTATCGACCCTGCCCTGGGTAAACACCAAGAGAGGAAAATTAGTAGGGGCTTGTGGAACTGGACTGTTTTGTTTGTTTGTTTGTTTGTTTCTTTGTTGCATTAAAAAAAAATTATGTGTTTCAAGCTACTTGAGACATCTAAGAAAATCAATCATCTCTCTTTCTAACAAGCAAGTGTGTGCTCTCACACTCACACAAAGCACTTCTCTAAATGTGAACTTTTCATTTTGAGGTGCCATATGCCTTCTTCCTAGAATCTATTCTCACTGCGTTCACCGTTTGCGTCCCAGCACTCCCTCGGTCTGATCTGTAGCACTCCCTGTAGCTGCCCGGGCTGCATTGCGCGGAGACTGCACTGGTCGCCTCTCCCCTGGTTAATCCTGCAGTCACTTTCTGGTGATGGAGCCCAGCACCAGAGCATGGAAACAGCTGACTGCTGACTCAGAGGGAAAGCAAGCCACCCACGAATCTCATTGCAGCTCGCTGCTGCATCCCTATCCCATAATCCCTTGCCTGGTTTGCTGCAGTCTTTTCAACAGACGCTCAGTGAGAAAAAGATGTCCTGTAAGATCAAGACCGATTGGTGTGAATACTGAAGGGGGTCTTCCACTTGTTAATGACCCAGAAACCTTCCTGCGACTTTCCAGCCTTCTCTTATTTCCTCCATTTTTCTCTTCCTCTGTTCTGTGCATCAACTGGCACATCACTACTTAGAGCAGAAGATATGCTGGGCTTCTGATGATGGCTGCACTGCATGGTAGGGAATTTTAACCAGTCTCTTTGCATGGTGCTTCCCAACTTGAGGTGTTAGCAGAAACGTGCGTTGTTCTTTTGGATTGCCGCGTAGCTGCAGCGACAGACTTGGGGAGCATTTGATTGCCTCGTTGATTAGTCTGTCTGTCTTCAGAAATGGGTAGGTCCTAAATGTTCAGACTGCTTAGCCAGGTGGGTAACTGATTTCTCCTGCTCTCTCGGTTCTTTTTTCTCCCTTCATCTCTCATGGCGATGCTGCATCCTCTGTAGCTGTAAAATAGAGACCCATTCTTTGCTTAAACAAAGGCACCAAATTAACAAGTATGGGGAGAAAGTCCTGCAAGATTTTCTTATCAAGTTCTCATGTGATCTGACTAGATCTGTATTTTTACCACTCTTTATTTTAGTGTGTATCTTGGCTTGTTTTAAACAGAAGAATTTTGCCCCCTGCATCTCTCTGTTGGGTGCAAACATGGAGATGAAATATTTAATTTGCAGGATTCCTTCCCCGCTGCCCCAGGGTGGAGGAGAACGTGCGACCCTCCCCCACTCTGTCCTCTATTAAAGAACCCTGGGGTTGAGTTCCATGGCTGGCAGTTACCATTGGAAACCCATTCATTCATAATGCATGACTCGACCCTCTGAATTCTGAATGCCATTGAAGGCCAGCAAACAAACATGTAGGAGATAATTTGTTTTTTTCTGACAATTTTTTTTCCTGCCTTTCAAGTACAGTCAAATCTGGGTGGAGCTCAATGATAGCATTAGACAGGAAAAAAAAAAAAAATCCTTGGGTTTTGGATTGGTCCTTAGGTTTGCTTCCTGAAACAGTAGGGATTATTTTTGTGTCAGAGCTTTTTCTACAAGTATGCCCCACCCTGTCATTATTCCTTCTTTTGGGGGGATAGGAGAACGAGTAGCACGGCTGTTTGTTTTAAATTAAAAATTGAATGTTAATAAATGGATTTCTGAACCAAAAGATAAAATGGTTTTTTTGTCTAATGGAAAAGATAGTTTCAATGTAATAGCTTTCAGAATGAAGTGTTTAAAGATTGTTTCTCTAGCTTAGATCATGTTACAGCAGTTTTATTCCTTACGAAAATTTGTTTTAAAAGAAGGTTTTAAACTCCAGTATATATGTAAGGAGAGCCATTTGTTCATGCAGAATTCTTCAAATGACTTATTAAGTGTTAGGATTCAGTTCTGCCTAGTGTGAATCTGTTTTCTGGTGTCTTTCATTATTTCAGGCACAGGCTTGAGTCCCACTGTTCCTAACCCACTATAATGTTAAATAATGCACGCCCCTCCCGAGCAGCACACAATGAGAAGTTTCATGTGTGCTGTGGTATGAGAAAGCAGCTTTCGAATGCAGAGACATGAGTAGTAACCCTTCCTAAACCTTTAAATGTTTCTGTCCAATTTTCTCATAGGAAGACACAAGCGATTTGCATTGGAAAGGTTAAAACACAGCTGAATGTAAAAATTTTCTCTGATAGAACATGCTGTTTCAAGATATACGAATGCGTGTATATAACCCACACATTTTTTTAAAAGGAGACTAAAATCTGTGTACATTTTTTGCCATAGTTAATACTATAGTCCTGCAATGACTTAATTATTTTTTTATTATAACAAAAGCTTCATGGATTTTGTTGCTTGTGAAAAAAAGTTAAAACACTCATTCTTTGTCTTACTAAGAAATGAAAATGTTATTTATCTGGGTATCCTTAAGCATTAATTTCTACATACTTAGGCCTTTCTTTTATCTCTTTTTATTAGGTAGGGGGAAATCCCAAATATGTAGCAATTTTTAAGACTCCCTTTTGCCTCTTTTAATTATTTCTCTTATAAAACTAAGACTACCCAAATATTTTATATATTATTGAAATGTATAGAAGAGAAATACTTTTGAATTTTAAAAAATTTGCTGCCAAATTGTTTACTGTCGTAGTTTTTTCTTCAAAAAATGTGACTTGAATTACTTCTTACTACAGCAAAATGATGATTTGCACGTACCTGTGATAGCCTTTTTCTTTAATCTCTGGTGCCATCTCTGTCCCTTTATTACTTATATAAAGGCTTTGGTTCAGAGTAGAATTTGCTCCATTATAGGGTTGGCTATTAGGGTTTTCTGAATATTTTTATTGTGCAGATGGTCTGAATTCAACGGATTAGATTTCCTCATAGAATCTGGAGCTTTAGATTGGACCAGAAAGTGAGAAAATAATGAGCCAAGTATTCAAATAGCATCATTGCAGGAAACAGATTTCTGCTTTCAGTATGCAAATCTTTCTATTCCCTTTTACTTTACCTCTTCCGTCTTCACATTCTCAACAGCCTCCATTTTTCCATTAAGTGCTTTTTATTATTATTTTTAAACATTATTAATTTAAGTACTTAATTCTAATCAACAACAGAAATAATGTGCTTCCTGTATACCAGGAGCAAAAAGGAGGTTCCTGTTATGTAGAGCTGTGTCTCTTAGTTGTGTTGTGAAATAATTTTCTCCTTTCCCGTCTTGCTAGTTTCTTCCAATCCCTAGAAAGGTACCAGCACTTAGCTCCCTTGCTGATCTCTACCTTTTTTGTGGTCCCAGAATACTTGACCTCTTTGTGTAGTCCCCAAGCAAAGCAAGGGAGGAGACCTGGCAAAGTGATGGATGTGGAGAGAGGAGACCCCAAGCATCTTGACTGTCCCAGAGTGCTGTGAGATGAATGTCTATTAGCCTGACCACTTAACATTCCACCACACAGACCCAGCTTGATCTTAACAATTGCTGCCAAAGGTGAGGCAATGGCCTTCTTTATATACTAAAGAAAGAGGTAGGGGAAATAATAAGGGGAAATATGTCTTTATGACATATCATAAAGACAAGTCAGGGGCTCAGCTTAAAAATCAGCTTCCATTTGGTAAAAACCAATTCATCTGAGGAAGCTGTCATACATCTGACTCTGAAAATAAGGAGAAAAAGAACCTTGGAGAGCTTGGACACACCCTGCCTGAAGATAAAAGTTAAAGGAGATGGCTTTTGAATGCCTTCCCCCCAAACACACACACACACACACACTCATCATCTTCATCATCATCATCATCATCAGGAAAGATAATGCATCTAGCCTTCTGATTTACAAAAGGGCCCATCTGGGATAGAGGCTTGATTTAACTGGAAATGGGTCACCCTGTTTTAATTTCACTAAAGATTGTCCTCTTTTCTTCTAATTGAGACCTCAGTAACAATCCAATTCAATTGCAGGCAAATGATAATAGGCTCATGATTTTAAACATTACAAATACCTTTTTCATCGTTTTAATTTATGCCACATGTTCTGGCAGGTACAGGGTAGCATATTGTGATTTATAGATAATCCAAATGGTTCAGGATTTCCTTTCTATAAATGTACCAGAAGATTTGTAATTGCTTGGAAAGCACATGTTTGCATGTCTGCATGAGAACAATAAAAAATGGGCCGGGCCGGGCACAGTGACTCATGCCTGTAATCCCAGCATTTTAAGAGGCCAAGGCTGGCGGATTGCTTGAGCCCAGTGGTTCGAGACCAGCCTGGCCAATATGGTGAAACCCTGTCTCTACTAAAAATACAAAAATTAGCCGGGTGTGGTGGGGCACACCTGTAATCTCAGCTAGGCTGGAGGCTGAGGTAGGAGAATCACTTGAACCTGGGAGGTGGAGGTTGTGGTGAGCCGAGGTCACACCACTGTACTCCAACCTGGGAGACAGAAGGAGAATATGTCTTAGGGAGAGAAAAAGAAAAAGGCATCTTAATAAATAAATCCAACTAACATGGCACCAAAGAGAAGCAATAACCCAGGAATACCATAAAATTAGACAGTAGGAATGTAATTGAGTACCTTTAGGATGATGTATAATCAAATATGTGACCTCTTACCCACAAATCACTTGTTAAAAGTTTATTTTTCAGCAGAATCTTGGCCTCTGTTACCCTACCACATTCCCTAGAACAGGCAGACAAGATTTTGCCAGCTCCCTCCCCTTCTCAAGAAGAGCGATTTAACGTTGGCTTTTCTCTGCCATTCTTTATTCCTGCTCTTGCTCACTGTGGTGTCAGCAATAAAGAGTCTGGATAGTTTTCTGATCTAAACGGTATAATTTGGGATGGAAATGTGGTCTAAATCTTAGAATTGTGGACATAGGCATTTTTCTTTCATTTCAGCTTCTCCTATCAAGTTCTTTTGCATTCGGTGGTTAATTTCCACCACATTGTAGGAGATTTGAGAAAGTGAGCCAGGAAAAACACCAGAGATGATGTGAGGGAAGAAATGCTGGAGCCGGATTTTTGTATGCCCAAGGATTTTGTTATGTGATCATTGAATTGCTTTTCCCACAACAAGTTCTGTTTAGTTGGCAAGCCCCCATTAATAAGGGATTTATGTGCCAACCTTTTTAGGCTTTTTATTTCCATGCATATGTGTCTGTAATTGCCCAATGGTTCTTCTCGCCCAGTGCACAGATACAGCCGATTTACCAAGACAACAGTATTGCAATAGAGAAAGAGCTTAATAAATGCAGAGCCAGCTAAGTGGAAGACTGGACTTTATTACTCAAATCAGACTTCCCCAAAATTCCAAGGCTAGGGTTTTTCAAGGGTAATTTGGTGGGCAGGGGGCTAGGGAATGGGAAGTGTTGATTGCTTGGGTCAGGGATGAAATCATAGGCGGTTGAAGCTGTCTTCTGGCTGTCTTCACTTCCTGGATGGAATTACAAAACTCGTGGAGCCAGCTTCCTGATCTGGGTGATGCCAGCTGGCCCCTCAGAATACAGGGTCTGAAAAATATCTCGAACACCAATCTTAGGTTTTACAATAGTGACTTTTTTTATTTTTTATTTTATTTATTTATTCAATAAAATCCAGACCCTGCACAATACAATAGTGATGTTATCTATAGGAGCAACTGGGGAGGGTGGGATTCTTGCTACCTGTGGCTACAGGGCTCCTGACTGAACCATAATTCTAACCTTGTGGCTAATTTGTTAGTTTTGTTGTTGTTGTTGTTGTTGTTTTTGAGATAGAGTCTTGTCTTGGCCTCCCAAAGTGCTGGGATTACAGGCGTGAGCCACCGCGCCTGGTCTTATTTGTTAGTTTTATAAAGGTGGTTTTTATCCTGAGCAAGGAGGGACTTGTTTCAGGAACGGGCTGTTATCATTCCTGTTTTAAAGTTAAACTATAAACTAAATTGCTCCCAAAGTTAGTTTGGCCTACATCCAGGAATAAACAAGGACAGCATGGAGGTTAGAAGGAAGATGGAGTCAGCTATGTCAGATTCCTTTCACTGTCATAATTTTTGTATGCCAGATTTTTCTCACTGTCATAATTTTTGTGAAGGTGCTTTCATGTACTCAATAGTTCTGTTTCTTTTTCTGCATCTGTGAACATGTTAAAATATGTCACTAATGTTTACCCTCTGGATGATGGCTTATGTTGCTGAGCATTAGACTATCACGTGGGAGGCTGGGAACAGTGGTTCAAGCCTGTAATCCCAGCACTTTGGGAGGCTGAAGCAAGAGGATCACTTGAGCCCAAGAGTCCAAAACCAGCTGGGCAACATAGTGGGACCCCTTCTCTGCAAAAAATACAAAAATTAGCTGGGCATGGTGGTGCCCACTTGTGGTTGCAGCTACTTGGGAGGCTGAGGTGAGACTCTCACTTGAGCCTCGGAGGTGGAGGTTGCAGTGGGCTGTGATCACGTCACTGCACTGCAGTGGGCTGTGATCACGTCACTCAGACTCTCTGCCTGAGTGACAGAGAGAGACCCTGTCTTAAAAAGAAAAAAAAGACTATCACATAGGGAAGCAGGTAATGTCCGAGGTCAGGTGCAAACATTCAGATGACCGGCAACAACCATACTCTTTATCATGGAATTCAGCAAGTGCTGCTCTTTGCTGCTGCTGTGAATAAGTCCATTTCCATGTTATATTTTGCTAGTTTGATTCATTCAAAAATAATGTCTGCTATGTTCCAGGACCCTTCTAGGCGCTGGAACTACTGCAGTGAACAGTCAGACACAAATCCGTGCCCTTGTGGGCCTTACATTCTAGGGGGAGGGCGGAGACTATATCAAAAATATATAAATTACATAGTATGTTGGAAGGCTTAGTTCCAGCAGCTATAACAAAAATGCCATAGATTGGATGACTTAAACAAAAAGAATGTATTGTTTCACAGTCCTAGAGGTTAGGAAATCTGAGATCAGGGTGCCAGAATGGGGGTTCTAGTGAGGCCCTCTTCTGGCTTTATAGGCAGATGGCCCACATGGCAAAGAGCGGACAGAGTGGGAAAGCAGTCCCCCTCTTATCTCCTCTTACAGGGGCACTGATCCCCTCATAAGGGCTCTACCCTGATGACCTAATCACCTCCCAAAGGCCTCACCTCCTGATCCCATCACACTGGGGGTTAGGGCTTCAACATATGAATTTGGGAGGGACACATACATGGGATCTGTAACAGGAGGTGACCAGTGCTATGGAGAAAAACCAAGCAAGGACCAGGGATAGCAGTGCTAGGTAACTGGTGGCAAGATGCAGTTTTGAACAGAATGGTTGGAGTGAGCAGGTGACACTGAGCTGGACAAAGGGGAGTGAGCTTCTTTGTAAGGGGTATTGCTGTTTGTTTTCCACAGACAGGGAACCTCGGCTAGTCATCCATATGAAAACTGTCATTGGCTAAGGTCAATGTCAAACTAATGTTGACCATTTGTATTATTTTAAAGTGGTTCTTTCTGCCTTTGCTACCATTTCCTTTCTACTGGCTTTTTGTCAATGTGTCTGATGTTAGTCCTACATCCAAAAGCATTCGGGCTTCTTTACAGGCAAAGTCCACCCCAGGCATGTTTTCACACGGATCCCTTCAGAAGTTAGTTTTGCAACTCTCCAGTATTTAGAAGAGCAGTTCTATATTCTGATCTCTTTCATTATAGTGCACTGACTTCCACTGGTTATGTGGGTAAGAAGGGTCTCTGACAATTTAGAAAGCAAGATGGGGAAAGGAGACCAGCAAAGCATCTAGATGAAACATTTGTTGCTTTTTTAATCAAGGAGACCAGAAACTGTGGTAGTGCCTCAACTCTTTGATTGAAGGCTATTGTATATTGAGTGTATTCCTCATGGCATATTCGGACTGATTCAGACTTCCCACAGTGCCTATTAGCTCGTTCTGTGCCTCAGTTCTTCTGAGCACATGGTCCCATTAGGAGCAGTCAAATTTTCTTCCTAGTGTGGGTATACAGGGAAGGATATTATCCTGGCAAATTTGGGGATCTTTGGGGATTGGAAAACTTTTGTGTTGATTCTGGGAGTTCTAAAAATCCAGCTGCCTTCAACAGGTCACTCGTGACAGATCTGTGATACTGTCATGATTTTAAATTAGTGTTAATGAGTAAACTTAATTAATTTACCATACAAATTAGCAATACTACAATACAGAGACTTGCTATCACCCACCAAAATAATTATCAGAAAGTTAGAATGAAATGTTTTCATTTTCGGCTTTAGAGCACAAAATATTTTCAAGAAATTTCATTTAGTCAATGTATATCATTTGATTAAAACAAATTTTTTTCTTGCCCAAAATCCAAAATTGTAAGGTTAAAAAAAAGGAGTAAAATTCAGTATGATGCTTTCTCTCTGCTTTTTTCAATACCCAGCATGGCTCTGATTATTTCAAAGGGTACTATGAAAAATTTCAAAAGCTATTCAAAATAAAATTATTTTTAACTGATTTCAATGGAAAAGTTTAACATCTTTTTAAAGAAAATATGGAACACTTCACAAATTTGCATGCCATTCTTGCTCAGGGGCAATATTTTCTGTATCATTCAAATTTCAGTGCTGCCAAAGTGAGCACTCTTGCCATTTTTACTAGTTACACACGTACACACACTCTCTCTAGTGAAGTGTTAAACTTACATCATTGACTTATCAGATAAGGCAGAAAACTTGAAATCTGACCTTTCTGATTCACTGATTTTACTAAATGACCTTGGGCCAGTCATTTAAACCCTGAGCATTGGTTTTGATTAAGACAGACAAGTCCATTCCTCCCCTAGTCTGATGTCATAGGGATGTGGTTAAGAAAACAGACAGGCTCCCAATATTTTGAGCCCCTGAGAGATGAGCTTCTTTAGAGAAACACTCTATGGAAACTCTAGCAGATAATGGTGGCTGATTGGATGTCATACCTACACGTTTAACTATGGAATGAGTTCTGTCTGAATGTGTCACCCTTGTATAGCAGGTGCTTCACAAGGTTCTATATATTATTTTATTTTGAGTCAGAGTCTCATTCTGTCACCCAGGCTGGAGTGCAGGGGCATGCTAACAGCTCATTGCAGCCTTGACCTCCCGAGCTCAAGCAATCCTCCCACCTCAGCCTCCTGAGCAGCTGGGACTATATATGTGTGCCACCATGCCTGGCTAATTTTTTTTTTTGAGACAGAGTCTCACTCTGTCACCAGGCTGGAGTGCAGTGGCACGATCTGTGCTCACTGCAACCTCCGCCTCCCAGGTTCAAGCGATTCTCCTGCCTCAGCCTCCTGAGTAGCTGGGACTACAGGTGCGTGCCACCACGCCCAGCTAATTTTTATATTTTTGGTAGAGATGGGGTTTTACCGTGTTGACCAGGATGGTCTCAATCTCTTGACCTTGGTATCTGCCCGCCTCAGCCTCCCAAAGTGCTGGGATTACAGGGTGAGCCACTGCGCCTGACCTTTTTTTTTGTATTTTTTTTTGTAGAGATGGGGATTCACCATGTTGTCCAGGCTGCTCTTGAACTCCTGGGCTCAAGTGATCTGTTCACCCGAACTCCCAAAGTGCTGGGATTACAGGTGTGAGAGATGGCACCCAGCCTGTTTTTAAAATCATACTCTAATGAACTCATCTAAAAGGTACAGAGTTGGAAAGTGGGTGTGTCATGGTTGTAACTATACTCATATATATAAATATAATTTTCTGGGTTTTCTTTTCTTTTTTTTTTTTAGGCTAGTCAAGTGAAGCAGTGGGAGTGGAGAAGGAGCAACAAAATCTGTAACTGGTTGTGATCAGTTATCTGTAAACACTACTGCACTTGGACCAGCCAGCAGCCAAATTTTCCTGATAAAAGTTGATACACTTTTAAAAAATTTGGTGACTTGGTAGGAAGGAGAACTATTATTTATATTTGGAAAAGAATGTTTTCTTTAGAAAGTATAGAAGTGTTGCTTCTGTAAATATGGAGTATTTCCAAGCTTTAAAAACAGGCACCAGGCCAAGTTAAAGTGTCATATGTAAACCAAGCTTCTGTAGTGCAGCCTTTTTAAAACACAAGGTCAAGGGCAGTGTTGTGGTTTAAGTAGTGAAAAGGCCATAGGTTTTAGAGACATATACTCCTTGAGTTTGCATTCTGGTAAACTTCTTGACTGAGCCTGTTTTGTTTCTTTTAATCTGTAGAATAAGAATAATAGTATGACCCCTCATGCCTGTAATCCCAGCACTTTGGGAGGCTGAGGCGGGTAGATCACGAGGTCAGGAGATCGAGACCATCCTAGCTAACACGGCGAAACCCCGTCTCTACTAAAAAATACAAAAAATTAGCTGGGTGTGGTGGCAGGCACCTGTAGTCCCAGCTACTCAGAAGGCTGAGGCAGGAGAATGGCGTGAACCCAGGAGGCGGAGCTTGCAGTGAGCCCAGATCACACCACTGCACTCCAGCCTGGGTGGCAAAGCGAGACTCCATCTCAAAAAATAATAATAATACATAATAAAGAATAGTATGACCTCCTGCCCAGGGTCATATTAAATATTAAACCTCTTTTCTTTCTTTCTTTCCCTTTATTTCCTTCCTTCCTTCTTTCTCTCTCTTTCTTTTTCTTTTCCTTCCTTTCTTCTTTCTTTTCTTTCTTCCCTTTCTTTCTTTTGTAACCACCCAACGGGTTCACCTTGCCTGCTGCCTAGACAGAGTCAATTTATCAAGACAAGGGATTGCAATGGAGAAAGAGTAATTCACTCAGAGCCAGCTGTGCAGGAGACCAGAGTTTTATTATTACTCAAACCAGTCGGATCAGAGTTTTTAAAGATAATTTAGCAGGTAGGGGCTGGGAAAGTGGGGAGTGTTGATTGGTCAGATTGGAGATGGAATCATAGAGGAGTCAAAGTGGGGTTTTCTTGCTGTCTTCTGTTCCTGGGTGGGATCACAGAGCTGGCTGAGCCAGATTACGGGTCTGGGTGGTGTCAGTTGATCTACTGAGTGCAGGCTCCGCAAAACATCTCAAGTACTGATCTTTGGTTTTACAATAGTGTTGTTATCCCGAAGAGCAATTTGGGGAGGTTCAGACTCTTGCAGCCAGAGGCTGCATGGCCCCTAAACCTTAATTTCTAATCTTGTAGCTAATTTGTTAGTAGTACAAAGGCAGACTGGTCCTCAGGCAAAAAGGGTCTTTTTGGAAAAGTGCTATTATCAATTTTGTTTCAGAGTCAAACTATAAACTCAATTCTTTCCCAAGGTTAGTTTAACCTATGCCCAGGAATGAACAAGGACGGCTTAAAGGTTAGAAGCAAGATGGAGCCAGTTAGGTCTGATCTCTTTCACTGCTGTAATTTTCTCAGTTATAGTTTTTGCAAAGGCAGTTTCACTTTCTCTCTCTTTTATTTTCTTTCTGTTAAAGAGTATTTTCATAGGGAATTAGAGGGCTCTGGACACCTTTGCAAATATTTAGAAGATGAAGAGGTAAATTTTAGCTCAGCCTTGGTTTATGCCTTTGGTGTAGAAGCCAGAAATTCTTTAAGGTGGTAAAAGAAGCTGTGTTTTGTGTTGTAACTTTTTCCTCTCTTGTGCTCTCAAACTCTGCTGTCTTCTCTTTCTCTGTTGCCCCTTCTGAGTCTCCTTTCCTGGCATGATCCCTAACATTTTGAAACCTTCTCTGAATTAATTAACTTCACCAGGTCTTTCAAATGCCCAGACATGAATACCAACAGATATTTCTTTTAAATTATAGGGAACACCTCTAGCTTTGTCCCTGCCCCATAGCAAATATATTTTAGTTTCAAATCTATAAACCTTGAGTCCTAAAGAAAACACTCTGAACCATATACAAAGTTTTTAATTAAAATTCCAATTATCGCCCCCACGCATATTAATAGCATGTAGGGGAGGAAAAACTTTTATTCTGCCCTCCTAGAGTATGTACCTAGGGTCTATAAATTAAAGTGACAAAAGACAGATTAACAGGAGAAAAAAGGCATACACTTTTTTAATACTATTTTTAATTTTACATTGTCAAGGGCTTCACAACCTCCTCTTTGGGTTTTACATACCATTTGGACAAAGGACAATATATTGTGGAGAACTGCCTAGACAAAAGAAAGAGGGGTTTGGACTCCTGGGGCAGTAAGTTGTCGGAATGTATGGTAGATAAGGTTTGTTTAGTAAGATCATTTTGCAAGATCATCTCCATGCAGTCTTCAGTGTTTAAGAGACTTCTCTTCCTGGCTCCGGAGAGAGAGGCACCTTTACAAATGGAAATTTCCTTTACAAAAGAGAAATTTATGCCCCACTTTTAGGCACATGGGGAAGGGCAGAGAGGTCCTCTTCTGTCTGTCCTTTCTATATAGCTTTCAGCTCAAAATAATCCTTATATCAAAGTGACATATTTTGGTGTGACACAGTCCAACCTCTTCAACTACAATAGTTGGAAAAACATATTCAATTTTAATAAGAATATAAAAGGTAAATATATGTTTAAATATAGTCATGGCTAAAGGCATAAGCAGACATAGCTATATAAAGTATTTATCCCCTTAGTCACCACTGCTTTGAAACCCAGCGAACATACCTCTTTGTACAACACGCCATCTTTTAATTTGTTTTGTTTGCGTGGCGAACATGTGAGGATTTTATTGATTTACAAAACAAACAACAGGGAGCTCACTGTACTCCTGTAGCAATAAAGGTTGGCTTACTGGTCATTTTGAGGTCACTGACGTTGACTTCTACCTTAATTTATAACACAGTGCTTACGGTGAAAGAGCCAGTAATTGACTTGTACATACAGATCATTATATATTTTTCTGTTTTGATTTTCTGTCTGACAGCAGCAGCGTGCAGGGTCAAAGACAGCCGGCCCCCCATGTCAGTGGTCTAGGATGGCCAGTGAAGGCACCAACATCCCAAGTCCTGTGGTGCGCCAGATTGACAAGCAGTTTCTGATTTGCAGTATATGCCTGGAACGGTACAAGAATCCCAAGGTTCTCCCCTGTCTGCACACTTTCTGCGAGAGGTAAGCCTCCTTTGTGCTTGGAGAAGGGAGTTTCACAGGCTGACCTCCTACAACCTACTGCAAGATTCTTTCCCAGAATCTACAGTTACCTTTGAGAGAAAACTAATCTCTTGTGCCTTTGCCAGACATTGAAAAACGGAATCATGAGTTGCAAATAATTTACCTTATTTCAAACCATTATAAGCGGGAGAAAGCAATCTAGTAACTACTGCTTCATTTACACAAGAGATGGAGCATTAAATAAGAATGTTAAGTTGAAAAATCTTTTAAAACTTCCCTTTGTTCTTTGTGAAACAGTTTTTGTCCACAGCAGATCCCTACAGAGGGTCTTTGAGAGTCAATTAAAAAAATCTATCGTTTCCTCCCATATAACAAATCAGGTAAAACATCTGCATATATGAGTGGTTACTTCAAAGGGTATAGCTTCTTTTCCAAAGATTCTTCAGACACATACTAATGTCACATTTGAATGCTATGATGTTTTAGATAAAGAAAAATATATATATATATTAAATAAATTACCTGACTATGTAATTTGTTATATGTGAAAACAGACTTCCTTATTTATCTTTTTGATAGAGTATTTGCTTTTGGAGAGGGGCGTTAATCAGTTATCAAAATATACTTTTACTCCATTGTTTAACTTACCATGTAAGTATAAGTTTGTTAGTAATTAGTTTATCTTACTTATAAATATTTCCCTAGTGAAGTTATATAACTTTCTCAAAAATAAATATGGTAATTATGTTTTATAGCATTTTGTTAAATACATTTTTATCATTATTTAATATACATACTGAAAATGCTTTACTTCCTATGATAGAACTGGAAATCAGTATTTCAAATGGCTTCAAATCTATGCTGATTACACAAATATCTGATTTAACATGTCTTTGTTATCTGACTGACCATTTTTTGAGTTGATTTACTTTGCAAGGTTCAATTGCAAAAGAATAACCATATCCTTCATGGTGGTGATGGATGGAAGGAGAAGGTAGATTTGTTACTAGCAGTTGTGGCTTTTTGTTTGTTTGGGGTTGTGTGGGGTTTTGTGTGTGTGCATGTGCTTGTGTATATGGGTTTTGGTTTGTTTTAGTGGTAGTATATAGAGCACTTTTTATTTTATTCATTTTATACTTTGGCTTAAGTGCTTGTTAATTCGTATTCCGAAATAATTAGAGTGTGATTCCTCCATCCCCTTAATGGGTACACCTAAAACATGAATACCAGCTAATCGTTCATGTGTTCCTGAGCACACATGATAAGATCGTTTCCTGACGTGTGGCAGTCAGCATAGCTTGGCAGACACTCTCTATAGAAGTGCATTCAGAGCCACTCAGTCTGAGCTTGGCAGAATTGCCCCATATCCCAGGATTCAGTGTCCAGCCTATCTATTGTTTGGGTCCTACTTCCTCACCCTGACAGGTGAGAAGCAACACTCTGGCTGCCCTAGGTCTGCCCATGCTATCTTCTTCAGGGGTCTAGCCCAACCTACTCCCACTCCCCATCCAATAGCTAGTGGTGGAGATTTGTGAGATCCTGCTACAGCAAGTCCTTACAGAATGCTGTGTTAAAATTGTTCCAGCCTCATGCATGTTGAGATGATTTCCTCTTCTTTTATATTTTATTTTATTTATTTATTATTTATTTACTTATTTTGAGACAGGATCTCACTCTGTCACTCAGTCTAGAGTGCAGTGGCACAATCACAGTTCACTGCAGCCTCAATTTCCCAGGCTCCAGAGATCTTCCCACCTCACCTTCTTGAGTAGTTGGGACCACAGGTGCACACCACCATGCCTGACTATAGAGACAGGGCTTCTCCATGTTGCCTAGGCTGGTCTCAAACTCCTGAGCTCAAGCAATCCAACTGCCTCGGCCTCCCAAAGTGTTGGGCTTACAGGTGTGAGCCACTGCGTCCAGCTGAGAAGATTTCTGTTTGAAGGTGTTGAAGGTGCTGGCAACTTTCCTTAAAATTTTTGAGACAAAGTCTTGCTCTGTCACCAGGCCGGAGTGCAGTGGCATGATCTCAGCTCACCGCAACTTCCCCCTCCTGGGTTCAAGTGATTCTCCTGCCTCAGCCTTCCAAGTAGCTGGGACTACAGGCATGCGCAACCATGCCCAGCTAATTTTTGTGTTTTTAGTAGATACGGGGTTTCACTATGTTGGCCAGGATGGTCTCTATCTCTTGACCTCGTGATCTGCCCACGTTGGCCTCCCAAAGTGCAAGGATTACAAGCATGAGCCACTGCGCCCGGTGGGGAAATTTTCGTTTATGCTGAGACAAAACTTTACAGCTTGTCTCACTGTCGGGAGAGTGAGCTCTAGGACCCCCATGTTCAGTCTCTGCTGGACATTCACACTGGCTGCTCAGTGAGCACTTTACAGTCACTCTCTTATCCCACATCTTCCAAAACAGCATCAATGGGCTTGAAGGAGAGCAAAGCCAGACACAGCTGCTGGCCCCTTGGAACTCACAGCCTAGTGGAGGAGCCAGTCATTAACACCCTAATTGCTCAGACTAATGTGAAATTAAACCAGTGACAGGTGCTGTACACGAGAAGTACACAGGAAACAATATAATAGAGGAATTTGCCCTAATCAGGGAAGGCTTCCTTGCAGAAGTGATGATCATGCAGAAACCCCAATGATGAGTAAAAATTAAGCAAAGGGGAGTGAATAGCATTTGAGGTATGTGCAAAGGTGCTATAGTGGGAGGTTGCTATAGTGAGTGAGAGGTGCTACAGTGAGAGGGTTATTCAACACTGGGGAAGAACTTAAATAAGCCCACTGTGGCTGGTATGCAGCAAATGAGGGGAAGAGAGAGAAAATATGTAGGTTGTAGGCCATATGAGATGTGTAATCTATGTTGCCATGTATGTATTTTTGTCTTTGTTGTAAGAGCAGTGAAAGTGGAAACCATGGCAAGGCTTTCATCTCAGATGGTGTGGGAGGGAGATTTAAATGACTAACTTTGAGTTTTGAGAAGGTCACTCTGGTTGCAATGTGGAGAAGTGTTAGAGGGTACAAGGATGGTAATATAGCAGGGGATGAAGAGAACTGGAGAGGTTAGAAAGATACATAGGCACTGACATGCTTTGGTGGTGGGTTGGATATGGGAAATGAAGAACAGTAAGGGAGTTACTGTTTTAAGAATGACTCCTAGTTTCTGGTTTGTTTAAATAAATGGATGGAGGTGCTATTCATCAAGAATGGCAGAGGATACAGTCTGGGAGCAGATCTTGGGTTTGGTTTTGTTCATATTGAGTTTTAGGACCTGCAAGACATCTAAGAAAAGATGTCAAGAAGTCAGCTAATGGGGCTCAAAGGAGATGTCTGTGGGAAGAAATATAATTGTGGGAACCTTATGCTTGTAGCCACACATGTGATGTGAATATAATATTCCAGAAAGAGAAGAGGTCTTATGATGAATGGAACCTTGATTAACTCAAAACTGTACTGACTCAGAAAAGATAGAGCAGACAGGAGAACCTTGTGAGTGTGGTTTCATACAGTCAAGGGAAGAGAAATTTTTCAATAAAAAGGAAGGTGAGCAGAGCAATAGTCAAGCTTAATGATACTTCCCAGAAGTCTAGTAAGATAAAATTGAAAAACATCTGCTGCATTCAGGCGTCATTAATGACCTTAGCAAAAGCTGTTTCATGTCTGGTATTGGTTCAGGGCTAGCTACCTCTGTGACATAGAAAAGATCAATGAATGTCTCTGACGTCAGTTCTATTCATCTGCAAAATAAGGGGAATGGGGCTAGGTTGGTGTGTTTTGAATTGTTTGGCTAGGTACTGGAAAAATTGTATAGTCTGATTATTGAGAGCTTAAGATTATGGTGCCAAACTGCCTGTGTTTGAATTTGTACTCTGCCCCCGGCCAGCTAAGTATCTTGGACAAGTACCCCAGCCTGTCTCTGTCTGTTTCATCATGTGTCTCAAGGAATCATAACAGTAACTACCTCATAGGCTCTTTGGAAGTACTTTGAATTCAATGAGCAACATATGTGTGAGTCATTATTAGTGACACACTTCTTTAACTAAATGAGTTAAGTTGATACCTGTTGAGTAGAGACAAGGAGAAGAGATGGTGTGGCTCTGACTCTGGGTGTCCCATCCTTGCTTCAAGCAAACCTTTCCACTTCGATGTGTTTTTCATATCTCATTATGATTTTGTATGTAAGAAGAATTTCATTGCTAACAAAAATATTTGATGTGTTTCTTCCATTTTCAAAGTCCACACATTTGTGAGCCCACTGCTAGATATTGTGAGCCAGTGCTTCTCAAACTTTAACATGTATGCAAATCACATGGGGAGCTGACTCAGCTGGTGTCAGATACGGTCTATGATTCTGCATTTCTACCAAATGCATCCCCCAGGGAGGCTGAGGCTGCTCATCCCTGGACCACACTTTATGTGCCAAGGCTCTGGAAAACACTACAAAGGCCAATGACATTTTTTTTTCCTTGAGCATAATCATTTGCCTGATTAGTGTGAGTACAGCTTACCTGTTGGTTTCTGAAATATTATTTTTCTAGTAATGGAGACTGGGATGGGAGTTTCTGCCAAACACCTTGTGTAGTCACTGAGAACATGTATGGTATCTGTGAGAAGTGGTGGTTTTGCGCTGTGCTAAGTGTCCCTCCACCTCTGCTTCTGCAACAGGTGCCTGCAGAACTACATTCCCACCCACAGTTTAACCCTCTCCTGCCCAGTGTGCCGCCAGACCTCCATCCTGCCCGAGAAAGGGGTGGCTGCGCTCCAGAACAATTTCTTCATCACAAACCTGATGGACGTGCTGCAGCGAACTCCAGGCAGCAACGTTGAGGAGTCTTCCATGCTGGAGACAGTCACTGCTGTGGCTGCGGGAAAGCCTCTCTCTTGCCCAAACCACGATGGGAATGTAAGTGGCTCGGATGGCAGATACTGCCTGGGAGCATGACTACTGTGGCCTTGGGGAGGCTTTGGGCACATCTGAGATTACACATTGAAACGGAACTCCATCTGGAAAAACGAGTAATTAAAAAAGATTTTACCAGCCCTCAGACTACTTTACCTGCTCCCTTTCTTTGACCAGAACTATTTAAATAACGAAATCAATCTCCACTATGTCTCCTTCACACATATTGTTGGTATCCCCAGGAGAGCAAACCAGTAGCTAATTGCAAGCTGGGCATACTTTGACCTGTATAAACATCTGTGTAATAAATTATGGATACAGATTTAACAATGGATAAGTTCTGCAAGTTGAGATGATTATTAAAATGTTAATTAGAGTTCTTTATTTTCCTTGGGAGGGATATTTTCTCATGCTACATGAGACCTTATTCCTTATTAATAGATAGAATTTGAAGCTATGTGAATCCCTGGTAGTAGATTATAGATTATGAATTCCAAACATATTTCCTGCTACTAGTGAGTACAATAACTGTTAGAAGCTCAGGAGGACCTGTGTGTACCATCAAGTAACTGATTCACAATAGCTGTGTAACCTGAAGAGGCAGCACTGTGTAGTGTCTAAGGACATTGGCTTTGGAGTCAGGCTGCCTGATCCAAATCCTGCTCTTAAACTTATTCCCTGTGCCAGCTTTGGCAAGTTTATTAAACTCTCTGTGTCTCTTTTCCTTATCAGTTAAAAAAAAAGTAATAATAGTATTTACTGTATAGAATATTGGAAGAATTAAATTTTCAAGTCATGTAAATCCTATAGTAACATCTTGAGAAATGTCAACTTTAAAATGTTTTAATTAATGACTTTATATTCATCTCATTTGTATATTGGTCACTTCAAAAGTATTTGAAACTGCTTAAAATAGAAGGCCCAGGTATAATAAAACCACTAAGACAAGCAAGCAGTCATTAGAGCAAAGCAATTCTTATTAGCCACACTACTGTTTATTTACCTCAGCTCCCAGCATTCTCTCTGCACGCTGTGCTGGAGCCTCACCAGCCTCCTAGAACCTGCCAAATGGTTTCCCTCCTCAGGGCCTGGCTGTTCTGTTCCTTCTGCCTGGGTTGCTCTTTGTTCCCTCTTTATGTGACGAGCTCATTCTCTTCCTTGAAGTCTCACTGCAGATTTCTCCTGCACACAGCAGTCTTCTCCACCTGTACCATCTAACACAGGTCGCCTCTTACAGCCGGTTACCCTCCATCATGTCCCTTCTTTCTTTCCTCCCTGGCGCTCACTGTAGTCTGCCTGCCATCAACTGTGTATTTGTGTACTTATTAGTCCTGGCTTTCCCTCTAGAATGTGAGCTCTGGGAGGGCAAGGACCTGTCATTAGACCCCTAGCACTGAGGGCAGTGTCTTATACATAGAAGTCAATACATATTTGTTGAACAAATTTGCCAGACACTGTATTTGGCTCCTTAAACCTCCCTCTGCAAAGTAGTTGTTAGTTACTTTCACTTTATAGATGAAGAAACTGAGGCTGGAACAGTTTAAGTCACAAAGCTTGCTGGGCACATCGTAAAAGCTAGCCCTGGAGGAAATAGCATCCTCAGCTTTCTGGTAGCCAAAACAAGAGAAGGACACCATAACTTACACATCTGTAGCGATTTAATTGAAGGGACACCAGACTATTAATAACTATCAGTTTTCCCTGCATTGTACGCCAAGGGAAATTGATCGTGTAAATTTTGTAAAAAGAACTTTTAAATGCTGCCTTTGAAAGCAGTTTGAGTATTTTCTTCATGACTGCTTCTCACACTGGCACTTAGTGAATGCTGAGGCTGTCTTTGCCTGGAGCTTGCACTCTAAGTACTAGTTCTGGTAAGGTATTTCTATCAGGTGTAAGAGTGCCCCTTAAAATGAGGCTCTCGGGAGACGTGACTTGATAGAGGAGTAAAGTCTTAGAAACATTAGATTGTTTTGTTTTTTATGGGTTTTTCAGTGTTTGTTTTTGTTTCTGAGACGGGCTCTCGATCTGTCATCCAGGCTGCAGCAACACGTTCATGGCTCACTGAAGCCTCATCTTCCTGGCTTAAGCGATGCTCCCACTTCAGTCCCGTCCTCTGCCCCAGTATCTGGGACTACAGGTGCATGCCACCATGCCCAGCTAATTTTTGTATTTTCTGTAGAGACAGGGTTTCACTATGTTGCACAGGCTGGTCTCAAACTCGTGGGCTCAAGTGATTCACCTGCCTTGGCCTCCCAAAGTGCTGAAATTACAGGTGTGTGCCACTATGCCCGGCCGAGCTAATATTTCTGACTGTCATTATTTCTCATTCTACATGACAGCCCCTTCACATCCCAAATTTACACCAGTGTCTCTAGTAGGTCTCCTGATGTTTCTAAGGGCCAGACATGGTGGCTCATGCCTGTAATTCCAGCACTTTGGGAGGCTGAGGCAAGCCAATTGCTTGAGCCCAGGAGTTTGAGACCAGGCTGGGCAGCATGGCAAAACGCCACCTCTACCAAAAATACAAAAATCAGCTGGGCATGAGGGGGGTGCACCTGTAGTCCCAGCTACTTAGAGGCTGAGGTAGGAGGATCCTGTGGGCCCAGCCGGTGAGGCTGCAGTGAGCCATGATTGCCGACCTGGGCGACAGAGCAAGACTCTGTCTCAAAAAAAAAAAAAATTAAGAAAAAAAAAATAAATGTTACCTCCATAAGTAAAGTGAGACTGTCATGAAATTCAGGCAACAGCTTGTAGCTCAAGGAAGCAACTAGAACATGGGGACAGGGGAGGTGAGGATGAGGCACAGGTGGGCCTGAAAAGAAAGAGCGATTAGGATGAGCTGTGAATGTCATTAAGAACATGTTTGATGTCAATTTCTTAAATTGCAAAAGCATCAAAGCCTTCCGAACAGGAGTTAGGTATTTTATTGACATTTTGGAGGAATGGGGTGGCGGACGCTAAAGGCTGGGGAACCAATTATGAGTTTACTGAATTGTCCAAATGAGAGATAAGAGGTGGAACTAGTATAGCATCAATGGGCCTGGAGAAGAGAGCGTGAATTTCAGAGAAAAGAGTACTCTTTGACTCAAGAATCTGCCTCCCACAAATAAAAAGGCATGTGCTAAAGTCTGTTAAGCTGAGCTATTAAGATCATGAGAACTTCAGCAACTAAAATTAATCTTATACTGGGTCACAAAGAAAATATCACTATATTTTCCCATTGTGTAAACCAAGTTCCTGCCCTACAGTGCGCTAAAATTACATTAGTAACACATGTTGATGGGGAAAAAACAAATCTCCTTTAAAAGTTAGTAATTATTTACTCAGAGAAAATAATAGAAAATTGGACTATTTACAAAATATTGGAAGTGGAAACTTTTTCTATCAAATGTGTAGGGTGAAATCTCTACCCAGGAAATTTCATAGGTTTAAGTATTTTCCTTTATTTAAAAAGAATTCCAGCCTGGGCAACATAGTGAGTCCTCATCTCTACCAAAAAAAATCAAAACATGAGGCCGAGCACAGTGGCTCATACCTGTAATCTTAGCACTTTGGGAGGCCGAGACGAGTGGATCACCTGAGGTCAGGAGTTCAAGACCAGCCTGGCCAACATGTTAAAACCCAGTCTCTTCTAAAAATACAAAAATTAGCTGGGTGTGGTGGCACATGCCTGTAGTCGCAGCTACTCGGGAGGCTGAGGCAGGAGAATTGTTTCAACCTGGGAGGTAGAGATTGCAGTGAGCCAAGATCGTGCCACTGCACTCCAGCATGGGCAACAGAATGAGACTCTGTCTCAAAAAAAAAAAAAAAAAAGGTTGGGGGGTGGTCAGGAGGATTGCTTGAGCCCAGAAGGTTGAGGCTGCAATGAGCTGTGATCGTGCCAAAGTACTCCTGCTTGGGTGACAAAGCAAGACCCTGCCCCTACCCCCACCTCCCCCAAAAAAGAATTCAACTCAAGTTAGGAAAAGAGTAATAAAATAAACATATGGAACATATACAAAGAAAGAAAAGAATAGAAATACCTATACATAGTATAGTATGTTTATTAAATACATAGTATATATGTTTCTGTATTTTAGGAAAAGCTAGAAAGGTCTCTCATTTCATTTGTGATAATTTGTGATGTGCTTATAACCCTGATACCAAAACTTAATGAAGACAGAACAAAAAGAAAATCATTAGTAGCTTAATTTATGACATTAGCTGTAAAATTATTAAATAAAATACCCCAGCAAATTCCTTTTTTTTTTTTTTTGGCTGGGTCTCACTTTGTCACCAAGGCTAGAGTGCAGTGGCACTATCTATCATAGTTCACTGTGACCTCCAACTCCAGGGCTCCAGTGATACCCCTACCTCAGCCTCCAGAGTAGCTGGGACTACAGGCGCATGCTACCATGCCTGTCTAATTCTTTAAGTTTATCTTGAGACAAGGTCTTATGTTGCCCAGGCTGGTTGCAAACTCCTGGCCTCAAGGGATCCTTCCACCTCAAGGGACCTCCCAAAAGTGCTAGGATTACAGGTATGAGCCACTATGTCCGGCCGCCCAGCAAATTCTTTTTTTTCTTTTTCTTTTTTTGAGACAGTCTCTCTCTGTTGCCCAGGCTGGAGTGCAGTGATGTGATCTTGGCTCATTGCAAGCTCCGCCTCCTGGGTTCACGCCATTCTCCTGCCTCAGCCTCCCGAGTAGCTGGGACTACAGATGCCCGCCACCATGCTCGGCTAATTTTTTGTATTTTTAGTAGAGATAGGGTTTCACCGTGTTAGCTAGGATGGTCTTGATCTCCTGACCTCGTGATCCGCCTGCCTCGGCCTCCCAAAGTGCTGGGATTACAGGCGTGAGCCACCTGCCTGACCTGCAAATTCTTAATATGTAAAAACACTTACAAATTAAGAAAAATATGAGCATCATAAAAGAAAATGAGCAAAGAACTCAGAAAATCCACAGAGGATATATAAATGCCTAAAAATCATATATGGAAAAATGTCAAGCTTCACAAATAATCAGTTCTTCTCAAATTAACTACAAATTTTTTAAAAGGTAGTAACCAGCGCTCTTGAGGGTATGTATGGTGAGACATTTTCATATGCTGTGGGTGGAAGGGTAAATTGCTCTTCAGAAAGTTTGTGTCAATTTGACAAAATATAATGAGTATTTTACACAACCTCTCATTTTTTAATCCAGTAATTCCATCAGTGGAAATATTTCTAAGGAAATAGCTAGAGTGGAGGATAAAGTTCAAAAATTGGAAATAATCTAAATGTGCAACATTAGGGGGCAAGAATGCTTGGAAAATTAGCAGCATGTGCCTTAAATAATTCTATTGTTTGATTATAGATTGTAGAAGTTCATTGCTGCTGTTTTGAAACAGAAGTCTTCATTATTCAAGCCAAATGCATGCAATGTTCCAGATAAATTGCTGCAGTTAGTTGCTGTGAGTAGATCTTTAAAAACAATCCAAGCATCTGAAGGTTAATAAAATCAAGTCATTAACAATAAAGCAGGGTGCTACCATCCCCACTGTCTGATGCTAATTGGCACGGGTGAATGAAAGCCTGTCATCAACTTTAAGTGCTGCGACACTATCTGTCTTCTAATTAAACTGCCATGGTGGCATTGTTCAAATACAAAAGAGAAAGAAGAATAATGGCCAGTGATCTAACAGGTTCTTTGCACTTAATGCAGACACTTGAGCTCATGCTTCCTGGTCCCTGGAACACAAATGATCATTAAACCCTGTTATTGGTTGCTTAGGCACCTGACTATCAAGGGTGTCAAAGGTGCAAAGGAGAGGTCCTCATTAAGACTGCCCTGCCGCTAACAAGTTTCCACTTCGCTAACAGGTTTCCACTTCCACTAACAAGTTTCTGCTTCCATATCAGGATCAACTGTCAGTTCCCTTAAGAAGCCTCAGGATTGGCTGCAAGGCCCTGACCCTCCTTTTTGCATGTTAGGAATGCATAGGATCCCGCCAATCTCTTCTGGTGAACAGAAGTGGTGACTATCCATCAACAAGCTCATCCTGTTTTGGCCTGCCCACCCACCCTGGGCCACACCAGCATTGTCTCACTGGAGATGGATGAAATGGATGAGCTCAGCAGAATTACAGGCCCCACACAATTAACTCTCAGCTTGAACCAAAGCTGTCAGAACCCAAGCACAAGCCTTTGAGAATGACTAGCTGTTGATACTTCAAAATCATTTCAGGGCCTTGGCTTCCCAAGACACACTTAAGATATTGAACTAGAAATAATAACCCAGGTCTGCTGCTGTCTCTTCAAAGCTGTGATCAATTTTTGTTTGTTCATTTCTGATGTAAAATTCAGACTGGGCTTGGTGGCTCACTTTGGGAGGCCAAGGCAGGAGGATCACTTGAGGCCAGGAGTTTGAGACATGACTGGGTGACAAAGTGAGACCCTGTCTCTACGAAAGTAAATAAATACATAAATACAAGATAAAAAACAAAATTCACATCACATAAAATTTAATATTTCATCCATTTTATTTGTTTGTGTTTTTGTTTTGAGACAGAATCTCACTCTGTCACCCAGACTGGTCTCAAATTCCTGGGCTCAAGCAATCTGCCTGCCTCAGCTTCCCAGAGTGCTAGGATTACAGGTGTGAGGCACTGAGCCTGGCCTGTTTTTTTTTGTTGTTGTTGTTTTTGTTTGTTTGTTTTTTGTTTTAGAGACAAAGTCTTATTCTGTCACCCAGACTAGAGTGCAGTGGCATGACCATGGCTCATGGCAGCCTCAATCTCCCAGGCTCAAGTGATCCTCCCACTTCAGCCTCCCAAGTAACTGGGACTATAGGTGCATGCCACGAACCTAGCTAACTTTTTTTCTTTTTTTTTTTTTTTAGGAGATAGGGTTTTGCTATGTTGCCCAGGCTGGTCTTGAACTCCTAGGCTCAAAGGATTCTCCTGCTTGGACCTCCCAAAGTGCTGGGATTATAGGAGTGAGCCACTCCACCAGGTCTCAACCATTTAAAAAAGTACAACTAATGTGGTTTTTAGTATAGTCACAAAGTTGAGCAAACATCAGCATTGTCTAAATTACAGAACATATTCATCACCCCAAAAAGAAACTCCATGCCCATTAAGCAGTCACCTGCTACTCCCTCCTCCCACTAATCCCCGGCAACCATCAGCCTGTATTCTGTCTCTGGGTTTGCCTCTTATGGACATTTGATATAAATGGAATCATACAATATGTGAGTTTTAGAGTCTGGCTTCTATCAATTAGCATGTTTTCAATTCTTCCATGTTATAGTATTTTAGTACTCTTTTTAATGGCTAAATAATATTCCATTATATAGATATACCATAATTTATTAATCCATTCATCAGTTGATGGACATTTGAGTTGTTTCCACTTTTTGGCTATTACGAATAATGCTGCTGTGAACATTCATGTACATGTTTTTGTGCAGACATATGCTTTCAATTGTCCTGGGTATGTACCTAAAAGCGGAATTGCTGGACCATATGGCAATTCTATGTTTAACTTTTTAAGGAACCACCAACTGTTTTTTTTTTAAGAGAGAGTCTTGCTCTTTTTCCAGGCTGGAGTGCAGTAGTGGAATCTCGGCTCACTGCAACCTCCACCTCCCAGGTTCAAACAGTTCCCTTGCCTCAGTCTCCCGAGTAGCTGGGACTACAGGTGCATGCCAACACATCCCGCGAATTTTTTATATTTTTAGTAGAGACGGGGTTTCATCATCTTGGCCAGGTCTTGATTTTTTTTTTTTTTTTTTTTTTTTTTGAGACAGAGACTTGCTCTGCCACCCAGGCTGGAGTGCAGTGGTGTGATCTCAGCTCACTGCAGCCTCTCCTCCTGGGTTCAAGCAATTCTCCTGCCTCAGCCTCCTAAGTAGCTGGGATTACAGGTGCATGCCACCATGCCCAGCTAGTTTTTTTTGTTTTGTTTTTTTTTTTTTTTGAGATGGGGTCTCACTCTGTCCCCCAGGCTGGAGTGCAGTGGTGTGATCTTGGCTCACTGCAACCTCCGCCTCCTGGGTTCACGCCATTCTCCTGCCTCTGCCTCCCAAGTAGCTGGGATTACAGGCGCCTACCACCACGCCTGGCTAATTTTTGTATTTTTACTAGAGACGGGGTTTCACCGTGTTAGCCAGGATGGTCTTGATCTCCTGACCTTGTGATCTGCCTGCCTCGGCCTCCCAAAGTGCTGGGATTACAGGCGTGAGCCACCACGCCCGGTCTTGTATTTTTTTTTTTCAGTAGAGACAGGGTTTCACCATGTTGGCCAGGCAGGTCTCAAACTCCTGACCTCAGGTGATCTGCCCACTTTGGCCTCCCAAAGTGTCGAGATTACAGACGTAAGTCATTGCGCCCAGCCTGGTTTTTTTTGTTTTGTTTTTTGTTTTTTTTTTTGAGACAGAGTCTCACTCTGTTGCCCAGGCTGGAGTGCAGTGACATGATCTCGGTTTACTCCAACCTCTGCCTCCTGGGTTCAAGTGATTCTCCTGCCTCAGCCTTCTGAGTAGCTGGGATTACAGGTGCCCAGCACCATGCCCGTATTTTTAGTAGAAACGGGGTTTCTGCCATGCTGACCAGGCTGGTCTCTAATTCCTGGTCTCAAGTGATCTTCCGACCTTGGCCTCCTAAAGTGCTGGAATTATAGGCATGAGCCACCATGCCTGGCCAGAAACCACCAACTGTTTTCACAGTGGCTGCACCAATTTACATTTCCACTAGCAAAGCATAAGTGTTCTAATTTCTCAGCATCTTTACCAACCCTTATTATTTTTGACTTTTTGATCCTGACTTTTGATTCTAGTGAGTATGCAATAGTATCTTGTTGTGGTTTTGATTTGCATGTGCCAAATGATTAACAATGCTGATCATATTTTCATGTGCTAATTGACCATTTGTATGTCTTCTTTGGAGAAAGTCTATTCAAGTCCTTTGCCCAGTTTTGAATTGGGTTGTTTATCTTTTTGTTGTTGAGTTGTATAATTTTTAATATGTTCTGGATTATTATACCCTTATCAGATATGACTAGCAAATATTTTCTCCCATTTTGTGGGGTTTCTTTTCACTTTCTTATTAGTGTCTTTTGATTCAGAAATACTTTTAATTTAACGAAGGCTAATTTTTTTATTTTTTCTTCTGTTGCTTGTGCTTTTGGTGTCATAGCTAAGAATCCATTGCTGATTCAAGGTCATGAAGATTCACCCCTGTTTCCTTCTAAGATTTTTACAGTTTTAGCTTACATTTAGGTCTTTTATGTATCTTGAGTTCATTTTTGTATATGGTTTGAAGGAAGGGTTTAGTTTCATTCTTGTACATGTGAATTTCCAGTTACCTCAGCATAATATGCTGAAAAGGCTATTTTTCCTGTTGAGTTGTGTTGACACCTTTGTCAAGAATCAATTGACCATAGATGCATGGGCTTCTTTCTGTACTTGCCGTTTTATTCCATTGATCTATATGCCTATTTTTATGCCAGTACTACATTGTTTTGATTACTGTAGCATTATAGTCAGTTTTAAAATTGGTAACTATGAGTCCTCCAATTTTGTTCTTTTTCAAGATTGTTTTGGCTATTTAGTAGTTTTCGGTATTCAAGTCTTGCATTTCCTTGGTTAAATTTATTTCCAACTATGTTATACTCTTTTTGATAATATTGTAAATTTATTTATTTATTTATTTTAAATAGAGACAGGTCTCACTATATTGGCCAGCCTGGTCTTGGGGCAAGCAATCCTCCTGCCTCAGCCTCCCAAAGTCCTGGGAATACAGGCATGAGCCACCATGCCTAGCTTGGAATTGTTTTCTTAATTTCTCTTTTGGATTATTCATTGTTAGTGTTTAGAAATACAACTGATTTTTGTTTGTTAATCTTGTATCCTACAACTTTGCTGAATTCATTTATTAGCTCTAATTGTGTGAATGTGTGTGTGTGTGTGTGTGTGTGTGTTTATTCTTTAGGATTTTCTGTATATAAGATCATGTCATCTCTGTATAGAGAAATTCTTAATTCTTCCTTTCCAATTTTGGTGCATTTCATTTCTTTTTCTTGCCTAAATGCTCTGGTCAGCACCTTCAGTACATTGTTGACTAGAAGTGATGAGAGTGAATATCCTCTTGTTCTTGAGTAAGTATGATGTTAGCTGTGGGTTTTTTGTAGATGCTCTTTATTAGAAGGAGGAAGTTCCTTTCTATTTCTAGTTTGGCATGAAGCGGTGTTGGATTTTGTTAAACGCTTTTCCCACATTAATTGAGATGATAATGAGTTTTTTTCTCTCATTCTATTAATGTGATGTATTACATATAGTAATTTGTCTAGGTGAGCCACCCTTGCATTCCTGGGATAAATCCCACCTGCTCATGATGTATAATCTCTTTAATATACAGCTGGATTCTGTTTCCTAGCATTTTATTAAGAATTTTTTCATCCATATTTATAGGGGTTATTGGTCTGTAATTTTCCTGTGGTATCTTTGGCTTTGGTATCAGGGAAATACTGGCCTAAGAGAATGAGTTAGGAAGTATTACCCCTCAGCCTCTTCTATTTTTTTTTACAGAGTTTAAGAAAGATTGGTGTTAGTTCTTCTTAAAATATTTGGTTGAATTCACCAGTGAAACCGTCTAGTCCTGGGCTTTTCTGTGTTGGAAGTGTCCTGATTATTGATTCAATCTCCTTACATATTATAGGTCTATTCAGACTTTGTATTTCTTCATGTCAGTTTTAGTAGTTTGTGTGTTTTCAGGAATTTGTCCATTTCGTCTAAGTTATTCAATGTGTTGGCATAAAACTATCCACAGAATTCTGTTATAATCCTTTTTGTTTCTGTGATGTCAGTAGTAGTTTCCCCACCACTTTCCTTCCTGATTTTTGTAATTTGAGTCTTCTCTCTCTCTTCTCCCACACCACCCCTGCTGCACCCTCCCTCCCCCCGACCACCTCACTCTCTCTCTCTGGTCAGTCTAACCAAAGTTTTATCAATTTTATAATATCCTTTCTGTCAATTATATACTGTCCAGCTTTTGTCTTAAGTCTATTTTGTCTGATATTAGAATAGTCATTCTAGCTCCCTTTTGGTTACAGTTTGCATGAAATATTATTTTCATTCTTTCACTTTCTTTTTTTTCTTTTCCTTTTTCTCTCTCTCTTTTTTTTAAGAGATGGACTTGCTCTGTTTCCCAGGCTGGAGTACAGTGGCATGATCATAGCTTACTGCAGCCTCATACTCTTGGGTTCAGTTGATATTCCTGCCTCAGCCTCCTGAGTAGCCAGGACTACAGGCACATGCTGCTATGCTCAGCTAATTTTTGTGTTTTTTTTAATAGACAGGGTCTCTCACTATGTTGCTCAAGCTGGTCTTGAACTCCTGGACTCAAGCAATCCTCCTGCCTCTGTCTCCCAAAGTACTGGGATTACAGGCATGAGCCACCACATCTGGCCCATCCGGTCACTTTCAACCTATTTGAGTCTCTGGATCTAAAATTAGTTCTTATAGAGAGCCTATAGTTGGATTATGTTTTCAATCCAGTCTGCCAGTATCAGCCCTTCGATTTGAGAGTTTAATCCATTTAAATTAGTTAACTTAATTACTGAAAAGAAAGGCTTTCTTTCCTTTTGTCATTTACTTTTTTTTTTCTGTATGGCATATGTTTTTGCTCCTCTATTCCTCCATTACTGCCTTCTTTTATGTTTAATATATATTTTCTGATATACCATTTTGATTCCCTTCTCATTTATTTTACTATACATATTTTTATTTTTCTTTATTGTTTGCCCTGAGGGTTATAATTAACATTTTAGCTTATAACGATTTAATTCAAATTAATACCAACATAATTTCAATAGTATGTAAAATCCTTGCTTCTTTTAGCTTATATTTATATGTTGTATGCTCGTCTACATAGATTTGTAATTATAGATTATGCAGTTTTATGCAGTTTTATTTTATGTCATGTAGGAGTTAGAAACCAAAAATGCATTAATACTGACCTTTATATTTATCTATGTAGTTACCTTTACCTGCTTTCCTTATTTTTTCATGTGGATCCAAGTTACTTTGTAGTGTATCAAATCAGGTCAGCTTGCAGGAATCCCTTTGGCATGACTTGTAGGGAAGGTATACTAGCAACAGACATCAGTTTTTGTATTTCTGGTAATGTATTAATTTTTCCTTCATGTTTAAAGGATAGTTTTGCCAGATAAAAAAGTATTGGTTGTCAGGCTTATTTTTTTTCAGCAGTTTGAATATGTTGCCCCATTGATTTCTGGCCTCTATAGTTTCTGATGAGAAATCTGCTATTAAAAAATCTGCAGCCGGGCGTGGTGGCTCACGCCTGTAATCCCAGCACTTTGGGAGGCTGAGGCAGGCAGATCACCTGAGGTCAGAAGTTCGAGACCAACCTGGCCAACATGGTGAAATCTCGTCTCTACTAAAAACACAAAAATTAGCCAGGGATGGTGGCGCACACCTGTAATCCCAGTTACTCAGGAGGCTGAGACAGGAGAATCCCCCTGAACTCGGGAGCCAGAGGTTGCAGTGAACCGAGATTGAGCCACTGCACTCTAGCCTGGGTGACAGAGTGAGACTCATCTCAGAAAAAAGAAGAAAAATCTGCGTATGGACTATTTCTTGTACAAAATGAGTCACCTCTGCCTTGCTGCTTTCAAAATTCTTTGTTTTTGTCTTTTTATGTTTTGGTTATACTGTTTCTTGGTTTGGATCTCTTTGAGTTTTCCTGTTTGCATTTTATTAAGTTTTTTTTGGATGTGTAGATTTGTGTCTTTTATCAAATTTGGGAAGTTTCCAGCCATTACTTTTGCAAATATTGTTTCTTTCCCTTTCTCTCTTCCTGTCCTCTGGGACTCTCATTAGGTATATTTGGTACACTTGATGGTATCCCACGGGTCTCTTAGGTTTTGTTACTGTTTCTCCCCCCCACCCGCCTTTTTTTTTTTTGCTTCACAGACTGTATAATCTCAATAGCCCTATCTTCAAGTTAAACTTCTTCTTCCTGCTTGAATTTTCTGTGGAACTTTTCTAGTGAATTTTTCATTGCAGTTATATTTTTTAACCCTACAATATTTCTATTTGGCTTTTAAAAAAGTAATTCCTATCTATTAATATCCTCCATTTAGTGGGACATTGTTCTTATAGTTCTTTATATATGGTTTCCATTAGCTCTGTGAGCATATATGAAAGAGTTAAAGTCAAGTAAGTCCAGTCTGGGCTTCTTAAGGGAGAGTGCCTATTAATTTCTTTTATTCCTCTTTGTGAACTTTGCCCTTTTTTGTGTGCTTCACTTTTTTCCAATGGAAACTGAACATTTAAAGTAGTATATTGTGGCGACTCTGGAAATCAGAGTCTCCCCTCTCCCTAGGGTTTTTTGTTGATGATTATTACCGTTTTTTGCTGTTGTTATTTGGTGACTTTTCTAAACTAATTATTTTATATTTTTTCATTCCCCATTTTTATTATCTAATGGAACTAATTTTGTAAAGTTTGTATTTTTTGTCATATGTGGCTAATGAAGTGTGTTCCAGTAGATTAGCTACCAACCAGTGACATGACATAGATTTTCTTATGCTGCTGTTTTCAGTAACATCACTTCCCTGCAATCATTTAAAAATATGAATTAAAAAGAAGGAAAATAATAGTAATGGATGCTGATCTTTTGTCATACATGATGAACTCTAGTCTTGAGGATTTTTACATTTTTAGTGACTCTATATTATTTTGTATCCTTTTCTCTCTTCCAATGAATGCGTATTCTTTGTCATCTCGCTTCTTACACTGCTGGGGAACTTCAACTCAGACCACAAAATGCAAAAAATATCATGTAGTATTTGCAACTTCTAAATGCAATGTGCACACTGATTCCCAAGTAAAACTTGCCTTTGGTCCAGACCCATTCCAGACATGAGGCCATGCTCCCTTCTTCCAGTGAAGATGTGGGAACTCAGTCCCAGACTAGATTAGTTTGGGAAGAGTGCCATTGGATTGACTAAGCACTGTTAATGTGGCCTATTCCCTCAGTTCATATACTTATATTTGCCCCAACACCCTAAATAACCTGAGGGAAGAAGTCTTTTCACATTCTATTTTTGGTCTGTCCTCTCGTACATATGACTGGCGGTGACAACCTGCTTTAAAGAGACTTCCTGAGCACTGACCATGAAGATGAAATATTAGTAAATGCTAATCTAGTTGTATATAATCTAGAAATAAAAGGTCTGGTAAAAGTAAACCACCTTTGGCTGAAGCCATGAAGTAATAAAAAAGCTCAGCCTTCATCGGAATTATGTTTCACAAACCCCAGGGGATGAAATTTTTCCAAAGGAAATCTCAGAATTTAGTGGGGAATGCTCAATTATCCTGCCTTCTGCCAGGAGGGAACAGAAAACTTCTGCCAGAAAAACAGGAAACCTCTTGGATTAAGAGTTTTTTTCTAATAACAAGTAAAATATTTATGATATGGGGCTTATATATTGTTACCAAGCATTTGCTGACACTGCATATAGTTTTAGATCATTCTATTTCCTGAACACATGAAGGCAAGCAATATGGTAAAATACCCAAATGCAACCCAAAGTATAGTCTTCCCTCACTGGGAAAATCCCTTGGAAGTACCCCTCAGCTCATATGGTCCCTCAGCAAATAACTATTGAACAGCTTCTATAAGCTGTGCTTTCTGCTGGATTGTATCAGACTTGGACCAAAATAAGGTGCAAATGACCAGTATTATAGTCTTTCTGTGGGATATTTGAATTTTCATTTGAGTTTGTTTATTAAAACATATTTTAATGAGAAGTGTGAATACTTTTTTCCTTTTTGAAATAAGGTCTCCCTCTGATACCCAGGCTGGAGTACAGTGGCACAATCATAGCTCACTGCAACCTCGAACTCCCAAGCTCAAACAATCCTCCCACCTCAGCCTCCCAAGTAGCTGGGATTACAGGCATGTGCCACCACGTCCAGTTAATTTTTTAAATTTTTTTTGTAGAGACAGAGCTTTGCTGTGGTGCCCCGGCTGGTCTCGAACTCCTGGCCTCAAGTGGTCCTCCCACCTTGGCCTTCCAAAGTGCTGGGATTACAGGTGTGAGCCACGGCACCCAGCTGAGAAATGCATAAAAGAAACTTTGAGCAGAGAATGCATAAAAGAGACTTCCAATTGATGTTTCAAGCCTATTCCTGAAAGGCCTGCAGAGGAGCAAAGTACATGAAATTACATCTTCATGTGACAAAACAAAAGTGTCTTTCTAAACCTCTTACTTACTATGTACCTACTTGAAACTATGATAAATATGAAATTTAAAATTATCTTGGACATGGTTTGAAGGACTTTTATCTGAATTTGGTTCACCATAAAAGATTTTTTCCAAAACACATGTAGTATGAGCAAGCTGAGTGCTTTATTCCTAGGAGAATCTTCTCCAGAAAGCACTATGGAACATAGTGAGTCTTAATGAGGAAGGAGGTATCCCTTGGTTGGTCTTACAAATGCCACCCGAATCATGGCTAAGAGCCTCCTCTCATTCACTCATTCAGCAGTGTTGTTGAATACCTACTAAATGTATGGTATTATCTAGGCTCTGGGTGGGAGAGTTCCTGGGCTTAGGAATTTAAAATCTTATATTTCATAAATTGGGTATAAATAAAAGGAATTTGGTGACTACCTTCACTTTGTGAAAATCCATCAAGCTGCATTAAGATTTATGCCCTTTTCTATGTTGTGTTATATGTCAAGAAAAAGTTTCTCCTGAAAGTGCTTTGGGAATTGAAAACTGGAAGACATTATTTCCGGTTGAGAAAACAGGGTAATACCTCTACAAGGAAGCTAACTTTCTGGCTTTATGTTATATTGTTACTGACAGTTCATTGTCAGGGTAAGATTTTTTTATTTTCAGGTAAGCAGATAATGTCGTCATCATCATCATCATCCCCACAGCAGCTACAACATATTAAGAACTTATGATGTACCAAAGCCAGGTGCCATCTGAATTCTTCGTGCATACTAACCTACTTATTCTTCATAGTGGCCCTGTGAAGTAGTTACTATTACTGTCTCCATTTGACAGAGGCAGAAATTGAGACACAGTGAGGTTGAAAATTTGTCCAAGGTCATTCAGCTAAATAAGTGGTGAAGCCAGGAGGCAAACAGATCAAACCTGAATTCTTATTTGGATAAGTCTCTTAGCCAAATAGTAGCAGTTCTCAAAGTGTAGTCCAGGAACCCTTGTGGGTCCCAAGACGTTTTCAAGCAGTCTGCAAGGTCAATGCTATATTCATAATCATATGAAGACATTATTTGCTTTTTTCACTCTCATTCTCTCAAGACTGTACAGTGGAATTTTCCACAGGCCATGTGATGTATGCTATCACAATGAACTCAGTGCAGAAGCAGATACAAATCTCCAGCTATCTTCTATTAAGCCAGACGCTGCAGATATTTACAAAAATGGGAAACAATGCCATTCTTCCCACAACATTTTTTTTGTTTTTCACAATATATTTATTTTCATAAATTACATTATTCACATTAACATTTAATGGGCTTATTACTGCTTTTAATAAATTAAATACTTTAAAATTTTTATCAGTTCTAATTTTTAAAAATTTGATTAAATACTAATTTTTAAATTTTTTGTAGAGACAGAGTCTCGCTATGTTTCCCAAGCTGGTCTCAAACTCCTGGCCTCAAGTAATCCTCCAGCCTTGGCCTCCCAAAGTGCTGGGATTATAGGCATAAGCCACTGCACCCAGCCTAGTTTCAATTTTTAATATAAGAAATATCTATAAATATAACCCACATACACAAAAGCTCTTTTGGAGTCCTCAATAATTTTTAAACATTATATTGGGGTCCTGAGATCAAAATGTTTGAGCACCACAGCCCTATACTGTTCTGCCTTAGGGTAGTGGATACCCAAAAGCTGGTTTTATGGTTATAGAAGGAGCTTAGAAGTCAGCTCCACTTCTGAGACCTGTCACATAAAAATGTATCCTTCCTTTTCTCCTGTGAAGCTGGACTTAATAATGCTGACATTCTGGGGTGGCTCTCATTTAATTATGAGAGACTGCAAGGCAAGTGCTTAGTGTAGAGTAAGCCCTCAACCCGTGGCCCAGAACCAGGAACTTTTCTTGTGTCATCCACAGGTGATGGAATTTTACTGCCAGTCCTGTGAGACTGCCATGTGTCGGGAGTGCACGGAGGGGGAGCACGCAGAGCACCCCACAGTTCCGCTCAAGGATGTGGTGGAACAGCACAAGGCCTCGCTCCAGGTCCAGCTGGATGCTGTCAACAAAAGGTGGGGGACCCCTCCCCAAACCCCCAACTGGCTGCCTGTACTTGAGGCCTGGCCTCATGGCCTCTTGTCTAAGTACAGCAGTAGGTTCATATTTCCCTTGAGATATCAGGCTTTGTGGGTAAATAAGTTCTTTTATCATGGATTTGTTGTCATAAATTAATTAGCGTGGAAGATCGTCTTCTGCCTGTTGGTAGAACTCCAACCTCCTTATGTTATGAGTGGCATTTTTGTTTTAGTACCTAAGTATGATTACATGAATTAAAGTACACTCAAAGAACGTGCTCTCAGGAGAGTTCTGAAATTCATCCCTGAAACCAGGCTCTCTGAGGAGCCTTCCTTATCTGCTGTTCCTGACACACATACAGGCCATTTTGTTGGCTGTGATTGGCTCCTTTCTATCTGAGCTCTGCAAAATGGTCTTGAGCAATGATTGCTAATTTTCCTTGTTTTCCTGCTTCCAAGTTCCTTCTTTGGCACAGAAATGAAGGAACAGAGTAGCTGAGTGGTGCATGAGAAACACCAAGGAGAGGAAATGAGAAGCCAGTGGAAAAGCGGACAAAAGAAATCTCTCTACTGATAGCTGCAGTGAGAAAAGTGTGGTTGTTCTATAGTAATTCAAATAATTTGGAAACTTACAAGAAGTTCTCAAGAATCTAAGTATGGATAAGTGTTTTATGTGGCTAGGGGAAAAGATACAACTATCTAGAATGGTGGTTCTTGGCCATTCAGCAATGCCTGGAGAATTTTTCTTGTCACAACTGTGTGTTTTGGCAGGGGGTTGGGGAATGGGAGGCAGAACAGGGAGAGCTATTGGCATCTGGTAGAGGACAGGATGCTGTTAAACATCCTACAATGCACCAGACGGCCCCTGCAACAAAGAATTAACCTGACCAGAATGGCTTTTCAGAGAACTTCAAGTCTTTATACCCTTAATTAATTATCAAAATTGGACAATTGATGGTAGATTGAAATTGACAATTTTGATTGTCTCTAAAGAGACAAAGTCTCTTCTCTCTAAGGCAGTAATTATGTCATATCTTATTCTGTTCTCTGGTTATTGTTTTTTAAAGATGATGAAAGGCATAGAAATTTTTTAAACAAAATGTAGTGTTTAGATAGATTTTGGACTATTTCTGGGTTGAGGTTAAATAACGACCTTTAACGACTGTCCACCAGGCTCCCAGAAATAGATTCTGCTCTTCAGTTCATCTCAGAAATCATTCATCAGTTAACCAACCAGAAGGCCAGCATTGTGGATGACATTCATTCCACCTTTGATGAGCTCCAGAAGACTTTAAATGTGCGCAAGAGTGTGCTGCTTATGGAACTGGAGGTCAACTATGGCCTCAAACACAAAGTAAGACCAGAATCATTACAGATGTCCTAGAAGAGACATGATATCCAAGGGCACTAGCTTATTGTTTCCTAATAGCAACAAGGGGTCCTTAAGTGTCATCATTGTATAGTAAACTGTAGTTTTCACTGAATGTAATATCCAGCTATTTTTTTCCCTTTTTCAGCAAAATTCGATGACTCTGTAACTTTAAGTACTAGTTTATAATTTGACAAGAGGCACGGTTGAATGTAATATAATGCTTTCAGGATTTAGAGTTAAACTGGATTGTTTTCATTCCTCGATTATAACGTGAAATAGTTTCTTAATTGCTCTCTCACCCACACCAACCTGTTAGTCAGCTTCAGAATGAACCCTGACTGCAGCCTTTGTTTAACTCTGCATATCTGTTCACAAAACAGGGATGAAAAACCTCTGATGTTCAGGTGTGGAGAGTTTTCATTTGTTTACTTCCTGTTCCTTTAGGTGGTGATAGGGCAGCTTTGGACACTGGGGAAAGATACCGAATAATGAATATTTCAGATGTCAGGCATAGCAATTAGTTTGCTGTGCTCTTGGTAGTGACCTTTCTGTTTTCCCCTCTCCAAAACACATGAGCCAAGAAATACATGTGTGGAAGAGAGGGCAAGGCGGGAAAGGAAACCTCGAGAAGGTACTGGGAATACAATTTAGGACTTTGCATTAGCACTGGGTTCCCTGGGTTGACAAACACCACTTGCTCAGAGCCACCTGCGTGGGCAGGTGTAGAACCTCCTCCTCGCCGGGGGAGGGCACTGCCCCGGGCTGGGCCCCGCCCTGTGGGACAGCTCACCAGGCCTCCGGTTTTCCCGCAGGTCCTCCAGTCGCAGCTGGATACTCTGCTCCAGGGGCAGGAGAGCATTAAGAGCTGCAGCAACTTCACAGCGCAGGCCCTCAACCATGGCACGGAGACCGAGGTCCTGCTGGTGAAGAAGCAGATGAGCGAGAAGCTGAACGAGCTGGCCGACCAGGACTTCCCCTTGCATCCGCGGGAGAACGACCAGCTGGATTTCATCGTGGAAACCGAGGGGCTGAAGAAATCCATCCACAACCTCGGGACGATCTTAACCACCAACGCCGTCGCCTCAGAGACGGTGGCCACGGGCGAGGGGCTGCGGCAGACCATCATCGGGCAGCCCATGTCCGTCACCATCACCACCAAGGACAAAGACGGTGAGCTGTGCAAAACCGGCAACGCCTACCTCACCGCCGAACTGAGCACCCCGGACGGGAGCGTGGCAGACGGGGAGATCCTGGACAACAAGAACGGTACCTATGAGTTTTTGTACACTGTCCAGAAGGAAGGGGACTTTACCCTGTCTCTGAGACTCTATGACCAGCACATCCGAGGCAGCCCGTTTAAGCTGAAAGTGATCCGATCCGCTGATGTGTCTCCCACCACCGAAGGCGTGAAGAGGCGCGTTAAGTCCCCAGGGAGCGGCCACGTCAAGCAGAAAGCTGTGAAAAGACCCGCAAGCATGTACAGCACTGGAAAACGAAAAGAGAATCCCATCGAAGACGATTTGATCTTTCGAGTGGGTAAGGAGAGGGCTTCTGTGCCTGATGCCTGAGCTGGCACTGGTTAAGGGGTAACTGGGCACGTGTCATTGCATATAGCAACACTGCAGCCAGGAACTCTACCTGCAGGTGTTGGGAGATGTACTGCTGTAAAATTGCATATCTTTTGTTAGTCGAGCTTATGCAGTCTCCTCCAGAGATGATATTTCCTTCTCTTCCGCCTCTAGCCTCCTCCTTACTCCCTCCTTTCTGTTCTTCCTCCTCCTTAAAACACAAGTGCTGCATATTCATTGTAGGAAATTACAAGCCGAAAATAAGCAAAAAGGGAAATAGAAAAATCGTAGCACCCGTAATCTGAAAATCTTAAAGGAAAAATTGTCAATCCTCCCCCTACCCCCACCACCAACGTCCCTCTTCCCTGGGAGTGTCTTCTTGTGCCAGAGCTGAGGCTGTACACTGGGCAGAGCATCTGATGCCTCCCTGTCACTTCTTCTGCATTGCAGGAGGGAGGGGATGTGTGCATTGCAAGTTGCAACCACCTCTAGCTGTGTGTAGCTGGAGAGCAGCCCGAAGGAGAGGAGGAGGGGTGGAAACTTGGAGAAAGAATGGGGTTGGGGCGGGGTTGGGGTGGAAGCAAGAAGGTGCAGGATGAGCCAAGAGAGTTGGGAATGCAAATAGCCCTTCCCTCCTCTGATTTGTGGTCTCTGTCTTTTTAAACTGTCTGTGTTCTCAGTAGAAAGCAACTAAATGTAAACAACAAAGGGCTTGATAATTCTTAAGGGGAGAAAAGTCTGCATTTTAGTTAGCTTCAAAAAGTAACTCCAGCAGACTTCTCTTCCTCCCTCTTCCATCTAACAATGCAGTGTCTCTGAAAGGGTGCTGCACTGTATGTTAGCTGGCACATGTAGAAAAATAATTCTGTGGTTCAAATATTGGGGAAACCTTAGGCTAAATGTAGGAAGTTGACTTTTTAAAATTTCAGAACTTCTTAAAACCTTTAGAATCTGCTGATGTGCATTGTAAGTCTCTTAGGCAGGAGAAGGGTAGATAACAGGCAGCACATCCAAACTTCCAACCATAGAACTTCTTCCGTGGGAAACATCTTGGGAGATGAAGGCTCTGTGAAACATTCTTGGGCAGAGCTGCTCAATGTTAATGCTTCAGGCTGAATCTTGGTAAAGACTGTGATATGATAGGTAACTTGTCTGTTCAGAGCGTGGAAGCCCTCATACATTCACAGCCAGATGTGCGATATGGGTGCAGGGGTTGTTGATTCTCCATCAAAGCAGAGTGGACGAGCTTGGGTGGATGCAGGATGGGAGGCGCCCAGGTCTGCCACTCCGGTTCAACTGCTTACTTGAGCCTTGGGCAAATCTTTCAGCTTCCCTGAACTTCAACTTCTATGTCCATGAAATGAAAATACAAAAGTATTTGCTTATCAGAACTATTCTAAGTTCCAAGCTGAATGCTTGACATGTAGGAGGAGCTAAATGAATGAGAGCTATTGTTTTTGCATGTATAATTGATAAGGCTTTTAGATTATCCCTACTACCTTTTCGTTTCAAAAAACTAGCTGGCTCCCCACTGATCTCTTGCATTACAAAGAAATACATTTTCTCATTTAAACTTCTACCCACCACACCTCCCGCCAAGTGACCCCAGTCTACTCCCCTAGGCCATGTGCAGTGAAAGACTCAGAACTGGAATTGGGCAGATCTGGGTCGGAATCTTGATTCTTCTCACCAGCTGGGCAACTGGCTTACCCTTTTTGAACAGTGTTTTCTCCTCTGTAAAGCAAAGGGAATGAAATATATAAATCTTAAGGTTGCTGTTGGGGGTGAAATGAGAGAATTCTTGTAATACCCCTGGCACGTGCCTGTGTAGGGCAAGAGCTCAATTAATGGTAGCTAAGATTTTACTCTGTTATTCATCGTCGTCATCATCATCATCTCTGATACCCACTTGAGGAAAGAGACATGTCTTTCGGGGGTTTCCTGTGCTCAAACTATATTGGTTTTGAGCCCCCAGCTCCCACCCCAGGGACAAGGGGGTATATCTTCTCCCCTCCTACCCATTGAGAAATGCAGCCATAGTGATGTATTGGCACTGCTGGAAAGGTGTTTAAATGTGTAAACATTCATAAAGAACTTAGAACAGTGCCTGGCATGCAGCACGATGTCTGACTTTATCAATGAAGTAAAGATGCTGTCTTAGTTTGCTAAAGCTACCATAACAAAATTCCACAGTCTGGGTGGCTTAAATGCCACACATTTATTTTCTCACGGTTCTGAAAAACTGGAACTGTTTTAGAGTTAAAAGTCTAAAATCCCGGTGCTGGGAGGGTGGGTCTCCTCTGAGGCCTCTGTCCTTGCAGATGGCCACCTTCCTGCCTCTTTGTCCTCACATAGTCATCCCTTTGTGGCTCGGCCCCTACTGTCTCTTCCTCTTCCTATAAGAACACCAATCATATTGGATTAGGGCCCCACTTTAACAGCCTCATTTTAATTTAATCACCCCTTCAAAGACTTAATCTCCAAATGTGTATATATTCATGGTGTACAACATGATGTTTTGATATATGTATACCTTATTGAATGGCTAAATCAGGCTAACGTATGCATTACCTCACATATTTATCATTTTTTTCTAGAGAGAACACTTACAATCCACTCTTTCAGCAGCTTTCAAGTGTATATAAGTTTTTTTTCTTGTTATTGAAACAGGGCCTTGCTCTGTTGGCCAGACTGGAGTACAGTAGCATGATCATGGCTCATTGTAGCCTCTACCTCCTGGGCTCAGGTGATCCTCCCACCTCAGCCTCCCAAGTAGCAGGGACCACAGTTGCATGTCACTAAGCCCAGCTAATATTTGTTTTTGTTTTTTTGTAGGGATTGGGTCTCACCATGTTACCCAGGCTGGTCTCAAACTCCTGGGCTCAAACAATCTGCCCATCTCAACCTCCCAAAGTTCTGGGATTACCGGCGTGAGCCACCATCCTGGCTATAATATATTAACTACAGTCACCGTGATTTACAATAGTTCTCTTGAACTTATGCCTCTTTTTAAACTAAATTTTTCTGTCTTTTGATCAACATCTCTCAGTCCTTTTACCCCCACCCTTCCCAGCCTCTGGTATCTACCATTTTACTGTCTGCTGCTATGAATTCAACAATTTTAGATTCTTCATATAAGTGAGATCATGCATTATTTGTCTTTCTGTGCCTGGCATAATGTCCTCCAGGTTCACCCATGTTGTCACAAATGACAGGATTTCCTCTTTTTGAAGCTGAATAGTATTCCATTGTATATATATATACCACATTTTCTTTATTCATTTGTTGATGGACACTTAAGTTGATTCCATATCTTGGCTATTGTGAACAGTGCTGCAGCGAGACATGGGGGTGCAGATATCTCTTTGACATCCTGACTTCGTTTTCTTTAGATATTTTAGATACAGTGAGTTCTAGATTTCTCTTCAAAGAATCAGTTTGTCAGTATGTTCAGTTCTTTGTCCTCCATTTTAAAGTTAACTTCCTCGTAGTTTCAGAAACAACCTTTTCCATCAGTTTTAATTGGTAGTTCACATCTGTTCCCCTGGTCACCTTCTCCATCCTGACTCATCCCGGTCACCTGCTTTGACCTGAGTCACCTTTAGTTACCTGTTCCTGTCATTCCCACCAAAATACTCACCCCACCACTCTGGCTCATACCCCTACTCTCTTTAAAATAGCCAATCGGAATTAGCTTAGACTGTGTGGTCCAACCCTAGCCAATAGGGGAATGACACAACAGTAGGGGCTACCTGCATCAGGAATAAGAACTCCTTCCCCTCCCTTGTCCAGGTGTGCTCTCGCCATTACTCCATTTGCAAGTCGCACCCTTCTATAGAAGTAAAAATTGCCTTGCTGAGAAAATTAAATTTATGTTCGAGTGCTATTTCTTTGAGGCACCAAAAATTTGTTTCTAACAGATATATACCCAGTACTGGGATTGCTGGATCATATGATAGTTGCATTTTTAATTTTTTAAAGAACTTCCATACTGTTTTCCATAATGGCTGTACTAATTTACATTCCCACCAACCTGTGCCAGGGTCCACTGCCTCCACATCTCTGCCAACACTTGATATCTTTTATCTGTTTTTTGAGACAGAGTCTCGCTCTGTTTCCCCAGACTGGAGTACAATGGTGAGATCATGGCTCACTGCAGCCTCAACCTCCAGATCCTCCCACTAAAGCCCCCCAAGTAGCTGGGACCACAGGCATGTGCCACTATACCTGACTAATTTTTTCTTTTGTGTTTTTGGTAATAGCCATTCTAACAGGTATGAGGTATTATCTCATTGTGGTTTTAATTTGCATATTCCTAATGATTAATGATGTTCAACTTTTTTTTTTTTTTTGAGATGGATTCTCACTCTGTTGCCAGGCTGGAGTGCAGTGGCATGATCTCAGCTCGCTGTAACCGCTGCCTCCCAGGTTCAAGTGATTCTCCTGCCTCAGCTTCCCAAGTATCTGGGACTACAGGCGTGTACCACCACGCCCAGCTAATTTTTGTAGTTTTAGTAGAGACAGGGTTTCACCATGTTGGCCAGGATGGTCTCGATCTCTTGACCTTGTGAGCCACCTACCTTGGCCTCCCAAAGTGCTGAGATTACATTTTTGATATACTGGTTGGCCATTTGTATGTCTTCTTTTGATAAATATCTATTCAGGTTCTTTGCCTGTTTTTTGTTTGTTTTTTTTTGTTTGTTTTGTTTTTATTTTTGTTTTTTTTTTTAATTTTATTTGTATTTTAAAAATAGACTTGGAGGCCGGCCTCAGTGATTGATGCCTGTAATCCCAGCACCTTGGGAGGTCAAGGTGAGTGGATCACCTGAGGGCAGGAGTTCAAGGCCATCCTAGCCAACATATGAAACCTCATCTCTACTGAAAATACAAAAATTAGCCAGGTGTGGTGGCAAACGCCTGTAGTCCCAGCTACTCGGGAGGCTGAGGCAGGAGAATCTCTTGAAGCCAGGAGGCAGAGGTTGCAGTTAGCCAAGATCGCGCCACTGCATTCCAGCCTAAGTGACAGAGCAAGACTCTGTCTCAAAAAAAAAAAAAAATAGACATGGGGTCTCACTTTGTTGCCTAGGTTGAATTCAAACTCTGGGCTCAATGGGCTCAAGCGGTTCTCCCATCTCAACCTCTGGAGTAGCTGGAACTATAGGCATGCACCACCACACCCAGCCACCCTTTGCCTATTTTAAAATCAGGCTATTTTTTTTCTTTCTATTGAGTTGTTTGAATTCCTTGTGTATTTCGGGTATTAACCTCTTATCAAGATGTAATATTCTCCCATTCTGTAGGTTGTCTCTTCACTCTGGTGATCCTTTGCTGTACAGCTCTTTAGTTTGATGTAATTCTATGTGTCCATTTTTGCTTTTGTTGCCTGTGCTTTTGCATTCATATTCAAAAAATCATTGCCCAGAACAGTGTCATGGAGTTTTTCCCTATGTTTTCTGCTAGTGGTTTTATAGTTTCAGGTGTTATGTTTAAGTCTCTAATCCAGTTTGAGTTGATTTTTGTATATGGTGTGAGATGAAAGTCTGATTTCATTCTTCTGCATGTAGCTATCCAGTTTTCCTAGCACCATTTATTGAAGAGACTGATCTCTCCTCATTGTATGCTCTTGGCATCTTTGTTGAAAATCAACTGTAAATGTGTGGATTTATTTCTGAGCTGTCTATTCTGTACCAATGGTCTATGTTTTTATGCCAGTACCATGCCGTTTTGATTACTATAGCTTTGAAGTCGATTTTGAAATAAGATGGTATGATGCCTCCAGCTTTGTTCTTTTGGCTCAACATTGCTTTGGCTATTTGGGAGTTTTTGTGGTTCCATATGAATTTTAGGATTGCTTTTTCTATTTCTGTGAAAAATGTCATTGATATTTTGATAGCAGTTGCATTTTAGATCACTTTGAGGGTATGTCCATTTTGTTAATATTCTTCCAATCTATGAATATGAGCCATCTTTTTATTTATTTGGGTTGTCTTCAATTTTTTTCATCAATGTCTTTTAGTTTTCTGTGTACAGATCCTTTACCTCCTTGGTTAAATTCATTCCTACATTGTTGTTGTTGATTTTTTTTTTCTTGCATTCCTCTTTAACTTTACATTCAAATCCAGTATCTAGTCAAAAGACAACACTCACTATGCAATAATATACCTCAAAAAACATTTCTAGGGCACCTAGTGCCTGCCAGGCATTATTCTAGGTGATGGGAATATAGAGATGAAAGAAATGACATCTCTGTCACCCTCTTCAGCTGACAGTTTGGGATGATAGATGTATGAGCAACTAACAGCATGAGATAGGTGATGGTAAGCTGTAGAAATGGGAAGGAATTTAAACCGGGCCTTTAATGATGGGTAGGACTTATCCAGGTTGGCAGGCAGAATTGGTGTCCCAGGCAAAGGGACCAGTGTGAAGAGGAACAGAAAGGTGAAGAGGAACAGAAAGGTGAAGAGGAGAGGACATGATTGTTATTTCGAAGACACATCCCATATAGGGTGAAAAAGTTCAAAGGAATGAAAAGTAATGAGGTTGGACAAATCAGCAGTGCAGGCTGCTTGAACGCCCTCTGTGCTCTCACACACCTTTGTCCATGAATTCTTTTCCCAATTTTATCCTTGCCTCAAAAACCACCTTCTCTTTCAGAATCCACTTTGGTTATTATTACTTATGCCTGGGTCTTATTACCCAAGATGGTAAATTCCTTAAGGTCAAGGATGGTGTCTTTAATCACATATAATTTCCCAAAAAGTACCCAGAAGAATGCTTTGCATAAGTACTTTGCTGATTTGAATAGGATAAGTTGTGAACTACCTTATGATTTAACTTCCCTCTCACCACTGTCAGGCCCCAGTTTGGAGGCCCTGGAACACACAGATCAGGTGACAGTGCATTCAGCTGCAAGGGTAATCATTCATACATATTCACACGCATGGGACTATGCTAGGCAATATCAAACAGCACTGGCCTAAGAACTTGGCTTTTCAACATTTGTACCTTTGACTACAAATCAGTAGAGTTTATGTTATAATTAAAGCAATTCAACTTTTGGCTGGACGTGGTGGCTCATGCCTATAATCCTAGCACTTTGGGAGGCTGTGATGGGCGGACCACCTGAGGTCAGCAGTTTGAGACCAGCTTGGTCAACATGGTGAAGCCCCATCTCTACTAAAAAATATATATCTCTACTAAAAAATATATATATATAAATCAGGCAGGCATGGTGGCATGCACTTGTAATCCCAGCTACCTGGGAGACTGAAGCAGAAGAATTGCTGGAACCCAGGAGGCGAAGATGGGAGTGAGCTGAGATCTTGCCAGTGTACTCCAGCCTGGGTGATAGAGCGAGACTCCATCTCAAAAAAAAAAGAGTTCAACTTTCTTCTACAATTGTGCCTTTGTGCTGTTAGGTATGTGACAATAGAACGTTTATGAATTGAATAATCATTTTGTGCATGTGTTGAAGCCTGCCACATATAATCCAGAAATCATTCAAAGCCAATCACATACACATGTGAGATGGCAACTGTGATTCTGCTTTTTACCCGGTAATATATATACTAAGCTTTTTGCAGCACTGATTTTATGCTTACAGATACATTGTTTTCATAAAACATGTATTGGTGTTTATACAACAACCCTAAATACATGTATTAATTTTATAGATTCATGACATTCATCATTTTCTGGGCAATACTTTTATATTTTTTGGGGTAATTTCAACTGAGATTTTCATATTTGCCCATTCATTATCCAGCCCCTTAGTTGGATGTGACTGCTGTCTGAGCACCTTCTATGCTAGGTCGTCCTTATAAAAGATGATGAGATACTTACTCGGATCTAGAGGAGGCCGCAGTTTAGAAGGGGACAGACTTGTAAAAGATGTAGCGACTTCAGTATAAATCAAGGCACAGAAGTCAGGATGGTGGGGGGAGTAGGCTGGCATGTGGAAGGAAGTTAAGGAAGGTTCCTAGAGATAACTTTTTTTTTCGTTCTTTCTTTTTTTTTTTTTTTTTTTTTTGAGACAGTGTCTTGCTCTGTTGCCCAGGCTGAAGTGCAGTGGCACGATCTCAGCTTGCTGCAATCTCCACCTCCTGGCTTCAAGTAATTCTCCTGCCTCAGCCTCCCAAGTAGCTAGGGCTACGGGCATGTACCACCACACCTGGCTGATTTTTGTATTTTCAGCAGAGATGAGATTTCACCATGTTGACCAGGCTGGTCTTGAACTCCTGGCCTCAAGTGATCTGCCCTCCTTAGCCTCCTAAAGTGATGAGATTACAGGCGTAAGCCACCATGCCTGGCCCCTTGAGATAACATTTAAATTTAAGCTGGGTTTGAAAGAGAAAGAATTTATCAGATGGAAGGAGGAAAAGAGTGTTTTAGAGGAAGGGAAAGCAGGTACAAAGACATGAAAGTGAGAAACTGAGTAGTTTGAGGAACTGTAAATGATTCCATTATCTTGGAGCATCAAATGAAATGAGATACAAGCAGAGATGAGCTTGTTTCCTTGATAAGGAGCTGGGACTTTGTTCTCTGAACCTGTGTTCCTCAAAGTGTGGCCATAAACCACATGCACAAGAATGCCTTGAGGTGCCTGGTATAATTTAAAATTTCTGAATTCTAAACTGCACTTACAGAATTAGAATCTCATGAGATGGATCAAAGATCTGCATTCTGCAAGCTCCAGTGATACCTATACATGCTAAGGTTTGGAAACCATAGTTATTACATAGGTGGTGAGAAGGCTTTGAATGGTGTAATGTAGTGTAGTGACTTATTAAGATATTTACTTTCCAGAGAACCTGGAGGCATTATAGGAGATCTATTGGAAATGTTTCCCAGGAAGCAGGGAGATGATTAAGAAGCTTTTGCAGTAGTCCACATGAGCTATTATAAGTGCCAGAATTGAGAGTGATGTGATAGAGTAGAGAGAAGACAGTATGTTTATAAAATGCTTTGGAAGGAGAGAGATAAATTTGGTGAACAATTTAAACTCCCAGCTATTAGACTTGAGTGCTGTAGGGAAGTGATGCAGTAGAGTAGATAGTTAACGCTGTGAACTTTGAAGCTAGACTGCCCCAACACTGGTACTTTTCTATCTGTGCAATTTTTGATAAGTTGCTTGGCCTCTCAGTGCCTCAGTTTCTTTTATAAAGTTACAAAGTTTCCTTTGTTTTGAGGATTAAATTGATTAACAGCAAAAAAAGCTTGGAACAATGCCTGGCACTAAATAGTATTTTAGAGAGGCAAAGTAGGTAGTACTAGTTAGCGTATTCATAGTTGTAGTCTAGAACTAATAGTTAACATAATTAGTTAGAAACATGGTAGATAAAGAGCTTGTCTCAGTCCATTTTCTGTTGCTGTAACAGAATACCTGAGACTGGTTAATTTATAAAGGAAAGAAGTTTACTTGGCTTGTGGTTCTGGAGGCTGTGAAGTCCAGAGGCATGGTGACAGCTTCTGGCTAGGGCTTTTGTACTGCATCATAATATGGTGGAAAAACTGAAGGATAAGTGAGCAAATGCAAAAGAGACTACAAGAGCAAGCTTAGCTCCCTTTTAAAACAATTCATTCTTGTGAGAACTCACCCCTCCAAAATGCTATTGATCTATTCATGAGGGCTCTGCCCTCACAACCCAATAACCCCTTAAAAACCTGACCTCCCAACACTACCACATTGGGAATTAAGGTTCTAATAACCGGAACTTTTTGGGGGGGACCCATTCAAACTATAGCAGAGACCAAAAGTTAATTGCTCATGCCTGTAATCCCAGCGCTTTGGGAGGCTGAGGCGGGCGGGTCACGAGGTCAGGAGTTTGAGACCAGCCTGACCAACATGGTGAAACCCCGTCTCTACTAAAAACACAAAAATTAGCCGGGTGTGGTGGTAGGTGCCTGTAATCCCAGCTACTCAGGAGATTGAAGAATCGCTCGAACCCAAGAGGTAGAGGTTGCAGTGAGCCGAGATCATGCCATTGCACTCCAGCCTGGGTGACAGAACAAGACTCCATCTCAAAAAAAAAAAAAAAAAAAAGTTTAATTGCCCAGTTTGAATCCCAGCCTGCTATTATTAGCCATATGACTTAGGGGAACTCTCTGTGCCTTAGTTTATCTGTAAAATGGGAATGATATTAATGTATACCATATATGGTGAGGATTAAAATAATGCAAGTAAAGGCTTAGAACAGTGCAGGCACATGGTAAGGACTCAATAAATATTGACTGCTATTGTCATTATCATTATTAACTAAGAAAAGGAAGCTAAGATGAAGAACATATATATTTCAGTTTTGATCTTCCAGGTTGAAGTGTATAGTAGGCAGTTTGCAGTATAGGTTTGGAGCTCAGCAAAGAAGTCAGAGCTAGAGACATCAATTTGGAAGCGTAAAGTATAGAGAAGTTACTTCAAATCATGAGTTTCAGTGAAATGTCAAAGATAAGTGTTGTCATTCAGGAAGGAATAGATGGGGAATGGAAGCAGGAGAAAGGAGGAGGCATTCTCTGAACCAGGCATTGTGCTACTTACAATTCTTCATAGATACAATATACTTTCCATTCCCAATAACCCTACAGTATCATATTTGTTATGCTGGAGCCAAGCCATACTGGCTTATTCAGTGACTTCATGTTGGTAGCTTGCAATTGGCCTTGATGAAAGCATTTACACTATAGAAATGGGAAATGCTACAAATCAGAGCTCCCCTGTCCTCCGGGGCTCCCAGCCCTTGCCCTGCCAAGAGCCACATTACTAGGACAACATATGATTATCCTTGCTGTTGAAGAAATGGAAGCTTAGAGAAGTGAAGCCCCTGCCTTTTAAATTGCACAATGATTCCTCTTCATTGAAAATGCCCTTTAACTACTGTGGTTTTCCAAAGTTGAGATATTTGATGCTTCTCATACTTGAAAACTTAATTGTATGCCCACTGTGAGTGAGTTATTACATTACTCTAATACTGTATTAGGAAACAATCCTGAATGAGTTTAGAGAAATAGTTTAGAGCATCTGTTGATGATGATTTAAAACACAGGGATTATATTTCCTTGAATATTAAAGAGTTTGCTGACTAGAAGCCATGAGCTAGTTTTATCAGCTATTATACTAAAAAGAGTCATTGAACAAAGGGGATGATGTGGGAGGGAGTGAAAGAATTACAGGTAAATAGTCTCAAATTGTTTAATTCATTATATACCGTACCTTAATGAGTTGATGAGACCCTCACTTTAGTTACACTTTAGAACAGTGTAATTTAAAATGGATGTATAAAATTGCTTAGCATGAATCCAGAGACTTTACAGGAAAATATATATATTTTTTTAACTTGTTTCTAAAGTACAGATTCAGTTTATTAATCTGTTTATGACACAGTACACAGGAGGCAAAGTGTTTCACATCATAGACTTCACTTCCAACTCCTGGGAATGTTCATTTCTTTGGCTTACAGGAGAAACTAGACAGGAAAGCCAGGCACTGCTTAGGCAACTAAAATGAGGTTGGGGGCAATGCTAATATCATCCTCACAGGAACAGCCACAGAGACTGTTAGTCACAAGCTGGTTTTCTGGACCTGTTAGCTGGAAGCAGGGGGAGCATCATTTCTGGATGCTCATGCTGTGTCGGGCTTCAGCCATCTCCACCACACAGGTACAGCACCCTTAGTGTCTTGCTGGATGTAATAGTACAGGGACTTGATGTACTTTCTCTTGAATTCAGACCTAATTTTCACCATGTCCACTTCATTGTGGGAGACCATGATTCTGATCAGTACCTTTATCTCGAGTCCCCTTGCCCTTCATGGAGTGGTACAGCCAGTCAGCAAAATACAGGGGCTTGTTCTGAATACACTGGACCAGCTTCAGGAAAGCATTTTCCAGGTCTCCATTAACCTCTTTCTTGATGCTCTCCGACATGTCATAAGGGCTGTAGCTCTTGTACCTATCAAATACTTTCTGGAGGTGGGACATGCTCTGCTCGATCATGATGGTGATCCACTTGGGAACATCAGTTCCTTTCCTCTTCACCCCAGTGTCATAGAGATCCCGGGCATTTTGATCAATCAGTTCATAATAAATGACAGAGCCATCCTCTGCTCTTCTACCCTTTGCTAGGGCAACGTATCTGGTGACTTGCAGAAGTCACCAGATGTGTCTGAAATAATGTCCTTCTCCAGATCAGTCTTGTACATTTCCTTTAGACTCTGTTAATTTCCTGCAGCTCCTGGTTGGTTTTCGAGCAGATGATCTCAATGAGGGAGTCCTCGTTGGTTCCCAGCCCCTTCATGGAAGCTTTTAGCTCAGAAGCGTCATACTGAGCAGGTGTCTTTAATAGGCCCAAAGCCACTATCTAGGTGGCCAGATAAGGCTGACTTCAGTGCTGATGCAAGTTCCTTTTTGGTCCTTCTCTGGTAGGTGAAGGCAATATCCTGTCTCTGTGCATTGCTGTGGTTAGTCAAAATGTTGACAGTGGTGATCTCATCCACACCTTTGGTCTTGATGGCCATTTCAGTGTTCAAAGCATCCTGTTCAGCATCAAAGTTGGTGTAGGCTTTGACTGACCCATATGCACTTAGGGGTGTAGAGTGATCACCCTCCAAGCTGAGCTTGCACAGGATTTCATGAATAGCAGACATTTTGAAGGAAGCTGGGCTGAGCACCGAGATTTGAGAGCATCCGCAGATGCTGAGCCGAAAATATATTATTTTATGCCCCTCTCTCCTGCCCCACCTCTGCAAACTACCACCTTTCCTCCCTAAAATATATGAGGAGGGAGGTCATGCAAAGTTGGCATCTTAGGTCATTATAGGACCATCACCCCATCCTTGAGAATCTCATCCTTGGGAACTCTTCTTGCATTTCAAGTGGAAAAAGATGCAACTAATATTGACTAAGTGCTAGGCACTGTGCTGTGTTATAGAATGCGGAGGTGAACAGGACAGATGTTGCTCCTGCCCTCAAGCAGCTTACAGTGTAGTGAAGGATACAGACAGTTAAATAAAGTATCATGTGTTAAAGGGTGGGGTTTTCTAAAGGATTTTAAAGAGAAAACATGATTCATGTGAGCCCAAAATGTAATTATCTTCACCCCCGAAACCCAGAAGAAGCCATGTGTGTATTGGGGAAAAAAGTGTTATGTAAAGGATCAGGGGAACCAGGTTTTATTCTTCCCCTGTCTCTGACGATCTCTGCAATGTGTCTAGCTTCAACTTTCTCATCTATAAAATGGGGATGATAATGTTTGTCCTGCTATCTCATGGGATGGTATGTGAGAAAATATATATGAAAGTGCTATAAATATGATTGTACATTTTGTTTTCTAGTGATGTAATGGGGGTTGTAATTTACTCATTCATTAATAACTTCTTCATGCACTTTTTCATCCAGCAAACATTTGTTAAGCATCTACTTGACTGAAGATCCTGTGTTAGATACTACACTTGGCTCAGTTTCATCTTATTGCATCATTCCATTCAAAACATCTAAATTTATTTAGCACTAACTTCCTTTATTTATTTATTTATTTATTATTATTATTTTTGGGATGGAATCTTGCAGGCTGAAGTGCAGTGGCATGATCCCAGCTTACTGCAACCACTGCCTCCTGGGTTCAAACCATTCTCTTGCCTCAGCCTCCTGAGTAACTGGGATTACAGGCATGTGCCACCATGCTCAGCTAATTTTTTGTATTTTTAGTAGAGATGGGGTTTCGTTATGTTGGCCAGGCTGGTCTCAAATTCCTGACCTCAAGTGATCCACCCACCTTGGCCTCCCAAAGTGCTGGGATTACAGGTGTGAGCCCTTGTGCGCAGCCAGCATTAATTTTACGTGAAGTTGGAATGGGTGGTGAGAGGAAATCTGCATTTATTGATGCCCTATTTCAGTCTAAGGGTTCACCTTCTCTAATCTTCCTGGAGGGGTAGGTGGAAGTGACCAGGAAGAATATGGGTGAGAAGCTGTTGAATTAAAAATTCATTTTATGCTTCATAGGCTAGACTTGTATGTGGAAAAACAAAATGGTTTAATTATGGAATTATAGACTAATTGTCCTATTGATTATAGTTATTTTAAAAATTCTTGTTATTCATTTTACTAGCTAACATGTAACCATCAAATGAAATCTTTTACATTAAAGTAGATAAAAAAAGATTTTATAAGTATTACATGTGTTTTGTGTTATTTATATTTGTTATGAAAGAACTAGTTTTTAAAATATATTTAGAATACTTTAGAGACAGAGAAGAGACTTTCTACAAATGAAGTAGAATTTACTGAAAAGCTTGAAGAGTAAGGCATGATCCCAAATTATTTCTAACTTCTGGAATTGTCTTAAGACACTTTACAAACACTTGAACATTTCAGCATAATGACAATATGCTATAGTGCTGCATCACCATCAAGATATTTCTAGTTTAACTGTTGGTGAAAATGGTCGGCATCAATTGTCCTCCCAGGTATATGCTAGTGGTGTCCTTTTAATCTTCAGGAGTAATGCACTGATTCTGCTGTGCTTTCAGATAGAGTTTAAAAAACAATAAAAATCAATAATCTCCAATACGACAAAAGATGTCCGTAAGAATCAGGAGATGTTACCAGGAATGCCAACCAGCCATTCAGAAACCGAGCCATGGAGCTTAAAGAAAAGATTGTTTTTAAACAATATTACAAAATAAAAATGGTAGTCCCTATTTCATCTAGCTTCTTTCAAAAATATATAAGCAATGTTAGACAAACAGATGTTCCTGCAACCTTGTGATTTAATTTACATGTGGGCAACAGGCTTGAGCTCTCCTTAAATTCAAACCAAGAATAAGAGCTGGGCCAACACCTTGCCCTTGAGTTCAGCAGAGGTGGTGGAACCTCTTTCCAGCAGTGTGGTCTTTTGCAACACAGTCCATTGCTCTTGTGACCTAGTATTAGCAGGTGTGGAACATCTCACATTCATTTCAAGCTAGGCATAGAGTCTTCCTTCTCCTTGCTCTGAATGGTATATTACTATGGCATCCAACTAAATATCTTTCCAAGTTTTAAAATTATACCCCAAAATACAACTACTACCTGTTTCTACTCACACTGAAAAAATGTGTGTTTATTTCTGTAAAGAACAAAAAGTGTTAGTATTTTTTGCTCATATTTTCCCTCCTCCAACATCATGTCCATATTTTCAAAAGGAAAACAGACTCTTTTTGACTAAGTCACCTTCTTGACTAGTACTAAAGCACTGTTTTCTCTGTTTTTTTCTCTTCCTTTTATCAGCTGCTACTGCCTGCAGGGTCTTCTGAATAGAATAGGCATCCTTCTAGCAGGACAGACAAAAGGTTAGAGGAAGGAGAGCAGCAGGCAGTTTTTGTCCCTACCTGGACCACAAGGACAGTCAATCAGTGTTCATCTACTCTGTTCGGGTGCTTCTTAACCCCTTCTCTCTTTTTTTTCAGTATTTCTTTTCCCCTACCTGTATGCCCTCTAAGCCCTGGGTGCACTTTCAACTTTATATAAGCAAGAATCTAGAACAGTCTGGGTTTTATACAGAATCACTTCTTCTTTGGTTTATGGTCCGGTCTCAGTTAATTGGTCCTCATTTCCTCATATTGTTTAATTCCATGCTTGTGTTTATCAATTTTTTTTTTTTTCTTTTTTGTAGAGATGGGTTCTCACTGTGTTGCCCAGGCTGTCTTGAACTCTTGGCCTCAAGCAGTCCTCCTGCCTCAGCCTCCCAAAGTGCTGTGATTACAGACGCAAGCTATGATGCCTGGCGTAAAATGTTTTTCATAAATGAAGTTTTTATTCTTAAGAGACCCTGGCTTGTCCATATCACCTTTGAAAAATTATTTCTAAGCTGAGCATTTTAGAATTGTTTCTGTTTCTAGCCCATCTGTTTTGCTATACCTGATACCTAGCTGTTATTCAGACATGGGGGAAAGACCAAAAATAATACTTGTTTTAAAACAAATTTAAAATAAAAATGGCAGTGCCTGTTTCATCTAGCTTCTTTCAAAAACATATAAGCAATGTTAGACAAACAGATGTTCCTCCGACCTTGTGATTTAATTTACATGTGGGCAACAGACTCGAGCTCTCCTTACCTTCAAACCATGTTGGCATATATCCCCTTCGAGGGCCAGCCACTCCTTTCCTGCTCCCCACTAGCAGAAACAACTCGCCATTTCAATAATATTCATTGATTCCATATTCACGCATGTTATTGGGATTCTATGTGGATCAAGTATCAAAGATCCTTTCTTCTGATACATTTGGATTAAAATATGACAGTATCTGGATCTCAATTTTTTTTTTTTGAGACGGAGTCTGGCTCTGTCGCCTGGGCTGGAGTGCAGTGGCCAGATCTCGGCTCACTGCAAGCTCCGCCTCCCGGGTTCCCGCCATTCTCCTGCCTCAGCCTCCCGAGTAGCTGGGACTACAGGCGCCGCCACCTCGCCCGGCTAGTTTTTTGTATTTTTTAGTAGAGACGGGGTTTCACCATGTTAGCCAGGATGGTCTCGATCTCCTGACCTCGTGATCCGCACGTCTCGGCCTCCCAAAGTGCTGGGATTACAGGCTTGAGCCACCGCACCCGGCCTTCAAATTTTTCTTTCACGCTGGTGCTAGTAGATGAGATGCAGAGTTTGTGAGTAAACTTGATAGGGTCCATGATTCAATGAACTGACCACCACATGGGTCTGGTGAGAACCAGCTCATCTATGATGATTCTGCCCAGCAGTGTTGTTGATTTTATTCTAAGTTTAATCCATCACCAATTTCAATTCCTAAACTCAAAAATCTGTTTCAGACAAATCTATTCCCAAACAGTGTTTAAGCAGGTGTTTGACATTAGCCATCACCAGTGCATCCTTGTCTACCCTTTCCTAAGGCACTGCATTGATGTCGAAAAACAAAATAGCAAATTTTTTTTTTTTTTTTTTTTTTTTGAGACGGAGTCTCGTTCTGTCATCTAGGCTAGAGTGCAGTGGTATAATCTCGGCTCACTGCAACCTCCACCTCCCATGTTTAAGCGATTCTCCTGCCTCAGCCTACCGAGTAGCTAGGATTACAGGCACATACCACCACGCCCAGTTAATTTTTGTATTTTTAGTAGAGACGGGGTTTCACCATGTTGGCCAGGCTGGTCTCGAACTCCTGACCTCAGATGATTTGTCCACCTCAGCCTCCCAAAGTGCTGGGATTATAGGCATGAGCAACTGCGCCCAGCCCAAATTGCTCTTTTGAATATAAATGAAATTATAAATGTGAAGAATGGTTCTCTCTCTCTAACTAGGAAACATTTAGCTTTCTTCATGGTCATTTTTGAGCAAAATTCATTGTTTCCATTCATTAATATTTACATCATCTTGTTGAAATAAATTATAAAAACTTCCTTTGAAACAAAACTAGATGTCTGTTAACCTGTAGATGATTTGCTGTTTTTCTCTCTGCCTCATCTATTCTTTTAAAAGAGAGTCTAGTTTGGCCAGGTGTGGTGGTTATCGTGGTATGTACCTATAGTTCCAACTACTCGAGAGGCTAACACCGGAGAATCACTTAGGCCCAGGAGTTTGAGACCAGCCTGGGCAGTATCACAAGACCCTGTCTCAAACAAACAAAACAAAACAAATCAAAAAAAGAATCTAGTATGGGTGGAAATATTTTCTTGGATTAATGAATTTCCTTTTGCTTTTCTTATTTAATCTACAAAGCTCCCTGTGAGAATATGTTTTTATAATTTCAGGAAGAATATCCAGCCTGTGATATATTGAATCTTTGAAAATAATCTATAAGTAAATCTGTAATATGAAAATCAGCCTACTATTTTTATAACATCTGTGGCCTTCGGTTTGTTAAATGTACTGAAAGTCAAGTGTCCACGTTTCTTCCAAGAGCTGCTGAGTGAGAGGGTGGAATTTTGGCAAAACTGTAAAATAAGACCCCTCTCCTGTTGCATATCCTTAGGGCAGGGCCCCTTTACCAGGTTCCCTTCTCCCACTAAAACCCAGAATGGCAGGACCCAAACTGAGTCTGAACCATCCCAAATGCCCCCCACACCCCAAATGCAAACCAGGTCCACAAAGATAGAAGACAGGGGCAGAGTGAGCAGGGCTGAGAATGTTCACTCTGAGAATGCCATGCCCAAGGCAGCACAGACCTGGCAGATAGCAGTGGCGTAGGGTAAAGTGGGAAAGCCATGTCAGATAAAGGCAGGCCATATTAGTTTTTATTATGATGTCTTTGTGGGATCTAAGAATATTTTAAACATGTTTATATCCTAAATGTGACTTTGTTTTTTAAAGCAATTAGGTTGCTCAGTCACTTTTTTTTTTAAACCATAGATTTAGAGGGAAACTGGTCCTGTTACCTCAATTCAATAAAAAACAACAAGCTTGTGAAAAGAGTTATTAAGAGGCAGTTTATATTTCTCAAGTTAGTCTACATGTTGTCACTTAGGAAGTACTTTTTACTTTCTCAGGCCTGTAACAGATGATATGGGAGAAACAGAATTATAAAAAATAGTTTCCACCTTTTAAAAATATGCAGCTACAAATTAATAAGAGAAGATTGACATTTGCTTTAAAAAGTGATTTTGCAGAGACTATTGGTAAGGAAGAGAGGTTTAATAGCATATGGATTTGGTCATTGAGCAGGGAGGGTACCCTTTTTTTAAAGTATTTTTAAAAACAATGCATTCTCAGGTACCTATGGAAATCTGAATTATTCTCTTGCTGAAATGGAGAAATCTAACCATTTAGTGCTTGATTTTTATGGTTTTATCATTTATTTTAGGTACCAAAGGAAGAAATAAAGGAGAGTTTACAAATCTTCAGGGGGTAGCTGCATCTACAAGTGGAAAGATATTAATTGCAGACAGTAACAACCAATGTGTGCAGGTATAGCCCCAATTATATACCTTTAACTACTTATATTGATACAAATAAATATAGTTACATATATATGGTGTAAGGAAAAAAGCTTATGTGCATGTAGACTTTTCTTCAGAGTTTGCATGTTCTGATCTCTGTATGTATGGCAGATGTTTTTGCCTATGTCTTCCTCAGTGATGCCTGTGCTAGTTCACATTCCAATGAATGTAATTTATTTCACAGATATTTTCCAATGACGGCCAGTTCAAAAGTCGTTTTGGCATACGGGGACGCTCTCCAGGGCAGCTGCAGCGGCCCACAGGAGTGGCTGTACATCCCAGTGGGGATATAATCATTGCCGATTATGATAATAAATGGGTCAGCATTTTCTCCTCCGATGGGAAATTTAAGGTAAGATTAACTACTAATTGTTCACTAAACAATGGAGAGGAGGAATAAGAAATACAAGATGAAATTGTGTATTTCTTTTTTGAGATGCCATGCAACATTCAACAATTCTTCATACACAAAGACATCTGGACATCTAAGTTTATGAAGTGAGAGTAACAGTGATAATTTTATAAGTTTATTCATATATATCCTAAATGTGGCTTTGTTTTTTAAAGCAATTAGGTTGCTCAGTCACTTTTTTCTTTAAAACCATAGATATAGAGGGAAACTGGTCCTGTTACCTCAATTCAATGAAAAACAACAAGCTTTTGAAAAGCATTATTAAGAGGCAGTTTATATTTCTCAAATTAGTCTACATGTTGTCACTTAGGAAGTACTTTTTACTTTCTCAGGCCTGTAACAGATGATATGGGAGAAACAGAATTGTAAAAAATGGTTTCCACCTTTTAAAAATGTACAGGCTCATTTTGGAAAAAAAGACCACACAAGAAATGACAGAAAACAATTTGTGTCAGTCTCTAATGAGTCATACACACTGATACAATCTGAAAACATATTGTTAAAGTATGTAATATGGGATTTGGAAAGAAAAGAAAATGAAGGCTGAATTTCCAGAGAAAATGCAAGTGGAGCTACACTTTGAGGGATCCCATTGTTTGATATATTTACTATCATTCCCAGCATCAGCTTTTTGCAAATAAAGATTTGACTCAGTGTCTTCACCAAATCACCAAAGAGTAGAGAGCCCTCTGGTGATAACAGAAACCTCTCTTATGAGGTGTCATCAAAGAATTGTGTCAGCCTGCCCATTTTCTACATTTGTTCATAAGAAAATTATGAGACATCTCGTCAAAGATCTTTGTAAGGGCCAATTGCACTGTGCCTTATATATTTCCCTGTCCAGCCTACTCGAGGCTTCTATTTCTGTTGACAACATGAGTTTTAACTCAAGATCAACCCATTGCCATCCCAGTTTATTACTGTTTGACTATCGGCAAATTGTAACTTCCTTGAGCTTCAATAGCCTCGAATTTAAAATTTTAATTTAAAAAAGATCTGTCTTGCCTGGGCATGGTGGCTCATGCCTGCAATCCCAGCACTTTGGGATTGAAGCAGGAGGATTGCTTGAGCTCAGGAGTTCAAGACCAGCCTGGGAAACATGGCAAGACCCTGCCTCTACAAAAAAAAAAAAAAAAAATTAGCTAGGTGTAGTTGCGCAGGCCTATAGTCCCAGCCACTTGGGAGGCTGAGGTGGGAGGATTGCTTGAGCCTAGAAGTTAGAGGCTGCAGTCGCCCATGACTACACTAGTGCACTGCAGCCTGGGTGAGAGAGTAAGACCCTGTCTCAAAAGAAAAAAAGACCTATCTCATAGGATTTAAGCAAAGACTAAATGAGATTTTACGTGCCACATCCAAAATAAAGATCTAAGAAATGAATGTTCTTTTCCATGCTGCTAGTAACCCTGTCCAAAAAAATGAAGTCTTGTTTGGTCAGCTATGGTTTGGGCTTAATGTCCTCACACAGGCACCTGGTGGTCATCACTTTCTTGTCTAGGAGTTTGGAGATGCTGCTTTTCATAATCCATTCTGGAATTCTAAAGATTACTAAAAGTGTACTCATTGATTTCTTATTGGAAGAATTTCTATTTTCCTTTTTAAAGTCTTCAGATTGCTGTAGTCCCCTCATTGTTTTTATGAAATGAGTTACTTACATAATTGTGAAACTCTCAGATTTGAGCCTCTATTTTGTGTGAGGCAGCATCTTGTCAATTTTGGAGACTGAAAAGGTGTCATTTTTTATTCCACAATATTGCATGTAATTCTTCAATCACCCTTGAATTTTTGGTTCCACTAGAAATTTAATGGCTCTGTATGGTGACCACATATACATAAAAATCTCCTGACTTTCTGTAGCTCTAACCTCTTCCCCCCCCTTTTTTTTTTTTTGCATTTTAATAATTGTATATGTGGTAAGACATACCCAAATACGAAAAGTTTAATGTGAATATTTATATCTTGAATATCTTGAAAATGTTTATATAGTTTGGAGGCAACCCATTTGTTTATGTTTTATACTCTAGAAAACTGTGATCTGTCTTTGTAAATTCAGAAGCTAATACTAAAATAGGTTCACATACGGAGACAGGAGTTTTATGTCTAAGGAAGAAGGGCTCTCTAAGGATTTTTTGTTCAGTGGTTCAATAGTCTATCTGTAATAGACACTCTTAGAAGAACTGGGTTCTTAGAGTTGGAATATGAAGGGTAATGATGGGAATAAACTCTAAAGAACACTCATGCCCCCTAGAGGACTGGGGGAGTGGAGGTGGTGTAGTTTCAGCAATACCCTTTTCTATGATAGGTGTTGATCAAAACCCAAGGGGTAAAAGGATGGCACATGAAAACACTTTAGGACCCTCACAGGAGTTCATCCAAGTGGAATATCCACAGGTATAGGCAGAGATACTCATTTTCTTCTGTGGTGGGACTCAGTAAAATTAAACAGGTGCTGAGAAGACATACGTTTAACACCAGTATAGACTCTTTGTATTTATTCCTAGTAGTTCCAGAGATGTAACATCTTATCTCCTTATCTTTCTTTTATTCACCAATTTATTAGCCCTAATTTTTATTTCTCTCTGCTTCCTCTAAATTTATTCTATCTTCCCCACTGCCTCCTATCATCCAGCCCATCTAGAAACCTTTTCTATCCAAACAAATAGAGATACCTCTGGCCACCTTACTGTAAAATATCTCATCTCTTTCCTGTTCAATTTAAGGACCTATTTGTTGAGTTGAATACCCTGATTAAACCATTCCAAAGGCAGGATTAAAATATTTTTGCTGGGCCAGGCTCAGTGACTTGCACCTGTAATCCCAGCACTTTGGGAGACTGAGGTGAGCAGATCACATGAGATCAGGAGTTCAAGACCAGTCTGGCCAACATGGTGACGGGTGCCTGTAATCCCAGCTACTTGGGAGACTGAGGCAGGAGAATCGCTTGAACCTGGGAGGCAGAGGTTGCAATCAGCCGAGATCGCACCATTGCACTCCAGCCTGGGGAACAAGAGTGAAACTCTCTCTCAAAAAACAAACAACAAAATATATATATATATATATGTATAATATATATATTATTATTATATTTTTATATATTTTTATATATACTTTTATATATTTTGTTTGTTTGTTGTTTGTTTACTATTCTGTTTAAGACGGAGTTGACACAATCAGGGAAATGCAGGGATTCTTACCTTTCACTTGGTTGAATCCAGTGCAACTAAACGAGGAGTGATGAAGGGAAGTGGAAAGAAATTTTGGTTCAATGTTTAAGTTATTCTTTTAGATCGACCCTAGTTGTCACTACATGATAGAATGGAAGTAATCCTTTATTTTCTCTTTTTATTCTAGATAATTATCCACTTGATATTATTTGGTTGAGTCATCTAAGCAACTGCAAGTGTTCATAATGTTAAGTAGTAATGATATTCCTGTTTTAATCATGGAAGTGCCTTCTCTCCCTTGTGATCTCTGCTGACTTACCCTCCAGTTAGACATGAAAGAACAAATGCCATTTCTTTACCCACCATTATGTTATAGCCTCTTTGATCTTTGGGCTAGATTGGAGAATCAGAATCAAATTTACACGGCAGTTTCTCTTGCCAAGAAAACCATTGTTTCTTTCCTAAGTGGTTGTGTTCCTTTGCTCTAAAGAGATGAAATCTGAATCTCCGTCATTTATAAACTTAGAAGAATAAAAGGAGCATATAAAGTCTAAAGTCCCCATCATGGAAAAGTCCTATCCTGCTACTAGAAAATTTAAAAATACATATGTGGTTCACATTATATTTCTATCACACAGCACTAATATAGAGAGATAAAATAAGAAGGCTAAATCATAACCTATGAGAATATAACTTCTGGGATTTTCTAAGCTACAGACGCTGATTTCTCACTTTTCCTTCCAGAAGTCTATGTACATACATGCACACATATAACACATGTGGACTTAGACTACACTCATCATTCCCTACCTTAATTTGTTTAATAAGATGTCTGAGAGTTTTTGTTGTTGTTGTTGTTGTTATTGTTTTTGAGACAGACTCTCGCTCTGTTACCCAGGCTGGAGTGCAGTGGCGCAACCTCAGCTAACTGCAACCTTCATCTCCCGGATTCAAGTGATTCTCCTGCCTCAGCCTCCTGAGTAGCTGGGATTACAGGCACCCGCCACCACACCCAGCTAATTTTTGTGTTTTTAGTAGAGATGGGGTTTCACCTTGGCCAGACTGGTCTCAAACTCCTGACCTCAAGTGATCCTCCCACCGTGGCCTTCCAAAGTGCTGGAATTACAGGTGTGAGCCACTGTGCCTGGCGGAGAGTTCTTTCATAAAAACACATAGATCTACTTCCCTCCAACACGTCAAGTCTGGGTGCCAGGGAGAACTGCGGTTCTTACAGTTTCCCTGACTTAACATATATTCCCTCCTGCTGTTCCCTCACCTGGGGTGCTCCTTCTCCTTCCTTGTCTACTGTGGCCTCATCAACTTACCACTTCACATGCCTTCTTAGATAGCCTATTTGAATTCTCCCAAGTATATTAAAATGAAGACTCAATACCAGACTCTTTAAAGAGATACAGTAGACATGTTTGTTCCTGCAATATGACTGAGACATACTTGAGGGCAGGAGCTACGTCTTATTTGTGTTTGTTTGCCATATGCCTAGAATACAGTGTCAGGCAATAGTGGGTGCTTGGGCAGTGTTTGTAGAATTAGGAAATAAATAAGTGAATGAGTGAAGCACTTCTTTATATGTAGTCTAGAAATTCAAGTCATAGAAAGAAAAGTAAATGTACAAGACCTGTATCTCATGGCAAATAGACATTTAAATACACACCACAGTCTACTCAGGAACAGGAATAAAATTTAAAATACGATATATGATAGAAATCAAATGCTTTTCCCCTATTTTAAAATATGATAAAAAGTGGAACCATTTAATCATCATGATTGCCCTATAATAATGCTAGACTTTTAAAATTAATGTATTCAACAAATATTCATTGAATATTTATTATGCACCAAGAAGTGTGTTGCCTCTGAGTACACAAAAGTGAATAAAACACATGTGACTCCCGCCCAAAGAGAACTTAATTCTCAGAAAGTTCAATGCGAGATGCCTGGCAAATTTTTTTTTTTTAATTATTATTATACTTTAAGTTCTAGGGTACATGTGCACAACGTGCAGGTTTGTTACATATGTATACTTGTGCCATGTTGGTGTGCTGCACCCATCAACTCGTCAGCACCCATCAACTCATCATTTACATCAGGTATAACTCCCAGTGCAATCCCTCCCCTCCCCCTCCCCATAATAGGCCCCGGTGTGTGATGTTCCCCTTCCCGAGTCCAAGTGATCTCATTGTTCAATTCCCACCTATGAGTGAGAACATGCGGTGTTTGGTTTTCTGTTCTTGTAATAGTTTGCTGAGAATGATGGTTTCCAGCTGCATCTATGTTCCTACAAAGGACACAAACTCATCCTTTTTTATGGCTGCATAGTATTCCATGGTGTATATGTGCCACATTTTCTTAATCCAGTCTGTCACTGATGGACATTTGGGTTGACTCCAAGTCTTTGCTATTGTGAATAGTGCCTCAATGAACATACGTGTGCATGTGTCTTTATAGCAGCATGATTTATAATCCTTTGCATATATACCCAGTAATGGGATGGCTGGGTCATATGGTACTTCTAGTTTTAGATCCTTGAGGAATCGCCATACTGTTTTCCATAATGGTTGAACTAGTTTACAATCCCACCAACAGTGTAAAAGTGTTCCTATTTCTCCACATCCTCTCTGGCACCTGTTGTTTCCTGACTTTTTAATGATTGTCATTCTAACTGGTGTGAGATGGTATCTCATTGTGGTTTTGATTTGCATTTCTCTGATGGCCAGTGATGATGAGCATTTTTTCATGTGTCTGTTGGCTGTATGCATGTCTTCTTTGAGAAATGTCTGTTCATATCCTTTGCCCACTTTTTGATGGGGTTGTTTGTTTTTTTCTTGTAAATTTATTTGAGTTATTTGTAGGTTCTGGATATTAGCCCTTTGTCAGATGAGTAGATTGCAAACATTTTCTCCCATTCTGTAGGTTGCCTGTTCACTCTGATGGTAGTTTCTTTTGCTGTGCAGAAGCTCTTAAGTTTCATTAGATCCCATTTGTCAATTTTGGCTTTTGTTGCCGTTGCTTTTGGTGTTTTAGACATGAAGTCCTTGGGCAATTTTGATATTAATTATGATCTATAACAATGACAGTGACGGCTTCCCTACAGTGACTGCTTGCTGTGTGCTACACTCTACAGTAAACCCTTTACCTACCTTATTCTACTTAATACATCTTCCAAAAATGCCATTGGGAGTTGTCGAGTTGTGATTTTTTGGACATTTTTTAATGTATAAGGAATCTGAAGTTTGAGGAAATGAAATCCATCTGTGCTATTCCAGGTGTGTTTAAGTCAAGCAATGGAAGTAGGTCAGTCTTCCGAGTCATAATCCAGTGATCTTTCACCAGACCACACTGCCTCTTCAGCAGGGAACTGTGACCCCAGTTTAGGGGATCCTAGACTATTTTTGGTGGTGATCTCTTTCAAGAATAGGATTTTAAGGGCTGGGCATGGGGGCTCATGCCTATAATCCTAGCACTTTGAGAGGATGAGGCGGGTGGATCATGAGGTCAGTAGTTCAAGACCAGCCTGGCCAACAAAGTGAAACCCTGTCTCTACTAAAAATACAAAAAAAAAAAAAAAATAGCCGAGCATGGTGGTGCACGCCTGTAGTCCCAGCTGCTCAGGAGGCTGAGGCAGGAGAATTGCTTGAACCCGGGAGGTGGAGGTTGCAGTAAGCCGAGATTGTGCCACTGCACCCCAGCTTGGGCAACAGAATGAGACTTCGTCTCAAAAAATAAATAAATAAAAGAACAAGGATTTATACAGATATCAGTAGCAGATAATGGATGTGACAAAGCCAGTTTTCCAAGACAGAAGTTCATTGTGACGTATGAGTAGCTGTGTACCTGCTTGAACCTTCAGGTAAATGTTGACCAAAACAGTGTTTATCTTCATGTTCTGTAGTGGTTTAAACTTTGACTCTATACTCTACTTCTATTTCTGTACTTGTTTCTAACAGACAAAAATTGGATCAGGAAAGCTGATGGGACCAAAAGGAGTTTCTGTGGACCGCAATGGGCACATTATCGTTGTGGACAACAAAGCGTGCTGCGTGTTTATCTTCCAGCCAAACGGGAAAATAGTCACCAGGTTTGGTAGCCGAGGAAATGGGGACAGGCAGTTTGCAGGTACACTCGATGGTAATATGTAAACCCCCTTTTTTATGTTTCTTCTGCTCACATTTGCATGATGTTGGAGCATGTTGAAGACACCGCATACCTAATGTGTTTGTTGGCTTTGGGAAAGATGCTGGGGATAAAATCTAAGTAAAAGCATGGTTCCTTGCTTCTCAGTCACCACCACCCACCCGGCAGTAAGTTGAGCTGTAGTCCATGTATGGTTTTCATTGGTGGCAGTTCACAGCTCAGAAGTCTAGCTTTGAAATATTCATATTAAATAAGGTATAAATTTTAAAATAAAAATATTTGAAAAACAAGGGAATAGCTACTGTTTCAGCCTAGCTGTAGCTTTGCTTAAAAAGCCACTGAATGAGAATTTTTTTTCACCTTTCTAGGTTATTGTAAGAGAACAGGAGTCTAGAATATTTGCTAGGTTTAAGGAGGGCAGTCTGTTTTACGTCTGTTTGGTGTAGCACTTTGCAATCACAAGCTTATTTAGGTTTTTGCATCTGCAAGAAGAGGCTGAAAATAGCTTATTAATTTTCTTTTTGAAAGGATGCTTTTGGCGCTTAGTTTAATTTGCATAATATTTGTTTGTGCTTTGTCTCCAGTTCTGCCAAGGTTCTGAATGTCACCCAGAATTGTAGTGTGGGTTTTCTGTTCTTTTGTTTCGTTTTGTTTTGTTTTTGAGACAGGGTCTCACTCTATCACCCAGGCTGGAGTGCAGTGGCATGATCTCAGCTTACTGCAGCCTAAACCTCCCGGGTTCAAGTGATCCTCCTGCCTCAGCCCTCCAAGTAGCTAGGACTATAGGCATGTGCCACCATGCCCAGCTGATCAAGTTTTTTAAAATTACATATTGGAGTCCCTTTTCCAATGCTGAGTTGCCACGTCTTTCCTCGGTGGGAGCAGAGGGCTCTAAAATGACTAACAGATACTCAGGGAAGCTGGCAGACTGACTTTCAGATGGTGGCACGGAGAATGAATTCTGATGCTTACTGCTCCTCCCACTTCATTAGGGCTGCTACAACTCCCAGCCTGATTGGGAAGGAGTCAGAATAGACTGGCAGAAGCAGAGAATAATATAGGATCCATGTTATCTGGAGCTGGAGGTCTGGCTGAATGATCTTTCAAAGACTGAGTCTGTGATTCTTTGTACTTTCTTAAATAACTAAGTTAATATATTGTGTGATTGTTACAGTAACTGCTATATGTAATCACTTTCATTGTAGTCATCACGTATTTTTTTCCATCTTTGTTGCAGGTCCCCATTTTGCAGCTGTAAATAGCAATAATGAGATTATTATTACAGATTTCCATAATCATTCTGTCAAGGTACTATAAGCACATGAGTTGTTGTTAACTTTTAACTGCTTTTATGGAAAAATTGGTCTGTGAGAAAATAATGCAGTACTTACATATGACACCAAAGGGAGTTAACCAGAAGAGTAGACTTTGCTTCTGCTCAAAGATGCCAGTTTTAATTTGGACTTACAGACCTTGGAAAGTTGGGAAATTGAACAAAATGTGGTGGCAATAAGTTGCTTAATTTGAAACTGGTGCAAATGAAGCGGACTTGAAAATTAAATTTTAAAAAGCAGTTCATTGAACTTAGAGGCAGAACTTTCTGAAGCTTAATATTTTGTGGCTAGTCAATAAATTAAAATCACTTTTTCAATTTTCTGCATCTTTTTGTTTTAAAAAATTAGGTATTTGGTTCTGTTACAACAACAGATGGCATGGGGAGGAGGATAACCCTAGCATACATTCATATATTTTATACTTCTTAGAATGCTTTCACACATTTGGTGTTCTTTAGAAAACAGTGACCCATAGTATATCTTTCTTACTAGGTACCAGGGGAGAGAGATTTGAACTTTATTATGAGAAAATCAGGAAATAATAAAATGGTTCAAAACAAATTACTCACTTGCTGAAATGATGAGAAAATATTTAGTAATATCCTAGATCAAGCTTCTCAAGGTGTGATGCATGTTCCACTGAAGGTATGATCAGTGACCATAGGCAGTGCACTGTAGATATTTTTATTTTAAGTTATGCATTTATTTTAGTGCTACCTTTTGTTTACATCAAGTGATGCTGTTTTGTACTTATAGACATAATAAAGTTTTTCTTTTAAATACATTCATTTAAATTTCAAAAGGTGAGTCATTTTAAAGGAAAAATAATAAGGAAACAGCAGAGGATGCCAGTGAGTAAAGTTTGCACTTAGAGACAATGATTGAGCAACCAAAATAAATAATGACTTATCAATGCTAATGATTGGGATAGCTAGATAAGGGGTAGGATTTTTAACACCCAAAGGTACTGTCTGTGATGTCCTTTCCGCATCCTGGAAAGCCTTTAACCTGAGTAAATGGAGAGGGCTTGGACCTTTTTGATGGGTGCCAAGTCCCTGTGCAGACAGTAGCGCACAGTGGGCTGCAGAAATGGGGTCAGGATAAGGGAACAAGGTGCCCACTGTTGCTTTTTTCTGAAACTGCTGCCTGCCATATTGTCTCTCAGGAGATGCTCACATAGTGGCATAGGTCCCCCCTACACTCAAATGCAGATAATCTGCATTCCCTGCCGACACTACTGTCCATGGGAAGTGTCTTGGTAAAAGGAATAGGATAGTGGAAAAAGTTGATAGCCAAAGAGAGACGGAAGTAGAGAGCAAAGAGGCAGCAGGAACCGGGCTGGGGACTGGCTCCCCGGGGGGTTATAACCGTCCTGGAGAATGAGCACAACTGTCAAAGGATAACACAGGTTGTTCTCATACTTCCTACTCTCACTCACTTTGTAGAGGAATCATTCATATAACTACAGGGTATTCAGCAAGAAGAAAGCCCATATGAGATCCTAACAGTACAAAGGCCAGCAAATGCTTGCATAGCTTCTGCCCACTCCCAACTGAAAGACAGTCATAATTAATCAAGTTACTCTTTTCCACTAAGCGGAACTGTAATCTCAGAGCCTTTCCTGTCCAGTGCGCCAGGTAACCTCTAAGAATCAACTGGCATTGGTATGTGGGATGGCTCCTATTCACCAGTCCTGGCTGACACTGTAGAAAGAATTAAAACATATATAAGTAACTGAAATGCAAGGCAGGTAGCACTAAATAGTTTCATAAAATAGGCACATATAAAGTTTCCTAACTTTCCAAAAGAAAAGAGAAGCTTTCCTTAATTAAGATTATCAGGGGAGACTTCCAAGCGGAGTTGGTATTTGACATGAGCAGAATTTTGAAATCAGGAAAGGGCTATTATCAAGGTGATTTTTTAAAAAAAATTGCTTTATATATTTATTGTAAAAAGCAAAGCTTTAAAAAAAAAAAAAAAAACTAAGCCCATACTTCTGCCTCTTAATTTTTCATGTGAATAATTTTTAAGTAATTAAATGGCATTTTAATCGGGAAAAATAGAAAATACGAAACATTCATAATTCTTAAGATTCTGAAAACTCTTCAAGTTTTCAGTATGATAGAAGTAGATTATTTTAGCTATTTATTTAAACTCAATTTTCTTCTTGTTTAAAAAAACCATAGCCTTTCGTTGTTGTCGTTTCTCTTCTTTTTGACAACTATTGCCAAATAAGTTTTATGGAATACTTGGGTTTTTCTTTCCCATGTAATGCTGGGCAGTTAGCAATAATTCTGAATTCAGGTCACTTCTCTGTTGATAAGTATAAAAAACATATCTATAGGTCAGTGCTAACAAGGGGTCTAGTTAGCTCCTTAGCTATCTGCAGAATATATTTTCTTTTCATCACAAAACAAGTAAGACTAGATTTGGCATCCTTCATTATCACAAAATGAAGCAAAACCACTTGAGTCATTTGGATTATGTCCAGGAAAACATTGACTCAGAAAGATAAATAAGGCTGGGCACAGTAGCTCACGCCTGTAATCCCAGCACTTTGGGAGGCCGAGGCGGACAGCTCACCTGAGGTCAGGAGTTTGAGACCAGTCTAGCCAACAGGGTGAAACCTTGTCTCTACTAAAAATACAAAAATTATCTGGGCGTGGTGGCAGGCACCTGTAATCCCAGCTACTCAGGAGGTTGAGGCAGGAGAATTGCTTGAACCGGGAAGTGGAGGTTGTGGTGAGCCAAGATTGCGCCACTGCATTCCAGCCTGAGTGACAGAATGAGACTCCATCTCAAAAAAAAAAAAAAAAAAAAGAAAAGAAAGATAAACAAAAAGATTATTTGTAGGATTTAATAAGTGAAAAAATAGAGAATAATAAATTGTGTCCACCATAAACATGTTCCCATTGGTCTTTAAAACTAGAATGTGTTATGTAAAAGGAGACAAAAAGAGTCAGAAAAACAATTTAAACATGGCATCTTAGTAAAAGCTGATTGTTATTGCCTTGTTCCTTTCTAAAGAATCACAGAGGTTGTTGCTTGCTTTCTTGGCAAGTATGTAATTAATTCAGGAAGTAGCCATGACTCTTTCTTTTTATCGTAATGTGAGTTTAGCTTGTAGAGATGGAAGTGTCCTACTTTCCCAAGGTACTTACCTAAAAGTAATGGTCATTTTGATCTTTTGTAATCAGAGATGACAACAAGTGACATTCTAAAAAGTCTTGAGATCATCCCCAAGTGAAGATCTACACTCAAATATAGTGAACTCTTTCAGTTCTACATTTGAGGAAACCTTACTCTCAAAGTGCCTTGTACATAATACTTTCTGACTTATTAATGAATATTTCTATGCATCTAGGCATCATGACAATGGAAGTTAAAAATAATGTCCTGGAGACATTTCAAAACCATTAGGTATCAGCTGAATCATCAAGATACAATTGTGCTTACTATAGTGTTATCATTAAACATTAACATTTTTTTCAAAATCAGTGATCTGTATTGATACATATTTAGTAGCACTTTATTAGTAAGAATATGTAATTAACCATAGCACTCCACTGCTTGGCCATATCAGATGTTAGAGAATTTGCTTAAGAGTTCTGTTGAGCTCCCTTCTTCTAACAGCTTCCCTTCTCTCTACTGAGAGATAAAAGAGTAATAGAAACTACTTTTCTATTCATCAAACCCTTAGGATCATATAAACTCTCGAACTAAAATATCTTCTGAGGATAAATAAAAAAGCCCTTTTCTTATTTCTCACCTGCTGCTACCACACATGTGCACACACACATGCAATGAATTTCTCCCATTATAAGTATGAAGTCCAGCCTACTCTTTCTAGTTATGTTGATGTCGTAAAATGATAATACATTCTGAGCATCTGGCATAACAAAAAACTCCTACTCTCTGATCCAACTTTTAATAGTCATCCATCCTGTTAGAAATATAAATACAATGCCCATTCTTGAAATTTAGCAATTTCTTTAAAGATGGGAATAATAATATTATTGAAAATTATAGCGCTTCTTACTCTTACTGACTTGTATACTGTTTTATAATTTACAATAAAGGTATCTTTCACATAAGGATTTAATAACAAGATATAAGCCAAAAAAAGTGATCATTTAACAAACGATAAATCAGATTTATACAGTAATATGGGGAAACACAATGATATGTAGTCTATCTGGTAGATTTTATTTTCTTTTTTTAGAATGTCTTAAATCTTAGGTCTTGTTATAAATAACCTGCTCAAACAGATATTTTTAAATCCATAATGTTGATTCAAGTATTTCTATGTAAAACAAAATAATTTTAAAATGTTTCATACAGGTGTTTAATCAGGAAGGAGAATTCATGTTGAAGTTTGGCTCAAATGGAGAAGGAAATGGGCAGTTTAATGCTCCAACAGGTGTAGCAGTGGATTCAAATGGAAACATCATTGTGGCCGACTGGGGAAACAGCAGGATCCAGGTAGATCAACGTGCTAATGTATATGGTTAGAGTGTTTGGCATTTGTTAAAAGTGAAGAATTTGCTGTCCCCCACACTGGAATGTTTTCTCTTTTCCTTTGGTTAGGACATAGGACCATAGATACTCTCACCAGAAGGACTAAACTCAGCAAGATGGAGTAGAAAAAATGTTACCAGAGTGAAACCCTCTAAATCAGGGTTTTAACCTGGACCCCACAGACCCCGCAAAGTTCTGAAGATAGAATTCAAGGGGGCCACTGAACAAAAATATTACATTATTATTTTTATGAACCTCTGGCTGAAAATTATCATTTCCCTTAATCATGAATATAAGCAACAATCATAGTAATTTTAGTAATGCCTATGACTTTGTCACCAAGAAAAATCACAGAAATTTTCATATCATATCAGTTGCAAAAATCTTGAATTGTCACTTATTCTCATCACTACTTCAAAATTACGGTAATTATTAGACCCATTACTATTTCTTACTATTTAATGTGCTAATTTTTAGAAGCACACCCATATTGCTCTATCATAATTTAGTAATATTTCAGTAGCTATATTTTAATATGATTTTTTACAATCCATGTGTTTTGTTTTCTGCATTTAAAAACACTTTTGTGCTAAATGACGCACGAGTCAAAGAGGAAGTCTCAAGGAAAATTGTAAAATATGTTGGACTGAATGAAAATGCAAATAGAACATACCAAAATTTGTGGAATTTAGCAAAAACAATGCTGAGAGGGAAATTAATATGCTAAATACTTCTATTAGAAAAGAGGAAACATTTTAAATCAATGATCTAAGCTGCCACCTCAAGAAGCTAGAAAGAAAAGAGCAAACCCCAAATAAGCAGAAGGAAGCAAGGCCAAAATTAAAGGCGGGGCGCTGTGGTTCACACCTTTAATCCCAGCACTTTGTGAGGCCGAGGCAGGCAGATCACTTGAGGTCAGGAGTTTGCGACAAGCCTGGCCAACATGGTGGAATCCTGACTCTACTAAAAATACAAAAAATTTGTCAAGTGTGGTGGCAGGCGCCTGCAACCCCAGCTACTCAGGAGGCTGAAGCAGGAGAATCACTTGAACCCAGGAGGCAGAGGCTTCAGTGAGCCAAGATCGCATCATTGCACTCCAGCCTGGGCAACGGAAGGAGACTCTGTCTCAAAAAAAAAAAAAAGAAAAAAGAAATTCAAAAAAGAAAAGCAATAGGGAAAATCCATGAAATAGCGAACTGGCTCTTTGAAAAGATAAACCAGCAGAACTCTAGCAAGACTGACAAAGGAAATAAAAGACACAAAATGCTAATATTAATACATGTCCTGTAGATATCAAAAGGATAATAAGGGCATTCTGTGAACAACTCTGCATACATAAGTTTGACAACTTAGATGAAATAGACAACTTCTCAAAAAATACTAACTCCACAACTTCAGTATGAAATAATTTGAATAACCCTCTAACCTATTAAGAAAAGTTAATTCATAATTTTAAAACATCAAAAAGAAATGTCTAGACTGAGATGATTTCACCATGGAATTCTACCAAATGTTTAAAGAATTTAGTAACAATTGTATATAATTTCTTCCAGAAAATAGAAGATAAGAGAATACTTCCCAACTCATTTTCCAATCAGCTTTTGAAGCCCTGTTACCAAAGCCAGTACAAAAAGGAAAGCTACAGACCAATATTCCTCCTGTGTGTAAATATTCTTAAAGATATATTAACAAATATAATTCAGTAATATGTAAAAATCGCTCCATGACCAAGTGGAGTTTATTCCAGGAATGCAAGACTGGTTTAGTACTAGAAAATCGGGGAGTCTCTGAGCTACTCTGGCTTGGGAGGCTGCCCTTTAAAAAATAAAAATAAAAATAAAGAAAATCAGTCAATGTAATAATCTACCATATTAAAATTCTAAAGAAGAAAAACTAAATGATCATATCAATTGACACTGAAAAATCATTTAACAAAATTTAATACCCATTCATGATCAAACTCTCAGAAAACTAAGAAGAAAGACTCTCAACTTGATAAACAACATCTATGAAAACCTATAACTAACACCATACTTCATAGTAAAAGACTGAATGCATTCCTTGTAGAGCAAGGATGTCTGCAAGGATGTCTCACCATTCTTATTCAATGTAATACTAGAAGTTCTAGCCAGCACAAAAGGTAGAAAGGAAATAAAAAGCTTACAAATTACAATGGAATAAATTAACCACTCTCACTGTTTGCAGATAACATGATGTTTACATAGAAAATCACAAATAATCTACAAAAAAAGTTCCTACAATAGGTGAGTTCAGCAAGATTGCAGAATACAAGATCAACATACAAAAATCAATTACGGTCGGGCATGGTGGCTCATGCATGTAACACCAGCAATTTGGGAGGCCAAGGTGGGAGGATTGCTTGAGGCCAGGAGTTTGAGACTAGCCTGGGCAACACAGGAAGACCCTATCTCTACAAAAAAAATACAAAGATTATCCAGACATAGTGGCACATGTCTATAGGCTCAGCTACTCAGGAGGCTGAGGCAGAAGGATTCCTTAAGTCTGGGAGTTGGAGACTGCAGTGAGCTATGATTGTGCTACTGCACTACAGCCTGGGTAACAGAGCAAGACCCTGTCTCTTAAGAAAAACCAAAAATATCAATTATGTTTTTATAAACTAGCAACAAACAGTGAAAACCAAAATTTAAAATGCAATACCATTTAGAATCACTGAAAAAATATATACTTAGGTATAACAACAAAACATATTCAATATTTGTATACTGAAAACTATAAAATGCTGGCAAAAGAAATCAAAGAACGTCTAAGTAAATGTAGAAACAACTGTGTTCATAGATTGCAAGACTCAACAATGATGTCAGTTGTCTTCAATTAATATACAGGTTTAACACAAAATCTCAGCAGGACTTTTTGCAAATATAAACCTTATTTTAAAATTTATATGGCAAGGGAAAGGAAATAGCTAAAGTAATTTTGAAAAAGAAGAATAAATTGAGAGGAATCACTCTACCCTTACTAACCCATAGGGTAAGCTATATGACTTACTATATATTACCATAATCAAGCCTATATAATATGGTGGAGGAATAGACACATACATCGGTGGGACAGAATAGAGAATCTAGAAATCACTCCCACAGTTGTACAGCCTATTGTATTTTGACAAAGATACAAAAGCAATTCAATGAGGAATGATGGCCTTTTCAACAAATGGGACTGGAAAAACTAAGACCACCACAGAGGAAAAAAAAAATGAACGTTAATTTGTACAAAAAGTTGACTCAAATTGGACTGTAGATTTAACTGTAAAAGATAAAACTATAGCATTTTTAGAAGATAATGTTTGAGGAGATAAACTTTTAGAATAATTTAAGAGAAAATCTTTGGGACCTAGGGCTCCGTGAAGAGTTTTTAGACATAAAACCCAAACTATAATCCATAAAAGAAAAACAATTAACAAATTGGATTTCATAAAAAATAAAAGCTTTTGCTCTGTGAAAGATCCCTTTAAGAGGATAAAAAGACAGGCAACAGACTGAGAGAAAATATTTACCAACTGAAATTCTGACAAAGGAATTATACCTAGAATGTAGAGATTCTCAAGACTCATTAGTAAAATAATCAAACAATCCAATTAGAATAATGAGCAAAAGGCAGCCGGGTGCTGTGGCTCACACCTGTAATCCTAGCAATTTGGGATGCCAAGGCAGGTGGATCACCTGAGGTCAGGAGTTTGAGACCATTTCCTGGCCAACATGGCGAAACTGCATCTCTACTAAAAATAGAAAAATTAACTGGGTGTGGTGGTGTGTGCCTGTGATCCCAGCTACTTGGGAGGCTGAGGCAGGAGAATCACTTGAACCCAGAAGGCGGAGGTTGCAGTGAGCCATGATCACGCCATTGCACTCCAGCCTGGCTGACAAGAATGAAATTTCGTTTCAAAAAAAAAAAATAACAAAAAAAAGGAAGAAAAGAAAAACAAGCAAAAGGCATTAAGAGAAATTTTACGGAAGAGGATGTTTACATAAAAAGATGTGCGATATCACTAGACATTAGGGAAGTACAAATTAAGACCATGGTGAGATATTACTACACACTTGATAGCTAAAATTAAAAATACTAATAATGCCAAACACTGGAGAGCATGTAGAGAAGCTAGATCTCTCATGCATTGCTGGTAGAAATGCAAAACTACAGTCAGCCTGGAAAAGTGTTTGGCAGTTTCTTTGAAAACTAAACATATACTTACCATACAACCCATAAATTATACTCCTGGTTGTTTGTCCCAGAGAAATGAAAACTTACGTCCACACAAAAACCTGCACATTGTTGTTCACAGAAGGTTTATTTGTAATAGCCCAAAACTGAAAATAACCCAAATGATTTTCAGTAGGTTAATGACTAAACAAACTGGTGTATCTATACTATGGAATATGACTTGGCATTAAAACGGAACAGACTAATGATACACTCAACAACTCGGATGCATCTCAAGGGCATGATGCTGAGTGAAGAAAAGCCATTTTCAGAAGGTTACATACTATATGATTCTATTTGTGTAACATTCTCAAAAAAATAACAAAATTATAGAGAAGGGAAACAGATTAGTAGTTGGCAAGGATTAGAGATGTGAGGAAAGGGGAGTGAGTATGACCATAAAGATGTAGCAAGAGGGAGATCTTTATGTTGATGGGATAATTCTGTATGTTGGTTGCAGTGGTAAATCTACACATATGATAAAATGACGTAAAACTGTACACACACAACCCAAAGTCAGTGTATTGGGTTTTGTGTGGTACTATAATTACAGAAGATGTGACCATTGGGGGAAACTGAGTGAAGAGTACCCAGGACCTTTCTCTACTATCTTCGCCACTTCCTATGAATCTATAATTATTTCAAAATAAAAATTTAACAAAAATAACAAAGCAGAAACCGACAGACCAAAAGAAAGTGATTTCACATCCAAATGTATGATCATCCCCCTATCCCCGCAAATCGCACATTTGTGAATTCAACCAAATACAGATCAAAAATTTCAGGAAAAATAATTTGTTAAATACAGTGATTAAAAAAATACGAATTGTAAAAATACATCATATTATTTACATTATATAGCATTTACATTGCTCTAAATATTAGAAGTAATCTAGAGATTATTTAAAATATATGGGGGGATGTGCATAGGTTAGGTGCAAATACTAGGCTATTTTATATAAAGGACTTGAGAATCTGAAGATTTTGGTATCAATCTCCTGGGATACCAGGGGATGACTTTACATGTTGAACCATTGACTTCTTACAACCCACTCTTTTCTAAAAAGGAAAAAATAATTTCTACTGTCTCATTGCTGTTATGACTCAGGAACATTCTTCCATCATCTAGTTGCTGATTTTTTCCCCTTATAATTGGGGGGGAGGAAAAGGAGATGTGAGACTGGAAGTGGGAATAAGTGAAGATTTAACATGAACAGTAAGGTTCATTCATTTTTTAAGCACCATCTAGGGCCCTTCCCACCCAATGTTTGTTGTGACCACTATAGGAATACGAGTGAAAGCTAGCAGCCAATGGCATATTCTACTCCACCAACTGGAAATAGATGGGGAGAGGAGAGAAAACAAGGTAAGTGGAGAGCAGGATTATAGAGATGATAGTGACATAAACAAAGGCATATCCATAGATGGATAGATGATTACTTAAGTCCTTTTTTTGTTTTGTTTTCTTTTTTTTTCTGCTTTTTTTTTTTTTTTCAAACAGGGTCTCTCTCGCTCTTTTGCTCAGGCTGTTCTTAAACTCCTGGCCTCAAGGGATCCTCCCAGCTTCATCTACCAAAGTGCTGGCATTATAGGTGTAAGCCACTGCACCTGGCTTATGCTAATGTTTTAAATATAAAAGCATATATACTGGGCATGATGGCTCATGGCTGTAATCTTAGCACTTTGGGAGGCTGAATCAGGAGAATCACTTGAACCCACGAATTAGAGGTTACAGTAAGCTGTCTTCACACCACTGCACACCAGCCTGGGTGACAGAGTGAGACCCTGTCAAAAAAAAAAGAAAAAAAAAACAAGAAACAGAAAAACACTAGCATCAAGAGTTTTCTAACGCATGTTCAGCATATTACTATAACTTCTCCTATAACATTCTGACTTCCTGTTTGTTTACAGGTTTTTGATGGGAGTGGATCATTTTTGTCCTACATTAACACATCTGCTGACCCACTCTATGGCCCCCAAGGCCTGGCCCTAACTTCAGATGGTCATGTTGTGGTTGCAGACTCTGGAAATCACTGTTTCAAAGTCTATCGATACTTACAGTAATGGTGGGCAGCTGGACACCTGCTTTCAAGGTCTTGCACTATAAACTGGAATGGATTTCTCAGTGTGGGACCAGATTATGACTAGGATTTTTATGCCAGAAGGAATCATTGGTGAACTTTCCAAGGTTATTTCTGAATGTAACAATTTCCTTAAAAACTGCTTATCCAATTTCTGTATTTCACCTTTAGGGTTAAAAAAAAAAAAAACCTCTTCTACTGAATCTATAAACTGCAGTTTTACATCTGTGAACTATGGCTTAAGGGACAGGATTTATGTAGCTAAACTAATTTTGCAAATCAGACACTTAAAAAAAAAAAACTAGCATATGTAAAGGTATTTGTTAATCCTGTGAATGGTAGCTTTTGCACAGAACTTCCAAAAGCAAAACAAAAACACAATCTATTGTAGTTATATACTTCATTTAACCTAGGTCACAAGACCCAGGGAATCTTCTAACCTCACTTTTACAGTAGGTATCACTCTTGTGACATTTTTTTGGTTATCAGCAACTACATACAAATTACTTTAGAAAAAGAAAGGCTGTCTTGCAAAATGATCCCAGCTCTGATTAGCAGGCCTCTGGAGTTCAGTACTTAAGAATCAGTGCAAATTTCTCAACCTTTCTGGGTTAGACAAAGATCTTTTTTTGTGTGTTCTTTTCACCACCTCTTTTTGGCTCACCTTGTACCAGAAAACAAAGTACATCTTCAGGGAAACCTGAAATTTCTAATGCTTTGAAAAGCGTATTACAAAAGTAATGCTACCTTTTGGGAAACAAACTGCCCCATTAACTCCAGATCATTGCACTGGAATGTAATCAAAAAAAGTTAGTCATGTTTTGTGTACCATGTTTTCACACGTGTCTCTCCTCTTCGACTTCATGAAAGCGAAAGCTTTACCTCCTGCAAATGTCAGCACATGTAGTAGGACACCAGTATCCTAGGACAGAGAGCCATAAGTAGCCCTTTGGAGGACTGATGGTGTCAACCAAAGGCATGTGATTGATAAATGATTTCCCCTTAGAAAGCAAGTGTTACCAAAGTTGTGTTATCTTGAAAGCATTACAGGTAAGGGCATGTTATGGTTATTTATCATTGTTTAATGAATAGTAGAGGTGTCAAGGGACTATGTATACATGATTAGGGTAAGATAGAATGTATTATATATATATATATACACACACACACACATATATATAGCTGAATCTTTGGTGTATTGAAATAGGCAGCACTCTGAAAGACAGAAGCTTCGTCCAGACATTCTTCAGCACATTCCTTTACTAAGCAGTTTAAAGCCGTCCTAGTGGAGCAAGCCCTAAAGCAGATTTAATTTTTGCCATTTTTCCAGGAATGATGGTGATGGCTGACTTTTAGTCAGAAAATGGCCTTCTGTGCTTTCAAAAAAAAAAAAAGAAAAGAAAAAAGAAAAAAACCCCAACAGGTCAAAAGAAAAGTTGAACTTGAGTTACATTTAATTTAAATATAAATGCATTTTGAGAAATGTTAAGAACAGTTCAGTCAATCGTGCATCCGTCATTGGTACTGTAAAACAAGCTGTGGTCTATTTCCACTGTTTAATTTTCTACTCAGTTCTACCAAATAGGATGTCATGTTTGACATTGTTGATGGTGACTTGGGGTCTTCTTCACTGAAAGCACCTTAGAACTGTACTATAAGAAAACGTTTCCCCTATGTATATGAATGTGATGTTTATTGCTTATTAATTTATAATTCAGTCATTCTCTATATAGGACTTCTTAAAATTTAGAAGGGAAATCTAGCTACTTCAAATTGCCTATTAAATTTATTATGCCCAAATCAGCCTCTGAAAAAAGGTTTTTCCAGGAAGATTTACATTTAGGTTTAATATTTTTTTTTAGTTAGGTAGAGTTTTAAAAAATATTTGAGCCTGTCTGTGATAAAGCTATAAAATTCAATAACTTTTTAGAATGTTAAATGAAGACCCTGTTTCCTAACATCAGTGAGAAACATCTTTGAATTTAAGCATTCATATTTACTGAGTACCACAAGGTACCAAGTACTCTTTTAGGCGCTGGAAATACAGTGATGGACAAAACAGGTAAAAATCTCTGCCCGCTCAGAGCTGACATTCTGGGGTGGGAATTTCATTTTGCTGTGTGCTAACATTCTTCACAAAAGACAGGCTAGACTCTTGTCTAGATTGTTTAAAATAAACTTTTTAAATTGGTTACATTAATTTTAGTTTATTTTCACAAGTAAAAAATGGCTTTCTATTTAGATTCTTTCTGTCCCAGGCTGTTGATCTTTAAACTAGTTGACTTAAAGAGGTTTTTTACACAACATTTAAGTTATATTTGTGAACTTAGAAATTAACTTACAATCTAACTAGCCATCATATCATATCCTATCAGGCTAGATATCTCAATAGTAGACTGAATACAAAGCTAATTTTTTTTATATGACAATATTGGCACAAACTGGAATGAGAGAATAATTTGATTCAGACCTGCTCCACTATGTGTTGCTAAAACACATGCTATGGGCACTCCAGGAAACACTATATTTTTTCCAAAAAATATGTGATTATATATATTAAAGTATAGATAACATTTCACACTTGGATACATATGTGCATTTACTGTATTTCTTGGTAAGCATATTTTTTGGGGAAAGTGCTGCTGATATGATACAACTAGACAAAATTTAAATGAAATTTTGTCACATTCTATGGAAAATGGTTTCTGGTAAACTGAGAAGGATATTAAAATAAGTGGCTTTTTTCTGGGCTACCATTATTGTTTGATTTCTCTTTGTCAAGTGTATAGAACCTGTCATACATTCATGATAAGTAGCACTGAAAAATTACATTCAAATTTCCCCTGGGCACGTAAGGCAAAATATTGCCAGTTGGGATTTCAAGGTCAGTGATGATGTATTTCCTCCCAGTACAGACCCCCCACCCCCCCTTGCTGGACATGGGGAGGCAGAGAGTCACTTGACCATCCAGAAATACATGACTACAAGTCCTTTATGACTGTTTGCCATTTTTTTTTAATGGTACTTAGTATTTTGATCAAACTTTAGTCTCCAGAACTAAACAAGTCCCTAAGTTTCCTTATTTTAATTTACTGTGACTAGATTTGAGGCAAATAAATACTCCAGATCCATGCAGCTAGAACACACTTGCTTCCACTACTAAATATACAGGGTATGTCCTAACACGGAGTTAACTGGAATAGCAGTACACTGCAAGTATCTATGAATCCTTAACACTGAAGGGTTAACAGAAATGCTTTGGTAATACCTACTTAGTTAATTGGAGGAAGTAGTAAATAAACATTAGGTAATCTGCAGATTACTTCAAATGGGAAAAATCTTTTTGTAGACTCTATAGTATCCTCTCTATTCACTAGCTTCTGAAAAGGGAGGAGTATTTTTAGTTTGATAATTTAATAATTTAAAAACAAGACATCTCCAGGTAGGATAAAATTAAAGCTATTTCATGCAAACATTATCTTATTTAGCTTAAAAGCAAAAGTGGTAATACTGTTGGTTTCTGTAAATGTTGCAGGGTTTTAAACTTTATAATTACTTTAATATTTTTGATAACTAGAAATCTAGTATTGCCATAAAGGAAACTAAGTGCCCATCAAAGATTTGTTTGGTATAAATAAAGAATTATTTGTTTTGTTTTCAATGACAGTAAGCTACAAATCATGATGCTATCTTAAAAACTTTCTAAAGATGAATTGTGTGGCAGTGATTGTGTGGTCTGTTCGTGGAGAATGTATGAAAGCTATTAATATTCTAGAATAGATTAATAAATTGGCTATGTTGTTCCAATGAATGTACAGCACTTCCATTAACTTTTGAAAGCAACACAGCCTTAAACTCAATGCTTTTGCTTTATGACATGGGAATGTTCTGTCATCAATGGAGTGTATTCTTGTAATAGAATTCTTTATATCGTTCTCAATTCTATAGACTTTCAAGCCTATGTATGAATATGAAGGGTTTTTTTTTTTGCTTTGTTTTCTTTTTAGATTTTGTACATTCCATCTTTATAGGTCTGTTTCATATGTTTTGTGTATAGAACACTAAGTCTTGCACTCTCTAACATTGATACTGATATATTCTCGTCATTTGTTCTTTTATGAATCCAAATGTTGACTGCCTATTTAAAGAAAAGAATGAACGCTGTGCATCAAAGTGTTTGTATGTTCGTAGCTACATACGTACCACAGTATTTTGGATGCTTTAGTCTACAATGAAACTTTCAATTAATTCTGTCTTGAAACATAGGAGAAACAAGATTCATGTGTATCTCTTTACCATGCACAAAATCTCAAATCATTATAATAAAGCTTGTTTTCTCCATTTGCAGAGTGAATATTTATTTATTTAATATTTCTCCATTTGCAAAGTGAATATTTATTTAATATATTCTCTACCTGAAGGGAAACTGAAGAACGTCCTGGAATCAGTAGAAGATAGCAATACTGCAACCAGACTATTTATACTAGTGAGGAAAAGCTGAAGAAAATTTTTGCTGGCTATGACATTAATAATCCATTAGTATTTAGGATGTATCTTAAGTAGGAATTTGGAAAATCCTGATACATATGTAGAACATGTACATTTAGAAAGTTATAGAAAAACCTGACTACCCTTTTTTTTTTTTTTTGAGATAGTGTCTGGCTCTGTTGCCCAGGCTAGAGTGTAGTGGTGTGATCATGGCTTCCTGCAGCCTCGACCTCCCTGGCTCAAACAGTCTTTCCACCTCAGCCTCCCAAGTAGCTGGGACTACAGGCACTCACCAACACGCCTGGCTAATTTTTAAAATTTTTTGTAGAGATGCGGTCACCACTTCGCCCAGGATGGTCTGAACTCCTGAGCTCAAGCAATCCCCTGCCTTGGCTTCCCAAAGTGCTGGGATTACAGGCGTGATTGTGAACAATGACGGAACACAATAAAAATTTGTTTTGTTTTCTTGAGGGTTAAAAAAAATCCAGCATAGATGGAAACTCTGAAAGAGGTCACATAAGTCAGTCTTGGAAGGAGAGATGAAACAACAGAAATTAGAAATACCTAACATGGAGCTAGGTATGGCGGCAGAGCCTGGAGTTGCAGCTACTTGGGAGGCTGAGGTGGGAGAATCACTTGAGCCCAGAAGTTTAAGACCAGCCTGGGCAACATAGTAACAGACTGTCTCTTTAAAAAAAAGATCAAAAGTGACACTGCTGACGAACTGTAAATATTAATATTATTGAATTCTACTTCCATTCTTCATTTGTGTTTTCTTTTACCCAAGTAGGCCACCATCATGGGCTCCTTGGAGGTTTTCAGAATCAGAGAGGGTGGGTCCCTCCATAAGCCACTTGCCCCATGTTTTAGTTCAGCGTATCTGAGATTGTCCTCCAGGAGCACATTTCACATGAAGCCAGATGCATCCCTTTCCAGAGGAGAGAACAAGTTCAGTTTTGCCTAAGGAGACTGGAAGGGCAAGTGGACATCTGATGTTCTCACCCTTCTGTCTGTTTTTCACTGTTAAAGTCACTGATCAAACAAATGTCTAAGCACCTTTGGTCTACCAGCCTTTTGGCTAGGTGGATGGGATACCAGGATGAACCCTGAAGCCTGTACCCTCGCAGAGCTTATAGCCTGCTTGGAGAAACAGACCAGATACTTGCAATACCATAAACTGCTTTATTCATTAGCAAATATTTACTGAGTGTAGAATGTTCAGGTACTTTGCTAGTCTCACTAGGGAATAGCAGTAAACAAAAAAAGCTCCTCTTCTCACGGACTTTTATTTTACTGGGATGAGACAAATAAGTGAATACATATAGAGCTAGCTACATAATTTATAGAGCCTGGTGCAAAATGAAAATGCAAGGTCTCTTGTTCAAGAAGTATGAAAAAAACATTTTCCTTTCTTCTGTGGTGTCTCCACCAGTCACAGTGTTTTTTATTTGCTACTTAATGTTACACTCTCTTGGCCATAGGGATACTTGCTGAGTGAGTGTAGACGCTCACAGGCACCTGGAGTCACACCCTGGAACTCAGACCCCCCCACCAGGCTTGTGCTAAAAGAGGGCACCAGAGCATGAGTTGTTCAGGGAATAACAAATAGTCTGATATGGCGAGACCACAGAATTTCTCAAGAAGAAATTAGTGATGAGGCACAATTATAAAGAGTATGTTACTGTGCCTGTTCTTAAGGAGTTTACATTCCAGATGGAAAGATTAGAACAATAACTATAAAACAGGGAAAATTAAAGAGCCACGGAGAAGGGTTAATAAAGTATAATGGAAGCTTCAAGTTATCACATAGTTGATGGGGACAATCCTCTTTATGCCTGTGTCCTAGCGTAAATAGGAATAGTATTCCCTTCCATTCTCAGAAGTGTCTCAGTTCGGATGATAAATTATATACTCACTAGACACCAGTCTTTCTCAACCTTTTTTCTCATTACCATCCCCATAAAGAACCTTTTTAGATGTTTTTTCCCTGTTCACAATGCCATCCCCAGTCCCATGAAATTTTAATGCCAGAGATAATACTGTACATCTGTTTATGCACCGAGAGCCACAAACCACTGGAGCACAAACCATCTAAGATCTTTTTGTCTCCCAGGAATCCGTTTGATGTCATCCCATTGAGAATGATACCCTACACAAATGACATGATTGCATTGCCATTTCTAACTCAGAAGCTGTGTTGTGACTGACAGGTTGATAATGTTGACTATTTCTTCCTTAAAATCATTAAATAAGCAGGAGGCCATTGGCTTGAGGCTGTCTCCATACTTTGAGTTCCTACCTAAGGAATTGTAAGGAACTGCAGCCTAACTTGGTACACAAACAAACTGAAAACCAGGCATGAAGTATAACAAACCCCCAATTCTCAGCCAATCACAAGTAGCTGAGCTTCAGCCCGCAGGCTGCCGACAATAGCCAAATAATTCAAACAAGGAGCTGTAATCAGTGAAGCTATTTCTGTAACTCACTTCCCTTTTCCGTCTATAAAGACTTCTGTTGGCTAGGCATGGCTCACACCTGTAATCCCAATACTTTGGGAGGCTAAGGCAGGAGGATTGCTTGAATCCAGGAGTTCTAGACCAGCCTAGGCAACATAGGGAGACACTATCTCTATGGAAAATTAAAAAAAAAAAAAATTTAGCCAGGCATAGTTATGCACATCTGTAGTCCCAACTACTTGGGAGGGCAAGGCAGGGGAATCCCTTGAGCCCTGGAGTTCTAGATTGCAGTGAATCATGATTGTGCCACTGTGCTCCAGCCTGGGTGACAGAGTGAAACCCTGTCTCAAAACAAAACAAAACAAACAACAACAAAACCTCCCTGGCCAAGTTGCAGAGTGGAACTCATTTAATTTGTCTAAAGTTTTTCTCTTAAAATTTTCTCCTCTCTTGGTTTTGCATTCTCCAACTTGTTTTCCTACATTATAGACTTCTTCCTCAGTCTCTTGACTTTGTTTTCCTATTTCCTTTATAAGCTCCTTCTGCCAGGCATGGTGGCTCACATCTGTAATCCTAGCACTTTGGGAGGCCAAGGCGGGTGGGTCGCCTGACCAGCCTGGCCAACATGGTAAAACCCCATCTCTACCAAAAATGCAAAAATCAGCCGAGCGTGGTAGCAGGCGCCTATAATCCCAGCTACTCAGGAGGATGAGGCAGGAGAATCTCTTGAACCTGGGGGTCAGAGGTTGCAGTGAGCCAAGATTATACCACTTCACTCCAGGCTGGGCAAAAGAGCGAAACTCCAACTCTAAATAAATAAGCTGCTACTATAAGCCATACTTTTCAAAATGTCAAGGAAGGGGCATCAGAAGGTTATCTGAAATTTGAGATATTTGTGCTGAAAAGGCAAAGGAACCAGAGGCAGTAGAATGTGTCTCCTTTCCTTGGTGGTGGTCATTCCCAGGTTTGGTTGATCAAGACTGCAGTGCACACCAGGAATCTCAGAGAACTGTCACAGCAGCTCTCAGTGACACTTAGGATACAGATGCAGCTTAAGTGACCAACGCTTTTTTATATCCATTTAGCACTCATTTTTCCCAAGATAAGACCTGTTTGGGTCAATTTGTTACTGTCCTAGGGCAGGCTTTTGCATTGTGTCGCTTCAGAGGCAGGGGCTAAGGAAAACCTGGGACTGTAACATCAGTACTGCACAAAGCCCTCTTCCGTATACAGCATAAGCACTATTCTATAAAATCGCCAACAAGCCTCTGTTTCCTTGCAGTCAGCTACTTTTCTGCTGATTCTGCCCATTGCTCCCTTGCAACGTATTTTCATACTTTCTCTAATGATTCTGCCTTTCTTTACCTACAACTGTCTTGGTAAATTTTTTTACCCCAGTGCCACTGGCCTCAGATAGTCACCACTCACCTGCAACAAGTCTGAGAGCCAATTAAGACAAGGCTTTCCCCAAATAGCACAAATTTATATACCATTACTGTAGTTACTTAATGTACTCATTTATCATTTTAAAATTACCTTATGTATCATCAATTACATGGTGTAGCTCTTACAGGAAAAACCAAATTAATGGACCTCTGCAATTCAATGTATCCCTTCCTCTGCCTCCAGCAGAAGCAACAGGGGCCATAAATTCTGATTTTAGATGCTACTCTTAACAGTATCTACACGACTTACTATAGTGTGTGTGTTATAGAGTCTCACTCTGTCGCCCAGGCTGGAGTGCAGTGGTGCGGTCTTGGCTCACTGCATTCTCTGCCTCCTGGTTGCAGTGAGCGATTCTTCTGCCTCAGTCTCCCGAGTAGCTGGGATTACAGGCGGCCGCCACCATGCCTGGCTAATTTTTGTATTTTTATTACAGATGGGATTTCACCACGTTGGCCAGGCTGGTCTCAAACTCCTGATCTCAAGTGATCCGCCCGCCTCTGCCTCCCAAAGTGCTGGGATTACAGGTGTGAGCCACTGCGCCGGGCCGTACTTCTTACACCTAAAACTGGTTCAAAACACCATATAATAATTTTGAAAATTGAATTCTCAGTGAAATGTTTTCAGCACTTTCAGGGGCCTGAGTTTTTGCTCTGAATCTGCATCTATTCTCAAGCCATGAAGTAGCGTATTTTTGACCATTTTGATTCGAAATTAATTCCGTTGTTTCCTTCTTTTTTAAAACCTAAGGGAAAAACAGACATACACAGGATGTGAAAAGCTGGAAAGCAGTGGGTAGCGGCTGGGGGAGATGATGAGAGGTCAGATTAGAGGACAGATTAGAAGAAAGGAATCTAGTCCGCCCCAGACGAGACAAATCCGCAAGGATGGAGGAAGCATTTACTTCCTCAGCAGCCTAAAACGCCTCTATTTTTTAAATCCAAACTTAGGCCAGATTTCTGCGGCGCCAAGAAAACGCAGTAAAAGCAAAAGCAAGATGTCCTTTAAAAAAAAAAAAAAAAAAGTCACATTCACAGAATACCGAGGAGACGGATGCAGCTCTGTAATCGGTCGGGTGAGACGCGGACAAGCTCCCCCCGCCCCGGCCTCAGGCCCGCGCCCCTTCCCCCGCCGGCTGTTCGGATGGGCCGCTAGGGGTCGCTGCGGGCCGCGCGTCCGAGGACCGGCCTCCTCCCCCACCTTCTCGGTCTCGCTGCTCCGCCCCCGCCGTGTCGGCGGCGCCAAAATCAAACGCGCCCTGGTCTGCCCCGCCCCTCGCCCCTCGCCCAACGCGCAGGCCCAGCCAGCGGAATCCCCGGCGCCCGCGCCATGGTAAGGACTGAGGCTATGGTCCCGCGTATTCTTCCTCCCTAGTGTGTGGGCTTCGCCGCCCCTCGTTGGCGTGTGGATCCTGGCCTGGCGTTGACCGCCATGCCGGGCCGCGGGAGCGGTCACCCGGCTCTCGGCCTCACAGTGGAGAGGCCAGGCCAGGCCCGGCCCGGCCCCACCGCGGCCATTCCGCACTCTGCGTCGTTCCCCGCCGCTCCTGTCCGGAGTTCCGAGGCGGGGGGGGGCGTCCGCGGCCTCCCGGCTGGCTGCACCCAGCGTCTGTCCCCAGGGCCCGTTCGGGCGGGTTAAGTTAGAACGCGGGAAGCGTTCGCGAACGTGACTCGAGAACCTCACCAACCCCGATTTATCTAAAAGACCACGAATCCCTTGAGAACCTGGGCTCCCTACGCCTCCAGCCTCGGCCACGCGTGGTGTAGCCCCCCATTAAGAACGGGGAGAGAAAGCGCAAGTGGGCGGGAGGGACTGCGGGGAGCGAACGTCTTGATCCCAAAGCGCCCTCCTGGTTTGTCACCATTGAGTGGTTTTCTGTATTGTAATACGTAGAGCACATTCCAGAACTTCTCAGTTTCGAGTTACCTAACGGATCTTCACTTTGTGCCAATTAGTCCATTTCTGTGAAAATGCCCCGGTTTCTGCCAAAGGGCAGGAGTCGCTGCTCCTGTGCCGGGCGCTGCTGGTTGTGTAGGGCGCTGATGCTTTTTTAAGGACCCTCTGCACTGAATAAGGCTTCCTCGCCTGTCATGATCGGTTAAGTCCTGGTAAGATTCCGGATCGGCTTTGTGAGCTTAAGGTCTTTCTGCCCATCAAATCATTTTCATAAACCTTCAAAGTTTCATGCCGTTTTTTCTGCTTCAGTTGGCGAAGAATCAACATCTAGTTAAATGGATCTAAGATTTTAATATCTTCATTTACTTAAGTGGCCGTTAAATGTTGCCGAGCTAAAGGGGGCGGGGTGGGACACCAGGATCTAGTTGTATGCTATTTATTTGAAGATACTTGTCCAGATGTAGTTATAAATGATAACGGCTTCTTTGTGGTTAAACTAACAACCCAGCCACCTGGGCGTAAAGTGCTCTAAGAAGCCAAACAGGACTACAGTTAAATCTGTTAGCAGTGCCCTTCAGTGTTACCATTTTTCTCTGCAGGGTTGCTGACCTCGTATAACTGACTTGGAGAACTGTGCAGCTCAAACGCGCTTTGTCCTTTTACCTAATCTCTCTCTCTTTATACATGAATCACCTTCTAATACTAAATGTGTTAACTCTTCAGAAGCTTACCTCTGATAATAGAGAATCCTTTTAAAAAATTAAAACTTGATACGATGCGGACTTCCTATTTTTTAATATGTGATCAGGAAATAAGTTTAGTGTTGGTCAAAGGTAAACTTTTGATTGATTATGAATTAGAAACTGTTTTCATTTGGTTAGGCATCCTAAGTAAATAGAGTTCGGGCAATTTTTGAAATTGCAGAAGTGCAGTGCTGAACTCTGAGAGCAGCAGTGACATCTACTTAATAATTCTTCATAATTTTATTGTAACTGATGAGTAGGGCTGGCTGTAGGAATTCCATAACTTCTAATTGAGAAGGTTCCTCAGATAACATGATTTTTAAAGTGGCTTAAAATACTTCCAGAAAGCTTCATAGTCCTTGAGTCAGATTTTGAGTCTCCTGACTTACTACTAATTTGAATGCATCGCTAACTTACACCACCAGGTTTTTCCTAATCTTAATTAAATATTAAATACATCCTCATTGATTTTTTTGAGAAGTTTCTAAATATGAGTATTAATATGGCATCTTTTTACATTAGTTATTTTAATTCTGGGTATGATACTCCTACTGTGGTTAATAATAGAAATTATTTCTAGTCATAAAAGAGACTGATGAATAAATCAGGCTGAAAACAATGGAAATGGATGATAGAGCTCATCCACGTTTCCTGAGTAACTTCCATAGCTGCTGAGCTGAATGTTGAGAGCTTTCCTAAAACTGTCCTAAAACCAGGACACTAGATTCTCCTCATTGCCTGCCTCTGGGGGACAGATTCTTGTGGAGTGCAAGGAGCTGTTTAGAATATCAAAATGTTAGGATCTTTCCTAACACTTTGGGATCTGCTTTCTGCTAATGCAGCCACAGACTGAAGTTCTTAAGGGATTCCCACTGCCCTGCAGTGCCCTTGACATGGCCATCAGATTCTGGGCTGACAAAAGTAGGGTTCTCAACCCTGCCACAATTAAAAAATACGTTGGAGAGGATTTTAAAAATATATTGGAGGATTTTTAAAATATGTTGCCCAGGTCCCATTCCAGAGATTTTGATTCCATTCATTCGACGTGAGCCTGGGCATCAGTATTTTTAAAAAACTCCTGAGCTGATTCTAATGTATGGCAGTTTAGGACCTGTTGGACTAGAAAAATATGTTGAAGGAGTCTTCTAACTGTTATGAATTTCATGCTTGATTTATCAGATACTGCAGAGGCAAGAATGAAGGCAGGCAGATAGAGCAGTCCTGGACCCTGGCTCTCAGCCCTAGGTTTAGTGAGCAGGTCTGTATGGGTTCCTGGAGTTTGCCTACCTGAGATTTCTCTGATTTATCTCTCCAAGCCAGGCAATACGTGGTGTCACTGAATTCACTATGATTAATTCACCCATTATATCTATGGGAGTATGGTAGGGGTTGGGGGGCTTAGGAGCCTGAGCAGCCTCAAATTTTAGAGTTGGGGGCTTTAGATACATGGTCCTAAAATTAAGAGCTTTATGTCTCCCCTGTCTAACTTGGCACTAAGCCCTGGAAAGGCAAAGGCAGTTCATGTTCTGAAGAAGTTTTTCAGTGTGCTGGGAGAGACAAGTAAACGTCTTTTCAATGTAGTAAGTGATTTGACGAAGGTGTGTTCTGGGAATACATGCTTAGCCTGTGAACTCAGGGAAGTTCTGGAGGGATAGCGCCTAAATTAAGCCTTGGGAGATGTTTTGGAGTTTTGAGTAGGCGAGAGGTGAGGGTGTTCTAGGTGGAGGAACAACATTTTTTTTAAGGACAGAAATGAGAGCATTCTTCGAGTAGATAATTGCAAGTAGTTTTTGTGTTACAACTCAAGTAGCTTAGGTTTCCATTCTGTTAATGGCAAAATTTGAGGTGGGGTGTGGTGGAAGAGGCTGTAAAAGGTAGCCTGGGGTTAGGTGATAAAGGGCTTTGTATATCATACTGGGGTACTCAGATACGCCTGGATGTCTGGGAGCCACTGGAGGGTTTTGAGCAAGGGAGGGACATGGTCATATTTATGTTTTCCCAGCACAGAATGTGAACATAGAGGGTGAGTCAAAGTGTGGTTAGGGGACTGGAGGTATATTGCAGGAGACAGATGATGAAGGCCTGAATGAGGCAGTGGTAGTAGAGATAGAACAGACAGGACAGATAAGAGAAGTAATTAAATGCTGAAACTGGCAGAACTTGGTGATTGGTTGGATGTGAGATAAGAGAGGTGAAGGTACCTAGGATGACTGTCAGGCCTCTGGCTTGGGTCACAAGGTAGTATCTGAGACTCAAGGTCTAGAACAGCAAGTTTGTGGGGAGTAGGTATGAGAGAGGAAGAGTTGAGTTTAGACAGAGTTGAATTTCGTCCAGCAGGCGGGTAGATGCATGAGACTGAAGCTCAGGAGCACACCCAGGGGTGAATGTAAAGATACGAGATCTCAGCGTGAGTGTTAATTAAAACCATGAAAGCAGATGAGATCAAAGATAAGATATTAGGAGATGGGGTCAGTAGCCAAACCCTGCAGCAAAACAGTGTTTGAGAGTAGACTGAGGAAGAAGAGAAAAATATAAACTTTAAGCTGTTTATTTACCCATATTACTCATCAAGAAATACCTGATCATTTTTTTCCTGTGGGAATAAGTTAGTGCACTGTTTTTTTTGTTTTGTTTTGTTTTGTTTTTGTGGGCTTTTTTTTGTTTTGTTTTGTTTTGAGACAGTGTCTTGCTTTGTTGCCCAGGCTGGTCTCAAACTCCTGGCCTCAAGTGATCCTCCAGCCTAAGCCTCCCAAAGTGCTGGGATTACAGGTGTGAGCCACCACCCAGCCAAGTTAGTGGGTTTCTAGGTTTTACAAGAATTAAGACTCACTCACTCTAGTGTGTAGCCAGAATGGCAATTCCAAATCATTGTCTTCACTTGTGTAAACTCATATTTTCTGATGATGTTTTTGGTTGGATGGGGCAGTCTTTAACTGTGGTTTTATGTCTGCTGTTTAAGCAAACAATTTATATTCCTTTATAATCCCCTACAATGTTTGAGAAATATGCAGATCACATAAGAAATATTAGTGTGGAATTTTTAATTAGAGAACTGGAGGTGATAGTGCTCACTCTTTTTTTTTTGTTTTGTTTTGTTTTTTCCTGTAAACCTTTGGGTTGGAGGAAATTTGGCTCCTTTCTCTTCTAACTTGGGATTTAGCTTTATATATTCTATATACAACATATTGTAAAATTTATTATTAACATATATTTCAGCTACATATTGTCTTAATTTCAAATTGGCTAAAGGGTATTACAGAAGAATAACCTGAGTAGGCTTCCATTTTCTACTTGGATAGGCCTTTCCTCCTTCCCTCTTGTCGTCCACATTGCTGCTATAATTAACTTACTAAAATGCAACTCTAATCTTGCCACTAGTCTGCTTTAGAAATTACTCAGCAGCTCCTCATTGTCTAGAATGAAGTCCACTCTCAGCTGGACAGTCAGCTTTTCATAACCTGACCCCACACCTTTCTCATCCCATCTGCCACTCCCCATACATACTTCATACAATAATTATCCCCCACTGCTTATCCTTCTGGAGAATTCCACGTACTTCCGTAACATTGTGCCTGTGTGTGGTCTCCCCAAGATGTGCTTCTCACCATTTCTCAATTTGCCAAAATCCTTTTAATCTCTGTCCTTCTTAGGTAACCCTTCTTCCTCTGCATGGTGGAATTCATTCTGTTCTGGGTATTTATGTAGCAATTGGTACATGTAGCTGCATGTAGCTGTTCATTAGCTATAAATAGTTACATCTATCTATTTTCTGGAGAGATTGTAAACCTTTGGAAGGTCAATACAGTGGCTTATCATTGGTTCATTTTATAAATACTGAATTTCTATGAAATGCCAGGCTCTATCTCAATTTATAATTACTACCTTGGCAGCACCTACCACAGTGGTTAGCAGATAGTAATTAAAATGAGTCTTTAGGTCTGACTTTGAGAGTATCAAACCTGTTGGTATCAGATAAGACCATGCATAAAATTTCAAATAATGTTGCAAATTCAGCTGTTTTCAAAATGTGTTTAAAAGCATTGTTTACTTTTTAATTTTTGTGCTTTAGTCAAAGAAAAAAGGACTGAGTGCAGAAGAAAAGAGAACTCGCATGATGGAAATATTTTTTGAAACAGTAAGTCATTTTCTTTAACACGTAATTTTGTGTAATTTTCATCTTAAGTATATGTCATCCAATGTTAACTGCCCTTCTTTGTAAGACATCAATACTGATCAATTTCTTGAAGAATGGGTAAGATTCTGCAAATATTTGTGGCTCCTGTGAGTTATGGAGTTGAAAAAACATATCCCACTGTTGGTAGTCTCTTTCACCTAAGCAGTCCTGTATACTGGCACCAGAATTTTCTGATGCATATATTTGATTGTCTCCCCTTTCTGCTTGAAAAATAATAATGACAAAAGCCCACATCTCCTGAGTGCTGCCTAGGTGCCAACCAGTCCTGGATCTCAAACAATAGAAGCCATAGTTCCAGGATTCAAACCAGGGAGGATCATTTGATTTCAGAGGGAGTACCAAATACTATGTCTTTGGATTTTAAGTCTGTCTAATGTGTAACACATAGTTGATGGTACACAGGCCTCCTTAATTTATTCCAGATATTTGTACCTGCCACCAACAGGAAATATGTTTAAAGTTTCATCTCCTAAGTGACAGAGCCAGAGTTCAAACCCAGGTACCTGGCTCTAGAGCCTCCTGTCTCATGGCTTTACCCTGTTACTGGAAAGCTTTTCTTTGTCTTCAGGTTAAAGGCCACATAAATCTTTCACCTAAAACAACACTAACTTCAAGTCATATGATATGGCTTGGCAGGACCTGCATAGCCTCGTTGGCTATTTTCATCATATACAAATGTGAAGATGGGAAAAAGTGGTAAAATTGAATATTAATGTGATAAAATCCCTTTTCACTTTAAGGCAGATTCTTGGTAAAAAAAAAAAAAAAAAAAAAAGCAAAATACACTGGGGATTTGCCCACTAAGTATAATCTTATTCTTAAAAGTCATTGGCAGTTCAGAACAGGATATCATATTATGATGATGATATGGTTAGGAAGATAAATTGGTGAAGTCTCTATATGAAAATTACGGCAATTATTCTGCTGAGTTGAAATATTTTTCCTATGGTCTCAGCAAGAAAAGTAGGTTTAATTCCTACAAGGCAGTAGAAAGCTGAGGAGAGTGTTGGGGAAATTATTTTGTCATTTTACAATATTGTTAATTATCTCAAATATAAAAATTGACAGTTTCTAACTGAAAAGTTTTAAACCTTGTCCTCAGTAACACCAAAACATGAAAAACTGAGGATCAGCAGTTTAAGGACGTTAGTAATTAGTGAGGTTTTCCATAAAGCTGGGAATTAATTGTACTGATTGATTCATTTCATATATTCCTATTTCTTTTTTTCATTATAGCCTAATCAGTTGCTGCTCATTTATTTAGTCTATCAGTTTTTTGATGGAATTGAAAAGTATAAGAGATTTGGCAAAAGTAATGGAGGCCATTTAATTTATTCTCTCATGAATGGGATATGGTATATCCAGGATCCAGACTGATGTCAAAAGTAGATAAATATTCAATTTGCTTCAACATCTCAAAGCAAATCAACAATAATGGTGCAGAGTGAAAAGCATGGATTCTGGAATTCAGATTCAGGAATCTACATTCTAATTTCGTTGTTGCAATTGGCAAGTAAAAATTCCAACAAAATCAAATATGGCTACTCAAGGATTTGTTACAGAATTTGACTTTCTTTAGATGTCAATAGCAGCCCCCTTTTCAAGACTAATGTCATGGGAAAATGCTTATAATTTAATGTTAAGTAGAAAGTGTAAAATGTAAAAAACTGCATGATGACAAATATTAACAATGGTAAGATACAGGTGGATTTTGTTTTACACTCTTTGTTACCTACAGTGAACAAATACTACCTTTTTAATCAAATTAGAAAATCAACTAATGAAGCAGCACATACTATATTGCCTCTAATCATAAGTGGGCTGTCTGCAAGGTTTTGGAACTCTTTTAAAAACATAGTCATTGGTAATAATGACAACTCATAGAGAGAGTAAGAACCGTCAGGGACTATTTGAGGCACAAAATAGGCCACCAATAAATGTGTTGAGCTTTTTAAAAAATTACTTCAGCAAACAAATGAGTAGCTTTCCATTGGCACACAGATCTCTGGAATGGCCATGCGTATGGCCAGATAATTAAAATAAATATATAAATGGAGAAAAAGAGGCATAGACATGATCATGTATGGATGGATATATATGTGCGTGTATGTGTGTTTTAGAGGTGCTAATGTAATAAATTATTTGCCTGTTGCACTTAGGAAGAACATGAGAACAGTGTAGCTCAATAATTGAAAGTTTGCATCTGGAACCTGTTTAACTCAATAGCTTTGTGACCTTTAAGCAAGGTTCTTGACCTCTCTATGTCTGTTTCTTCTTCTCTCCAAGAAGATGATAATTTTACCCAGCTCACAGTGTTGGTATGGGCATTAAATAAGATAATGTATTAAACAATGCCCAGGTCATAAGTGCTTTATGAAATGTTATCTAGGGCCAGATGCCACGGCTCACACCTGTAATTCCAATATTTTGGGAGACCAAGGCAGGAGGATCTGTTGAGCCCAAGAGTTTGAGGTTGGTAGTGAGCTGTGATCACACTCTGTCACTCAGGCACTCTAGCCCAGGTAACAGAATGAGACCCTGTCTTTAAAAAAAAAAAAAAAAAAAAAAAAAAAAAAAGAAAGGTTCAACATATGCAAATCAATAAACGTAATTCAGCATATAAACAGAACGAAAGACAAAAACCACATGATTATCTCAATAGATGCAGAAAAGGCCTTTGACAAAATTCAACAGCCCTTCATGCTAAAAACTCTCAATAAATTCGGTATTGATGGAACGTATCTCAGAATAATAAGAGCTATTTGTGACAAACCCACAGCCAATATCATACTGAATGGGCAAAAACTGGAAGCATTCCCTTTGAAAACTGGCACAAGACAGGGATGCCCTCTCTCACCACTCCTATTCAACATAGTGTTGGAAGTTCTGGCTAGGGCAATCAGGCAAGAGAAAGAAATAAAGCATATTCAGTTACGAAAAGAAGAAGTCAAATTGTCCCTGTTTGCAGATGACATGATTGTATATTTAGAAAACCCCATTGTCTCAGCCCAAAATCTCCTTAAGCTGATAAGCAACTTCAACAAAGTCTCAGGATACAAAATCAATGTGCAAAAATCACAAGCATTCTTATACACCAGTAACAGACAAACAGAGAACCAAATCATGAATGAACTCCCATTCACAATAGCTTCAAAGAGAATAAAACACCTAGGAATCCAACTTACAAGGGATGTAAAGGACCTCTTCAAGGAGAACTACAAACCACTGCTCAGTGAAATAAAAGAGGACACAAACAAATGAAAGAACATACCATGCTCATGGATAGGAAGACTCAATATCGTGAAAATGGCCATACTGCCCAAGGTAATTTATAGATTCAATGCCATCCCTATCAAGCTACCAATGACTTTCTTCACAGAATTGGAAAAAAACTGCTTTAAAGTTCATATGGAACCAAAAAAGAGCCCCATTGCCAAGACAATTCTAAGCCAAAAGAACAAAGCTGGAAGCATCATGCTACCTGACTTCAAACTATGCTACAAGGCTACAGTAACCAAAACAGCATGGTACTGGTACCAAAACAGAGACAGAGACCAATGGAACAGAACAGAGCCCTCAGAAATAATACTACACATCTACAACTATCTGATCTTTGACAAACCTGACAAAAACAAGAAGTGGGGAAAGGATTCCCTATTTAATAAATGGTGCTGGGAAAATTGGCTAGCCATAAGTAGAAAGCTGAAACTGGATCCTTTCCTCACTCCTTATATGAAAATTAATTCAAGATGGAATAGAGACTTAAATATTAGACCTAAAAGCATAAAAACCCTAGAAGAAAAGCTGGGTAATACCATTCAGGACATAGGCATGGGCAAGGACTTCATGTCTAAAACACCAAAAGCAACGGCAACAAAAGCCAAAATTGACAAATGGGATCTCATTAAACTAAAGAGCTTCTGCACAGCAAAAGAAACTACTATCAGAGGGAACAGGCAACCTACAGAATGGGAGAAAATTTTTGCAGTCTACTCATCTGACAAAGGACTAATACCCAGAACCTACAAAGAACTCAAATTTACAAGAAAAAAACAACCCTATCAAAAAGTGGGCAAAGGATATGAACAGACAGTTCTCAAAATAAGACATTCATACAGCCAACAGACACATGAAAAAATGCTCATCAACACTCGCCATCAGAGAAATGCGAATCAAAACCACAATGAGATACCATCTCACACCAGTTAGAATGGCAATCATTAAAAAGTCAGGAAACAACAGGTGCTGGAAAGGATGTGGAGAAATAGGAACACTTTTACATTGTTGGTGGGACTGTAAATTAGTTCAACCATTGTGGAAAACAGTGTGGCAATTCCTCAGGGATCTAGAACTAGAAATACCTTTTGACCCAGCCATCCCATTACTGGGTATATACCCAAAGGATTGCAAGTCATGCTGCTATAAAGACACATGCACACGTATGTTTATTGCGGCACTATTCACAATAGCAAAGACTTGGAATCAACCCAAATGTCCATCAATGACAGACTGGTTTAAGAAAATGTGGCACATATACACCATGGAATACTATGCAGCCATAAAAAAGGATGAGTTTGTGTCCTTTGTAGGGACATGGATGCAGCTGGAAACCATCATTCTCAGCAAACTATCATAAGAACAGAAAACCAAAGACCGCATGTTCTCACTCATAGGTGGGAATTGAACAATGAGATCACTTGAACACAGGAAGGGGAACATCACACACTGGGGTCTATTGTGGGGAGGGAGTATGGGGGAGGGATAGCTTTAGGAGATATACCTAATGTAAATGACGAGTTAATGGGTGCAGCACACCAACATGGCACATACATACATATGTAACAAACCTGCATGTTGTGCACATGTACCCTAGAACTTGAAGTATAATAAAGAAAAAGAAAAAAAGAAGAACAATATTATCTAGGATTATATGTCTTCCATGGTATCCTACACGTAGTTCTTTTTATATTGTCTTCATCCCTTCTTCATTATCTCTGCTTAATGCCGGGGAGTCTAAGAACTGAGATTTACTTAAGATCATTTGCTCTGTCCACTTCAATGACCGCACTGAGTTCTGAGGCTAGTTCTTTCCAAGCCTGTTTGTTTATACAGCAGCCCCACTGGGGCAGCCAGTACATCTGGAGCTCTTCCTTGGTGACTACATTTAGGCAGATATCTCAATGGTTCGTGTTCTTTTTCTAGGGAATTTAAAGTATTTGCAAAGAGGTTTGATTAACTGATTTTTCTAATGCATTAAAGACTTACAAGTCAGTAATGTATTACATGTTCCCTGAGACTCTAAAGTATTATGTTTAAATAATTTATTCCTCAGTGTGCAAAAATTAATCTCATACTCTCACGAAGTTCAATGACTTAGTATTTTCCTAAATTTACTAACTCTTAGGTGTAGTGAGATGAAATTTTTTCAACATTTTATTATGAAAGTTTTCAAACATACAGCAAAGATGAGTTTTTCAGTGAATACCCATATGCCTACTACCTAGATTCTACCATTCGCATTTTATTCTTCTGGCTTTATCACATATATATATTCATCTATCCACTTCTTATCTCTCCATCAACTCTTTTTTTTTAATGTACTTCAAAGGAGTTCTTTATATATGTATATCCTGGGTGCCAGGCCTTTTCCAGGTACATGTTTTGCAGTTATTTTAATCTAGTTGGTATTTGTCATTTCATTTTCTTTCCAGTGCCCTTGGATGAGCAGAAGTTTTAAATTTTTATGAAGTATAATTTCCAAGTGCAGTTGCCTTTTCAAGTTTATTTTGGAAGAACTGTATCCCAAATTTTTCGTAACAATAATCAAAATATTTCTGGGTTTTTTTGTTGTTGTTGTTTTGTTTTGAGACTGAGTCTCTCTCTGTTGCCCAGGCTGGAGTGCAGTGGTGTGATCTTGGCTTACTGCAGCCTCCACCTCCCAAGTTCAAGCGATTTTTGTGCCTTGGCCTCCCGAGTACCTGGGATTACTCGGGTGCCCGCCATAACGCCCAGCTAATGTTTGTATGTTTAGTAGAAACAGGGTTTTGCCATATTGGCCATACTGGTCTCGAACTGCTGAGCTCAAATGATCCACCCGCCTCAGTCTCCCAAAGTGCTGGGATTACAGGGGCGTGAGCCACCATGCCCAGCCACGATATTTCTGTTCTAATTACTACATACTTTAGTTTTTTCAAATGATTTAACTTTTGTTATGCAAGTTCTTTTCACCACTTCAACCAAGGCTTATTAGTAGTAGAAAATAATATTCTAGACAGGTTTTTTTTTTTTTTTTCCTGGTCGTAAGATATAAATATTCAACATGCATATCTTCCCTTAATGTTTTCCTTTGCATATGGTGGACATGCAACATGTATATGTGAATGATTGATAGGCAGCCATGAATTGTATAATTTCCCTATTGTTTAGGTATAGCTCTTCCACGAAACCTGACAGTTGCCTGTTTTGCTTTTAGTTAGAATTGCTAAATCTGTACAGTGTCACACATGTTAAAGCACTGTCTGTGTTTTCTTAAAATCAAAGTGTCAGAGAAGGTAATTCGCTCCTGTTACCAAGTGATCCAGTATAACTAGGTTGGTGTTTTTTTGATATCATTTCTGTCTTGTTTTGTTTTTTGAAACAGAATCTCACTCTATACTCAGGCTGGAGTATAGTGGCACAGTCATAGCTTACTGCAGCCTCAACCTCCCAGGCTCAAGCGATTCTCCCACCACAGCCTCCCACATATCTAGGACTACAGGCACACGCCACTACACCCAGCTAATTTTTTGATTTTGTAGAGCTGTGGTGCGAGAGTGGTCTCAATATGTTACCCAGGCCAGTCTCCAGCTCTTAGGCTCAAGCAGTCCTCCCAAAATGCTGGGATTACAGACAGGAGACACCGTGGCTGGCCTATAACTAGTTTTTATACTTAAGTGGGAAGATTGTTCTTTATGTTCTGATCTCTAAGAACTTTAAATAATTGTATGCTACTGGCCAAGCATGGTGGCTCATCTCTGTAATCATAGTACTTTGGGAGGCTGAGATGGGAGGATTACTTGAGCCCAGAAGTTCAAGACCAGCCTGGGCAAAATGGTGAGACCCTGTCTCTAAAAAACTTTTTAAAAATTAGCCAGGCATGGTGGTGTGTGTCTGTAGTCCCAGCTACTCAGGAGGCTGAAGTGGGAGGATTGCTTGAGCCCTGGAGGTCAAGGCTGCAGTGAGCCATGATCATGCCACTGCACTCCCATCTAGGTGATAGAGTGAAACCATGTCTCAAACAAAAAAAATTGTATATGTATGCAAAAATCTCTTCCTTTTAAGTTCTATTGAGGGTATTGAATGAGATAATCAAAGAGTTTCTTATAAGCTCTAAAATGCTTGATTCTATTATACTGTTCATTTCCAGGCCAATTTTTAAAATACGTTTTTTCATGAACATAAAATTATGATGTATATATAAATATATAGTAGAACACGATAGGGCGACTATAGTTAACAATAATATATTGTATATTTTAAAATACTCAAAGTGGAATCGGAATGTTCCTAACACAAAGAAATGATCAGTGTTTGAAGGGATGGATACCCTAATTACCACAATTTGATCATAGCACATTGTATACCTGTATCAAAATATCACACATACCCTGTAAATGTATACAACTATTATGTACCCATAATAAAAGTTTTTTAAAAAGATAATATACATAGTAGAAAATAAACACGTGCTTTTCATTTTCTTTAAAACCCTTTTAAACAGAAAGATGTGTTTCAATTAAAAGACTTGGAGAAGATTGCTCCCAAAGAGAAAGGCATTAGTAAGTACCAAAATTACACTGAAATGTTTTGGGAAATATACTGGGATGTTTTTGGAAATATCTTAATATTCATTAAGTCATCTTTTCTGCAACAGTCTTTCACTTTATGGAAAACCTGAATTTCTAGAGACAAAGAAATTACCACCAGTTACCTACCATCCAAAGATAACCACTGTCGTGTTGTCCTTTATTTTTCTGTATAATACATCCTGTATATTACATTTTGAATATATATCCCTGTCATTAAATATCCTTTTATAACATAAATGATTGTATAGCATCCCATTGCAATAAAAAATTACTTTTAAAAATCTAGTTGATAAGCTGGGTGGTAGCACACACACCTTGAGGTCCCAGCCACTCTGGAGGCTGAAGCGGGAGGATCGCTTCAGGCCAGCTAGGCAACATAGCAAAATCCTGTCTTTAAAATAAAAATCCAGTTATTAGACTGGTTTCCAGTTTTTTTGCTGTCAAAAACAATGTATTGACAGGCATCCTTTTATGTATCTATTATTGTTTTGTTTGGCTGTATTTATAAGGTGGAATTTCCCCATAAAAGATATGTATAAATCAGGCTGGGCGCGGTGGCTCACGCCTGTAATCCCAGCACTCTGGGAGGCCAAGGCAGACAGATCACAGGGTGAGGAGATTGAGACCATCCTGCCTAACACGGTGAAACCCCGTCTCCACTAAAAATAAAAATAAAAAAATTAGCCCGGCATGGTGGCGGGCATCTGTAGTCCTAGCTACTCAGGAAGCTGAGGCAGGAGAATGGCGTGAACCTGGGAGGCAGAGCTTGCAGTGAACCGAGATTGCACCCCTGCACTCCATCCTGGGGACAGAGCAAGACTCCGTCTCAAAAAAAAAAAAAAAAAAAAAAAAAAGATATATATAAATCTAAAGTTTTAGCTACAGAATGCCACATTTCTCCACCCATACTGAGAGTACCCATTTCCTTGAATTCTTTATTTTTTTAGTGTTTTTAATTGGGTAGTCATGTCTAATTGCTTTATTTTTTATTTCTTCAGTTATTAATGTGGTTGAACATTTTTCTCATATATTGGCCATGCATATTTCATTTTATTTTAATTTTTTTTATTTATTTATTTTTTTGAGACAGAGTCTACTCTGTCATCCGGGCTGGAGTGCAGTGGTGCAGTCCTGGCACGCTGCAACCTCTGCCTCTCAGGTTCAAGCAATTCTCCTGCTTCAGCCTCATAAGTAGCTGGGATTACAAGTGCCTGCCACCATGCCCAGCTAACCTTTGTACTTTTTAGTAGAGATGGGGATTCGCCATGTTGGCCAGGCTGGTCTCAAACCCCTGACCTCAAGTGATCTACCTGCCTCGGCCTCCCAAAATGCTGGGATTATAGGCATGAGCCACCATGCATATTTTATAGATGCACATTGATGTGTTTTTTCTGTGTCTTATGTTGTTTCAAAATGAAAAGACCTCTTTTATTATGAATGTACATACAAATGAAACTAGACAACCACTGAGAGTCCCTCACACTTTTATGCACACCACACAGTTATTCTGTCTTTATAGTCATCAGTGAACAATTGGTTCTGCTACTTCTTAAAGATAGGCAAATTTCTTAAGTTTAAATACACAGCTGACCCTTGAACAACACCTATGTTGTTCAAGATTGGGATACCAATCCCCCACACAATTGAAAATCTGCATATAACTTTTGACTCCCCCAAAACTTAACTACTGATAGCCTGCTGTTGACAGGAAGCCATACCATGTATTTACTATTCATTAAGTGGCAGTGGATCATCCTAAAGGTCTTCGTCCTTGTCATCTTACGTTGAGTAGGCTGAGGAAGTGGTGTTGCTGTCTCGGGTGGCAGAAAATCCACGTATAACTGGACCCATACAGTTCAAACCTGTACTGTTCAAGGGTCAACTATACAGTTTTAATTACACCAGTGTCCTAATATCCCCAGACAAATTGTAGGTAATGGAATCTCAACTGTATCTTGAAGGATCAAAACCAAAATTCAATACAGTCTACAAGATGGAAAAATTTATTTTAAAAATTTGTATTAACTAGATTCCTTTTTTTCTTACCGTTTTCCCTCCCAGTGATTGACAATTTTTTTCTGCAGTATAAGATGATAGCCAAATTACCCAACATCTTTTTTTAAAAAAGAAACATTATTTAGAAAAGGAAAAGATACCATATAGCAACAGACTATGAGCGTTAACACTATTAAAATTATTTACTAAGCACTGATGCTAGTATCTTCTATTAGTACATAATCTATTAGGGGAGAAAAACTTGCATTTCTGTAGTTCTGTTTTACTTTTTCAAAGGCTTCTCACAAGTAACATTTTATTGACATTACCGCTGTGCACCAAAGTAGGTTTGGAAATGATCATATCTAATAGGTTTTAAAAATTAGGCATAAAGAACAGTTTGCCCTAGAGTCATCCAGTGTTACTGCTAAGAGTTAAGACTAGAACTCAGGTCCTATTCTTAATCCTGTATATGACCTGTTTTCCCCTAAGCTCCTATATAAGTTATGCTTTGCTTAAGGATGGGGATACATTCTAAGGAATGTTCCCTTAGGCAATTTTTTGTTGTGCATATTGTTATTTTTAAGAGCTTATTATTTATTAACTTTTTAATTCTTGATTTGTCATATGTTTTGCAAGTGTTTCCCCCGTTATTTGTCCTTTAATTTTATTTATGGTGTTTTTTTAACATAGAGTCTTTAAAAATTGTCTCTTAGCTGCTATGTCAGTAAAAGAAGTCCTTCAGAGCTTAGTTGATGATGGTATGGTTGACTGTGAGAGGATCGGAACTTCTAATTATTATTGGGCTTTTCCAAGTAAAGCTCTTCATGCAAGGAAACGTAAATTGGAGGTTCTGGAATCTCAGGTAAGCTGCCACAGTTAAAAGGAATAGATTTGCTTTATAACAGGAGTTGTTTTACTTCATCCTCTTTTCGTTTAGCAGTTACTTTTAAATTTTTGATGTGCATTATTTGACTGAAAGTCTAAAGATAATCAACATCTCTTTCTACTAAACAATATGAGGAACTTAGAACGTTTTAATTTTCATCTTCCCATATGTCAAGGTATTGTTTTTGTTGTTGCTGTTTTTATTGTTTTTTCATTTTCTCTTTATCAGTAGATGGTTTTTTGGGAGCAGTTTTAGACTTACAGAAAAACATTGATGGAAAAGTACAGAGTTCCCAAACATGCCCTTCCTCCCTCACCATGCACACAGTTTCCCCTATTATTGACATCCTATGCTAGTGTAATAAGTTTGTCACAATTGAGCCAATATTGATTTATTAACTAAATTCCATACCTTACATTAGGGTTCATTCTTGGTGTTATATATTATGTGAGTTTTGACAAATGCACGATGATGTGTATCCACAATTATAGTATTGTACAGAATAGTTTCACTGCCCTAAAAATCTGGTGTTCCCCACCTATTCATCCCTTCCTTCTCCTGAAACTCTAGCAACCACTGATCTTTTTACTGTCTCTATAGTTTCACCTTTTCCATATAGTTGGAATCATATAGTGTGTAACCTTTTCAGATTGGCTTCCTTCACTTCACAATATGCATTTGAGGTTTCTCCATATCTATTAGTGGCTTGATGGCTCATTTCTTTTTATTGCTGAATAATATTTCGTTCTATGATTATACCACAGTTTGTTTATCCATTGAGCTATTGAGGAACATCTGGGTCACATCCAAGTTTGGGCAGTTACAAATAAAGCTGCCATAAACATTCGTATGTAGGTTTTGTGTACACATAAATTTTCAACACATTTAGTACCAAGGAGCATGATTGCTGGATTGTATGGTAAGTTTATGTTTACTTTCTAGGAAACTGCCAAAGTATCTGTTTTTGCATTCCCAACTATGGTGGGTAAGAGTTACTATTGGTTCACATCATTGCCAGGATTTGGTGGTGTCAGTGTTTTGTATTTTAGCCATTCTAATACATGTGTAGTGGTATCTCATTGTTGTTTTAAATTGCCATTGTCTAATGACGTATGATTTGGACATCTTTTTTTTTTTTTTTTTTTTTCTTTTGTGAGATGGAGTTTCACTTTTTTTGCCCAGGCTGGAGTGCAATGGTGCGATCTCAGCTTACTGTAACTTCTGCCTCCCTGGTTCAAATGATTCTCCTGCCTCAGCCTTCCAAGTAGCTGGGATTACAGGCGCATGCCACCACGTCCAGCTAATTTTGTATTTTTAGGAGAGACGGGGTTTCACCGTGATGGCCACGCTAGTCTCAAACTCCTGACCTCAGGTGATCCACCCACCTTGGCCTCCCAAAGTGCTGGGTTTATGGCGTGAGGCACCACGCCCAGCCCTGGAACATCTTTTTTTATGCTTATTTGTCATCTGTGTAACAGGAGGTGTTTAGATCTTTGCCCATTTTTTAATTGGGTTTTTGTTTTCTCATTATTGAGTTTTAAGAGTTCTTTGTATATTTCGGACACCAGTTCTTTATCAAATACATGCTTTTCAGAGATTTTCTCTGAGTCTGTGGCTTGTCTTTTCATAATCTTAACAGCGTCTTTCACAGAGCAGTTTTCAATTTTAATGAAGTCCAACTGGTCAGTTTTTTTCTTTCCTGGGACATTCTTTTGGTGTTGTAACTAAAAAGTCATGGCCAAACCCAGCGGCATGTCGATTTTCTCCTATGTTACCTTCTAGGAGTTTTGTAGTTTTGCATTTTACACTTAGATTTATTATCCATTTTGAGTTAATTTTTGGGAAAGGTGTAAAGTGTGTGTCTAAATTCAGTTTTTTGTACATACATGTCCAAAGTAACTGTATTTTGGTATAATTTACTTCTTTTGTGTATGTGTGTGTGTATATATATGTATATGTCTATATATGTATACATATAAAGCAAGACTCTGTCTCACACACACACAAATATATATATATACACACACACATATATATACACACACACTTATATAACTACTAAAGTACCCAGGGTCTTGCTTTGGCACCCAGGCTGGAGTGTAATGGCACAAACATGGTTCACTGCAGCCTCAACCTCCCAGGCCCAAGCCATCCTCCCACTTCAGCCTCCTGAGTAGCTGGGATTATAGCATACTCTGCTAATTTTTGCACTTTTTTGTAGAGACAGGGTTTTGCCGTGTTGCCCGGGCTGGTCTTGAACTCCTGAGCTGAAGTGATCCACCTACCTCAGCTTCCCAAAGTGCTAGTGGGTAAGCCACTGCAAGCGGCCTGTAACCCTGTGCACTTTATGAATTTAAAAACATATCAAGAAGGAATCCATACTGAAGGACTTCCTTTAGTAATTTGTTCAGCCAGAGTGTAAGAGTGGTAAACTCTCAATCTTTGTTTGAAAATGTCTAATTTATCATTGCTTCCCAAATATAGAATTCTTAGTTATTTTTCCTCAGCATTTTTAAAATGTTATTTCGTTGTCTTGTGGCATATGTTGCTAATGAGATGTTTTGCTATCATTCTAATTGTCTTGTTTTCCTTAGTAATTTCTCTTCTGTTTGCTTTTAAGATTTCCTTTAGTCTTTGATGTTATGTTATGATGTTTTATCATGAATCCGAGTTTGCATGTTTTTATTTCTTCTGCTTTAGGACCCTGGCTGCTGCTTCCATGTAATAATTAAAGTCTTCTATTATGGAAAATTCTGGCTGGGCGCAGTGGCTCACGCCTGTAATCCCAGCACTTTGGGAGGCCAAGGCGGGCAGATCACAAGGTCAGGAGATTGAGACCATCCTGGTTAACATGGTGAAACCCTGTCTCTACTAAAAATACAAAAAAAATTAGCTGGGCGAGGTGGCGGGCGCCTGTAGTCCCAGCTACTCGGGAGGCTGACTGTAGTCCCAGCTACTCGGGAGGAGAATGGTGTGAACCTGGGAGGCGGAGCTTGCAGTGAGCCGAGATTGTGCCACTGCACTCCAGCCTGGGCGACAGAGCAAGACTCTGTCTCAAAAAAAAAAAGAAAAGAAAAGAAAAGAAAATTCTAAGGTAGTATTACTTCAACTGTTTCCTGTTCCCTAATAGCTCTGTTCTTTCCTTCTGGGATTCCTATTTGTATCCTCATTCTGTCGTCTATGTTGTTTAAGAACTCTTTATTTTTCCATGTCTTTCCATGTCTGTGATTCATTGCAGTTAATTTTCTCAGCGCTCTTTCACTTTCAGTTCTTTCCATAACTATTTATAATCTGCTACTTAGCTGTTCATTGAGTCTTTTTATTTTAATAATTAGATTTTATCTCTAGAAATTCTATTTGGTCCTTTTTCAGTTCTGCCTATCCTGTTTTTCCTACACTGTTCTATTTCATTATGGCTTCTATTGCTTTCATCTCTTTTATAAATTTAAACTTATTGATATGGCTTTGATCTGTGTCCACTCCGAAACCTCATGTCAAATTGTAATCCCCAGTGTTGGAGGTGGGGCCTGATGGCAAGTGATTGGATCTTGGGGGCAGTTTCTCATGAATGGTTTAGCATCATCCCCTCAGTGCTGTTCTTGTGATAGTGAGTGAGTTCTCATGAGATCTGGCTGTTTAAATGTGTAGCACCTCCCTCACCTTTGAGTCCTGCTCCTGCCATATAAAACGCCTGCTCCCGCTAAGTAAAAGATCTCTGAGGCCTCCCCAGAAGCAGAAACCCCCATGCTTCCAGTATAGCCTGCAGAACCATGAGCCAATTAAACCTCTTTTCTTTATAAATTACCCAGTCTCAGGTATTTCTTTATAGCAATGTGAGAACAGCCTAATACACATACTTAACTTATATTTTCTGATTACTTAAATATGTCAAATTTGGGGAGGACTATTAATTTGATATGTGTATCTGCTGGCTGCTACCATTTGTAGTTTTTTTTAACCTGTATGTTTTTTAGTTTTTATTTATGAGCTCACATTCAATTGGTGATGTTTAGTCTGTGGGAGCCACAGGTGCTCTGTGAAATAGTGGTTTAGTTTTTTTTTTTTTTTTTAGAATCTCTGGGTACTTTAGTAGTTATAGACCAATTTTTATGTTAATTTCTTGGCTTACAGTTCTACTGCCTCATGTTTTATACAGGATGAGTACTGCATAAAATTTAGTATGCATGTCTATACATGGCATGGATTGAGAGATTTGTTTTCCAATAGGTGACTTTCCCCCACCCCCAAATGAAGTGCAAGATGGAGGTAAGCTCCTTGTTATTGTCCATGGAATTTGCTGGTACTTTGAGCTATATGCTGGAGCTCAGTTCTAGCCCTCCTTGTCTCATGACCCTTCACACCTGCTTTCCTGGTGTGCATGTTAGACTCCTAGCCCCTAGTCACCTTTCTATTGTTGCTTTTTGTTTTTTCATTTCTGTCACCTGGGGATAGTTCTTCCTTTTTTTTTTTTTTTTTTTTTTTTTTTTTTGAGATAGAGTTTTGCTCTTGTCGCCCAGGCTGGAGTGCAGTGGCACAAGCTCAGCTCACTGCAATCTCCGCCTCCCAGGTTCAAGCAATTCTCCTGCCTCAGCCTCCCGAGTAGCTGGGATTACAGGTGCCCACCACCATGCTTGGCTAATTTTTGTAATTTTAGTAGAGACAGGGTTTTGTCACTTTAGCCAGGCTGGTCTTGAACTCCTGACCTCAGGTGATCTACCCGCCTCAGCCTCCCAAAGTGCTGGGATTACAGGCATGAGCCATTGCACCCAGCCTGATTTTATTTTTTTATTCATCATTCAAAAGACAGTTTTGCATGTTTTTTTGAGTAAAAGAAGATGTGTTGGATTTTGGAAGTAACATGCCTTCAAAGAGCGTGCAGTCAGTTGTAGGAAGACAGTGGGAGAAAAGGAAGAGGATAGAGAAGGATTGGTGAAGAGATAGGTAGAGGCCACATTCCTCTGGGGCATGATCAGGAGTTCGGACCTACCTAAGAGGGATGGAAAGCCAATGAACATTTTTACCAGAGAAGTTACATGATGATAAATGCCTTTCTGGGGACAGTACGAAGAACAGGTTGAGGGAAATGGAGCCTAGGATCAGAGAAATCAGCTATAAGGCTATTATAATTGCATGGTTAACAAATGGGGACCCACATTGAGGTGTCTGCACACTCTCTAGGATGGCTACTGTCAGAAACACGGAGAGGGCCAGGTGTGGTGGCTCATGCCTGTTATCCCAATGCTTTGGGAGGTCGAAGTGGGAGGATCACTTGAGCCCAGGAGTTCACGACCAGCCTGGGCAACACAGCAAGATTTATTACAAAATAATAGTAATAAAATTTTTCGAAAGAGAATAATAAGTGTTAGCAAGGATGTGGAGAAATTGGAGCCCTTGTGCACTGTTGATGGGAATGTGAAATGGTGCAGCTGCAGTGGAAAACAGTATGGTGGCTCCTCAAAGAGTTATAAATAGAATTACCCTATGATTCAACAATTCTATGGTGTACATCTGTGGTCTCAGCTACTTGGGGCCTGAGGTGGGAGGATCACTTGAGCCCAGGAATTCAAGACCAGTCTGGGCAATATGGCAAGACTGCATCTCTACAAAAAAATTGTAAAAGTAGCCGGGGATAGTGGCAGGCTCCTGTGGTCCTGGCTATTTGAGAGGCTAAGGTAGGAGGATCTCATGAGCCTAGGAGTTTGAGGTTGCAGTGAGCCGTGTTCGTGCCACTGCACTGCAGGTTGGGCCACAGAGTGAGACCTTGTTTAAGAAAAAAAATTCCATTTTTTGGTACATATCCACGACTTGAAAGCAGGGTTTTGAAGAGCTATTTTTACACCTACATTCATAGCAGCATTACAGTAGCTGAAAGGTGGAAGCAACCCAAATGGCTTTCCATGAATGAATAAGCAAAATGTGAAAGTGGAATATTATTCAGCCTTGAAAAGGAATGACATTCCTTTTATTTATTTATTTAGAGATGGAGTCTCACCCTGTCACCCAGGCTGAAGTACAGTGGCACAGTCATAGCTCACTGCAGCCTCAAAACTCCTGAGTGTAAGTGATTCTCCAGCCATAGCCTCCTGAGTGGCTAGGATTGCAGGCTCATCCCATCACAAGGAATGAAATTCTGACAAATGCTACAACATGGATGAACCTTGAGGGCAGTATGCTAAGTGAAAAGCCTGACATAAAAAGACAAATACTATATGATTCCACATAATATGAGGTATCTAGAGTAGTCAAACTTACAGAAATAAAAAATAGAATGAGGGCTGACGTTGCTTACCTTAGAAGATGGTTCCACTGGCACTCCTGTCCCTGACTGAAGAACCAGATGTTGTTGCCAGCAAAAAAAAAAAATTCTATCCAAGCTACCAGTCACAGTTCTGGAAGGTATGTGTCATTGGCCAAGCCTGGGTCATGTGTCCACACTCTAGTTGCCAGGAGAGCTGGGGAAGTAAATAATTAGGGTTTCTAGATTCTGTGGTAGGAGTTAGCTGCTTCCTGTTGGCACAAACAGTTCCCCAAAACAGAAACAGGGTTCAGATGCTGAACAGCACCCCTGCTCCTGTGATAGATACTCACAAAATGAGAGAAAAAACTCTAGAAAGGAACACAGGACATGGAGTCAAAATAACAACAAATTTATGGAATACCACCATCGTGTGCTAGATACTGTTCTGGGCACTTGGGATCCATTAGTAAACAAAGGTTGAAAGCAGGGAGATCAGATAGGTTATTGGAATAATCCAACTGTAAGGTTACAGTGGTTTTTAAATTTATTTTATATTTTTTATTTAAGAAAAAGGAGCCGGGCACGGTGGCTCACGCCTGTAATCCCAGCACTTTGGGAGGCCGAGGCGGGTGGATCACGAGGTCAGCAGTTCAAGACCAGCCTGACCAACATGGTGAAAACCCGTCTCTACTGAAAATACCAAAAAAAATAATAATAATTTTAGCTGGGCTTGGTGGCGGGTCCCTGTAATCTCAGCTACTTAGGAGGCTGAGGCAGGAGAATCTCTTGAAACCAGAAGGTGGGGGTTGCAGTGAGCCGAGATTGTGCCACTGCACTCTAGCCTGGGCAACGAGAGCAAAACTCCGTCTTAAAAAAAAAAAAAAAAAAGGAAAGAGAAGGCCTCAGAAAAGAGGTCATCTTCTTTTTTTTTTTTTTTTTTTTTTTTTTGTTTTAGGAGATGGAGTCTTGTTCTGTCACCCAGGTTGGAATGCAGGGGCACAATCATAGCTCACTGCAGCCTTGAACTCCTGGGCTCAAGCAGTCCTCCCACTTCAGCCTCCCGAAGTTCTGGGATTACTGGTGTGAGCCACTGTGGCTGACCACGGTAATGATGGTTTAAACCAAAGCAGTGGCAATGGATTTGTGAAAAAAGTTGTTGAATTCTGGATATAGTTTGAAATTACAGCCAATAGGATTTCCTTATGGAATGGATATAGAGTGTGAGGTCAATAAGGGAATTGTATTAGTTTTTTATGACTGCCATAGTAAATTAGTGCAAACTTGGTGGCTGCAAACACAAAAATTTATTCTATCACAGCTCTGGAGGCCAGAAGTTCAAAATCAGTGTTACTAGGCCAAAATCAAAGTGTTGGCACAGCTGCTCCTCCTCCAGAGGCTCTCTGGGATAATCTTCCTCACCTCTTTCAATTTCTGTGGGCTGCCAGCATTCTTTGACTTGTTGCTGCATCACTCTAATCTCTGCCTCTGTGTCACATTGCCTTCTCTTCTGCTGTATGTGTCAAATTTCCCTTTAATAAGGATACATGTGATTACATTTAGGATCTGTCATAGTAATCCTTGATATGAACATTGACTACCATAGCAGTTGTGGATGAATGTTTTAAAAATTCTACTAAGATAGGGAAGACTGCAGGAGGAGCAGGTTCCTGAAGGAAAATCAGAAATTCAGCTTTGACCATGTTAAGTTTGAAGTGACTGTTAAGACAAAGAAGTAGAAACCATCAAGTAGACAATTAAATATATGAGTCTGTATTTCAGAGACAAGTCTATAATTTAACCAACTGCTTCACTAATCTCACTGCAGATGGGGGAGTCCTCACTGAATCCTGACTCTCAGGTTGTTCCACATTTTCTTTGAAGTTCTATATTTAGAGTGTTATTGGTTACAAGTACTAGGACATTACTCACACTAGTGGGTATGTTTTAAGGAAGTAGAAACAGGAATGGGAAAACATGTAAGAATAATAACTGGTATTTATTGAGCATTTGTGCCTGGCAGTGAACCATGGTCCTAAATGTATTATCTCATTTAATCCCCACAGTATTATGAGGTTAGTATTGTATTTATTTTATAGATGAAGAAACTGAGGCACAGAGAGATTAAGAGCTTGTCCAAGTCTCACAGTAAGTGTGGAATTGGGATTCCATCTCAGGTGTTTTGACTCCAGGTAGCCTGTCTTTCCATTCTCCCCTCCTTACTGTCCCCTCCTCTCCCTTTGGCTGCTAGAGTTGGGTAGAATGGAAGTCTCAAAAGCACTGTGGCTGGGCAGATATTCTAAAAGTACTCACCTTATCTCTCTTTTTTTTCAACAACCTTGCTGAGATGTAGTTTATATACTGTATAATTCACCCATTTAAAGTGTATGGTGTAATAGTTTTTAATATGTTCACTGATAGATGTACAGTCATCACTACAGTCAATTTGAGAACATTTTCATTACCTCACACAGAAACCCTCTACTCTTTAGCTATTATTCTGAATCTTCTGAGCCCACTCCTCCCACACAGACCTAGGCAACCACTAATCTACTTTCTGTCACTGTAGATTTCCCTGTTCTGGACATTCTATATGAATGGAATCATATAATATGTAGTCTTTCATGACTGACTTCTTTCCCTTGTCATAGTATTTTCAAAGTTCATCTATGTTGTATGTTTCAGTACTTCATTACTTTTTATGGCCAAATAATACTCTGTTGTACAAATATACCACATCTCATTTATCCATTCATCTGTTGATGGGCATGTGAGTTGTTTCCACTTTTTGACTATTCTGAATAATGCTGCTCTAAACTTTGATGTACATGTTTTTGTGTGGACATATGTTTTCATTTCTCTTGGTGTATACCTAGGAGTACAACTTCTAGGTCATATGGTAACTCTGTGTTTAATTAGGTGAAGAACTGCCAGACTGTTTGCCAGAGCAACTGCACCATTTTATAGTTCTAATAACAGTGTGTTGGCTGGGCGCGGTGGCTCACACCTGTAATCCCAGCACTTTGGGAGGCCGAGGCGAGTGGATCACGAGGTCAGGAGTTCAAGACCAGCCTGACCAACATGATGAAACCCCGTCTCTACTAAAAATACAAAAATTAGCCGGGCATGGTGGTGCACGCCTATAATCCCAGCTACTTGGGAGGCTGAGGCAGGAGAATTGCTTGAACCTGGGAGACGGAGGTTGCAGTGAGCCGAGATCAGGCCTCTGCACTCTAGCCTGGGTGACAGAACAAGACCCTGTCTTAAAAAACAAAACAAAACAAAAAACAAACAAACAAAAAACTCTGTTAGCATACTCATTTCTCCACATCCTCCCAAAACCTATCTGAATTTTTGATTCTAGCCATCCTAGTGGTTGTGAAGTGGTATCTCATTGTGGTTTTGGCTTCCATTTCTCTGATGACTGGTGATGTTGAGCATCTTTCAATGTGCTTCTTGGCCGTTTGCATATCTTCCTTGAATAAATGTTTATTACTATTCTTTGCCCATATCTTTTCTCTTAAATGTGATGCTGTATTTTTCTTTCCTGCTAGGAAACAACGTGCATATTCATCACTCAGCAAATTTTTTAAATCTTAGTTATGAATTTAGAAACTTTATAAAGGGTAATTTACTTTTGGGCCTTACTGAACTTCCCTATCTTCATGTTTTTTTGTTCTTGCTTTTATCCATTTTGAGAATTCCCTTTTCTGTCCTCTCTATTTAGCCAAATTCTAAATATCTCTTAGAAACCTCCTCAAGCTCTCATTGCTTAAAATATTCTTACCCTTCTCTAACCTCCTGTAATATTTTTTATCACAAGTAAAATATGTTGCTTTGGCATGTACTGCTGGTTGCCTAGCTAGTAAACACTGTCCTTCTCTTCTTTACTATTAATACACTTTGTTAAGGGATAGTGTGTCTTACTAAAAAATACTCATCTTTCCGGACTCCCTAGCAACTAATGGTGGCAATGGGAAGCAGGTCTGATAAATGAGATGTAAGTAGAAGACTAGCTTTGACTTTCCTGGGAAAGTTTTCACTTTCCTGAAAAAGGCAAAGCTGCTTTCTCTTATTTTCTGTGATACTGCGTTACCAAGGTAAAAAGCATAAGGATGACAGTTCTGTTCATTCATGTCCATATCACATTCTCAAAAAATGACCGAGCCTGGAAAAAAGATCTTGGGTCTCTGGTGGCATCATGAGATACTGTACTAGCCTTGTTTAATCCAGTTTTAGTTAAGTATTGTTATTTGTGGCTGAATGTATATTCTAAATGAATACTACTGTTTTGTAGCCTTTAAAAAAAAATGTGATTTAGATTTTGTATTAGTTATCCATTGCTGTGTAACAAAAATATGTACTCCAAAACAGGATGACTTTAAGAAATAGACATTACTATCTCACAGTTCTTGTGACTCATGAATCCCAGCATGGCCTAGTTGGGTACGTCTGGCTCAAGGCCTTATGCGAGGTATAGTCAAACTGTTGGCCAGGGTCATATTCTCATCTGAAGGTTCATCTGGGAGAGGATCTGCTTCCAAATCCAATCATGTGGTTATTGAATTTAGTTCCTTGCAGGGTCTTGGGGATCTCAGTTCCATGATGGCTTTTGTCCTGAGGCCTCCCTCAGCTTCTTACCACATGGTTTTCTCCATAGTACAGCTCACAGTATGGCAGCTGGCTTCCCTCAAAGCAAACACGTGTGAGAGTCCAAGACAGAAGCAGTAGTTTTTTTGTATCTTAATCTAGGAAGCAACATCCCATCACCTCAGCCACATTTTATTACCTAGAAACAAGTCATTAAATTCAGTGTACACTCAAGAGAGGAGATTACACATGACCATAAATACAGGCATACCTCAGAGATATTGCGGGTTCAGTTCCATACCACCACAATAAAGGGAATAATGCAATAAAGTGAGGACAGAAACTTTTTGGTTTCTTAGTGCACCTAAAAGTTATATTTACACTATACTGTAATCTATTAAGTGTGTGATAACATGTTTTTAAAAACTAATGTACATTAATTAAAAAATACTTTATTGCTAAAAAATGCTGATGAGCATCTGAGCCTTCTGTTAGTTGTAATCTTTTTGCAGGTGGAGGGTATTGCCTTGATCTTGATGGTTGCTGACTGATCAGGGTGATAGTTGCTGAAGGGTAGATGGCTATAGTCGGTTTTTAAAAATAAGACAACTGTGAAGTTTGCTCCATTGATTGATTTCACAAAAGATTTCTCTTTAGTATGTGATGCTGTTTGATAGCATTTTACCCACAACAGAACTTTGAAAATTGGAGTCAGTCCTCTCAAACCCTGCCTCTACTTTATCAATTAAGTTTTTGGAATAGTCTAAATCCTTTGTTGCCATTTCAACAATGTTCATAGTGTCTGCATGAGGAATAGATTCCATCTCAAGAAAACACTTTCTTTGATCATCTATAAGAAGCAATTCCTAGGACTAGACTTGGTGGCTCATTCCTGTAATCCCAGCACTTAGGGAGGCTGAGACAGGCAGATCACTTGAGGACAGAAGTTCAAGACCAGCCTAGCCAACATCATGAAACCCTGTCTCTACTTAAAATACAAAGATTAGCCGGACTTGGTGGCATACGCCTGGAATCCCAGCTACTCAGGAGGCTTGAGATGGGAGAATCACTTGAACCTAGGAGGTGGAGGTTGCAGTGAGCTGAGATCACGCCACTGCCCTCCAGCCTGGATAACAGAGCCAGACTCCATCTCAAAAAAAGAAGCAATTTCTCATCTATTTAAGTATTATCATAAGATTGCAGCAATTCAGTCACATCTTTAGTCTCTGCTTCTCCTTCTCATTCTTATTCTTGCCATTTCCATCACATCAGTTACTTCTTCCATTGGAGTCGTGAACCCCTCAAAGTCATACATGGGGGCTGGGATCAACTTCCTCCAAATTTCTATAAATGTTGATGTTTTGACCTCCTCCCCTGAATCACAAATGTTTTGGTTTTTGAGATGGAGTCTCACTCTATCATCCAGGTATTGGCACAATCCTAGCTCACTACAACCTCCGCCTCCCAGGTTCAAGTGATTCTCTGGTCTCAGGTCTCCCAAGTAGCTGGGATTATGGGCATGCACCATCACGCCTGGCTAACTTTCGTATTTTTAGTAGAGATGGGGTTTCACGATGTTGGCCAGGCTGGCCTTGAACTCTTGACTTCAAGGGATCTGCCCACCTCAACCTCCCAAAGTGCTGGGATTATAGGCGGTATCCACCATGCCTGGCCACAAATATTCTTAATGGCATCTAGAATGGTGAATCCTTCCCAGAAGGTTTTCAGTTTACTTTGCTCAGATCCGTCAGAGGAGTCATTGTGGCAGCTATAGCCTTACTGAATGTTTTTCTTAATAAAACTTGAAAGTTGAAATTACTCCTTGATCCATGGGCTGCAGAATGGGTATTGTGTTATTAGGCATGAAGACATTAATCTCCTTATATATCTTCATCAGTGTTCTTGGGTGACTAGGTACATTGTCAATGGGCAGTAATATTTTGAAAGAAATCTTTTTTCTGAGCAGCAAGTCTCAACGGTTGCCTTGAAATACCCAGTAAGCCATGCTGTAAATAGATATGTTGTCATCTGAGCTTTGTTGTTCCATTTATAGGGCACAGGCGGAGTAGATTTAGAATAATTCTTAAGGGCCCTAGGGTTTTCATTGAGCATTGGCTTCAACTAAAGTCACCAGCTGTATTAGCCTCTAATAAGAGTGTCACCCTGGCCTTTGAAACTTTAAAGCCAGGCATGGACTTCTCCTCTCTTGCTATGAAAGTCCTAGATGACATCTTTTTCCAACAGAAGGCTGTTTTGTCTACCCTGAAAATTTTTTGTTTAGTGTAGCTTGGCTAGGTCTTCTGGTTAACTTGCTTCACTTCATAGTACTTGCAACCTTGTCTTGCACTTTTTTGTTATGGAGATGGCCTCTTTCCTTAAACCTTATGAGTCAACCTCTGCTAGCTTCCAGCTTTTTCTGTGCAGCTTCCTCACCTCTCTCAGCCTACAGAGAATTGAAGAGAGTTGAGGTTTTGCTCTGGATTAGGCTTTGGCTTAAGGGAACATTGTGGTTGGCTTGATCCTCTACCCAGACCACTAAAACTTTCTCTATCTCAGCAATAAGGCTTTGCTTTCTTACCATTTGCGTGTTTACTAGATTAGCACTTTTAATTTCCTTCAGGAACTTTTCCTTTGCACTCGCAACTTGGCTCTTTGGCACAAGAGGCCTAGCTTTCGGCCTGTTTTGGCTTTTGACTGTATCTTCCTAACTAAGCTTAATCATTTCTGGCTTTTGATTTAAAGTGAGAGATGTGTGACCTTTTTTCACTTGAATGCTTAGAAGCCACTGTAGGGTTATTAATTGGCCTAATTTCAATATTGTTGTGTCTTAGGGAATAGGGAAGGCCAAGGGAGGGTGAGAGATGGAGGAACGTTGAGTCACTGGAGCAGTCAGAATACATACAACATATATTAAGTTCACTGTCTTATGTGGGCATGGTTTGTGACACCCCAAAACAATTACAATAGTAACATCAAGATCACAGATCACCATGACAAATGTAATAATAATGAAAAAGTTCAAAGTAATGCAAGAATTACACAGAAACAAGAAGTGAGCACATGCCATTGGAAAAATGACACCGATAGACTTGCTTGACTCAAGGTCGCCACAAACTTAATCTGTAGAAAACACTATCTGAAGTGCAGTAAAGCAAAGCACAATAAAAACGAGGTATGCCAGCCAACAGACACATGAAAAAATGCTCATCATCACTGGCCATCAGAGAAATGCAAATCAAAACCACAATGAGATACCATCTCACACCAGTTAGAATGGCGATCATTCAAAAGTCAGGAAACAACAGGTGCTGGAGAGGATGTGGAGAAATAGGAACACTTTTACACTGTTGGTGGGATTGTAAACTAGTTCAACCATTATGGAAAACAGTATGGCGATTCCTCAAGGATCTAGAACTAGATGTACCATATGACCCAGCCATCCCATTACTGGGTATATACCCAAAGGATTATAAATTATGCTGCTATAAAGACACATGCACACGTATGTTTATTGCAGCACTATTCACAATAGCAAAGACTTGGAATCAACCCAAATGTCCATCAGTGACAGATTGGATTAAGAAAATGTGGCACATATACACCATGGAATACTATGCAGCCATAAAAAAGGATGAGTTTGTGTCCTTTGTAGGGACATGGATGCAGCTGGAAACCATCATTCTTAGCAAACTATCACAAGAACAGAAAACCAAACACCGCATGTTCTCACTCATAGGCGGGAACTGAACAATGAGATCACTTGGACTCGGGAAGGGGAACATCACACACCGGGGCCTATCATGGGGAGGGGGGAGGGGGGAGGGATTGCATTGGGAGTTATACCTGATGTAAATGACAAGTTGATGGGTGCAGCACACCAACATGGCACAAGTATACATATGTAGCAAACCTGCACGTTGTGCACATGTACTCTACAACTTAAAGTTTAATAATAATAAATAAATTTTAAAAAAAAATAATAAAAAATAAAAAAAAAAATTAAAAAAACAAACAAACAAAAAAAAAAACGAGGTATGCCTGTACAAAGAGGGATCATTTAGGCTATCTTAGAGGATATCATAGGATTTTTTTTTAAAAACTTTTTACGTGTATATATCTTCTTAATTAGTTTTTTAAAAGCAGCTTTAATGATAAATAAATGACATACAAAAACCTGCTCATATTTAAAGTGTATGCTTTTATAACCTTTGGCATATGTATGTGTCCACGAAACTCTCACCACAATCAAGGTAATTGAACATACCAATCAACCCTAAAAGTTTTTCTATTCCCCTTTGTAAAGTCATTCTCTTCCTTCCCTACACTGCTCCCCTCCCCCTATTCCCAGCAAACTGCTGATTTGCTTTATGCCACCATTCATTAGTTTGTATTTTCTAGAATTTTATATAGATGGCATCATACCGTAGTATGTACTTTCCCACACCCCCACCTCCCAGCTTCTTTTACTCGGTAAAATTATTTTAAGATTTACCCATGTTGCTTTATGTATTCATTCATTTCTGTTGCTGAGTGGAATTTCAGTGTATGAATATACAACAGTTTATTGATGAACATTTGGATATTAAGCTCTTTTATTGAATGCATAGACATTAAGGATTATGTGCCTTTGATGTATTTATTATTATGAAATGACTTCTTTATTCCAGGTAATATTATTTGTTTTTTTTGAGACGGAGCCTCGCTCTGTCGCCCAGGCTGGAGTGCAGTGGCCGGATCTCGGCTCACTGCAAGCTCCGCCTCCCGGGTTTACGCCATTCTCCTGCCTCAGCCCCCCTCCCCCCAGTAGCTGGGACTATAGGCTCCCGCCACCTCGCTCAGCTGGTTTTTTTGTACTTTTAGTAGAGACGGAGTTTCACCGTGTTAGCCAGGATGGTCTTGATCTCCTGACCTCGTGATCCGCCTGTCTGGGCCTCCCAAAGTGCTGAGATTACAGGCTTGAGCCACCGCACCTGGCCCAGGTTATATTCTCTGTTCTGGTGTTAAATAGGAACTCTTTCTTCTGAGTAACTCTTTCTATAGGAAATCTTTTTTTTTTTTTTTTTTTTTTTAATTAAAAGTAGCATGGCATATCTTTTTCTGTTTACTTTTAATCTTTTTGTGTTTTCATATTTAGAGTAAGCTTCTTACAGGTAGTTGGGACTTGCTTTTTTGTATAATCTGACAATTTCTGCCTTTTAATTAGGGTGTCTAGACTATTTACATTTAGCGTGATTACCTCTATAGTTATGTTAAATCTGCCATCTTAACTAGTCTCTAAGTTACTTGAGGACAAGAACTATGTTTTATTTATTCAACAAATAATTATTGAGCCTCAAGTGCTTACCTTCTTACTAGGCAATCATTTCTTCCTAAATCTAGACATAATGGGGGCTGGTTCAGCATTTCTTGGTTGACTTCAGAGAAATTCTTTGCATTTGAGGGAAAAGGTCAAATATACAGTTTTTATTTCTTTACTTCTAGATTTCACGTAATTTCTACTTAGAAAGTGGGGGAGCTTGGCAAATCTTAATAGAAGTAAGCAGGGAATTCTTGCTAGTACAGTGAATCTAACTTTTAAAAAATTGAGCTTAATGTCAATGTCTATTAATTCTGAATGAGATAATTGGCATCCAGTGTATTTTATGACACCTCCCTCTTTCTGCACTCTCACGTACCAGAGATCAAAGCTTAATCTGACACACCTGCTCATAAGTTGAAGTCACATCAGAGGCTAACACATAGGTAGATCCTGTACCTCCTGTTCTAAGCAGTCCAGAAATAAATGAAGAGCAAGGTTTTGATACATCATTTGTAAAAGGTTGATAGCCCTTGCATTTGCTATAGATAACTCTTTTTTTTAACTCAAATAAAATGACCTCAATGCCATTTCACAGACCTAAACCTACTTTAATCTTTCACTGGATATTGAGAAGTGATGAGAGTATCACACTGTGCCCCTCAGCCATGGTTCTGAAGATCATTTATCATTTTAGAGAAGCAATATGGCTTCATGGAAAGAGAAGTAGTTAGAAAGCAGACATGGATGGAAATCACAGCTTCACTTCTTGACCGGCTGTACAATCTTAGAAAAATATCTTAAGGCTTTTGAAGCCTTGGTTTCCTAGTTCGTAAAAGAAAGCTTACACCTACTTCAAGGGGGTTGTAATGAGGATTAAGTGGTATGTGTAAGATGCCTGGTACTTAAGGCACTCAGTATATGGTGGCCACAGATCAGCTAAATCAGTATTCACTCAGGAATAAATACCGTAAGCTTGTTCATTCAGTTAGAACAAATATTTGAGGGTCTACTCTGTGTAAAATATTTTACCAGATACCGAAGGTAGTTCATAAAAGTAGAAGTCAGGGTCCAGACTTTAACCTGTGCTGAAGGTGAGATATATACACTTGAAAGAGTAAAGTGAGTGAAAAGTAATACATGCCAAACTGCCTAAATGAACATTAGAGATGAAAAATGCTTCAAGAGATGGTGGGATTCACATAAAGATAGAAGCCACTCAGTTCATGTTGGATTGAACTAGGTTCCAAACTTAAGGTTGCAGTAAAGATCAGCTTATTCTACATATTGCCAAATTATAACGTTAACTTCCCTTGAGTTTCTTGTTAATTACTTCCAGATGGGGGTTGGGGGAGACTCTTTAATTTTTTTTTTTTTCATCATTCTTTTCTGCCAGTGATTCCACTTATGTGCAGGAATTTTCTTGTCCCTTGAGAACAGACATTCTTATAATAGATCTGAAAAATCAGGAAACTTATTTTTTTCTCTTGCCTTTAGGTTGTATGTGTTGATCATTATTAAAGACAGTCTGTAAAGCCTCATGGTTGTAATTAACATTTCTCTTTAACATCTTCTAAGATAGCAAACAAACCAGCAACTGCTCATGGGTTGTATTAACTTTGGCAGTTATTTTCTGTGTGGCTGCTCTGTGCATGTGCTGTGCTAAGTTTTTTGGGCAATATAAAAATAATAGAATATGAGGTTCACGTCCAGAGAATTTACACTTCACTTGGTAAGGCAAGATAAATTCCTGATATGGTTAATTAACTTATTGGAAAAAGTTATTTAACTGTGTAATGTTTAATGTATACTCAGTGCCAAATACTGCCTTTGCTATGGGTCCTACTAATTGTTATACAAGTTTAGAGGATAGCAGATTTTTATACATTTATATAGCTATGGGAAACTTCTTAGAAATGATTAATTTGAGCTGAAAGTTGGGTAGGTTTAGATGGATGGAGGAAATTCCCAAGGGAAAACAGAAGGCATATTTATTGAGCACTTAGGTACAGTTTTAAGAGCTTTTGCGTGTTTTATATCCTTTGATTCTTACACTTGCATGAAGTGCGGGAAGTAGGTATTGCTACTAACTCTATTTTATGTAAAAGAAAATGGAGGCACTGAGAGATTGAATAACTTGCCCAAGGTGACAGTATTAGTAAATGATGAAGCAAGATTCAAATCCAGGCATTCTGACTCCATAATCCTTGTTTGTAACCACAGATAAACAAAGCTTTAAAGCAGATTACATTCAGTGGATAGTTGGTGACCAGCTTGGAAAGGATATACAATCTTTTGTTATATAGTAATGGGAAAATAAGGTTGGAAATCAAATGGAGGCCATAATATGGGGTGTTTTAGTGGTTGGTTGAATTTTGTTGTGTACACATACACCAAGCAGAGGAAGCTGGAAGTTTTCCTGTCAGAATGTTTTTATATTCTTTTGCTTACCTAATTGCTTAAAACAATTAGATTATATGTAGCTTAGAAAATAGCTGTTATATTCTGATATTAAGCAAAAACTTTTCCTTCTCTGTGTATATGATTGAATTTTGCTGAAAATAATTTGAAGTGTAGTAATTTATTTCTGCAAAGCTGAAATAAATCTTTGTATTGGCTTGGAAAAATAATTGTTTAACCTCTCTAGCTGTGACACAGATGCATTTCTGAAGACTTTTCACATAAATTAATAATTTTAATGGGAAAGAAAAGCTGTATGTGGAAGTGATGAAAGTGGTAGTGCATGTTCTAATCTGCTAGTTCTCCTGAAATATATGTACCTTTTTTTAGTGTTCGGATGATAGTGAAGCAGCTGTTTTGGCTCAACAGATAATAATTATAAAGATTAATTATGTTGTGGAAAATTCCAAGTGAAATGACATTTCTCTGTATGCTGAAGAATATATAGAAATTATTGAAAGTCAAGAGATGACTTTTTCTTCTTGATAGCTATTTCTAGAATTTTAGCTGGAACTTGTTCATTTTCCCTAGTGTGGTAATGATTTAGTCACTGTGTGTGTGGATGTGTTTATTTGTGGGTGTGTGCACACACACGCTTGAAAGAGAGAAAGAGTGAGTGAATGTGTTTGTGGTCTTTCTGAATATTTTTTGTAAGGAAAAGCAAGGTAAAAATGTGTTACTATAGGTTCTTCCCATCATCTTCTGGTTCTCTTCTTTTCTTTGCCCCTCCCAAATAACTTGGCCTTAAGAATGAAAGAGCAATTCAACTTCAAGGGATTGACTTCTCCATTTTACTTTGGTTTGTGTTGGTGGACATAGCATGGGGTCCTGTGATGTGCACACAGCCAGGAAAGAGCAATGTTGTAACTGTTATGTCTAACCTGCTCTTCCCCTGGAGTCACCTGGCAATACAGGAGGTAACTGACAACTACTGACTTGAAATGCACATTTTTTTAGTCTTTTTCCAAAAAGAATAGAATTTCCAAAATTTATTTTTGTATTTGTACCCCTGTCCATCCCTTCTACACTTCCTGTTCTGACTTACACATTCCTTTTCTCTGGTGCTGTGGTACCCCGAACGTAACTTTAATCTACTGGAATATGCTACAATTGTTGGCTTACTCAACCCCGTGTCTTAGTCAACTTGTATCAGTACGTAGCACCGTTTTTGGCATGTGGTAGATTCAAATATTTGACAAGTGAATGAAAATTGAAGGAAATAAAAGATATGAAGTTAATCTTAACAAAAGCCTTATACTAATTTGGAGAATTTTATTAATATGGCAGCAAGTCTGTGTAGTGGTTTTTGACTGAGTTTTATTTAAAGTTAATTGGTCAGAATTATGAAAATCAAAATCTTTATTTTGTTTTCTTCCCCTCCTGACCTCTTCCTTAGTTCTTTATCCAAATTCTGGTTTACACCCCACTTATTGCCACTGGAAGTTAGTTTGGGGACGTATTTTTTAGGGATTGGCTTATGATAAGAATTACATTTTGAAATCCATACTAAGCTGAATTTTAGTATTGTGTATTGGTTAGGGAAGACACTAACAAATATTTTTAGGATGATTTTTTTTTATTTTTTATTTTTTTTTTACCAATTTTTAGAAGTGAGTATATAGAATTCTTTATAGCTAAAACTGAGTGCATCAAGAGTAGGTCCACTGTTGGGCTATGTAGATAACTTGAAATGTTTTTGAATAAAAATAGCATCTCTGCTGAAGTTTATTCAGTTCTGTAAATGTTTAGTGAATGCTTGCTGTGGCAGGCATTGTGATTGATGAGAGGGACATAAGAATGAATTAGGCAGTTTCTGTTCTCTAGAACCTCTCACTCTAATGAAGAGATGCCCATGTCAACAAATCATTGCAATATGGTATGATATATGCAATGCTGAAGAATAATGGTAGGACAAAAAGAGGGTGAAAGTCAGTTCTGCTTCCGAAAAGGCTTTATAGTTAAGGAGACATGTAAGTTGGTGCTGGAAAGATCTGTGGGAGCTCATAAGGGAATTGAAGGGTGAAGGGCACTATAGCAGAGTGATTTAAGGGAGTAGACTCTAGACCTAGACTCTCTAGATTCAAATTTAACTTTGGCCATTTACATGCTATGCCTGGCTTTTTCTTTTTCTTTTTTTTTTTTTTTTGTTTATAACGGACCAATTATAGTTGTATGTGCCTTGTTCTTTTTACTTGGAAGTTTTTAAATCCCTCTTCCTCAGCAGAGTATAGTACTTTTTTGTGCTATGACTGTCTTTTATATATATGTTTTCTCAGGTGAAATCCTTATGTGCCTTGTTTCTATGGCAGACTTTCTTTGAAGGCAGGGTCTATATCTTAATCATTTTCCGTCTCCCACATGGGATGCAGTCTCTGAGACACATTGAAACATACAGAAACATGATAAATTTTGAGCGAATGCATAAATCAATACATCACAACCTAGTTTCTGTCCCAGCTATTGTGTACTGGGTCCAGTAGTCTTACTCCCAGACCCATACCTTTTCTTTGACTCCCAGTCTACACATACAGCAGAAAAGGTGATTTCCATTAAATAGTTATTATAGTAATCTTGATTTTTTCCCTAGAACTCAGCTTTATAAATACATATTGTATAGGAATAATTAAATGTGAATTTTAAACTATTTTTTTGCTACTACCTTACCAGAATTATATTTTGCTGGGACTGAGCTCCAAATTACACAAAATAATTCTGTGGAATGGATATATGATAAGTGTTACATAAAAGGGGGTTCTATAATCAAAGGAATTTGAGCAATCCTGGGTTGACAAAGATAAACTAGTTTGACTTTTCTAAAGCTTTAATATGCCAGCATGCATTGTGAATCTCATTCGACCCATTTTTATGAGGGATTGGTGACCCATGGAATACACTTTGGAGAAATGCTACCTAAGTTTATGGGTTCATTTTAGCAAATAAGACTATTTACTGTCCTAGACTACCTCTTCTTCCCAGAGCTGACTTATCTTCTATGTTGATATCTGGAATAGTCTCACCAGTTGGCAAATCATATCCCAACATGTGCAAAGCGCTGTTGATAACAACTGGTCTTTTTTGACTCCTTTGCTAATTAAATATACCTGTATGGAGTCTCTGAAAGAGCCCAATCCATATTCCTTATCCTTAACAACTCCCTTCTTATCAGGGACTTCAGTATGGTAGTCAGCTTTCTTAGTGTATGTATAAGTGTCTACAGATTAAACATCTGTTCTCTCCATTTAGCATACTTTAGATTTGTATCTCTAACATGACATTAGCAAGTGAGAACTTTGAAACCACAAAAGCTACATATCCTATTTTAAAATATTATTATTTCCATTTTTTAAGTAAGTCTGAACTGGACAGAGACATTCTAAAAGGCCAGGAAGAGTGGCTTACACCTGTAATACAGTGCTCTGGGAAGCCAAGATGAGGATGGTTTAAGGCCAGGAGTTTGAGACCAGCTTGATCGTGACAGCAAGCACCATCTCTGCAAAAAAAAAAAAAAAAAAAAAAAAAATTAGAAAAATTAGCCAGGCGTGGTGGCTCACACCTGTAATCCCAGCACTTTGGGAGGCCGAGGTGGGCAGATCACGAGGTCAGGAGTTCGAAACCAACCTGACCAATGTGGTGAAACCGTCTACTAAAAATACAAAAATTAGTTGGGCGTGTGCCTGTAATTCCAACTACTCAGGAGACTGAGGCAGGAGAATCGCTTGAACCCGAGAGGCAGAGGTTGCAGTGAGCCAAGACCACACCACTGCACTCCAGCTTGGGCAACAGAACAAGACTCCATCTCAAAAACAAAACAAAACAAAACAAAAAAAAACAGATGTCGTGGTGCACACCTGTAGTCCCAGCTACTCAGGTGGCTGAGGCAGGAGGATGGCTTGAGCCCAAAAGATTAAGGCTGCAGTGAGCTATGATTGCTCCACATATTTCAGTCTGGGCAACAAAGCACAACCCTATCCCCCCACACCAAAAAAAAAGGGTTATTCACTGTAGATGAAAAGATAAAGAAAATTAAATGATCTGTTATTCTATTTTTCAAAACTAATTATCATGGACATTTTTATATAATTTTTTTTCTTTTTTATGTGCATGAATCAGGATATTTTTAGCCACAAGTAACAGAAAAGTGGATCAAAGTTGACTTAATTAATAGGAGTTGATTATCTTAGGTAACAAATTTGGAGGTAGCTTCTTTCAGGATTGGTTAATCCCACCACACATTGATATCAGAAGTCTGGACTGGATTTATTTATTTATTTATTTATTTATTTATTGACCTTTTTTTGGATTTTCCTTTTTACCTGCAAGTAGTTACTGCAGCTACTACGTCCTACCATGACAACGTCAAAGCAGAAAGAAAGATGAACTGTCTTCTTGGACATCTCTCTTTATCCAGGAGAAATATCCCAGAATGCCTCCTATCCCAAGTAGGCTTTCTTTTATGTCTTATTGGCCAGATCTGAATTACTTGCTCACGTTGAAGGGATCTAAGTGAAAAAAATTCATGCTCTGGGAAGGGACCATCCTCTGAGCACATTAACACCTTAGTCTGAACAGAAACTGTAGTTCTATTAACAAAGAAGGGCTGGCTTTGGAGAGGCAACTAACAGGATCTGCCAGATTATATCTCTGTGCACTTAAAAGTCACTTTTGCTAAACTGAATTCTCTTATTACTTCTCTATGGCCTGGATAATCCAGAATTAGATATATAATTGTTGAAATTAAGTGACTGAAAGATTGTGGGGGGAATAAGGTAAATAAACTAAGATTTTTTTTTATTGGTAAATTATTTAAAATAATGCTGAAAAGTTAATATTACAACTCTAAAGCTTATATGAATTTGTGTGGTAGAACTTAAGACATCAGAGATTTTTTTTTTTAAAGACAGAGTCTCACTCTGTCGCCCAGGCTGGAGTGCAGTGGCGCGATTTCGGCTCACTGCAAGCTCCACCTCCTGGATTCACACCATTCTCCTGCCTCAGCCTCCCAGGTAGCTGGGACTACAGGTGCCCAGCTAATTTTTTGTATTTTTAGTAGAAACAAGGTTTCACTGTGTTAGCCAGGATGGTCTCAAATCTCCTGACCTTGTGATCCGCCCGCCTCGGCCTCCCAAAGTGCTGGGATTACAGACGTGAGCCATCGCGCCCGGCTAGATATTTATTTTTATATTTATTGTCTGTCTTGCTTTTGTGGTTGGTAGCTTTGGTCTGGGCTTCCAAACCTTCCTCCAACAATGATTCTCCTTTACTGCTGAAGCTATTTGGTAGATGAACCTGAGAAGGCTGACCCTACAGCTACAGAATTCCCATTCTCAAACACTCCTCAGTGTTTCATATGAGATACAGGTTTGTGGCAGCCATTCTTCAAAAATATACTGCCCCGAAACCAAACAACTTGTAAAAGATTTATTCTACAAAAAACTGGGCCTGCAATTTTGATGCTGCTACCAGGTAGTGGCAGAGTGTCAAAGTTATATATATTCTTACTTTCCTGGAATAGCCTTAATTTCAATTTGTTTGGGCTGTTTTGTGCCCCCAAAGCATATCAATATTTTACAAACTTTAACATTTCAGTATTCATAACATCTCTGGCTGTTTTATATGTGTGTTTGTGTGTGTGTATACGAAAGAAACATATATATAAATTTTTTTTAAAGAGATGGAGTCTTGCTGTGTTGCCCAGACTGGAATGCAGTAGCTATGCATGGCCATGATCCCACTACTGATCAGCATGGGAGTTTTTATCTGTTCCATTTCCTACCAGGGCTGGATCCCCCCCTGCTTAGGCAATCCAGTGGTCCCCACTCCCAGTAGGTCACCATACTGGTGCCAAACTTAGTGTAGACACCTGATCAGCATAGCACACAATAGCCTAGAACTCCTGGCCTTAAGTGCTCCTTAGCCTCCTAAGTGGCTGGGACTGCAGGTGCACACCACCGCACCAGACTGTATACTTAGAAGTTTCATAAAATTAACCTTGTTAGGAGGGTGCTTTTTTTCATTTAAAGTATAGCTCTTACTTGACTCAAGGGCATGGTTTAAACATCCAGGCCTATATTTCATCACATTCAGATTTGGGTCCTTGTTCAGGTTCCTCAGTATTTATATTTACTTAACCAGAACTTTTGTGTACAGTAACTCTTTTTGAAAAAAGTAGCTTAACTTTAGATCCAAAACAAAGCAATCTCAGTTTTAAATTATATTAATTGTTATTTTTTTAAGCTGTATGCATTCCCCTTTTAAATAAACTCTAACACTTTGGTTTACCATCAATCTTTGTTTGGTGGGTTGCTCACAACTCCTGAGCTAGTTTGCTATCAGAATGTGTTCACTTGCTTTCTTTGCTCTTCTTTAGCTATATAGCCCATGGAAGGGAAGTCATTAGTTTGCCCTTTTAATTTTTTGAAATGCAAGTCCTCTTGAACCATTCTACTGTAAGAGGCAGAAGTAGAAAAGTAAGAGCATTATTCTCTTAAAAAGATGAAAGCCTTTATGGCCAGGTACTCTAATCGCTGAATATTTCTCAGACTTTGTAAATTTAATGGGAAGTTTATTGTAACCTGATCTAAATAGAAATTTAAATCTTTAAGTTAATTCTATCTAAGTAGAAATTGGAGTTTAAACTCTTAACTGGTGTTTCTTAGCAAATAATTTGTTTTATTTTACATTGATGTCTTCTAATAAACAAAATTACTTAAAGGAACTGAATAACTTATTACATTAAAACATTTAAAATAGTAATTAAGCAATATTTTCATTAGAAATTTCAATGGTGGACAATCTTAATTCTCATAAGTATTCAGAAATGCCAGGAGTAAAACTGAATCAGGTATGAGAAACTTTTGGTTTTTTTTTTTTGAGACGGAGTCTCGCTCTGTCACCCAGACTGGAGCGCAGTGGTGCGACCTTGGCTCGTTGCAAGCTCCGCCTCCCGGATTCACACCATTCTCCTGCCTCAGCCTCCCAAGTAGCTGGGACTACAGACTTCTGCCACCATGCATAGCTAATTTTTTGTATTTTTAGTAGAGACGGGGTTTCCCCATGTTGGCCAGGATGTTCTCGATCTCCTGACCTCGTGATCTGCCCGCCTCGGCCTCCCAAAGTGCTGGGATTGCAGGCGTGAGCCACTGCGCCCGGCCATGCAACTTTCAACCTAGACAACTTCATTGGTGTGATAGAAACTACTGAATAGGCTAATCTGTTAGGCCCGTTCTTTCCCAATGCTTTTGGAAAAAAAATAGGAAAAAAGCAATTCCATATGTGAAAATAATTTTACTGATCTTTAGCATCTATGTAGATCTATTGGGAGGTTCTTTCAGTTTTTATAATACATAAAAGTAGGACCTTGGCCAGCAAGCCTGAAAATTTGTTGAGCATATGAGTATTTCCATGGACTGCATGTGACCCACACACAAAAGTAAGAGAACAGGAGCTCACCTCGTACTGTGTTAAATTCTGTCCCAGAGAAAGTCATTGAAACTTAACAGAGAGTCTGTGTACTATGAATCTCTGAAAACCCAGGCTGGAAGGAGACTGGTGGCAAACAGAGAAGCCCGATGGTGAGAGAAAGAATGTTGGGTAGCAGCCAGAAAAATAGAATGTGTTTTCTACATCATGTGGATTGCAGCCGGGGAGACCCAACAGGGACACCTACAAAGAACCCAGAAGTGTGGCCTAAAAGGATTTAGCTTAAATATCTCCCAGGCCCAGAGAACCCTGAGGCATCTTAACAACAATACTTGTTAAGTGTATTTCCTGTCTCGTTTACCTACTCTCTCTTTCTGTTTCTCCATGCCTTGGTTGGGATAGGGGACAGGAAGCTGCAATTGCAATCAGTGGCCTGAAAGAACTCTAGACTAAAAAAGAGACAAAGATTATGTGATTATGTGCCCTTGCTAGAAGAATGCTCTTGTGACTCCTGAAGCACTCCATCATGTCCTTATTACAGAGGTAAAGCACGAAGGAGAGAGGGAAGGGTAAAGGGCACATCCGCTTCCAACATCTGATCCCATTTTATTGGACAAAACTTAGTCATGGCTACACCTGATTTGAAGTAGGCAGGGAAATACAGAGTTTCTTGGTTTTTGTTTTTAACTAGGCCTATTGTCTGAGATCCTGTTACTAAGAAAGAATGGATATTGGTAGACAATTAGTAGCCTCTGCAACTTAGCCCTCATCTCTGGATTTGTTGTGGGAGAACCCATTTCTCAGGTCTAAACAGTCTGTAAACATTCATAAGTTTATATGCAACTTCCTTCATGGCATCAGTTGGATTTTGCATGTCTTTGACTCTCAAAATATCTGAGTGATTTCTAACTGGATTCTGCATAAGCCTTTGTCTGACTGTAGCCACAACTAAGTTCTTTGTCCTGACACTGTTAGGCTTCTATTGGATCTTTTATAGCTCTTAACTACTTTTTAATATTTTTAATCCTTCCTAGAAGTTAGAAATGGTTCATTTTTAAAATCTACCTGCTTTTTTTCCTTTCCATATTCCCATTTCCACTTTTTTTTTTTTTTTTTTTTTAAAGAGCCAGGGCCTCACTCTGTTGCCCAGGATGGAGTGCAGTGGTACAATCATGGCTCACTGTAGCCTTGACTTCTGTGGCTCAAGTGATCCTCATTCCTCACCGTCTTGAGTAGTTAGGACTACAGGTGCATGCCGCCATGCCCAGCTAATTTTTGTTTTTATTTTTTGGCAGAGATAGGGTCTTGCTCTCCTGGCCCGGCTGGTCTTGAACTCCTGACCTCAACCGATCTTCCTACCTTGGCCTCCCAAAGTGTTGGGATTACAGGTGTGAGCCACTGTGCACGGCCTATTTCTGCTTTTATTACTTTAGTCTTATTATATCTAGTTGAGGTACTAGTCACTTGTTAGACTCTGACTCTGCTTGACAGTTCGTTTTTTTCACATTGTAATTGATTGTGGTCTTATCTTTAGCAGGTATTATTTTATGTGTGTCTCAGCATGTACTTATTAAGTGGCTTCACTTGTCCTTTATGTTTCTTACTTGATGGCATTTTCATACTCTTTCTATGTCCATTATTCAGGATTTCTAGACTACGTTTCTTATTTCCAGGTTCTTAATGTGTTCCTCAGGGTTGGATTGCTGGAAATTTAACCCTCTGGTTAAGTAGAACATTAATATGCTGTATTCTTGCTAGCTTCACAGAGTGTTTTCTTTTAATGACTACTGTCTTACAGCATATAATGAAAAATAACTTAATCCGAAAATATTCAACAAACATCCAGTACTCACTGCCTGCAAAGCAATACCTTAAGGTGTTCATTACCCAGCTACATTAATTTCGTGAAAAGATCTGAGCCAATGATACTGTAACTGTATATGTAGTGGGTACTTTATAAATGCTTATTGAATGAAGAGCTTTCGTGGCATGCATTACTTTATTCCAGCCACTCTTATTCTTGGACACTTTGTTGTATTTCCCAAAGTAGAGGAATAGGATGTTTTAAATTTGATATCTCCCAAAATTTTTCACAGCCTTCATAGCTGGCCAGCACTATATGAAAGAGATTATTATTAAAGTTTTATCCATTGTAACAGTTAAAATATTTACTGTGTTAAAGGCAGAAAATTCAAGTTTACTTTGCTTAAAGGATAGGGGAAAGATTGATTTAACGACTTGTTTAACTTCAAAGTTTTCAAAAGTAAAGCATGGTCCAGGCACAGTGGCTCATGCCTGTAATGCCAGCACTTCAGGAGGCCAATGCAGGAAGATTGTTTGACTCCAGGAGTTCAAGACCAGCCAGGGCAACGTGGTAAAACACTGACTCTACAAAAAAAAAAATACAAAAATTAGCCCAGTATGGTGGTGCACACTTGTTTTCCCAGCTGCTCAGGAGGCTGAGGTGGGAGGATTGCTACTGAGCTCGGGAGGTCAGGGTTGCAGTGAGCCATGATCATGCCACTGCACTCTAACCTGGGTGACAGAGTAAGACCCTGTCTCAAAAAAGAAAGAAAAGAAAAGAAAAGAAACGGTAGAGCATGCTTCAGACATCATTTAAGACTCTGACTCAATTTCTCTGCATTTATCTTGGCTTTTCCTTTTGTGTGATGCTCATGTCCTCAGGTTGGCTTTCTTCATGATGACAAGATGGATGCCAGCAGTAATTTGGGCTGTTTGCCTCTTTGTAGCTGTGTAGTTTAGAATCCAGAGGGCAGGGAGAATTGTTTCCCACAACCACTGAACAAAAGACTTTGAACTGTAACATAGACAGTGGACTCTGGATGATAATGATATCAATGTAGGTTCACTGATTGTAGCAAATGTACCATCTTGTGTGGGATTTTGATAGCAGAGGAGGTTGTACATGTGCGGAATTAGGTCATATATGGGAAATCTCTATATATTTCATTCAGTTGTACTTTGAACCTAAAACTGCTCTAAAAAATAAAAGTGTGTTTTTGGTTTTTGTTTTGTTTTGTTTTGTTTTTAATGAATGAGTCCAGGCTTGGTGGTTCACGTCTGTTATCCCAGGACTTTGGGAGACTGTGGCAGGAGGATCTCATGAGGCCAGGAGTTCGAGACCAGCCTGGGCAACATAGTGAGCCCTCTTTACAAAAAAAAATTTTAATTAGCTGGGTACGATGGTGCACATGTGTAGTCCTAGCTACTCAGGACGCTGGAGCAGGAGGATCACTTGAGCCCAGGAGTGTTGAGGCTACAATGAGCTATGATTGCACTAGTGCATTCCAGCCTGAGCAACAGTGGAGACTGTGAATCACGAGGTCAGGAGTTCGAGACCAACCTGACCAACATCGTGAAACCCCGTCTCTACTAAAAATACAAAAATTAGCCAGGCATGGTGGCACGCCCCTGTAATCCCAGCTACTCAGGAGGCTGAGGCAGGAGAATCGCTTGAACCCGGGAGGCAGAAGTTGCAGTGAGCCAAGATCGCACCACTGCACTCCAGCTTGGGTGACAGAGCGAGACTCCATGTCAACAACAACAACAACAACAACAACAAAGAAATCAAAGTAGACCTAACTATATATGCAGATATAGAAATTTCTCTGAAAATAGCGAGGCGTAAGACACTACATAACGGATAATCCCGTATATGCTTTTAAATGTTATCCATATTAATCTATATCTAGATGTAAAACAAAGAAATAAGACAAGAAGGATGCATGCTGGACTTTACAGGGGTCACTCTGGGGAGGGGGTTGTGGGGATGATGCAGAAGTGGAAAGGCAAATGAGGATTTTGCTTTGAGTCTTTTAAAACATGCATGTGCTCACATTTTAATATTTTGAGAATATATTCATATAACAGGAAAATAATTTTTTAAATATTAGTTATATATGTCCATTATATAGAAAACTTAAAAGTATGTTTCACAACACAGAGATAACCATTGCTTAGATTTAGTGCATTTTCTTGCAGTGGTTTTTGTTTGTTGTTTTTTTGGTCATAGATAGGCTCTCAATGTATTATAGTTTTCCTTCTAGCTTTTTAAAAAACTCAGTTGTATCCCACGGGAATTTTTCATTGCCATTAAAAATTCTTTGAAAACACTTCCATCGGTAATTATGACATATTTATACCATGAAATATTAACATTTCTCTATTGTTGAGACAAGTGTATTGCTCCCATCTTTATACATAAATATATCTTTACAGTGTTCATTGTTTCCTTATGATTAATTTTTAAATGGAATATTCCCTTTATTAGAAGATACAAATTTTAAATTTTAACGTAAACAAGGCCAGACTCAGTCGCTCATACCTGTAATCCCAACACTTGGGAAGTCAAGGCAGGAAGATTGCTTGAGCTCAGGAATTGGAGACCAGCCTGGGCAACATAGTGAGACCCCATCTCTACAAAAAATGAAAAATAAAAAAATTAGCTGGCATAGTGGTGCATGCCTATAGTTGTAGCTACTCAGGAGGCTGAGGCGGGAAGATGGCTTGTGCCTTGGAGATCATGATCACACCACTGCACTCCAGCCTGGGTGACAGAACAAGACTGTCACAAAGCAAAACAAGGAAACAAAAACCCAAATAAATAAATAAATTATATGGCTTTTTTTTTCTTTTTAAAGCAGAATGGAAATATAACCTTTTTTTTCCCATAACATAGTGCATGAATTTTGATAAAGCAGTAGACTGATCTAGTTGCTTTTGCTCTTGTCTCTCTCTCATTCTCTATTCCTTGGCATTCTTTCCCATCTGTGAACATCTCTGTATTCCTCCTTTAATGCTACGACATTTTTTTAATTTCTAAAAAAGAGTAAATCAGAATTCCAATGCAGCCAGCTTGAATCAGTCATTCTGTGTCTTATGAATAGTCAGTTCCTCCAGGCAATGAATTAGCCCTTTAGAAAACGTTGGTATTATTTTTCTCAATCCTGATTATCTGTATAGGTGACCTGGAATGCATTTAAGGGAAGCATTGTGTCAGTTCCTCAGATCTAAAGATGGAATCCTAGGCTGGGTGTGGTGGCTTGTAATTCCAGCACTTTGGGAGGACAAGGCAGGAGGATCACTTGAGCCCAGGAGTTTGAGACTAGTCAAGGAGTGAGACCTCATCTCTACAAAAAAAAATTAAAAATTAGGCATAGTGGTGCATGCCTATAGTCCCAGCTACTCAGGAGGCTCAGGTAGGAGGATTGCCTGAACCCTGCATTTCAAGGCTGTAGTGAGCCATGATCATGCGACTGCATTCCAGCCTGAGCAACAGAGTAAGACCCTGTCTCAAAAAATGAATAAATAAGGATGAAATCCTGTTTTTACTGATTTTAAGTAGTTTTTATTGTTGCAGCTGCAGTTTTGTTCTGGGTTACTGAGTTTTTAAAAATTATTATTTGCTTTAGTGAAATTTGGAAGTGGATTTGTTAAAGTATGTAATTGTGGCACGAGATTTTTCTCAGCTGCTTTGCCAACTGGAAACCTCCACAGCCAGCAGCACCGCACTAGCCCCAATCCGGGCCTTGCTCAGCCCCAGGCCTGCTGCTGGAGGTACCCTGCCCACTCAGCCCACCTGTGTTATAGCTTGTACTCCGTTTGGCAGTTCCCAAGCTCTTGTTCTGCTTCCAAGAAGAACAAGAATACCCTGACAATTGAAGGGTAAGAATGGACAGAGAAGAATTTCATTGAGCGACAGAACAGGTCTCATTAGAGAGGGATCTTAGGGGATGGTCCCCCCACCCCATAGTCCGATGGTTTCTCTCCCAGTGTGGCTGAGTCTGGGGCTTTTATGGGCACAGAATAGGGGAGTGCATACTGATTGGTTACTGAGTATGCAAAGAAAGACTAAAGGCACCACTGAAAGGTGAGCACAGCAATACAGAAAACCAATTATGAAAGGGTAGGTATATGTAAAATAGGTGAAGGGTGGGGATCAGAGGAAAGCCACCAAATAGGAAGATGGGTTCTCAATCTGGTCTGTGGATTTAATTTGTAGTTTGGCTTTCAGGCTTTAAACTGTCTTTGGCTTGGAGGTGGGGTTTCACCAGGGACCCACCCCTATCTGCCTAGGCATTTGTCTGCCTCCTGCCATTATCAGTTGCATTATAGAATGTTGAAGACTTTGCTCTTTAAAGGAATATTATGGTAAATACCTTTTTATTGTTTATTAATTTTTTTTTTTTTTGAGATGAAGTCTTGCTCTGTCACCCAGGCTGGAGTGCAGTGGTGCGATCTTGGCTCACTACAACCTCTGCCTTCTGGGTTCAAGCGGTTCTCCTGCCTCAGTCTCCTGAGTAGCTGGGATTACAGGTGTATGCCACCACACCCAGCTAATTTTTGTATTTTTAGTAGTTACGGGGTTTCACCATGTTGGTCAGGCTGGTCTCGAACACCTGACCTCAAGTGATCCACCTTCCTTGGCCTCTCAAAGTGCTAGGATTACTGATGTGAGCCACTGTGCCCAACCCATGCCTTTTTAAAAATACAGGCTATCACTTCTCTATTTTTGTAAATGTGGACTTTTGTATTTCTTTTAAAGACAAACATTAAGATGTTTTCTAGTTCGGGCTACAGCATTTAGCAGTAATTCATCTTTGCTTGTGAACTAGATAACATTTTTCTATAGATAAATATCCTGTGTGTTTTAGTTGAGTTTGTTACTATAAGAAAATAGATTCTTGTTTAGTTCACTAATTTTCAGAAGTGTGGTATCCCCAACTATCAGCATCACCTGGGAACATGCTAGAAATGCACGTTATTGGACCCCACCGCAGATGTGCTATTCAGAAACTCGGGAGGTAGAGCCCAGCAACCTGTGCCTTAAAAAGCCCTTTGGGTTCCACTATATGCTAAAGTTTGGTAACTACTGGTTCAGATAGTTGATATACAGTGACTAGAAATCTCAGCTTTTATCACATGAGGGCTGCATTTGGTTTATTTCCAAGGTATAGGTTCGGAACTATGGCAGTAGTGCAACTGTATAGATGAAAAGCTGATAGCATGGGCGGCCCCACAACAGTTGCTTTCATTGTTTGTTTCCAGTGGTTGGGATTTTAAGAACTATGCAGTGAGCCAAGAGTCCTTCACTACTGAGTTGAACCAAATTATTTCAGTACTTAGGATAATTAGCAGAAGCTTTTCCTTTAATAACATCATTTGGATTGTGCCTCCCTCTATTACCAAGATACTTAAAATGACAAGTTATGAATTCCATGCTTCACATTTGAAATATGTAAGATTATTTTTGTAATTAAGAAATTTCTGAATGAGCTCTTTTTCAAATGCTTTTAAGTTGTAAGTAATTCCAAACAGATGTATAGTACCTGAAAGACTCTTAATTAATATAATTAAGGTATATATCCTCGCTGGGTGTGGTGGCTCACGCCTGTAATCCCAGCACTCTGGGAAGCCCAGGTACATGAATTGCTCGAGCCCAGGAGTACAAGACCAGCCTGGGCGACATGGCAAAGTTCCATCTCTACAAAAAAAGTTTAAAAATTAGCCGGGCGTGGGAGCATGTGTCTGTGGTTCCAGCTACTTGGGAGGCTGACGTAAGAGGATTGCTTGAGCCCGGAAGGCAAAGGTTGCAGTGAGCCGAGATCCGGCCACTGCATTCCAGCCCCTTTCTCAAAAAGAAAAAAAAAAAAGTGTATGTATACGTATGTGTGTATATATTTAAAATGTCCTTTCATTATTGTCTTTTATATAATTAGTAACTGTTTGGATAGTGTCTGTCTGGTTATTTTAAACACATTTTTAATGGAAAAATGTTATGCTAAAATATGTGTGTTTTTTTAATTGGAAAAAATTACTCCTAAATTTAAATGTTATGTATATATTTTAATTATTTCAGGCAGGTCCTTCAGGGTGGAATATTAACTTCTATTTTATTTATTTTTTTTATTTTGAGATAGAGTCTCACCCTGTTGCCCAGGCTAGAGTGCAGTGGTATGATCTCAGCTCATTGCAACTTCTACCTCCCAGGTTCAAGCGATTCTTGTGCCTCAGCCTCTCAAGTAGCTGGGATTATAGGTGTGCGCCACCACTCCTGGCTAATTTTTGTATTTTTAGTAGAGACAGCGTTTCCCCATGTTGGTCAGGCTAATATTAACTTTTAAAATATGACTTTATTTTATAAATAGGAACTCTTTTTTAAAAGAACTAGATCTTCGGCCGAGTGTGGTGGCTCACGCCTGTAATACCAGCACTTTGGGAGGCTGAGGTGGGTGGATTGCTTGAGGTCAGGAGTTCGAGACCAGCCTGGCCAACATGGTGAAACCCAATCTCTACTCTCTACTAAAAATACAAAAAATTAGTCGGATGTAGTGGTGGGTGCCTGTAATCCCAGCTACTCCGGAGGCTGAGGCAGGAGAATCGCTGGAACCTGGGAGGCAGAGGTACAGTGAGCCAAGATAGTGCCATTGCACTCCAGCTTGAGCAAGAAGAGAGAAACTCCGTCTTAAAAATATATGTATACAACAGATTTTTTTTTTTTTTTAACTTAGGAAGATAATTACTTGCAAGGAGAGGTATAACTGGTTTGTAGTGGTGTCTGCCTGGCATTATCTATAGATCTTGTTCATACTATGGATTAGAATCAGTGACTGGAGAGCTGTTAAAGGAAAACTTACAACAGTCCCTTTATGCGTACTGAGACGTGAAAGATTTCCCAAAGCAAGGGTAAACTTACCAACTTTTTGAAGATAGTATTTCTGAATTTCAAGCAAAAAAAGGATATCTAAATACTATCCACTCTCTACATATGACTAGATCATATTGTGAACAGTTAGTTTTGTGTGTATGTGTGTGTGTGTGTGTGTGTTTTTTCGGGGCGGGGGAGCAGTTTGTTTGTTTTTTGAGACGGAGTCTCGCTCTGTCACCCCGGCTGGAGTGCAATGGTGGGATCTTAGCTTACTGCAAGCTCCACCTCCCGGGTTCATGCCATTCTCCCGCCTCAGCCTCCAGAGTAGCTGGGACTACAGGTGTCTGCCACCACACCCAGCTAATTTTGTTTTTGTATTTTTAGTAGAGACGAGGTTTCACCATCTTAGCCAGGATGGTCTCGATCTTCTGACCTCATGATCCGCCCGCCTCGGCCTCCCAAAGTGCTGGGATTACAGGTGTGAGCCACCACGCCCGGCCGTGAACAGTTAGTTTTTTATAATCAGCCAACAGAAATTAAATCCATCCAATTATTAATTATTTTCTAAATGTTTGTAATTCAAGAATGAGGAAGGAGTGAAATATTTTTTAAGAGGGTCCTTACCCAATCAAATGAATCTGTAATTTCTAACTAGTTTATAGCAAAAGATGTGGAGAATTTAGTATTCAGAATTTCCTGTGATTATTTGTTTACTTGTAGACCCAGGTGAGATTAACAAAATTGAGACAAGAAGCCAACACTCTGAAATTAACCAGTCCTTTTTGATGTGTAGGCCTACCCACATGCTAATCAACATTCAGTATCTGTAGTCTCTTTATGCTGGTGTTATTTAATGCATTTCCACATACAACTTATCTACTTTCTAAGCTGAGTAAAAAGTTTAAACTGATGACTTTTAAGATATATAAAACAGGCTGAGCAGCAGGGCACACACCTTTGATCCCAGCATGTTGGGAGGCTGAGGTCAGAAGATTACTTGAGCCTGGAGGTTCAAGACCAGCCTGGGCAACATGGCAAAACTCCATCTCTAGAAAAAATTTTTAAAATAGCTGATTGTGGTGGTGCACACCTGCAGTCCCAGCTACTGAGAGGTGGAGGTTGGAGGATGGCTTGAGCCTGGGAGGCAAAGGTTGCAGGGAGTCATGATCATGACACTGCACTCCAGCCTAGGCACTGGAGTGAGACACTGTCTCAAGAATAAAAAAGAGAAAAACATATAAAACATACCTAAAATTGGCAACAGGCTAGCAGATTTTTTTCTTGAGAACATGATATGTAACTATGCAATTCCTTGTGAAGTACTTTATGTAATAATAATAAGTGACAAATTTATTATTGACTTAGTGAAATAGGTCAGGTATTTTGAAAAGACTTTAGTCGGAAGTGAAATGAAATTTGCAGAGAGAATTTATAGAAAAGAGATTTTTTTGGATTTTCAAATTCAGTTTCTTTCTTTTTTTTTTTTTAGTAGCTGGGACTACAGGCTCATGCCATCACACTTGGCTAAATCTTTTTGTATATGTTGAGATGGGGCTTTGCCATGTTGCCCAGGCCGGTCTCTACCTCGTGGGGTCATGCGATCTGCCTGCCTTGGCCTCTCAAAGTGCTGGGATTACAGGCGTGAGTCACCGTGCCTGGCCTTCAAGTTCAATTTCTAACTAAATAATAGACCTCAAGTTACTTGGAGTAGGAGTGGGGAACCTAATAAATAGAGACTATGTGGAAAAGATTAGAGGCATGATATTTGTTTCATGTATTGGCATGGAATAAAAAGAAAATGTTTTTTAAACTTTTTTTTTTCCAGTGTACCCTAATGATTAATGGTCCTTGGTTTTCTTTAGATTGGAGAAATTAATTCCCAGTATAGTGTTTGACTTTGTTTTCTTTTTTTGTTTGTTTGTTTGTTTTTTGAGACAGGGTCTTGCTCTGTCACCAGGCTGGAGTGCAGTGGCTCTATCTCGGCTCACTGCAACCTCAGCCTCTCAAGTAGCTGGGACTACAGGCGTGCGCCACCACACCGAGCTCATTTTTGTATTTTTAGTAGAGACGGGGTTTCACCATGTTGACCAGGATGGTCTCCATCTCTTGACCTCGTGATCCACCCGCCTTGGTCTCCCAAAGTGCTGGGATTACGAGCCACTGCACCCGGCCAACTTTGTTTTCATAAACTACTACATGACTACATGGCAGTTTATCTTAGCAAGCTATTTTATTTGTGTTTGATTCTCTAGTTGTCTGAGGGAAGCCAAAAGCATGCAAGCCTGCAGAAAAGCATTGAAAAAGCTAAAATTGGCCGATGTGAAACGGTAAGTTTGTGTCTATAGATTCTTTTAATAATGGCAATTCTACATATTAGAGTAAGGACACAGAGCTTCCTGTGAGGGGGATACATTTCTAACAGAAGAAAAGGAGATCATAGGCAAGGATATGAACGTTTGACCCAGTAGGATTCACTAATTGTGAGTGTAGATTTTATTATTATTATATATGGTAGCATAGCATAGAAGCATAAACCCTAGAGCCAGACTGCCTGGGTTTGAAAGTCTCCTAAATTCTGTTTTCACTTTTCTCTGTTGCTAAATGGGGAATAATAAAATCTATTATACTTCATTGGGTTATTGTGTGAATTAAACTAGTTAATATTTGCAAAGCACCTGGAAGAGGACCTGGTACATGGTAAGCCCTGTATAAATGTTTATGTAAATTTTTAAGAGTCTTTTAAAAAAAAATTATATAGAACAAACTGAAAACCATCAACATAGTATCTTTGTGGCCTTGTAATATTTTAAAATTTTTAAAATAAATATTGACCTTTTTTTTAAAGTGCAGTATTTTTCTAAGTATTAGGTTAGAGATTTTAAAAAATCGTTTCACTTTCTATTTTCATCATTATCTAAACTATAGACTTATGACTTTAAAAAATATTGAAGATCAACATGAACCACTAAGCATTTCATCTGGGCCTCTATTTGTATCACTTGATTGGGAAAGAAAGGAACTGGAAAACTTGTCACATAGTAGAAAGGGATATAGCAAAGCTTTACAGTGACTTTATGCTTTCAAAGTTATTTCACATACATTGTTTTATGTGAATCATCAGCACAATCACAGATAGGAATTGGAGAATAGTCATTTCTAAAGAATATTCAAGGAAAGGTAAATTCTGGGCATAACCTGAAACTGTTCTATTTCTTCCTCAGTTGACAATAGCAACTACCACTTTATTTGATCCTTTTGTTTGTTTTTTTAAACACTGGCAATAACTTGTAGAACCACCTTCAACTAATGGTGACATACACTTGCCCTGAAGTTGTCAGCCAGTCTACTGTTAATCCACTGAAACAAGTACATCTGGCAGGGAAAAACCCATCAGCAAACATAGTTGTCGCCTGCAGATATCAGAAGAGCTTAATGGTTCAGAAATGTTCCTAAGAAAGATGAAGTCTTGTGCTCATCCTGATCTTACCAGCCAGGACTTTTCAGAACTACCTGGCGCCTATCTGCTAGATACTATTCTTGATAATGGTGGTGATCCTGCTGTTGGTAAAGAAGAAAAATAGCTAACATGTGTATTCTGCTTACTCTGAGCCAGGCAACTACTGTTCTAAATGCATTTTGTGTATTTATTGAATCCTACCAGCAGTCTAGGGAGGTGGCTACCGTTACTGTCTCCATTTTGCTTTTTGAGGAACTGGAGGCACAAAGAGGTTAAATAATATGGCAAAGATCTCAGTGATAGTGACTGTCAAAGATTGTTTCAATGCGTGATACCTGGAGAACTATCATTGTATTCACATTGGATGTTCACCACTCTGCTTCTCCTGTCTTTTTTTCTCCTCTTGATTTTATTTTGTTTTGTTTTGTTTTTGTTTTTTGTTTTTTGTTTTAGAGACGGAGTATCTCTGTATTGCCCAGGCTGCCCTTGAACTCCTGGGCTCAAGTGATCCCCCTGCCTCAGCCTCCTGAGTATCTGGTACTACAGGCAGGCACCACCATACTTGGTGACAGTGTTCCTTTTGAAGCATATATAATTTGGGTATTGATGGCAAATAATGACTTATCTTCTTATATTCTGGTTATTTTAAAATCTCTCCTGAGCTGTGAAGTATGATATACACTAACCATGTGTGGCTATTTATATTTAAATAAAAATTAGCTACAGTTAAATTTAGTTTCTCAGTCACAGTGGCCACATTGCGTATGTTGAGTAGCCACATGTGGTTAGTGGGTCTTGCAGTGAAGAGTGCAGATCTAGAAAGTTTTCCTCACTGCTGAGAGTTCTGTTGGGGCATGCTGCTTCTGAGCGTGCTGCTTTGTATACGCAGTCTCTTGTACAAATGCTAGCAAAGGAACTCTCTTCGCTTTGGAACCAAACGAAACAGCTAAAAGCAAAGTAGAAAAATACAAATAAAAAATACAAGGTAGCTGGGAACCTTACAAGTCGTATTAAGCGGTTTGAACTTTACTTGATTTTGCCTTGGATTTATCCTATGATTCTGTACTATAATCTTTGCGAACATTTGGTTTTTGTTTGGGCTTTTCAGGTTTCAGAAATACAAAATGAATATGTATAGCACTATGACTTCCACCTGTTAGTGAGAAATATGGCTAGACATTTCAAATGGTTTTTATTGGATTATATTGTATTTTGAAGCTTTATTCTGGTTTACCTTTAAAGAATAGGTGGTGGGAGGCCTCAAGCTACAATTGTGTTATTTCTTTAAATGTATATAAAATATTAAGGATATATTAAAATATTCTTAAAAATTGAAAAATTGTCTAGAACACTGTTAAAGATAATTGTATAATGATCGATGTTGTCTTAAAATGTTACTTATGTAACCTTGTGAAACTACTCAAAAAGTAGTATAATTTTTTTCTCTAACATACGATGACATGGTCATCTTAGAGTTCTAACATGAACCTCTCACCTATTTGTGAGCATTCTATTCTACATATTAACTCCCATTTAGTTATTCAATATATATTAAAGATGCTTGAGATTTCAGGAAAGATGAGAATTGAGCTTGTTCTTATACTGTGACTATCTGTGTGTGTATGCTTATATATATAATATCAAAAGTCTAATGCACATCATTTATGAGAAATATAATGAAATGTTATAAAATGTATTACCTTACAACATACAGAATTTTGTCTTAATTGAACATAAAACTATTTGGAATGCAGGAAGAGCGAACCAGGCTAGCAAAAGAGCTTTCTTCACTTCGAGACCAAAGGGAACAGCTAAAGGCAGAAGTAGAAAAATACAAAGATTGTGATCCACAAGTCGTGGAAGAAATACGTAAGTTTGTATCGTATCTTAGGGGTCTTTAACTTTGATAATGAAAAAGACTTTATATTTCTAGTTGCCTGCTAACCATTCTCCATGTATATGAGAAAATAAAACCAGTTAAGATAGTATTCTGTTTATAGTACTCTAATTTTGTATTTGTAACATAGTAGAAAAATATTGCTTCAGTATCGCCATTAAGAAGTCTTAATGTGCCAGGCACGTTGGCTTACGCCTATAATCCCAGCACTTTGGGAGGCTGAGATGGGTGGATTGCTTGAGCTCAGGAGTTCACAAGACCAGCCTGGCCAACATGGTAAAATCCCATCTCTACCAAAAAAACACAAAAATTAGCCAAGCGTGGTGACACATGCCTGTAGTCCCAGCTACTTGGGAGGCTGGGATGGGAGAATCCCTCAAGCCCAGGAGGTTGAAGCTGCAGTGTGCTATACGTGCCATTGCACTCCAGCCTGGGTGACAAAGTAGGACTCTGTCTCAAAAAAAAAAAAAAAAAAAAAAAGAAGTCTTAAAGTTAGAGCATTCAACAGTGACAACTTTGAAATTATAAGCATTTTAAAATTAAGGAAGATGTGTGGGATAGAAGGATAAAGACATAAAATATAAGCCTAGAGAACTGAGGAGTCAGAAAAAAAGCTAATTTGGCCTGAAGAACTTTGATTCTGTAAAGAAATCCGTCATTATCTTCTAGGAAAAATGATGCCATAAGTAGAAGAGTTTGCAAGTTGCAGAAAATCAGTCTGTACGTTAGTTGCCTTTTAAATATACCAGTGATTTTTTTTCCTTCTTTTAAACCAGAGTTCCCAGAGCTTTGTTTTGAATAATGTTTATATATTTTTTTAAAAGATAGAAATGTGAATATTTGAGGAGATAAAAGAGTATATTATAAAGACATAGCATTTAATTACTTGGGAAAATATAACTTTTTAAATCTTTTTCTGTCTTAGCCTGTCTTATGTTTAGGAAACTGTACCAAGTGAAACTTACAGAAAAGCTGATATTATAGTGTGTGATAGAAGGCTTTGAAAGACATGGAAAATATTTGGTATGTTAAAATTAACCTGAGGATAGTTTGATTGCAACTAAGCTGGCCTAGTCCTTGGCAGTGGCCTTTACAATTAAAGAATTTTTAAGCAGTTCAGTTAGTGTAAATCTGAAGTTAAACTTCATATTAGAGACAGGTCGCTGCTTTGCACAACTCCAGGAGGCACCATTCACATATATGGAGTACATCGCCTAGATGGTGATATATAGTGCCACTGGTTCAGCTGATTACCCCGGGTGATTTTCAAAGAGAGGCGGAGGCAGAATAACTCCCTGAACCAGTCATTCTCTGTAAATTAAGTATTTGGGGAGACATGTCAGCTCTTTTATGCTGACCACAGATTCATTTGTCATCATCCTGCAGAAGAAAGTGCTAATCAAATCTACACCTACAAAAATAACCACCTTAATCTGTTTGAAAGTTTTAACTAATACCAGATGATCCTCAGTGAGCACAAGCACATCACAGCAGGAGAGTACCTCACAGGTAGAAGGTTACTGTTAGGAAGCTACGCGTGCATGTGATTCATCTTCAAAAGGAAACAGACTGCTTGTTCAGGAGGACGTAGAACGTTGTGTACCTTATCTAGAGCACCTTCTCATTCTCTTGAAAGAGAACTTCAAGTACAGTTTCTTAATGAGGTTGAATACTTTCAGGTGATTTATTTTCAGGATAGCATGACTGTGCCCTCTAGCAGTTCATCATGAAAAATCTGACTTTCCACGATAACCAAATCTGACCCTTCATTTACTCTTACTTGCCTTTTTTCCTGATTTCCGTTTTGTGTGATTCTTGTACTTGGTGTATTACCTCTTTGCTTACCTGTTTCATTCTCTTTTATGTCTAGGACCTACAACTCTTAGGTATATTTAAAAAGACGCAAGCTTTTCCACTCCATGGTCCCTATTGTACTGCCACAGCTATTTCCTTGGACAGGTGACCCTCACTGACATCACCTCCAATTGACTCCCCAGTCCTTTTCTTAATTTTGATACATTCTGCCCACTCGAGAATGAATAAAACCCTTATTTAGGCTTACTAAACTACTGTAACCTACACTGATAGTGACCCTGAGCCAGTGGATCACATTAACGTTCAGGAAATTAACAGGGAATTGTGCCAGACGGATTCATGAAGTAGGGAAAACTTGTATTGTAGGCATGTTAATTTAAGATGTTGCCATTCCTTGTAGGTCTGATTCAAGTAGCACTTTTGGCAAACACATCACCTCTTAGGTAATAAAACTTCAGAAAAGAAGTTCAGGGTATACAAAGGCTGGTGAACTTTCTGGAGTGTGGAATAACACAGTTGAGGAAGAGGCAGCAGCTGAAATTTTAAACTGGTTGCCTGCATTCTGCTGTCAATTTTAACCCTTGAATTTATAACTTTGGTACTTTATTTCCCAACCCAAGGAAAACATGCCATTGTGAATATTACAGTATATGAGGTCTCACTGAGAGAACAAACCTGAAATTTTCTGGTTTTCAGTGAGATTTTTATTTTTTTTTATTTTTTATTTTTTTGGAGACAGGGCCTTGCTCGGTCTCCCAGGCTGAAGTGCAATGCATGATCAGGGCTCACTGTAGCCTCAACCCCCCAAGCTCAAGTCGTTCTCCTACCTCAGCTTCCCAAGTAGCTGAGACTACAGGCACGTGCCACCACACCCAGCTAGTTTACTTTTAATTTTGTTTTTTAAAGAGATGGTGTCTTGCTGTATTGTCCAGCTGGTTTCGAACTCCTGGCCTCAAGCAGTTGTCTCTCTTTGGCCTCCCAAAGTGCTGGGTTACAGGTGTGATTCACCATGCTTGGCCTTTATCATTTTTCATCAACATCAGACTAGGTTATCTTTTAATAGTTATTTATGCAACCATGTAAAGATGGATCCTGGAGAACTTGTAATGGAGTCTATTAGAGATATATTGATTTTTGACTGGGGAATGAGAGAGTAAGAATCCTTCCTTCCTGGCTTTGTGCATTTTTACGAATTTATGAAAGATTATCATCTTTTTTGCCAGACACAGTGGCTCATGCCTGTAATCCCAGCACTTTGGGAGGCCGAGGCAGTAAGATAGCTTTAGGCTAGGAGTTTGAGATTAGCCTGGGCAAGAGAGAGAGACCCTATCTCTACAAACAATTTAAAATTAGCTGGTCATGCTGGCATGCACTGTAGTCAAGTTTTCTTCCTCCAGTTTTATTACCATTCTACTTGAGAGGCTGAGATGGGAGGATTGCTTGCACCCAGTAGTTCAAGGCTGTAGTGAGCTAGGGTCGTGCCACTATATTCCAGCCTGGGCAACAGAGTGAGACCCTGTCTCTCGAAAAAGGATTAACATCTAGCAAGATAAAATTCATTATGTCTGGCATATAAGCAAAGACTACCAGGCCTGGAGAGAAGTAGGAAAACATGATCTATAATGAGCAGAATACTCCATCAATCAAAATTGACCCAGAAATTAGGATCAGAAGACCAGAACATTTAAAAAGTTATTATAACTGTATTCCATATGTTCAAAAAGTTAAGTGGAAATAGAGAAGATATAAAAAAGACCCAGGTCAAACTTTTGGACATGAAAAACTACAATGTCTAACCTGAAAAATACACTATGATGAATTACCAGCAGATTAAATTTTGCAGAAGAAAGAATTGGTGTTAGTTGAAGATACAGCAATAGAAACATCCAAAATGAAACACAGAAAATAAAGAATTTTAAAAATATTAAAATGGGGCCAGGCGCAGTGGCTCACTCCTGTAATTCCAGCACTTTGGGAGGCTAAGGTGGGTGGATCACTTGAGCCCAGCAGTTCGAGGCCAGCCTGGACAGCATATGGAGTCCTTGACTCATGTATAAATTAAAAACTTTAAAAATATGAAAATGGCATGTGTGAGCCTTAAGACAATTTCAAGGGACCTAATAAATGTGTAATTACAGTCCCAAATGGAGTATGTTTTGGTGGGAGGAGAGGTTGCTGAGCCAGAAAAACATCTGAAGAAATAAAAGCTAAAGTTTAAAATTTTTCAAATTTGATGAAAAGTATAAACCCACAAATCCAAGAAATTTAAATATTTAAGTAGTAGATGCCGGTGATCCCCTTATCGCTAAATTTAGAGAACTTCTTAAGACTTTAACCTCTACTCACCCCAAATCTCCATTCCTTAATGAAATTGTTTTTAAAATGCACTTTTTGATAATGAGGGGTTTCATGGGATTTCAGCTATCATGTTAGTGCAGAACAGATTATACTGGATTAAAGGCTTATGAGTTTCACAAATTGATTTTAATAGGATTTAGTTCTTAGTAGCATGGCTATAGCGCGCCCAGTATTATATCATTCAAGCTTATCTCTAAGTCTGTCATGATTTATTCAGAGAATAATTTGGTGACTGTAGCCATAACCATTTGTTCATATGGGGCATGGCTATGTATTTTCTTATTTCTCAGTAACATCCATAAAAATTATTTATATTTATGCCAGTTGAATTATATCATTAAGCAAGTATTTAGAAGATTAATTGCTTTGGAGGCAGAGGCAGGCAGATCACTAGGGGTCAGGAGTTTGAGACCAGCCTGGCCAAGTTGATGAAATGCTGTTTCTATTAAAAATACAAAAATTAGCCAGGCATAGTGGCACATACCTATCACTGAGACAGGAGAATCGCTTGAACCGGGGAGGAGAAGGCTGCAGTGAACCAACATCACGCACTGCGCTCCATCTTGGGCGACAGAGCGAAAACAGTCTCAAAACAACAACAACAACAATAACAAAATTAATTGCAGTATCCAAGAAGTGATATTTACAAGCAACAATTCTTTAAATAATTTTTTAATTTAGCTATTCTGACCATTATTCAAATGTGACCAGAGAAAACATGTTAGTAGAAATTAAATTCCCAGGCCGGGCGCGGTGGCTCACGCCTGTAATCCCAGCACTTTGGGAAGCAGAGGCGGGCGGATCACGAGGTCAGGAGATTGAGACCATCCTGGCTAACACGGTGAAACCCCGTCTCTACTAAAAAAATACAAAAAACTAGCCGGGCGAGGTGGCGGGCGCCTGTAGTCCCAGTTACTCGGGAGGCTGAGGCAGGAGAATGGCGTGAACCTGGGAGGCGGAGCTTGCAGTGAGCCGAGATCCAGCCACTGCACTCCAGCCTGGGCAACACAGCGAGACTCTGCCTGAAAAAAAAAAAAAAAAGGAAATTAAATTCCCACAAAAATACTTGAAAATATCTTAGAGGTACTTATGTACCAGGATGACAATAAAAAGGTGGAGTAAGGACTTCTGAAACTTTGCGCTTTCAGAAAACTTGCAAAAATTGTTGTAGTCAACTTTTTCAGACCTCTGGAAATTAACCAAAGGCTTACAGGAGCCTACTGAGGAAAATTAGCAGACTCTGAGTAAGAATAATGATCTTTGTGGTATTGAATTTGCCTATTCTCATTTCCCACTCTCACCTCGCAGAGTGAAGGATAACAACCCTGCATTCCTACTGTCTAGGGGAGCAAAATGCAGCTGGAGCTCTATAAGAGCTTTGATCCCAAAGAATTGTCATTATTTACATGTTTGGTGGTTCCCTGGAGGACACCAATAGGAAAGACTGTTTTTGTTTGATCTGGCCTGGGGTATGCCCAGTGCTAAAATCCTCTCTGTGGGGAGTCTTTGTCTATAACAATTACAAACAAATAAAGAAGTTAAAATTACAAATAATTTTAACTTCTCAGTTAATCATTGTTGATGAATAACAGTTGAGGCAAGCAGTAGACTAATCAAAAAGCTTAAAAGGGCCAAGTGCAGTGGTTTATGCCCATAATCCTAACACTTTGGGAAGATTGCTTGAGCCAAAGAGTTCAAAACCAGTATGAAGAAAATGACAAACTCCATCTCTATAAATAATTTAAAAATTAGGCATGGTGGCATGTGCCTGTAGTACTAGCTACTCAGGAGGCTGAGGTGGGAGGATCACTTGAGCCCAGGAAATCAAGACTGCAGTGAGCCATGATCATACCACTGTGCTCTAGCTTGGGTGACAGAGTGAGACCCTTCTAAAAAAAAAGGAAAAACTAAATGATATGTTCATGAGAGCCTTGAAGAGCAACATATTCCTGGAACTATAGAAGGCCTACATGCAAGTTTAGGGTTGTTCACATTCTCAGTAAAGACCTGGGACGGTCCCCACATCTAGCTGACTTTGATGCTCTGTGCAAGCAAGAAGCGAAGAGTAGGTCAGAGTTATAAACTGCCTTGCTGAGAATGCATGTCCCAGCACACGCAAACCCTTAGGCAAAGATGGCTGAGCCCTTTGGCAAAGACAGCCTCTTCATAGAGGTTTGGTCCAAGCATTTAAGGAAATCTCTGTTCAATTAATAGCTTGACCACTAAGCTAACCAAGTAGAGACTTCAGTGCCCATGCTTAAGAACATGGACTTTACAGATTTAGTTCAGGAAAATTACTAAACAAATTGTAACAACTTATTACAAGCAGCAATCCTGGGGAGTGGGGAGAATCTGCTTTCTAGGGTTGCTATTTTTTTTATTTGTGTGTGTGTGTATGTGTGTGTGTGTGTATATATATATATATATATATTTTTTTTTTTTTTTTGAGACAGAGTCTTGCTCTGTCACCCAAGCTGGAGTGCAGTGGCACGATCTTGGCTCACTACAGCCTCTGCCTCCCAGGTTCAAGTGATTCTCGTGCCTTAGCCTCCGAAGTAGCTGGGATTACAGGCGCCTTATATTATTTTTTAAATTAATTATTACCCTTTTTTTTTTTTTTTTTTTTGAGACATTCTCACTCTGTCGCCTCAGCTGGAGTGCAGTGGCATGATCATGACTTGGTGCAGCCTCAACCTCCTGGGCTCAAGCAGTCCTCCTGCCTCAGTGCCCTGAGTAGCTAGAACTACAAGCACATGCCACCATGCTGAGCTAATATTTGTATTTTTTGTGGAGACAGGATTTCACCATGTTACTCAGGCTAACATTATTTTAAACGTCCAGTTTTGCAACAAAAAGATTGCAAGACATACAAAGCAATAAAATATGGCTCACACACTGGAATAAAAATGTTTCAATGGAAACTGTTTTCAATGGAAACTGTTCCTGAGAAAGCCCACGTGTTGGGCTTACTTACTAGACAAAGACACTTCAAATATGTTCAAAGAGAAATGCAGAACAAGAAAATAAAAACCAGAAATTGGTTCTTTTTTTTTTTTTTTTTTTGAGGTGGATTCTTACTCTGTCACCAGGCTGGTGTGCAGTGGCATGATCTCAGCTCACTGCAACCTCCGCCTCCTGGGTTCAAGCAATTCTCCTGCCTCAGCCTCCTGAGTAGCTGAGACTACAGGCACGCGCCACCATGCCCAGCTTTTTTTTGGTGTTTTTAGTAGAGACGAGGTTTCGCCATGTTGGCCAGGATGGTCTCCATGTCTTGACTTCGTGATTTGCCCGCCTCACCTCCCAAAGTGCTGGGATTACAGGTGTGAACCACTGCGCATGGCTGTTTTTTTTTTTTTTTATTTGGAAACAGAGTTTTGCTCTTGTGGGAGTACAATGGCACAATCTCTGCTCACTATAACCTCCACCTCCCTTGTTCAAGCAATTCTCCTGCCTCAGCCTCCTGAGTAGCTGAGACTACAGGCACGCGCCACCATGCCCAGCTTTTTTGTATTTTTAGTAGAAACAGGATTTTGCCATGTTGGCCAGGCTTGTCTCAAACTCCTGACCTCTGGTGATCTGCCCGCCTCAGCCTCCAGAAGTGCTAGGATTATAGGCATGAGCCACCACACGCGACCCAAAAATTGGTTCTTTAAGTGGATCACAAAGTAGACACACTTTTAGCTAGATGAAAGAGAAATAGAAAAAAATTAGTAGCTGGGACTCGAAGTGTGCACCACTACACCTGGCTGGTTTTTTTTTTCATTATCTTTTGTAGAAATGGGGTCCCACTATGTTGGCTAGACTGGTCTCAAACTCCTGGACTCAAGCAGTCCTCCTGCCTCAGCCTCCCAAAGTGCTAGGAATCCAGGCGTGAGCTCTTGCACCTGGCTGAAACACAATATTATTAAGGAAATACTCCCCAAATTGATCTACTGATTCAATGCTATACTGATCAAAATTGCAGCTGCTTTTTTTGCAGAAGTTGGTAAACTGATCTTAAGTTTCATATGGAAATGCAAGAGATACAGAATAGTCAAAAGAATCTTGAAAAAGAACAGAGTTACAGACTCAAATTTTCCAATTTCAAAACTTACTATAAGACTACAGTTATCAAGACAGTATGGTAGTGGTATAAGAATAGACATTTACACTTTGGGAGGCTGAGGCAGGCGGATCACGAGGTCAGGAGATCGAGACCCTCCTGGCTAACACGGTGAAACCCCGTCTCTACTAAAAATATAAAAAATTAGCCGGGCACGGTGGTAGGTGCCTGTAGTCCCAGCTACTCGGGAGGCTGAGGCAGGAGAATGGTGTGAACCCCGGGGGCGGAGCTTGCAGTGAGCCGAGATCACGTTACTGCACTCCAGCCTGGGCAACAGAGTGAGACTCCATCTCAAAAAAAAAAAAAAAAAAAAGAATACACATATAGATTATAGATTAATGGAATCAAGAGTCCAGAAATAAACCCAATTGATTTTCAACAAAGGTGCCAAGACCATGGAATCAGGAAAGAAATCATGTTTTCAGCTAATGGTATTTGGCACAACTGGATATCCACATGCAAATGAATTAATCTGAACCCCCACCTTACATCAAAAAAATTAACTCAAATGGATCAAAGACCTATATGGAAGAGCTAAAACTATAAAACTCTTAGAAGAAAACAGATTTATATTCTTTATCCTTGGGTTAAGCAACAGTTCCTTGAATACAACACCAAAAGCAGGAACAACCACAGAAAAAGTAGATAAATGGACTTCATCAAAATTAAAAATTTTTTTACAATATCAAGAAAGTAAAAAGAGGCTGGGCACCGTGGCTCACACCTGTAATCTCAGCACTTTGGGAGGCCAAGGCAGGCGGATCGTGTGAGGCCAGGAGTTCGAGACCAGCCTGGCCAACATGGTGAAACCCCATCTCTACTAAAAATACAAAAATTAGTCGTGGTGGCACACACCTATAATCCTAGCTATTCGGGAGGCTGAGGCAGGAGAATCACTTGAACCAGGAAGGCAGAGATTGCAGTGAGCCGAGATTGCACCACTACACTCCAGCCTGGGTGACAGAGAGAGACTCCATCACAAAAAGAAAAGTGAAAAGTGAACTCAGGATGGAAGAAAATATTCACAAGTTTTGTATCTGACAAGTGCCTAATATCCAAAATATATAAAGAACTCATAATACAACAATAAAAAGACAACCCAATTGAAAAATGAGCAAAGGATATGAACAGACACTTCTCCCAATAAGATACACAGATGACCAATAAGCACATGAAAAGATGCACAAAATCATTAGGAAATGCAAATCAGAACCCCAGTGAGATACTACTTCACACTTGTATTAGTCTGTTTTTACACTGCTGATAAAGACATACCTGAAACTTGGCAATTTACAAAAGAAAGAGGTTTATTGGACTTACAGTGCCACGCGTTTGGGGAAACCTCAAAATCATGGTGGAAGGTGAAAGGTATGTCTCACATGATGGCAGACAAGAGAAGAGAGTTTGTGCAGGGAAACTCCCATTTTTAAAGCCATCAGATCTTGTGAGACTCATTCACTATCATGAGAACAGTGCAGGAAAGACCCGCCCCCCTAATTCAATCCCCTCCCACTGGGGTCCTCTCACAACACCTGGGAATTGTGGGAGTTACAATTCAAAATGAGATTTGAGTGGGGACACAGCCAAACCATATCAACACCCATTAGGATAGCTATAATGTAAAAACAGAAAATAATGAGACTGGGTGCGGTGGCTCACGCCTGTAATCCCAGCACTTTGGGAGGCCAAGGCAGGCGGATCACCTGAGGTCAGGACTTGGAGACCAGCCTGACCAACATGGTGAAACCCCATCTCTACTAAAAATACAAAATTAGCTGGGCGTGGTGGTGTACGCCTGTAATCCCAGATACTCTGGAGGCTGAGGCAGGAGAATTGCTTGAACCTGGGAGGCGGAAGTTGCAGTGAGCCGAGACCACACTATTGCATTCCACCCTGGGCAACAAGAGCAAAACTCCGTCCCAAAAAAAATAGAAAATAATAAGTGATGAGGATGTGGAGAGACTGGACCTCTTAGATTGCTGGTGGTATTATAAAGTGGTGCTACCACTTTGGCAAACAATTTATCTCTTCCCCAAAATATATACCCAAGATGATTGAAAACATGTTCACACAAAAATTATTATTCGTATTAGCAGAAACAACCCAAATGTCCATCAGCTGATGAATGGATAAGCAAATTGTAAAATAGTACTTAGCTTAAAAAAGAATGAGGTGTTGATACATGAATGAACCTTGAAAACATTGTGTTAAGTGAGAGAGGCCAGACCTAAAAGACCACATATTGTATGTTTCGTTCGTATGAAATGTACACAAAAGGGAAATCCATAGAGAAGAGACAGCAACTAGGTTAGTAGTTGCCAGGGGACGGAGGGCGAAGGAATGTGGAGTGAGTGCTAAGGGGCACAAGGGGTTTTTTTTGGGTGATGAAAAAATGTTCTGGAGTTAAATAGTAGTAATGGTTGTACAATTTTGTGAATATCATAAAAACCACTGAAGGTCAGGCATCGTGTCCCATACCTGTAATCCCAGCACTTTAGGAGGCCAAGATAGGGAAGATCGCTTGAGGCCAGGAGTTCGAGACCAACCTGGGCAACAGAGCAGAATATCTTGTAGAGATAGGGGATCTCTACAAGAAATAAAAAAAATGAGCTGGGCATGGTGGCGCATGCCTGTAGTCTCAGCTGCTCAGAAAACTGAGGCAGGAGGATTGCTTAAGCCCAGGAGTTTGAGGCTACAGTGAGCTATGATTACACCACTGCACTCCAGCTAGGGAGACAGAGTGAGACCCAGTCCCTAAATAAGTAAATAAATAAAAATTACTGAATTTTATAGTTTAGTATGCTGAATTTTGTAACATATAAATTATCTTTCAATTTAAGATGCCATCATTTTAAGTAATAGTTAATGCCCCATTAATCATGGCACTGTTACGTGCTGTGCAGATTAACTTGAAGTACATAATATACATACAGATACATTTGATAGCATGATGTGTATTTAACTATAAAGTAAAAGTAAATACTTCCTTCTATGTGACTACTTTCTTATCACTAAAATTTTTTTTAGAGTCGCACTTATTGTGGTCTTATAATGCCTGTATAGTAAAATTCTTATTACATTTAACTTGTATTTTGGTATGGGGAGTTCTTTGAAAAACATCTCATTTAAACTTACATGTTATCTTTAAAGGAGCAAGTACAATGATGATGGACACTTAGGAAAGGGAAATTGTTCACTTTGACTTTCCATTAATTACTAATATTACTGCAGCTCCCTAAATTTCCTTAGGAATTTGCAAGAGTTTGTAAAATACAATATTATGTCACTATTTCAGCTTTTTTCATAGCCATTTTATATATAAATTTTATAAAAATTTTGTTCATATGAAAAAATATAAATGTACACATAGCTAAAGATAATTTTATATATATAAATACATTTCATTTTATATATATAATTTTTTTTTCAGGCCAAGCAAATAAAGTAGCCAAAGAAGCTGCTAACAGATGGACTGGTATGTACCATAATAATACTGATAAATAAACTGTAGTTAAACTCCCTTCACACTTACTGTGATGTGAAATTCAGATACCTTGTGCTGGCTTTGTTCAAGAAAGGATATTTCTGAAAAATGTATGCATTACTCAGATGTTTACATATTAAATCATTTCAGTTATTTAAAATGACTTATGAGTCATTTTGTAAAGTATCAGATATTTTTGTAAAACTAATGATTGCTTCCAGTTTAACTTTTGTACAACTTTTCCCAAGATAAGTCACTTGGGCTAATAACTTAACTTTCATATATATTAATGTAAGATACACTTTAAGATAATGGAATCTTAAAGATTTATATTCTCGCTAATAATAATAATAGCTAAGGTTTGTTGAGGACTGACTATATGCCAGTTATTGTAATGTCTATGGTTCATTCTCATTTTATCTCCATGATAATCTTGTGAGGTAGATATGATTATTATCCCTAATTTAGGAGACAAAACTAAGACCCTCAGGAGTCCAAGGCCACACATTAGTCAGACAGCAGAACAGGAATTAGAATCCAGCTTTTTTGGCTGGACTTAATGTGACTGTGTTTAGTCAAAGGCGATTAGTCACTGGAAGAACAGACGCTGGAGCCAGGTTTCTGACTCCCTGTCCAGGCCTCTGTTTCACACAAAAAACTAAGAATTATGTTTTTCCTACTCTAATTTATAATTAAATAGATTGGTAAAATCAATATAATTGGCCTTTAGGGTTTTTTTTTTTTTTCTGAAATTGCAGTTTTATTTATTACAAAGTTATTTCTTAAGTAAGGTAATGCTTTAGTGATAAGAACAGAGGAGGGTACAAAAGCAAACTGACATAAAAGAGAATAATGAAATAAGTGTCCCACAAAGTGTAAGTAAATATGGATTTTTAGGTTAAAAATAAGACAGAAATCCAAGGTGATTTCCCCCAGTATTTTCAACAAAGAGGCTCAGCACACAGTAGGCACAGGCAGCATGTGTGTGTAGTGGGAGGAACATGGCTTTGAAAAGAATCCAAGCTGTTCTCCTTACTTGCTGTGTGACCTCTTGACCCCCTCTCAGCCTGCTTCCTCATCTGTTCATTGTGGATAAATAATACCTACCTCCCATTTTGGGAGGATTAAATAAGACAGTTTGTAAGCCCTTCAGCACCATGTTGGACACGTAGATAAATACTCCTCTTTTCCTTTTCTTCTCTTAAAAAAGTTCATGATTTCCAATTGATCATAAACTTCCAAAATTATAATTGGAAAAACATTTGGAATGGCTTTTTTTTTTTTTCCCTATCCTATTAGCTACAGAAGAACCTGGGACTTTTAAAACCATGAGGAAGAAAGATATTTTTAGAATAGCAGAAACAGCTGTTAAGAACCATATTTCCATTTAAAGTTACAGCTTACTCCTTCCAGCTTCCAGCATAAACATGTGTTATGAAAAGACGGAGATAAGAGATAAAGCATCACACCTCAGAAAACCGCCACCTTCACAACAAACAAAAAGAAAACAGTAATAAAATAAGAATTATTTTTTTCCTAGTCTATTTTAGAATTAGGTAAATTGGTAAAATCAATATAATTGGCCTTTAGTTTTTGTTTTTTTTTTTTAATGAAATCGCAATCTTATTTATCATATAGCTATTAAAGTTTGCTTTAATATTCATATTAAAATTATCATATAGAAAGAAAGTTTGCTTTCTTTTTACTTAAAAAAGCCCTGGCCGGGCGTGGTGGCTCATGCCGGTAATCCCAGCACTTTGGGAGGCCAAGGCAGGAGGATCACTTGAGGTCAGGAGTTCTAGACCAGCCTGGCCAACATGATGAAACCCTGTCTCTACTAAAAATACAAAAATTAGCCAGACATGGTGGCACACACCTGTAACACTAGCTACTCAGAAGGCTGAGGTAGGACAATTGCTTGAACCCAGGAGGCAGCGGTTGCAGTGAGCTGAGATCGTGCCACTCTACTCCAGCCTGGGCAAGAGTGAGACACTGTCTCAAGAAAAAAAAAGGTCTTTAAAAATGTATCTGGAATTGAGAATATATACTGTTCAACAATTCAGTATCTCAGTTCTATAGGATGAGAGATTACCTCAGAGTCTAAGTATAGAAATGCCACATCTAAATGTTTGGTGACATTAAATACACTTTTAAGTGTGATTTCAATTATATCATATGAAACCTTGCTTAATAATTTAGATGGTGAGGTTTTCGTAAACACATATGAGAGGCATCTTAATGAGTGAAGAGGGATAGGTGTTGCCAGGGCCTAACCTAGATTCATTGCAAATGATATTGCTCATCCTATTCCTATAGGTATCTTCGCCATGCCACCGTATAAATCAAACAGTCTTAAGGTTGTTTGTTTAAAATAAAAAAATTATTCTATATCCATTTATAAAAATTTCTACATTAAATAGGGAAATTATCTGACAGAGAATGAACTATCAAGATTGTCAGTGACATTATCTTGAAGGCCAACATCCAGTGGCCCAAAGAAATGTTTAATCAGAGTCTTCTTTGAATTGGTCCAGTAGACATAGTTGTGGAGAGGTTTTTATTTGTTCTTTTTCTTGCTTTTAACCTTTAAATGTTTATAATGAAATGGTTTCTTATCCTTCTATAAATCAGGAAATCCTTCCTGTAGAGGCTATTCAATAGTCTTACCCTGATGCCTCATTCTCTTTTCTGATCCAGGTTTGAAGTTGGTTCCCTGCAAGCTTTCTACATTGTTGTATCTCTTCTCTCATTTCCTAGAAATCTTTCTGTATTCATGAAGCCTATCCTGTAAGCTGTACACATAAGACTTGGCCTTTTCTCTCTGAGACACCTACTACTTTATAATTGTTTAGTAATAAATTATTTTTTCTCTCATGTCAACTTGAAGGCATAGGTTCTTCACATTCTGTAATATCTGCAGTACACCTGATACTTGTCTTATGTAGCAGCAGACCCTCTATAACATTTGGGTGTGATTAGCAAGAATGTACTGGTTGGGCAGACTGGTAAAAATTATCCTAGAATACCTTATGGTGCTATTTTAACATTCTCTCTTAGGTTGTTGTGAAAAGTAAAGATTCATTTTAGATTGTTACAAAAAGTAAAGATCATTTTAATATCTGTTGACATTCCATAACACTTTAATTGAAAGAAATTAATTTTATTAACATTATTCTATTTGATGTAGTAGTATTCTCCATAAAATTCATTCCAGAAATGTGTTTATCATTATTTGATACTTGGAATTAAACTTCCATAGAAAAAATATTTTAAAAAGTGATCAAACTCTATGTATTAGTTTTCTAGAGATGCCAGAACAAAGTATCACAGATAGGGTGGCTTAAACAACAGAAATTTTTCTGACCATCCTGGAGAATCAAATTTCAAGATCAAGATGTTGGCAGGTTTGGTTTCTTCTGTAGGTCTTCCTTCTCACTGTGTCCTCTCACAGTCTTTCCTGTGTCTCTCAGTGTGTTCACATTTCCCGTTTTTTTTTTTTTTTTGAAATGGAGTCTTGCTATGTTGCTCAAGCTGTAGTACAGTGGCGCAATCTCAGCTCACTGCAACCTCCACCTCCCTGGTTCAAGCAATTTGCCTGCCTCAGCCTCCTGAATAGCTGGGATTACAGGTGCACACCACCAGACCCGGCTAATTATTTTTGTATTTTTAGTAGAGATGGGGTTTCACCATGTTGGCCAGACTGGTCTCTCAGTCTGGCCTCAGGCAATCTGCCCGCCTCAGCCCCCACAGAGTGCTGGGATTACAGGCGTGAGCCACTGCACCCAGCCAATCCTTTTCCTTTTTTTTTTTTTTTTTTTTTTTTTAAGATGGAGTCGCGTTTTCGCCAGGCTGGAGTGCAGTGGCGCTATCTCAGCTCACTAAACCTCTGCCTCCTGGGTTCAAGCGATTCCCCTGCCTTAGCCTCCTGAATAGCTGGGACTACCGGTGCACGCCGCCACGCCCAGCTAATGTATTTGTATTGTTAGTAGAGGCAGGATTTACTATGTTGGCCAAGATGGTCTCTATCTCTTGACCTCGTGATCCTTTTCTTATAAAGACACCAATCCTACTGGATTAGGGCCCATCCCAATGACCTCATTTTAACTTAATCACCTCTTTAAAGATATGTTTCAATATAGTCACATTCTGAGGTTGTAGGGGCTAGGACTTCAACATACAAATTTGGGGGGAAATGATTCAGCCCATAACATTCCAGAAGAACCTATTCTAACCCCTTACTTCATTGTCACTACTAATAGATTGTTTAACATTTTACAGAATACTCTGACAAGCTATAAAATCTTATACCATCGTTTTTTCTGTGTGTGTAATACATTTTCATCATAAAGGTTGTATATGTACATTAAAGAAATATATGAAATTAAGAAAAGAAAGGCTGGACACGGTGGCTCACACTTGTAATCCCAGCATTTTGGGAGGCCGAGGTGGGTGGATTGCTTGGGCTCGAGAGTTCAAGACCAGCCTGGGCAACATGGTGAAACCTCATCCCTACAAAAAATACAAAAGTTGCTGGGTATGGTGGTGCACGCCCGTTGTCTCTGCTACTTGTGGGACTGAGGTTGGAGGATTACCTGAGCCTAGAAGGTGGAGACTGCAGTGAACTGAGATTGCACCACTCACTGCACTCCAGCCTGGGAGACAAAGCAAGATCCTGTCTCAAGGAAAAAAAAAAAAAAAAAAGGAAAAAAAACCCCACTGTTCCTCCCACCCTCTCAAGTGCAGCCACTGTGAGCACACTGGCACTGTCCTGCCTCCCTCACTAGCTTCCTGATGAGTAGACGTTTAGATTGCTCTTATGTTTCTGTTATGGCACTGGGATAAAGACCCTTGACCAAAAATCCTTGTACACAGTTTGTTTTCTTTCCTTGGGATAAATCCCCTGAAGTAGATGTACCACTTTTTTTCAGTTGTTAATGCATTTTAAATCCCCCCAGGAGATGCTGAGGACATTGCTATTCTTAGTCTTAAGAGAACCCCTTTCCCTGCTCCCCACCCCCCTCCCTACTACTGGCCTGATTGTCTGGAAGCCATTACTGTCTGTGGGACAGGAAGAAGGGTCCGGAGAGAATGTGTTCCCTTTGGGAACAGGAGCAACTTTAATTCCTGAGGCAACAGTCCTGGCCTCTGCTGTGGAAATGTGGAAGAGACACCATTAACCTGTCCCTGTTTTTGTATTATTCTTAATTAAGTCTGATATTTAGCAGCAAGCAGCCTATAGAATTTTTAAATATGAGATCTATTAACTTGTTCAAAATAGTATTTAAATACTTTTTGTTTGATACGGAGTTTCACTCTTGTTGCCTAGGCTGGAGTGCAATGGTGCAATCTCGGCTCACCACAACCTCTGTCTCCTAGGTTCAAATAATTCTCTTGCCTCAGCCTCCCAAGTAGCTGTGATTACAGGTGCCCACCACCAACCACGCCCAGTTAACTTCTGTATTTTTAGTAGAGACAGGGTTTCACCATCTTGGCCAGGCTGGTCTCAAACTTCTGACCTCATGATCCGCCTGCCTCGGCCTCCCAAAGTGCTGGGATTATAGGCATGAGCCACCGCACCTGACCTTAAATACTTTTTAATTAGTTGCCATTACTCTTAAAAATACAGAAAACTCCTTATTTTGATGTATCTGAAAGTTAATAGAAGGAAGTAAAAGAACAATGAAGATAATTGTACTTGAAATGTTTTATGATTATGTTTTTCTCAAAATTATTTCTCAATTTTCTTTATAGATAACATATTTGCAATAAAATCTTGGGCCAAAAGAAAATTTGGGTTTGAAGAAAATAAAATTGATAAAACTTTTGGAATTCCAGAAGACTTGGACTACATAGACTAAAATATTCCATGGTGGTGAAGGATCTACAAGTTTGTGAATATGTAAATTTTAAACTATTATCTAACTAAGTGTACTGAATTGTCATTTGCCTGCAACTGTATTTATCATTTTATTAATGTTAAATAAAGTGTAAAATGCAGATGTTCTTCACCCCTTTTTGTAGATCAAAAGCAGGATGATAACCATATCCCCCCAGTGCTCATCAGAGTAGGACAATACAAATAAAGCCATCCATCTCAGTCCAGGCAGATTTACAAATGATTTTTTTTTTTAAGATCAAAACCATGACGTGATAATGCTTTAGTTTTGTTTAAATATTAATATTAACTATTAAGGGTGTGTTTGGACAGGGCGTGGTAGCTCACACCTGTAATCCCAGCGCTTTGGGAACCTGAGGCAGGCAGGTCAGTTGAGCTCAGGAGTTCAAGACCAGCCTGGCCAACATGGCAAAACCCCCCTCTCTTAAAAATACGAAAAGTAATTCCAACTACTTAGGAGACTGAGGCAGGAGAATTGCTGGAACCCAGGAGGCGGAGGTCACAGTGAGCTGAGATTGCGCCACTGCACTTTAGCCTGGGCAACAGAGCAAGGCTGTGTCTCCAAAAAAAAAAAAAAAAATGTATTTGAAGGATCCATCATACGTATACACACACCTAAATGCTTGGAAATAACCTTTAAAATCCTAATGGCTGCTCTCCTATATCCCAACAGTGACCAAACTCAGTATTCTGCATTATCTTTGCAAATTTCCCACAGAAAAAAATACAGAAAGTTGGTATTCCTCAAATTTAGTTAAGTAGTAATGCCTCAGACATGAAAACTCCTTTTTTCTTTTGAGTTTTTGATACCTTTCCACTGGAAGGAACAAGTGCATGGCCATTTGTCCTGATTTATGCACTTTTTATAAGATGATATACAGTCATGTGTTACTTATCAATGGGGATATGTTACTTATCAATGGGGATATTGCTCCTAGGCTACAAACCTATACAGCATATTATGGTACTAGAGACTGTAGGCAATTGTAACACAATGGTAAGTATTTGCATATCTAAACACAGGAAAAATATAGTAAAAACACAGTATAGGACCATGCGCAGTGGCTAACTCCTGTAATCCCAGCACTTTGGGAGGCCGAGGCAGGTGGATGATCTGAGGTCAGAACTTCGAGACCAGCCAGGCCAGCATAGCAAACCCTGTCTCTACCAAAAATAAATTAGCCGGGTGTGGTGATGCACGCCTGTAGTCCCAGCTACTCAGGTAAGCTGAGGCACAAGCATTACTTGAACCCAGGAGGCGGAGGTTGCGGTAAGCTTAGATTGCGTCACTGCACTCCAGCCTGGGCAACAGAGCGAGACTGTCTCAAAAAAAAAAAAAAAAAGTATAAAAGATAAAAATGGCACACCTGTCAAGGGCACTTACCATAAATGGAGCTTGCAGGACAAGAAGTTGCTCTGTATGGCAAGGTGCGGTGACTCACACCTGTAATCCCAGCACTTTGGGAGGCCAAGAAAGGCAGATCACAAGGTCAAGAAATCGAGATCATCCTGGCCAACATGGTGAAACCCCGTCTGCTAAAAAAGAAAATACAAAAGTTAGCCGTGGTGGTATGTGCCGGTAGGCCCAGCTACTCAAGAGGGTGAGGCAGGAGAATCGCTTGAACCCAGGAGGCAGAGGTTGCAGTGAACCTAGATTGCACAACTGCACTCCAGCCTGGGTGACAGAGTGAGATTCCATCTCAAGAAAAAAAAAAAAAAAAAAAAAACAGAAGTTGTTCTGAGTGAGTGAGTGGTGGGTGAATGTGAAGGCCTAGGACATGACTACACACTACTCTAGACTTTATAAACACTGTACACTTGGGCTACACTAAATTTATAAAAAAAATTTTCCTGTAATAACCTTAGCTTACTACAATTTTTTACTTTATAAATTTAAGTTGTTTAAACGTTTTGGCTCTTGTGAAGCATTTAGTTTAAAACATGTACAGCTGTACAAAAATTTTATTAATATTAAAAATAATAAATATTTAAAAATTTTTTGAGGCTGGGCGTCGTGGCTCATGCCTGTAATCCCAACACTTTGGGAGGCCAAGGCTGGTGGATCACCTGAGGTCAGGGATTCGAGACCAGCCTGACCAACATGATGAAACCCTGTCTCTACTAAAAAAAAAAAAAAAAAAAGACAAAATTAGCCAGGCATGGTGGCGGGGGCCTATAAGGCCTATAATTCCAGCTACTCAGGAAGGCTGAGGCAAGAGAATCACTTGAACTTGGGATGTGGAGGTTGCAGTGGGCCCAGATCGCACCACTGCACTCCAGTCTGGGCAACAAGAGCGAAGCTCTCAAAAAAAAAAAAAATTTGTCTGCATGTGGTGGCTTACACTTGTAATCCCAACACTTTGGGAGGCTGAGGCAGGTAGATCGCTTGAGCCCAGGAGTTCTAAACCAACCTGGGCAAAGTGATGAAACCCTGCCTATACAAAGAAATATAAAAATTAGCTGGGTGTGATGGTACGTACCTGTAGTCCCAGCTATTCGGAAGGCTGAAGTGGAAGGATCACTTGATCCTGGAAGTCAGAGGTTGCACTGAGCTGAGATCATGCCACTGACTCCAGCCTGAATGACAGAGTGAAATTGTGACTCAAAAGAAAAAAAGGCCGGGCGCGGTGGCTCAAGCCTGTAATCCCAGCACTTTGGGAGGCCGAGACGGGTGGATCACGAGGTCAGGAGATCGAGACCATCCTGACTAACACGATGAAACCCCGTCTCTACTAAAAAAATACAAAAAACTAGCCGGGCGATGTGGCGGACGCCTGTAGTCCCAGCTACTCGGGAGGCTGAGGCGGGAGAATGGCGTGAACCCGGGAGGCGGAGCTTGCAGTGAGCTGAGATCCGGCCACTGCACTCCAGCCTGGGCGACAGAGCGAGACTCCGTCTCAAAAAAAAAAGAAAAAATTAAAAACTTTTTGTTAAAAACCAAGGCAAACACATTAGCCTAGACCTACACAGGGTCAGGATCACCAATATCACTGTTTCCACCTCCACATTCTGTCCCACAGGAAGGTCTTCGGGGGCAATAACGTGCAGGGAGCTGTCATCTGTGGAAACAGTTCTGGAAAACTTCCCAAAGGACCTGCCTGGGCCTGCTTTACAGTGAGCTTTTTGTTTTATTTTTGTTTTTGTTTCTGTTTCCTTTGAGATGGAGCTTTGCTCTGTCACCCAGGCTGGAGTACAATGGCATGATCTCAGCTCACTGCAACCTCCAACTACGGGGTTCAAACGATTCTCCTGCCTCAGCCTCCTGAGTAGCTGGGATTACAGGCATGCTCCACCACACCTGGCTAATTTTGTATTTTTAGTAGAGATGGGGTTTCTCCATGTTGGTCAGGCTGGTCTCAAATTCCTGACCTCAGATGATCCGCCCCCGTTGGCCTCCCAAAATGCTGAGATTACAGGCATGAGCCCCTGCACTCGGCCAACCTTCTTTTTAATAAGTAAAAGGAGTACACTCTAACATTAAAAACATGGAAAATACATAAACCGGTAACATCGTCATTATCATTGTCAAGTATTATGTACTATATATACTTGTATTGCCACACTTTTATTCAGCGGGCAGTGCAGTAGGTTTGTTTACACCATCATCACCACAAACACATGAGTAATGTGTTGCACTAAGACATTGCTATAGCTATGATGTCACTAGGTGGTAGGAATTTTTCAGTTCCATTATAATCTCATGGAACCACCATCATATATGTAGTCCGTTCTTGACACTGTTGTTAAACAATACATGACTGTAGTTGTGTTTGTATAGCACACATCACCAAGTATATAAAATTTTAGGGTTATTTTTCAGCTATCTAAAAAAGTAGGTTAAAAATGATATATCCCATGTATATATCTTTTTCCAGTTCAGCTTGGCTATTTAGATAATTTGCAGGCACTCCACATCTAAAGAAATAAAATCAAAACGTATGTAATGCCCTTTACACACATGCTTAGTTTTTTTACATTGTCCAATTTTGATTTCTTTTAAGTAACTCAAGTGAAATACTCCATATGTCTGAAATGACCCAAATGGCATCCAAACCATTTGTTAATGAATCTGGCCTTTGTATTCATGGAGTTGCTCTGGGCCTACTTAATCACTTCCTGGAGGTTGGTGGGGAGCAAATTGGTCTATCTTTGTTCATGAGGCCAGTTTACGTTGCCTTAGGCAACAGCTCTTCTGACAAGAGAAAGTATTTGATGTGAGAGACAGAGGACAAAAAATAAAAAGAACCAATTTTTCTAAAACTAATTGTGGGAATTCCAAAACTTCTCAGGCCCAATTTGCTATTATTATAAAAGATACTTGTTTAGAAAGGAGGTATGTGTGTTCAAAAAGGAAACCATTTCTAATGATCTCTAAAAGATGCTGTTTAATATTTAGGTAACTTAAGAATTTAGTTCTCTATAGGGCTAGCACAAGAGTGAGTGAGATGGGGGTCTATACATGAGCTAACCAGAGGCTTAGCATCTTCTTTAGCCAGCAGTGTGCTAAGTGTTTAATAGCTGGCTGTCTGGAAGAGGGAAGGTGACTTACAGTGTTTGCCTACTTGCGTGGTATAAGTACTGCCAGCATAGGTTACCAATGCAATACCAGTAGAGAAGGGAAAGAGATGCTCAGCAGCACACCGTTACATAGTATCTCCACCGTACAGGTGCAGTAGATAATAAATCTCAACAGCCCAGGGAACGGTAAAATGTAGTGAAGTACTTAGGGAGTGATCGTGCTTCAGTATTTGGTGTCTTTGTTTTTTATATACAGTTCATCATTCTTTATATAACTTCGTCTTTAATGCTGGCTGTGTTTAACCACTGGCTCTCTGTAAACAGTTGACTTACCTGCTCCTGTCCATCACTGTTGTTAATCTGTAAGAGCTGTTTTTGAGTTTGTTCTCTCCTGAAGTTTGAGATACTAGTTAAGTAGGCAGGAAGCCAGGCATGGTAGCCTGTGCCAGTAGTCCCAGTGTATTAGTCCGTTCTCATGCTGCTAATAAAGACACACCCCAGTCTGGGTAATTTATAAAGGAAAGAAGTTTAATTGACTCACAGTTCAGCATGGTAGGGGAGGTCTCAGGAAACTTACAATCATGGCAGAAGGGGAAGCAAACATGTCCTTCACATGACAGCAGCAAGGAGAAGTGCCAAGCAAAAGCGGGGAAAACCCCTTATAAAACCATCAGATCTTATGAGAACTCACCCACTATCCTGAGAACAGCAGCATGGGGTAACTGACCCATGATTCAATTACCTTTCACTGGGTCCCTGTCACGACATGTGGGGATTATAGGAACTACAATTCATGATGAGGTTTGGGTGGGGACACAACAAAACCATATCACCCAGGTACGGAGGAGGTAGAAGTGAGAGGATTGCTTGAACCCAGAAGATCGAGGCCAGCCAGGACAGCATAGTAAGACCCTGTCTCTTAAAAAAAGAAAAGAGAAAAAGCAGCAGCCCAGGAGCACGAGAGCACGAGTCTAGCTAAGCTCAAGGTAATCCTTAGTCTTGGGTTGGTTTTGTTACTGATTTGAAGATTTAGGACAACTTGGGTAGACCTAGAATCATATTACAAGTTATCCAGGACCAAATTTCATTCAGTAAATCATGCTATAAATGATAATCCCAGTATCTTTTCAATGAATTGTGAAGTTTAAAGGGCATCTTATCAACCTCTTTTACTTTTTTTTTTTTTTATCTCAACTAATATCTGTCCTATTTTTAAGGAATTCTAAAAAAAATTTTTACAGTCTCCTGGTAAGTTTCACAATTGTCCAAGGCCAGATCAAATCCGTGAATGTCTGTTCTGAGGTTAGACCAGGACTAAAGCACTCTGTAAGGATGAATTGGGTAAGACTTTTCTCCTGATGTTTGCCACATCATTGGTCTAGTGGGATTATACAGTTCTTGGCCTGTCTCAGAAATATATGCTATTGTTCTTTACTTTATCAAACCTGATTTTCAGACATGCACAGTGGCTCACACCTATAATTCCCAGTGCTTTGTGCGGGCCAGGTGGGAGGATCACTTGAAGCCAGGAGTTCCAGACCAGCCTGGGCAACATAGCAAGACCCCATCTCTATGAAAAAAAAAAAAATAGCCAGTTGTGGTGGCACACACTTGTGGTCCCAGCTAATAGGAGGCTGAGGGAGGAGCATCACCTGAGTCCAGGAGTTTGAGGCCACAGTGAGCTGTGATTGCACCACTGTACTCCAACCTGGGCAATAGAATGAGACCCTGTCTCTAAAGAAAAACAGAAACATGATTCTCTTTAAAGGGTTAGAAAAGGAAATGAGTATAGCTGCCAGCCAAGAAGCAAGAACCACCCTGATAATTCTTGAGCAGAAAAGTCTAAATTTTAAATCTGATAATACTGGTTTTTGAGAGCCATGACTGAAGTAAAGTATCTAGAAAACATTTTTCAGTTGATATGGTAATCATCTGTAAGAGCAGTTAAAATGTGACAGATGGTGGGATGACATCGCAATATTATGCATAAACTCCCTTTCAGGATATGCTTCTGGATATCGTTTATTTGCCAGAAAGAAAAAGCACTGCATTACAAAATGACCCACTGCAGTGAATCTATATATTATACTTATCCCAGCATAAGTTTAAAAAAAAATTGTGAGGGAAGGCTGGGCGCTGTGGCTCACGCCTGTAATTCCAGCACTTTGGGAGGTCAAGGCAAGTGAATCACCTGAGGTCAGGAGTTCAAGACCAGCCTGGCCAACATGATGAAACCCCATCTCCACTAAAAATACAAAAATTAGTTGGATGTAGTGGTGGGTGCCTGTAATCCCAGCTACTCAGGAGGCTGAGTCAGGAGAATCCTTGAACCCAGGAGGCAGAGGTTGCAGGGAGCCAAGGTCATGCCATTGTACTACAGCCTGGGTGGCAAAGTGAGACTCCAAAAAAAAAATTATGAGAGATAGAGGTCAGAGATGGAAGTGGCTGGCTGACAAAGGTACTCATTGTCGAATCTCAAGGCTAATGGTTTCTGTTAACCAAGATTAGTAAATTACCACACTGAGCGATAACCCAAGGTCTATTTTTTACAATCTTTTTACATTTTTTAATGATATAAAAATAAACAGGAATATGGGACAGAGACTGGTAGTGGCCTACAAAGCCTAAAATATTTGCTATTTGACCCTTTCCAGAAAAAGTTTACCAATCCCTGAAAGGTCAAAAACAGCCTGTGAAGTAGATATGATCTGCAAGATGTATTTTATTTTTCCCAAAATGTAATTTATTTTTCATTTAAATTAGTTGCAAATATATTCAGACTGTAAAATATCACTTGCAAATTGAGATGTTCAGCTTCTTTTGGAAACTGGATGATTTGGAAACCCTAAGTCTTCATTCCATATGGCAGCAAATCGGCCAAAGGTAAGTAGGACTGTCTCAATAGGATTATAAGGTAGTGAGTTCATGTATTAGAGGGACACAAGCACGCTTTCTCCTTTAAGTCACAGTTTTGTTCTGAGTTGACAAACTGACTTGAGCTGAAACTTTAGTTTCAACTTTTCTAATTCCAGGAAAAACATCTGCCTTGAGGCTGTAACCCTAAGAAATAAAGTCTCCTCTTCTCTTCTTTAAAAAAAAAAAAAATCTTGGCTCTATTTTTTTATTGAGATTGTATCACATTTATAAATTAAGGAGAACTGATATCTTGATGATGATGAAACACTCTATCCAAGAATAAGGGATGTCTTTCTATTTGCTCAAGTACATTTTTATTTTTTCTGGTAGTTTTGTCATTTTCTTCACGTAGATTTTTCACATTTCGCATATATATTCCTAAGTATTTTGTTGTTGTTGCCATTCTAAATGGGGTGTTCTCTTCCATTTTTTCTCCTAGTTAGCCTTATTTATGTATCTGAAGCCTATTGATTTTGCACATTACTTTTATACTCTGCTTCTTGTTAAATTCTTGTTTGTTCAGTTTATTTTATAATTAATTCTCTGAAAATTTTCAGGTATATTGTGTTTTTCCAGGTATAATCTTTTTCCAGGCATAATCTTCAAATGGACATAGTTGTAATTCTCTTTCAATCTTATCCTTCTAATTGTTTTCTCTTACCTATTTGCATTGGCTAATATTACTCATAAAACTGTAGTGGAGGCCGGGCGCGGTGGCTCATGCCTGTAATCCCAGCACTTTGGGAAGCTGAGGCAGGCAGATCTCCTGAGGTCAGGAGTTCGAGACCAGTCTGGCCAACATGGTGAAACCCTGTCTCTACTAAAAATACAAAAATTAGCCAGGCGTGATGGTGTGTGCCTGTAATCCCAGCTATTAGGGAGACTGAGGTAGGAGAATTGCTTGAACCAGGGAGGCGGAGGCTGCAGTGAGCCAAGATCATACCACTGCACTCCAGCCTGGGCAACAGAGTGAGACTCCATCTCAGGAAGAAAAAAAAAAGATAACTATAATTTTAAAACAAGAACAAAAACAAAAATTAGATCATTCTGTACATGTTGGTCAACATTGTTTCATCTTTCATTTCAAACTGTTACTGAGCCAGTTACAGTGGCTCATGCCTGTAATCCCAGCTTTGGGAGGCCAAAGTGGGATGGTCAGTTGAGCCCAGGAGTTCTAGACTGCAGTGAGCCATGACCGCACCACTGCACTCCAGCCAGGGCAACAGAGACTTCGATTCAAAATATAAGAAATAAATTAATGACCTTGATTCAGAAAACAATAAAATGATTATTGGACATCTTCACATGTTAGTCACAGATTTACCTCATTTGTCTTACTTGCTATATAGTATTTCTTCATAAAGATATACTGCAGTTTATTAAACCAAAATTGATGAACATTTGATTTGTTTTCAGTTTCATGTTATTTCAAGAACATTTTTTTCTTTTCTTTTTTTAATTTTTTTGATACGGTCTTGCTCTGTTGTCCAGGTTGAGGTTCAGTGACATGATCACAGCTCATGCCACCACACCTGGCTAATGTTTAAGTTATTTGTGGAGATGGGGCTCTCCCTATCTTGCCCAGGCCACTCTTGAACTCCTGGGCTCAGGTGATCCTCCTACCTCAGCCTCCCAAAGAGCTGGGATTACAGGCGTAAGCCACCTTGTCTGGCCTCAGAGAACATTTCTAAATATATGTTTGCACATTTGTGGGAAATCTGAAGATGAATTCCTTGACGAAAAAGAAAAAAAGAGTCCATATTCAGAAAGAATTGATCCCCTAAAAGGAATGTGAGAATGTAAGATAGAGCTGAATTTTATAGAAAAGAAGAGGAAAGGTGATGGCTTTGAGGACTTCTAAAATTACTTTTTCCAACGGGTTTCAGAAATGAACTCTTAAGTAAGTTTTTATTAAAAAGATTTGTGGACCGGGCACAGTGGTTCATGCCTGTCATCCCAGCACTTTGGGAAGCTGAGATGGTGAGATCACCTGAGGTCAGGAGTTCGAGATCAGCCTGGCCAACATAGCAAAACCCCATCTCTACTAAAAATACAAAAATTAGCCGAGCCTTGTAATGCATGCCTGTAATCCCAGCTACTCCGGAGGCTGAGGCAGGGGAATCACTTGAACCTGGGAGGCAGAGGTTGCCATAGCTGAGATCGTGCCACTGCACTCCAGCCTTGGTATCAGAGCAAGACTCCTTCTCAAAAAAAAAAAAAAAAAAAAAAAATAGATTTATATAAAATGAGCTGGGTATCTATTATAAAAAACATACTTACTGGCCAGTCGTGGTGGCTCACGCCTGTAATCCCAGCACTTTGGAAGGACAAGGCAGGCAGGTCAGGAGTTCGAGACTAACCTGGCCAATATGGTGAAACCCCGTCTCTACTAAAAATACAAAAATTAGCCGGGTGTGGTGGCAGGCATCTGTAGTCCCAGCTACTCCAGAGGCTGAGGCAGGAGAATCACTTGAACCTGGGAAGCGGAGGTTGCAGTGAGCCAAGATTGCACCACTACACTCCAACCTGGGCAACACAGTGAGACTCCGTCTCAAAAAAACAAAATAAATAAAAAATAAATAAAATAAATAAAATTTGTTAAAAATACTACCTTTTAGGGTCCCATGTGGTGTATTACGCCTGTAATCCCAGCACTGTGGAAGGCCAAGACAGGTGGATCGCTTGAGCCCAGGAGTTAGAGACCAGCCTGGGTAACATAATGAGACCCTGTCTCTACAAAAAAATAAAAGAATTTATTTGGGTGTACTGGTGTGTGTGTGTAGTTCTGGCTACTTGGGAGGCAAGAGGATCATTTAAATCCAGGAATATAATGCTTTGGTGAGTCATGATTACACCACTGCACTCCTGAGTGACAGAACAAGACTCTGTCTCAAAGAAAACAAAAACAAAAAAACCTGGAATTGATTAATGAAGAAGAAACTTTGTAATGAATATTTATATGTCTTTAGGTTAAAATTTGGCTTTCTAGGCTGTGCGCAGTGGCTCACACCTGTAATTTCAGCACTTTGGGAACCCAAGGCAGGCAGATCACTTGAGCTCAGCAGTTCAAGACAAGCCTGGCCAACATGGTGAAACCCCATCTCTACAAAGAATACAAAAATTGGCTAGGCGTGGTGGCCCATGCCTATAATAATCCCAGTCACTCAGGAGGCTGAAGTGGGAGGCCTGCTTGAGCCTAGGAGGTCAAGGCTGTAGTGAACTATGATCGCACCACTGTACTCCAGCCTAGGTGACAGAGCGAGACACTGTCTCATGAAAGAAAAAAAAAAAGTGGCTTTCTAAAGTTAAATCCCAAATGCTTTCTGGAAAACCTCTTTAGAATATAAGTTACCAATTTGGAGATTGGATCTGATGCAGAAAGGGTGAGCTGTTTTGCAAGCCTGAACTTGGAAGGCATCATGTTTCTCATAACATTTTGAAAAGTAACTATGGGAACTTTTAACTCATTTAAATTGAACAGATGTGCGGTTTTTTTTTTTCTGTCCAGTTGTGGTTGTTGCCATGTTTAAGTAAATGTTCTTCTTGCTTGCATGTGTTTCCTGTGAGCTCTGGAAACTCACACCTGACTGAATTTAACTTGCTTAGATTTGATTTGATTCTTAGGTCGACTGGAACAATTATTTTGCCATTAAGTACCCTAACAAAGTGTTTATACGTACAAGGATCAAAAAGGCCTGTTTGTTTATTTGTTTGTTACAGATAAAAATACACTTTTTATAACAATGCTTACCTTAATAAGATCCAGAAAAATAACTTCTGTTTTGGAAAAGTGTAATCTTTGATGTAACACAGCTTCAGGGAATAAGATTATTTTGCATAACCATAATTGAAAGTGCCATATCTTCAGCAGGAAGGTAGGATAAATAACTTTTTGTTTAGAACATTTTTTAAAAAGACAGTATGGGCCAGGCACAGTGGCTCACACCTATAATCCCAGCACTCTGGGAGGCTGAGGCTGGAGGAGCCCAGGAATTTGAGACCAGCCTGGCCAACATGGTGAAACCCAGTCTCTACCAAAAATATAAAAATTAGCCTGGTGTGGTGGTGTGCACCTGTAGTCCCAGCTACTTGGGTGGCTAAGGTGGAAGGATCACCTGAGCCTGGAGAGGCTGAGGCTACAGTAAGCTGTGATAGTGCCACTGCACTCCAGCCTGGGTGACAGAGTAAGACCCTGTCTCAAAAAAAAAAAAAAAAAAAAAAAAAAAGTTAACTTTTCACATATTTCAACAGAATATTTAGAAGCAGTGACAACTGTATTGCGATGTTAACAATGTTATAATAAGGTTGCTTTAGGAGTAAGGTGGTATGTTCGAACTAAATATATTTTGAAGGGACAGATGGCCTTCTCCCTACAGATAAAAGCTCCTTGAGGGCACGTTGATTTTCATCTCTGTAGGCCCATAGCACCTCACAAGGTTCTTGACATAAAAGAACTACAACTTCATAATTTCCAGTGTTAAATGGACTCTCAGCATTGCTTATCAACACCTTTACTTGAGTTAATATAATTGCTCTTATTCCAGAAGGGCTGTAAGGCAACTGTTACATTTCAGTCAGCTTTCCTCTCAGTCCCTACAACTATTTCGAACATTTGCCACTGAGGCATCTTTACTCAACCACACTTTCCTCCATTTTTTCTATTTAAAAGAAAATTTTTGGCCCGGCACAGTGGCTCACGCCTGTAATCCCAGCACTTTGGGAGGCTGAAGTGGATGGATCACCTGAGGTCAGGAGTTCGCGATCAGCCTGGCCAACATGGTGAAACCTCGTCTCTACTAAAAATACAAAAAAAAAGTAGCCGGGGGCGGTGGCGGGCCGCTATAATCACAGCTACCCAGGAGGCTGAGGCTGGAGAATCGCCTGAACCCAGGAGTCAGAGGTTGCAGTGAGCCGAGATGGCGCCACTGCACTCCAGCCTGGGCAACAAGAACAAAACTCCATCTCAAAAAACAAAACAAAACAAAATGAAGAAAGCCAGGCCATGGTGCATACAAGGCGTTATGGCAACACTGACGAGGAGCATTCATCACCCTACACCCATGCTTTTTGTCTGTGGACAGAATATGGATTCTGGTGAGTTTACCTCTGGAAGTTACTGTCCCTATTCTGGACCCCCAATGCTTGATATTTGTTTGGTAAAACCACACTGGGAAACACCCTTATATTAAATAAATAAATGTAATCATTTTAATTAGTAAAATAGATACATGTATAAAGTAAATTATTCCTGTTTGAAATTTTTACAGGCCATATGCTAACTTTTAATAAGTAAAGTGGGGAATAAGAATACGTATATATAAACATATATACATATATATTTATAATTGCTTATCTGTTCACAAGAGAAAGGATGCACAGAAAGATGACTAACAGTGGTTATTTATGTGAAGTGGAGGGATTTTTCCTTCATTCCTGTTTATAAATTTTTTAAACTATGATTATTTGTTTGAAAAACTAAATTATAACAAAGAAATTCTAGAGGTCTCTGCACCTTCTGGCCCCAGTATTTTCAACTTGCACTCTAAATTTTAAAAATCATTAGCCTGCAAATGTGCTTCTGTGAGCCCTCCATCAGGCATGCCCTCCATCAAAACCCATTTCTTCAAGGCACAGCTTAAGTCTAACCTCCTTGATGAGGCCTTCCGTGATAATTCCAGGTCCCAGAAACCACCCTTCAGCTCTTACTCTGAACTAAATAACAATATAAGTTATGTACATTCCTCTGGCACTGGTCATCTGCATAAAGTTACCCAAATGTTCACGTTTGGATGTCTTGTATCCACTACATTTCTAGCACCTTCCTCCTTGAATGGTCCACATAGAAGGCACTTAATATTTCTTGAATGAGTTAATCCAGTCCATTCATTGCGGGCAATGATTATTGCCTTAGTTAAAGCTGTTAACTGGGAAACTAAATAAACTGTTGAAAATGTTCCTCAAGTCTCTGGGAAAGAGTACAGAATAAGTGGATTTGGAGTGAAGCCAGCTTGGGTTCAAGTTCTGGCTCTAACTATATAAAGTTAGGCAAGTTACTTAACATTCCTAAGGCTTCATTCTTGTCCTTTTTTTTTTTTTTCTTTTTAAGACAAGGTCTCATTCTGTTGCCCAGGCTAGAGTGCAGTGGTAAAATCACAGCTCACTGCAGCCTCGACTTCCCAGGCTCCAGCAATCCTCCCACCTCAGCCTCCTGAGTAGCTGGGACTACAGGCACATGACACCATGCCCGGCTAACTTTTATATTCTTTTTTTTTTTTTTTTGAGATGAGAATTCATATTGCCCAGGCTGGTCTCAAACTCCTAGACTCAAGTGATTCTCCCGCCTCAGCCTCCCAAAGTGCTGGGATTACAGGCATGAACCACCACGCCCAGCTGGTGTCCTCTTTCTTGAAGGCAGATAACAATTGGCCTCACAGATGTTGAGCGTGCTTGGAGAATTAAGAGAAATAAGGTAGACACGGCAATTAACTCTGTGCTCTAGCATAGAGTATGTGATCAACAGAAGGTAGTTACATCATTCTGAACATTTAGGGAGTTCCTACTAGAAAGAGATACATCCTTATTGTATAGCTACGGAGGTTACTGACACAGGTGCACAGCCCTGCAGGGCCCAGACTCCACCAGAGTTCACTTCCATCTCAGAGTCCTTACTTTTGCACTGCAAGAGCCTACTTTTCCCTGCCCACTCCACTACCACCTCCCAACCTGCCTCTGTACTTATTTTTTTTTTTTTTTTTTTTTTTTTGAGACGGAGTCTCGCTCTGTCACCCAGGCTGGAGTGCAGTGGCCAGATCTCAGCTCACTACAAGCTCCGCCTCCTGGGTTTACACCATTCTTCTGCCTCAGGCGCCCGCCACCTCACCCGGCTAGTTTTTTGTATTTTTTAATAGAGACGGGGTTTCACTGGGTTAGCCAGGATGGTCTCCATCTCCTGACCTTGTGATTCACCCGTCTCGTCCTCCCAAAGTGCTGGGATTACAGGCTTGAGCCACCGCGCCCGGCCGCCTCTGTACTTCTTTACTGGAAGTTGGGGCATTCTACACACCTGCCAGGGCAAGGGAAGAGGAGTTACAGAAATTGCAACTTAGAAGTTGGGAAATATTTTCTTATAGAAGAGTATTGTTTTACATGGTGGTTATCTTTAGTAAAATTACTTAGGACTAAATAGGCTTCTTTGGCCATATCTGGAAATCTAAACCACCATGTCTAAAATTGTTTCTATGGGAAACTATGTTCTGAGTTCCTAGCCACTGACTTAGAAATGAACTATTGGAATGCGTCTTGTTTGGGGACAGTCTGTAGGTCAACATTCATAACTCATTGTCAGTGAAAAAGGAAATGACATTTGCTCTGCCATTATTGAAACATACTGTGCATATATTTCTGTAACTGTTCCTTGTGGACACCAAGTATCTAAAGTTATTTAAAATAGCAACATAAACCTATCAGATTTAATTGATATCTGGATCTTATTATGTTTCAGCTACTAACTCCCCAGCATCTAAGATGTGCATATTAGGTGTCTTTTAGACATTTTTAGAATTGAATACTTTGAAGGAAGGCAGAAAGAGCCTTTTGCTTTTGCAGCGCTCCTTGTGTGTTATATAACTGCTGTGCTGCAGCGATGTTCTCCCTCCCCCTTTTCCTCCTCGGAGCTTCTCTGCCCATGTATGGTAACCATTCCACAACAGTTTTTGGTACTGAAGTAAGCAAGTAGAATCCTTATTAGGATCCAAGCTTAAAAGTCAAACCGCTTTGGAGCTAAGAGTAAGAATCTTCCATGTGTAGAATCCTGTGGATACCCTATGGATCCACAAAATTAGGTTTAGGACAGTTATTCAAAGAGAAAAAAAAAATGTATGAATTTTGATCTGTATAAGATGGGTGTCCTAGCAAAAAACCAATCAGTTGCTCTGTTTTAAATTTCTCCTAACTCCCAAGAAAGCATTTTTCTAACTCTTTTGTTTCCACTTTTGTATGATCACCATGAAGAGAATCAGATATGTCTTGTATTTCCTTTCTCTTCTCTTTTTTATGTCCTAGTGTATGTGGACAAAAGCAACTTCCATGTACTCTTAGCTGTTTATTTCAGGTTTATATTCAGTGCCTCAGTTACTCACCTTCTTTTTTGAGACAGGGTCTTGCTCTTGTTGCCCAGGCTGGAGATAAATGGCGTGATCTTGGCTCACCACAACCTCTGCCTCCCAGGTTCAAGCAATTCTTCTGCCTCAGCCTCCCGAGTAGCTGGGATTACAGGCATGCACCACCACGCCGGGCTAATTTTGTATTTTTAGTAGAGATGGGGTTTCTCCATGTTGAGGCTGGTCTCGAACTCCTGACCTCAGTTGATCTTCCCACCTCAGGCTCCCAAAGTGCTGGGATTACAGGCGTGAGCCACCACGCCCGGCCCACCCTCTCTTTTTAGATCGGTTTCTCTAAGAGAGAGAAGATAAAAAAGCAGAATTAGGCAGAGCATTCATTCTTTTTCCACTTTCTTGTCAAAGCCAGCTCTCAAGAATGGTTGGATGTAAGCATTATTTAAAATATTACTGTAAAGCTTAAGAAGAAACCTTGCCTGGAGTATTTAAGAACTATGGAAATCTCAGGACAGAGGCACTGAATAAGGAGAGGTTCTTCTGGAAGCCTGCAGAAGCATCCTGAGAAGGGTGTACTTTATCTGTTCAAAGCAAAGTCTAATTGCTTTTGTACATTTATTGGGATGCAATATGATGTTTCGATATATGCAATATGGAATGATTAAATCAAGCTATTAATAACTAAAAAAAAAAAAAAAAAAAAAAGAACTATGGAAATAAAACAAGCTGAAACTTTTTTTTTTCTACAAGAGATTCTTGGAACACCAGAGCTCTCCAGTCACTTTTGAAATGCCTACTTTATACCATTCACAAAGAGGAATGGCAAGGTCTGAGTCCAGAAGATAATCAGTCTTGGTGCAGAAACAGAAATGGAATTGGTAGTGACATGTCAATAAGTACTGTAATAAAGATTTTCAGAGGATACTGGGGAGGTCAGGAGAAAGACAACAACTGTCCAGGGGCATCTTAATTGGCCTTGTAGAGGAAGAGATTCGTCATCAGGGCTGAGCCTTAAGGGTACAGCGTTCACAAAGCATCATGTTCTCCATAAACGTGTATGATTATGATTTGTCAATTCAATTTTCTTTAAAAGGTAAAGTCTTTTCCCGTAGTAGGGTAGAAGAGTACAAGAAAAGCCAGATATTCTATGAGGTGATAAGTTGAGGATTCTCTCAGGAAGTAAGTGTGGGGTGAATGTTGATACTTTCATTCATTCTTCCACTCAGTGAGTATTTATTGGGCACTTAGTAGGTGTTGGAGGTTACAGTGGTGATCAAATTCTCATAAAGATTGTGGCCTAGTCTGGAAGACATTGGACAAAAATCTATAAATAGCACTTGTAATACGTGCTCTGATGGGAAAAGCAGGGTGCTAGAACAGAGTTTAACTGAGGATTGGAGTGGCATGGGGTTGGAGGAAGTTCAGAGAAGAAAATGACATTTAAACCAAGACCTAAAGCTTCATGGAGGCAGAGGGAACAGCATCTGTGAACATTTCCCATGGGAAAAACCTGACTTTGAAAGGACAGAGAAGTCAGAGCCCCGTGCACAGAAAAAGGAGTAGGTTATAGGGAGACCCGGAGAATTAGACGCATCCTTCAGGGCTTGTAGGAACTGTCACAGATTTTGGGCTTTGCACATAATGGGAAGCCATTGAGTGGTTTAGGATCTGTATTTTAAAAATCACCCTGGGCTGGACATGGTGGGTCACACCTGTAATCCCAACACTTTGGGAGGCCAAGGTGGGCGGACCACTTGAGGCCAGGAGTTCAAGACCAGCCTGGCCAACATAGTGAAACCTTGTCTCTACCAAAAATAGAAAAATCAGCTGGGTGTGGTGGCACACACCCGTAATCCCAGCTACTCAGGAGGCTGATGCACGAGAATCACTGGAACCTGGGAAAGCAGAGGTTGCGGTGAGCCGAGATCGTGCTACTGCACTCCAGTGTCGGTGACAAAGTGAGACTCCATGTCAAAAAGAAAAAAAAAAATTAAATAAATAAGAAATTAAGGCCGGGCGCCCTGGTTTACACCTGTAATCCCAGCACTTTGGGAGGCAGGCAGATCACAAGGTCGAGAGACTGAGACCATCCTGGCCAACATGATGAAACCCCATCTCTACTAAAAATACCAAAATTAGCTGGGCGTGGTTGCAGACGCCTGTAATCCCAGCTACCCAGGAGGCTGAGGCAGGAGAATCGCTTGAACCTGGGAGGCGGAAGTTTCAGTGAGACGAGATCGCTCCACTGCCCTCCAGCCTGACGACAGAGCAAGACTCTGTCAAAAAAAAAAAAAAATTTAAAAATCACTATGACTGCCCTATAAAAGCCACTTAAAACCATGTACCTTTATCAATAAAACATTTGAAACCTTCAAGCCAATATAGTTATGTTTATTTATTATTACATATACATTATGAAACACAGAAAGATGAACAATTTAAAGGATAATTTAAAGTCCTAGGATTTCCTCCCACAGCTCTTTTGTGCCCTCCTCAGGTGCCTGTCCCATCTGGGAGGCCCCTGGTGTGGAGTGTGGCGGGAGAGCAAGATTGGGAGTAGGAGTCTGGGCATGGTGGCTCACACCTGTAATCCCAGCACTTTGGGAGGCTGAGGCAGGAGAATCACTTGCATCCGGGAGTTCGAGATCAGCCTGGGCAACATGGTGAAACCCCGTCTCTAGAACAAGTGCGAAAAATTAGCTGGGCATGTGGCATATGCCTGTAGTCCCAGCTACCCAGGAGGTTGAGGTGGGAGGATCTCCTGAGCCCTGGAGGTCAAGGCTGCAGTGAGCCAAGATCATGCTACTGCACTTCAGCCTGGACAACACAGTGAGACCCTGTTTCAAAAAAAAAAAAAAAAAAAGATTTTGAGTAGGGAGACCGGCTGGCAATGTTTACTGTAACGATCCAGGGCAGAAGTTGCAGGGAGTGTGGATAAGGGAAGAGGGGAAGTAGACAAGTATTAGGCATATTGTACCAGTTGAATGGTGAAGACCTGGTGGTTGGTTAGATGGGATGGGGTGAGGAGGAAGACAGTGTTAAAGGCGACTCAGTTTCTGGCTTGAATGCTTCTCAGATGACGGTGTCAACTTACCCTTTTAATGCAATGGAAGCAAAATCTGCCATTTATATTTCTAGAGAAAAATAAGAATGAAAGAACTCAAAGAGTCATTTTATCCGTGAGTTTTAAGCAATTGTTCTTGTGAGGGGAATTACCTCTAGCCCTCAGGCATTCTGTTTTCATCTTTTCTCTCTCCCCCGGGACTCTAAGGGTAAGAAATTTCCATAGAAAGTCACCATCTCTAAGGCCCCAGCTCACTCTCATTCTTTTTTCTCTCTCATTCTCTCTGCTACTGAGCACCTTCTGAGTTGAAATTGCAGGAATAGTTTTATTACCTACAACTTGTGATATATGTATAAAATCATGACTTTTTTTTTCCTTCACTGATCCATTTTATGACCCTTTTCTCAGCAGGTTTTCAGAACTACTTGAGTCTGTCTCACCATGTAGTACACTGAAAGTTATGTTATTCAGAGATTGCTACCAAAATTAAAAAGAAACTGGAGGAGTTATGATTATTCTAACATGCAGATGGCAGGCGTCTTTTGCACATTTCGAGAGGACTACCTGGGAGTCCCCTCATTAAGTAAACCCTGGGCTCAATACTTATCTCTAGACAAATGTCAGCTGCAACTACTATTTTATCTTATTTTGTTATTATTATTGTTAATATTATTTATTTTTATTTTTATTTTTATTTTTTGAGAAACAGTCTTGCTCTGTCACCCACGCTGGAGTACAGTGACGCAATCTCAGCTCACTGCAACCTTTGCCTCCCAGGTTCAAATGATTCTCCTGCCTCAGCCTCCTGAGTAGCTGGGACTACAGGCACACACCACCATGCCTGGCTAATTTTTGTATTTTTAGTGACAGACAGGGTTTCACCATGTTGGCCAGGCTGGTCTCAAACTCCTGGCCTCAGGTGACCCGCCCACCTTGGCATCACAAAGTGCTGGGATTACAGGCGTGAGCCACCATGCCCAGCCGTGACTACTGTTTTAAAAGTCCTTTTGGGCAAGGTGCCCTGGCTCACACCTGTAATCCCAGCACTTTGGGATGCCAAGGAGGGTGGATCACCTGAGGTCAGGAGTTTAAAACCAGCCTGGCCAACACGGTGAAACCCCATCTCTACTAAAAATACAAAAATTAGCCGGATGTGGTGGTTGGCACCTGTCATCCCAGCTCCTTGGGAGGCTGAGGCAGGAGAATCATTTGAACCCAGGAGGCGGAGGTTGTAGTGAGCCAAGATCGCACCACTGCACTCCAGTCTAAGCAAAAGAAGGAGACTCTGTCTCAAAAAAAAAAAAAAAAAAAAAAAAGTCCTTTTAAAAGTGCTACCATTTATAGTGATTATGAGGCTCCAAACAGATAATGGATATAAAGCATTCTGTGAACTGTAAGTTCACGTATGAATGTACACTAATATCTTTATAACAGTCCTATTCCATAACTTAAAGTCTGCTAAAATGACTTTAACTTTGTCATTGGAATGATATTCAGGATGGAAGCAGGATTCTCCTGGACACATACTTAGTAAAAGTAGGCTTTCCATGCCATAACCTGTTAAATGTTCACACTGACTTTTGCATCACTCCCTTGGTTATACAAATTAGCAAGCCAGCCCCCAAATTTTGGGCTGTTCAGTGATTCTAGAGTACAGGAGGAATATTATTTGTAAACTTGGAAATGCCATGGTAATTTTCTCCAGAAAAGAGAGTTTGAATAGCACTTGAACAAATTTTAGAGAAATGCAACTTATTTATACATACAGATCTATACAAAGACCTAACAATTACTTTGGTGAGAGAAGGGTTTTCTTTAATCAGTTAGATATCTAAACATCCTTTGTAACCATAGTATTCACTGCCTGTATTCAAAAACTGCTGCTGAAAATGTGACCTAAAGTTACAGCAGGGATCCTCTTTATCTTACTTTTCAAATATGGCCTTGTGCTTGTCATAGTGGCAGCCCTCTAGAGAGCACAAATCCTGGCTTTTGCTTTCAAAGACCTGAGCTCTAGAGAGGGTAGTGGATTCCTAGTTATTGATAAACTATTGGTTTAAAGGCAAGGGGGGAAAGATTAGTGGGCATAGTCAAAATATCTCGGCCAGGAACATGAAGGCAAGATCTTCCTGTTATTAGAAAGGAATTCCTCCATGCTGAGAGAAAGAGGAAAGAAAGGGAAGTTGTGGGATCCTAAGGGTTGAGGGGACCTGTGCATTGCTGCTTAGGCATGCTGCTAGGGAGAAGGCAAGACCCCAGAGAGAAATGGCTCTGAGCTGGGCCTGGGCAGGTGGGACTATGAGGTGTGTAGACGGGCAAGGATTCTCGTGTCCCAGACATGGCACCAAAAGAGCTAAGAGCTGCCGGACCTTAGTGGACATCTTTGCTGCAGGTCACTTCTATGAACAAAGCACCAAATGTACAAGGTCTTGATATTGTGTGAGATCCCAGGGCTGGGGCACCATCTTGGGAAATGGGAAGGGGACACCTTCAAAAGGGATGAGGTTAAGTCTCCTATCTTGCAGAATGGGGCTTGAAATGGAAAATAAATTGATGTAGAAAATACAGTTCTATTTCTTACGAAAATGAGTTTGTGGACTGAGATTTATAACCACTACATAGCGCGAACTCTCTTTTTATAGAAAGGGCAAGCCAGGCATGGTGGCTCACACCTGTAATCCCAGCACTTTGGGAGGCTGAGGCAGGCAGACCACCTGAGGTCAGGAGTTCGAGACCAGCCTGGCCAACAAGATGAAACCCCATCTCTACCAAAAATACACAAATTAGCTGGGCGTGGTAGCGCACGCCTGTAGTCCCAGCTACTTGGGAGGCTGAGGCAGGAGAATCATTTAAACCCAGGAGGCGGAGGTTGCAGTGAGCCAAGATCATGCCACTGCACTCCAGCCTGGGTGACAGAGTGAGACTGCGTCTCAAAACAAAAACAAAACAAAACAAAACAAAAACAGAATATGCAAGCCAGTTGTGGTGACTCACACCTGTAATCCCAGCACTTCAGGCAGGAGGATTGCTTGAGCCCAGGAGTTCGAGACCGGCCTTGGCAACATAATGCAACTCTGTCTCTACAAAAAAAATAAATACAAAAATTAGCTGGGCGTAGTAGCACAGGCTTGTAGTCCCAGCTACTGTGTGGGCTGAGGAAGGAGGGTCACTTGAGCCCAGGAGGTTGAGGCTGTGGTGACCAAGAACCTGTCTCAAGCAAACAAACAAAAAAGAAAAACAAAGTGCAGAAATAAACTTCAGTGTAGCATGTCCAGGCAATTCTACACGCTTTGGAATAGTGGGGTGTGAATGAATGAGGGTTAACCATGCCACCACCCTATAATGAAAAGATACAGAAGGGGTGTGTTCTCAGTCCAAGTCAGAGTCATTTAAACAGAGTCAACCAAGATGAGTTTTAGAAGCTCATATAGGGGATAGGTTTGGATTTTTTTTTTTTTTTTTTTGAGACAGAGTCTCACTGTGTCACTTAGACTGGAGTTCAGTGGTGTGATCTTAACTCACTGCAACCTCCGCCTCCCAGGTTCAGGTGATTCTCCTGCCTTGGCCTCCCGAGTAGCTGGGAGGGCATACCACCACACCTGGCTAATTTTGTATTTTTTGATAGTGAAGGGGTTTTACATGTTGACCAGGCTGGTCTCAAACTCCTGACCTCAGGTGATCTGCCCCCCTTGACCTCCCAAAGTGCCAGAATTTTTTTACTTTTTTTTTTTTGAGCCAGTGTCTCACTCTTTCACCCAGGCTGGAATGCTGTGGCACTGTCATGGCTCATTGCAGCCTCTAAGTCCTGGACTCAAGGGATCCTTCCACCTCAGCCTCCCAAGTAGCTAGGACTACAGGCCAGCTGCTACAATGCCTGGCTAATTTAAAAAAAAATTTTTTTATAGAAACCGGGTCTCACTAGGTTGACTGGGCTGATCTTGAACTCCTGGCCTCAAGCAATTCTCCTGACTCAGCCTCCTGGGTGGTTGGATTACAGGTGTGAGCCACAGGATTCGAATTTTTGACAGGAATTTTTGAAGGTCCTAAGGAGGTTTTTGGCTTCAGAGGTAGCTTACCCAATAAAGCTCTATTTCATTTTTACTTTTCGAAAAGCCACCATTGAGGTGAAATGGGGACCTGTAGCTCCAGAGAAACAGCGGGAGGCACAGCCTTCTCTGTGAAATCCCTCTGTGAGTAGCCAGAGAGCGCCAGAGAACTCTGGTGGTGGAGAGCAAGTGAAAGCAGTCAGAAGGGAGACCGGAAGTTCTTGCCCAAGGTCTGTGGTGTGAAAAAGTGCCAAGAATGACCAATGAGAACTGCAAATATGAAGAGTAATACTGAAAGTAGAGCATTGTGTTTGGTATAAAGACAGCCTGCCAATGCCTTTTTTGAAATGGAACTCAAGACGTGAAGACAGCCAAGCGTGGCATGTCTACTGTAGTCCCAGCTACTGGGGAGTTTGAGGTAGGAGGATTGCTTGAGCCCAGGAGTTTGAGGCCACCCTGGGCCACATAGTGAGATCTTGCCTCTAAAAAATAAACAAGTGAAAAAAAAAGATGTGAAGGCAGAGAAAGTAGCAGTAGCAGGTAGACAAACCCAGGAGAGGTGTCAGGGAGAAATGAAAGGGAAATGACAGGGAAGGAAGAGGAGAAAGCATTACTCCCACGTGGGGATTTCTGATGGGAGGGGAAGTGAAAACCACAGAAATAGAAAGAGGAACTTGGGGACCAGAAGGCTTTATTTCCCGGTGTGCTCCCCAATGCCCCTTCCTCAAAAGAAACCACCATGTTAGGGGAAAGGTACAAAGGAAATGTCCTATTTGTGCTTAGACCCTGATTTTGAGTCTGGGTAAGTTGCCCTCTCTTTGATAGGGGATTGCCTAGGTTGAAACGGTAGGAGGGAATGTTCCCAAAGTGGAATGCAGCCTGACTGTGTTCAGAAGCAGCATGAAGGTCCCATCCTACTTTGATACTAATACTTGAAAAAGGAGAAAAAATTACAAACTGTCACTTTTTATGTGGTATTCGTGAGGGAAGGAAAGGGGGTGGGAAAGTAGGAGGAAAGCACCATCTAAATCAAATCTTCCAAGAACTTATTTTATCAAGCATTTAATCAGCTCTTGCTCAAGGCTAATCATAAAAATAAGTTGTGCATTTTTACCTGCTGCAGGCAGCTTGCAAACTGCAGGTGTGTTTTGAGAAAGCCACTGTCAAGTCCCCAGTTGCAATTCAGAAGATATTAACTAAGAGCTAAACCAAATTTATGAGTCTTACAGTATGTTTTAAGAACCAGACATAAATTACCACCCTGTTAAAATATCTAGAAATGAGCCAGCATGTGAACTGTCACCAGATGAGGGCCTACACTTAAAAAAAAAAAAAAAATTTACTTTGTGGTTAACTATATATGAGTAAAATCTACCATTTTAACCATTTTTAAGTGTGCAGTTCAGTGGCATCAAGTACATTCACATTGTGCAACCATCACCACCATCCATCTCCACAACTATTTTCCTCTTCCCAAACTGAAACTCTGTACCCATTGACAATAACTCCCCATTCCTCCCTCTCCCCAGCCCCTGGCAACCACCATTCTACTTTCTGTCATATGAACTGACTACTGTAGGTACCTTGCATATTGGAATCACACAGAATTTGCCCCTTGTGATTACTTAATAAAGCATAACGTTCACCCATGTTGTAGCCTGTGTCAGAATTTCCTTTTTTAGGCTGAATGCACCTACACTTTTTAAAGGGAGACATATTAAAAATCGTTTTCTAAAAATAATTGCATAGCCACATCATTTTTTAAAAACTGCCATGGCACGGCCGGGCATGGTGTCTCACACCTGTAATCCCAGCACTTTGGGAGGCTGAGGCAGGCAGATCACGAGGTCAGGAGTTTGAGCCCAGGCTAGCCAACATGTCGAAACCCCGTCTCTACTAAAAATACAAAAAAAAGTCAGCTGGGCTTGGTGGCGGGCACCCGTAATCCCAGCTACTTGAGAGGCTGAGGCAGGAGAACAGCTTGAACCCAGGAAGGTGGAGGTGGCAGTGAGCTAAGATCGCGCCACTGCACTCCAGCCTGGGTGATAAGAGTAAGACTCCATCTCCAAAAAACAAAACAAAACAAAAAAACTGCCACAGCATTGAATAGCCATTTTAGCATTCATTAGGTTGCAAAAGGAGGCTGGAGCTGGGCTTCAAGGTAGCATTGTTCAAAGTCCTCTTACTTTCTAGGGTGGGCTTGTTGTTGTTGTTGTTGTTGTTTTTTGTTTTTCTATTTTGTTTTGTTTTTGAGAGGGAGTCTTGCTCTTGTCGCCCAGGCTGGAGTGCAGTGGTGCCATCTCGGCTCACTGTAACCTCCGCCTCCCAGGTTCAAGCGATTATCCTGCCTCAGCCTCCCAAGTAGCTGGGATTACAGGCACGCACCACCATGCCCGGCTGATTTTTGTATTTTTAGTAGAGACAGGGTTTCACCATGTTGGCCGGGCTGGTCTCGATCGCGTGACCTCGTGATCCGCCCACCTTGGCCTCCCAAAGTGCTGGGATTTACAGGCGTGAGCCACCGCGCCCAGCTCACATGGAACTCTTTAGACAGGAATTCCTCTCTTGGACCCAAATTTTGAACACTTTTACTTTGTGTGTTGAACTGGGTTCTGGTCGTTAGAGAAAGAGAAACAGATTAATAACTTTCTTCCTCTCAGCTCTACACTTAATCTCAAAAGTCTATGACTTTTACTAAAATAACATTCTTGCCATAATGGCGTCTTTTTACCTTATTCCCCAAAACCAAAATATTCTCTCTCTCTCTTTCTTCCTTCCTTCCTTTCTTCTCTCTTTCTTTCCTTCCTTCCTTCCTTCCTTCCTTCCTTCCTTCCTTTCTTTCTTTCTTTCTTTCTTTCTTTCTTTCTTTCTTTCTTTCTTTCTTTCTTTCTTTCTTTCTTTCTTTCTTTCTTTCTTTCTCTTTCTTTCTTTCTTTCTCTTTCTTTTTCTTTTTTTCCTTTCTTTTCTTTCTTTCTTTCTTTCTTTCTTTCTTTCTTTCTTTCTTTCTCTTTCTTTTTCTTTTTTTCCTTTCTTTTCTTTCTTTCTTTCTTTCTTTCTTTCTTTCTTTCTTTCTTTCTTTCTCTCTCTTTCTCTCTTTCTCTCTTTCTCTCTTTCTCTCTTTCTTTCTTTCTTTCTTTTTCTTTCTTTCTTTTTGAGACAGAGTCTCACTCCGTCACTCAGGCTGGAGTGCAGTGGCACAATGTCAGTTCATTGCAACCTTTGCCTCCTGGGTTCAAGTGATTCTCCTGCCTCAGCCTCCTGAGTAGCTGCAACTACAGGTGCCCGCCACCACACCCCGGCTAATTTTTTTATTTTTATTTTTAGTAGGGATGCGGTTTCACGATATTGACCAGGCTAGTCTCGAACTCCTGACCTCAAGTGATCCTCCTGCCTCAGACTCCCAAAGTGCTGGGATTACAGGCATGAGCCATGGCACCTGGCCACAAAATGTCCTTTTGCTGCAGGACATCTGCTATAATGGCAGCTGGGGAGGCATGATCAGTCTCACCTTGATTTTTAATTGATCAGCTGGCCCTGAAAATAGTTTCCAAAACTCATTGAGCTATGAAATTTCTGTTAAACACAGCAACCAGGCAGTACCAAGATTTATGAATAACCCAGTGGCCCGTCTAGTAATGCCCAGAGCAGGTACCTAAGAAAAGATCAGCATTTACTTATAGCCAATACACAGATATGTTTCCCATGGATATAACTCAGAAATTACAAAAGGAAAATAGAAGACACTATAGTTTTTAGGCCTTTTAATTTTTTTTTTTTTTTTTTTTTTTTTTGAGATGGCATCTTGCTCTGTTGCCCAGGCTGGAATGCAGTGGCTTGATCATAGGTCACTGCAGCCTTGAACTCCTGGGCTTAAGTGATCCCCCCCACCTCAGCTGCCTGAGTAGCTGGGACTACAGGTGTGGGCCACCATGCCTGGCTAATTTATTTTTTATTTTTGCAGTGACAGGGTCTCACTTCACTGCTTAGGCTGGTCTCAAACTCTCGGCTTCAAACAATCTTCCTGCCTTGGCCTCCCAAAGTACTGGGATTATACGTGTGTGCTACCACGCCCAGTCCCTTTTTAATTTTTAAAAGATTTTAGATTTTTTTTTTTTTTTAGGCAATTCTTTCACATTTGTCACAAGTCATCATGAGTTGTTTTAATGTAAAATTATTTTCCAGCAGATTGAAACAGTTAAGACCTCTATTTTCGAGGAGGGCAAGAAAGTCCATGTTTGTTCTGCCTCTTCAAGATAGCTGAAGGCAAGGAAACTGTATAGCTCCCTGCAGTTTACAAGTTAGTTGCCCACTGATTGCTTCATGAATAAAGCTGGAAGATCTAAGTTTGGGAGTGAAGGAAAGAGGATCTGGAAGAGCAAAATTAGAGAATACAGTCCCACAAATTCATATTTCTAGACTCAGATCTCATGGACATTTTTGCCTGATGTAAAAAAACATTGTCCTGGCCAGGTGCAGTGGCTCCCACCTGTAATCCCAGCACTTTGGGAGGCCGAGGCGGGCAGATCACCTGAGGTTGGGAGTTCGAGACCAGCCTGACCAACATGGAGACACCCCATCTCTACTAAAAATACAAAACTAGCCAGGCATGGTGGCGCATGTCTGTAATCCCAGCTACTCAGGAGGCTGAAGCGGGAGAACTGCTTGAACCCAGGAGGTGGAGGTTGTGGTGAGCCAAGATCACGCCATTGCACTCCAGCCTGGGCAACAAGAGCAAAACTCTATCTCAAAAAAATACATTGTCCTGCCCAACCACACTCACTGGTTTACTGCTCCCAAACCTTGAATAAAATTCTACAAGAAGATGGTGTATTGATTATCCATTCTATGTCTATCATTCTGCGTCTGACTTCAAATCTGTCTTCTAACAGTTTCCATGCCTCCTTTTAAGTGCCCTTTGCTTTTGCAGGAAGACGAAAGATATTGCTAGTCTTAGAAAAGCACGTGGCTTCATATATTTTGAGTGCTATGAAATATTAATTTTTCTAAAACTGACATTATTTAGCAATCGGAAATGTGTTAGCTCTACCTTTCTTTTATGGGTACTTTCCTGTGGTTATAATACACAGAATTAAATTTACCACTTTGATTATTTTTAGGTATATAGCTGTGTGGCATTAAGTAATATACAAAATTAAATTTACCACTTCGATCATTTTTAGGTGTATAGCTGTGTAACATTAAGTACATTTTAGGGGCATTAAAAAATCTCTTCCTGCTCTCAGTGCAGAGGTTCCTTCCTGCTTTCTCTATAAGTCATATCCAGCAGACAGTATTTAGGAACGCTTCATTTCTCAACTTTGTTTTGACAAAATTAGGAGACATTCTACTACCTCTTTTTAAAAATCAGGATTCTAGGCCGGAAACGGTAGCACACACCTGTAATCCCAGCACTTTGGGAGTCCAAGGCAGGCAGATCCCTTGAGGCCAGGAGTTCCAGATCAGCTTGAGCAACATGGCAAAACCCCATCTTTATTTTTTCAAAAAAGGGATTCTAAAATGGAGTGGATCAAGGCCTATGTCTTTCTTACTGGTTTATTGCTCGTCGGTGCCTTTTTACTCACTAAAGATCCCTATTAGGTAGATGTTAAACTTTCTCTCGCTCAAGCTAAGTGATTTCAGTTTCATTGTCTATTAATAGACACCTTTGCCCACACTTTAGTCGTGGGGCTCTCACAGTGATTCTTCTGATACCCTGCCCAAAGTTATTTATATCCTGTTAATTTAAAAGTCTAGTAGTAGTGTCTGTAAACTCTGCTTAAAATAAAACAAAACTCACCAAGGGTTTGCCAGAATAGGTTTCTGGAGAAGAACCGCTGGTGTGAGCAGGAGCTCTGTCCCCGTGGGGCTGCTGAGTACCACCCACGCCCCCACTGCCATTTTCTCACTGTCAGTCCCACTGCTTCCTGCCACTTGGTCTGGCTGGTCTCTTTTTTTTTTTTTTTGAGACAGGGTCTTGCTCTGCCACCCAGTGCCCAGGCTGGAGTGCAGTGGCATGATCTCGGCTTACTGCCTGGGCTCAAGCAATCCTCCCACCTCAGCCTCCTGAGTAGCTAGGACTACAGGCACATGCCACCATGATGCCTGGCTAATTTTTTTTTTTTTTTTTGTAGAGATGAGGTCTCACTATATTGCCCAGGCTGATCTAGAACTCCTGGGCTCAAGAGATCCTCCCTCCTCGGCCTCTCAAAGTGCTGGGATTACAGGCATGAGCCACCGTGCCGAGGTTGATCTCATCTTAAAAGCAACCACCTAGATGAAGAAAAGCAGTGCTTTCTTCAGTTCCTTATAGTTGAAACAGTATGACAGTAGGGTAAACAATGGAGATGTTAAACTACATTTTCCAGAGCAGACCTGATTTCAAATACCCTGAGCCATTGTCATACCTCATGTCAGGCAGCTGATTTGCTTATTCAAAAAATGTCCAAACTATCAATGGAGGCTAAATGGAGCAAGAATAAGGGACACGTGAAGACCATCTTAGTGCTTACTCGTGCCCCTCCCAACACGGTCTCTTTAACGTTGGTCCTCAATGAATATTTGTTGACTGAATAAATGAGTTGGGGGTGGTCGGGTGTGGTGGCTCACGCCTGTAATTCCAGCACTTCGGGAGGCTGAGGCGGGTGGATCACCTGAGATCAGGAGTTCGAGACCAGTCCGGCCAACATGATGAAACCCCATCTCTACTAAAAATAAAAAATTAGCCGGGCGTGGTGGTGGATGCCTGTATTCCCAGCTACTCAGGAGGCTGAGGCAGGAGAATTGCTTGAACCCGGGAGGCAGAGGTTGCAGTGAGCCAAGCTCATGCCATTGCACTCCAGTTTGGGCAGCAAAAGTGAAACTCCGTCTAAAAAAAAAAAAAGAAATAAAGTAGGGGATGGACAGGTTTTAGAGACGTGACAGCCCCTGGTAAGCAGAATAACCCAAAAGGGGAAGCAGGGGCAAGTTCGGCAAGTTAGAGTGAGAGTAATTTTTGACCTAACGTGAGGACGTGGGTCACATGGGGAAGAAAATGAAAGCCTGAATAGGTTTGAATTTGATCATATCATCCTGGCTGTGACAACCCTAAGTGATTTACAAATGGCTAATTAAAAAAAAAAAAAAGTGTATCATCAGAATCCTCAACAAGAAAAAGAAGCAGCAAGAAAAAAGAATTCTCTCTTGCCCCTCCTACCCACATTTTTGCATGCCTGTCACCCCTCATGGACACCATCCTCCCTGTTCAGCGTCCTGTCCCCCGATGTCCCCTGGCTGTCACTATACACTGATACAGCCACACCAAACCAAATGTCTTCCTTCAAACTACACTTTGTCCTAAAACTATTCCTTTTAAAAACACACTTCAAGTAAAGTTTTCAATTCCTCAGAGTTGGAAAACCGTCTGATTGCCTTGTTATATGCATATTTAAGCCATACTCATCAGGTACTTAGTGATCAATACATGTCTCCAATTACTTGATTAAAATACTGTAGGTCTGAATGACGATAGGCTTCATTCTCCCAGGGAACATCTGTGTTTTCTAAGTTTCATTAGCCTAAATGAATCTAATTGATAAAATGTATTAGGACCCTTCTGTGACAATTGTGGGCAATGTTCTCTCTCTGCTGTCAGGCTGGAAACAGGCTCAGTGACTTGGCATCCCAGTTTTATCCTGTCTGTGGGAAGCCATTGTACAGTCAGTAGGGGAAAAGGCATAATACAAAGATTTTAGAAAGTTTACTAGAGCAGGCCGGGTATGGTGGCTCACACCCGTAATCCCAGCACTTTGGGAGGCCAAGGTGAGTGAATTACCTGAGGTCAGGAGTTCGAGACCAGCCTGGCCAACATGGTGAAACCCTGTCTCTACTAAAAATACAAAAAAAAAAAAAAAAAAAGTAGCCTGGTGTGGTGGCACGTGCCTGTTAGTTCCAGCTACTCAGGCTGAGGCAAGAGAATAGCTTGAACCTGGGAGGTGGAGGTTGCAATGAGCCGAGATTGTACCATTGCACTCCAGACTGGGAGACAGTGTGAGACTCCATCTTAAAAAAATAAATAAATAAGCAAAGAAACAAACAAAAAAGCAAGTTTGCTAGAGCAGTACAGGTTAGTCTAGATTTCCAGGACTCTAGGGGGTGATTTCCAGTGCTGCTGGTGCTCAGTGCCATTGAGGCCGAGTCCAGCGGAGGAAAGTTGGCAGATTCGGAGCTCAGTGATCCTGAGGAGTGCTACCTGGTTCTGAAACATGCACCAAACACCTAGGATGCACCAGGGGCTGGGGATACAAAGTGAGTGAGATAGAAAAAGGGTGATCAAGTCTACCTGAGGGAAACACAGAAGAGAGGGTGACCAACTCTGCCTGAGGGAATAGAGACAAGTAACCAAGTCTACTTTGAGAAAATGTAGACAAGAAGGTCATCCACTCCACTTGAGAAAGCTGCGGAAGGCTTCACCAAATAGAAAGGACTGAGCCTCACAGCACTTGCCATCTTGTTCTTGTGTAATTATAAAACTTTTTTGCCGGGCACGGTGGCTCACGCCTATAATCCCAACACTTTGGGAGGCCAAGGTGGCCGAGTCACCTGAGGTCAGGAGTTCAAGACCAGACCGGCCAACATGGTGAAACCCTGTCTCTACTAAAAATACAAAAATTAGCTGGATGTAGTAGTACGTGCCTGTAATCCCAGTTACTACGGAGGCTGAGGCAGGAGTATTGCTTGAACCCAGGGGGCGGATGTTGCAGTGAGCTGAGATCACGCCACTGCCCTCCAGCCTGGGTGACAGAATGAGACTCTGTCTCAAAAAAATAAAAATAAAAAACAAAAATCTTTTTATAAATCTGGCTTTACTACTCTGCTGCTCCTTGAGGGCAGAGATTGCTTGTTCCATGGTTTAGGGTAGATAAATGTACTACTTGGCATAGTGTAATCATTGCGATAATTACTATTTTTAAATTTATTATTTATGTATTTATTTTTAGAGATGTGGTTTCCCTATGTTGCCCAGGCTGGCCTGGAACTCTTGGGGACTCAAGTGATCCTCCCACCTTAGCCTCCCAAGTATCTGGGACTATAGGCGTGAGTCACTGTGCCCAGCTGTAATTATTTTTGAAAGAGTTGACATCTTTCGTCTTGAAACATGAGTAGAAATGCATTGGAAAGAAAGGATAAGGTACCACATGTGGAGAGAGAACAGCATAGCAAAATCATGGAGTTGGGAAATCCAGTGTGGTTGTTAGGAACACAATTGATTCATTTCTGGGGTTTGGAGTGACTGGGGGATAGGGATTGGAATAGAGGAATGCTAGAAGTGTGGCCAAGGATCAGTGTGAAGGGCTTCATAGGCTCTGCTAAGAATTTGGACTTCATTCTGCAACGGGAACCCATTCACAGTTTTAAAGCAGGGAATTAATTAGGTCAAATCTGTTTCAGAGGGATTACTGGCAGCAAGATCGAGACAGATAGGAGCGAAGGGAGATCAGAGGCAGCAATCAGTCCTTTTGTGAGGGGGGAGTGGAGGGACAGACATTTGAGAGAAAATTCAGAGTAGCATTCTTAGGATTAAGAGAACAGAAGGAGTTGAAGATTACATCAAGTTTCTAGTTTGGATTTGAGCATTTGAGCATATAAGAAGAGAAGCAAGAAGTGGGAAGGAAGGAGAGATGATTAATTCAATTTTGAATACTCTGAGTTTGAGGAGCCTGTACATTCCAGGGAGGGCCATTGTATATGCAGCTGGTAGCCTGGAGTACAGCTTGGGGCCAGAGATACAGTTTGGGCTGCCATAGTTGGAACCACTTGATTGGGTGAGGAACCCAGAGAGATCCCATGGAGAGAGAAGAGAAACAGTTGAGCCCAGGGGAAACTGAGATTCCCTCCATTCTTTTTGAAAGTTAAATGTCTTTCTCCCTTGTACAGAAATTATCTAAAAACCAACAACAGATCATAGTAAGTAGAAATGCCCATTTTTTTCCCCCAGAAATTCTTTAACTTCTGGCACTCTAAGAGGTGAGCTGGCACTTTCAGATTCAGGAGTGCTTGTCTGGGAGTTGACAGCTATGTAACTTTAGGTAATGCAAGGCCTTTGGTGGAGTCAGCTCATCCAGGAGTCTACCAACAGCTCTTGAAATGTCTGCACATGAATCCCCAGGTGCAGGAGCCAGCCCAGCACAGAGGGAGAAGCTTGAGTCAGAGCATCAATACAATGGAGCTTTCAACATCCCTTTTCTTTTTTTCTTGAAACAGAGTTTTGCTCTGTTGCCCTGGCTGGAGTGCAGTGGCACGATCTCGGCTCACCACAACCTCCACTTCCCGGGTTCAAGTGATTCTTCTGCCTCAGCCTCCCGAGTAGCTGGGACTACAGGCGCCCGCCACCACGTCCTCCCAAAGTGCTGGGATTACAGACATGAGCCACCGCGCCCAGCCTCAACATCCCTTTTCTTATTCGCTGTCTTGAAATCTGAAGACTTTGTGATGGCAAGTGGTTTAAGCATTTTCTGGTGGTGACCACTGTGGGGAACCACAGGTCAGGTGAAAGAGAGACGCCTCTCTATCCATTCCTCTCTGGTCTCATCTTCTGTACTCTTGGCCTCATCCGGCTGTAGTCACACTGGCCTCTTACAAGTCACTCTCCTGCCACAAAAGCCTCGGCTGCACTCCGCCTGGAGTGCTCTTCCCAGATAGCTGCAAGGTTAACTCCTACCCAAATGTCATCTTTTTAATGAGGCCTACCTTGGCCTCTTTATTTAAATTGTATCTGTCCAGGCTGGGTGCGGTGGCTCATGCCTGTAATCCCAGCACTTTGGGAGGCTGAGGTGGGCGTATCACCTGAGGTCAGCAGTTTGAGACCAGCCTGGCCAACATGGTGAAACCCCATCTCTACTAAAAATACAAAAATTAGCTGGGCATAGTGACACACACCTGTAGTCCCAGCTACTCAGGAGGCTGAGGCAAGAGAATCACTTGAACCTCATAGGTGGAGGTTGCAGTGAGCCAAGATTTCACCCCTGCACCCCAGTCTGGGCAACAGAGTGTGACTCTGGCTCATAAATAAATAAATAAATAAATAAATAAATAGTATCTGTCCCTGTCTGCAATTTACACCACCATCAAGTACCTCCCCCTTGAAGTTATGCGGGAGAAATTTCTCCAGCTCTTCTAAAAGGGGTTGCTAAAATCGTCTCATCTCACAACCAGCTAGAGCAGATCTCTTTTCTTCCAGAGAGTTCCAACGTTCTGGCTTGGGACTCATGTCCATGAGTCCAATTGGTTTTTACAGTCAAATGCTGACCGTAATATCTGTTCTACTAAAATAAATAGAAACAAACACGGAGAGCATTTCTCAAAAGGCCCTTTTAACATATAGACTTACTTCTTGATATTTAAGAAGAATCCACTTTTTGCTATACAATTACACAGTTTAAACCTAGTGTTACAGCCATTGTTCATAATTTGACTTTTCAGGAAATGAAAACACCTATTACGCTTAAAAAGACTTGAATTGGGCCAGGCACGGTGGCTCATCCCTGTAATCTCAGCCCTTTGGGAGGCCGAGGTGGGTGGATCACCTGCGATCAGGAGTTCAAGACCAGCTGGGCCAACATGGCGAAACCCCCTCTCTACTAAAAATACAAAACTTAGTCAGGTATCTTAGCAGATGCCTGTAATACCAGCTACTTGGGAGGCTGAGGCAGGAGAATTGCTTGAACCTGGGAGGCGGAGGTCACATCCCAGGACTTTAGGAGGCTGAGGCGGACAGATCACGAGGTCAGGAGTTCGAGACCAGCCTGACCAACACAGTGAAACCCTGTCTCTACTAAAAATACAAAAATTAGCTGGGCTTGGTGGTGTGTGCCTATAATCCCAGCTACTCAGGAGGCTGAGGCAGGAGAATTGCTTGAACCTGGGAGGCAGAGGTTGCAGTGAGCCGAGATCGCCCCACTGCACTCTAGCCTGGGTGACAGGGCGAGACTCCATCTAAAAAAAAAAAAGTGTATATATATATAGAATAAGGTTAGGGTTCCTTTATTTTGATAATATATATTTCTTCTTCAAATACTATTATTTTCATTCCCTAAAGGTTTTAAGTTGGCAAGATCAAAGAGATCAACCTAGAAATAGACATTAAAATGTTTCAACATCTCCATTTTTTCTATCAAAGAACTAAAGACCTGGAGAGTGTCAGTGGCCTGCCTGAAGTCACTCAACTGGTTGACCATAAGCTAATCCTGGAAGCCAGGCCACGTGAAGGCTACTGGAATCACGTCTCTGTTATCCCAGACCACCTTCAAAATAGTTTGGGTGTAATTATTCTGTTAGCCAGATTGTATTTATTTATTAGCTAACACTAGCTAATAAATTTGGGGAAAACCAGACCAAGCCGCTATTACAGCATTACACTGGCACTCTTATATATGTAATGAGATTTAATTTGAAAATATGCAGAACCCTCTTCTATAAATTTTGAGTGCTTGCTCTGGCAGTTTACCCTCTGGCTTTAGCCAATTTATCATAAAGTATTAATCACCTCCGTGTTTCTGTGTGTGTGTATGTAGCTATTTCTTAGGATTAATGAGGAAGAGTTGGATCAAAAGGATGGGCTTTGTATTCTCAAAAATGACTGAGTGGAGTTTAAGGGTTCTCACTACAAAAAATAAGTATATGTGGTGACATCGTGTTAACTCCCTCCATTTAGCCATTCCACAATGTATACATATTTCAAAACATGTTGTACATGATAAATATATACAATTTTTATGTCCATTTAAAATGATTAATTAGTGTTTTTAAAGGAATGAGCTAAATGTTCACCACATAAAGAAACATTAGAGACCTTGTGGAGTGAAGTTATTGGAATGAAATAGTATCACCATGGTCACCAAATCGAGGCTCCTCAGACACTGTGGGACCAAGGACCTCTGAGCAGATTCCATCAACCTCCTGCTTCTCCTTAAGATATTCTCAATGGCAGGTTGCTAGTGACATTTGATCTCTCTTCTCCCCGTTTCCACTTCCCGTTCTCAAAAGTCACAGACATGAAGACAAGTTTTAGCCATGTTACTCTGTTAATCTACACACTTACTTTAAGGAAAGAATACATTGATAGGCCGGGCACGGTGGCTCATGCCTGTAATCCCAACACTTTGGGAGGCCAAGGCAGGAGGAATCCTTCAGGCCTAGAGTTCAAGACCAGCCTGGGCAACATAGTGAGACCTCATCCCTACCAAAAAAAAAAAAAAATTAGCCGGGTGTGGTGGCACACACTTGTAGTCCCAGCTACTTGAGAGGCTGAGACTGGAGGATCATTTGAGGTCAGAAATTTGAAGCTGCAGTGAGCCATGGTTGTGCCACTGCACTCCAGCCTGGTCAAAAAAACAAGACCCTATCTTTTAAAATAGGGAAGGAAAAAGAATAAATTGATAGTAAACTCCAGTCTCCAATATGGAATGGCACAGAGCTGAAAATATATTATTCCTTATCTGTCTTCTGTGCTAGGAGTTCATTTGTTAGAGTAATTGCAGAGATTTTGCAACTGTTTATACAGCATTTGAAATCCTAGACTTTTACTCCCATGAGACTACCATAGTCAGACTGTTTATGTCTCTTAGCAGTAGAATGAGAGTCACTTTATTATCTTAAATGTGAGCTCCCCTCATCTTGCCCTATTTCCTGATCACCAACCTTCACCAAGAGATTGGAAGAGACATTAACAATTGAGGAGACTGGAGAACTTTAGGTAGCCCATTGTCACTAAGGTATAGCTATTTTCCCAGAAAAAAAAAATTCTAAAGAAGCAAAATATTTTTAACAAACTTATTCATGCTTACACCAAATTAAAGGGGGGAGCATGGCAAATCCTATTTTACAATCTGTTGTCCCAGAGCCTTGACTATTTGGAATGCAGACTGTGCCCAGTTGGCAGGAATTTGGAATCAATTTACAGTGTGTGATATGATAACACATGTTCTGGATCAGCGGCAGGGGAATGTTTGGAGCTGTAATTCTGTCTCCCCATTAAGCAGGACGCCATGCTAAACTCACAGCTGGAGAAGTGCCTAAAAAGAACTAGGTTCTTTGTGTGTGTGAGAGAGGGTATTTATAAAGACAACACAAAACCCAGCCCCAGGGATAAATGCTAAATTAAGGCCATCAAAAATGAAACAGTACATTCATCACATGGATAAATTGGTATCTCGTGGAGATCACTACTTTTCTCAGCTAGAAGTGTGGCTCTATACCCTCATACATCTGGGCTTCATGTTACAGGGGATGTTTAACAACATTAGAGAAAGAAAACCCTAGACCCACAGGGAAGCAGAAAGTCAAATGGAAAGTGTTCATTTTAATAAGGCACGAAGGGATGTATACAAGATTCAAACAACATGAGTTGAAACCTGATATCCCTGAGGCTTGAGGTAAAAACGGACTCTTGGCTCTGGTGAGCCAAACATTAAGGAAACATGTAAGTGCGTGTAAGTGCAAGCATGAAGCTAGCATAATTCAGCAGGCTTCGTGAAGCCAAATGCTGAGCTTAGGCAAGAAAGACTGAATGTTGTTCTTTGAAAAGATGTAAGTTATTGGCACATCGAGGTTAGCAAAAAGAATGATTTATATAATGTAGTCTTGCTTTCATCTCTCGCTCTCTCTTTTTTTTTTTTTTTTCCTTTTTTGAGACAGAGTCTTGCTCTGTAGCCCAGGCTGAAGTGCAGTGGCACAATCACAGCTCACTGCAGCCTCAACTTCCTGGGCTCAAGTGATCTTCCTGCCCCAGCCTTCCAAGTACCTGGGACCACAGGTGCACAGACACAATGCTTGACCAATATTTTTATTTATTGTAGAGACAGGGTCTCACTACATTGCTTAGGCTGGTCTCGAACTCATGGGCTTAAGTGAAAATGCTGAAACTACTGCGCCTGTCTTCTTTCTTTTTTTCTCACTGTGGAGTGCAGTGGTGCAATCCCTGCTCACGACAACCTCTGCCTCCCAAGTTCAAGTAATTCTCTTGTCTCAGCCTCCTGAGTAGCTGGGACTAGAGGCATACGCCACCACTCATGGCTAATTTTTTGTATTTTTAGTAGAGTTGGAGTTTCACCATGTTGTCTAGGCTGGCCTTGAACTCCTGGCCTCAAGTGATCCACCCGCCTCGGCCTCCCACTGGCTTCTCTTTTCTTAAAGCCTATAGTGTCCTGTACTTTTCTAATGGCTTCCTACTTTAACAGTACTTACATAGACACAGCACTTCTCTCATGATTATCCTGAATGAATGAATGAATTAGTGATTATGTTATTTAAAATATTCAGACTATGAAAGTACTGAGCCAGTCATGGTTGATTTGGTGTTTTTATAGTATTTCACTAATTCACAACATGATCAACTTAATTATGGCTGGCTTAAAATCACTAAAAATCTACTAAAAAGTCAATCTGGTTTAATAGTCAAGATAATATCATAGCTTCAGATAGGAAGATGATCATGATTTTACCATCACTTGTTCAAAATTAGAACCATAAGACTTTGTAAAACTATCCACTGATTTAGAGTATAGTTAAAGAACACTCTGGCTCTCTGCAGTCTTTTTGTAGAGGGAAGCCCTAGTTTTCAGGGCAAGGATTTATAAAGCATTTCTCTGTTGGCAAAGTGCTTCTACACACATTTCATTGAATCCTCTCGACCTTGTACCTTTTTACTCTAATATACCATTTGGGCTTCTTCAGAGGTGATCAGAAGTGTTTGGTCTTAATATTTGAGCAACGTTTTTCCAGAGTTCTGTCTTCATTACATCAACTTCCTCTGACAGCTAGAAAGACTGTCTTAGCCATTTCCTCTTCAGAGCCCTGTTCCTTTTGAGCCAGTGACCTGTGTACCAGTTTCCTGCTCCACGGATGCCTTTAGCGAGAAGAGTCCAGTCGCTGACTCCGTTCCCATTTGGGTCGCAGCCCCAACCTGTCACTTCTCTTTGATGACCCACTCTATAATTTTCCAGTTTGTATCCCATTAAACCACACACAAGTTTTCCCCACTTTCCATTGAAAATTAAAAATCATTTGATAGAAAAATACATAAACTAACAAATTGCTTATGACCATGGCATCCCAAGGTTTTTGGTTCTCGGTTTGTGTTTTGGTGGACAATTGTCATCAGCGTGGATCCTAGCACTCATGCACCTTGCAAGTGGAACTGTATCTACCTCCCTCCCCAACCCCACATCCTGCTCATGCAGGAAATGCTTTCCTCCACCCTTACTCAATTTTACAGCCTCCAAGTCCCTTCTACTCCAACCTCTTGTATGTGTATAACATCCTCTTATGCTTTTTTCTCTTTACAGTGTTTTAAAAATCCTTTGTCATTGTTTTGAGTAGTTTCTTACTGAAGCTATCGTAGTATTATTTGCCATTTCCATGTTAGTGGATTTATTTTGGGTATTTCCAGTTTGGAGTTATTACAGATAACGTTGCCATAAATATCTGGTAAAATATTTTTCATTTAAAATTATTTTCTCAAAATAAATTTCTAAGAATATTATTGTGGCAAAGGGTATAGTCATTTTTTTTTTCCTTTTTTTTGAGATGGAGTCTCATTCCGCCACCCAGGCGGGAGTGCAGTGGCACAGTCTCGGCTCACTACAATCTCTGCCTCCCAGGTTCGAGCGATTCTCCTGCCTCATCCTCCTGAGTAGCTGGTTTACAGTCGCCCACCACCACACCTGGCTAATTTTTGTTTTTCTTAGAGATGGGCTTTGCCATGTTTGCCAGGCTGGTCTTGAGCTCCTGACCTCAAGTGATCCACCTGCCTCAGCCTCCCAAAGTGCTTGGATCACAGACATGAGTCACCACGCCCAGCTGGGTATAGTCATTTTTATGGCTGTTATTCTGTATTTGGGTTGCCTTCAAGAAAACGTACTGCCCGCGTGGTGGCTCGGGACTGTAATCCTAGTGCTTTGGAAGGCTGAGGCAGAAGGATCACTTGAGGCCAGAAGTTCAAGACCAGCCTGGGCAACATAATGAGACCCTGTCTCTATTAAAAAAAAAAAAGAAAGAAAGAAAAGAAAAAAAAAGCTGGGCATGGTGGCATGTGCCACCTGTGGTCAAAACAACAAGAAAGTACCAACTCATCCTGTCCTTGGCACTGGAAGAGTGGGCTTCTTTGAGTTATTTCCAAAATTGGGTTTTATAACAATTCACTTCTATTGTTGTTCTTAACTATTACAAATGATACTACAGTTATCTTAATTTGGACTTTGCAGTGAGGCTGATCTATCAGTATAAAATTTCAGCTCTGAACCAATCTTTAACATAAAGGGAAAATAATTTCGAAGGAGGGTGGGGTAGATCATTCCTTCAAATGGATTGGGCAAACTCAGAACTGAGAAAAACCCTGGCTTACTGTGCAGTAACGCGCTGCCACCCTCTAGTCTAGATACTTATTTCTTCACGCACAGATGATTGCCCAAGTCTCTTAACCAATTCACCAAACTTCCAGCTTCAGCTCTCCAAGTCATCTACCACACAATTTCCAGTTTGATGTGCTCACAGAGGACGCACGGCCCTAGGGAGGGGACAAGGGCCACAGGCAGCTCTCACTGGAATCTAAGTTCCAGATCCTCAGCCAGCGTCCTTTCTCCTACATCTTGCCCTTCTCACTACTTTCTGGGAGTTCCAATGTCTCAGCAGGGCTGCTGGGAGATGCCTTAGCCTTTCTCTGCAGCCCTCCGGCAGCAGCCGCCAGGGCCACTGCATGAGGTTCACACACCCGCTGATTGTCATTCTGCCCCTTGGCTCTGGCGGCCCGGAGTCCTCGCGCCTCTGAGAGCCGCGATCGCTTGTCTGGGCTGCATCCTGCTGTTTCCGCGAAGCTACTGTTGGCAGTTGATTTGCTTGGGGATTTCTCCACAGCCCAGCCCGTTTGCCTCCTGCCTGGTTTCTCTTCCCGAGCTGATAGACCCTGCTCTCTGTGTGTCTGCCACGGCCAGCCAGGGTGTGAGGATTGTGATTCGCATGGAACTAATTTTCTTTGCTGGTGGATGCCCCCTCTGATCATGCTCTGCAGCTTCTTTCCTGAGTGAAGGGTAGAGGGAGGTCTGTGTACACTGTGAGGGTCCTTTTCAACCATCCAGCAGGCATTCCTCTCAAACCATTTAGGGTGGACTTTTGTTCTCTTCTTCAGAGACACACACACGCACACACGCACGCTGAATTTCATCTGTCGCTGGCTCAAGATGTCTTGGTTAGTAGCACACAAGCACACGCTCTGGAGCCAGACTGCCGGATCTGAATCCTGGCTCCGCCGCTTAGATCTGTGACCCTGGGAAGTTACTTAACCTCTGCCTATGTAAAGGTTTGCTCCTATTATTGATTAGTCCTTGAAGAGAAAGGGAGATTTTAGGAGGATAGACAGATCAGGCCTTACCTAGGGCACTCCTTTTTCAGTTGGTGGTCTGTTTTATTTTGTAATTGGAGGAAAAGTAAGGAAGCCCTATCTTGGCTTGGGAGCCTGAAATGTCAACATGTGTCTAAATGGAAGAACGGAAATGGGGTCATTTTCACAATATGAGGGCATTAGTTTCATGTTAGCCTGGCATTAAAGTTGACTTGGTGGATGCATTTAGTGGGCCATCACCTGAGTTCTTCTGACAGGCCCATCCAAACTGATAGGGTTTGCTTTCTTCTGGTTCTCACTTTGTTTTTCTTTTTTTTTGTTGGTTTTTCTTTTTTGAGACGAAGTTTCGCTCTCGTTGCCCAGACTGGAGCACAATGGCACGATCTCAGCTCACTGTAACCTCCACCTCCTGGGCTCAGGCGATTCTCCTGCCCCAGCCTCCAGAGTAGCTGGGATTACAGGTACCCGCCACCATGCCCAGCTAACTTTTATATTTTTAGTAGAGACGGGGTTTCACCATGTTGACCAGCCTGGTCTTGAACTTTTGACCTCAGGTGATCCACCTGCCTTGGCCTCCCAAAGTGCTGGGATTAGAGTCTTGAGTTACCGCGCCCGGCCTGTTTTTCTTAATATAGGAAATAACAACAAAACAACATTGCATAACACTTACTATGTGCGGGGCACCGTCCTTTAGCCTTACATATGCTAATTCATTTTTCTGCCACAATCTGTGAGGCAGACTACTGTAAGGTTGAGAAATGAAGGCACAGAGAGGTTAAGAAACTTGCCGAAAGCCCCACAGGACACCAGATCCTACCAACTATAAACTTGGCCAAGTGGTCCTAGACTGGCAGGCCAGGTGTACAACAAAGGAAAGAACAGATCTTCTTTTATCACTCCTTTTTCCTAATATCTGGCTCCCACTGCTGACCTGGCAGCTTTTTATTTGAACTTTAAGTGCCAAACTTAACATGACTGTAATTTGAAAGCACGCGGATTCAGGAAGCTGTGGAGTTGCTTTATTTGGTGGATTCTGAAGCAGTAAGAAATGACTAATTAAAAAAGTTCAGTCTTCCTGCTGTCAAGCTTACAGGTCAAGACAGAAATTCATTTGATGTCAGATGTGGAAAGGACCTTAGAGGTAACATCATTTTTTGGCTTTATTTTATTAGGCAAGAATAAAGGTCCATGGGAGGCAAAGTGCCTTGTTCAAGGTTGTGAAGCATATTTTCCAAAATTACAATTAGATTGTTTAGATGGGTAAGTCAAATAAATGTAGCTGAAGTACTACAGTTAGGGTTCTATCGAATTATGGAAATTAATGTATATTAGTTTGGGGAGTTCCTATGGCATCAAAGGTTCATATGACTTAATTCATATATCATGGTTATCTCACCTAGACAGAAAAGTCCCGTATCCACTATTGAGCATGACATCGTTTCTGGAACTATGAAACATGCAATAGGCTGGGCGCGGTGGCTCATGCCTGTAATCCCAGCACTTTGGGAGGCTGAGGCGGGCAGATCACGAGGTCAGGAGATCAAGACCATCCTGGTTAATACAGTGAAATCCCGTCTCTACTAAAAATACAAAAAATAGCCTGGTGTGGTGGTGGGCACCTGTAGTCCCAGCTACTCGGGAGGCTGAGGCAGGAGAATGGTGTGAACCCAGGAGGTGGAGCTTGCAGTGAGCCAAGATCGCGCCACTGCACTCCAGCCTGGGCAACAGAGCGAGACTCTGTCTCAAAAAACAAAAACGAAGAAAGAAACATGCAATACCCAGAAGTTGATTATATAATATTGCCATCCTCTTAAAAACAGATTTTGTGGTGCCATAATGGCTTTTATTTAGTGTTTTCAATTGTGCACATTTCTACTGATTGCTGTTACACCAGTGATCAGTCCTGACCTCCCACTCATTCAAGGGTATAAAGGCAGTATTGCCGTGGTGGCCGAAAGCAAGGATTCTAGAGCTAGCCTGCCTGGGTCTGAATTTCAGTTCTGCACTTACTGGTTTAGGACTTTGGGCAATTATACCTTACCTATGTGTGCTGTGGTCTGAATGTTTATGTCTTCATAAAATTGATATGTGGAAACCTATTAATAATTCCCAAGGAGATGGAGGTAGGGCCTTTGCAAGGTAATTAGGTATGAGAGCATAGTCCTCATGTATGGAATGAGTGCCCTTATGAAAGAGTCCCCAGAGAGCTGCCTTGCCTCTTCTACCATGCGAGGACACAATGAGTAGGCAGCATCTACAAACCAGGAAATGGGCCCTCACCAGACACCAAATCTGCCTTGAGGTCAGAGTTCCCAGCCCCCAGTATTGCAAGAAATAAATTTCTGTTGTTTACAAGCTACCCAGTCTGTGGTATTTTGTTATAGCAGCTGGAATGGACGCAGACATTGTATCTCAATTTTCCCATCTGTAAAACAGGCATAATGATTGCATGGGGTTGTTGGAAGGATGAAATCATTTAATATATGCAAAGCACTTAGGAAAGGGCTGAGCACATCATAAGCACTACACAAAGGTTTCCATCATTATTGCTAAAAGGAGAAGCTGAGTTACTATGGAATCACTTCAGATTGTTAAATGGTGATGGAGCTGAAAAAGTACTAATCATTTCTGCTTCCCAGACTAGGGCTAGGCCTTGTTTTATAGCTTAAGAGAGACCTTTAAAAATAGGGTCTTTCCAAGATCATCTACAGAGAAATTGACTCAATTTCCAGAATTAAATGCCAAGATTCTAAAGTATACTTCTATATCTTTTCCAATAACAAGGAAGTGAGAAAGAAGACAAGGAAAAGAAACATAAATTCGCCAGAACCGTGGTGGCTCACACCTGTAATCCCAGCACTTTGGGAGGCTGAGGCGGGTGGATCACGAGGTCAGGAGATCGAGAACATCCTGGCTAACACGGTGAAACCCCGTCTCTACTAAAAATACAAAAAATTAGCCAGGCATGGCGGCGGGCGCCTGTAGTCCCAGCTACTCGGGAGGCCGAGGCAGGAGAATGGCGTGAACCCAGGAGGCGGAGCTTACAGTGAGCAGAGATGGTGCCACTGCACTCCAGCCTGGGTTACAGAGCGAGACTCCATCTCAAAAAAAAAAAAAAAAAAAAAAAAAAAAAAGAAAGAAAATTCTACTCCCGGGTCAGCATTTCAAATCCACAAGTACGAGATTTCAATAATAAGTGCAAACCATTAAGTATGTTAATGCAGTTATTATTTTAAAGGTTTACACAGATAACTTTCCCAATAGACTATAAGCTAATATGTACAAAAGTATGTAGAGGAAAAAGGGGGAAAAAGTATGCAGAGGGACAAGAATTGTATGCCTAAAAGTGTGGAGACTCAAAAGCAAAATGACAGATTTTACTAGATTTTGTACTGTCCTTAATTTATCAACTGGAGATGATATGGGGGGTTATGTTTCATAGCTATATGTCACAATGGTAACTTACTTTTGTGTGTGTGTGTGTGTGAGATGGAGTTTCGCTCTTGTTGCCCAGCCTGGAGAGCAATGACGCGATGTCGGTTCACTGCAACCTCTGCCTCCTGGATTCAAGCCATTCTCCTGCCTCAGCCTCCCAAGTAGTTGGGATTACAAGCATGTGCCACCACACCCAGTTAATTTTGTATTTTTAGTAGAGATGGGGTTTCTCCATGTTGGCCAGGCTGGTCTCAAACTCCTGACGTCACGTGATCCACCCACTTCAGCCTCCTAAAGTGCTGAGATTACAGGCGCGAGCCACTGCGCCCGGCCAGTAATTTAACAACTGTAGCTGGGCCTTCATAGATTGTTCTACCTATGAGCATCCTAAAATAAGTAGAATTAAAACATTCAAAAAGAGGAAGTTTCAAAGGGTGTTCCTGCCTCTTTGTCTTTAGAGACAGTATGGTACAATGAAGTTGGAGGTCAATTTTAACTCTGGATTGGCTACCTACCCCTCTCAGTCTCAGTTTCTAACATGCAAAATAAGGACAGTAAATGATTCCTATCATATTTTTGTGGGGTTTACATAAGACATGCATGAAAAGTAAGTGCTCAGTGACTGTTATCCCTTTTCCTAACACATAAGAAATACTTTTTTTTTCTTTTTTTTTTTTGAGACAGGGCCTTACTTTGTTGCACTGGAGTGCAGTGGTATCATTATTGCTCACTGCAGCCTTGACCTCACAGGCTCAAGAGGGGCAAGGGCAGAAGTTTGAATTTTATTCTAATCATATAGAAAACCACTGGAGGGTTGTATACGTAATCTGAGTTGTATTTTTAAAAGATCATTTTGGCTCTTATAAAATTGAGATGTAAGAGGCAAGAGTAGAGGCAAGGAGATCACTAGAAGGCAACTGCAGGAGTCTGTGAAATGAGTCTTGCTCTGTTACCCTGGCTGGAGTGCAGTGGCGCAATCTTGGCTCACTGCAATTTCTGTCTCCTGGGTTCAAGCGATTCTCCTGCCTCAGCCTCCTGAGTAGCTGGGATTACAGGCATGCACCACCATGCCTGATTAATTTTGTATTTTTAGTAGAGACGGGGTTTCACCATGTTTGCCAGGCTGGTCTTGAACTCCTGGCCTCAAGTGATCCGCCTGCTTTGGTCTCCCAAAGTGCTGGGATCACAGGCATGAGCCACTGCAGCTGGCCAAGAAATGAGTTCTTAGATCAGGGTAGTGTTGAAGAAAAAGGCTAGGTATGGGAAATAGTGTGGAGGAGGGCACCATAGGACTAATTGATAGATTTAAAGGCTGTGAAGGAAAGAGGAATTAAATATGACTCCTTGGCCTCTTTTTTTTTTTTTTGAGATGGAGTCTTGCCCTGTCGCCCAGGCTAGAGTGCAATGGCACGATCTCAGCTCACTGCAACCTCCACTTCCTGGGTTCAAGTGATTCTCCCGCCCCAGCCTCCCAAGTAGCTGGGATTACAGGTGTGTGCCACCACACCCAGCTAAGTTTTTGTAGCTTTAGTAGAGATGGGGTTTCACCATGTTGCCCAGGCTGGTCTCGAACTCCTGACCACGTGATCTGTCTGCCTTGGCCTCCCAAAATGCTGGGATTACAGGTGTGAACCACTGTGCCCAGCCTGACTCCTTGGCTTTTTAAAGAAAATGATTGTTAGTTTTTTTAGAGATGCTAGTCTTGCTCTTTGTCCAGGCTGGTCTCAAACTCCTGGCTTAAGCCATCCTCCTGCCTCAGCCTCCTGAGTAGCTGAGACTACAGACGGGCACCACCATGCCCTGCTGACTCTTTGACTTTTGGCTTGAGCAACTAGGTGTTGTTGTTGACTTGAAGTTAGAAAGACTGGGGACATAATAGCTTTGGAAAGACGGAATCAAGAGTTTTGGACCTGTTAGGGTTTGAGATGCTTATTAATGTTTAGAAGAGATAGACTGAAATAGACAAATTTGGTTAGAAGGATAATAAGAGGATGGGAAAATATATTACAAGCACACATAGAATTCAGAGGAAAAAAACTTATTGGATGTATGACTGCAGAAATTCAGGTCAGGGCTAAAATTATAATTTGAGACTGTATTAGTCTGTTCTCATTGCTCAAGTCAATACCTGAGGCTGGGTAATTTATAAAGAAAAGAGGTGTAATTGGCTTATGGTTCTGCAGGCTGTACAGAAAGCATGACACTGGAATCTACTTCCGGTGAGGGATTCAGGAAGCTTCCAATCATGGCAGAAGGCAAAGGGGAAGCAGGCATGTCACATGGGGAGAGCAGGAGCAAGAGAAAGAGGGACGAAGTACTAGGCTCTTTTAAACAACCGTGTGAACTAACAGAGATGGGGAGGGCACCAAGCTATTCATGAGGAATCCATCCCCATGACCCAAACCCCTCTTACCATCTTCATCCCACCTCTAACAATGGGGATCACATTTCGATATGAGATTTGAAGGGGACAAATCTCCAAACCATATCAGGGATAGTATTTAAAGACATAGGGCTAGCAAAGTGAATCCAGAGAAAGAATAAAGACTGTCAAGGGCCAAGACCTGAGGTACTCTTACTCTTAGAGATTGGCCATAGGAGGAAAAGGCAACAAAGCAGACTGAGGAGGTAGGAGGAAATGATCACAGATGGTATCCAGAGCTATAGGTGGCACATGCCAGGAGTGCCATTGGCATACACTTAAGGTGACGATCCTGGTAACAGCAGGTTGTCCTTGGAAGCATAAACTAATAAAATAATAAGCAAGGCCGGGTGCAGTGGCTCACAGCTGTAATCCCAGCACTTTGGGAGGCCGCAGGTGGATTGCCTGAGGTCAGGAGTTCGAGACCACCCTGGCCAACATGGTGAAACCCTGTCTCTACTAAAAATGCAAAAATTAGCCAGGCTTGGTGGTGGGTGCCTGGAATCCCAGCTACTTGGGAGACTAAGGTAGGAAAATCGCTTGAACCCGGGAGATGGAGGTTGCAGTGAGCCGAGATGGCACCATTGCACTCCAGCCTGGGTGACACAGTGAGACTCCGTCTCAAAAAAAAAAAAAAAAAAAAAAGTAATAAGCACTGTTTCTCTGCAGATATCTAATTGGTACTTTTAGTACTTTGATTTATTTTGCTAATTTAATTGACATAAAATGTTTGTTTTTACTTGCACTTGTAAAATAAACTAAGTACTAGTTTGCTGTTTGTCTCACATGCGCTTTCTGTTAACATCTTTGCAACTGGCTTTTGTGAATGATCATTGTTTGCATTCATTTTTGTTTTGATTGACCTTTTTTTTCCTGTCACTTGGGAATGTTTCTGGCTGCAAGTAACAGAAAACTTGACCATAGTAAGAAAGGGTTACTTTTGCTTATAAAACAAGATGACTAAAAGCAGTCTACAATTCCATAATTCCACCAAGGATCCAGATGTTTCCTGCCTTTCCAATCCACCATCCTCAGCATGTAACTTTCTTCATCAGCCTTGCCTGATGGCTGACAAACCTCTGGGCATCACATCTGTGTTCCAGCAGGAAGAAGGACACAGAGCAAAAGGCTTGTGTTAGTCTATTCCTTTTCATCAAGAAAACAACAGCTTTCCTTGAATCCAACCCAGCAGAAGTCTACTTATATTTCATTGACCAGAACTAGGCCACGTAGCCATGCCAAGGTGCAAGGGAGGCTGGGAAGGTGACTGTTTTCTTTTCATTCATCTATCATTCATTCAATCATATTTAAATATTTGGCAGGACCACACCCAAGGCATTGTATATAAACCACATTCTAGCTTTCTTAAAAAAATTTTTCTGAGGGCTCTGTTCTGTTCCATTGGTCTGTATCTCTGTTTTGGTACCAGTACCATCTCAGAAATAATACCACACATCTACAACCATCTGATCTTTGACAAACCTGACAAAAACAAGAAATGGGGAAAGGATTCCCTATTTAATAAATGGTGCTGGGGAAACTGGCTAGCCATATGTAGAAAGTTGAAACTAGATCCCTTCCTTACACCTTATACAAAAATTAATTCAAGATGGATTAAAGACTTAAATGTTAGACCTAAAACCTTAAAAACCCTAGAAGAAAACCTAGGCAATACCATTCAGGCCATAGGCATGGGCAAGGACTTTGTGACTAAAACATCAAAAGCAACAGCAACAAAAGCCAAAATTGACAAATGGGGTCTAATTAAACTAAAGAGCTTCTGCACAGCAAAAGAAACTACCATCGGAGTGAACAGGCAACCTACAGAATGGGAGAAAATTTTTACAATCTACTCATCTGACAAAGGGCTAATATCCAGAATCTACAAAGAACTTAAACAAATTTATAAGAAAACATCAAACAACCCCATCAAAAAGTGGCTGAAGGATATGAACAGACACTTCTCAAAAGAAGACATTTATGCAGCCAACAGACACATGAAAAAATGCTCATCATCACTCGCCATCAGAGAAATGCAAATCAAAACCACAATGAGATACCATCTCACACCAGTTAGAATGGCGATCATTAAAAAGTCAGGAAACAACAGGTGCTGGAGAGGATGTAGATAAATAAGAACACTTTTACACAGTTGGTGGGGCTGTAAACTAGTTCAACCACTGTGGAAAACAGTGTGGCGATTCCTCAAGGATCTAGAACTAGAAATGCCATTTGACTCAGTCATCCCACTACTGGGTATATACCCAAAGGATTATAAATCATGCTGCTATAAAGACATGTGCACACATATGTTTATTGCAGCACTATTCACAATAGCAAAGACTTAGAACCAACCCAAACGTCCACCAATGACAGACTGGATTAAGAAAATGTGGCACATATACACCACAGAATACTATGCAGCCATAAAAAAGGATGAGTTCTTGTCCTTCGTAGGGACATGGATGAAGTTGGAAACCATCATTCTGAGCAAACTATCACAGGACAGAAAACCAAACACCACATGTTCTCACTCATAGGTGGGAATTGAACAATGAGATCACTTGGACACAGGAAGGGGAACATCACACACTGGGGCCTGTTGTAGGGTGGGGGGGGGGGAGGGATAGCATTAGGAGATATACCTAATGTAAATGACAAGTTAATGGGTGTAGCACACCAACATGGCACATGTATACATATGTAACAAACCTGCATGTTGTGCACATGTACCCTAGAACTTAAACTATAATAAAATAAAAATTAAAATAAATTTTTGTCTTTCATTTTCAAACTTTAAAGTTTTTTCAAACTTTCAAACTTTTTTGGAAAAGTTAAAGTTCTAATTTAATCAATTTATTTTTAAATTACAGTAAAACTCTTTATTTTACAGTTTTATGAGTATTTTTAAAAATAGAGAATAATAAACTGTGAATACTGCTGCTTCTCACCCAAAATTACATTACAGTCCCATAACAGAAAAGGTCAATTGTTCAACACAGCAGAGTTTGAGAAAGGAGAGAATCCTTATCCTTATCTAATGCATTTAATTGAAGCTTTATAAGATGAGCTGGAATAAAGTAAAAAGGGTCCTCTAGAGGTTGGGTGCAGTGGTTCACACCTGTAATCCCATCACTTTGGGAGGCCAAGGCAGGATTGCTTAAACCTAGGAATTCAAGACCAGATCCTATCTCAAAAAGAAAAGAAAAATAAATAAGTAAATAAATAAATAAAAATCAGTAGAGATTTGGCCATTTATAGGTCTTTTTTAAAAACAAAACCATTTTATCTTATATGAATCTAACTTAATATTGATATACTCCACTAAAGACATCACCTTAATGCCTCTTCCACACTTCGGTCATGTGTATACAATTTTCCTTTCTTTTGTTTTTTTCTTTTTTGGAGACAGGGTCTCACTCAGTCACCCAGGCTGGAGTACAGTGGTGTAATCTTGGCTCACTGCAGCCTGAACTCCTGGGCTCAAGCAATCCTCCCACCTCAGCCTCCTGAGTAGCTGGGACTACAGATGTGTGCCACCATGCTCGGCTAACTTTAAAAAAAATTTTGGGCCAGGCGTGGTGGCTCATGTCTGTAATCCCAGCACTTTGGGAGGCCGAGGCGGGTGGATCACAAGGTCAGGAGTTCAAGACCAGCCTGACCAACACGGTGAAACCTCATCTCTACTAAAAATACAAAAAAAAAAAAAAAAAATGCCAGGCGTGATGGTGGACACCTGTAATTCCAGCTACTCAGGAGGCTGAGGCAGGAGAAATGCTTAAACCTGGGAAGCAGAGGTTGCAGTGAGCTGAGCTCGCGACACTGCACTCCAACCTGGGTGACAGAGTGAGACTCAAACAAACAAACAAACAAACAAACAAATTTATAGAGACAAAGTCTCACTATGTTGCCCAGGCTGGTCTTGAACTTGTGGGCTCAAGCGATCCTCCTACCTTGGCCTCCCAAAATATTGGAATTACAGGCATGAGCCACCTTGCCTGGCCTATAATTTTCAAAGTGATTCAATTTGTGTTTACATTAATTTTTTTTTTTTCAGTTAACATTATTTCATATATACTTCTCCATTACTCTGCCACTAAAAGCATCTCTGGCTGGACAAGGTGGCTTGCACTTGTAATTCCAGCACTTTGGGAGGCCAAGGTGGGTATATTGTTTGAGCCCAGGAGTTCAAGACCAGCCTGGGCAACATGATGAAATCCTGTCTCTACAAAAATACAAAAGTCAGCCAGGTGTGGTGGCCTGCACCTGTGGTCCCAGCTCCTTGGGAGGCTGAGGCGGGAGTATTGTTTGAGCCAAGGAAGCAGAAGTTGCTGTGAGCCAGGATTGGGCTACTGCCTTTCAGCCTGGGTGAAAGAGTGAGATCAGGGTAGTAATGAAGAAAAAGGCTAGGTATGGGAAATAGTATGGAGGAGGGCACCATAGGACTAATTCATAGACTTAAAGGGTGTAAAGGAAAGATGAATTAAATATGACTCTTTTGCTTTTTAAAGAAAATTATTATTAGTTTTTAGATTGAGGTATTTCTCATACCTAGCCTTTTTCATCATTACCCTTGTCTCAGAAAAATTTATAAATAAAAATTTTAAAAGGAGCTCTATAACTTGGATTTTAAAATTCTCTATGGGCTTTGGTTTCTTCTGTAAAATGAGGCAGTTGGGCTATTAAATGATTTCTAAAAAATTTCCAGCTCTAATATTCTGTGACAATATCTAGGACTGACAAGGGGAATAATGGAAATATAGCACAAATGACACCGGAGTCTTCTTTGAAGAACAAGGTTACTCCAAAACATGGATGCTGCTTAATGGGCCATAACTTTCCTGTTGTCCATGAGTCAGCATGAAAAATAACTCCAGAGGACGCTAAGTAGGTCAGATTTATCTAAGAAGACAGCTGTGTAATCCCGTATCCCTCTCCAACCCCATGGCACTGCAGATACATGCTTCTGGCTCTGTGAACAACAGTCAAATAGCATTACCCATTTTGTAAAGTCCACAAGACCACAACTTGAAAAATTAAGCTGGCCTTACAAAGTTTCAGAAAAAGCTACAGCAGTATTTACATATGGTCCATCTCAATGTTACTCTATCTTTTAAGTCATTTCCATTGATGCTGTGATACTCGTTAGTGTGGGAAAGACTTTACTAGTAAAAGAGTAAAGTAATTTAAATGTTAGCAAAAAACTTTTGTATCACAACTTTAAATCTGTTTAATAAAACCAGTTAGGCTGTCAATGTTTGCTTGCTTTCCTTTACACGTATTATAGTCATACGAGGACTTAAAATTACATTCTGTAAATAAATAGGCCCATGAGAATACTTCCATTTAGAAGTAAACTTTGAAGGTGCAGTTACTGCTTAAGTGGGCTGTGCAAATATTTCTGTCACTGGAGTTCCCTTTAACTCCGTGGGGGACCTTCAGAATCCAAGGGGCAAATATAAACTTGGAGAAGTGAAGAGAAAAAAAGGGCACATTGAGATGGCACTGGAGATCCTTGCTAAATAAAGGAAGATATTGTCAAGGAATACAGAAAAAAGTATGGAACAGAGACTACTGGAGGTATTCAAGTTGGAAAATGCGAAGTGTCCACCCCTTTTTTTTTTCTTTCACATCAACAACTTATATTTATGCTAATCTACTTACATGTTAAGTCTGGCCAAGCAATTAGACTATTTAGCCTTGTTTGGAGTTAAATGCAGACAGTGTGAGACTGTGTTCACAGTACTGTATTATGTCTTTAGGAGAGAGGATCTAGACTTCATTTTGTCCTTCTCAGGATTGTGTCTGCTATGCAAGCACTGGCTTTCTATAGTCTGGCCTGTAAAGCACTAGAAGCAATTAAATAGAGGATCAATGTAAACAGGTGTGTCCCATCACTTCCCCTCTTCATACTATATTGTTCATATTCTCTGAATTTCATACAAGCTACAGTGAAAGCAGTAAGTTAACTTTAAAAAATCCTAAGATTGCCCATACTTCTAGGTTATGCAAATTGATTTCTGAATAAGCCCTTGTTTGTGACTTCGTTGGTAAAGGCAGGATGTTAACTTAGAGATGCCAGATTTTGGACTTGTTAGTTATAGACATCGAAACCTGGAACTAGGAAATACATTTCCACGTATTACTTCCATTATCCTCCTAATGATAGAAACAGGCAACTGGCCACATCCTCGACCCCAACCTTATTTCAGGAGAGGCTGGCTGAATTTTTGCAATATGATTTCAAAAGGGAGTATTTGCAGGGTCTTCGAAGCTATAAATCCCCTAGGAAGTCTTCCCCACCTGTCAGGACCTGGACAGTGTCCACAGAGGGTGCCGGGCGCACTACCGCCACGCGGCGCTGAGGTCAGCCTCTCGGGTTTTGGGAGAGCTCTTTTTATTCTAAATTACAGACTTTGCAGCCACCGGATATCCTCGCTGCATAACTGGCAGTGGCCATGTGGCTGCACTCGCGTTTCCTGACAACCACTGCATTATTTCCACTAATATCCTGAGTCCAAGGCCTCTCGCTTGGCGACTCCTCGTTCCCACCTCCACCGCCACCTCTTCCCTCGGGGGTAATCTCTCGACCGTGGTCCGAGCGCCTCAACAAAGCGGCAACCACCCAAAAGTTCATGAAAATGCACTTGGCAAAAGTGGGCCGCTAGTCCCCGCGGACAGTTCTAAGCGACACCGTCCGAGCCGAGGAAAGCGCCCGGGCCCCGCAGAGTGCGCGCTGCGGGGCGTGCCCGCGGCCATGTGCTCCGCGCCGGGGCGGAGCGCCCGCGGCCGCCGCGTTCGCATTGTCCACTTTCCCCCGCACCCCGCCGCGTTCCGTCCCTCCCTATCTGCGGCGCACACGCGCTCAGACCAAGCGGCGCGCCCGGGGCTGGAGCTGCAGCAGCTGCGGCGGCGGCGGGGGCGGCACGGGGCGGGGCGGGGCGGCACGGGGGCGGGCCCGGGGCGAGGCAGCTGGGGCGCCAGCGAGCTAGTGGCGAGTGCGGCGAGCACCGGAGAGGAGCGCGAGCACCAGCATGGCGGGGCTCCGACGCCCGCAGCCCGGCTGCTACTGCCGCACCGCCGCGACCGTGAACCTCCTGCTGGGCGTCTTCCAGGTCCTGCTGCCCTGCTGTCGTCCGGGAGGGGCTCAGGGACAAGGTCAGCCTTGCGCCGCTGGGCTCGCTCTGCCTCTCCACCCCGCCCCCGCTCTTTCTTTTAGGGAACTGCTGAAATCTATAAGAGGGCGAAGGGAGGAAAGGGAAAGGGGCAGGAGAAGGAAGGAAAGCTGTTGCAATTCTCCGCTGATAACATTTTCTGACCACAGCGTCCCCTCCCGCGCCCCTCTGCCCCGTACAGCTGGAGAGCGGGGCAGTCGCGGGGCTTGGGGACCGCTAGCCGCTGGCGCCCTGGAGCCTTTGTGCGCGGGCCCCTGCGCCCGGGGCGCAGCCCCCGCTTTGTGTGGCGCGCGCGGGTGCCCCGCCGCGGCCCGGCTTCCTGCAGCTTTGTTTCCCCGAGCCTGGCCGCCCAGGGTCCATACTCCAGATGCTCGGGCTGCGGAGCCCGGAGTGTCCCGTGGGGTGTCTTCCATCCCACTTCGTCCCCCTCCAGCACGAGCACCCCGAGCCTGCACGCTGTCGCCTTCGCGTCCGAGGGGCCACCGGCTCACACCCCGCCCATTGTGTTTTTATCCTTGGCTCGCCCCTCAGATGGCCTCTGTTCCTGGGAGGAAAAAGAGACGTGTTTTGGTGAGGCGGGTGGCACGGAGGGACGGTAGGGGAAACAGGAAGCGTTTCTTCAGCGTGCATTAAAAACGTGCTGTATTTTTTGGTGTTCCTGCAGCGATTGAGCCCTTGCCGAACGTGGTGGAGCTGTGGCAGGCAGAAGAAGGGGAACTCCTGCTGCCCACTCAGGTGAGGACGACCAGGTGACAGGGCGGCTGTGGGTGTGCAAGGGAGGAGAGGCGGGGAGGCCGCCGGTCCTCCCCAACCCCTGTCCAAGAGGCACAGGCGCTCAGGCCACTTTGCAAGGCAAATAAACGTTAGGGGCCGAGCCAGAACACCTGGCAACGGTGGCCTTCCCAGCTCCTCCCACGCCATGTGACAGGGCGTGAGTCAGGCTGGCCCCAAGTTCAGAAGGTGGGAACCCAGGCCACCTCAGCAGGGACGCGGCCAGCGGTCTGCTCGGCCGTGGGTGTCCTGGGTGCACACTGTTCCCTAAGTGAGCTGGTGCTGTGTGGATGGCAAGTGGCTAAGAGGTTGAGGACAACAGGAGTATTGATTTCATAAATGTTAGAGTGGTATTTGCCATTAGCGTTAAGTAGTTTTGGGATGAAGATGTGACTTTAAAGGATTGTCATCTTGGATTTTCTCCAAGTGCCCTTAATTCCTGTTAAAATACACCCACTTAAGAACTTGAATTTCAGGTTTTTTTCTCTGTATGATGATATGATGATTGCATGTAGAAAAATAATTACATTTTATTGGGAATCTGTAGCATCATAGAGGGTTTATTGCTGCAACAGATACAGTACTGCAAAGCTTTTGTCTTTTAACTTTTACAAGAAATTCCCATTGACTGTGAAGTGTGCACATTGAAATATAATATTGTTGACTGCCTTTCACCAGTAACAGTAGTGATCCAAAATGCATTGTTTGGGTGGGAGTGGCTTGAATTATAAGGGAATATTCAGCTTATGTGCAGTACTTTTTAAGATATTCATTACTTCCCACGTTGGTGGCAGCACTTAATTCTGTGTTGCGTCTTGTGGCTGTTTGGGGAAACAGGATGTCTAGCTATAACTTTACTGGAGAGGCTGTCCAGTTTTACATTTCAGTTTTCTCGAGACCTCCTATGTGAAACATTCAGAGCGCTGGTTTTGAGATATTTGGAATATTCATTTTGATTAGGGCTAATACAGCTTCAAGGCCGAGAGGTGATTTTAGAGGAGAATTTTGCTGGATCCTCCTTGAAGACCAGCAGCCTGAATGAGACAGGTCTTTTGAGAAAAGGCCCCATCAGGATGAGGAGCAGATAGGTTCTCCTTCTTAAAATTTATTCTCAAATGGATTTTTTCCCCCGATTTTAAATAATATACATATGTGTTTTGTTTGGAAGATACAGAAAGATAAAAATAACAGTAGAAATCCATCGTATTCCTACTGCGAGAACCACATTTAACTGGATGTATTTATTTAAAAACTAATTATGTTTGTGTATATCAGAGTTGTTCAACAGTGGCACTGGTAACATTTTGGGCTAGAGAGTTCTTTGTTGTGGGGGCTGTCCTGTGCACTGTGAGATACTGAACAGTTAGCATCCCTTGCTTCTGCCCACTAGACGCCAGTGGCACTCACTGCTGCTTCCCCCTCTCCCCCACCCCCTCCTGATTTTGACAACTAAAAATGTTTCCAGACATTGCTAGATGTCCCTGGGGAGCAAAATTGCCCTGGTTGAGAAGCACTGGTGTATATCTATGTATATGTATTCGCGTTTTTGCTCAATTGTAGTTTCTACCTCTTACTTGCTAGTGTTGGAAGCCAACCCAGACTAAAAGGAAAGTAAATTATAGATGATTGAGTCTAGTATTATAGACTCTCATTTGTTAGAGCGTTAGTTGAAGATTTAGTAGGTGTGCTCAGAGATGGAAATGTCAAGGCTTATGATATGATTATTTATAGGCTCAAAAGTTATTTTATACAATTCGTTCTTTCTTTTTTTTTTCTGAGACTGAGACTCCCTCTGTCGCCTAGGCTGGAGTGCAGTGGCGTGATCTCGGCTCACTGCAAGCTCTGCCTCCCTGGTTCATGCCATTCTCCTGCCTCAGCCTCCTGAGTAGCTGGGACTACGGGCGCCCACCACCACGCCTGGCTAATTTTTTTATTTTTAGTAGAGACGGGATTTCACCATGTTAGCCAGGATGGTCTTGATCTCCTGACCTCGTGATCTGCCTGCCTCGACCTCCCAAAGTGCTGGGATTACAGGCGTGAGCCACCATGCCTGGCCTATTTTATACAGTTCTTAATTTCTGGTTTGTTTATATGTATAATACAATTTGTTTTGATAATAGATGTCAGAATTCAGAAACCGGGATATTCACTATAGAGGGATTTATAGCTAAGCTGTTTTAATCAAAGCTATAATGAAAGTGAAACTGGTATTCAAAATAATTTTCTAAATACTTCATCCCTGTCTCTATGTATACCTTTTAGAAGCTATCTTGCCCTGCTTATACCTGGGCCAAGGGTAAGGGAGATACACATACACACACACACACGTGTGTGTGTATATATATGTATCTCATAAGCTGCAGAGAGTTTTGAAGAAAGTTATTTTAAATGAATGATTTTCAAAGTATTTTGAATTTTTTCAGCAAAAATTCCCTCATATGTGTCAAATGGAGTCTGTTGAAAAGAATATTTATAGGTGTTATTTAAATTTGAGGGTTTTCTGCTTAATTAACCAGTACATTGGGTTTCTTTCATGCAGGAAGACTGAAAGATGGCTTCAGAGGCTAAGATTTGTCAGTAGTAGATGCAATAGGAACTTTAGAGGATGTGGCATTAAATAAAATACTGGCCATCCGGTAGCTCACGCCTGTAATCCCAGCATTTTGGAAGGCTGAGAGGGGTGGATCACCTGAGGTCAGGAGTTTGAGACCAGCCTGACCAACATGGAGAAACCCCGTCTCTACTAAAAATGCAAAATTAGCTGGGCATGGTGGTGCATGCCTGTAATCCCAGCTACTCAGGAGGCTGAGGCAGGAGCATCCCTTGAACCTGGGAGGCGGAGGTTACAGTGAGCCGTGAATCGCGCCATTGCACTCCAGCCTGGACAACAAGAGCGAAACTCCGTCTCAAAAAACAAACAAAGAAAACACACTAACATATTTGCCAACACTGTTCGTATAGTTATTTATTTTGGACATGTCTCCTGTTGATTAGGTCATTTGTTTTTTTTTTTTTTTTTTTTTTTTAATGACGGGTCTCTAAGTGATCAAGAACTTACTAACTTATTAGTAAAACCAAATACGACAACTGAATTGTTGTAAACTGTCAGAACCTCTGGCTAGGTCTCCCGGGTTTGAATCTCAGCCCTATCCCTTTTTAGCTCCATAAATTCACCTGTTTATCCTGTTTTCTTATCTGCAAAGTCTGGGGAATGATGGTGCTGGTTTCAGAAGACTTTGAGAAGATTAAGTGCCTGGAACTTAGTGAGCACCTACTGTAGGTTACCTGTTATTTTAGTGGTCCCTGAGTTGACTGGTAGATTTGGTCACTGGAGGGCGTGAACAGCTTTCTTGTTTTGAAAGGTCTGAATAGTATTGATAACTCAGCCCTATTGTGTGCTCTGTGATTGTAAAGTTGTATTAATCTTATCTTTTTGTTATATACTCTCATGTCATAAAATCGTTTGGTGTAGGAACATACAAACTGTATATCCATGGTGATCATGAGAGGAAGGAGGAAAAATATATGTGATTTTATTCTTACATTTACAGAAATTTTCCTCTGCTCTGACTATACTTCAGCACACTGAATGCGAAGTGGTGATGGTGTGGAAACCAAACAGGTGTTTCATTAGCTTATTTTCAAGAAGTAATTGTGTGTATGCAGGATACATCTTCGTGTACCTTTTTACTTTGCCTTCAAAGTCAGAAACTGCGATTCCTTGTGATCCACACATAGGTGATGTCCACCTGACCTGCTCTGCCCTGCAGGGCCTTCTGTGTCAGTCCTCTGGGACGCCCACTCCAACCCGACCCTTGGCCAAGCATGTCCAACACGTATCTGTTGAATTAATGAATGCAACAGCCCCGTTGTTCATTCAGGGCCTGTCCTTCTGGACTCTTGCCCTGCAGTGGCATTGTCATCGTTTCTCCCTCTTTGAGTTTCCTGTAGTGTCTTTGTTTTTTTGTTTGTTTTCTTTTTTCTTTTGAGACTGAGTGTTGCTCTTGCCGCCCAGGCTGGAGGGTAATGGCGCGATCTCAGCTCACTGCAACCTCCGCCTCCTGGGTTCTAGTGATTCTCCTGTCTGAGCCTCCTGAGTAGCTGGGATTACAGGCATGCGCCACCACGCCCGGCTAATTTTTGTATTTTTAGTAGAGACTGGGTTTCACCATGTTGGTCAGGCTGATCTTGAACTCCTGACCTTGTGATCTGCCTGCCTCAGCCTCCCAGAGGGCTGGGATTACAGGTGTGAGTCACTGCGCCTGGCCCGTGTCTGTGTTTTTCTCCTTTATCTTGTGCATGCCTTGTTGCCTTAACTGAGTTCTCCTTTGAGGGTCTGGGCTGCTAAGGGTTGGTGCCCTGCTGCGGCCACAATGTCCTGCATACAGTAGACATTTAGTACTGCCCATGAAGTCATCCTGGTGGAGGAGAGCCAGTTGTCAGTGTCTTGCCTAGTTCCCCTATTTATGAGGTTGGCTAAGTCTGCTAGTAACAGGTGAAATGCCTTAAATGTTGATTTCCTAGTATTGTTTGACAATCACATTTAAAAAAATCAGCTCTAGCTGCAAGAAGAGCAGTCTAGAATCTGTTCTTTCAATCCATTGAGACTTCTTTGAGAAGAGAAGCCTCGCTTTGGTGCCCCATGATTAGCAGGTTTGGGAACCAGGGACAGGTGCTGAGTAGGAGCAGCCGTTACCTAATACAGAATCATGTTGGTGCTGGGCAGTGCTGGGCAGGCTCGGTGCTCCACTGCCCTTATTTGTTCATTTAGCAAAGATGGACCTTTGGGGCGGGCCCATTAGGTCCCCAGAGATACACTGATGAATAAGAAAGAGTCTGCTTTTAAAATTGTCAAGTTGATTTTCCTGCATCTTAAGTCAGAGGGTGTAGATAACGGAAATTGGTAGAAAGTGAAACAGGAAATGATACATTGAGATTCTGAGTTTTTGTTATCACAGGTACTGTGTTCTGTAACAGCATCTTGCTCCAGTGACTCATTGACCAGTATTTGGTAATCTTTTTGTCATAGAGATTTATTTTTGGTTTAATCAACTTCTATCAACATGAAAAAATAATAACATGGGTTGGGCACTGGCATCATTTAAATTCTTTATGAGTATTAACTCATGAACACACTAAAGACTATGAAGTTTACAGATGAGAAAATTGAGGCACAGAGCAGCGAAATTACTTGGCTCAAGGTAATAAGAAAGTGACAGTGCTGGGATGTTAAACCAGTGAGTGTTTAACTACAGAGCCCAAGGTTTTAGCCATTACGTATGTTGTGTGAGTTTCAGTACCGTTTGACCAGAAAAACACTATTATGGTGGTAAAGTTTCTGTGTCTGAGGGAAAGCATGTCACATTCTATTTTGATTCAGAAAAAGTTGCTAAGTGAAGTTCCCATAATAGTCATATCCACATGCAGTTAAGAAACAGCTGGCTCATACTCAGCTCTGCAGATGTTTATTGAGCACGTACTGCAGGCCAAGCAGTGCGTGTCAGGGATGTTATTACAGTAGACAAAAAAGAAAAAACACCTGCCCTTGTGATGCTTGCAGTCTAAATGGAAGCATAGAGATAGACAGTAAACAAGACAGAGAATAAATTTTAAGTAATTTAGTCAGTTCAAAGGTCATACATGTTATGTGGTGGCAATGTGGGGTGGTGATGTGAGTTGTGGTTTTAAGAGGTCAAAGTGTACCACTCTGAAAGGGCAGTATTTGAACCAATCTTTGAAAGTGGTGAGAGAGAACAGGCAGTGCAAAGGCCCTGAGGCACTTCCCAAGAGGCAGTGGGGGAATTACATGCTTTTGACCCTGCCCTTTGTGGTTGGCAAGATCAGACTGGTAATACCCTGGGACCACAGTCAAGTGCTGAAATATAGGAACTGAGAGAAGAGGCACCCCGCTTTGGAGAGGTCAGCTAAGGCTTAGGGACAAGGGAGGCCTTAGAGATCTGCAGCAGCAAGTGTGTGCCTGGGGCCTAGCCCAGAGCCTTGCCTGGTAGACAGTGAAGTTCATCGTTTTCGCTCAGACATTTTCAGTTGGAGCCCAGGGTGCCTGCTGCAGTGTGGTTGTAGGGGTAGGGCTGGGTGTGTCAGGGCCTGTGTGGGACAGTGCTGCATGCTGGTGAAGAACTTGGTGTGCATCTGACCAGCTGGAAGGAGCCATCGTAGGTTCTTGAGCAGGGACTGACGCGATGACATGGAGTGCTGGGTCGTTACTGTGTGATAAGGGTGATAAAGAGTGAGTGATAGGAGGAGACTGGTCTGTGCTGCACAGAGTGCGATGGTGCACAGGATGGTTGCGGGCAGCAGTCTGCAGGCAGAGGAGAAAGCTGCGTTTGTCTTTCTAATGCAGCCGGGCTACTGATGGTGTGGGCTGTTGTGTTGGAAGAAATGACAGGTAGGAACTGGGTTTCCTGTGAGTGGGTAGGTCTTTCTGGTAGGAGGTGAAGGGAGGGGAGCAGTGCAAGATGACTATAAGATTTGCCCAGGGGTGGCCGGGTGCAGTGGCTCACGCCTGTAATCCCAGCACTTCAGGAGGCCGAGGCGAGTGGATCACAAGGTCAGAAGTTCGAGACCAGCCTGGCCAACATAGTGAAACCCTGTCTCTACTAAAAATACAAAAATTAGCCAGGTGTGGTGGCATGTGCCTATAGTCCCAGCTACTCCGGAGGCTGAGGCAGGAGAATTGCTTGAACCCGGGAGGCGGAGGTTGCAGTGAGCTGAGACTGCGCCATTGTATTCCAGCCTGGGCGACAGAGAGAGACTCTGTCTCAAAAAAAAAAAAAGAAAAAGAAAAGAAAAGAAAGAAGCAATGGTTAACACATGTTCTTTTTCAACAGGGTGATTCTGAAGAGGGTCTGGAGGAGCCTTCTCAAGAACAGAGGTAAGGAAAAAGTGGGGCTGGAAACCTACATGCTGAGTGTCCCTGCCTACTTTGGGTGCTCTCTGAAGTCTCAGTGTATGTCTGTGTTTATGTGTTTGGTGTTAACCTGTAATACACCTTTCTCTTTGGCTTTTGTCTTGCCTATACCCTCTAATAAATTAATACGACTTTGTTTTAAAATAAGGTTGTTTAGAAAGCTGTTAGAAATAGCCCCTCCTTCGCCACTCACCAATTTCACTTTTTCCATGATGTGCTTGTGCCCTCCCTCTTGTTTATAAACATCTATTGAGTGCCAGGCACCATGCTGGGTGGTGAACATGAAACACAAACAAGACCTCTGTTTCATGTAGTGGGCAAGTAGGTCTTTACTGTCGGTAAAATGATTATGCTTATGACAAGAGCTATCAATAATTAGTTTCCTGTGGTAGAGAATAATGAGGTGGATGGGGTGGTCAGGTGAGGCTCCTTTTAGGAGGTGACATTCCAGCTGAAGTCTGGAGGAAACAGGAGCAGCCACACAGCAGTGGGAACAGTACTTTGGTCAGAGGGAATGAAGGTGCAAAGGCCCTGAGGCTGACAGCCCTGCCAGCGATCCAGGAACTTGGAGAAGTCCAGTGTGGTTTGTAGGATGGTGAGATAAGGTGTGTACGCCTTTAGAAGTCACAGTAAGGAATTTGGGTTTTATTTTTAAGTGTGGTATGAATTGTTAAAGAATTTTAAGCAGGGGACTAGCAAATCAAAAAACATGAATTACTTTTTTTTTTTTTTTTTTTTTTTTGAGACAGTCTCACTCTGTCCCTCAGGCTGGAATACAGTGGTATGATCTCGGTTCACTACAACCTCCGCCTCCTGGGTTCAAGCGATTCTCCTGCCTCAGCCTCCCAAGTAGCTGGGATTACAGGCACATGCCACCGTGCCTGGCTAATTTTTGTATTTTTAGTAGAGACGGGGTTTCTCCATGCTGGCCAGGCTGGTCTCAAACTCCTGACCTCAAGTGATCTGCCCGCCTTGGCCTCCCATAGTGCTGGGATTACAGGCATGAGCTACTGCACTGGGCCCTGTGAATTCCATTTTTTAAGAGAATACCATGGGGCAGTCTTGGTCACTTGTCAAATTGGATCCCTTGGAGCTACATGAAGACACTCTTAAGTGGTGTATAAGTAGGAGGATAACTTGCAAGGAATAGGCTTCCAGATCCCCAGGGTCTATGTGTCTCCTAAAGCTGATCTGTCTGAGTTGTAAGTTACCATTTTCCCCCTCTGCTTTCACAATCTCATTTCTCCACTTTACAAAAGAAAGCTGTATCTTTCACCCAGCCCCAATCCTGCTGTTGGCTTCATTTTGGGCAAAGAGACAATTTGAAATATTGGTGTTTGTTAGGAAAAAGTGATGCACTTTGATTAGATGATAAATTCTTTAGTAACTTTGGTGGTTTTCAGATTGTTGCTTTTAGTAAAACTGAAGGAGGACCCAGTGAATTTGACAACTGATAGATCATTCAGGTTACTTTTAATGATGGCTTACTATGTGATTTTTAGATGAAACACGGAGGTATTTTAGAGAATGTGGGGACAGTGCTGTAATGAAGATATTTCCATACTCGTCTGTTTATGTCAACAAGCTTTTTCAGTACTTACATTAAAAAAAAAAATTAAAAAAGGATTAAGTTTATAAAAAACCTGTCTCATTCTAGTAGTAAGTAATGTTCACATGAAGCAGCTGGGGGGAAAACAGCTCTGTTCATCTCATTAAAGGATGCATTTTCAATAAGATTTTACTTTCTATGTTTTATTACCTATCAAAATTTGTAGAACTTGTTGGTTTGATCAATTGTATGCATTCGGCCCTCTGTATCTGTGACTTCTGCATTCGTGGATTCAACAAACTGGATCGAAAATACTCAGAAAAAAAAAAAAATGTATCTGTACTGAATATGTACAGACTTTTCCTTGTCATTATTCCTTAATATGGTATAAAAACTATTTACATAGTATTCACATTGTATTAGGTATACCTGGCCCTGTGAATTCCATTTGTAAGAGAATAGGTATTACTAGTAATCTAGAGATGACTTAAAGTATACAGGAGGATGTGCATAGATTATATGCAAATACTGTATACCATTTTATATCAGGGACTTGACCATCTTCAGAATTTGACATTCTTGAGACGTCCTGGAACCAATCCCTCAGGGATCCGACTATACTAATACAAATTGTATTGATAACTTTTTTTTTTTTTTGAAACAGAGTCTCACTCTGTCACCCAGGCTGGAGTGCAGTGGTGTGATCTCGTCTCACTTCAACTTCCCCCTCCTGGGTTCAAGTGATTCTCCTGCCTCAGCCTCCTGAGTAGCTGGGATTGCAGATGCATACCATCACGCCTGGCTAATTTTTGTATTTTTAGCAGAGATGAGGTTTCACCATGTTGGCCAGACTGGTCTTGAACTCCTAAGTTCAGGTTATACACCGGCGTCAGCCTCTTAGAGTGCTGGTATTACAGGCGTGAGCCACCACGCCTGGCCTGTATTGATGACTTAATTCAGAAGAAAGAAAAGTAATATTTAGACCTTATGGTCATAGGAAAAATTTTTTAAAAACCTGAAATTTCAATTTATATTTATAGTCTTGTAGCGGAAGGCTTTGAACATAAATTCGTATTCAGTTAAAATTCCTTGGGTGACGTGGAATAGAAATGATTTCATGGAGGAAAAGGAACAATATAAAATATCCAGCCATGAAGTTTATTTTTGTATTTAAAAAAAAGCATAATGGTGGATATCATTTCAGTGGTATTTAGATTCCATTGAATATATTTTAAAAAGGGATTGTGAGTTTTATTAAAATTACCAGTATGTACAGTGTGGCAGAGATTACATTTTTACAGCTGGTAAACGCTCACAATTGTAAATGCGACACAACTTAAACATCCTTTTTGGGTGTATGGGAGCAAGAAAAGTTGAGGAATGTTGATATCAGGGTAGGGGGTTGGTAGTGGATGGAGGAAATGGAACATTTTGAATATATTCTTCAGGTGGGACAGATCCTTTACTTGTTGAATTTGTTGTGGAGTGTGAGGGAAGGAGAAATCACGGAGAGAAAGCATCTAGATTTTGGCTTAAATGTCTGGAGAGATGGTGATGACTGTGCCGGGAAAGGATTTAGTGGGGAAGGAATCAGAAACTGTGTTCGGCTGCCTCCTAGGAATCTCAGACTTGATATGACGCGTCTACAGGGAGATGGTGGGTAGAGAGTTGGTATCTCTCTGGAGCTTAGAGGCCAGGGCTGCAGACCCAGGTGTGGGTGTGTGCAACCCATAGACAGCTGTGTTGCAAGTGCCTTTGTATTTGTTTTCTTTTGTAGATGCAGTTCTCTCCATTCTTATTATTTAGAACTAGTTTCTTTCTTTTTGCCAGTTTTTTCAAAAATCAAACTTTAGGGTATTCGTAGATTTTATCCTTATTGGTCTTTTCACACAGCATCAGATTATCAGACTGAAAGATGTGGGAATGAGGGAGAATAGTGTCCTTTTTGACAATGACATATAAAAAAATAAGTTTTACATCATGCCTGTGTACTTGCAAGCATATATATGGATGTATGAATATATACATGTGTATAATCGATGTACTTATTGATTTATAAAAATGAATTAAAGTTTCAGAAAATAATACTCTTGCTGCCTGCAATGTATTCTATTTTCTATTGCATTTTGTTTTATCACCTGCTGGCTTTATTTATTTTTTGGTAACAGCTTGATTGAGATGTTGTTCACATAGCATATAATTCACCCATTTAAAGTGCACAGTGGGTTTTCAGCATATTCAGAGTTGGATAACCATTACGACAATCAATTTTAGAAGAACATTTTGTCTTCTCAAAAGAAGTGCCTTACCCTTTAGCCATCAGCCTCCAATCTCCTATCCCTGCCTGGATTCATTTTAAAACTCAATACATCATAGTTCACAGTCTGATCAACCTTGATTTAGATGTTTTATCTTCCTGATATTAAATATTCCAGTATTTTCTCTTTTACTTCTACTTTTTAAAAACTTGACGTGTAAGCCTCTTTGTTTCTTTTGGCTTTTCTTGGGTTGAGGTCTGTTCCTCATGTGTAAAGAAATGATCATGATGTGGGTGGGATGCTGCCTTTAAAAACCTTTGTGTCCATGTTTTGAAAATGCAGATTCTGGAGCTGTCTCCAAGAATTAGCTCTGTAAGTGTAATGTTCTGTGATTGGCAAATTAGTCAGCTGCGTACTTACTATTCATTTACCTTCTACCTTCTTCATTTTGTAACTTCTCCAAAACCCATCTAATTTCTTGCTACTTTGAAAAGAAAACTTTTGCTTCAGAGTAGATTTAAGTTTATAGAAAAATTACAAAGATAGTACAGAGATGTCCTGTATACCCCTCACCCATTTAACCCTAATGTTAATATCTTATATTACTGTGGTACGTTTGTCCCTGAGAAACCAACATTAGTATCTTACTATGAGCTAAACTTCACACTTTATTCACATTTTACTAGTTTTTCCCTAATGTCCTTTTTGGAGGCAAGTCATTAAGTGAAGTTGAGCTTCACCGACACAAATTATGTGAAATTCTGTATGGGAGATTTGTCATTTCTCATTTATTTATATCTTGTGAGCTCATGGATATTTATACTTTGGGTTATAATCCAATATTAGATTTGCCCTGCTGTTTTAATGTCATTTATCCTTAATCTTATTTATGAAGTTATGAACATTTGTTTACACATTTTTCGAACTTTGTTGTGGTTTTAATTTTAATAACTCCCCCATGATACCAGCTTACTGATGGTCAGGTGAGCTTAAAGTCAATAGAAGCACCATTTATCAATTCCACAGAATGAATGCATTGTCTCTTAAGAATCCATACAGAGGAGTCACTCCTAACTTGGGACCTGAGAAATACATTTGACTGTGAGGCAGTCTTAGCATGTTCCCCAAATGTAAAGGAAGCACTGATGTCTGTGACTGGACAGATAGAATCGAAGGTCTCTGTTTTACTGGCAAGACTGCCCAAGGTGGGGCTGGAATGGGACCAGTGTGAGTTCTGGGCAGGAGGCTTCCTAGAGCAGCTTGCCTGTTACCTCAAAGTCTGGGAAAGCTTTCAGGGTAATTGGCCTCATTGAAGATTTTGTTTATGTTTTCCTGCCTTCATCTTCTGTGGATGCTATGTAATTGTATTTGGTCGAAAGCCAGAAAAGCAATATTTGAAAAACGTTCTTCCCTCTTTCCTCTTTATCCCCATTTTTCCCTGGGTATTCTTAAATATCAACAGTAATCTGTTCCTTTGCTGAGAAAGAAAGATCGTTTTTGGGAATTCAGCGATGAGAGCAAAGGGGAACTGACTTCAGCTCTTACTAGATTTGAATGCTCTGGGAAGCATGTCTGGCTCTCTCTATATCTCTGTCTGGTAAGCCTTTTTTTGAGTTGTATTTGAATAGCAAAAGTTTAAGCATTGACAACGTATGAGTAGTATATTACTTCAGGTTTTAAAAATGGTTATAAAAATCATAAATACTGTCTAGGTACAATGTCTATGAAAGGTTTTTTTTTTTGGTGGCTTTTTGTTTTTAAAATGTACTTTTATCTGATTAGTAGTAACAGCAGCAAAATGTGTTCTTCTGAAATAGTTTAACACCAGTGAAAGGTGGATCTTGGGAGCCAGAACCTGAAGAGAATCTCATTGTCCTGTCAGCAACATACCGGAAGATATAATTGCAGACAAGAACGACTTAATCTTTAGGGACACTCGCTTTTGGCAGTGAAGGATCTCAGACCCCCTCAGGGAATGGAACTACTTCTCACTTTTCTTTGTTATTCAGAAATGGAAGTTCCAGGCTGGATGCAGTGGCTCATGCCTGTAATCCCAGGACTGTGGGAGGCCAAGGTGGGTGGATCACCCGACATCAGGAGACCAGCCTGGCCAAAATAGTGAAACCCGGTCTCTACTAAAAATACAAAAATAAGCCGGGCATGGCGGCATGAGCCTGTAGTCCCAGCTACTCGGGAGGCTGAGGCAGGAGAAGTGCTTGAACTCAGGAGGTGGATGTTGCAGTGGGCTGAGATCGCGCCACCACACTCCAGCCTGGGCGACAGAGCAAGACTCTGCCTAAAAAAAAGAAAGAAAAAATACATGGGAAGTTCCTTTCCTGTTGATAGGATCTCATACTTTTTAACCTGAAGTATCTCCCCAGGGTTCCACTGGGGACCTTCCTATTTTCCCACCATGTCATCTCCCTAGGTGACCTGGCCTGTGCCATTCGTTTTAAAAAAATTAAAAAAAAATTTTTATGGCTACATAGCAGTGTATATATTTGTTGCTCAGTTGGCTTTTTACATACTCTCTGTATAGAAGGAAGTTGGACGTGGATCGTGCCTTCTCCCCAGAGTTCTCCTTTAGCTTGCAGGTGCCACAAAATTACTGTGTCCTGAACTGAGCTCCTGGGCCTCTCTCTGTCCCCAATTCCTGTGCCTGCTGTCACAAGGTGTGGTTGAGTCTCATTCACGTGGTCTCCTTCCTCCATTCTGTAGCCACTGCATCCTGTTCTCCTCATGCGCGTCTGTCCTACATCTTTTCCTGTCATCCCTTTGAAGAACAGCCTTTTACGGACTGCACTACCTTGGGGATGAAGTGCAGGGTCCTGAGCATGGCATCAGTGATGTAGAAGCCCTTTGGGGATTGAGGCCTCTTCAGCCTCTTCCTCCAGTCTCACTTTCTGGTCATTCACCTGGGCTCTTTTTTGCCAAAACTTTACTCTTCTCTTTCCCAGCCATCTCCCTCCGTCCTGCTTTCCATAGCACCCTGGCACTTATCTTAGCACAAGGCCGTTACTTCTCTGTTTGGAAATTACCCTTCTCAGGGTTCCCAAGTTTCTGAGTCTCATGCACTTGTCTCCCTAGCACCTAACCTCATACCTGACACCTGGGTGAAGAGCTGACCCCTGGGTGAAGAGCTGCTGAAGGAATGCAAGCTCATACTTTTACATTTAAATCTTTTAAATTGATTACTTGTTAGTTTTGCACGTCCTCCATGTTCAAGCCTGTAAACTGTATTTGCCATTGAAACAACAGGACTCGTATTTGTGTTATAGGCTGTATTCTTTTATTTTTATTTTTTGAGACAGGGTCTCGCTCTGTCACCTAGGCTGTAGTGCAGTGGCATGATCTCGGCTCACTGCAACCTCCGCCTCCTGGGCATAAGGGATCTTCCCATCTCAGCCTCTTAAGTAGCTGGGACCCTGGTCACCTGCCACCACAGCTAGCTAATTTTTGTATTTTTTTGTAGAGTTGGGGTTTCACTTTGTTGGGCAGTCTTGTCTTGAACTCCTGGGCTCAAGTGATCCACCCACCTTAGCCTCACGAAGTGCTGGGATTACAGGTGTGAGCCACCTCGCCTGGCCCAGAGACTGTATTAGTATTATTATTTTTTGAGATGGAATCTTGCTCTGTCACCAGGCTGGAGTGCAGTGGCACGATCTCGGCTCACTGCAACCTCTGCCTTCCAGGTTCAAGGGATTCTCCTGCCTTAGCCTCCTGAGTAGCTGGGACTACAGGCACGTGCCACCACACCCAGCTAATTTTTGTATTTTTAGTAGAGACAGGGTTTCACCATGTTGGTCAGGATGGTCTTGATCTCTTGACCTCGTGATCCTCCTGCCTTGGCCTCCCAAAGTACTGGGATTACAGGTGTGTGCCACTGCGCCCAGCCGAGGCTGTATTTTTATACTGAGTTACTGTAGTTGGTGTTTTTGTTTTTTTTGTTTTGTTTTGTTTTTTTTTTTTGAGATGGAGTCTTGCTCTGTCGCCCAGGCTGGAGTGCTGTGGCGCTATCTCGGCTTACTGCAAGCTCCGCCTCCCGAGTTCACGCCATTCCCCTGCCTCAGCCTCCTGAGTAGCTGGGAGTACAGGCGCCTGCCACCATGCCCGGCTAATTTTTTTTTTTTTGTATTTTTAGTAGAGAGAGGGTTTCACTGTGTTAGCCAGGGTGGTCTTGATCTCCTGACTTCGTGATCCGCCTGCCGCCTCAGCCTCTCAAAGTGCTGGGATTACAGGCGTGAGCCACTGCATCTGGCCAATTAGTGTGTTCTTAGAGAGGATGGGTTATTCACTCTATCCGTGTATAGCCTTATGGTACCTTCTACAGGGTGCTGTGGGTCCTGGGAACTTTGCAGAATGAATGCATTCAACCATGGTCTGTGCAGCTATAACAATGTAAATTTTTTTTTGACTGTTATACAGCTCATAATTTAGGTGTTCTCCTTAATATTATACAGATTTTTAAACAGGGTTGTTGGTATATATTAAAATTGTATTCAAGCCACAAAAACCTTTTTTTAGGTGAAAAAAATGTGAAGTTTTTAGCAAAGCTTTTGGCACTTATATAGTTATTTAGCCTTCAGTTGAAATAAATCAGAAAAACAGTACAGTGGGATCAGAATACTAATTTTGGTTTTCATTGAAATTTTTAGTTCCTAAAAACTTTTATTTCATTAATTTTTTGAGACAGAGTTTTGCTCTGTTGCCCAGGCTGGATTCAGTTGTGCTGTCATAGTGAACAGCAGCCTGGACCTCATGAGCTTAAGCAGTCCTCCTGCCTCAGCCTCCCCAGTAGCTGGGGCAACAGGTGCATGTCATCATGCCAGGCTAATATTTTTTTTATTTCGTTTTTGTAGAGACGAGGTCTTCCTATGTTGCCCACAGTAGTCTCTAACTCAAGCAGTCTTCTTGTCTCAGCCTTCTAAAGTGTTGGCATTACGGGCGTGAGCCATCATGTCTAGTCCCTAAAAACACTTTCAGTTCCTCCTAGATAATATGTTTTACAAGCACCAGGGTGATTAGGTTTGTATTCATTTTTATCTTTATATTGAAAGGTTATTTGAACCTTTAATAATTCCATATTAAAGAATTACTTAATTCTTTAAGAATTTTGAAAAAAAAATCTTGAAGGGTTAGTCTAGAATAAAAATAGGCAAAATATTTCATTAATGTCAACAAACTGAAACAAAAAAGTAGAATTAAGGTCTGAGGAAGCTGGAGATTATACGTAAATGTGGTGAGGCAGTTCCAGAAACTCAAGTGTTCCTTACTTTTGAGACTAGAAATTGCCTTTGGGAGAAGTGGTTTAACTCAGCACTAAAGTCTGAATCAGCTTTGCTTCATTCCATATGCAACTCAGTGGCTTGACTACTTATTGCTATACGTCATAATATTTAACAGCAAAATAACTTCATGGAATCTTTCAGTAAGATGTGCATTCTGAAGAAAGAGCTAGACAAATCCAACAACCCAGGAAGAGACTTAGGAGGCTGGGTGTGGTGGCTCATACCTCTAGCACTTTGAGAGGCAGAGGTGGGAGGATCGGCTTGAGCTCAGCAGTTTGATACCAGCCTGGGTCACAAAGTGAGACCCTGTCTACAAAAACAAAACAAAACAAAACAAAAAAAGTGGGATGTGATGATGTGCACCTGTAGGCCCAGCTACTCGGCAGGCTGAGGCTCACTTGAGCCCGGGAGGTTGAGGTTGCCATGAGCTGTGATTTTGCCACTGCACTCCAGCCTGGGTGACAGAGAGACCCTGTCTCTGAAAATAGTCAAAGGCTATGAGAAGCTTGTTTTAGGCAAGAATGCAGGTACTGCTGTGTGAGAAAGAGAAGAGACTTGGATGTTTTGCTGTTGAGAACCAAACTTACATTTCTTAGGAAGGCTTATAGCTAGAGAGTCAGGTAAAAGCTGACATTTCGGCTTCTCTTACGTGGTGGGCTTTGTGCTTCAGATTGCTTTCACTCGCCACGCTGGGTCAGTGAGAAATGAACGTACTTTTTGGATGGATTCCAACATCGGCAGCAGTATTAATTCTGTGAGGGTGTTCTGGATATGTTGTGATATTAAGCTTCTTATTGCTTAAGAAAGTAGCAGAGCTTGGAGTTTCCAGGCTCAAAGGAGAAATTTCCCAAGGCAGTCTTCTCTGTCTAGGAACACCTATCTCAAGATAATGGGGTCTCCTGGGAGCTTGTTACTTGTTTTAAGTGAATTGTCATCAAAGTATTAGTTTGTTGTTTGAGTCTTCAACATATGAAATATGACCCCGAAGTAAATAGTAATTTCCCCCCATCAATTAAACAAAAGAATGTTGTCATGTTACAAATAATTACTGTGGTAGTCTAGGCAGTATTTCACAGATGTGTGGTGCCCAATTAATATGTTTTTGGAACCATTGTTTTAGCATTGTCTTTGCAACCAATTTATAAATGATATGAGAAAAAGTCTTGTTTGCTTATTGTAGTCTTTCTCAATGTTTTCTCCAAAAGTAGTAGGGATGTAGCTTTTAAAGTCTACTATAAGCATGAAAATTCTTCAGAAATTAAAAAAAAAAAAAACGACTTCAACATTTGTTGAGAATTTAAATACTACTCACTGTTTATTCCTTTTTGTTATTCTCCAAAAATCATCTAGTACAATGTATGTTTCAGGAAGGTGACCATATTTAATTCATTGCATTGCCTTCTCTAACATACATATTGACATCCCAGTTTGAGAAACATTCTCCAGTCCCTATTGTTTTTACCCAGTTTATTCAAGTATTTAATTTGGAAAACATGGCTCCAAATGACACATGCCTATTGGATTAAAACTGAGCTTCTTCTGTAGGAAAGATGATTTGCCCTGCTGTGAAGTGTGCAGACACCTACTGGCGCATTTAAAGGTGGATCCCAGAGAATAGCTTCAGGAAAAGCATAGTCATAGCGTGTGGCCTGCCAAGTGGACCATTGTAAAATGTATATAGTAAATAGTTCATATTGATATTGTGCCTTGTACAACATTGACTTTCAGGGTTGTAACTACCTTGTGGATGTTGCTGCCACTAAATTATTTACAATAGGTGAGGTTCTGTTTGAATTACAATCCAGTGTTCGATTGATAGTTACAACAGGTGTATGTAGTATGAATTTTTGGTGGAGTAATTCTTCTAGGATTGTGATTAATCCTGTTTCTTCAAATCAGATCATGTTAATCCACTTAATCCGTAAAAAGTGGATTTAAGTAATTGCCCTTGTGTAAATCTTATGGTTTACAAAGGGCTTTCACATGTATCTTCCTTATGTAACCAGGTGGGTATGTGGTAGTATTCTCGTTTTATGGATGAGGAGACAGATTCATCAAGGTAAAACAATTTGTTGAAGGTTATAGAGCTATGAAGTGACAGAACATGTGCATGATCTTAGGTGTCCTCTCTCTTTTAGTGCATACTTCTCTACTTTGGAGTGGAAAACCGCTTTCCTAGTAAGATCTACAGCTGTCTGTCGAAGGAGACTAAGTCCAAGATTAATGTATGGAAGCAACTGAATACTTTATTAGGCCCTAGTATTATATGGTTCCTAGCAAATCCCTGAAAAAAATGAGCATGACTCATGTAAGATAGACCCAGGGTTGGTCCTTCAGTAATATTTTACTGTATGCTAGATAACTTCTTTAGTTTTATGCTAATTCTAAGTGTGGATTATCCACAGATATTCAGCTGCATAGCTTTTGAAATATGGAAAATTTAAATCGGAAATTTTGGGATTACTTTGTGGAACGCATGCCATTGTAAACATGTGCTGAGAGGTTGCCTTTAGAGGAGCTGTCCTGTCAGCTTGCTTTGCTTTGGGATTATTTTCAGCAGCAAGTAACAAAACCCTGACTCAACCAGCTCAAACAATAAAGAATGCATGATGTCATTTAACAAGAAGCCTGGAGGCAGGGTGGTTCTGGGTTGGTTTACTCAGCAGGTTAGTGTCAGCACCTGGGAGCCTGGGTCTTCGGACCTGTCTGTTCTGCTGGACTCCGTGTGCTGTGCATCTCCCCTCACGTTTGCAGGAGGTCTGTGTGCTTCACAGCCTCCCACCTGAACATCCAAAGGCAGGTTAAAATAATCCCCCGGCTACTTTCTCAGAAGTACTCCCCAGCAGACGTCCCCTTCACATCTTACAGGTGGGTCTGCACTCACCTCGAACCACTCACCCGCCCACGCCTGTGGAGTGGTGGAACCACGGAATCAGCTCTGTCCCGCAGGGTTTAGTCATAGGAAGCACAACCCGGCTTTGCCTAAGTGGGAGGAAGGGAAGGGGCGGTGGAAGGCCGACAGCAGTGTGTGCTATGCTGAGGGAGTCACCTGAGCTCAGCGAGAAATGAGCGGTCTAGGGCAGTGTTTCTTGAAGCCCGGTCCAGGGACCTAAATCAGCATCGCTTGGGAACTCGATAGACTGGCCGGTTCTCAGACTCCACCCCAGACCTGCTGTGAATCAGAAGCTGTAGGGGAGGCGCCCAGAGATCTGTTTTAACAAGCCCTCCAGGTGGCTCTGATGCATGCTCAAGTTTGAGAACCATTGGCCCAGGGTGAGGCAGCTCAGGGACCACATTACAAAATACTCTTTTTGTGGAGGATTAAATAATGAGAGGTAGAAATGGTCTTGTAGGTAAAACAGTGCTGGAAATTGGGAGATGGTTGCTTTTCAGCCTGAGTTACCACCACTGGCCCAGGATTTTATCAAACCTAGAATCCATACGTATTCTCTTCATAGGGTATGGAGTGTTAGCTGGTGGATCCAGTGTGTCTGAAGAAGTTCTGCTGCAATGATGCACATGGGGGTGGGGTTCCAGGCTGAGCTTTGGTGTCCACCTATCAGGGTCTCATATGTCCTAGCATGCCTGGTAAACAGGTGGGTTAGGCCATCGCAGGTCAGCTTCCAGGGGAGGACTGAGGAACCTTCTCAGGGAGAATTCATTCATTATAAGGGAAGTGAGTTTGGCAGAAAACCTTGGCCCAGTAACAGAAAGTCTCAGTTGTTGGATGGGAGTGGCCACTCATAGCACAGGGTGGTGTGTGTACTCAGATCTGCCTCCTGGCCCAGGCCCCTGTGGAGCTGTGCAGGCGTGTGTGTGTGTGTGTGTGTGTGAGTGAGAGAGCCTGGTGGGCCTGTGACTGAGGGGGGTGTGTGTGTGTGAGTGAGAGAGCCTGGTGGGCCTGTGACTGAGGGGGGTGTGTGTGTGTGAGTGAGAGAGCCTGGTGGGCCTGTGACTGAGGGGTGTGTGTGTGTGTGTGAGTGAGAGAGCCTGGTGGGCCTGTGATTGAGGCGGGGGTGTGTGTGTGAGTGTGAGAGAGAGGAGACAGGGACAAAGAGAGACACTTGTGGGCCTGTGGCTGAGTTGTGTGTGTGCATTTGTGTATGTAAGAGACAGAGAGACCCTTGTGAGCCTATGACTGAGGGGTGTGTGTGTATGTGTGCATGTTGAGAGAGACCCTGGTGAGCCTGTGACTGAGTTTTGTGTGCGTGTGTGTGTGAGACAGAGACCGAGACCCTTGTGGGTTTGTGGCTGAGTTTTGTGTGAGAGGTGGAGACCCTGTGGGCCTGTGGCTGAGTTGTGTGTAAGAGAGAGTGAGTGTGCATGAGTGCACCAGTGTGAGAGTGGGGTTGTTGGGGCGGGGGGAAGGATATTACTTAAGGCAAAACTGAAAGAAGTGTTCTAAAAATTCTGTGAGAAACTGGGGTGGGCGGAAGCAGCACGGGCGCTGCCCACCCCAAGGGGACTTCCACACCCCCTCCTGCAGCTGGAGGGCCAGGGCTGCCTGTGGGAGGAGTGGGGACTGGGCGCTGGTGAGGGTGGGGCCTGGAGGAGGCAGCCGGGAGCCTGGAGAGAAGGAATAAAATTGGGACAAGGGCCTGGGCCTGGGATAACCAAGTCTGTTGTGCCACTTATAGGGGAGAGGGGCCTCCCCAGCCACCCAGCAGCCCAGGGATTCCCGGCAGCTCTGTTGTGGTGGAATGAGAGCATTTGCCAGCTGAGGGGGCTGGATGGGGTAGGGCAACAGGAAGCAACTCAAGTTCAAGTGTGGTGTATTCATTTCCCAGGGCTGCCTAATGAAGTGCCACAAACTGCGTGACTTTAGAACAGCAGAAATGTATTCTCTCCTCACAGCCCGGAGGGTGGAAGTCCTCGGTCAAGCCGGCAGGGCCGTGCTGCCTCTGAAACCCTTGGGGAGTCCACCCTCGCCTCTTCCTAGCTTCTGCAGCCTCGCTGGCAGCCTGTGGGGTTTCTTGGCTTGCAGCTGCATCACTCCAGTCTCTTGTCGCACAGCGCTCTCCCTGGGTGTCTCCGTGCTTTCATGTGGCTGGTAGAAGGACACGAGTTATATTGAAGCAGAGGCCCACCCTACTCCAGTCCAGCCTCATCTGAACTAATTGCATCTGCACCAACCCTATTTCCAAGTCAGGTCACCTTCTGAGGTACTGGGGTTAGGACTTTGACATATCATTTTGGGGTTGGTGGAGACACAGTTTAACCCATAACACATAGTCCCCAGCGAGACTCATCTGTGAGCTCTTGTGAATGTGCCTCACCTGTTTTCCTTGCCCTCCCCCAACACCAGGGCTCCTGAGAAACGCCTTTTTGGTATTGGGCTGGTGATGTGTGAAGCGATCCACTGTGAAGCTTCCTTCCTGAGAGCTGCACGGACCAGTCTCCAGCCGCAGCCGCAAAACCCACGCAGTTTCTTCCCAGCTCGTTGAACCTGGCCTTTTGGTCGAATGGATTTTATTTCTGAATTATTTCTTTGTGTATCTGTAGGAGCATGTCCAAGGAAAATTCTTTATTTACACAAGATTGTGAGCGGTGGGGAGAAGTATTTTTTCTTTTTTTTTTTTTGAGACTGAGTCTCACTCTCTCACTCAGGCTGGAGTGCAGTGGCGCGATCTCAGTTCACGGCTGCCTCTGCCTCCCAGGTTCAAGCGATTCTCCTGCGTCAGCCTCCTGAGTAGCTGGGCTTACAAGCATGCACCACCACGCCCGGCTAATTTTTGTGTTTTTAGTGGAGACGGGGTTTCACCATGTTGGTCAGTCTGGTGTCAAACTCCTGACCTCATGGTCTGCCCGCCTCGGTCTCCCAAAGTGCTGGGATTACAGGTGTGAGCCCCTGGCCTGGCCCAATTTTTTTTTTTTCTTGCGGGAAATAAGTGGGCAGATTTAATAATGAGCAAATAGGCAAAACCATGAAATCAAACCTCGTTCCTTGCATCAGAATTCAGAAAAATGCGACTAACTGGTTCCAGGCTGTGTGTGCTGTGGTGTGTCTGTCTATGTGAGTATCTTAAACTTGTTTCATTATCAGTATAACTTAGCAAATGAATACGAGTTGATTCCCAGGCTGAAGCAGGTCTTGGGCCATTCTGTTGGTTTGCCAGGAGAATCCTTTTGTTATTTCCTGGAAATGCTTGAATCATAGATGAGTCTCTTCCCGCTTCCATGTATTTCAGCTGCAGTTTTCCAAGTGTATAATAGTGCTGTCCATAGGGAATAGCTGCTGTTACTGTGAATTGAAATACTTTTAGGTCTGCTTTCAGGTGGATAAATGTCACATCCAAATTGTGTGTTAGTTTGACTTTCATGTAACTTAATTAGCAGATTCATGCTTTGGGAAAATCTGATCTGTGATCCTGAAATTGATTACAGTTGGTGTAATTTGTGGGTAATTAGGGGCCTTTACAGTGACTACTCTAGTCATTAGAGGGCTGGAGTAATTTGAGGTTGAAATGTGAGAGTGAGATGGAGAAAGCCCTTGCTCTCTAGTCCTTAATCTTTTAATCCATTTAACCTGGGTTGTAAATTCAGGCCTTATTTTAATTTGAAAGTATGTTTAGGGAACTGGGAAGGGATTTCATTAATTCACCACTTTCAGGTCATATAGTTAAAAGAGGGAGGTTATTCCTAATTGTTTACTTGGGTAAACATAAAGTTATCGTGAGTTCTTGAAGGGCCCATGAAAGTTATGTTGCTGCTTGTTAGAAACAAAAACGTCTAGATTTAAAAAATGAGCGGCCGGGCGTGGTGGCTCACGCCTGTAATCCCAGCACTTTGGGAGGCCGAGGCGGGCAGATTATGAGTTCAGGAGATGGAGACCATCTTGGCTAACACGGTGAAACCCCATCTCTACTAAAAATAAAAAAATTAGCTGGGTCTGGTGACATGGGCCTGTAGTCCCAGCTACTTGGGAGGCTGAGGCAGGAGTACCGCTTCAACCTGGGAGGTGGAGGTTGCAATGAGCTGAGATCACGCCACTGCACTCCAGCCTGGGAGATAGAGGGAGACTCCATCTCAAAAAAAATTAAAAAGAAAGAAAGAAAAAGAGCCTAAAACCCAAAGAAAAGCACAAAAACAAGACCCCGTTCAGAGATGTCATATGGGTATTGTCTGTGTCGAAGTCAGAAATACATTTGTGGCATGTGGAATAGGATTTATGGACACATAGATATGAAGTAACGTGGTCTCTTGCTGAGTTTAAGGCCTGTCACGTAAATGCGCACTACTTGTTTTCTTTTTATTTCCACTTTTGAACTGGGGATAAAAGAGGAAACTGGGGAAGGAAAGACATGTTCCTAGATACCTAAACACCTGTAATATTGACTAATAGAAGAGAAGAGAGTAGGTGGGAAGTAAGTGCAATAGGAAACTGGTAAAGAGAGAAGAGAAAAAACCGTGTCTTGAGATGGATTGGAGGCATTTTTTGTCCACACACCTGCTTTGGGGATTTTTATCAGGTAGACGGTAATTATAGGTGTCAGTCTTATGAGAGTAAATCACTAGTCTTTTGTATTATTGTTTTCTCAGTCGTCCTTATCAGCTTTTTTGTTGCTCTGTAATCATTCATGTGGTAAGACTATTTTTTAGTCATGTAAATCTGTTTAGGGACAATTTAAACTATTTTGTCAAATTAGTCATTTTATTCTAAGTTATACATTTTATGCATTTATTTAGTATAGTGAAAGCCTTATATACACTATTAATATAATTAGTCCCTGGATATTTGGATTATTTTTTAGTAGTACTTTTTTAGAGTGTGGGTTTTTTTCTTTTCTTTTTTTGAGACAGGGTCTGGTTCTGTCACCCAGGCTGGAGTTCATTAGCCCAATCTCGGCTCACTGCAACCTCAGACTCCCGGGCTCAAGCCATCCTTCCACCTCAGCCTCCTGAGTAGCTGGGACTACAGGCACATACCACCATGTCTAGCTAATTTTTAAATATTTTTTGTAGAGACAAGGTTTCATCATGTTGCCCAGGCTGGTCTTGAACTCCTGAGCTCAAGTGATCTGCCCACTCCCCAAAGTGTTGGGATTGTAGGCAGGAGCCTCCACACCTGGCAGTTTTTTCCTTCTTGTTTTGAGATGGGGCCTTGCTCCATCACCGAAGCTGGAGTGTAGGTAGCATGATCATAGCTCGCTGCAGCCTTGAACTCCTGGGCTCGAGCGATGCCCCTGCCTCAGCCTTCCAGGTAGTGGGGACTATAGGTCCGTGCCACCTTGCTCAGCTAATTAAAAAAAAAAAAAAAAATTTCTTTGAAGATGGAGGTCTCACTGTGTTGCCTAGGCTGGCCTCAAACTCCTAGGCTCAACAATTCTCCCATTTCAGCCTCCCAAAGTACTGGGTTTACTGGCATGAGCCACTGCACATAGCCCAGTTTTTTCTTTTTAGTTCACTTTAAATTAAAAATAAAGTTTGAGGAAAATTAGAATTTAGACCTTATCCAAATTAGTACATTTTCCAAATTAATGAGTTACAGAGAGATTTTCAAATAATATTCTGAATCCTTATTAATATGCATAAAACTTTGTTTAAATCATAGGTGGAATCTCAAGGTTGTGTGTAAAATAAGTCTACCACTTTAGACCTGGGAAAACAAATATTCTGATGTAATAAGTGATTCGAAGAAAATATAATAGTAATAAAAAACTGGCATGGCATGCCTACTAGAAAGCCCCTGAAGCGTATTGGTTCAACTAGTAGGTTATAAACACAGTCTGTGCTCTGAAAGAATGTATATAGTTTTAAGAGAAGGAACATGTGACTTTGGCTGCATTTAAAAGTAAGGTGTGTTTATGAGCTGAGTTTTAAATTTAGTTTTTTTTTTAAACGTATGTATCTTTTCTGGCTTTGTATAATTTGGCTCAGGGCTGGGGGCAGGGTGGAAAGAATAGACTGGAAAGTGGGGACCGAGATGGAGGAGTTGAGTGGATAAGAGCAGCAGGCTGAGCTCAGGAGGAGAACTTGGTAAGGGGTAGGGGAAAGGAAGGTCAGGAATGAGCCAAGGCTGTGAGATCAGATGGTGAGATACAGGTGGATATGGTAATGAAGACCTGAGGCAGGAGATTTTTGTCCAACCTCAAGGTAGGGTAGTAGCTCAGTGGCTAAAAGATACGCTTGGGGCTGGGCGCGGTGGCTCACACCTGTATTCCTAGCACTTTGGGAGGCCAAGGCCCGCGGATCACAAGGTCAGGAGTTCGAGACCAGCCTGGCCAGCATGGTAAAACCCTGTCTCTACTGAAAATACAAAAAATTAGTGGGGCATGGTGGTGCGCACCAGTAATCCCAGCTGAGGCAGGAGAATCACTTGAATCCAGGAGGCGGAGGTTGCAGTGAGCCAAGATTGCACCACTGCTCTCCAGCCTGGGCGATAGAACTAGACTATCTTAAAAAAAAAAAAAAAAAAAAAAAAAAAAAAAGATACGCTTGGAACCAGACCATCTGGATTTGAATCTGACATCATACTGCTTAGCTGGTGACTTTTGGCGAGTTGCCAAACCTCTCCATGCCTTAGTTTGCCCCTCTCTCAAATAGGGGTATTGTTAATAGTACCTACCACAGAGTTTGTTTTGAAGATTACCTAAATCTATGTAAGGCATTTAAATGCCTTGCATGTAAATGCTCTAATATTACCTGCTATGAAATCGAAAAGGTCGTTTTCTTAGTGGTGGCTGCTGTGTAACTGTAATGAGGTATCCTGATCTGGCTTATGGGCGGCAGAATCCTTTTTTTAATGAGTTGTGTCTGAGAAGCTAGAATTTTTATGGATAAGCACCTGGGCTCTGGGTTTGAATCCTATCTCTGTGGCTTTCCAGGTGTGTGATCTTGAGCCTCAGTTTTCTCATCTGTAAAATTGGGCCAATAGTACCTATCTCATAAGGTACTACTTATCTCATAAGGTACTATGTGAGGATCCCAGGGGTTAGTCTATACGAAAGAAACTGTTAATAGTGGAATTTGCAGTTGGCAGTGCATATGAAGGTGTGTGCATGCTTTAGCAAAATTCCACTCTTAAGAATTTCTTAAGGAAGTAGGATAAATTTACAAGCCGTATTTACAATTATATCCATCCGTTTATACGGGGAAAAAATTAGGAGCAACTTAATGTCCAATAGTACATCCATATGGATAATGTTGTAGTACAATATTTGACACAGAAAGGTGTTTATGATACTGACTTCTTTACAGAAAAATTTTCTCTGCAGTCTGGAAGAAACTTCTAAAATATTCAGTGTTTTCATTTGCTAATGAGATTGCATTTTTTTATTATGCCGTAAGGTACATTAAAAAGTAAGACATCTTGACTTGGGGAAACTCACAATAAGGGGAAACAGACGTTTAGAAAGAACTACCTTTAATATCTGATACAACAGTCTTATTGTCCTGAGTGCTGTGAACCGAGGAAAGCCCCTTCTGCCAAAGTTGTTTTCATCCTGTTGCAGACCTTGCCTTAGGCTGTCCCACCTAAAGAACAGGAAGTTGTCTTCTTGCAAATGAGGAGTGATTATGAGGCTATGGGAAACGGAAAAGCTGGAAAGTTCTTTAGCTAACAGCTCTCCGTCAGGGGAGCGCTAAAAGGGCCTAAGCACCAGTGGGCTTGGTTAGGGGGATATTTTAGACATTTGCTCTGAGACCAGTGCATTGGGTGACCTGCTGGGGCTCCTGCTCTGCCGGTTGTTCACCCTTTACCTGCGTGATCCTGGGGAAGTGTGAGAGGGGTCTGAGGAGGGGCAGTAGCTATTCACCAAACTGTGAACGCAAAATATCTGAGACAGATCTGTACCAAATTAGAAAGTTAATTTTATGGCCGGGCACGGTGGCTCACGCCTGTAATCCCAGCACATTGGGAGGCTGAGGCGGGTGGATCATCTGAGGTCAGTAGTTCGAGACCAGCCTTGTCAACATGACGAAACACCGTCTCTACTAAAAATACCAAAATTAGCCAGGCGTGGTGGTATGCGCCAGTAGTCCCAGCTACTCAGGAGGCTCTGAGGTAGGAGAATTGCTTGAACCTGGGAGGCGGAGGTTGCAATGACCAGAGATTGCACCATTGCACTCCAGCCTGGGCGACAGAGTGAGAATCCGTCTGAAAAAAAAAAAAGTAAGTTGATTTTGCCAAGGTTAAGGATATGCCCGGAGCACAGCCTCAGGAGGTCCTGTGCCCAGGGTGGTCGGGATACAGCTTGCTTTTATGTATTTTAGGGAGACGTGAGACATCTATCAGTATGTGTAAGGGGAGGGCAGGGGCTTCCAGGTCATAGGTGGGTAAGGGACAAAAGGTTGCATTCTTTTGAGTCCTTGATTAGCTTTTGACTGAATATGCAATTTAGTCTGCCTCAGTGAATGCATTTTTACATGAACAGTAGGGCAGAGGAAGCAATCAAATATGCATTTTTTTCAGGTGAGCAGAGGGATGACTTTCTGTCTCCACCTGTGATGAGCTATCAGTTTACATTGCCAGGGTGAAATCCAACAGAACTGTTTTAGGGTAAAGATCTTGAAGCCCACAAGGAATTTCCTTGTGGGTAAATTGTGAGGGAGGTACATAACTTTTAAAAATCTTTGTAGTTATCTTATTTAGGAGTAAAACGGGAGGCAGGTTTGCCTGGCATGGTTCCCAGCTTGACCTTTCCCTTGGCTTAGTGATTTTTGGGTACCGAGATTTAGTTTGCTTTCACAAAACAAGTGTGGAACTGTTTCGGTGGAGTAATGAGGATGTGGCTGTGCTGGGCTTAAGGGAGTGGATGTCAGCCCTGGCCAGAAAATAAGTCTGAAGATGAATTCCTAGAGTGCCAACGAGGCCTCCGAATGCCAAGCTAGCCCCACTCCAGGGCGGCGAGACCTGAAATCAGAAAGGCGATTTCTTTAAAATAATCCCATTCAAAGTGAGGGCATCAAAATAGATTAGGCTATGGATTCAATGGATAGGAATTCTTTAGAAAGGTATCAAATTATCCTTGCCTAAGCATTACTTCACAGGCTGGCCTTAAGCTAGTTTTGCAAAACAAATCAAAACATTTTAAATCCATGGAACACTTTATTTAAACAGAATTTTCTGTAGAAGCCTGGTACAAAAGTTAAATACAGGGCTGCTCCATTGCATCAAAAACAGGGAGGCCCACTGAGGCACAGGGATAGTTCTTTTGCAGGACCACCCCCCTCATGTCAGTATTATTCAGTAGGGAACACAAGCCATTCCCCCAGCCCCACGGGATTTCAGTAGTCTAAGTTAGTCCCCTCTGCATAGGTCGCTGTGACAGTGTCATTGTCATTCTCTTTGGTTTTGTTAGTGAATGATTTAGGATTCAGTGTTTATGAAGACTTGTTTTGTTTTTGTTTGAAGCAGAGTCTTATTCTGTTGTCCAGGTTGGAGTGTGGTGGCGTGATCCTGGCTCACTGCGGCCCCACCTCCCAGGCTCAGGTGATCCTCCCACCTCAGCCTCCTGAATAGCAGGTGTGAGCCACCACGTCTGGCTAATTTTGTTTATTTTTTTTTGTAGAGATGGGGGTCTCACTATGTTGCCCAGGCTGGTCTTGAACTCCTAGGCTCAAGTGATCCACTCACCTTGGCCTCCCAAAGTGCTGGGATTACAGGTGTGAGCCGCTGTACTTGGCCTATGAAGACACTTTTTTGTTTTTTTTTTGTTTGTTTCTGAGACAGGGTGTCATTCTGTGGCCCAGGCTGGAGTACAGTGGCACGATCATGGTTCACTTAAGCCTCAAACTTCCAGGCTCAAGTGATCCTCCCACCTCAGCCTCCCTGGTAGCTGGGACTACAGGCACGTGCCCTCATGCCCAGCTAGTTTTTGTGTTTTTTTTGTTTTGTTTTTTTTTGTTTTTTGTTTTTTGTTTGTAGAAATGGGGTTTTGCCATGTTGCCCAGACTGGTCTTGAACTCCTAGGCTCAGGCGATGCACCTGCCTCAGCTTCCTGAGGTGCTGGGATTACTGGCACGAGCCAGTGCACCGGACCAAGATTTTCGAAGGGAATGTTTTTGAGGACTTTGGGGAAAGTTTGTCTCCCCTCTGAAGGAGGCCAGTGAGTGTGTGCTGCTGAGAGGATGGCAGGATGGCAAGGTGGGGGCATTCTGCAAGCATCGTGACATCATTGAGCTACTGAATCAACCTTCCCTAGAACTGGCTTCCAGGGCTTTTGATCACATGAGTCATGTGAGAGAAATACTCTCCTTTACCTTTTTCTGAGTTAGGCCTCATGCTGCTTGAAGCTGAAAACATCCTGTTGCACCTCAGTTTTAAGCACCCTCCCCTGGTCTCTGAGATAAGCCCCTCAGCAACCTGTGGCTCTTTAACCCAGTGTCAAATGCTTTGCTCGCTGTAGAATTGTGTATCAGGAGAGTTATGTTGATTAAATTAGGTCTTACATTTTATGTTATATATTCAAAGACATATTTTTGTAGTCTGCTTTTCGGGTAAAGTGTTTTCCATGTTGGAAATCCCACGAGGTTCACATGTCTATTGCTGCTTTTCCCTGTTCTGGAAAAGAAAGTTACTTGCCTGCCGAACGCACGGACATGAGATTAGAAAGTGATGACAAGCGTTAATGCCTGGCTCTTTTTATCATAGACTATACTCTTTTCTACTCTACTATTTCATCTGTGTTTGTAAACATGTATCTCATAAAGCAGAAATCCTTTTTTTCTTTTTGTTATGAAAAATTTCCAAAAAAAAAAAGAGGTTGAGAGCCTTGTACGGTGAACACCCAGATACGCATCTCCTAGGTTCAGCTTCTATGGACGTCCTTAAGGGTTCTGATGGCAGAGGCCTGTGTGTAAGCATTTTGAAGTTTTTGGCTGAAGAAAAACGTTATGTTTCCTTATTTTTTTATTTTGTGAGATTTAAGGCATAGCTCCTGTTCAGCCTGCCTGCCGTTCTCTGATTTTATGTAGGAGGTGGGTGGGAGAAGATGTAGGAGGATGGAAAATGAGCAGCTTGCTTTGTTCACAAATGATGCTTGGCAGGCTCTGGACAGAGCCAGGGGTTTGGGGGAGTCCTGAGCATGGTGCCCTTGATCTGCTGTTGCACCCTCTGAGGCTAAGGGGCCTGGGAGGGGCCCTCCTCTGCTGGGAACTTTTCCTAAAAGCCCACTTATGGGCAGAAAGGCAGGGTTTACAGCAGCAGAGCCAAGGAGGGCTGAGGCCAGCTTCCTTTGCTCTCCCACTCATTCCCAGCTCGCTATTTAACTTGACATCCTGGAACATGTGTTTCAGTGAATTGGTTCATAAAAATGTTTTTTGCAGGATTCTGGAATAGAGGCTGCACATTCTTTAGATACATGGCTAATCGCAGTGTGGGTGTGTGTGTATTTTTGGAGGGGGGTAGGGAAGTGGGGGGTGAGCACAGTTCTTTCAAGCTGTCTCTTCACAAGATGCAAATGTTTTTCCTCTTAGTGTTTATGGAGAGTGTGAACAATGAGGAGTTGAGATCCTGTGGCCCTTTGGTCCCCAGGGTCTTCTCATTCGGCCCTACTGAGCAAGACCGGCTTCCCATTTGCCCTCGTCTTTTTCTCCTTCAGTCACTCTGGAAACTAGTAGTTAGGAGCTGGAAATTGAGAAGTTGCCATTTAGGAGTTTATGCGACAAATGCAGAGGAGTGTCAGTTCCAGACTTTGCAGTTATATCAACTTCGAGCTTTTGCCAACCTTTCTTGGAAAAAAACCCACTGGAATTAAGTGAAACCTCACAACACTGCACAGTGTAGCCAATTCTGCATTTGGAGTATGTAAGCCTGGAGTTGTGGGAAGCTGGAAGTTGCCCCTTCGTATTAATGTTTGTTTTTGTTGTCCTTTTCCTTGAACGTAGTCTTACGTAGAGAACTTGGACAGCCTGTCATTTTCCAAAACCTCTGTGGCTCATCCTAGGCACCACTCATGTTTCTCCTTTCTTCTGTTAGTATTTAGGGATGGGCCAGGCCTGAACTGACTGTTTCAGGGCTCCGAGGCTGCGCCTTGTATCTTGTGAGCACTGGTTCTGGGTAGTCGCCTCCCTGCGGTTAGTGGCGCCCAGCTGTCAGCCGCTGTAGTTCAGACATGGCCTCGGGAGGTTTGGAGAATGGCCAGCGCTTGTCTGCCCATTGTTGCTGACCTGCAGCCAACATGTGGCGTGGCTCCATGTGCACATCTTCCATGGCTTCATCAGTCTTGACGGGAGTCTTCCAACTTTCTGCCAGTGATGAAAGATCTTTATAATGTTGTTGTTTTTTTTTTTTTTTTTGAGACGAGTCTCGCTCTTTTGCCAGGCTGGAGTGTAGTGGCACAATCTCAGCTGACTACAACCTCCGCCTCCCGGGTTCAAGCAATTCTCCTGCCTCAGCCTCCCAAGTAGCTAGAACTACAGGTACGCACCACCGTGCCCAGCTATTTTTGTATTTTTAGTAGAGAGGGGATTTCACCATGTTGGCCAGGATGGTCTCAATCTCTTGACCTTGTGATCCACCCACCTCGGCCTCCCAAAGTACTAGGATTACAGGTGTGAGCCACTGTGCCCAGCCCCTTATAACATTCTTATCCTGATTGGTTATTCAGCTTCAGCTTGAGCACTTCATGTGATGGGAAGTTCACCTTTGAAACTGACTTTTCATTTTTGAGCCTCTCTCATTGTTAAGATGTTCTCTGATTTTGACTTTACATTTGCTCTCTTGAGTCTTCCACCATCAGATCCCAGTCTTATGACTTGAGACAGTTAACACATATCTTCTCTAGGTTGGTTTTACCTAATTTTTATTTTAACTCGCCCAGGCTAAATTATTCCTCATATTTTTCAGTCAGTTCTAATGTTAACTTGGTCAGAACCATCCTTCCTTCTCCCCTCCTCTCCCCTCCCCTCCCCTCCTCCCCCCTTCCCTTCTTTTCCTTCTTTTCTTTTTGCAGGAATGCATAGGGTCTCACTCTCTCACCCAGGCTGGAGTGCAATGGTACAATCACGGCTCCCTGCAGCCTCAAACTCCTGGGCTCAAGCAGTCATCCTGCCTCAGTCTCCCATGTAGCTAGGACCACAGGCTTATGCCACCATACCTCCCCACCCCCAGCTAATTTTTATAAATTTTTTGTAGAGACGGGGTTTCTTTATGTTGCCCAGGCTGATCTTAAACTCCTTGGGCTCAAGTAATCTTCCAGCCTCAGCCTCCCAAAGTGCTGGGATTACAGGCGTGAGCCATCATACCCATTCCTGGACTTCTTTAGTTTAAATTTTGCCGATAGTGGATAGAGTGATTCTGTTGAGATTTGAATGGTGCCCTACGTTGTGAGTCCATTTCTTTTTTGGTCTGGACTCTGCTTATTTTAATGAAGCCCAAGATTTCATTAGCACTTCTAGCAGCAGTGTCTTTCTACTTGGATCGTGTTATTTTATGGCCAAACAAGGTCAAACACAAACAAAAAAAAACCCTTTGGGTCCGTCATCTTCTTTTTATTGTAACGGGAACTGCTAACTTCTCTTTCTCAATATACACTTAAGTAATTAATTGCCTTCTTTAAAATAAAAGTATTTACAGTTGGTCTTATTAAGCTTTATCTAGATGATTTAGAACTATCTTAGCCTTTTGAGACCAAAGAAACACACATACACGTGCACACACGCACGCACACAGATGCACACACACAGAGGCACATGCACTTTTTTCCTAGTTGTGAAAATCGATGGAATGACCACATGGCTCAGTCTCCTCTTTCTCCAGTGATGCCATTTAATGATCAGATAGAAATTTAAAAGGTTAATAAAAACCTACAGTGAAGAAATGCTATCAGTTGATAAGAGAGTTAAAAAAATTCTGGAAGATAGAAAGTGGATAACTGATAGAAAATAGTAGCTGATGAAAGTGGAAGATTAACAGGATGTGCCAAGTACCCTGCCCAGTGGATTTAAAGACTCCCACCAAGCATATTGTGAAATTTTAGAACAAGAATAATGACCATACTGAATGCTTAACTAAAGAAACAGAACTTATAATGCCCACCTCACTGAGGTGTTGCAAGTATTAATGTAAATAATGTGAGTAAAGCCTCTACTGTATTTTCTGGCACATGGTAAGGAGTCTCAGGGTATGTGTGCAGGTGTTGTATTACTGCTTGCCGTCACTTTTCTTACCATCATCACTGTCACTGCTATGGTGGTGAAGAAGCATATCAGTTGGGGTTAGGATCAGCTTCATGAGACAGAAAACCCAGTAACATAAATGAGATAGAAGCTTTCCTCTATACTGCTTATCTGAGAGAGCAGAGGGCAGGCCAGGGCTGAGGTGATAGCTTCATAATCATCAAGGCCATGCGTTTTCTGTGTCCTAGTCCAAGGTGACTGCCCAATCCGCAGGATTTTCTTCATTTCCCCTCCAGGATGGAGGAAGGAGCTACAGTAGGATTTCCCCTCTGCCTTTTCCAGGTCACTTCCTGGAAGTAGCCCCCAAAGTTTTTTTTTTTTTTTTTTTTTTTTTTGAGGCAGAGTCTTACTGTTACCCAGGCTTCAGTGCAGTGGCATGATCATGGCTCACTAGGACCTCGACATTCAGGGCTCACGTGATCGTTCTACCTCAGCCTCACAAGTGGCTGGGACCACAGGTGCCTGCCACTATGCCTGGCTAATTTTTTGTAGAGATGAGTTTTCACCATGTTGCCCAGGCTGGTCTCAAACACCTGGGCTCAAGCAGTCTTCCCGCCTTGTCCTCCCAAAGTGCTGGGATTACAGGTGTGAGCACTGTAATATACGGCTGTGCCAAACTGTTATATACATCTCATTTCCAGAACTTAGTCCTATGGTTGCGTCTCAGCTGCAAGTGATAGGCTGGGAAGAGGAGTCTTTTCTGCAGCCATGTTCCTGTTTCTAAATGTCTTTTTAAGGAGGACAGGAAAAACAGCTATTGGGTTTGGCAGCTAGCATTCTCTTGGTCACAGTGAACTTTATTAGTATACTCAATCCTAGGCTTCTGCAAGGTAAGATTTGTTCTGACTCTTTGGGAGTTAACACGAAGGATCGTTGGCATACTAACTTGTGCTTTGGTTGAAAAATGAATTATTTGTGAGCTAGTCATTAAACCATAGAAGCTTTTCATATGACTGAATGTGCATTTAAATGGCTTCTGCTGAAAAAGTTCAGTTTAACATTACTTTGAAAAAGTTTTGCATATAGAAGAAAATTGCAAATTGTTGAAACTATCTTATGAGACTGGTATTAGTCATCCATTATCCTTTTGGGATGGAGATAATTCATGAAGATAGATTTGACTATGAGAAGATGCTTAGAGCATTTGGTGTTTATAATTTGTTACTTGATCTCTCTGCCCTGGAAGTGCTATCACTCTTGATTGTCACTCCTGGGAAATCTATGTCTTAGGTTTTTCACATTATTCCTTTCTGTTATGACGATAACTAGGGGTCCATGGCCCTTTTCCTAGATGTAAAATTTCTAGAAAGCCAATTACTGCAAAGTCTCATTTTGCAGGATCATCTTTTTTTTTTCTCTACTCTTCCTGACCATGTTTATTTCTATTGACCCAAATACTTGAGATTTATTTTTAGTTAGAAGAACTTAGAGATGCCTAAAGGCTAATCTTAAACTCTATAAACTACATTAAAACAAAGATATAATTTCAGTTTCTCACAATTAACTTGGAGAGTGTTTTCTCACTTAGAAACTTTCTCAAAAACCTTAACACTTAGCAAATGCACATGTGATGTTTTCCATTGCTATAACTTTCTCATTTAATTCACTTTTTCCTTTTTCATTTTTAGAATACGGGGGAACACTTCAGGGATTTGGTTCTTCCTTCTTTCTCGGGGAGCATAACCTAGCTTGTAAAATTGTACAGAAGGTAGGACAGGGTTAACCATTCAGGTAGGATAGACTAGGGTAAGGTTCAAGTCACTTGGCATCAAAGGGAAAGCTTTTTAAAATAAGGCAAAATGAGTAGCTTTTGTCTATGAGTTACTATTATTTTCAGATTTACTCATTATACAAAATTCTATTTAGGATATCATTTCGAAAAAGCCTATTAGGATATACTACTGGGTAAACAGAAATATTAATAGTTAAAAAAATTGGTGTGTATTAAATTAATGCCTTCATTTCATGGCTGGAGTCAGGACAAAGAGTCAGATGGTGTGGCTCCTAAAACTTACTAGCGGTATGATTTGGGGGAAGTCACTTAACTTCTGAGTTTGTTTTACCAGAAGCAGAATGAGGCTAATGTCTGTCTTGCTAGCCTCGTTGCAAGAATGTAATAAGACACGGGTTATAAAAGTACTCTGAAAGTGATGAAGAGTCATCAAAATGTTAAGGTTATGTTTTGTAAAACTCACAGCTGAGATTAGAAACAAATCTTTAATAAGGAAAGACAACAATTAGAAAACCTCACTTCTCTGATTTTTCAATGTATATTGAAGCCTTTGCTTTTAAATATACTGTCTAGTGAATGTTAAATGCACTTGTGTGTGTGTGTGTTTGTTTTTTTGGGACGGAGTCTCACTCTGTGGGCCAGGCTGGAGTGCAGTGGCACGATCTCAGCTCGCTGCAAGCTCCACCTCCTGGGTTGACGCCATTCTCCTGCCTCAGCCTCCTGAGTAGCTGGGACCACAGGAGCCCGCCACCACGCCCGGCCAATTTTTTTGTATTTTTAGTAGAGACAGGGTTTCACCTTATTAGCCAGGATGTTCTTGATCTCCTGACCTTGTGATCCGCCCGCCTTGGCCTCTGAAAGTGCTGGGATTAACAGGCATGAGCCACTGCACCTGGCCTTTTTTTAAATTTTATTTTATTTTGAGACGGAGTCTCACTGTGTTGCCCAGCCTGGAGTGCAGTGGTGTGTTGTCGGCTCACTTCAGCCTCCACCTCCTGGGTTCAAGCGATTCTCCTGCCTCAGCCTCCTGAGTAGCTGGGATTATAGGTGCACGCCACCACGCCTGGCTAATTTTTGTATTTTTAGTAGAGATGGGGTTTTACCATGTTGGTCAGGCTGGTCTCTAACTCCTGACCTTGTGATCCGCCCACCTTGGCCTCCCAAAGTGCTGGGATTATAGGTGTGAGCCACCGTGCCTGGCCACTTGTTCTTTATGCTAAGCAAGAGAAATATTATTTTGCTGATTGGTTAGTCTGAGTTGTAATATAAATTTTCTTATAAATGATGATTTTTTTTCATTTACCCTGTAGAATTAGCAAAATTTTATAAGTCTCTTAACTAGATTATGAGATTTGCTTCCACAGAAAGACTTTTCCCATTAATGAATGAAACTTAGGATACATGAGAAGCAGAATCCTTGACATTTTGCTTCTTCATCTTATTTGCCACAGACAACATGCCATCGTCAAGGATGGATGCATTCATTTGAATCTTAGCTTGTTTTTTCAGAGTGACCAGCCTTGCTGAGTTGTAACAGAGGTTAGGTTTCCGGGGGGCATGTGTGAGCAGAGGATGGGTTGGCTAGGAGCGAACTGTGGGGTGTAGAGTAAATGTCAGGAAACTAGGCTCCTTGCCTTTAGATGAGTGTTGTCTCCCTGTGTCTTTACATAGTTTTCCCTTTGTACCGTCTCTTGGTCCAACTTTCCATTTCTTTCTTTTTTTTGAGATGGAGTCTTGCTCTGTCACCCAGGCTGGAGTGCAGCTGTGCGATCTTGGCTCGCTGCAACCTCTGCCTTCCAATTTCAAGTGATTCTCCTGCCTCAGCCTCTCAAGTAGCTGGGACTACAGGCATGCGCCACCACACCCGGCTAATTTTTGTATTTAGTAGAGATGGGGTTTCGCTATATTGGCCAGGCTGGTCTGAAACTCCTGACCTCATGATTCACCTGCCTCGACCTCCCAAAGTGCTGGGATTGCAGGCGTGAGCCACCTTGCCCAGCCCTCAACTTGCCATTTCTTACAAGGATGCCAGTCATACTGGATTGGAGTCCATTTTGATGACCTCATTTTAGTTTCGTTAACGTCTTTGAAGATCTTATCTCCAAATATAGTCACATTCTGATAAATGGGATGAGAACTTGCACATAGGAATTTTGTGAGGAACACAATTCAGCCCATAACATGTCCTGAATTGGAAAAGCAGAATGTAGGTCATGGTTCTTGGTATTCAGGTTCTCATTCTATTTAGGATAAGTTCAAAGCCCATGACACATTAATTGTATGAGACAGTACTATAATTTTATTTCCCAGCTAAAATATACCCCTAAATGAGTTGAGCAGTAAAATCATACAAATTCAGAAAAACAGAGCTAAAGAATAGTGAGAGAGGGACTTGTGAAAAAGCAGGAAAAGACTTGAGAGGAACTGGAGACATCAAGTTGGAATGAGTAAGAGCGTGCCCAGAGCGTGGTGGGGGGGGCTGCCCGGCCAGAGCAGAGGGCTTGTTTTGTGTGTCCAGCATGTGTCTCAGATATTTCGTACCAGATCTTGATAGCTTGAATGCTTGTCTTTGAAATTAAAACTTTTTGATGGAGTAAAAAAAGATTGGAGAGAAGTGTTTAGAGTAGAAGATAACAAAGCAGAACTAACTTAGGTATAATTGTGCTGTGACGGTGAAAAACAACAGTAGAGTGGAACTAATATTTAAAATCCAAGGAAAGGCTCTAAAAACAAAAGATGACCTGAAGCTAGATATTGGAAGAGCCCGCCAGGTGATACCTGGGAAAAGTAACCCAAAATTATAAACTCTGAGATACATTCTATTAGATTTCAAAGATAAAGAAAAAAAATTTCTCAAGAATTCCTTGCAAAAAAAGATTGTATAGTTTACAGGGACAGAAGAATTTGACCGTCATCATGTTTCTCGAAATGACATACAAAGCAAGGTAACAATGGAGCAGCAGCATTTTGAAAAGATTTTAGGGAGTGACAACTAAGGATTTTGTATTCAGCCAGGCTGTCCTTCAGGTATCAAGAATAGAGAAACAGTTTACACAGTGACTCAGGGAATTCTGTACTTTATGCCTTTATTGTTAGAGGGTGAACTGCTTCATTCAACCAAACATTGGGTAAATTTCAGCAAAATGACTGATAGTAAGTATTTACGCTGGGCGCGTTGGCTCATGCCTATAATCCCAGTGCTTTGAGAGGCCAAGGCGGGTGGATCATCTGAGTTCAGGAGTTCAAGATCAGTCTGGCCAACATGGTGAAACCCGTCTCTACTAAAAATACAAAAAATGAGCCAGACCTGGTGGCACATGCTTGTAATCCCAGCTACTCAGGAGGCTGAGGCAGGAGAATCACTTGAACCTGGGAGACAGAGGTTGCAGTGAGCCGAGATCGCACCACTACATTACAGCCTGGGTGACAGAGTGAGACTCTGTATCCAAAAAAAAAAAGAAAGAAAGAAAGAAAGAAAAAGGTATTTACTACTTTATTTACAGGTCTGAGACTAACCCAGAAGAGGAAACCAGAGTGGGGAATAAAAACCTCCCCTGTTGTAACCATAGCTGAAAACTCTTGGAGGTGGTTTGCTGGCACAGTTTGGGTTCTTTAGAAGTGGATGGTAAGACAGTTTGGTGTACAGGAATGCACATTTTTAAAGGATTAACACCTGTGGAAGGGAGGGGGCAGAAGCAGAGTTGGGCAGAGCGAGAAGTCAAACTGCAGTGTAGGCCTGCAGAGCCTTGAACAACACTATGGGAAGCTTTGGAGTGTTAATGGCCCATCAGAGCTATCCAGTGTTGGGTTGAAATGGCCAGCCTTGTTTTTATATGCCTGTCTTCATCAGTCTCTGGATGTGAACATTCCTTTGGAGGTTATGTTTTGGGTGGGTGACTGTCAGCCAAGGCAAACCCTGAAGGACCAACTGCCAGAGGCTGTCTCCAACTAAGGCAGTGGGGTTCTTGAAGTGGGATCTGCGTGGCACATCTCCATGTCCCTAATGCTTGCTTTTTCTCTAGTAGAAGACTGTGTTTACAGTGGTAAGTTAGGAAGATGAGTTTCTTCTCATTGCTGTAGACTTCTGTTACCGTATGGCTTCCAAGAGTCTGGAACATCCTGTTCACATTTGGATTATTCTTCACATTGTGAGTCCTGATGTCCCAAAAGAGAATACAAAACAAAAATGTAAGAACTTATCAAACTGTATTATCCAGATTCTCTTGCTGTTAGGATGCAGACTTTTGACTTAAGTTTTTCCCATTTGAGTGAGATCTTGTAGCAAGACTTGGATTCAAGAGTGAGATACAAAACAAACAAACAAAAAACCAGGGAATGCTTACGTGGTGTGGGTGATTTCAGAGGCAGCTTCCTGATCATAATACAGCTGGGGTGCATCTAGTGGCCATGTTGGCAGCTGCTCCCTTACCAGACCAGTTCTACAGTGGGATTCAGCCCAGATCCTAGAGCTGGGTATCACCGTCCTCTGCTGCAGTAAATGACTTTGAAACACATACAATGGATTCTGTAGTTGGCAGCTGAGAACGCTGACACATTTCGCGGATGAGTTGTGTGGAGGAGAGACTAGAGGCAAGGAGATTGATTAGAAGGTGAAGGCCTGGATTAGGATGGGTTTAGTAAAATAAGAATTGGTTTGAGGAGAATGTAAAAGAGGGAATGAATCATATTGAATGATGTTAGAATAAAGAAATGAAGTGAAAAAGTCAACATTACCTCTGGGGAATGGATTTGGGTATAACATAGGAATGGGTATTGGATATTTGGGTGTATGTGAATAATAGGAAGGCAGATAGACTTTTTAATATATACCCAACTCTATGTTGTGTTCACTGCATGCGTATAATATTTTTATAATCTTAAAAAAGATAGCTCTAAGGTTTGAACCATGTGGCGTCCATGAACTATGTGGCGTCCATATGAGATGTTACTTTTTCTAACCTGAGAAGTCACAGTAAGTAAAATGAACAAAACCATGAAGACTGGAATTGCTGAGTAAGAAAATTGTGTCGATATTCCATCTGAATCCTAAGTTCAGAACTTTACAAACACAATTACTGAGCTCCTGCTGGGTGCCAGGCAGTGTGCTAGGTGCCTTAAGTATTATTTAACCCTTTATTCTCACATCTGTTTAGCTGATAATGTTTTCCACTAAATAGACTCCCAATAAAAATTGATGAATGATGTATCTCATCGAATTCCTTGAATTGAGAGATGTGATTTAATGTTTTTCTTTAATTTTTTTTTTTTAAACTCGGACACCCAGGCTGGAGTGTAGTGGCCTCAACCTCCTGGGATCAAACAATTCTCACACCTTAGCTCCCCAAGGAGCTGGGACTACAAGCAAATACCACCACGTCCTGCTGATTTTTTTATTTTTCATGGTGAGGGGTTCTCACTATCTTGCCCAGGTTGGTCTCAAACGCCTGAGCTCAAGTGATCTTCCTGCCTTGGCCTTCCAAAATTCTGGGATTACAGGCATGAGCCACCACGCCTCGCCTAGTGTTTTTCTTTAAATGGCTTATCTTAAGTAAGTTAAAAAGATGGTGCATTTTTATTTGCATAGAACTATATAACCTATGTTGCTTTTTAATTGTACATAACACTTCTCAAAAACGAAAAGAGGGCCGAGTGTGGTGGCTCATGCCTGTAATCCTAGCACTTTGGGAGATTGAGGCAGGGGGATCGCTTGAGGCCAGGAGCTCAAGACCAGCCTGGGCAACATGGTGAAACCCTGTCTCTACCAAAAACAACAACAACAGAAAGTAAAAATTAACTGGGCATGGTGGTGGCTTGCACCTGTAGTCCCAGCTACTCTGGGAGTCTGAAGTGGGAGGATCACTTGAGCCTGGGAGGTGGAGGTTGCAGTAAGTCATGATCCTGCCACTGCAGTCTACCCTGGGTGACCGAGCTAGACCCTGTCTCAAAAAAAAAAAAAAAAAAAAAAAAAAAAAAAAAGTATATATATGTATATTAATTAGAAACATCCATTACCCTTCTACAATTAAAAACTCTCATTTTGGCTGGGTGTGGTGCCTCACACCTGTAATCCCAGCACTTAGGAGGCCGAGGTGGGCAGATCACTTTAGACCAGGAGTTTGAGATCAGCGTGGCCAACATGGTGAAACCCTTCTCTACTAAAAATACCAAAATTAGCCAGGTATGATGGCACATGCCTGCAGTCCCAGCTACCTGTGAGGATGAGGAATGAGAATTGCTTGAACCTGGGAGGCAAAGGTTGCAGTGAGCTGAGATCGTACCACTGCATTCCAGCCTGGGCGACAGAGCGAGACTCTGTCTCCCAAAACTCCCAAACACCTAATTTTAATACTTTCATATTAATTCTGTGATTCTTAACCCCGACCCACACTTTGAAATCCCTGGGGAGTTCTTTAAAAAAGCTACTGATTCTATTGGCCCCACCCTAAAGTAACTGAATCAGAATATGGACAGCCACAGTTGGAAACTGCTGCGTCGGGATTGCTTTTGTAGTAGGATGGCAGCTGCTTTTATGGTGTCCTTGTGTTGATCTTGCTACATGAAATATGATCTGTCACGAAAGGGACTACAAAGTTCATTTTGTAGAATGGTACCGTTTCATTTTAAAAAGCACATCTCATCAAGGGAAAGCTTATGGAAGCACTTGTTTTGTATTAAAATTTTTATACCTGACTCTCATTTATGAAAGAATCTGTGTATGAAACAGCCCAAATTAGTAGCAGCCTTTGGATAATTTAAAATAAGGTTTTATTCTGTGCTTCCCTATCATCTCCATCTGCCCCAGAACTCAAGGCCTGTCCATGCAGGTGACTTAGAGCAGTGGGATTTAAACCAGAGGATGCACACTTGGAGGCACTTGAAGATGTTTCAAGGGACATGCAGGCACTGAACATTTAAAGGGAATTAATTGCTGATTCTTAGCTCTTGAATGTTAATCAGTTCTAACACTGACCATCCTGAGAAAATGCCTATGGCCCAGGTGGCCTGCTGGTTTTCCTTTCACACCTTCTCTTTCATAATTGCCATTCTTTAAAGGGAAGACATACCTTTCACCTACTCCTAATCAGAGCGCCAAGTAGGGGGATAATTAAAATATTGCTGGGGTTGCTGGGAAAGTGAATGACTGTAATGACTGGGCAAAGGAACCTTTTGCAAATAAGTTTCCCATTTTTGCATTCAGTAAAATTGGGCTGGGTGGCTCATGCCTGCAATGCAAGCGCTCTGGGAGGCTGAGGCAGGCGAATCACTTGAGCCCAGGAGTTCAAGACCAGCCTCGGCAACATGTCAAATCCTCATTTTTACAAAAAAACAAAACAAAACAAAATTAGCTGGACATGGTGGCACGTGCCTGTAGTCCCAGCTACTTGGAGGGCACTGAAGTGTGGGAGGATCGCCTGAGCTCAGGGAGTTTGAGGCTGCAGTGAGCCATGATCATGCCACTGTACTCCAATCTCAACAATGTAGTGAGACCCTGTCTCAAAAAAAAAAAAAAAAGAAAAAATTAAAAGATGACTTAATCGAGTGGTCAGCTGATCGATTATTAAATAGTAAGCCCGTGGATACATAATATTTTTGTTCAAAAAGACCTTTTTCCAGGTGATGCTTATACACGGTTGGTGGGAGTATAACTTAATTCAACCACTGTGGAAAGCAGTGTGGTGATTTCTTGAAGACCTAAAACCAAAGCTACCATTTGACTCAGTAATCCCATTACTGGGTATATACCCAAAAAAAATATAAATTGTTCTATCATAAAGACACATGCATTTGTATGTTCATTGTAGCACTTCACAATAGCAGGGACATGGAATCAACCTAAATGCTCATCAATGATAGACTGCATAAAGAAAATGTGGTACATTTACACCATGGAATACTACACAGCCGTCAAAAAGAATGAGATCCTGTCCTTTATAGGAACATGGATGGAGTTGGAGGCCATTATCCTTAGCAAACTAACAGAACAGAAAACCAAATACCACATGTTCTCACTTGTAAGTGGGAGCTGAATAATGAGAACACATGGACACATAGGGTAGAACGACAGGAAGCATGGGACCTAACTAAAGGTGGAGGGTGCGAGGAGCGAGAGGATCAGGAAAAATAACTAATGAGTACTAGGCTTAGTAGCTGGGTGATGAAATAATCTGTATCTCACACCCCCATGACACAAGTCTCCCTGTATAACAAACCTGCACATGTACACCTGAACTGAAAAGTTCTTCCTTTCCCTACTGAAAAAAAAAAGACAAAACCTTTTTCCACCTACCTATGTATATGAACACGTTTTCTCAGTGCCTACATCTATAAGAACTAAACAAAATAATAGATTTTGTGCTGACTCCTGTCTCATTCCAGTAATAAGTAATAGTCTTCTACAAAGAATGACCTAATTGGAGGAAAAGTCCCATCTGTCTCATTCAGATACGCATTTCCAATAAAGTGTTGTGTTGAATAACTTTATAGTTTCTTTTGAGCAATTTTGCCCATGAAATTGTATTTAACTCCATTTAAAATAAACATTTAATACTGATTTTTATGGTTAAATACACAAATTTTATTTGCAGAATTTTTGTTGCAGCGTGGAATAGACTTTCAAACTTTAAAGTAGTGAGATGGAATACTGTGGAGGAAGTGGAATGGAAAGCTGGGATCCAGGAGAAAGGGCAATGATGTACTATTTCCCACTCTGAAAGAGTTTATTTTTTAAAATGGATATCGGGTGTGGGGATGGCTATGGCATTTAGGTCAGAATGGATACGTTTAAGAGATGTAATTGTTTTATTTAAAACTCAGTATTTATAAATGACAGAAATTATATTCTTTGCAACCATTTAAAATTACAGTGTGAAAATTTGAATATTAACCTTAAAAATGTGTGAAAGAGTCTATAGTTTCTCCAAGTCCCTTTCTGTGGTTATACAAACAAAAATGTGAAGAACTGTGTGCAAAGGCTATCATGGGGGCAGAAGTAATGAGGAGGACAGTAAGCATTTATTTATTTTTTTTCCCTACTTAAAATTCCTGGAAAGATGAACTGATTGGATATTTTTAAGTCATAGCAACATTTTAGCAGAAAAGAATACTTGCCAAACTTTAATATGACATCCAAAATACACTCTTTCTAAGGTCACTTCTGCAGGCCCTCTCCTCATCCCTGAGTCTGTCTTCATGCCATTCCTGACATCTAGATGTCTTCTGCTTTCATCCTTTATCTTCTTTTTTTTTTTTTTTTTTTTGAGACAGAGTCTTGTTCTGTCGCCAGACTGGAATGCAGTGGCGCAATCTCAGCTCACTGAAACCTCCGCCTCCTGGATTCAAGCGATTCTCCTGCCTCAGCCTCCTGAGTAGCTGGGACTACAGGCTCGAGCCACCAAGCCCCCCTGATTTTTTGTATTTTAGTAGAGATGGGGTTTCACTGTGTTGGCCAGGATAGTCTCGATCTCTTGACCTCGTGATCCGCCCGCCTTGGCCTCCCAAAGTGTTGGGATTACAGGCATGAGCCACCGCGCCCAGCCCTTTATCTTTTTTTTTAAGGTGTTATTTTACATGTGCAGGCCATCTGCATGATCAGTAGCCATTAATGAAGTTTTAAATCACCAGTCTATCATGCCCAGTACTATACCCTTCATATTTTATTTTCTTTTGTCATCTGCTGGATGAAAAACATTTTATAACATTTTAGTTATAGTGGAGTCCAGAGAGGTTGGGGAGGCATAAGGCAGTCAGTAGAGCTCTGGAGGTGGGGGTCAGAGTATTCTGTGGTCTGATCTGGCTCTGTTCTAGCAGGCTGTTTGAATTTACTGTCATGCTGGCCTAATGGAAAAATCAAGTTTGGCGTTTGCCTTTTTTGTTGCCTTCGCCAGAGCACATTTATTAATATATACTTACCAGAGAAAACTGTGAGGCTTGACTCTGTAAGAAGCTTATTTGTGTTGGCTCAGGTTCTCTACTCAGTAGGATAGGAGCTCTATTCTGATTTATTTTGGACAGTTTTGAAGAGATAGAACCAAAAGACATTTATCAAATGAGTAAACTGAAGACTGAACTAGGGCAGAAGGGGTTCAGTTTTCTTTTCACATTTTTGAGCACTTTAGGGATCAGGCAATACAGGTGTTCTTGTTTTCTTGCTTACTCTGAGTTCCAGTTCTGAGGCTGCACAGAGCTGCAGAAGCTGTCATAGCATGAAAATATTTAATAATAAATGTAATACTAATAAAATTGCTCTCAATTCGAACATGTCTTCCTGCTTAAAACTGGCTTTTGTTCCTCCCATTTCCCATCTGGTCTGTAGCCAGTGTCTTTGTGTTGGCAGTTGACAAAAATGGTTTAAATGTCAAAACATGAAAAGATGGCCTGTGTAAATTAATGTGGTTCTCAGGTGTTTTAGCAAAAATCACCTCTCGATGACCCTCTTTCTGTCATTGTCACGCTACGAAAGAGGATGGTACAATTTTGTCAAGAATTATACTAAAAATTCTTGACTCTTGACTCATTCTTTGTCACACTGAGACTTAGGTCATGGTTGGGATTATAACAAAATTGATTAAATATGAAATACTTATTTTCATAACTTTTTTTTTAGGAAAATCTCAGATAAGTCTCATTTTTTTTTCTCTTATCATTGTGGATTTTAAGTGGGTTCCTTTGAGTAGCTTCTTTTGAGGTACCAGTTTCCCTCAGATACTGCATAGCGCAGGCTTTGGAATCATAAACCTTGGTTTGAATTCTGGCTCACCCTCTTGCCGTGGGTGACCTTAGCCAATTAATCTTTGCATCTTTGATTTTCTCCTCTGTAAAACAAGACTAATGGTACCTTTTCTAGAGGATTGTTGAGAAGGCTTAGTGGTGCAGTTCACATAAGATCATTGTGTGAGGTCTACACAATGCACATGCTCTGTAGCAGGACAGAGGCTATCGTGAATTATTGCCCATGTTTTTCTTGGATCTCAATTGCTTTTCACTTGGCGTTTGTCTCAGCTGAGTAGAGAATTGCTTTTTAAGTGATGAGAAATGAGTCAGGAATGCATGGTGATGTAAATAGGAGGGCATGTTTTGGTGTTCAAAGTGGAAATAGCCATTTCTATTATAAAAGTTACAATCGCTGATTACTGAGGGCTTACTTTATCCTGGATACTCTTTAAAGCCCTCTACAAATGGCATCTCATTTAATCGTTCTAGTAAAACTGTGAACTAGGTACCATTAAGATAGGTATCATTACTGGCCCCATTTTATAATAGGAAACCAAAGTTGGTACTCATTCAAGCTTGTCTAGCTGGTAAGTATAATACCTGTTAAAAAAATTTTTTTTAAAGAAAATACTGTAAAATATAAAGAAGAAAAATAAAAAATAACAACTTTATTGAGATAGAATTTATACTTCATAGAATCCCACATTCACATTACTTCACGCTTTTTTTTCTTTTCTTTCTTTTTTTTTTTTTTTTTTTGAGGCAGCGTCTCACTCTGTCCTCCAGGCTAGAGTGCAGTGGCCCGATCTCGGCTCACTGCAACCTTCGCCTCCCAGGTTCAAGCAATTCTCTGCCTCAGCCTCCTGGGTGGCTGGGATTACAGGCGCCCACCACCACACCCGGCTTATTTTGTATTTTTAGTAGAGATGGGATTTCCCCGTGTTGGCCAGGCTCGTCTTTAACTCCTGACCTCAGGTGATCTGCCTGCCTTGGCCTCCCGAAGTGCTGGGATTATAGGCATGAACCACCATGCCCGGCCTATTTCACCCTTTTAAAGCATACAATTCAGTGGTTTTTAATATGTTCATAGTTTTGCAACCATCACTGCTATCGAATTTCAGAACATTTTCATCAACTTATTAGAAAACACCACTCCTATCAAGCAGTCACTTCCTGCTCCTGGCCACCACTCTGTCCCCTGACAACCTCTAATCTACTTTCTGTCTATAAATTTGCCTGTTCTGAATATTTCATATAAATAGAATCATATGGTATGTGGCCTCTTTTGACTGACTTCTATTTAGCGTAATGTTTTCATTGTTTACCACATGGCATATAACAATACTTTATTCCTTTCTGCTGCCAAATAATATTCCATTGTATAGATAGAGCACATTTTATTCATCATTTGTACATTTGGATTGTTTCCAGTTATTGGCTATTATGAATAGTGCTGTGAACATTTGGGTGCAGGTGTTTGTGTGGACATATGTTTTCAATTCTATTAAAATATATGAGTGAAATCTACGAGTGCTATTGCTGGTTTATATGGTAACTTTATGTGTACCATTTTGAGGAACTGCCAAATTGTTTTCCAAAGTAGTTGTACCATACATTCTTTTTCATACATGACTTTTCTACGGGTAAAGTATAAGAGTTCTGATTTTTCTACATTCTCACCAACCAACAGTTAATAGATGAGTTTATTATAGCCCTTCTAGAGGGTGTGATGTGGTATCATGGTTTGGATTTGCATTTCTCTAATCATGTTGAGCCTCTTTTCCATGTGCTCATTGACCATTTGTATATATTCTTTGGAGATATGTCTGTTCAAATCCTCTGGCTTGTTTTTTTTTTTTATTTTTAAAGACAGGTTCTTACTGTGTTGCCCAGCTGGTCTCAAGTGATCCTCCCCCCTTGGCCTCACACAGCATTGGGATTATATAGACGTGAGCCACTGGTCTTAGCTCAAATCCTTTGCCCATTTTTACATTAGATTAATTGTATTTTTATTTTTGAGTCATGTCCTGTAAATGGTATGTTATTTTTATATATTTTTAAATGGGATTAAATGACAATTTTCTAAGTTGCTTTTTAAACTTAATATAATCTTCCCATGTCTGTATCTAAGTACATCAGTTTTACCGACTGCCTTATAGTTCGTTATATAAATGTTCTATAATTTTAAAATCTAATTCTTTGTTTTTTCACCCAGGCTGGATTGCAGTGACAAGATCTTGACTCACTGCAGCTTCCACCTCCCAGGCTCAAGTGATCCTCTTATCTCAGCCTCCCGAGTAGCTGAGACTACAGGCGTGTACCACCGTGCTGGGCTAATTGTTATATTTTTTGTAGAGACAGGGTTTCACCATATTGTCCAGGCTGGTCTCGAATTCCTGGGCTCAAGCAATTCACCTGCCTCGGCCTCCCAAAGTGCTGGGATTACAGGCAGGAGCCACCATGCCTAGCCCTAAAATTGAATTCTTTATATGTGAAGTTTATTTAAAAGGAAAGAAAACCCCACCAGACTGTATCTACACTTGAATGCTTGTGCAATCATTTCTTTAGGATATGTTACTAGAACTGGAATTTCTGGGTCAAAAAGTGGGCATGCTTCAAGGCCTTTGAAAAATATTCTCTACTTGCCCTTCAGAAAGGTGGTTTCAGTTATACTCTTGTGCTAGTGTCTTGAGATTGTCAGTTTCTTACGAACCTCCCAGCACTGGGTTCCAGTATTTTTTGTTCATCTTTTCAATTTTATTATTATTATGATTTTGAGACGGAGTCTTGCTCTGACTCCCAGACTAGAGTGCAGTGGGGTGATCTTGGCTCACTGCAACCTCTGCATCCCAAGTTCCAACGATTCTCCTGCCTCAGGCTCCTGAGTAGCTGGGATTACAGGTGTGCGCCACCATGCCTGGCTAATTTTTGTATTTTTAGTAGAGATGGGGTTTCACCATGTTGGCCAGGCTGGTCTCGAACTCCTGACCTCATGATCTGCCTGCCTCGGCCTCCCAGAGTGCTGGGATTACAGGCGTGAGCCATGGTGCCAGGCTGGCTCAGCTTTTAAATTTTAATCTAAGAGGTCCAAACTTGTATTATATAGTTCTTTTAGTTTACATGTACTTATGAAGATGAAGTTGGTTGAAGTTTCCTTTGTTTCCACCACTGGACTTGTTTGCTGTGCCTGGAGATCACTTCCTGTGCTGCCTCCAGATCTCTGCTGGGACATCCCTTAATCTAGGAAGCTTTTCCTACCTCTTCCCTCACCTGCACAGGCACAGACATGTTCTGTCATCCTCGCTTGCATGAGTCCTTTACAAGGCCCTGGGCAGGTTCCTAGGAATGTTTTTACATGACTATGTTTTTTATTAAGTCTTCAAAAGTAATATATAGTGTGTATTTTTTTTCCTTTACACCTTGCCCTCTCACGTAAGTTTCAGAGCTCTATAAAACCTGGATCTGCCCTGCCTGGGACATATTAGGTGTTGAGTGTAATGCTGAATTGAATGGAACCCACTGAGTGTATTGCTCCTTAGCTCTCTGAATGGTCAGGAGCCTTTTGCTCAAGGAGGCTTGGTTACCAGTGAGTGGGCTCATGAAAACTATGGTAGCAGTGAAAGAAAGACTCTGGGAAAATGGTTATGATTACTCTTGTGTGCAGTGTCTGTGTTTATGCATTCTTGTGTTCCCAAACCTTGTTAACAACAAGATGAAATACGTGTTTTAGTACACACTGGATTTTCTGTGATAACCCAGTAGCGGTAGTAGGCACCCATATAGCCTCTCTCTTAACTCTTTGGTTCACCTTGTTTAAAGCTTTTAGACTGAGTAGGAATCTTTTGGACCCTGTTTTTTTGGCTTGAAAATTTGCCCAATTTGAGTGGTGGGTGATTTATTTACTAGTTTTCTTTATTCCTTGAACTTACGATTAGTGTGTATTTTATAATGGGGTGAAAAACAAAACAAAACAAAACAGTACCCTTTTTTGTTGAGCAGACAGAAAATTTGCAACTTGCTTTTAGTGAGAGCTGAGACCTGACAATGGGAGTGAACATGCAGGGCTCGACTCCAGCCAGGTTCCTGTTTAGAATTGAGGCTGAGGTCAGTCAGCAGGTGCTTGCGTTCTCACGCAGTCCTTGGAACCAAGCCTGCTGTGCACTGTGATTGTAGGACTGAACACTTGCACATTAAAAAGTCCTCCTCATTTCCTGAGCACCTTTTGTGGGATGCTGCTGAGGGTTTTGAAAGACAGTGTTTTTGCTATAATAGAAAGCTGTGTCCGCCAGGGGTGAAAGGGAACACACGAGAGCAGGTCCAGAGAGAAAACAGAACCAGAAAAGGCTGAACCTAGTGTAAAGGCCTATGAAAATAAGATGCAGATGCCATACCTGGGAAACTGTTAATGGAATAGAAAAGCTTGAAAACATAGTGAATACATTCGATTTTTTGGTCTCAGCACAAAATCACCCTGGAGAGAAAAATGTACGTAATGAGTGTGATGTGTTTGGTTCTACAGGGAAGGGATATAGAATAGTGATACTCTAAGCATCATAGAAGCAATGGGAACATCAGGGAAGTTACTGAGAAATTTCCTATTGACTGAAATCATGTGTGACAGTTTCAGAAATAATGATAGGCTCTTGTATATGTTGGTACGTGTTTACTGTAAAAATCAATAGCCTGACTTGGTGCTCAGGCTCTGTTTTCTCCTTCGGTGATTTCAAAACTGACTTTCAGCCTTTTCATTGCACTTGTGACTCTGGGGGCACGTGCTGATTTCCTAGTTCTATCCTAAGGGTTCCTGCTCTTTCCTGTTTGCTCCATGTCAGTGCAGGCATTGATAAGAATTCTAGTCGGTGGGGTGGTGAAGACATCAAGAGACCTTAACCTGGGGTTTCCTTGCTGTATCTTAAACTGTTGATTACCATTCCTACATTTGCTGTGATCAATTTGTAGTCTTTCTGTATAATACTTTTTCTCTCCACCTTCCTGGAGGGAAAATTCTACATGTAAAGGATTTGTCAAATTGGTGATATGACCAAACAGCCTTAGGGGACATGAGAAGTCCCATGAGCATTGTAGACCTGCTGGTGAGTAAGGGGGATGTAGGCTGTGTGGGGTACTTTCTGTTCTTTACTTAGAGATTTGGTAGGGAAAGTTCTCTGGAATTTCAGCAGTTGTTCTGATGTCATGTGTAAATATTATCTTTCTGAGTTGCAGCTTGGAGCCCAGCTTTTCATAGAAAATGCTGAAAATTATTTAGTGGCATAGTACTTATTTTGGAAGTTGAAGACTTTATACCCAAATCCAGATGGATGAATCTTTCACTTTCTTTTCTTGCTACAGATTTTGTGAAGAAGTGTTACTCAAACTTTAAGTGACATTAACACCATAGGGGTGTTAGGGGAAGAGCTGGGATAAAGGGATGGAGACGCTTTGAGCTGCTACAGGAGTTTGTACATACTTACCTGTCTGACTCTATTTGCCATCACATGTAGAATGTGGAGAATGACCTAGCAATCTTAAACTTTAATAATTGGGTTTACATAGGAAGGAAACAACAGGCAAATCTAATTGTAAAGCAGAGACATGCCTTTAGGACATAGATAATTGGGCCAATTTCAGAGGCAGAAATAAAGGAAAAATGAGCCCCACAGACTTGAGGGTCATTCTTGGCTGTGAGACAGAAATTCATTCTGCATTTCTAGGAAGATGGCTTGTGGCTTTTACACAGGAGGACTCTTTGAAGAACCTGCTATGTCAAGTGTCAGTTATGTGCAAGAAACAGGATTAGATACTGTGGATGAATAGGGAAGTTTACTAGTCCTTGACCACAGGGAGTTCACACATTAATACACGTGAAAACAAAACTACCACGGTGAAGCCCAGTACATCCTAAATGCCAAGTGAATGATACACACAACAGCCAGTTGCTCAGGGGAAGAACCAGAAATTTGCCTGGGGAAGGTCTGTGTAGACTTGCCTGCATATCTGGGCTGACTTTGGGGGTCATGGGATCTCTGAGGGCTTTGAACAAATATGGTCCATCTTTCTTGGTGCCAGTTTTACTTAAGATTTGAGAGGAAGATTTTTATATTAAACTCTGCCAGGCATGGTGGCTCAGGCATGACGGCTCACGCCTGTTCTCGCAGCACTTTGGGAGGCCGAGGTAAGAGGATTGCTTGAGCCCAGGAGTCTGAGACCAGCCTAGGCAACACAGGGAGACCCCACCTCTGCATTAAAAGAAAAAAAAGAGATTTAAAAAATTAGCTGGGTGTAGTGACACTCGCCTGTGGTCCTAGCTACTTGGAGGCTGAGGCAGGAAGACAGCTGAGCACAGGAGGTCGAGGCTGCAGTGAGACATGATCACACCATTGCTCTCCAGCCTGGGCAGCAGAGTGAGATCCTATCTCTGGTAGAGAAATACCTAAATAAAAACTCAAAAGCTGGAAGAGAGTGAGTGCTCTGTTTGCATACATCTTAAAAATAGATGACCGGTCCTCAATATCTTTCACACTTCAGGCAGGAAACTGGGAAGGCCCTAGGTCTCCAGTGCAGATCGTTCTCCTCTGTCGGTAATTTAGGGGGCAAAGTTGGAAAAGCACTGATGAGAGATTAGCAAGGGCTATCTCTGTGCCCTGTCTCTTCTTTCCTTCATAACTGAGTGGGTTTAGTGAGGAGCAGTTATTTCTGTGATATAAATGGGTGTGCTAGAGATTCATGATTGAAGTGATTAATAATTAACTGTGAAGAATTGGAGCATGACTTAAAGTACGTTGTGTTTAGAATTAGTTAATGGGAAGGACTGAGGACCCTTTCCCAGGGGTAATTGTAGCTTCTGCTTTTTTTCAATCAATATCTTTGGATACTTTACTTCCTGGAATTTATAGAGCAGCTGTTCAGTGCGTCTGCATTAAAGGAATGAGTGGGTGAAGTGACTTGCAGTCCTCCCTGGGAAGCCAATTCTTTGTGTGTGTGATTCTGGGGAGGGGGGAGTGGTTGTAGGGAGTATCCCCTGGGGAGTAGTACTGCCCACACATTAACTTGAGCCACTTTCTGGCTCTGTGATCTGGGGCCTCGTTTCTGCATGTGTAGAATGGGGATGATACCTGCTCTTCTAGGCTTGTGAGGATGGAGATAATGTGAGTAACCATTAGGGATTCAGCACCATCAGGGTGGTGGCTGTGGTGGCTGTGGCGGCTGTGTCGGCTGTGGCGGCTGTGTCGGGGATAATGGTGCTGATATCATTGAGAAGGGGAGGGGTGGTTATTGCTCCAGGGAAAATTCTGGGCCGTGGCCTTCCAGGTAGGACCATCTCAACTATGTGTCCACTTTTGATATTCTAGCGAGGAAGTGAGTCTCCATTATAATCACTAGAACCTTTGTACATCGCTGTAGAAAAGGACACGTGCTATTAAATACAGATGGACCTTATTTTGGATCGAATACATTCCTGAAAACTATTCTTTTCACTTAGTTATTTTTTAAATTGGGGTACAATAGATGTAACATTAAGTTTACCATTTTGACCATTTTTAAGTGTACAGTTGAGTGGCGTTAAGTATACCCATGTTATATACCCATGTTACAGAGTAACTATCGCCACCATCCGTCTCCAGAAATCTTTTCATCTTGCGGAACTGAAACTCGGTACCTGTTGAACGGTAACTCCCCATTCCCTCCTCCCCCCCACCCCAAGCCCCTGGCACCCACCCTTTTACTTCCGTCTCTGTGGATTTGACTACTCTGCTTGCTTCATAGGAGGGAGAATCATACATTATTTGTCTTTTTGGGACTGGCTTCTTTCATTTAGCATAATGTCTTCAAGATTTATCCGCGTTGTTGCATGTGTTTTTGTGTGTGTTTTTTTTTAACATCATGTTCTTATTACACAAGAAGTGCATGTTTATTTTACAGTTTTTCAACAGTATACAGAAGAATAAAAAGATTCCATCGTTCCCCTACCCAACATAACTCTTGTTATTTTGGTGTATGTGCTTCTACTGAGCCGGCAACTTAAAGCAGAATCGTTTAGAGTGAAATCCTACACGTGCTGCCCTAGGACCTCTTGTTTTGTTGGGCATGAGAGGAACTGTTGAATGTAAGTTTTGAAGAGAGTGAGAAATCAAGTGTGGGTCTGTGAGGCTGTGGTGAAGGAGTCGGAGGAGAAACGTGGAGTGGTGAACTGGGAACCCTCAACCGCCGTTTGTGAAATGGGACGTTCTCACCTTTGAAGCTTGAGCTTGTGGGTTTTGAGTTCCTGTTTTGTGCCCTTTTAATGTCAACTTTCTAAGTTCATAAATCGGTAGGAAATAGGTGTCCTGACTTCCCATTGTGTGCAGATAATGGGAGACTTAAATCAAAGGTGGGCGAGAAGCAGTGATGTTGCATGCTGAGCACTGGGGAAGGAAGAGACCGGGATGGAAGTAAAGGTGAAGGCAGTGCTGGAGGCAGAGGGACTGCCCTCTGGGCTCCCTGGGACTCTGTCCCTGTGGCTTTTCCAGGAAGCGTGACCCTTCCCCCTGCCTCATGCTATTTCTGCCAGAACCCTTTGGTGCCCTGCCGAGCTCTCTCTTCTCGTTTGTCTCCAACCAGTAAGATGCAGTTCCTTAAGAGCAAGATCCTTCAGTTATTTCTTATTTTTTATCCCCAGCACCTAGCTGGGTTCCCTCACCCTAGCCAGTCTTTAATAAATGCTTCTTGGAATGAAAGAATGGGAGCCTTCCCAGAAGGTGGCCATTCCCATATCTCATCATGTGCCACAGCCCATTTCATTTCTCACGTCACCTCCCCATCCCTATCCTTTGTGGAGTCCCCTTCCTGGAGGGCCTCCCCATCCTCCCAGTCCCACTGCCCACAGACTACTTTCAGCAATGGGTTGCTTGAAGCCCTGCCTTGAGTTATCTTGGGTGATCTAGACCAGGCAGAGGAAATCCCCATTGCCTTTGCCTGGGCCGCAGAGCTTGGGTTTTCCTTTAGTCCACTCTGATACACGGTAGTTAGACTTTATAGGATTTAAGGATGAGTGGGTTTTTGTGGCTTAGTTTGCTCACCTAATCATCAAGGTACTGTGTTTCTTAGTTCTTAAAAAAAAAAAAAAATAGTTTAAGGCCATAGGATTACCTGTATTTTTAACTTTTGTGCCCTTAGAATTTTATGTCAGAATAAAATCTGAAATATAGTTTATTGTGAATATAATTCCCAAATGTTATGTCAGGCATTGGCAATCCATATTATTTAAAACTGCCAGAAGTATGTTGCTTTGTAAGTGGAAGTATTTGGGAAAGTATGAATTTCCTGGTGTCCCTCTAGGCTGCTGTCTGTTGAATGGAATTCCTTCTATAAGACGTGAGGTTAGGCAGTTTGCCTTAAGCTAGCAGAGGGGACTAGCTATTCATTTTAGGAATGAATAGGGGCCAGAGAGAAGCATAATAAGCCAAAACTTAAATTTTGGAAGGAAAATAGCACTACATTGTTTAGGAGGACACTAAATCTGTGGCTTAAGTCTGAAGGTAAGCCTTGGTAAAAAGAAGGGGAAGTCTTTGAGGAAGAAGAATTGAGGTTTTAGAAAATGCAAAGGCTGACATTTGCAGAGCTGGTTGGCTAATTGTTTTGAAGAGGGTGCTACTGGGAAGCACTCAGGAGGCTGTGTGCTTCTAATTGGCCTCAAGTTTGATAGTTGAATTTTCATGGATCATTATCATATTATTATTGATGGGATTATGAGAAAAGTTTGCAGTTAGTGTTAAAAGAAAATTAAAATATTTCCAAATCAAGGCCACACCCAGAAAAGATCTCACCTTTACTGCTGCAGTCAGGCTGATAGATTATACAGAAAGTTGTATTTTGTTTTGTACCACATACTCAGGGTGATACCCAAGGTTTCACCTAATCAGAGGAGGCCTCAGCATTCCATAAAGGGAGCATGTTCTGTTTGATTATCAGCCCTGCCCTGACTTCATGACATAGTTTTCTCGTTACAAAATTCATGTTTATTGTAGGAAGATTAAGTAATTCAGAAAAGAACAAAGAGAATAAAAGTCGTCATCACCCAATCTCCTGGCTGAGAACTCATTTACCAGCATGTCTCACTTTAGGTTTTCTGTCTTTCCCATGTTTCATTTCTGTTTTTTTTTTTTTTTTTTTTTCCTGTCTTAACTGCAAAGTCTAGTGGGGAATTTGGCCCCTGCTGCTCCGGATTGCCATTCTCAGAGCTTTGCATTCTCAGGAGTTCCCTTCCAGGGCGTGTAGTCCAAGGACTGTGATGGACCTGCCCTAGGCCTTTCAGTAGAAGGAGGGGCAGTAGCTAAGTTCTGTGTGTTGGTTGAGGCCATAAGCCAGGGCTACTTCCTGCTGGCAGTCCAGGTCTTCGCCCACAACACTTTGTAAATTTTAAAAAGGCCAAAAAGAAAAAAAGTTGCTAATAACAAGGACACAGATATATTTTTTAATGACTGACATTGTTTGCAGGTAAATATGTCACATAGGAGAGTTGCATTTTTATGAGCTTTATGTATGTCTTATTTTGAAGACAGTTTATACAATAGTGATGCATGCTTTTTATTTTAAGGGACTTGTAAAGAAGGTAAGGTTGTCTAGTAGTGCATGGGACTGCTTGATAGGAGGCCTGGGTTTGTTTCTTAGCTCAGCTCTTTAACCGGATCCTTGACTTTGGGCAAGCACCCCTCTAGGTTTCCATTTCCTAGCCTGGAGGAGAAGAAATTTAGACCCTGTGGTCTGTTAAGGTTACTTCTAACATAAAACTCCCATGTTATGGGTTGAAGCCTGATTTTATCACTTTATGTTATTTAGAGGATTTGTAACTGTGTCATAGATTTTCTGCAGTGTCGTCATTGCTGTGATTTATTTGGTGCCTTTGGCCAGGATGTAACTCTTCAATTACAGTGTAGTTCCCATGGGAAGGTATGATATTGGCTTTATGTTGTGGGTTCTAGCAATGTTCTGTGGAAGTAAAGCAGGGGCTATCTCTGTAAGTAGTTTCATTGGATGGCTCGTGTTTTAGGACCACACTGCTGTTTGGCTAGTGAAGCATACGTGATGATGCTGAGTGTGGTAATAGCACGCTGTCCAGGTATTTGACAGGTGTCTCTCTCTGGTTTATGGGCTGATGTGACTTGATACCTAATGATTATTGTCCTTCTTTCCAATGTGTTTTGAGTGGTGCAGACAAATCAGACAGGCATGTATTGGAAGGGTTTAGGATTTTTTTTAAAGGATTTTTCCCAGTTTTTAAAAACTTGAAATAGTGATCATGATAGTACCTCTAGAGCCAGTGCCTGTTCTTTCATCACAGGTTTAACAGCTTCGTAAGTAAATCCTTTTCCTTTCAGTTTCTTTTTTTGAGATGGAGTCTCGCTCTGTCGCCCAGGCTGGAGTGCAGTGGTGTGATCTTGGCTCACTGCAACCTCTGCCTCCAAGGTTCAGTTGATTCTCGTGCCTCAGCCTCCCAAGTAGCTGGGGTTACAGGTGCGTGCCACCACACCCGGCTAATTTTTGTATTTTTAGTAGAGACAGGGTTTCACCACATTGACCAGGCTGGTCTTGAGCTCCTGATCTCGAGCTCCTGATCTGCCTGCCTGGGCCTCCCAAAGTGCTGGGATTACAGGTGTGAGCCACTGCGCCTGGCCCTTTTCTTTTCAGTTTCTTAATTTCTTTTTATTACTCTTGCTGCCCAAGTCTAACTGATTCTTCTCATTTGTTTGTGGGTTTCCCACTTAAATCTTCTCTGGATCAGTGTTTCTCAAACATTAAGGGACACAGGAATCATTGAGGGGTCTTGTTAGCTTGGAGATGCTGATTAAGTAGGCCTGTGGTGGGCCTGCAACTCCACATTCCTTTTTTTTTTTAATTTTTATTTTTGGAGACAGAGTCTTGCTCTGTCACCAGGCTGGAGTGAATTGGCGCGATCTCGGCTCGCTGCAACCTCTGCCTCCTAGGTTCAAGTGATTTTCCTGCCTCAGCCTCCCGAGTAGCTGGAGCTACAGGCGCACACTACCGCACCCAGCTGATTTTTTGGTGTTTTTAGTAGAGATGGGGTTTCACCATGTTGGCCAGGATGGTCTTGATCTCTTGATTTCATGATCCACCTATCTCAGTCTCCCAAAGTGTTGGGATTACAGGTGTGAGCCACTGTGCCTGGCCTGCTACTCCACGTTTCTAACAGACTCCCAGGCAGTCCGATGCTGCTGGTCTGTGGATAGTTTGAGTAGCAAGGGCATAAAGTTTGTGTAGGCCACACTTGGTCCACCTGTCCTCTCATCCAGAGGCCTCTCTTCTCCTGTCCACTACCTGTATTGTTCATCTGAGAATCATTTATCCCTAACTTCAGGTTTCCAACACATGTTTTTTGAGTACTCCCTCCTGCAGGTACTGTATTGGATGGAGGATGCAGGGATGATGGACACACTCCCTGCCCTCAAGAAGCTTGCCTTCCTGTGTGAGGCCAGTAGCGCTTGTAAGTAGCTCCTGTCATGTTGTGAAATGTGCTATAACAGAGGTAGGCGTAAAATGCTGCAGAAACACAGAGGAGGGAGAAATTTTTCTGGTAATTAAGGGTTCACATCATGTCTATTCTGTTGAGTGGGCATGTAGGTTTTGGGGTCTTGAGAGAGGGCCTGCATTTATTGTTTATATCTATCTTTGTGTCCCTTTGTCTGGGACAATACCTGAGACATGGCAATTGAATGTTGAATGCATGAGGTTATTTAACCCTCCTAGAAAGACTGGAGATCCCCTTTTAGGAATCAGATGACCATCTTTTTTTCAGACCATCTTTGTGTCAGAGTTGCACCATTGATGTTTTAGGATTTGGGGTTATTCTAGCAGGTCCTTGTGACTGACAATAGTAAATGAATCTCGCAAGGGGGAGGTGAAGTAATTTTCATCGTAATTATTATTTGGTGACTTGTTGCCAAATCTTCAGTGTTTTTTTTGTTTGTTTTTTTTGAGGCGGGGATAAGGTCTCATTCTGTTGCCCAGGCTGTAGTGCAGTGGTGCGATCTCAGCTCACTGCAAACTCTGCCTCCCGGGTTCAAGCAATTCTCCCACCTCATCCTCCCGAGTAACTGAGATTTCAGGTGTGCGCCACCATGCCTGGCTAAGTTTTTGTGTTTTTTTGGTAGAGACAGGGTTCCAGCATGTTGCTCAGGCTGGTCTTTTGAACTCCTGAGCTCAAGTGATCCGCCTGCCTCGGCCTCCCAGAGTGCTGGGATTACAGGCATGAGCCACTGGCCCAAATCCTGAGTTTCTTCTCATCTTTTTTATAGTGCATTGATCCTAATGAGGCAAGTGTATGTGACCTCACCCCTGCCCTGATTTAATGTTTGCTTCCTTTTGTTCATAGTTTTATAACTTGTCGCCAGTGAAAGGATCGGAATTTGGGGGTCTTTCGTGTTTGAGGAAACGGAGCCCGGGAAGGGAACCCAGCACATTTACCTGGCAGCGTCTGGCTAAGCTTGGGCTGTCATCTTGGGCCCCTGACCCTGAGGTGAAGGTTGTTTCTGCAACATTTGGGTCTAACCTCGTCCTTATACTGCGTCCTGCCTCGGGACCACCTTGCATTTGTCTCTCTTCAGTTTCCTTGTCTTTGGTACTATGTGCATACAATTTGGGGAAACTTCTGTAATTTTAGTCCTGTTTGTGTGTTGTGCAGCCATACCATTAACTGAGCAGGTTCTTTTCCTCGCTGTCCGGTCTGAATGTCCTTGCACTGCGGAAAAGCATTGCTGGCCACGCCTTGTTGAGTTCTCCCGTCTCTGAAATAAAGAGGAAAGTCGATGTTATACATTTTTGAAGCCTCAGTTTGCTTCCAGGTTTTGGCATAATATAAAACAGGCTACAGCTTGCCTCCTCAGGTGAATTATTTAGTCGTAAAAATGGAAACTTATTGATAGGGAAAACCCAGCCTACGAAAACAGAACAGAGAACAAGATTGCATTTGAGCTCCCGGCAGTTGGCATTGGTAGATTTGCGTAGGTGGTAAAACATAAGTTTTGTATTTGATGTATCCTTTTCCAGTGAAGAGGGAAAACTGTGATATGTTTTACAATATTGAAGAAAGCATACCAGTTTTAATATAGAGTGTGAAGTCTGGTGGTACCAACCAACGCCCAGAAATTTAGGGGCTTTGAAAACAACAAAACACAATAAGGTAAGGTAAAAGCAGGTAAAGGAGGAAAATATTTTTAAATTTAAGGAGGAAATTGCTTTCTCACTTGGATTCTTTTTAATGTTCTTCCTACTTTCCCTAAAATAACAGAACCTGATCTCTCATAGGTTCCTTGCCTAGGCTGTCTCGTAATGTGTTCATGTTAAAGTTGCTGTTCCGCAAGCAAAGCAGGTAAAGCGTATGCCTCTGTTTCAGAGCTTCCAAGCCTAATAGAAACCGTCTTGGGGAGAGAGGGATTTGGTTGGGGGTGGGGGAGCCAACCCCTCCCTCGGAGAGTGTGGGCCACAGATAGGGTAGACTTTGAAACTCAAGAGAAACATCCGCAGTGGTTTCTTATCTGACCATGTACAGTGGATGGTGGGTCACTCCAGTCTTTGAATTTTGGCACCCTTTCTGTAGGGTAACTCTCTGTAGGTCTAGCCTTGGAGGGTTGTGGCCTCTGGATTAAAGAGGTGGGATCCAGTGAGCCAAGGAAGAACCTTCCATTGCTTTTATCCCCCCTGTCCAGAGGGTTCCAGAGACCACCCATCAGTTGGCTGTTGCGTGATCACTGGTGATTTCTGGGAGGTTTTGTGATTAATTTTATCTCGGTGCTTATGAGAAATGACACTTAACCTAGTGTCTTTGAACCTTGACTTTCATCTGTAGAAAATGGAAATGTTCTGTTCCATAGAGAGTCAGTTGTACTTGCACTGGTAAAAGAAATGATTGATTACTTTGAATATTCTATTTAAGGAAACGGTACACAGCATACTTCTAAAATGTAGATGGGATGGAATCCTTTTTACAAAAGAAATGAAAGTAAAATTTCCACTAAAATTGGCAAGCTTTTGTGGGTGTACTTCTTTCATCTTCAGCATAACTTGAAGAGGAACTTTAGTCCGTGTGTATGTTTCCATTTACTGAAAGTGAGTATGTAAAGTAACTAAACCTATAGTGGACTCTTTATTTAGAAATAGATACTGCTACTTTGGAGTGCAGTGGATTGAAAGAGCTGAAAAACTAAAGAGAAGAGAAAACTGAATCCTTGGGGGGAAAATCTTAATGCAAGCACAAATATAACACCAAATTAAGTCCAGGAGGAAAAGTAGTTGAGCACAAGGGAAAATAAATTTTAAAATTTAAGGGTATGTGTACATTTTATGTCACACTGTGGTGTACTCTCTGGCCTGAATCCTTGTGATAAGAATGATTTCATTTGCTTCAAACGCCCCCCTTTTTTCACCTACCCCCTTCAAATAACCTGTGGGAGATTTTCTGTATTTGGCATATGCCCATGTTTTGAAGTCACGCAGTGTATATTAAGTAAGATCTGATTGCAAAAATGGTCTCTGTTAAAACAGGCTGTTACACAAGATGTTACCATATGTTCATTTCACGAGACCTCACACATGCTTTAAGAACCATCATTATTTCAAATCTAAGTAGTTCATATTTGTGTCAAATATTCCATTTGCAGCCTCTAAGATTCTTGCCATCTCTGTTGTCCTCCTTTCTTAGGTCTCTGCTGCTTCGTGGAGAATACAAACTACTTGTAGTCAGGGTCTGTGTTTTATACTTTTATCCATCCACTACACCTAATGCTGTGCTGGATATAAGGTCCGGAAAATACTGTGTAAAAATTGCTGGTTGAATTTTGGCAGATCTTGATAATGTGATTATTAGGATATTCCAGAGGGAGGTGGCGTTAGTATACTTACACTGATAGTTTAAGTGTCATTAATTTGGTGGATGGTGGCATTTTGGGGGAAAGGGCCAGTTTATTGGATGATAAATCAGGACCGTGGTCTAGACAGGCTGCATTATGAGCTGAATCAAAGAATAAATTCAAAAGCTATTATTAGGTATGGTACAGTACTGGGACATGAATGAGCAGTTTCCCCACAGGAAGGGGAAATAGAAGAACGCCCAAAGGAAGTACTGTAGGTGAGACAGACTTGAGGGGTGTTAGAGACTGCTTGAAAAAAGAATGCTGCCTAGGTGTAGATTAAAGTTGAGGGTCTTCTGTTCAGGGTAGGCTGGCATGCTGGACTTGGTTCTGGCAAGTGTCTTTAAAAGGTATTCATTGGGTATTTTCAGAAGCACATTTTACTCATGCAAGTTCGACCTCTAGAGCATTGAAGGGGTGGCCTGCCCCTCCACACCTGTGGGCATTTCTCATTAGGTGGAACGAGAGACTTGAGAAAAGAAATGAGACACCATAGCAAAAAGTGAGTGATTCGTCCCACTGTTTGACTGAGTGGATATCTGACATTGGACCAGCGATGGTGACAGAGGTAGCTCTTAGGTCTTGGGATCGCAGCTGACAGGATGTGGCTGACTCTGTAGTTCCAAGACAGCTTCCTGAGGCCCCCCCCCCCCCCCCACTTTCCTGATGTGGCAGAGGCACCAGCACCCCTCGTGGGCCAGTTCCATGTGGTTCTGGGAGTCTTTCCTGGAGGCCCAGCATAGAGCCTGTCCCTTGAACTCTTCAGTGATTTTATAAGCGCTTAATTCCTAATTCTCTATATTAAATCCCTTTCTACTTAAAATAGCTAGCTCATTTCCTGCAGCCTGACTCTGGCTGAGGCTGAAGAATTTTATAATGGGAACGAGCTGCATTAGAAACAGAAATGTCACTGCAAATATCCTGGAATGAGCGGCAGATAGATGGATAAATGGATCAGTGGTTCCCAAATGCATGTGCTCAGGTTCCTTCTGCTCCCCTAATGGATGCATGTACACTGGAATTGCCTGAGAGAGCTATTCCCCAAACACAGATTCTTAGGTTCTATCCCTGGAAATTCTGATTCAGGGGAAGTGCTGGAACTCTTGAAGTGCTGGAAACTCTGAGAGATGGCCACATTGGCTATTAGTGGACTAAATTATTTCTTGACTCTAGCAGCCAGTGCCCGTGAGAATTCTTTTTAAAAGGGAGGAAGTGTTTAGGAGCTACACATTTTTAAAGATTCCGCTACAGAGGATATACCTTTTCTTGGATATAAAGGGATTAATCCTGTAAATACTGTCAGAATGTGAACTCTACAGGATTTCCCTCTTTTGTTATTACTAGAGGAAAGGAATATATTTCAAAAATGTTACTGAATCCAGAATAAAAATCGAGTTGCTTGTAATGACAGTTAAAAATTCATGTGAGTACTTTATTATACAGCGTTTTATTATATAAACATGGCATTTTACAGGATAATATGCTGTTTTATTATATAAAGTGCCATTAGTATATTCTCTTATCTCTGTTTACAGTTAAAGGAAAAAGACAATAGAAGTTATTTAAAATACGGAAATGCCTCCTAAGAAGAGAGGTCAAGGGATTATTTGGAGAACTGGCGAATTTAGGATAATTTCGCAGTGTTAGAGTTCACCGAGCTCCGGAAGCCAGGTGGTTTAAGGATCACATGTCTAGTGTAAGCACTTGTTCTTCTCTTATTCAATTTCCCCACCTGTCTCCACCCTCCCCACCAAACCACAGTCCTGATTTCTGCCCTTCTCTTCATCTTCTGGCCCTTTTAAGGTGCATGCTAACAGATGAAGAAGGAAATCACCATTGTTCTCCAGTCTAATAGAGGCTGCTTGATTGAAATTGATTAGCTCTAGATGATTGGAGTCCTTGTAGCAGCAGGGGTTATATGTCAAATGGATCTCCACTGAAGGCCAAAGCTGTTCTTCCTCTGCAGCTGCCAGGCTGCTTGAAATTAGGCAGAATGATTTTGCACTTGGATAATAGTCAGGAATTAACTGCAGCTTACAAAGCGCTGCATAATTATGGGAAATGTGGATGGTGCTAATCAAATGCATCTGCATATGGCATTTTCATTATGTACAGGAGGCATCTGTGTGCACAGAAAGGGAATGAGCTTGTGTGGAGCTTGTATGGGTACAAGTGTGAGAAGATGCATCTGCAGAAATGGCCTCCTCTTTACTACATGGAATCCTGACAGAATGATTGAATTAGGAGTCTGGCGTGTGTGCTTGCTTGCTATTAGTGCTTTAAAAAACAAAAACAAAAACAAAAACAAAACGGCCTTATTGAGATACGATTCACATGGCACACAATTTGCCCACTTAAAGAGTGCAGCTCAGTATTTTTTAGTGTATTTGTGGGGTTTTGCAACCAGCAGCACACTCTAATTTTAGAACACTTTTACCCCTCCTAAAATAACCTGTTGGTTCTTTTATAAAGAAAATGTAGTTTGTACTTTTTGAGGGACACTTTTTCTTTTTTTTTTTTAAGTGGGAGTTTCAGATCATCTTCAGCCTTTTGCAAAATCATACTATTTCTCGGAAAGCATTTGTTTTTATAAATATAAAATGTTTCTTAACGTTCCAAAGGTTACCTGCTTTCCTGACTTTTGGACACAACCTCATGAATTATGTTTTAGTTACTGGGTTCATGTACCTACTATAGTTGGGATCTTTTCAGCTTCAAGTGACAAATTTCACTCAGCTAGCTGACGCATTAAAGGAACTCATTGGCCCTGGTAATCTGGAAGAAGCAGGGGTATTAGCTTCAGGCACAGGTGGATTTAGGGATTCTCTTTCTTAATTCTTTTCTTTCTTTTTTTTTTTTTTTTTTGAGATAGAGTTTCGCTCTTGTTGCCCAGGCTGGAGTGCAGTGGTGCCATCTCGGCTCACTGCAACCTCTGCCTCCTGGGTTCAAGCGATTCTCCTGCCTCAGCTTCCTCAGTAGCTGGGATTACAGGCGTGCACCACCATGGCCGGCTAATTTTGTATTTTTAGTAGAGACGGGGTTTCTCCATGTTGGTCATGCTGGTCTCGATCTCCCGACGTCAGGTGATCCGCCCACCTCAGCCTCCCAAAGTGCTGGGATTACAGGCGTGAGCCACGGCACCTGGCCTCTTTCTCAGCTCTTTTATTTCCACGGTTGGCTATGTTCACCCCATTGTAGCTAGGCGACTCCATGTGGGAGTGGGGCGCACATCTGCAGCAGCAGTGGCGGAGGGGAGGCTGCGAATCAGGTGCTGAGCCTCACCTCAGCTTGCCTATATTTTTGTGTCACTGGCTTATAAATTACTCTAGGTTTTGATTTATTTCCTCGTTCTGGGATTACAGATCTATTCATTTAAGCAGTGGAACTAAAAGAACCATCTCAGGCATGCTGCAATAACCAATGTTGCTAATTCAGACGGTTAGTCAAAGCATATGAACCAGACCCAGGCTGTGGGTGCTAGTTTCTAAAGGGTTCTCCCCAAGCCAAGGGCTACCAACTTGGACCTCCTCTTAACACTCCTCCTCGAACATGATCCACCTGCTCATGCAATTTCTAGCTTAATCTCTTTCTACACTTTCATTGCCTGGTTCAGGACCTTATTTTCCGTAGTAGGATCCTATGTTTTTTGCATTTTCAAGTTCTTAGTTGTCTTGTCTTCTTAACATTTACAGCATTTGTAATTTAGTAAATCACTAAATGTTGTATTGTGTGATTGGCATGAATAGACCCGACATATTTTTTAAGCTGAATAAGAAATATAACCTACCTGACTTTGGTTTTTAAAAATATTCTATACATACTTTTATTGTTTTGGTAAATTAGATTTGGTGAAGGTTTTGGTTGAAGTTTGGGAAACGTTTTTTATGATTCTGCAGTTTCTGACATGTTAGGAAGAGGCCAGCTTTATACGGAGTAATTAAAAAGAAATATTCTGAGGCCTGAATTGTGATTTTATAAATCAATGGCACCAGTTTGGGAAGGTTTTCTTTCACTCAACAAATGTTACTGGGTGAGTGCTCTGTAAATACAAAACAGCAAACCAAATAGACTAAAATCTAGTGGACCTTGCAGTCTAATAGGATGTGAGAAAGAGAAAACTGCGAAACTAAATTTTATGGATGTTATAAGGTGATATGTGGTATGGAAAAAGTTGAAACAACGGTCAAGGGAAAAGAGGATGAGGATTGTGGTGGGGGCTGCAGCTATAAAGAGGAGGTTGAAGCTTATTAAGAGAGTGAGATTTTACAAGGATTTGAAGGAGGTGGAGGAATTTTTTTTTTCTTTTTTTTTTTTTTTTTGAGATGGAGTCTTGCTCTGTCGCCCAAGCTGGAGTGCATTGGTGCAGTCTCGGCTCACTGCAGCCTGCGCCTCCTGGGTTCAAGTGATTCTCCTGCCTCAGCCTCCCTAGTAGCTGGGACTGCAGGCATGTGCTACCATGCCTGGCTAATTTTTTGTATTTTTAGTAGAGATGGGGTTTCACCGTGTTAGCCAGGATGGTCTCTATCTCTTGACCTCGTGATCCACCCGCCTCAGCCTCCCAGTATGCTAGGATTACAGGCGGGAGCCCCCGGGCCTGGCCATGAGTTGGAGGATTTGATGGAGGTAGGGTAGTTTGCCATGAGGCTGTCCAGGTGAAGAATATTCCAGATAAAGAGAACAGTCACTGCAAAGAACTTTAAGGTAGGAGGACCATACACTTGGGGATTCCCAGTGTAGCCAGAAGACCCTTGTGGTGAGATCACCATGTGTACAGACCTGGAGAAGGGGTGTGGAGTTGGTGAGGTCATGGGGAGAGCATAGCGTGAGGCCTTGGAAAGGTGGATTTGTGGGGATTTTGAGCCGAGCAGTGATACCATTTGAATTAGATTTAAAGAGGCCATGCGGCAGTGCTGAGCCTGGGCAGCAGGGAGACCAGTGAGGCCCTTACAGCCAGGAAGCAGGAGATGGAGAGACATGATGGGTGCTTGGATCAGGTGTGGCAGTGGGCCTGGTGAAAGCAGAGCTCATGGGATTTCCGATGGATAGGATGTGGGGTGTGAGAAAGAGAACAGCTAGGGATGACTCCAAGGTTATTGGCTTGAACAACTGAGCAGAGATGGCTGTGGCACTTGGGTTTAGGGGTAAGATCAGGCGCTCAGTTTCACACCTGTTGAGTTTGGGGTGTCTTTTTGACCTCCCAGAGCATATGTGGATGGGCAGTTGAGAAGGGTGCTGGTCTGGAGATGTAAATTTGGGGTGGTGTTTACAGCCTTCACATTGCATCAGGTGAGCATTGAGTCATTTTAGATGGCTTAGAAAAGAGGACCAGGGTAGGGTCTGGAGCCTGGGGTGTCTCTGCATTCAGAAAGGTCATAGAGGAGACTGAGAGGTGACCAGCGAGTTAGGTGAAGTGAAGCAACATAACAAAACAAGTGTTTTGGAGTTGTAATTTTTGTTAGCTTTTAAATAATTAATTAATGTAGAAATATGCTGTTTGAATTTAAAAAAAGAAATAATTATAAGCTATATTTAGGAAGAAGTGTACCTTCCGATTGCTCTTGAGTTTTCAAAAAGCACATCGTCTGAACATCTTTAATGTTCTCACAGGTTCTGAACCATTTTGGAAAGTCAGGCAAAGGGAAAGTGCCTGATATTCCACTCATCCTAACATTGCTGTTAATATTTTGGTATTTGCCTTCTCATTTTCCTCTGTATATTTTTTTTAGTTGTAATCTTGTTGCACACAATAGCTTTGTTTCCTTTTGTTTACTTGTCACGGGCAACAGCAGCACTTTTTTCATGTTGCTGTTTACAGTCTTCAAAACACAATTTTTGTTGGAGCACTCTGCTTCTTTTGGAATTGGTGTTTATTGATAGAAGGACTGAATAGATAAAACCACGTTGCTACCAGCTGATCTTTGCTTTTCCCTGCCTTCCTGCACATCTGCATAGGATTCATACTGTGCTTTGTCTAGGGATGGAGAATGCTGGAAAGAGAGTGGAAGTTGTTAGGATCTGGGCTGAAAATCCAGGAGCAAGGCTGGGGCAGCCCTGGCCACTGGGAAGGTTAACAAGCTGCTGCTGGGGCAGTGGGAGTGAGGGCCTGTGGAGAGGGGCTCCTGGGCTTGAGGGACCGTGCAAGGCCATTCTTTCTTTTGCAGACATCTTCAGCAATAACACTTCAGTGCCTCAAGGATTTGAAAGAAAAATTACAATTTAAAAGGAAGACTCTTCGTGTATGATTTGCATATGAGTGGCGTCTGTATAATTAAGAACAATTAAATTCTGAGCTGAATTGAAAGGGAGGCTCCTGCTTCTGCTGCCGCAGTGCCTGCAGTGCAGCCTGTAGCTGTCAGGGCGCTGGAGTTCTGTTGGAGGCATTCTGCCACCTCCCCACAACCTCTAATAAAAGAAATCCTGGAACTCTTTGCTGGGTGCTTGACAAAACTCTTTACAAACACATTTCATTTAATCCTCACAATGGATTTAGGGAGTCTGTGTTAGTCAGGGTTCTCTAGAGGGACAGAACTAACAGGATCGATCTGTCTATCTGTCTGTCTGTCTGTCTATCTATCTACCTACCTACCTACCTACCTACCTACCTACCTACCTACCTGTCTATCTCCCTCCCTCCCTCCCTCCCTATCTCTTTCCCTGTCTCCCTTCCTCCCTCTCTCCTATGTATATATATAAAGGGGATTTTATTACAAAGTATTTAACTCACCTGATCACAAGGTCCAATAGGTTGTCTGCAAGCTGAGGAGCAAGGAAGCCAGTCTGAGTCCCAAAGCTAAAGAACTTGGAGTCTAATGTTCCAGGACAGGAAGCATCCAGCATGGGAGAAAGAAAGCGTGGGAGAAAGATGTTGGCTGGGAGGCTAAGCCAGTCTAGCCCTTTCATGCTTTTCTGCCTGCTTATATCTTGGCTGCGCTGGCAGCTGATTAGGTGGTGCCCACCCAGATGAAGGGTGGGTCTGCCTTTCCTAGCCCACTGACTCAAATGTTAGTCCCCTTTGGCAGCACTCTCACAGACACACCAGGTTCAATACTTTGCATCCTTCAATCAAGTTGACACTCAGTATTAGCCATCACAGGGTCTTACGGTAATTTTATAGTAATGGACACTGAACTTCTGATCACAAGAGCATTAGATGATCTCTTGTGCTCATCTTTATGGCTAACTCCACCTTTGTAGGTTGTTCCTGCCTGGGACCCAGTGAACCTGTTACAGGAAAGGGGTCCTGATCTAGACCCAAGAGAGGGTTCTTGGATCTCACACAAGAGAGAATTCAGGGTGAGTCCACAGTGCAAACAAAAGCAAGTTTATTAAGAAAGTAAAGGAATCAGAGAATGGCTACTCCATAGTCAGAGCAGCCCTGAGGGCTGCTGGTTGCCCATTTTCATGGTTATTTCTTGATATGCTAAATAAGGGGTGGATTATTCATGCCTCCTCTTTTTAGACCATATAGGGTAACATATTGATGTTGCCATGGCATTTGTAAACTGTGATGGTGCTGGTGGAGTGTAGCAGTGAGGACAACCAGAGGTCACTCTTGTGGCCATCTTGGTTTTGGTGGATTTGGGCTGGCTTCTTTACTGCAACCTGTTTTATCAGCAAGGCCTTTATGACCTGTATCTTGTGCCTACCTCCTATCTCATCTTATGACTTAGAATGCCTTAACTGTCTGGGAATGCAGCCCGGTAGGTTTCAGCCTCGTTTTACCTAGCTCCTATTTAAGATGGAGTTGCTCTGGTTCAAAAGCCTCTGACAAGCCTATGGGAATTTAGTCACATTCTTTCTTCCACTGCTGTGTTATATCTGATGGACTCCTTTCTCCCTAGACTAACTGGGAAGCAAGATGCAACTCTCCCTGATTTTTTCTCTTTTGATTTTGCAAGAACTCTGCAGTTTGACACAACACTGAACAACTTTAAGTAGAGCAGGAACACAACTGTTTTCCCTTGTAAGGTTCCAGCCAGCCACCCCCACAGGAAGGAGGTAACGTGTATTGGTAATTGAGGATGTTTTAAGCAATCTTCAAAGAGTAGGATAATTCTTATCCCTTGCCTTCCCTGAAATGTAAATGACAGTGGTTCTTATTGACTAGGCTCCTTCCAGGACTTTGTTCCTTCCAGGTGGGAATGTCACCTGTGTGCTCCTTCTAGCACCTCTTTTTCTGGCGTGGCCACATCAGTCTGGAATACTCTTCCCACCTTTGGTTCCCTGAAGCATCTCATGGAGGTCCTTGCCCGTCCCTGCAGGTCTAGTTATGAAGCAGAGGATAGGCTCTGAGCCAGTCACATGCAGGCACTTCCCAGTTGACATCAGTGCAGGGCCGAAGCCACCCTAGGCCCCCACCAGAGCCAGTGGCTTTTCCCAGTGAGAGACAGCAGGAACCAACCTTTCCATTGTTAGGATTTTCTTTGTTTTGCCATCAGATTTGGGTTATGTTTGAGTTACTTTTATTGCTTCAGCCACTTAGCTTTCTGGTTTATTGGGATGCTCTGGTTCTGGCCGCCCTGAAAGGCTGGCACTGCTGAAAAGCCCGCCTCCCTCAGGGCAAGCAGGGGCTGGAGTGATGAGACCACGTAGTATTAGTTCTGCTGAGCAGCTGCCACTGGCAATTTCTGGTGTTGGAGAAGAGTGGGAAGCTGTTCCAGTTAGAATTAAAGCTTACATCTAAATCAGAGAGCGTTTTCTCTCTGCTGAGAGAGTCTACAGATATGCAGCCACTGGCTCCAGGAAGTCTTTAGGGACCCCACGTTGCCTTCCCCAGGGTACTGGGATCTCCTACCCGTGGGACAAGGTGGAGATGTTTGTGCTCCTGGCAGCAGTTTTTTAAACTGCCAATGCGATACTTCAGCTTCCACCCCATTTTCTGGAACTTAGTCCCGTGGCCGTACCCAGATGCAAGGGAGCCTTGGAAATATGCCCACTTAAAAATTCCATTATGTGAAAGAAGCAGGGATATTAGGGGCCAAAGAGCGACCTCTGTCACAGAACCTTGGGAAAGAAACAATGAGATCTTTACCATTATTTCTCAAGGAAAAATTGCTTTTCATACAACATATTTTTAAGTCACATACCTCCCCCAAAAGCGGGGGGAGGTGGAAAAAAACCAACAAAACAAAAACCCAGCAACCCTCTGACTTGTGTTAAGGAGTCCTTGTTTTTCTGGGCACACTCTAGACTGGTTTCTCCAGTGTCAGTGTTTGTTGGGTTTCACGTAAGAAAAATCATTTTTAAAGCCCTTCTCTGACAGTGGGGTTATATTATATAAGTGAGCTTGGTGATAGTAAATTATACTTTGTGGGCAAGTGTGTGGTCTGTGCTAGTCTGCTGAATGGACAGCATGAAACTTCAATTAAAAAGGTTTCTGCTACATTCCGTTTTAAAAACATTATGTTCAGAGGCTAGATTTTTTTAAGAGGCTTAACTTTTTGAATAATGACATACTGTCTAGGTATTCTGAGAAATGGGACTGGGCCCTGGCGGATTGAAACGTTGATATACATGTTAGTTTTGTGCTCGACTGTAACAGCTGCTGTGAAGCAGGGGCTGCCTCGCTCGTGCTGGCTCCTCTACTCATGAGGCTGGTCCTTCAAAGAACAGTTAGAAATTTTTCATTAGATTTTTCTGACAATCTTGTTAACATTCTTTGTATTTGTCTGAAGATCATTTCGAGATATTTGCTCATATTGGGACTTTTTTTTAAAAAAAAAAACACCTGTCAGGGTCGGGTGCGGTGGCTCACACCTGTAGTCCCAGCACTTTGGGAGGCCGAGGCAGGCGGATCACCTGAGTTGGGAGTTCCAGACCAGCCTGACCAACATCGAGAAACCCCGTCTCTACTAAAAATACAAAATTAGCCGGGTGTGGTGGCGCATGCATGTAATCCCAGCTACTCGGGAAGGCTGAGGCAGGAGAATTGCTTGAACCCGGGATGTGGAGGTTGCAGCGAGCCGAGGTCACGCCACTGCACTTCAGCCTGGGCAACAAGAGTTAAACTTTGTCTTAAAAAGCAAACAGACAAACAAACAAACCCACAAACAAAAACACCTGTCGGTTCAGTGTATTTTAGTAAAATATTGTTCTGGGTCATAAAGTTATATGGGCTTGTTCTTCGGTCCTACTGAGAAACTCTAGAAATTAATTATCTTTTGTACTTCAGTTTTTATCTTATCAGCCTTTCTGTGATCTGTATGCCTTAACTTGTGTTTTTCACTTTGTTAAAACTCTTCCTCCAACCTTACTTGAAGACAGCGTGTTCAGCCTTCTAGATCCTACTCAAATGCCACCTCTTCCAAAAGGCATTTCCTAACCTACTCCATGCCAGGTGATCTCTTCCTCTTGTGGACACTGAAAGTACTGTGGACTGTCCTCTCCCTTGTATCATGTGTGTTATGTATTGTAGGAGACATGTGATACACACATAATACTGTGAGCCTGTGAAAGTTAGGTAGGCTGTTTTTATTTGCCTTTGGATTTCTGAATCTAACTGCCTTGGGTAGATAGAAGAAATGAATGTAGGTGGGATTTGGCATGTCTGCCTTTACAATATGAATAAGTTCAGCTACCAAGTTGCTTAAAGTGTTATAGATGAGCTTTAAAACATGGCTAGTGCACTGTTAGGGAACTAATACCTAAATTTTTACGGACACTTTGAGAACTCAAAGTTGGTTTTTTAAAAATAACATGCACAGTAATGCATGAACTTGCATTGTCCACCCATGATCAAAGAGGAAAAATCCTTCATCCCTAGACTCTCTTATCTGCTTAGGGTTTGTGTGATTTCTGCTTTGGCTTCTTCTTCTTTTTTTTTTTTTTTAATGTATAATGTCTGGCAAACTCTGTTAATGCTGGAAGTATCTAATACTGAATGTTCATGCTAACTTGTCCTAGAGCTGAAAGGTAATGCAAAATGGATTTTGTATTCTGCAGATTTTATAATTATATTTCATTATTTTAACATATAGTAGAGTGACCCACCCTAGCATCTAGGAAAGATGTCAAATCTTTAAACCACAGAGGAGAAGCCATGAGTTGGAGTAAGGAGAAAGTTGGAATGGCAGTTGGGGAAATGTCAGCTTAATTGCTGGCCTGTTCTTTAATAGGGTTTTGCACAGTCCTTTAACTACTTGTCCTTGGCTAAAGTAGATCTTTATAGTATGTGGAATGTGGTAAGAATAAATATGTAAATGTAATAATGTATTTTAAAGTTATTGAATTGGAGATAAAATGCCTTTTGGTCCTCATAGAATAGGGGGGGCGAGGGACAGATTTCTTTGGTTGCACATGGAGTTAAGGAAGACACAGGAGTCAAGGTATCAACAAAGCTTTCAGCTGGGCAGGTAGGCCAAGGCCCTCACCAGCGTGGGAATATAGTACAGCCAACTGAGGGGTGTTGCAAGCAAGATGGTGAACTGCATCTTTTATTCCATTGGGAGGTGCCTGTGGGCCATCCACGGGATGATGCCTGGTACAGATGGAAACACAAGTCAGGAGCTCAGCGGAGGAGTCTAGGCCACAGATACACAGGCTTGGGAAATGAATCAGTCAAACCACAGAAACCAAACTCTGGCTGATTTGAGCAGAAAAGGAATTTATTGAAAAGATGTTGGGCAGCGGACAGAATCTCTAGGAAGACGAAAGAACCAGGCCCAGAAAACGAGCCGGCAATAAGAGGAATTAGCAGCTAGAGCCACAGCCAAAAATATTCCATGGAAACAGACTGCTGAGAACCCCACTCCATCACTTACCCTGCTGCAGTACTGTGGTCCCCCAGGACAAATTCTTCAACTTCTTTGCTTCCTTGTGACATCAGCTTGCGGAGGCCCTGCCTGAGGTGGGTAAATCTGGAGAAGACTGGGTCATGGGCTAGCACCCCAGCTGTTAGTGGGGCTAGTAAAACTAGTATCTGGCCCTTTCTGAATCCAGGAGGGTTGACCATGGGAAATGTACCAATGCAGTAAAGGAAGATGCTGAACAGCCACAGAAATCACAAATGTCAGTGAAGGAAGCATTTATCTGTGGGTGATAGGCGAACCCAGTGGATGGGTACAATAGGCTAGAGTGAGAAAAGAGTAGAGGAAGAGCTTTGGAAATGGCAGCATGGAAGAGATAGGCAAAGGAAGAGGAGTTTGAGAGGGAGAAGGAGCAGCTACCGAGATAGAAGGTAGTGGGGAGGTTTCCTGGAGACCAAAGGAGAGGCATTCAAGAGAGGGTAGCCAGTGGAGAGGCCAAGTCAGCTCGGTACTTGATTTCGCAGGCTGTGATCATTTATGACCTCGGCAAGGGCTGTGTTGTTGCAGAGAGGCCTGGGGCCGGAGAGCAGTCCGGTGGAGGTAGCGTGGTGAAGGGGCTGCGAATGCATGATCACATTCCCATTCAGCCACCCCACGGCTGAATGCGCTTCGGCAAGTTGTTTCAATCCCCAAAGTATCTTTGTGTGCGAAAATAGGATGGATGATAATTGGTATCCACATAGGGTTCTTAGGATTATATATAATAAAGTGCTTGGCACAGCATCTGGTATACTGCAAGTGCTCAATAAATTTACTTGCTGTCATTGTGACATCTCCCATGGTTTGGCTTCGAAGGGAAGAAGAGGGCTTGAAGCAGCTAGGGAAGGTAGAGAAGGATCTTAAGTGAGCAGGGCATGATTCTTTTCCTGTAAGTAAGTGGAGGAGACATAACTGGGAGGGAGATGAAAATCCTGGAGAGGGCAGGACAGGGGGCTGTGAGCCTGGGATGCATCCAGAAGGAGCAACTATGGGGTTAGTATGACAGACGCAACGTCTCCTCTTTGGATAGTGTGGATGCATAGGTCGTCAGCAATGTGAGGGACAGATTACTGTGGATGACTTTTGTTGCTGTCTTAGGAAGGCCGGCCATCAACACGCTGGGCTGCCCTACATCCCCAGGTCCTGTTACTAGCGAGAGCGCCTCCAACAGACCACTCTTGGTATTGCTTCAATGACTTTTTGATTCCTCTCTTTTGGTTTAATTAATGCTTTGACCTTGAAGCTGAAGCCCGAAGCTTTCTACAGTGAAAGAAACTAGGAAAATCATGTCCTACCAAAAGACTTTTTCTCGTTGTTGGGATTTTAATGGAGGAAAATACTGGTTTCTGCCTCCATTGTTAAATGGTTCTTTGCAAGTAGGTAATTGACCGGTAAGAATGGCAGTTCCAACTTAAGTAGCGATGCCTGTGTTTTTTATGTTTTTTCCTATTAGTAAACTTCTGGGGAGAAGTATTTTTTAAATTAAAAATAAAAACAGAAAAAATGACTCGTACTAAGATTATGATGTAGAATTTTATAACGATGTAGTTATGTAACTCATTTAATAAATTGTGCAGCTTAGGCCATTTGTTTTTCAAGGAAGGCCCTAAAGCTCAGTGCCTTGCCTCTTCATAGGCATTTCCAGGCAGTGAGAGCCTGAGGAAGGCCGCGCCCTGGAGTAACCAATCAGATTGTTGGCATGCATCCGTATAGACACCTCCCAGGCTGGGACTTTTTGTATCTATGCAGGGATCGATTTGAAGTCCAATTGCAAAATGGAAAAGTACTGAATTCCTCTGAGGTCCCAGGAGGTAGCAACTGAGTCTTAGAAATACCTGTCTCCGCCGGGGCGCGGTGGCTCACGCCTGTAATCCCAGCACTTTGGGAGGCCCAGGCGGGCGGATCACGAGGTCAGGAGATCGAGACCATCCTGGCTAACACAGTGAAACCCTGTCTCTACTAAAAATACAAAAAATTAGCCGGGCGTGGTGGTGGGCGCCTGTAGTCCCAGCTACTCGGGAGGCTGAGGCAGGAGAATGGCATGAACCTGGGAGGCGGAGCTTGCAGTGAGCCAAGATCACACCACTGCACTCCAGCCTGGGCGACAGAGCCAGATTCCATCTCAAAAAAAAAAAAAAAAAAAAAAAAATCCTGTCTCCTGCTCAGAGGAAGATGGTGGTTGACTAAGTATCCCATCAGACACACTGTTTAGAAGAGTGGGACCAAGGAGATTAATGCAGGGATCTCTGCCATTATGGAGTCTCCAGGTCACTTCCAGCATTTCCAGCTGTGGGATCTCTCATTCCTGTGAATAATGAGTACAGCCCAGTAAGTGTCTCATTAGCATAACATGTCATTCCTTGAGCACTTGAGAGTCTTGACACAGTAACATTATTCTGGTTACTATGGTCTATTTAGCTACCTTTCTTGAGGCAGAGGGGGTTTGTGAAATGGATGGGAAACCTTTCCTCTTGTCCATGCAACCTTTTGCATCCAGCGGCTAAAGCCATTGTTGCTGTGTCTGTAAGGTTTTTGTTTTTGAAACACCAGCTGTCCTCTTAGGTGTTGGAACGGTTTGCATCTCAAAGACAGCTAGCTAGATGTGGGGGCGCCAAGAGATAGATGAAACCCAGTCCACTGAGGAATATGGAAAGCCAGACAGTTCAGTCCTGGCTGTAGGTGCTCACTGTTATGTCTCAGGTCCCTGTTAGGAGGTGAAGCTATTTTTCACTTGTTTGAAACGGCAGGCCCTCTTCTGAAACACTGTGGTGTTCTCCAGGAGTTGAGTAAACCCTTAAGAATAAGGCCAGCACACATCCACAGCACGTCATCTGGAGAAGCGTCTGCTGAGTTTCCCTTGCTCCCCTCCTCATGGGCCAGCAGAGCCTTCCCTGGTAGCTGCTATGGGGCCCAGGCTGCCCTCTGCCTTGGGCTGGCCCTCTTCTCTTACCCCTCATACCGACTTCCCTGCCTCACTCTCCTCACTCCGCCCCCGGAGCCAGCAGGCCAGCTTGAGTGCACTTTCTGTGCTCAGTTCTCCAAGGTGGTCCGCGCTATCTTCACTCCTGCCATTGGCCTTACTGGAAGCAGCCTGTGTTCAGTGTCCCTCCCTGGTAGCTGCTCATTGAGGCCCATTCAGATAGCCCCATTCTCCAAAGGCTTTGCTGAGTTTCTCCAGTGGGTTTTTCCTCTTCTGTTTTTGGATTCTCCTGATCTCTAGGTTTTGATCATGGGCATACGAGGCAGTGCAGCCTCCTGGATGGTAAGCCTGAGGGGAGCATCTTCCCGGAGCTGACCACCTGCCTCCTTGCAGCTGAGCCTTATTAAATTGCCAAGAGCTTTGAGGTGGGGTCAGCAGTCCCTGGCCCTGCCTCTCACTCTGGGGAGATGGAGCTTTGCCTTTGAAATGACATGTTTTGGTTGGATAACATTTGTGAACAGCTGGAACAGTTCGTTCCAGCCAACTCATTTCCATGTCTAAGTTACTGGACTCATTTTTTAAAGTGTGTCTGATATCAGCAGACAGATTTAATTTTCCTAGGAATAAGAAATCTGGGCATCTACATGCTTTTGAAGGATCTTGGAGTCATCCAATGCAGCTTGCTCATTTTTCTGAAGGAGAAACTGAAGCCCTGTGTCACACTAGGACCTGACCCAGCGTCCTCATTTCCAGTGAAATTTCTTTTCTCTTGTATCAGCCACTTCGCAAACTCTTTTCTTTTCTTTTTTCTTTTCTATTCTGTTCTGTTCTTCTTTCTTTTTTTTTTTTTTTTGTTTTTTTTTTTTTGAGACGGAGTCTCGCTCTGTCGCCCGGGCTGGAGTGCAGTGGCCGGATCTCAGCTCACTGCAAGTTCCGCCTCCCGGGTTTACGCCATTCTCCTGCCTTGTTCTTCTTTCTTGAGATGGAGTCTCACTCTGTCACCCAGGCTGGAGTGCAGTGGTGTGATCTCAGCTCACTGCAAGCTCCGCCTCCCGGGTTCATGCCATTCTCCTGCCTCAGCCTCCCGAGTAGCTGGGACTACAGGCGCCCGCCACCATGCCCAGCTAATTTTTTGAATTTTTAGTAGAGTTGGGGTTTCACCATGTTAGCCAGGATGGTCTTGATCTCCTGACCTCGTGATCCACCCACATCGGCCTCCCAAAGTGCTGGGATTACAGGTGTGAGCCACCGCGCCCGGCCCAAACTGTTTTTTTGTTTTATGTCTGTAGAAAAAAATGTGGCCAAAGTTTTTAAAAAGATTTTTTTCTTTTAAAAGATAAAAGAAAAAAAGCCAGGTAAAATCTTAGGCAAAGGTCAGTGTTTTTTCAAAATAAGACATGTGGAAATCCTTGTCTGTATGTCCTACTGCTGAGAAAGCTCAACTCTTTGCGAAAGGTATTTAAAATAAGGACTAAGAGTGTGTGGAACATGATCTGTATCAACAAGAGCTCAGACACTGCAGATGGCTCTTGCCTTTATTTCTCATCCTTGTGCCTTTCTCCTGTTATAGAAGCAAAATGGCCCCTTTTAGGTGTTGCCCAGGCTGGAGTACAGTGGTGCAGTCATTGCTCCCTGCAGCTTTGAACTCCTGGGCTTAAGGGATCTTCTACCTCAGCCTCCCTAGTACTTGGGACTACCGGCGTGTGCCACTGAACCCAACTAATATATCTATATATAAATATATAGATAAATAAGTACAAATATACAGATATTTATTTATTTATTTATTTATTTTAATAGAGATGAGGTCTCACCATATTGCCCAGACTGCTCTCAAACTCCTAGGCTCGAGCAATCCCCCCACCCTGTCCTCCCAAAGTGCTGGGATTGCAGGTGTGAGCCACTGCACCTGGTCCATTTTTCTCTTTTAACTAGGAGCTTTTTTTTTTTTTTTTTTTTTTTTTTACAATTATCTTACAGATGGAGAAGGGGTGAAAATTAGAAATATGTGGCATAAATTTGTAATTGATTGCTACAAGATGCATGTGATTATTTGATGCCAGTTGTGGGGACTCCTAAGAGTAAAAGAGGCCAGGTGGTCTTTGACATAAATGAATCATTATTAAGGGTGAAACGTGAGAAGGGTGAAATGCTGACTTTTGCAAGAAAGGGGAAAAAGGAGAAAGTTTTATCTTTTATTGCTGTAGTTCTTGAGATTTAAGTTATTTATTTGAAGCTAACTGTGGCATTTCAAACAGGATATAATTTCTTGGGACTGATATTTGAGGATAATTGTTCATGTCCATAGCTGACTAAATTTTGGCAATTTGTTCTTTCCCACCCTTCCGCCCCACTCCAGTTTTTTAACAAATAAAATTTGAGCCAGCCACAGTGGTTCACGCTTGTAATCCCAACGTTCAGGGAGGCTGAGGCAGGCAGATCACCTGAGGTCGGGAGTTTGAGACCAGCCTGACCTACATGGTGGAACCCCATCTCTACTAAAAATACAAAATTAGCCAGATGTAATGGCACATGCCTGTAAACCCAGCTACTCGGGGGACTGAGGCAGGGGTATCGCTTGAACCCGGGAGGTAGGGGTTGCCCAGAACTGCCTGGGCAACAAGAGCAAAACTCTTGTCTCAAAAAACAAACAAATATTTGAAACATATGCATGTGTAAATACTCTCCAGATCAATACCTATGTCTGAAATAGTTTTACCTGCAAGCGCTAATTTTTAAATTAATATGCTGATGTTAAAACTCCTTATAACTTAATATAGTATTTTTCAAGCTATAAAGTCAGTTAAGCTGAAATCAGCCAATGAGAAAAGTAATTTATGACTTTTAGAGAAAAAAAACTGACATGGTTTTATTTCTTATTTGGGATCAAAATAGAGTTTTCTTTGAAGTTAGAGACACTCTGGCTATTTGTACCATATTACTTTAGGTTTGGCCCTAAATGTCTGATTTTTATTGGATATGTAAAACTTTCTAATTGTGGAATTTAAAAACCTCTATCAGAATATGAGACAGCCCAAGTTTATATTTCATTTATTCTGTAATATTCAGAGCTGATTATTACTGTCTCATTTGGGACTTTTAATTCCAGAGGTCGATGTTGACTTTAAGCTCAATCAGCTTCTCCATCTGTTCTCTTTGCTTTTCTTATTAGATGAGGGTCATCCTCTTAGTAATATGAGCTAATATTTATTGACCTTAATGAAGACTTTGCTTCATATTTGGCACATCATTTTATCTCATCTTATTTCATTTTATTCTCATGATAACTATGGGGTAGATCGTTTCCATTTTACAGATAATAATAAGGTTAGGATTTGAGAGAGGTTAAGTGACTAATACTCTCAGGGCTGGAAGGTGATGGCCATGGCCTGGAGTGCTCTGCTTCCTAAGCCCTCACCAGCAGGCCAGACTGCACCGGTTCCTTGGATAGGTCATACAATGCCTGAACTTGGCAGGGCTTATGTTTCCCACTTCCACAGATCTGGATTGGAATTTGGGCTCTGCCTTTTCGTAGCTATGTGACCTTGGGTGAATTACTTAAATCCTCCAAACCTCATCTGTTCATGTGGAAGTCGTATAAAATCTGATGGCAAATTCACTTTTCAGCGCACAAGACAGAAAGAAGACTGTCATTAATTACTTTGTCCTATGCAGTAGCCTGACTTTTCTCAAGATTATTTTTGGTACATGAAGTTGCCTGTTTTTTTGTTTTTTGTTTTTTTTTTTCCTGAAATACTGAGCCTGGCCAGCTCCGTCTGGAGTGGGGTCCCTGTGGTAGGTCTGCTGTGAGTACCTCCTCACCTTCGTTACCACCTGTGGTTCTTCACATCATATCCGGAGGCAACTTCTCTGCAAGCCAGTTGTAGAATTAGTGTTGGTCTTTTAGGGTTTGAGTAAATAGCATACCTCTTCTCTGACCATGTTCAAACCAAGTGAAGAGATTGACAAGAGTTAGGCAGATGGAGCCCAAGGCATCACTTTATTGTTAATACAGCTGGGGCTGGAGATAGAATAAAGGAGGTACAAACAGACTATAATGGAGAGAGGATAGAGAAAGAGAAACTTAGATAAAGGCAGAAAGTGCAGGGAGGAAGAAAAGATTGCAACTAGATTCTTCCTGTGAGACAAGGACTTTGGAAGGGTTCTCAGGTCTCTGCATTGTTTGTACCTTCAAGAAAAGTGGGGCCTTGGAGAGGGAGTTGCTGAAAGGTCAGAAAGCGTATTGGCCAGCAGGTTTAAAAGTCAGATTTCCACTCCTGGACCAGCCTTTGAACCAGCTTGGTCAGTGGCTGCTGGGCGGGAGGAGAAAATGGAAAGATTCTATTTACTTACTTATTTTTGAGACAGGTCTCAAAAATGGTCTTGCTCTGTCACCCAGTCTGGAGTGCAGTGGTGCTATCACAGCTTACTGCAAGCTCGAACTCCTGGGCTCAAGCAGTCCTCCTGCCTCAACCTCCAGAGTAGTTGGGACTACAGGCATATGCCACTATGCCTGGCTAATTTTTAAAATTTTTTAGTAGAGATAGGATCTCACTGTGTTGCCCAGACTGCTCTCAAACTCCTGGGCTCAAGTGATCTGCCTGCCTTGGCCTCTCAAAGTGCTGGAATTACAGGCATGAGCCACCACCTCCGGCCAAAAAGATTCTATTTTGGAAAGCTTGTTCCAGTCTTTGAAAACAGTTGTTCATGTTACCTTTAGGAGCTTCTTCAGTTAAACATCTTTAGATTATTACAGCTTTTAAAATGTCATTATGGAGGTTGATAGTTTTTTGATACTCATATGTATATTTTGTATTTTATGTTTTTAAGTATGTTTATATGTCATGTATCTTTATTATGGTTTTCTTTTACATGTTTTTAAAATGTTTGATATGTTTTTCTGCTATATTGATTTGTGCCTTTTGACCATGAAGGAAAATGAAATCATAGTGATGATTAACAACCTGCCATGTGAGATTCTATACGATTGTTATTCTTATGCAGGCTTGTGATGCTTGCAGCCTCACCAGCTATGCGACACAGTCCTTGCCTGTTACAAGAAGTCTTAACAAAGTCAGAGGCCACAGTCCCCTCCCCCAGGCCAACTTTACTTGTATGTGATTTCCTGATTTAGGGTTTATGAAAATAGCCATGTCATCCAACTTCACCCAGAAATGAAGGCTGTTACAAATTAAATCCATCTCTATTTCTGTCTGAATGCTTGTAAAATCTGTACATTTGATATGAAGTTCTAGCCATAATCTTAGATTATCTTAAGTTTTACAACTCTAGAATTATACTGGACTTCTAATAATTCAATTTTATCGTTTAAAATCTATAAGGGAGTAAAATTATATCTCATGCACTGGGAGTCATTGGTCTAAGTACATTATATCTCAGCATTTAAATGTTAAAACTACAACAAAGTCAATCTCTTCTTTTTTTAGCTTCTCGGACAAACTATTTGGTGGAAAAGGCTTACATTTTCAGCCATCAGTTTTAGATTTTGGAATACAGTAAGTATCTTTTCTTTATAATTAAAACTCATTTTATATATACTATTTATTTTCAGGATTTTTTTTATATATATGTATAATGTTGCATTTTAGGTATATTGATAATATGAAGAGATATTGATCCTGAGACGTGTTAAGAGAAACATTTTTGTGAAAAGGAGAGTGCAAGAATTGTTTTAGCCCTTTCTTTAATTTTTTTCTTTTTCTTTTTTTTTTTTTTTTGAGATGGAGTCTTGCTCTGTCACCCAGGCTGGAGTGCAGTGGCCTGATCTCGGCTCACTGCAAGCTCCGCCTCCCAGGTTCACGCCATTCCCCTGCCTCAGCCTCCCGAGTTGCTGGGATCACAGGTGTCCGCCACCACGCCTGGCTAATTTTTTGTATTTTTAGTAGAGATGGGGTTCTACCGTGTTAGCCAGGATGGTCTCGATCTCCTGACCTCGTGATTCGCCCACCTTGGCCTCCCAAAGTGCTGGGATTACGTGAGTCACTGCACCCAGCCTTCTTTAATTTTTAATAAGTATACCTTTTAATATTTTATAGTGATTGGAATTTAATAAGATGTCAATGTTTTTTTTTCCAAAACACATCTGGTTATTTTATAATGAAAAACTCTAAATATTGATGGTCTCTGAATTTTTGTACACTAGATTGATTTACTCACTTGATTTTACTTCTTGTTGTGCCTTCTGGATTCAAAATTGCACCATGCTTACAGTTGTTAGGATTAAGACTTTGGAGACTCAAGTTGGGGAAGGCAATGCATAAGCTGTAATGACTTTACAGTATCATGTAAAGAACCACAAGATGAAGACAGTGTAATCTCAGTGTCAGTTGAAGGCCTAACTTGGGAACCTGGAAAAATTAAGGAAGGGTGACGCTGTGGAAATCAGGCAACATAAAGACTCTTGCTGTCTGTGATAAAGTTTGAATCTTCAAGTGTTAAGCTTCCTGGATGCAGAATATAGCTGCATTGAAAAGATAGAACTTCTAATTAGTAGTTTCAAGAGTGAGGGGTAAAAGCGCTGCTTGTTTCCGGGACTGGCAAACAACACTTCAATTTCATGAAGAGCCTTTTGAGTGACAAGCACAGTTTTGTGAATGAAATAACCGTGGCCATAGGAGAGCATCTGGGCTGGGTTAGGGTGGGCTCCTGGTGTGCCCTCCTTTATGCATCTGGATTACTTGCTTTACATTCCTTTCTAATTATCAAAATGTTAGAGCTGCAGTGAAGGAGAATGAACCTGGAATTTTTTTTTTTTTTTTTTTTTTTTTTGAGACGGAGTCTTGCATTGTCACCCAGACTGGAGTGCAAGTAGCGCAGTCTCGGCTCACTGCAGCCTCCGCCTCTTGGGTTCAAACGATTCTTCTGCCTCAGCCTCCTGAATAGCTGGAACTACGGGTGCCCACCACCATGCCTGTAATTTTTGTGTTTTTAGTAGAGACAGTGTTTTGCCATGTTGGCCAGGCTAGTCTCAAACTCCTGACCTCAAGTGATATGCCCTCCTTGGCCTCCCAGAGTGCTGGGATTACAGGCATGAGCCACTGCACCTGTCCTGAACTTGAAATTTAAAAGGACCATGTTGAGCTTTTTAGAAAAAGATTCTATAAAGGGAAGAAGAGAAAACTGGGAGTTTGCCAACTTTATAAAATTCTAGGTTTCTGCTTTTTTGATTTTTTATATTTTTACTCTTATGTAAAGAAAGTTTAATAGAAGCTGAATGTTTAGTAGTTTAGTTGACAATATAAATAAGCTGAATTTACCATAACCTCATTGATTTTAAATTCTGAGAGGGTGCTGTACTTTTGTGAAAAAGCTTTATTGTGAGGCTGAGTGCGGTAGCTCACTCCTGTAATCCCAGCACTCTGGGAGTCCGGGGTGGGCGGATCACTTGAGCTCAGGAGTTCGAGACCAGCCTGGCCAACATGGCAAAACCCCTGACTCTACTAAAAATACAAAAATTAGCCGGACATAGTGGTGAGCGCCTGTAATCCCAGCTACTTGGGAGGTTGAGGCACAAGAGTTTCTTGAGCCTGAGAGGCAGAGGTTGCAGTGAGCCAAGATCATCATGCCACCGAGTTCCAGCCTGGGTGACAGAGGGAGACTGTCTCAAAAAAAAAAAAAGAAAAAGGCTTTATTGTGAAAAGAAATTTTGATTCAGGACCTACTTTAAAGAATATATGTTATAGATTGGTAGATAGAATAGCGGTAGTAGTAAGTATAGCTATTAGGATAGTAATTCCAGTTCATAGGATCCTGGCTGTCTGAAATATTTGCTCTTCAGTAACATAACAAAATCCTATAGTCGATGCCCATGGGGGTATGTTTACACTTGTCCCTTGTTATCCATATGGGATCGGATCCAGGAGGCTCATGGAAACCAAAAGCTAAGGATGCTCAAGTCCTTGGCATATTATTTATATACAACCTCCCATATACTTTAGATTGTCTCTAGAGGCCGGGCACGGTGGTTTATGCCTGTAATCCCAGCACTTTGGGAGACTGAGGCAGAAGGATCACTTGAGGCCAAGAGTTCGAGACCAGCCTGGGCAACACTGTGAGACCCTGTCTCTATAAAAAATTTTTAAAAAATTAAGCATGGTGGTGCACACCCGTACTTCCAGCTACTCACGAGGCTGAAGCAGGAGGATCACTTGAGTCCAGGAGTTCAAGGTTACTGTGAGCTATGATCATGCCACTGTATTCCAGCCTGGATGACAGAGTGTACTCCAGCCTGGATGACAGAGTTTTTTTGTTTGACAAAAACAAACAGAAAAATTCTAGTTTACTTATAATGACTAATACAGTGTAAATACTGTGTAAATAGTTGTTACACTATCTCTTTTTTTTTGTATTGTTATTTTTGTTTTTTTCCCCCCCTCAAATACTTTCAATCAAGGTTGGTTGAATCTGCAGATATGGAGAGCCGATTGTATATTATACACATTTGTTAATTAGCAATATACATTAATCTCTGGTCCTAATAGCTAGACACATGCTGAGAGAATGCTGGAAGTCTTTGATTTGAAAGGATTTCTGATTTTTAGATGGAATCACCTTTGGAGGACTTAGTTACCTTTATATAATACTTTATGGCTCCCAAAGTGTAATCATGTCTCTTGTCATTTGGGTTTCATATCAGTCCAGTGAAGACAGGCATTATCTGAGTCTGTGTGTATTGTTGTGTTTGAGCGTGTACTACAAATGTGTTCATAGATTTGTTGCTGAGAAGGAATGCAGTTTGCTCAAGGTCATTTCACTAGAAGTAGAATAAATCTTCTGATTTCTAAGGGCATTCATGATGCTATTTTTCTTATTAGTGAGATCTGGAATATGATTATGAGAATTAGTTATTTTGCTGAAGTTAAACTCAGAACAAACTTTAGCCTAAATTAGAACACATTTAAGGTTAGTTGAGTTTTACCTTATGTCTGACAAATGGTTTAATTTATAGGCATTAGAGTAAAACTTTGGCCTGAGGGTTCTCCTCCTGATTTCTTCACTGTCCCAGTTCAGCTTTTGCTGTGGTTTATTTTGATGTTGGCCTTGAGCAAATCCCAGCCCTCTTCATAGCTTTGATTTTCCTGGGGGGTGTAAAATCGGGATCTTGTTACTCGGTTGCCATCTGCCTGCTTCTTAGGGCTTATGTGAAGGGTTAATATTCTGCTGGTCCTAAGATAAAAAGTGCTAATCATTCATAGAGATTTTAATCATTCTTTTGTAGTGTTAAATTAACAGAGTATCTTCCAGTTGTCACTAGTGAAGGAAATTTATATCCTCATAACACTTTTAAAAATAGAATCTAAAAAATAGAATAAAAATAGCACAGTGGTGACTAGGCTTCAGCTAGCATTCTCTCTTAGGTCCTGGAGAGACTTCTGGTAGTGCAATCACTGGCTCTGTAGCATTGCCATTTTGCATTCTTATTTTCTCATGTATTTCTCTGGTAGACATTTGTATTCTTAGAAACCTTGTATTTAAATTATGTAAATGGCATATAAAGCTTTGAGGATAAGTATTAATAACTTTGATGATTGATATTATTTACTTAAAACCCCAAACCACAGAAGTCCTTATTTATTTAATTTTAATTGGGGGAAGAAAGGCAGATACGAGCCCAGTGCTCTGAGGTAAGGCTTTTCTGAAGTGACCCTTTATGTGTATGGTAGTGTTGAACATTTTTTTTAAAAATGGTGTTACTTAAGAACACTTTGAAAAATCAGGATTTTAATCACATTGATGTGGTATTTTATTTGTAATGGGATGTGAAGAACTGCATTTTGAAATACACATTGGATATATTAAACCTTTCGTTAAGACTAGTGATTAAAAGTAAGGGTGAAAGCCGAAAGAAAAATTCTAAGGATTTGATGGTAGTAACATAGTATTTTGGAGATCTCATTGTATATAAGAAAAGCAACATCCATTTCATTTTTCCTAAAGGATACATTTTTAATATCTTAGAAATTGGAATAAAATCAGAAAAATATCAGCATAATGAATGAATTTTCATTCATTATGCTGATATTTTTCTGATTTTATTCCAATTATAGATATAATTCATTCAGCTTAAATTAGAATATAATTTTATTTCTAGGCCATCCTAATGAGAGCTGTATATTTGGCTCTCTCTGCCACTGAAGATATTAAAACTGAAGAAATGACTTTAGTGAAATTTTTGCTGGCTCTCTGTTCATTGCAACATAATGTGAACAAGACTGAATTTGGTCTTGAGCAGTAGGAATCAGAGTTAAGTGATTAGAGGGAGCATTGTAGGTGGCTCCAGGCAGGTGGGCCAGAGCCCAGCTCCTTTCCTCTTGGCAATTCCTTTATCAGAGCTGAGACATCGTAGGTGGAGAGTTACTGCCGAAAAGAATTGGCATCAAGGCCTTCATGAATTAATGTATTTGCCACGGAGCAGGGATTTTACTCTGAGGTTTATGGAAGGTTTTGAAGCTGTGTATGAAACTTTTTGTAAGTGTATGTTTGTGGAGGGAGGAGCCAGAGCTTTCATCAGAGTTTTTTGGAAAGGCTCCTAATTTAAATGGACAAGAACCTCTGCTGCAAAGTGCTGCTGCAGGATTTTCAGTTTTCTCAAAAGAATGGCCTTTAGCCATAATTAAGTTTTCCTTTTATAAGACCTAATAAAATAACATCTCTTTGTGAGTTGAAAATACATACCTCCCCAAAAAGTCTCTCTTACTCAGAAAACATAACCCTAAGAAAAATTGGGTTTTTCTGTGAGTACAGTTTCTTACCTAAACATATTTTCATTTGAATTTAGAGACCCAAGTCCGAGAAGTGCCAGTGAGTTGCCTATATGTTTTTCTTTTTTTTTTTTGGCAAGCATTTTAGTGGCCTAAATGGGTTAAATTTTTCTAACACGAAAACCAGTGGAGTGCTACTGTGGATTGGCCTAAGCCTTATAAAATGAAGTTGTTTTTTGTTTTATGACTTTTGGCTGTCGGGAATTGAATCCAGCGTGATTGGATAATTTAACTTTGTGATGAACAGCAACAGCTTTCTGGGTTTAAAAATATGTGTGTGTATATGTATAATAATACATACCTATGTATAGTAATATTTATAACCACACAGTACATTGATTTTTCTCTTTGTTTCTCCTCCTAGGTTCCTGGGACATCCTGCAGCAAAGATTCTCCATGCTTACAACCCTAGTAGGGACAGAGAGGTTGTGGTGAATTCGGTGTTTGCAGCTGCTGGACATTTCCATGTGCCGCCTGTTCCCTGCAGGGTGGGTGTTGATGGACTCCTGGAAACTATGCCGTGGCAGGCTGCCAGATTTTCTTGCTTTCTTTGGCCTGAAGTTTTTACTTTCTGCTCCCCGTCTCCCCCTTTTTCTGCCACCCAAACCTTTTCCTCCTGTGTGTTTACCTTAGCATTTACTTTTCCAGTTGCTCATTTTTATAGTTTTAGTGACTCTTGATATCTACTGGGGCCGGGGGAGGTGGGGGGGGGGGGGCGTTGGGGAGGAGTTTGAAGACTCTCAGCTGTGTGGTAATGTATGTATATTTAACGTGGCTTTATTGTGACTAGGGAAAGTTTATATTACTTGTCTTGAAATGACTACAAACTCTGAGGCATTTAGTAACTAATGTAAGTTTATAGTTGAGACCTCTTCCATCTCTCCAACCTGCTAGGAAAGTTAGGTCTCCTTTCTAAATGCAGGACTGCAAGGTATAGTGAATGGCTCCTTGTAAAGCTGATTGGCACCATAACACAGAGCTCCAACTTAGTCTTCTAATAGTTTTAATTTCAGTGGTCTTTAATGTTTAATGAAGATCCTGATTGCTAGTAGGCTTTTATTTGTTTTGCTTACTATGTCTGCCTGATATTATGTACTTAAAAGAATACTGGGACTAAGGACGTGTTGTAAGGGGAAGCCCAATATTTGGTTTGTGACAGTCTGTCTGGATAAACCTTGTTCCTGATTTTTATTACATACCAACATGTTTGCACATTGGTTATTGTCTATATTTAAGTAGAGATAGAACTGTGTTAGCTAAAGACAGTTGGACCTGTGGGGGTGGAAGAGGAGGGGAAGGAAAGGTGTGAGCCTCACAGCTCCAGTCTGAAGCGAAAGGACTCGTCCTGAGTCAGTGGTAATATTCTTTGCTGTATCCTCTTAGATATAGCAGATATGTAAGAGCGGATAGTTGGATGCTGATCAGTTTGGGGATTCTTATGGATTCATGATACTGATAAATCAAGGGTGCACAATATGCAAATGTCTGTTAACAGAAATTGTCAAAAAAAGAAAGTCTGTGAAAGACAGTTTTTCAAAGGGGGCCATTCCAAATGGCTGACTGGGGACCTTTCTTTCAGGTAATTCCAGCAATGGGGAAAACTTCCTTCAGAATTATTTTTTTACCTACTGAAGAAGGAAGCATTGAAAGTTCCTTATTTATTAATACCTCTTCGTATGGAGTCCTTTCCTATCATGTGAGTAACTTTTTCCTTTTGTCATATAATTTGGTTGGTGACTTAACTGTAGGGGTGGGGATATTTTTAAAAAGACTTGGAAATGTTGTCACCTGGCTTATGTCGTTAAAATATAAGACTATTAGTGATGTTAAAATCATCAGCGTGCACCCTTTTCTGCCTGACGTGCCACAGTTGGCTGTCTTTCCTACTGACAACACAGCTGTAGCCCTACTGTGGATCTTTGGAGGATACTAAAACAAAGCAAAGAAATCTCTCTCACAGTTTCTCATCATAAAATACAGAAGGCTTTCAAAACTCACGGCTCTCACCTCACAGGCATTCAGAAGGAGGCGCTCTAAGGACAGTCTCTAGTGATTTTGCCTACCTTCCCTCCTTGGCTCAGGAATATTTCTGATTAGGAGACATTGATTGTGTGCTTGGAGGCTGGTTCCAAGGGAGCTCACTATTCATATCAAAGTACCACGAAGGGAGCTTGAAGAATCTTGTTGCTATTCTCAGAAATAGGAATCTTTACCTTAAATGGTACCTGATGTGGCATTTAACAAGATGTGGCATCAAGTAATTTAAGTTCAGATCAGTAATTTTTGTGGTTCTTACTGCATTCCATTAAAGAGGTCCCATATCAGAGGAGTTGCCTACTTGTGAACAGATTTGCTACAGTAAGGAACATTCAGCTTAAATATAGCATTCTGTATCTGTTTGTTTGTTTGTTTGTTTATTTTTTGAGACAGGGTCTCACTTTGTTGTCCAGGCTGGAGTGCAGTGGCGTGATCTCGGCTCACTGTAACCACCTCCCAGGCACAAGCTATTCTCCTGCCTCAGCCTCCCACCACTGCCTGGCTAATTTTTGTATTTTTAGCAGAGATGAGGTTTCACCATGTTGGCCAGCCTGGTCTCAAACTCCTGTCCTCAAATGATTCACCTGCCTGGACCTCGCAAAGTGTTGGGATTACGCGTGAGCCACCGTGCCCAGCCAGCATTCAGCTGTGTTTTTTGTAGACAAAGATAAATATAGTAATTGGATTAGTAGAGTCTTGTAGGCCATAGTGATGAATACAGATTTCCTTTGGAGATGTGCTTTAGCATTATGGCAAATGTGTTTTAAAACTCTAACAAAGGAGCAATTCTCTCTCTCTTTTTCTGCAGGTATCTGGAATTGGCACTCGTAGAATCTCTACAGAAGGGTCTGCAAAGCAGCTACCAAATACTTATTTTCTGCTTCCGAAGGTCCAGAGCATTCAGCTGTCACAAATGCAGGTCATTTTAATAGATTTACTTTGAATGCTAGTGGCCGCCAAGCTTTGTAACCCTCTCAGAATTGTTTTTTTTTGTTTGTTTGTTTTTACTATTTTCTGCTTTTTGAAAAAATTATATAGAAATACATATGTAAAATATCACTGGATTCCATGTAACTCCTTTTGAACAACTGTGGAGGCCACAGTGTTGATATTCCATAGTTTGCTTAATCTTACTGTTGGTCTTTTAAAATGTTTCCTGGTTTTTCACTGTTATTACCATTAGGCCATATACCTGTTTTATAAGTTTCTTTAATTTTCCTTCTGAATCCTCTGTTTCCTTGGGGCATGTTTCATAAAGAGGAGAGAGACTTTAGTTAAAGACTGTGAACCATTTTGTAGAGCTTGTGAAATCTTACCAGGTTGCTTTTCAGGGAGACAGCGCCCATAGTCACGAGTAATGACAGGCGCCTAAGGATGTCCTGTAATGGGAAAAACTATTTCTGATGTTGTGGTAGATGTATAATGATAAGTTAAAATTCTTTTAATATACATTTCATGAATCATTTTATAGGGTTGGCTACTTTTTCCCTTTGATTATCTGTATTTCCTTGTAACTGAATAATTTTATAATTGAGAAAAACTCTTGAACCCACATATTATGAAACTTACCTCTTCTTTCTGATTGGTAAATAAAGAACATTGCTTAGAGTTTGTAACCAGTACCTTTAGTACCTGGAGCTTTCATTCATTCAGCAGTTCTCTTGAGCCTCTACATTGTGCCAGGCCTTGGTATACAGTTTGTATCTGCATAGAGCTTACATTCCAGTTGGGGAGAAAAACCAAATTAATTTACCTCTAGGATTATATCTGGGATCTTTATCACTAAATACATAATTCTTAGGGATTTTAAATAATAATTTTATTTTTATAAAACTGAAAAACCCCTCCTTGAAGAATTTTAAGGAAGACTTCTTTTAATTTGCAAATGTGTAATTGGTTTAAATCCTAAAACCAGGGGGGATGTGTTGAAAGGTTTTAAGCAGGAGACTGATACTGATGTGCTGTGGCTTGCATTTTTGGAGGGCCAGATGCCTCATCAGTGGAGATCTAAGTATTGGAAGAGACACAAGTATTCAGAGTACCTTAGTTATTGGGGGTTAATGTAAGGGTAAGTGGAATGAAGGGAGAGAGGAAACTGATTCTGCAGGCCTCCTAGAGAGCTAGAACAACTCACCCATTATCTCATCCCCCTGGCCTGGCAGATACTGCGTACTTCTCATGACGCCCACTGCCCTTTACCACACTGAGGCCATCCTCATCTCTCTGTTGGCCAACTGATAGTATCTCATTAACTGCCAGGATCTACTCTGGTTCCTTCCTACCTCTTTCCCAAAAATTCAAGTTGGACCACATTAGTCCCCTGCTTGAAAACCTTCAGTGCATTCCCATAGGTCTTAGAATTTAAACCAAATCCTGCTTATGGCTGTAAGGCCTGTGTGGTCTGGCTGCTGTCTGTCTTCAGCCATGTTGCTCACCACCCGGTCTTGGTCTCTACCTCATGGCCACAAGAGCCTTCCCCTGCTCACTTGTGCAATGCCATTTTCCCTCCTGCCACAGGTCCCTTGTGTCTGCAATGTTCTCAACCTCTGCCTCCAACTTTTCTCCAAATTAACCCTTATTTCATCCTTCCTTTTTCAATTTACGCTTGAGCTCTTCGGGGACTTTTGCCTCTCTCTCCATCCTAATTTCTGCTCCCATACTTATCTAGACTACCACTCCCATACTTATCTCCATTAAATAATCACATACCCACATGATGTAATTGCTTCACCATCCTTTCCATCACCCATGGAATGGAGTCTGATTGGGCTTCCTGTTGTACTCCCTGCACCTCACCTGGGAAGCAGTGGTTGAGTGGAGTTTTGGCCTGAGGTAGCTCTGGGGCTGTCCTCACAGGCCAAGTTTCTGTGGCTCCCTGTGCTGTAGCCTACCTTGGCAGTGCCTCGGCTTTTCTTGGTCTTTGTTTCTGCTTCAGAAGATACCAAACTCTGTTTCTTTTCTTTTTTTTATTTTTAAAATTTATTTTGTAAACAATGTTATGAAATACAATTCACATACCACAAAGTCCGCCCACTTAACGTGTACCATTCAGTGAGTTTTAGTATATCCAAAGTTGTGCAGCCATCACAATCACTGTCTAATTTTAGAACATTTTCATTGCCTCAGTCTCTTATTTTCTGTCTTTAAAGATTTGTCTATTTTGAACATCTTAGATAAATGAAATGTATGGTCTTTTGTGATTGGTATCTTGCCCTTAGCATGTTTTCAGTTTCATCCATGTCTTTCATTCTTTTTTTTTTTTTTTTTTTTTGGTTAAAAATATTTTAATTGATAAATGATTGCAGAGGATGTTTTACCCATGTGAAAACAATACGGTGGTAACCATGGAATGATATTTTTCTTTTTTTTTTTTAATTTTTTAAATTATTACACTTTAAGTTCTAGGGTACACATGTACAATATGCAGGCTTGTTACATATGTATACACGTGCCATGTTGGTGTGCTGCACCCATTAACTCATTTACATTAGGTATATCTCCTAATGCTATCCCTCCCCCCGTCCCCTTCTTTCATTCCTTTTTATTGCAAATAATATACACTGTAGGACATGCCACATTTTGCATAAGCATTCATCAATTGGTGTACATTTGTGTTGTTTCTACTCTGGCTATTATGAATAATGTTGCTATGAACATTCTTGTGTAAGTTTGTGTGGACGTATCTTTCATATCTTTTCTCTTAGGTGTATACTTAGGAGTGGAATCTTGCTGCGTCATATGGTAATTCCATGTTTAACATTTTGAGGGGCTGTAAAACTGTTTTCTAAAGTGGTTGCATCATTTTACAATCCCATTAGCAATCTATGAGGATTCCAGTCTTCTACAACTTTGCCAACACTTGTCTTCCATTTTTGTTTATGTTTTTTTAAATAACCATCTTGCTGGGCATGAAATGGTATCTTATGTGGTTTTGATTTACATTTTTGTAATGACTAATGACATTGAGCATCTTTTCATGGGCTCAGTGGCCATTTATATATCGTCTTTGGGGAAGTGTCTGTTCATATCCTTTGCACATTTTAAAATTGTGTTTGTCTTTTTATTGTTGAGTAGTAAATGTATTAAATTCTAGACATTGGACCTTTATCAGGTACATGGTTTGCAAATATTTTCTCCCTTTCTATAGGTTGTCTTTTCATTTTCTTCATAATGCCCCTTGAAGTACAAAAGATTTAAATTTTGATGAAGTCAAGTTTTCTGTTTTTCTTTGTTCACTTTATGATTTTAGTATTATATCTAAAAAGGCCTAAAGTTATGAAACTTTACTCCTATGTTTTCTCCTAAAGTTTTATGGTTTACATTTAGGTTTATGACCCATCTGACTTTAAGTGTTAGCGTATGGTGTGAGGAAGGGATTCATTTTCCTTCTTTTTCATGTAGATGTCTGGTAGTTCCAGTACCATTTGTTGAAAAGACAGTTCTTTGTAGATTGAATTGTCTTGGTGTCCTTGTCGACCTCTTATCTGTGGCCCCATTCCTGGCTGTAGATTCTCTCCTTCACTTTTTATTTATCCTAGGATCTGTGAGTTTAGTTAAGTCACTTTCTAAGGCTGCTCCTTTTGCCCATAGTTCTCCCCCATCAGTCAAAAATAGTTATTCTTAAGTGTTCCAGTAAATGATGGGGCCAAGAATACAACACAGCATCCCTACTCTTGTGGTGTTATGGTATAAAATACTTCAGAGTTTGTAGATGAATTTAATTTTTTTGGCTGGTCTTTTGTTAGAAACCAGTACTAAAAAATCTGAATATCAGAAAAAAATCTCTTAAAAGGCAGTTTTTTTTTTTTTTTTTTTTTTTTTTTGAGATGGAGTCTTTGCTCTGTCGCCCAGGCTGGAGTACAGTGGCCAGATCTCAGCTCACTGCAAGCTCCACCTTCTGGGTTTACACCATTCTCCTGCCTCAGCCTCCCGAGTAGCTGGGACTACAGGCGCCCGCCACCGCACCCGGCTAGTTTTTTGTATTTTTTAGTAGAGACAGGGTTTCACCGTGTTAGCCAGGATGGTCTCGATCTCCTGACCTCGTGATCCGCCCGTCTCGGCCTCCCAAAGTTCTGGGATTACAGGCTTGAGCCACCACGCCCGGCAAAAAGGCAGTTATTTTAATTTCTTTCATTTTTTCTGTGATTTAGGAAAATGAATTTTAAAGTTAATTTTTTTTTTTTTTTTTTTGGAGACAGAGTCTTGCTCTATTGCCTAGGCTGGAGTGCAGTGGCGCCATCTTAGCTCTCTGCAACCTCCGCCTCTGGGTTCAAGTGATTCTCCTGCCTCAGCCTCCCAAGTAGCTGGGACTACAGGTGCACACCACCAAGCCCAGCTAATTTTTGTATTTTTAGTAGAGACAGGGTTTCACCATGTTGACCAGGCTGGTCTCAAACTCCCACCTCAGCCTCCTAAAATGCTAGAATTACAGGCGTGAGTCACCACGCCCAGCCTAAAGTATGTTTTAAGGCTTGCTATACCTAAAAACAAAAACTTAAAAAATTTAAACCTAAGAAATAATTCTGGCATTCCTCTAGAAGAAAAAAATCCTGACTGGAGTATTTCTGCATGTAAACTGCATACATTATGTGAGGTCTTTGTTGTATTTTAAGTGGCTATAAGGTTGTCAACTGTTCTTAGACAGGAATGTCTTTGTTTTGATATTCTACTGGTTTTACGTTTTCTACTCTCTGCTTGTTGTCAAGAGCCCATTGTCCAGGGTTGGGGGGTTAGTGGATTCAGGAGGTCGGACTCCCTCAAAAAGGATAAGAGGGTGTGGAAGGTACTAAAGGCATAATTGCCTCTTTTCCAGTATAGAGCTAGAAAGTATATCTGATAGAAAGCTAAGCAAGAAGGTTTAGACATAAATATGTCATCAACTTTTCTTTAACTTGTTCCCTTAGTGCCATGTGAAGAGAAAATAACTGGTTTAGGAATAAAATTTGAAATTGAGAGAAGAAATACAGTTGTTTTATGTATATCAATTGAATCATCATGAAAAAGAAAACTGAGACTAAGATGATAATAGTAATTTAAAAGTATTTTCACTGAAACAACAGGGCCATATAATTTTTAGATTTTTATATGTGAGTGGGTAAAAAGTACAGGCTGATTATGTTTGGGTCTGCCTTACTTACATATGGGTCTAAATGTGAATTTTAGTATAATTCATTGAATATTTTAAAAATTATCTGGCTTCAGCATAGGTAGAGGAAAGGCATGTACCCAAGGATCCCTGAACATAATAGTCTGGAAGGTGAAGGTTCCAAAATTGCAGGTACTGCTTGACTCGTCCATCTGTGAAATGCTGATCAGAGAAGGAAAAATGCAGGAATATTTTATAAAACTGTGGAGCATGGATCGTAAAATGGGAGAAGTGCTTGATGTAGTACGTTGAGGACACATATTTCAAATGGCATTTAAAAGATCATTATGAGTTATCTGTTGCAAAACTTGAAATTTACGTTGCCAGAATAATCTCAGAAGGTAATAGATGTTCTGCTCTTGCAAACTTAGCAAAATTCAATCATGAGAAAGGAAAGCAGTGAGAAAACAGGGTGTGTACCCTTTTTTTTTTTTTTTTTTGAGACAGGATCTCGCTCTGTCACCCAGGCTGGAGTGCAGTGGTACTATCTTCAGCCTCCTGGGCTCAAGCCATCCTACTGCCTCAACCTCCTGGGTAGGTAAGATCACAGGCGCACGCCACCAAGCCTGGCTAATTTTTGTATTTTTTGTAGAGACAGGGTTTTGCCATGTTTCCCTGCCTGGTCTCAAACTCTTAGACTCATTGATCCACCCACCTCGGCTTTTCAAAGTGCTGGGATTACAGGTGCAAACCACCACACCTGGCCTGGATGTGCGATTTTGTGTGCAGCGTTGTGATATACATGAACCACGTGCAGTATTTCTCCTCACATTTATTACAACACTGCACACAAAGGTATGCATTCAGTTTTTCTCATTGCTTCCAATTCATATGCTGAGTTGAATCCTCAATGCAATAGTATTAAGAGGCGGGGCCCTTGCGAGGTGACCAGGTCATGAGGAAGGAGCCTTCATGAATAGGATTGGTGCCTTTAATGAAAGAGGCCCAGCCAGGTGCGGTGGCTCACACCTGTAATCCCATCACTTTGGGAGGCCAAGGCGGGCAGATCACCTGAGGTCAGGAGTTCAAGACCAGCCTGGCCAACATGCTGAAACCCTGTCTCTACTAAAAATACAAAAATTAGCCGGGTGTGGTGATGCGTGCCAGTAATCCTAGCTATTGGGGAGGGTGAGGCAGGAGAATCGCGTGAACCCAGGAGGCAGAGGTTGCAGTGAGCTGAGATTGCGCCATTGCACTCTAGCCTGGGAGACAAGAGCAAAACTCCATCTCAAAAAAAAAAGAGGCCCAAGGGAGCTTGTTTGCCCCTTCTGCCATTTGAGGACATGGATGGCACATAGCAGGTGCCATGTAGGAGGAACCAGTCCTCACTAGAATCTCTTGGTACCTTGATCCTGGACTTCCCAGAACTGTGAGCAATAAATTTCTGTGGCTTATAAACTACCTAGTTTGAGGCATTTTTTTATGGTTGACCATCTGGACCAAGATAGTAGGAAAACATGGAGTTAAGATTCCTTTTTTAAACCTTTTCATTTGGTCCTTCTTTTTTTATTGTTTTGACCTTCACGCAGAGAGAATTCCTACCATTGAAAGTCACTGTTGTGGTGGGTCTGAATGACAGTCTGAGGCTGTCCTGCTTTTGTTGCATTCTGCTTGTTTTTGTAACTTGGGTTTTCTTCCAGTCATTCTTTCTCTGCTCCAGTTCACATGTCACTCTGCTGCTGGTGATGTTGTCTTACACAAAACTGGTTGTTATTTCCCTGGCCACCCGATTAGCTGAGCCCTCTCTTGTTTACAGGATAAAGTCCAAGCTCCTTTGCTTAGCATACAAGGTCCTTGATAACCTGGGACCAGCTTCTCCCTCCAAGCTTAGAGCTTCTACCCCTCTTTTCTGAACTCTGGCCTCACAGACCTCTCCTCATTCCCAGAACATGCCATCCCTTTTCCACAGGCTCTCTTAGCCTCATAAGCTTTTATCTCATTCTAATTATTCCCCTAATTCCATCCTTCAAGACCCAGTTCAGATATCACCTCTCTGGCACCTCTCCAGGTTCCCAGGCAGCCTGTGCTGGAGGTCTGCATGCCCCTTGGTCCACGCCCAGCCTTAATGCTTAGAGAGTCTCAGGTGTCTCTCTCTTCTGCTCTTCCATGAGGCTCTACAGGAGGGACAGGGCCTGCTTTTTCATTATTATAATCTCCATCAATTTTGTGTTTAGTACATTGAGGACTCCCAGAGTTTTTAATAGATAAATGAGTCAATGGGCATCTGAGCTGAGATCCCCAAATAGCATATCTACTAGTCATAACATCTAAGATTTGTATACCTTCACCTTTTCACCACATCAACCAGTGTGACCTTCAGCAGATTTACTACCGGGGCAGGTGGTATTATTATTTTAGAAATTATAGAATGGACTTAGAGTTTAAGTTACTTGGTGAAGGTTAAGAGTAGAGCCAGCGAATAATTATTAACTTTTTGTAATTTTTGTAATAAGGGCACATTTTGGTCCTTGGCAATGCCAGCTCAGTGTGCTTTGAATTTTCCCCCAATTTAGTAAATGCTGTATTGATTTTCATATCTATTGCTTTAGTAATCCATGGTCCAGAAAAGATCAATGCAAATGCAGTGCTCTCTGAAGCATTTTCATTATGGCAAAAAAGAAGACACAGCTTAAAGGCCCAACAGTAGAAAAAGGATTTGATAAATTTAAGTATATCAACGTAGTGTAGAATATTCAGCAGTTCTTCGAATTATAATTATGATACCTATTTGGGAATGTGTGACAAGTATTAAAATTAGACTACGATTGTAACTAAATATATAGTGGGGGTATAACATATAAATATAGTTGTGTTCGGCTCATGAGAAGGCAAGAAATTTTATTATTTAAATGTTTTCTTCAGTAATGTATTGGATTCAAGCCATTGAGATTTGGGGAGTGTTTCAGTGACTTATTTGGGCAAAATAGAATATTCGAAATTGGCATTGTCTCAGAATCTGGCATTTAGGATCATTAGCCATATAATTTGTCTGAAAGACTGAAAAGAACTTAAATTATTATTATTGGAATCATTGTAAATAACTTGGGACTTTTTTTTTTTTTTTTTTTTGAGGCAGAGTCTCGCTCTGTCGCCCAGGCTGGAGTGCAGTGGCATGATCTCGGCTCACTGCAAGCTCCGCCTCCCGGGTTCATGCCATTCTCCTGCCTCAGCCTCCTGAATAGCTGGGACTACAGGTACCCGCCACCACGCCTGGCTAAGTTTCGTATTTTTAGTAAAGAGAGGGTTTCACCGTGTTAGCCAGGATGGTGTTGATCTCCTGACCTCGTGATCCATCCGCTTCAGCCTCCCAAAGTGCTGGGATTACAGGCGTGAGCCACCACACCCGGCCGAAACTTGGTTTTAAAGTTAGAGGGAAACCCTGACACACAGTTCTGTCAAATAAAGGTAGTTTTGTTGTTGTGTGTGAGTGTGTGTGTGTGTGTGTGTGTCTCAACATAGTATCAAATTACTGAATTGCTGAAGAGATTATCTCTTAAGGATATTCTGGGATTATCAAAAACTATAATGTGATTATATCAAAGAAATGAAACATTAGAAATAAACCTTAAGACCGCAGTCATACTTGGCAACGATCATCGTAATTAATAGTTGGTTGTCTCCTTGCAATATTTTTTCTAAGTGTATGTGTGGATGAGGGATTTTCTCCCCCACCATGGCAACATGTTGCTGGATTGTGTACAGGAGAGATTATCTCTGGATATTCTGTGTGATATCTAATACATTTCAGACCAGGAGTTCCTAACCTTTTAAAACTGGCACAACCTTTGCTTTCAGTGTGTGGTGTCAAACCCTCATGCCCGCCTGCCAGGGACAGGTGCTGGGCAAAGGTTGCAGTCCCGGGCCGCCTGCAGTGTGGCGCCTGCTAGATTTGGCATGGGGGAGGGTGCCCCAAGTTGTTACCTGCTACTTGCCTTCTAAGGTGCTGATCCCTGTCAATTAACGTGGCAGTCTAGAAGGGAAGCTGTAAAATCAGGGTAAGGAGGAGAACGTAGAAAGCCTTTCAATCACCGTTTGATGAAGAAATGGAAAGGGGCACGTTTCTCACTAACAAGTTACAAAATGCCTGATCTAGGATTTGAAGATGGAGAAAGAACAGAGAAAGGTTAAGGATCTTTAGAGTTGTCCCATTTTCCTGATAGTCCTACATACTTAGTTAAATGGAATAAACAGTATTGTGATAGCTGAAAATTCCTACGAATACCTGTATAACCATATGTATTTAGTAACATTTTTTTTGTTGTAGTTTTAGCAGTGCACCAAGTTGTAACCATTTTTTGTTGAGACAACACCTGGAGTTTTTTTGTCCCACCTCCAAGAGGATTAAGGAGCACGGCACGAAGGTGAGGTTAGAGCGAAAGTTTAGTAAGTGAAAGAAGAAAGCTAGATTTTTTTTTCCCCCAGGCTGTAGTTTTGTTTTTTGTTTTGAGACAGACTTTTGCTCTTGTCACCCAGGCTGGAGTGCAGTGGCACGATCTCAGCTCACTACAACCTGCGCCTCCCGGGTTCAAGCGATTCTCCTGCCTCAGCCTCCCTAGTAGCTGGGATTACAGGCAAGTGCCACCACACCCAGCTAATTTTTGTATTTTTAGTAGAGATGGGGTTTCACCATGTTGGCCTGGCTGGTCTTGAACTCCTGACCTCAGGAGTGCTGGGCCTCCTGGGCCTCCCAAAGTGCTGGGATTACAGGTGTGAGCCACCGTGCTCAGTCCCCAGGCTGCTTTTTATGTGGGAATAAGGCACTAACCCTTGAACTAGTGGCTCTCTGGAAACCCTTCCCTTGCTATCTACCTAAGGCAAGCTAGCACTCCTTTCAGTTTATTTGAGTGATAAAAGTTGTTTGATCTTTTTTACATAAAATGATAGGCTGTCAATCTCTGGAAAATGATTATTATATGTTAAGGGGAAATTAAGTGATGTTATACATTTACTTATCTACCTACTTCTGAATATAGCTTTTTTTTTTTAATTTAAGGAATTGCTTAAACTTCTAAAAATTTTCTTAAGTTTCAAGTGAGAATGCTTTGTGGAATGGGAACTTGGGAAGGGGAGAGGTAGAGGAGGGTTGGTGACTGGAAGAAAGGAGGAGTGCGTTGCGAAGACTCTAGAAAGAATACCAAGATGTGTGAGTGGGGGTGTTCTCCCTCGCCTCACTTTTGTTTGAGACTCAGTGAAGTCTCTTCACTCTCCATCTTCCTCCGGTTTGCTGCTTTAAAATCTCTGCTTTCTTGGCTACTGTGAGGACACGGTTTCCTGGTCCCTCTTTTAACTCAGTGTTTACTTTGTCTCTTTTTATTTTTTTGCCTCCCAGGAGAATTGACTAGTTCCTTACTGAAAGCCCTAAAAGATCCCTGTTGTAGCAGCTGTAACACTCAAAAGGTTTTGTTTTTATGGATTTTTCTGTATTAGATTTTAACCCCTTAAGAGCAAGAATTATACCTTAATCTTTGTTTTTCTGTTACCAAGCAGAGTCTGGCAATATAACATGTCGTAAATAAATGATTGACAATTGGATAAATGAATCTTAAAATGGAAAACATTATAATAAGCTGTTTATGAAGATATGACACACAGACCTTCCTTTGACTTCTTTCATTTATTCTATTAGAGTATTTTAGAAACTTTTGTTAGAAGACTTAGAGACACTTAACAACACCTCTCTTCCTGACCAAGTTCTGAATAATTGGATATTTAAGAATCCGGAGTTAGAGAACTAAAACCAGCTTTGTATTACTGATAAGACATATTCTCCTGTATTAGCTAGGGTAAGAGAGCCAGGAGTTACTGACTCCGTCTCCCCTAGGGTAGACTTTGGGGTGGCCCACTGGAGGAGAAGTTTGGGTCGAAGGACAGATGCTTCCCAAAGTGTAGAGAGGAGGAGGAAGGAAACCAACTCCTCCAAGAGCCCCTGCTGTTGCCCACCAGTTAGGTCATTCCTCGACCTCCAAGGGGAGAGAAGGCTTGGGATAAAAGGACAGGAGTGTTTAGGTGAAAAATAAGCCTTTCATTGTGACATCCTTGGTTTCTGTGCTCTTGACCCTTTGGAATTACCTGTTAAGCCCGAGATCAGCTGACTTCCAGCCCTGTGCTTTCACCTTCACAGGCCTGTTCCTCCTCCCCTGAGAGCCAACCCCTCCCCTGATTTCTTTGTTGACCCTCCTCGAACTGCTGGGGTCTGCTGTTGAGTTTGCCCCTAGAAACTTTGAGATGGATTAGATAAATTCACTTAATAATCTGCCCCAAGGCCACACTGTAACCAGGGTTGAAAGTTCACATCTTCCTCTCTTTCTGCATCCCAAATTCTTTTCAACTGCAGTATCCAGTACAGTTTATCAGAGCTTTTGTGATGAGATTAAATAACAGTGTTAAAATATGGCAGTAGAAAATACCAGCCATATAAAATGCCTGTCATAGAGCTGCGTAGTGGGAGTGAATAAGAGGGTGAATTCCAAACCAGACCACCTGGCTAAAAATCTTGGTTCTGAGTGACTTTAGCCAAGTTACCTGATCTCCCTGTATCTCAGTTTATCTGCAAAATATGTAATAATAGCCCTTTCGGATAGGGTTGGTGTAGCTATTGCATCAATTAATTTATGTAAAGAGCTTAGAACTAGTCTCTGGCACATAGCTAAAATGCCTTAATCACTTAACTTTTTAAAAAGAAGCTTCTGAATATAAGCCCTCTCCTATTATGAAACTCCGAGAGAACTTTAAAATTCAGAGATTCAAACCTCTGGCAGGACATGAAAGTTCAAGGCTATGGTAATGTATTAAATTATCTTGGCCTGTGAGTTAGCATTCAAAGAATTTGAAGTCCTCCTCAGTTTCTTGTTTTTATTTTATTTGTTTTTATTTTAATCAGAGAAGTTCTCCATGCCTGTGTGCAGCTGGGGAACTTTTAGCAGCTACAGCCTGGATTTGTTCTTTTGCTAGAATGTGCATGGTTTCCCCAAGGTTTCAGAATTTCTAGTGGTTCAATAGTAATTGAGCCTCACTTGAATCTACAATCTTACCGAAACACACAAGAATAACAGATTATTAACCTCACATCAAAAAAATTTGGAAAATGTGTTCCCCCCACCCCCAAGCCCTCCAAGCACTAATTTTAAGCAGAATTGTCCCCAGTACTTCATATTTGCCAAAGAGAGGGCAGGAAGTTGGAGAGAGCCTCACCTTGATTTCCCCTTGAATTCATACTGGTTGTCGAGTCTCAGACCTTTGCACTTAACGCTTGGCAGGGAGAGATCACCATTAGTCAGGAGGCTAATCTGGGTACTTTGGGGGTTAGAGAGGAGCCACCTGTGCCTACCACCGCCCTGCTCAGGAAGGGGCACCTGAGACGCTCTGGCCTTCCCTCAGAGTTTATAAATTTGCCTGGCGGTAGCCCAGATGCTCGGCCTGCCTGCCTTCTGTTTTCCGTGTGTGGATTTCTGTTTCTTCCTTGGGCCCTTGTTTCTGGCATTTCCCGGCACTTTCGTGCGAGTGGTACGGAAGCTGTGTTAGGAGCAGAGCGTCTGCAGGGTCTGTGGGCCGCGACGTTGAGATCTGTGCACAGGGTGGTTTCCATTGCCTCTCACTGTGGACTTGCGGGGCCTTCTGAAACCTGCTTTTTAAGGAAGCTTGTTTCCTTTTTGTCCACTTATTTCAACTGGAGTGGTGTTCTCAGCAGATGCCCTGAGGTGAGCGGTTGTTGACACTTTGGAAGTGTGAGTCCATCAGGGCCTAGTGGGGATAGTTCCTTCTTTTTCTGTGTTAGTTGGCTGTGCCCCCAGGACTTGCTTGTCCTCCACTGTTCAGTTTAACCAGCTTTTTGTGTTGGTCTCGTCTTTCTCAATTAGTGCATTCCTTTAATTTTTTAAAAAACTTTTTGGTCTAGATACTTATTTTCCTTTTAGATATTTCTCTAGATTTTTTTCGGTGTGTTCTCCCAAAGCAAAAGAGATAAAATCAAGTTCTGGGTCTACTAAAAACATCTATGGTTCAAACAAATCTTTTTCTGTTTGTTGCATTGCATAATCTTACATAAGAGATACTCTCCTATCGGCTCAGTATCCCAGTCAGGCCCAGGCTCGGTTTATCTTTCCTGCCTGGTTCCCCTTTAATGGTTTCCTCTTTGCTGTTCCTTCTCTTGATTGAATCCTAAATGCCATAAACTTCTCAAGCACCTCAGGGCACAAGCAGTAATTGTATCTCCATTGAAAAATGCACTAAGCATTCCACACTCACCTTCCTGGTTTCCTCTCACCTGTGCAGGTTTGTGTAAGACTTGGTGTAGCCGCCTCAGTCTTTGATGGTAGAGCTCCTTAATTGTTTACTCTGGGGAATTTAAGTGTATTTCTTCACAGTTCCTAGAACTCAATCGTGGTTTCTTAATTATTTTTACTTTTGTTTTAAGACGGGGTCTTGCTCTGTCACCTAAGCTAGAGTGCAGTGGTGCAGTCACGGTTCGTTACAACCTTGACCTCCCGGGCTCAGGTGATCCTCCCTCCTCAGCCTCCTGAGTTGCTGGGACTACAGGCATGTACCACCACTCCCAGCTAAGTTTCATATTTTTTTTGTGGAGACAGGGTTTCACCATGTTGCCCAGTCTGGTTTCAAACTCCGGAACTCAAGTGATCCACCTGCCTCCGTCTCCCAAAGTGCTAGGATGACAGGTGAGAGCTTCCGTGCCTGGCCTGTGTTTTGAGTCTGCTGAGATCTTGCCTGTTTTCCTTTATTAGATTGTTTTAAAAGCTCCATTTAGCACAGAGATACATTTCATTTTGAATACCTGCACCATGAGATCTCAAAGTATCTCCACTTCTCTCTTTATGTCTGTTTAACCTGGCTTTCGAGATTTTGTTTTCTTTTTTCCTTTTTAGTTGGCATGTAATAATTGTACTTAATGTATGGGATAAAGAGTGCTATTTTGATATTGTATACAATGTGTAACAATCCACTCAGGGTAATTAGCATATTATCACCTCAGACATTTATCATTTTATTGTGTCGTGAACATTCAAAATCCTCCCTTCCAGCTTTATTATAGTCAACTGCAGTTACCCTGTAGTGCTGTAGAACACCAGAACTCATTCCGTCTGTTTGGCTATAACTTTGTATCGGTTACAAGGTTTGGTTTTTTTTTTGTTTGAGATGGAGTTTCACTCTTGTTGCCCAGGCTGCAATGCAGTGGCGCGATTTCGGCTCACTGCAACCTCTGCCTCCCGGGTTCAAGTGATTCCCCTGTCTCAGCCTCCCAAGTAGCTGGGATTACAGGCGACTGCGACCACGCCTGGCTAATTTTTGTATTTTTAGTAGAGACGGGGTTTCACCATGTTGGTCAGGCTGGTCTCGAACTCCTGACCTCGTGACCTGCCCGCCTCAGCCTCCCAAAGTGCTGGGATTACAGGCGTGAGCCACCGCGCCTGGCCCCGTTTGATTATTTCAAACTATTTCAGCTGTGTCTAGTTCTTGCCTTCCCCTTTCCCTATGTATATATGAAGTAAAATATACTTAACACAACATTTACCATTTTCACCATTTATATGTGTACAGTTCACTGGCAGTAAGTACATTCACAGTGTTGTACAGTCATCACCACCATGTCTCCAGGACTCTTTCAACACCTCAAGGGGAAACTCCATACGCATTAAACACCTTCCCTCAGCCACCACTATTCTCCCTGGCAACGACTATTCTACTTTCTGTCTCTATGAATTGGACTATTCTAGGTCCCTTGTAGAAGTGGGATTATACAGTATTTGTCGCTTTATGTTTGGTTTATTTCACTTAGCGTAATATCTTTAAGGTTCACCCATTTTATATAGCATGTATCAGAATTTTATTCCTTTTTAAGGCTGAATAATACTCTGTTGCATGTATATATCATGTTTTGTTTATCCACCTTGGGGCGTTTGTGAGTAGTCTTGCTATGAACAAGCATCTGTTTGAGTCCCTGCTATCACTTTTGAATGTATACCTAGAAATGGAATTGGTAATTCTGTTCTAGTTTTTTGAAGAACCACCACAGCATCCTTTCTTTTATAGCCTAATTCTCTCCACCGCGATGCCTACTTAAGTATAAGCTGTGCCCATGCTACTCAAGGTCAAGCGACAGCAGCCTCCATCACAAAGCTTAAACTTTTGCCGAGCCTGGATCTTGTTTCAGGGCCTGTGCCAGACATGCAGGGCCTATTTGTCATTTGTTTGAGGCCCAGCATCATCCAATTGTATAAAAATAGTTACTTGCCTTAGGACAGAGCCAACATACACTGCCTGACCTATCAAGGTGAAAATCCCACGTGGCTTTACTGACGCTGCCAGCCCAGGTTGTAATAGTTAAAAGCTAGTTATCCAGGCGTGAAAACCAAGGTGTTGCTCAACACAGGTGACTTCCGCTTGGCCAAACCAAAAGTTTAGATAGTACAGGGGTTATCTTATTCTCCCAGTTGCTTTTTGTCTCTTTCAGGGTTTCTGGCACACTTCAAGGGGTGGGAGGTAGTGTCCAGTAAATGATACTTCCTTTTTTCTTGGGTTCTGAACCAGTCATGAAATAAAAAGAATCTGAAGTGTTTTAGGGGAAAAAAAATCTCTTGGAAACCAAAGGAGTGGTAAAGAGTTTTCTTCTAAAAGCTTTAATGTGGGAAAAATGCTTCCCCCAAGCACCTAAATTATTTGTTGTGGAATTTTATTAAATAAATGCATTAATTGTGAATGAGCACATCAATATAATCCCCCCTTTGAGGCCTGCTGTGTACCCAGTGGTTTGCATATGTATCTCATTTAGCACCCATAATATTGCTGTGAATTCAATAACTTGATTTTATAGAAGAGGAAACTGAGTCTTAGAGTGGGGGGGGAATGTCCCCAGGCTTTCATGGCTGGGGTTTGATCTAAATCTGTGTTGGCTAAAGTGCTTGGCCACACTGCCTTTTCTAAAATGATGTGGATAAGGAAAAATACTACTGATATATAGTAGCTTTTTTCCTAAAAGCAAACTAATTTCAGCCACCTCCTAGGTTTTTGCAAATGTTTGCATGAGGGAGTCTGGCAGTATAGTTAGATTTTGTTTTAGTGGTTAATATCTGAGGAATGAAAGGGTAGTGGTGGTGGTGGAGGTTGAAACACAATTGCTATTTAATATCGGGGAAAAATAGCTGTACAGTACTTACTAATAGCTGAGCCTGCTGTTATGCAGGAAACACTAAATTAGGAGTTTGGTTATAGAATCTGAGTGTTATGTGGAAGGCACCCAAGATAGCTCTCGTTTTATACAAGATCATTTGCCATGTACATAATACTGTGTGTGGGGGCCACCTGCTGGAACAGTCAGATGGCTTATACAGAATCAGTGTTCCAGATGCATATGTTGGCATAAGAGATTTTCTTTTTCTTTTTCTTTTTCTTTTTTTTTTGAAATGGACTCTGTTGCCCAGGCTGGAATGCAATGGTGCAATTACAGCTCACTGCAACCTCTGCCTCTCAGGTTCAAGCAATTCTCCAGCTTCAGCCTCCCGAGAAGCTGAGATTACAGGAGTGTGCCACCATGCCCGGCAAATTTTTGTATTTTTACTAGAGACAGGGTTTCATCATGTTGGACAGGCCGGTCTCAAATTCCTGACCTCGAGTGATCTACCCTCCTTGGCCTCCCAAAGTGAGATTACGGGTGTGAGCCGCCGCACCTGGCTGAGATTTACTTTTATAATGACCTCTAATATTTGGCATTCAAAATTGTGAAAGGGGAGAAAGACGTCTGAGAAAAATAGAATCTAAGATTGGGACTTGTCTAAGTAATTCTTTCAGATTTCATAAGTTATAGTCCTTAAATAAAAAGGTTTCATGTGGTTATTACCAGGAACCTCATCCAGCCTCTTGTTCATTCTGTCTGGATTAATGTAGATTCTCAAATATATTAGGCTGTGCTTGACTCTTGGTGATAAGTCATCAAAATGACTTAATACTTAAAGTCTGTTATTTCCTTTACTGTTTAATTGCACACAGTCCCCCCAAATCACACCCTTCTTGTGGCCCAGGGCACTGGTAATTCCTCAGCCAGTGAAGGGAGAGGATTGCTTTCTCTCTAGTATCCAGTTCCCTAAATTCATACTTCTTCACCACAGAACTGTGGAAATATGTGCCATACAAAAGGAGTTTTAACATTTCTATTTTCTTGACTTTTGCATTTTATCTTGTTATGGTTTTCTAATATATATCCCTGTGTTGATGGATTTTTAGGCCTTTAGGTACCTAGGAGAAATAGATTTGGTCTATTTTGATTTGTTAAGTAAGTACTGACTGCAATTTAAAACCTGCTATTTTTTTGTTCTGTTTTTTTACCAGCTAGCCCCAAGATCTTTGGTAAGTCTCTTAACCCCTCCAAGCCACAATTTCCCCCATCTTCTAAAAGGGGATAATACTTCATATGAAGTAATATGAAATATATAAACTATATTAGTACTTTCAATGAAGACTACTTAAGAAAAAGTTGTTTATAGAGTTACTTTTTCTTTTTTCTATATAAAATGTCTGATCTGATTTGTTAAAGGAGTATAGGAGGTTTCAAAACTAGAAAATTAGGTTTTTGTTTGTTTTTCCTGTCTAATCAGCCCAGGCTCACTCTGGATGAGGGCGTGTCCTGTTGTCACGGTGTGCTCAGTTGGGGATGGTGGGGGAACTTGTAACCCTAGTGTGTGGTTGCTCCCTGGCTAATATTTTAGTTAGAGTTTCTTTTTTATCAAGATAACATTGCCACTGTTTTGTTCTTTTTTTCTTTTCTTTTTTTTTTTTTTTGAAGACGGAGTCTCGCACTGTCACCCAGGCTGGAGTGCAGTGGCCCGATCTCGGCTCACTGCAAGCTCTGACTCCTGGGTTCATGCCATTCTCCTGCCTCAGCCTCTTGAGTAGCTGGGACTACAGGCATCCACCACTATGCCTGGCTAATTTTTTGTATTTTTAGTAGAGATGGGGTTTCACCGTGTTAGCCAGGATGGTCTTGATCTCCTGACATCATGATCCGTCTGCCTTGGCCTCACCAGAGTGCTGGGATTACCGGCATGGGCCACCGCGCCCAGCCCAATTGTTTTCTTCTTTTGAGAAAGACAGACACCGCGCCCAGCCCGATTGTTTTGTTCTTTTGAGAAAGACAGATACGAACTTGAAACTTTTTCGTTTAGAAAAATTAGCATACTTCTAAAGGGCAGTTTGGAGGTGCTAGAACTCCCCCTTGTGGGATTCTGAAATATGTCCTACAGCAAATGAAACAAAATAGTGATTTTTTAAAATGCCTCTCACTAAGAGAAGAATCTTAATTAAAATGGCAAGTTATAACTACATCCATCCAGAGATTTACTAAGAATGACAAAATATTAGGCTGTAAATCACTGTGCAAAATAGGGTTGTTAATTATGTCGAAAACTGTTAATATGATGGTGAATTTTTAACATCTTTTCATTTGAAGAAATATTGTAGGGTAGAGAATTGCCATGTCAGGTTAAGACCTTGACATAGTTAAATTGTTGTCAATTTCTTTAAAAAAAAAAACAAAAAACAAAAAAAGAACTTAGTTATAAATGTGTACTCTAAAAGTGTGTTGAGATTTTTTCTTCAAACGTTTTTTGAAAGTTTCAGATCAGAAATACACACTGTCAGGTTTTTGTTGTCCTTTTATTTTGTAGGCACCATTTACTGTTTTCTGTTTCTTGCCCTTTTCAAGCTTCTCTCGCCCTTTTCAAGCCAATTCTGTAGCATCTGTGGCTGTGTGCCCACCTCTGTCCATTCACCAGCTGATTATTGAGTGCTGATGAAGTGATAGGCATTGTGCATTCTAAGCACAAGATGCCTAGAATCCTCTGGGGAAGATAGACCTTGACCAGGTTGTTGTGGGAAGTGTTACAAAAGGTCAGGTAGAAGTTGCTGTGGTGTCTGAAAGGGATATTTAAGCTGGGACATGAAGCATAAATCAGATTTAGCTAGGTGGAGAGGCGGGTGGGTTGGGGATGTGGGTGCAAAGCAAAGGGACAGAAAATTCAAAGGTGGTGAGGCAAGCAGAGCAGAAACTAGACCAGTGAGGTTGGAGCATGCGCAGGGAGGTTGAGACTAGGCAGGTGCCGGAGTTTTATAGCTACAGCAGAGGATTTGGGGCTTTTGCCAAGTGAGAAGTCTTTGAAGAGTTTTAAACAAATAGTGGCGTGACCAGATTTATATATGGGCAGACTCACTCTTGATGCAGTGTGGAGAATGGAGTGGAAAGGGCGGAGGTGGATGCAGGGGACTAGGAGCAAGTTACTGCACCATCATTTTTTTCTGTAGTTTAGTGTTGTTAGAGTATTTACTTTGACTTTGTGGGCTTTACAGTCTCTGTTGCAAGTACTGAACTCTGCCTTCGTAGCATGAAAGCAACAGTAGACAGTCCATAAAGGAACAGGCATGGCTGTGTTCCAATAAAACTTTGTTTACAAAAACAAGCAGCAAACTGGATTTAACCTGTGGGCATAGTTTGCCAACCCCTAATATCTGGGGTATTAAGCAAGAGGAGAAGTGAGTGCGTTTAAGGGCTCATGAAGGAGGTACAATCAGTGTGACTTGGTTATGGATTTCTTTGAGGAGAGTAAGTGAGAAGGTGAAATGAAAGTGGTTTTTGGCCAGGCGCGGTGGCTCACGCCTGTAATCCCAGCACTTTGGGAGGCTGAGGTGGGTGGATCACGAGGTCAGGAGATCAAGACCATCCTGGTTAATACGGTGAAATCCCATCTCTACTAAAAAAAAAAAAAAAAAAAAAAACAAAACAAAAAAAACACCTGTAGTCCTGGCTAATTGGGAGGCTAAGACAGGAGAATGGCGTGAACCCAGGAGGCGGAGCTTGCAGTGAGCTAAGATCACGCCACTGCACTCCATCCTGGGCGACAGAGCAAGACTCCGTCTCAAAAAATAAAATAAAATAAAAATCAGTTTCAGAAAGTGGGCTTTTTCTGTTTATGTCTTTGATGTTGGGATTTGTTCACAGACAAATTTAAAAATCTAGTTCTTCGGGCTGGTGTATTGGTGCACACCTGTAATCCCAGCACTTTGGGAGGCCGAGATGGGTGGATTACTTGAGCCCAGGAGTTCAAAACCAGCCTGGGCAACATGGTGAAGCTCCATCTCTACAAAAAATACACAAATTAACCATGTGTGGTGGTGCGCGCCTATAGTCCCAGCTACCTGGGAGGCTAAGGTAGGAAGTTGGCTTGAGCCTGGGAGGTGGTGGTTGCACGAGCCGAGATTGCACTGTCTGACTTCAGCTGGACAATAGAGTGAGACGCTGTCTCAAAAAAAAAAAAAAAAAAAGGTTAAGATTTTAGATTCATTTTACAAATCATATTATTCTATTTAAGAATACTAGCATATATGAACAATGATTTCTTTAAAAGAGTGTTTAATGTTTGGTCCCATTTACAAACTTAAACTCCTTAAACATTTTTACTGCATTAAAAATATATTTTAAGAAAAAGAATAAAAGAGTCACGGCTCACTACAGTGTTGACCTCCTGGGCTCAATCAATCCTCCCATCACAGCCTTCCTAGTAGCTGGGACTACAAGCGCACATCACCATGCCTGGCTAATTTTGGTATTTTTTCTAGTAGAGACAGGGTTTTGCCATGTCGCCTAGGCTGGTCTCCAACTCCTGGGCTCCAGTGATCCACCAGCTTTAGCCTCCCAAAGTGCCGGGATTACAGACGTGAACCACTACTGTGCTGACTTATTCCTTTTTTCTGTAGTTTAATTGCCTGAATGACAATTGAAGTAGCTTAAAATGTATTCTTATGTAATGTACTTGGGTAAGTCTTATAAATCTAACAGACATAATTGTAGTGATTCTTTTTAGTAATGCATGTTTCCTGGGTTTTTTAGTAGATATTCACTATTAAGCCAGCCTAGGCTTTGGAGAGTGCCTTCTTACCTTGCCGAGTTTTGATGTTTGGCCTGTGGCTCCTGGGTGGAGTACCTTTTTGGAATCACTATGCCAGAGACATTAAACTTAACGAAAGAGGAAGGCTCATAACCCATGTCTTTTAGATTCACATACTGCGCTAAGTTTTTGCTGTATTCACATGCCTGTAGCCCCCACCCTCCTACCCAAGGTTGTATCCCTTGATTGGATTTTTCATTTTCCTTTTCTTAAATGTGTGTTGACATCATCCCAGGTGGCTGTTAAGATCTTTAAATTTGACAGAGTCCTGCATTCTTTTTATATACTTTTGTCTCTTTCATCCATAGCTCTTCCCTGTTAAAAATGGTAGTCAACTGAATTTTGGACATCTCTCTCTCTCTTTTTTTTGGTCTACGTTGAGGGTCATGGTTTCTAGGTCATTGTACTGATGGAAGGCACACTTAGAATTTTGTTACTTTGTAAACCTACTGTAAAATAACAATAAACTCCTGTGTTTAAACAAAATTTTCAACAAACATTAGAAATGCCAAACTCCAGTGTTCCTGTGTATATTTAGAACATATTCACCTGCTTATAGGTGTAATAAGGAATTTTCATGTTGCCTGAGGAAGAACTTACAATTTTCATTAGAATGTAAGCTCAGTGACAGTCCTGATAACAGATTTCTCTGTTCAGCTTACTGTTGTATATCCACTAGAAAGAATAATGTCCAGCATTTAGCAGATACTCAAATATTTATTGAATAAATGAAAAAGTGTAGTTTCTGAATACATGATAGATTGTTTATTATTAGTGTGAGATTGAGCCTTTTACTTACTTTGAAGTTCTTTTCTCCCTTTTTTCTTCTTTTAGGCAGAAACCACTAATACTAGCCTCTTGCAAGTACAACTGGAATGCAGTTTACATAATAAAGTGTGTCAGCAATTAAAGGTAAAATAAAATATGTAGTGTTTTCTCTCTGCTTTCCTTCCTTCCTCTTTGCTTAAAAATAAAACACAAGGCCGGGTGCAGTGGCTTACGCCTGTAATCCCAGCACTCTGGGAGGCCGAGCTGGGTGGATCACGAGGTCAGGAGATCGAGACCATCCTGGCTAACCTGGTGAAACCCCGTCTCTACTAAAAATCCAAAAAGCTTAGCCAGGCGTGGTGGCGGGCGCCTGTAGTCCCAGCTACTTGGGAGGCTGAGACTGGAGAATGGCATGAACTCGGGAGGCGGAGCTTGCAGTGAGCCAAGATCGTGCCACTGCACTCCAGCCAGGGTGACAGAGCCAGACTCTGTCTCAAAAAAAAATAAAACACAAAACAGTATATTCTGTTCTCATACATGTGCCATTATGTGAAATGCTTTTCCTTTCCTCCATAGTTTGAAACCACAAAGTTGAGATGATATTTTTTTTTTTCCTTTTTTCCTCCTTCCTCCAATCTCAGAGTTGTTACCTAGAATCTGATGATGTTTTGCGTCTACAAATGAGCATAATGGTAACAACGGAAAACTCTTCGAAAGAATTTGAAGAAAACACACAAGATTTGTTAGATCATCTCTCTATTGTTTACGTAGCTACAGATAAATCTGAGACCTCAGGTAAGGTGGGATGTTTAAAATTTTTCATTATATTTTGATCAGTCTGCATCATCGTTCTATATAGCATTTATGTATAGATTGTATCGTAGCAAACCAAGACAAATAACCTTTGCTTTAATTGTTAAGCGATTGTAGTAGTAACTGGTTCTCAACCTACAACTGCTAAGAAGGCTGTGTTATTTTGGGGAGAAGTTAAGTAACAACTGCAAACTGCTCGGAGTTTCCTTAGGAATAATTTTTCTTGATGTTTGGAGACAGTAAGCAAATTATGTGGGCATGACAGTTTAATATAAATATTTACAAAGTATTTGAAGTCTTGGGTTTCTTGTTCCACTTTTAATGATTTGCCTAAGCTCAGTTAACCACATCATGCTGTTTTGTATTTTAAATAGCTAACAGGTTGCGGTTGTTCCTGGATGCTTGACAAGTTCGGTAGAATTTTAGTGTTCAGTTTTATGAATTTTATCTTTGGAAATGTGTGTCCTACTTATCAGAAATAAATGCATTCATCTGTTTAACTTCCTAAGAACTTTATGTGATCCATGAAATTCATAACATAGAATATACTAGTATCTTTTGGTTATCAAGACTCTTCTGAATGTGACTATATATATATGTATTTGTATTCAAAGAAAGGATAGTTTTTATTCTTTGTGTTTTTTTGTTGTTGTTGTTTGGTTTTATTTCTATTTTTGTTTTTTTTAGACAGCATTTTGCTCTGTAGCCCAGGCAGGAGTGCAGAGATGTGATCTTGGCTCACTGCAACCTCAAACTCCTGGGCTCAAGCAACCCTGCCACCTTGGCCTCCCAAGTAGCTGGGTCCACAGGCGCACACCACTATGCCTGGCTACTTTAAACATTGTTTTTTGTTTGTTTGTTTGTTTGTTTGTTTTTGTAGAGCCAGGGTCTCCCTGTGTTGCTCAGGATAGTCTTGAACTCCTGGGCTCAAACAATCCTCCCCGCTTGGCCTCCCAAAGTTCTGGGATTGCAAGGATGAGCCACCCTGCCCTGCCTTGGCAGTCTTAACTGGTCAAACAGCATTTACCTTTCAGTCTTCAGAGCTGGCTGTGGTAGTGCTGGATCAGCAGGAGAGCTCTCCTGTCCTCGGTGCTTGGTGATTCTCATAACTGCCAGGTGAACATACATGTGGGGCAGATCCCTGACCCGTGGGGACCATTTCTGTTGGTGAGGGCTAAAAGGAAGCCTGAAACCCGAGATCTCAGAATTTTCTTCTTTCCAAATGTAGTTGTCTAAATGAGGAAATTAGGGGCTTTCTAATCAACAGGAGAACATAGCTTTATTTGAAGTCATCCAGTTCGTTAATTTCATCCAGAAGTGCATTGTATGACCCTAAACTCAGAATTTTGCTCCTGGTAGTTCCTCATCATTTAGAGGGCTTAGGTTGGTAGGCATTTTTATAAGGATCTTTTTTCTTGTGATTAAAAAAAAAAAAAAGCTCCTAGTTTTGACTTCAGTTTTGAGAAATAAGTTAACATTTTTTATAGAAATGTGTAATGTGATATTTTAGTTACTACTACATGAAGGTGTGAGAATGAGATGGCTGTTTTACTCTCTGATTTAAATACTCTGTTTTAATACTCTGATTCTTTTGGACAGATGATTCAGCAGTAAATATGTATATATTACATTCAGGAAACAGCCTTATATGGATACAGGTAATTGTAAATGCTTACCTAAAGTAAATTTTGAAATTGCAAGTGTGCATTTAATTGTAGAATATGAGGGCTTTTCAGGAACAGAGACTGTTCTCAGAAGAGACAGAAGCACTGTCTCTGTTCTCTTTTTCTTTAACGTAAGCCCCTTTGCCCTTGCTTGAACCTCTGTTTGTATGAAGATTGTCAGCATCCCCTCCATATGGTTATGGCACAGATGCTGAGCAGTTGCTGTGTATGGCTGGTCTGTGCGATTTATTCTAACGGTTGATTCAAACTGGATAAATACTCTCCCAGCTGAGAGTAGTAATGTGAGACTTTTCTTCTGTTTCAGGATATACGCCATTTCTCACAGAGAGATGCTCTGTCTCTGCAGTTTGAACCAGTACTACTACCTACTTCTACAACAAACTTTACAAAAATTGCTTCTTTTACCTGCAAAGGTACAGATTTTTAAACAGATTGTCGTTTGACTTTTGTTACCTTGTTGTCATCATGACAACTCTTTCTACAGCTACAGATTAGGCATGGTTTCAAAAAAGTGAAGTGAATGCATTTGATTTCAAGAAGTCCCAGCCTTAGTGGTTCTAAGATAGTGTGATGTAGAAACTATTGTTGATGCCACTTTTATTCTGCCACGTATGTAGGGTTTTGAGTTTAAAGCTTAATATTCTCTGTAGATAATGATTAGGAAGGAAAGCACTGTTATGTTTTTGACGAGAGTCTAAATATGCAGGCTGTTTTTGAGGGAAAATTGGCAATCTGTATGAAAATTTAAAATGCACATATATGCTCTTTGATCCTTAATTCTAGTTTTAAGAGTTTATCCTCCAGATATGTGTGTATTCAAAACTGTACCTAAAGAAATGTGTGTGTGTGAGGACAGAAGAGCTGAACATCTGTGTTCAGATGTGAGAGAGTGTTCAGAAACATGCATGAACAGTGATGTGAGCAGCGTGTGTACATTTAATTTTTTTTTAGAGGATATCTGTGTACTTATACATGCACAGAACACCTGGAAGGATGTTGGAGAAACTGCTAACAGCTGCCTCCTCTAAGATAATTGGGAGTCAGGTTGAAGAAAGGTAGACTTTATTTTCACATTTTTTGTTAGTGTTTGAATTTTTAAAAACATATATATAACTTTTAAAAAGTTGGTTATTAGCATCAGAGAGTTAAGAATTGAACACAAGTGACTTAGGATTATAACCTAAATCAAGGAGAGCTTAAAAGTATTATTTTCATCAATCAGCAGTGCTTTCAAATACAGCTCACTTTCTGCTGGTCAGCTCCCTTTTGCTGTTTAGGTTTTATTCCTTTCTTGCTCGTGCCTCTACACATTCCCCCTTACTCTGCCAAGTGAGCTTCTTGTTTCACTTTTGTCATTTCTGGTAAAGAAGTTGGTTTTAAAAAGTGTGGCTTTCTGGATAATTGGTAACAAAGAAGATGACAGGAACATTTGAGAAAGTAGTTACCTTTTATGTCTGATTCGCTATTTGAATGGAGACAGAAAAGTGAATAAAAAGTTGTAAATAAACAAGATGTAGGTCTTTTGTTCAGGCTTAATGAAAGAAAAGTTACTTAAGCTTCACATTTATTTCTTTATACCACAAAGCAGCTACATCCTGTGACAGTGGAATTATAGAAGATGTGAAAAAAACAATACACACTCCAACACTAAAAGCATGCCTCTTCTCTTCTGTGGCTCAGGGGTAGGTGACTTCCACTTTCCCTGAAATCTTATGTTGTTGTTGTTGTTTTCCCCTCTAGAAATGGTTTAAAAATATACTGACATCACTTGTATGATTCTCTCTCTCTCTGGCCTTGCCGCCCCTTGCCTTCGCACTGCTAACAGGCAGTGAAAGGGAGATTAGCTGAATGGGGAAAAGGAAGTGAAATAATTCAGTTTATGAAATAGGTTCAGTGTCAGGCATCCCAGATGTGTGAAAAGAGTACATATTCACATGGTGTTTCTGAGTTGACTTCAGGCCCCCTCTGTGAGCTGTACTGGACACAGCCTGGTTGCTTCCCCCTGGCTTCCAGTTGCTCCCCATGTGAGCCAGAAGGTTGAAGGAGGTGATTGCTGAGGTTGTCTCTGGCGCTAGCTTTCATTTAGTAACGTTTTATGATGCTCCTGTTTTTGCAGTTAGAGGCTCATAAGAGGGCTGACTGTTGTCCCACACTCGGGGCTGATAGCATGCATGTCCTCTGTTCACAGGTATTTTAGAATGGACTCTTCTGCAACCCAGTTTCACATAGAGACTCGTGAGAACACATCAGGACTTTGGTCAATATGGTACCGCAACCATTTTGACCGTAGTGTTGTATTAAATGATGTGTTTGTTTCCAAGGAGACCAAGAACATTTTAAAGGTACATATAGTATTTTTTTCCCCGAAGTTTTAGCTTATTTTAAGCTTTATTTAAGGTCAGATGCTGTGAAATTGTTTCCATAAAATAATAAAAATTATTCCAATGCTATGAAATTATTTAAATACAATTTAATTTTAACTTACGACTTTTAAAACATGTATTTTTCTTTTGACATTTTCAGAATTACTTTTAGGAGATTTCTCTTTCTCGCTTTTTAAAAAACTATTTTTAAAAGAGCTCAAGGAGACCAGGATATAACCTTTCAAAATATTTGCTCTTACCATTATTCAAAAATATTATGTATATGGTTTGTTCTGAAAAGGTTATATTTAGTTAAAATGAGCCTGGTTCATGATAAAATAGTAGGGTTTTTTTGGCAAAAGATCACTTCCTGAAATTTCAAGATTATTTTTGTGAAATTTAAAACAATGTCATCTTTAAGCATTATTTGTAACCTATCATTTCTATAAAAGTATTGTAAATTTTGATCTGGAAATAACTGAGTAAAGTCATACTTTCTGAAATATAGAAGAATGTTAGCATCATATTTTATAATGATTTTAATCATAATTAGTGTTAGGAAAAGTAATTTCTCTTGCTTCTTTTCTTTTTAGATTCTGAATTTCACTGGCCCTTTATTTCTACCTCCAGGCTGTTGGAATATATTTTCTTTGAAACTTGCTGTTAAAGACATTGCCATAAATCTATTCACCAATGTATTTTTGACTACAAACATAGGTGCCATTTTTGCAATACCTCTACAGATTTATTCAGCACCAACCAAGGTATTTTCTACAATACTGTATGTGTGTTACAGTTTTCTTAATTACTGTTGCTTTTTATTAGTCTTTAGTGCTTGAGTTTTATTAACTAGGTTAAGCTCATGTTCTTTAAGGCTAAGAAACTGAAGGGTATTACCAGGCCAATCTTGGATGATAAATTGTTCAGACATAGAAATCTTTATTTGGAAAGAGTTTTCTTTTTTACAAAGTAATTTGAAGTTCTTGAACGAAATAAGGCGTGACCAATAGATTAATAGATATCATTTTCATTTATTTCCAAAATTTGTAGAGCAACGAATATGTGTTAGCTATAGAAAACACAGTTTGGTTTTCAGTACATACTTGCAATGACTTAATAAATTAGGTTGTTAAATGCTTTATTTGGATCTCTTCTAAGTGACTCTCAGTTGCTCGTAATCCTTGAATTTCCTTAGTGGGCCAAGTCTAAAGCCTGAAAAGGTTCACAATTAAGAAAATGCTTTCTAAAATCTGGGTAAATTGTATTTAATTTAGACTGTCTTAAATATGTCTCTTTTTTCTTTAATATTTATTTCTTTTCATTTGGTTATTATTTTTGCTTCTTTTTGCTCCAAGCTATTTTGTAAACTCTGGGTTCTGGTTTTTCTATGCAACATTCATGCAACCATCTTTATTTTTTTCTCACTTATAGTATGGATCTTTCATAGTTAGAAATGTCTCATGCTTAACTAGCTGAAAGCGTGCAGATAGGAATTCTAAAATTAAACAGAGTGTAAGGTTAATTCCATTTATTCATATTTTGAGCAGGGGTGGTTTCTTAGAAATTTTTTTTTCTATTCAAGAGATGCATATCAGCAGAGTGACTGTGAGAGCAGCAGGCAGGTTTCAGGTGTATGTGGAAGTCATGTGTCTGTACTCTCCATACCTGTAGGAAATGGGAAATTAAATGTCCTAAATAGCTAGGAGTTATAGATCAGCGTACTGTTTCCCAGAAGATTAGGGTTCAGTTTAAAAAAAAAAGAAAAAAAAAAAAACCAACCTCTAACCCCTGAGAATGTCCTGAGACTAATTTAATCTTTAAAATTTTTTTTTTCTTTTTTTTTTAACAGCTAGGGTCTCACTCTGTTGCCCAGGCTTCAGTGCAGCCATGTGATCATAATCTTTCATTCAGATGGCAATTTCGTGTCTTGTGGGCCCAGGGGTCATTCTTGTCATTGATTATTGTGCGTGCAGAATCCACTCAGTGACCCTCCTAGGGAGAGACAGTTCAGATTTCTCTGAAAATCCCTACAAAATTAGAAAGTAACTTTTTGGCTCGTGGTTAAAGGGAAGTTCACTGAGGTGCAGGCCAATGTCTGCTTTGAATTTTAGTGCATTGGGATTTTTATGTTTAGTGCTGTGTTTTAAGTTATTCATATATTACTTTTCAATCTAGGAAGGGAGTCTGGGTTTTGAAGTGATAGCACATTGTGGCATGCATTATTTCATGGGAAAATCAAAAGCAGGTAAGTATTTTCCCCTTAGGCTTTCTGTAGAACTCTAGTTTGGGGGATGGGAAGTAGTGAGGAAAATTAGCATTTGTCAATGGAATAATTAGTTCTATAAAGGTAATTGCATCATATTCTGTAGAGAGGATGATCATTAACAGAATGACTTAAAATTGTTAAGAACCCTCCAGAAACACCTGGGGTACTTGTGTAAAGAATGCCCCCTTATTATCTAGTAGCTTGTACTTCCGCAAGGGATTTTTTTTTCAAATAACATTGTTTGATCATCATAGCACCCATAGGAAAAATTGGAAGATTCTGATTCTTTTGTAAAAGAACTGACTAGAAGTTAGTAAAAATAACTTGGAATTGTATTTGAGGACTTAAGTTATAGGAGTGTAAACATCTTGCAGAGGGTGCTGGTTGTGATTTGAGACTGAAAGGCCTTAGTGTTGAGGTACGAGCTGTTTCTTGTTTTGGGGTTTTTTGTGTGTTTTGTTTGTTTGTTTGTTTGTTTTTGTCTTGATTTATAAAGATATTTAAGGAGAGTTTTAAAGTATAGTTTTTTTTTTTGTTTTTATTTGTTTTTAAAGATTCTCACCTCTCCTTCCTGATACCCTCCTTAGCAAGACAGAACAAATCTGTTGGTAGAATGAGGTGAACAATAGACCAGTTATAAACATGCACCTTCTCTAGGATCGGCTCCTGGTCTGTGCCCCCTTTCAAGAACTGCTGTTTTCTCTCAGCACTCTAGATGGTGACCTGGAAGACTTGTTGATGATTAGCATGTGTGTGGAAGGAGTTTCACATTTTAGATTTAAAGCTGTTAAAAGTGTTCCAAGTATAATTTTGTTTCGGGCTGTATTCATGAGCCATGTGTCTTTTACGTTATGACCTTTACATAACTCGATTTAGTTTTGTTTTACGACATGTTTGTTTAATTTGATATCATTTACCATTGAGTTAGAGGGACTTTTAATTAATAAGCAGCAGAGGACAGAGGTGGCACTTATTAACCCTACAGTCCTCTCAGTTTAAGAAGTTTAATATTCAGCCCTTGGCATTATTTACTTAAGTGAATTATGTTTTCTGTAAATCTAAATATGGAATCTGATCTAATTTTTAGGAAATCCTAATTGGAATGGGAGCCTTTCTCTCGATCAGTCTACTTGGGATATGGATTCTGAACTTGCAAATAAATTGTATGAAAGATGGAAGAAATACAAAAATGGTGACGTCTGCAAGTATGTCTCCACTGTCGTCTTTTTTGTTCAGTAGTGGGGAGACACTGTTATGGTAGTCCCTCCTTACCTGCGAGGATACATTCTAAGACCCCCCACCCCCACCCCACCATGGATGCCTGAAACTGTAGCAAACCCTATATATGATGCATGAATTTATTTTTCCTTTTTCATAGTTTCACAAATAGAATATTCGTTCTTACTGTAAATCTTAGCAGTCTCAGCATACAATTTTTTCCTATTAAGTCAACAACTTTTCACCTTTTTGGGTAAAAGGAAGCATTTTATGGCTTCTCTTTGGCATATTTGAATTGTCAGCATCATTGTTCTTGCACTTTAAAGCCATTATTAAGTCAAGTAAGGGCTACTTGAGCAAAAGCACTGTGATGCCAGGACAGTTGACCTGATGACTGAGATGGCTACTAAGTGACTAGCAGGCAGGGAGTGGATCCAGTGTGGATATGCTGGGCAGAGGGATGGTTTGCATGTCCCAGACAAGATGGAGTGGGGCGGCTTGAACTTTCATCATGCTACTCAGTACTGTGTGTAATATAAAAATTAGGAATTATTTCTGGAATTTTTTGCTTAATATTTTCAGACCTCAGTTGACCACAGGTAACTGAAACTGTAGAAAGCAAAACTGTGCATAAGGGCCAACGACTGCACGCAGTATTTTATTGATGTTACAGTCCTTAGTTTCTAGTGATTGATACTTCTCTCCAGCTTTTAATTTTGACAAATTTCAAACCTCGGAAGTTGAGGATAGTACAGTGAATTCTCAGATATTCCTCATCTAGAGTTTGTTCACCAGATGTTCACATTTTATCACTTTTGCTTTATTTCTCTCTATAGGTGTACACACACACATAGAAACACACACACACAGACTTTTGCCGAGTCATTGAAAGTGAGCTGTAGATGTCATACTTCAACTCTCAATACTTTATTAGGAAATTCTTTATTTCCTAAGGAGAATATTTTCTTGTATCTAACTATACTACCGTTGCATATTCAACAAACTTGACATTCATATAATTATATTGTTTAATATACAGTCTGTGTTAAAAATTTTCCCTAGTTGATCCAGTTGTGTTCATTATAGCTGCTTTTTTCTTTATCTTTTCTTTGAATCCAGAATCCATTTAAAGGCCATGCATTGCATTTGGTTGTCATGTTTTCTTAGTTTTCTTTAAACTAGTGTTCCTACCTTTCATCATCTTTCATCATGTTGTTACTTTTCAAAAGTTCAGGCCAGTTGTTTTATGAAACATTCCACACTCTGGATTTTTCTGTTTGCTTCCTCAAGTTCATGATCTGGTTAAATGTTTTTGGCAAGAATATGAGTTACCTGGTTGAACTTGTGTCTGTATTATTTCATCTCATCAGGAGGTATATAAATGTCAGTTTGTTCCATTACTGGCATTGCTAAGTTGAGTCACTTGGTTTAGGTGATAAGTGACAGAACTCTCCATTGTGCATACCTTTTTCCTTGTATAATTAATAAATCTGTGCTGTGACAATTTGATAAATTACCATATAAATGCCCTGTTCCCTAAGGATGTTTCATCCCATGGTTTTAGTATTTATTGATAATCCTTGCTGGAATCAGTTGTTAGACAAATGGCTGCAAAATGATGTTTCTGATTATTTTGTTCATTCTACATTTATTGGCAGATTTTTTTTTTCTAAAAGAGTATTTCTCTTTTAAGCATCACTCTGATTCTTTAGTTGCAGTGTTGTACTCTCTTACCATCCCTATAATTTTTGATGATAAATTGTTCTAAATTTGGCTGGTAGGAGCTCTTCGGCTGGCTTGTGTGGTCCTTTGAAATGTTCCTGTTGTTGTTTGAGTGCTTCCTTGCTTTCTAGTAAAACAGGGCTTTCTAGGGTCAATCTTGTACTTTCCCATCCCCAGACCTAGAGTAAACCATTTCCCCAAGAGCCCTTTTCCTGTAAGTGGGAATAGTATTTACTGATTTCCCTAAATAACAAAATTATTAAATATTAAATTTTTAAATAGCAAAATTATTTTTCATAATAGTTTCTTTATCAATTAAACAGGAGGAATGTTTTGGGAACCACTCGATTTGCTCACTTGAAGACATCCAAGGAGTCAGAGTCCTTTGTTTTCTTTTTGCCTCGTTTGGTCGCAGAGCCTGGCCTCGTGTTAAACTTCAGCGCAACTGCCCTTAGGAGCAGCGTGGTGAGGACCGTGTGTCTTTCCATCTCTTTGTCAGTGACTCCCCAGTGCTTGGGTTTTCAAAGTATTAGATTTTCCACCTAGAGCTACTATTTCAAAGCCAAAATTAAGGAGATGTCAAAAGAACTAGATGAGCAGTAAAACTCTAAGCAGACTGAAAACGCATGAAACAAATAGACTTTGAATTGAATGTACACTCCATAAGTGTGTCAGTTAACAAAGTACTCAACTGCTAACAGCAGAGAAAATCTTGACTGGCTTAATTAGGAGTCATTTTATAACAAGAAGCTCAAAGGGGAGAAGTCCAGAGGAAGTCAGGTTGTGCTGTCTGTGATGCCCTCAGGGACTGAGGCTTCTCTCCCTGTCTACTGTCTATCCTTAGCGTGTTGGCTTTGGTGCTTGTCTGTGCCTCTCTTGTCCAGCTCTGGTGGCAGGAAGACTGGGCAAAGAGAAGGAGGTGCCTCCAGCAGACTTCCATTTATGTCTCATGGCTAAGAACTCTATACCACACATGACGTGAATTATAATGTATGCCATATCCGGTGCCCATAGATTTTCTTGGGGATGACATCCTCAGGCCGGTTTTTAACTTTTTATTTTTAAATGATTTCAACTTAGAGAAAAGTTTCAAGAGTAGTGTATCAGGAGCTCCCAAAGAGAAAATCAAGAGCTTGCAAAAAGAAAAGAATCTTTTTCTAAAGATTCCTCAATTTTTAATGTTTGCCACACTTGCTTGAACATTCTCTTTCTCCATACACATGTCTTTGTGAGCCATCTGAGTGTCAGATGTTATACCCTCTTACCTGTAACTTTCAGTGTGAATTATTTAAGAACAAGGGCTTTTTTCTGAACCAGAGTATAATGATCAAAATCAGAAAATGTAACAATCATGATGGTGTTATTTAATCTATGGTGTATATATATACACACACAGTATATATGTATATATACTACATATATACATTATATGTAGATCAAGTGTTTTCAGAGATCCCACTGTCATACTTTACAGCATTTTTTTTCCTGGTTCAGAATCCAGTCCAGGATTTCTCATTTCATTGGCAGGTCTTTTTAGTCTCCTTTAATCTTCCCCAGCCGTTCTTTGCCTTTTATGACATACACATTTTTGAAGTGTGCTGGCCGTTTATTTCCTATGATGTTTCTTGATTGGAGTTACGTGATGTTTCCTCATGATTAGGTTATGCTTTTTTTGGCCAGAATATCTCAGGAGGGATGCGGTGTCCCTCTCAGGGTTTTAACTTGTCTTTCCTCACACCTAGGTAAAGTACTTTGTGGTGCAGAACCCGTCCTCTTGGCCGGTCTCCTTGCAGCTCCTGCCTCTCTCCTTGTACCCTAAACCCGAAGCCCTGGTACACCTGCTCCACAGATGGTATGAAGACTTTTTTTTTTTTTTCTGAGAGGCAGTTTGGGAAGTACTGGGAAGACTTAGAATGACTTAATGTCCTGCAGTGTTTCAACAGGCCCTGTGTGTGGATGTGGACACAGTATTGACCCGTTAGCTCATGGACCTTGGGCATCCTGCCCCTTGTGCGTGTGATTTGATGGAACTGCCTGGCTCTGTGTGTTATGTGGCATCTTCAGTGTTACTGTGTGAAGTCCACTAACCAACAGAACATCCTTTTCTTTAGCAAGGGAACCTATATCATCATTTTTTCTTCACATATACTCCTAACATTTAGACTCGCAATCATGGTGATTTCTGGGCAGCATAAATAAGTTTAGTGTTTTAGTCCAGTTGGCCCTCCATATCTGCAGGGGAATTGGTCGCAGGACCCCTTCGGATACTAAAATCCCAAGGATGTTCAAGTCCTTTAAAATCATTGATGGAAAAATTGGCCCTCCTTATTTGAGGGTTCTCCACCTGTGGTTGGTGGAACCTGCAGGTTTGGGACCTGCAGATGCAGAGGGTTTAATGTATATTCTTGTCTAGCACTAAATAGGAAGAGATGATAATTAGTTCATGTCTGTTATATCTTATTTTCACACAATCACAGTTTTACTTAGAATGTTTCCAGCTTCTCGTTTAGTAAAATCTACCCTTATCCCAGGGTTTCTCAGCTTTCGCAGTATTGATATTTTGGACCAGATGGTTCTACCATTCTGTTTGGTGGGGGTGGGAGGGGCCATCTTGTGTGTGGAAGGATGTTTAGCATCATTTCTGGCTTCTACCCACTAGTTGCCAGTAGGACCTCCCCAGCTGTGACAGCCAAAAATGTTTCCAGACGTTGCCCAATGTTTCCTGTGGGATAAAATTGCCTTTGGTTGAGAGTCACTTTTTTTTCCAAAAAATTTGCTTTATATTTAGAGCTTCTGTCACCATCTGCTTCCTTATATCCTGTGATGCCAAAGTCATTCATTTAGCAATATTTATTGATCACTGACAATATGGCAGACATGGGTGTGGGAATGTGGGATGGACCTAGGACACAGTGGTGACAGCACGGGGTGAATTTTGTGTGTATGTGTGTGCACAAACATGTACTCACCTATGTATAAATGTATATGTGTGCACACACTTATTAAACCTTTCTTTATTGGCAGATGTGAGTGCTATTTTAAGCATTTGCTTTTTTCCTTATAGGTTTGGCACTGATGTGCAGATGATTAATTTCACAACTGGTGAATTCCAGCTCACTGAAGCTTGCCCTTACCTGGTAGGATGTTATCCTAACACAGAAAAAAGAATGCCGACAAACTAGACACATGAGCATATGGGCCTCACTGATTTATGTTTAAAATGTCTTTTATGTACTCTATATGGCTCTTTTATTTTTATTCTCTAGGTATGAACAATACATAGCAGACTTTTCCAGTTAACTAATGCAACAGGAGCTGGGTTTATGTTAGCTCTAAATCATTTTAATTTGATGATTTAGAATCATGTGAGTAAAGAAATAACAGTTAAACCATGAAACTTGAGACCCCAGAATTTATAATTCTCTTAAGATTCCTTGGCCTCAAATTCTTTTTTAAGGCAAGGTAAGGTAAAAACAAATACATTAAAAAAAAATCTTTTCTTACTAAACTGTGTTCCTGTTTTTAGCAAGTCACCCAATTTCTGTGATGTTTACTCTATCTATAAAAAAGGACTACCCTAAAATTCTTAAGCCTGTGGGCAATCATGAGGTCTTGCCCAAATACTTAGGAGTAGGAGTAAACATGTCATGTGGTGAAGATGCTGTTTGCCTGGGACTTGGCAGCCTTACTTCTCAGTTTCCACTCAGTCATTCCATGGCTATTTGTGTATAGCTGAGTGTTGGCCTTGCAGGTATTCTGTGTTTCGTATCAATTCAAAAGTGGAACATCTGTTGACAAAAAATACATACATATACATATAAACTCACATATGTAGATAGCTCTATTTTTACTACACATACACATTTAAGCGCCTTGAGTATTTTCTTCTTTATCTTTATCCCTCCAAAAATATACTGTTGGCTTTAGATTAATTTCGATAACAGAAGGAGGAAGACTACAGGTAACCCATTGCCACAGACTCTCCTTTCTTTTCTTAAGTGTTGAGGCAGCATTGGTGCGGGCAGGGGTGAAGCCTTGCACCCAGGTGTGGTCTTATTCTTGTTAGTGAGCCTGCCCCTCTCTCTCCGTCTCAGTTTCTCTACCAGGAGGTCTTCAAGGCTATTCAAGATAATTAGTCCAAAATACTAAGTGATATCTTGCCTCACTGGTATTCAGTCATGACATCTTGAAATTCCAAAAATAATGCCCGTTTATTTTAAATCTAAATATTCTATTTAGATGTGAATAAATGATACAACTCATCTGGAGAAAGTTTTTATCTATGACGGAATATTTTTCCCAAGAAATATTATACATTTTGGGATAAGGGAAATTATTGCTCTTGTTAATTTATGACATTGACAAAAAGAATAGTTAATATCAGTGCCTTGAAAACACTGAGTTAAAATTTAACTCAAAATTGTTACTAGAATTCTTCGTCATATAAAGAAAGGCTTCCTGCATTTTGATTTTGCTGATTTGCTTTTAGAAATATAGTTCCTTTGGTTAAGAGCATTGGAATTTTTTATATACCCTAAAAATGTCAGTGCCTGGCATATAAGAACCATTTAATAATAGAGGTGCTGTTTTTACTATAAGTTTAACACCAAAAGTCAGCAGCTTTTAAATTCAGTATTCATATTACATGCATAAAACAGGGTTTCTTCCTTCATGGAGTTTATAATTCTAATAAAAATGAATCAAATTATCAAATACTATTACTGTTTCTTTTTTTCAGGTGGCATGGGTAACACTAGCAATAATTGAAAGATAAAATTAAAAGTTAAAAACAAAGAGAAATAATATTCTTCAGATTATATAATAGCTCTAAGAAATTGTGCGTTGTTTTTAGTGAGATGGAGCTGGAAAAAGCAGTGGAAAGAGGGAAAGTCCACTTAACAAAAAGATAAAAAAATTATACCTTGGTTACTAAATTTAGAGCACAAGTTTTATGCAAAAACAAAACAAAACCAAACAAAAAACACCAAAAGACATCTTGGAGGGCATAGAGGAAGATGTGAGTAAATAAAGATCTTTCTTCTGACTGGAGATACTAAATATAATAAAGATGATTTCTATATAAACTTAAATTCAATATAAAGAATTTATATAAAGAGATCTTTGGGTTGTCCAATGGTGGGTGAGTGGTCTTGTCAGATTACTTTAGCATTCAAGCAGAGGCTATTGGGTCTGTTTTCTGATTGGTGATTTACATTCAGAGCATCTTTGTCTAGAAAGCTAGCCCCAACTTCCATCCAAACCAGGAAGCAAATCCCCTCTCCAGCATCTGTGTCAGGCTGTCCTGTAGCCTCTGCCTGTGTTCCTTAGCTATGGCTCAGAAGCTGTTTATTGGAGTGAACTCTCAGGATAAGCAAGTTCAAAAACAGGTTGATGAGGATGATCAAATCTGGACATTAAAAGAAAAACAATCATGTTTAAACTCTAGGATGCACTTAATGGCAATGGAAGCTTGCTTTCTAGGAGTATGACATTGTTTAATTTGTTAATAATTTGCAGGGTACGCATTCTGAGGAATCCAGGTTTGGCATCCTCCACTTACATCTGCAGCCTTTGGAAATGAAAAGGGTTGGCGTAGTTTTCACACCCACTGACTATGGAAAAGTTACCTCACTCATACTAATCCGGTAGGTGTGTTCCTGTTGTAGAATCTGTTTCTTTCTCGCTGACTCATCTGTGTAAATCTCTTTAGCTGATAGTTGACATTTACTTCTCAATCAGGCCTTCAGGATGAAGACTGTGTTGCAGGGTAGGAAGAAGTGGAAGCTGAGAAGGAGGTCGCTGGAGGCTTGATATGTAATTCCCAGGGCCTCAGTCTCCTCTCTCCTCCAACAGGGAGTGTGCATGCGTGTCTCCAGGAGAGGTAGTGCTTTCCACACAGCTTCTCGTCCAGCTGTCTCAAACGGCAGAACACACTCATGCAAATCTGTCCTTAGCATAGAAAGATCATTAAAGGACTGCTGTAGATATTTTCAGTCTTTAGTATTTGAACAAACTTGTATCATTTTCATCTCTTTTTTGCTCCTGGAATTCTCGGTAGCCCAAAGGACAATAGAAAAGGTGTTTCATTCAGCCCATTGGCTCTTTTTATTCCTTTTCTTCCTTTGAAATGAGTTACTGCTAACTGATTTAAGTATGCTAAATGTGTTTCATTTTTAAATTGTTTTCATCTTTAGGTAGTCTTGAAAGGCTTTTAAAAATTTACAGTAAATATAGATGTATCTTGAAGCTCTATGCATTAGTGAGAAGTATAACACAAATTTAATTTTTAATAAATGACATTTGAGTTATTTTTTAAAAACTTGTAGTATCAGATCACCTGGCAAAAAATTTATTCAGGATTTTCTTTAATATGTAAGTTTGTTCTTCTGCAAATGAATGATATTAAAAAAAGTTAAAGTTCTTAAGAGTTTATTCATTAAGCATTTTGACTAAAAAGCCCTGTTGACTTAGTGTTTCTTTTTTCTGTTTATTTTTTTCTTTAAAAAAAAATTTTTTTTTGACTTAGTGTTTCATTTAAACTGACTTTTCGTTGAAGAACTAAGGTCCTAGGAAGTGCAGAGACAAACTTTATTTCACCCCAGGTTGAACTATCTCAGACTTGAAAGGAAAGTCTAAATTTTTCGTAGAAGTTAATTTATTTCTGGTAGTTTCTGTCCTGTAAATAACATCAGTCATCTATTACTCCATCACTTAAAGGTATTTAAATGGTTAATAAAGTCTCTTTAATCCTTTAAAGATGTAAAGCTGTTTCAGTGTATTCTATATAATTACAAAAGTAAAATGAATTCTCTTGCTGCTTCTATAATATTTACATTATGAGGAGTGGCTTTCACTCCAATATGCATCATTTAAAAATCGTTTCCAGGCCAGGTGTAGTGGCTTATGCCTGTAATCCCAGTACTTTGGGAGGCCGAGGCGGACAGATCACCTGAGCCCAGGAGTTCGAGACCAGCCTGGGCAATGTGGTGAAATCTTGTCTCTACAAAATTGCGAAGTATTAGCTGGGCGTGGTAATGCTTGCGTGTGGGCCCAGCTACTTGGGAGGCTGAGGTAGGAGGATTGCCTGAGCCTGGGAGGTTGAGGCTGCAGTAAGCAGTGGTCATGCCACTGCACTCCAGCCTGGGTGGCAGAGCAACATCCTATCTCCTAAGTAAATGAATAAAAATTTAAAAAAATAAAACTCATTTCCACCTTTTTGTCCTGGAATTTCAATTAATGAAAAGATACATGCTAGTCTGAATTACTATTTGATAAAAACCTGACTAGATACATGTTATTTATGGGGTGATATTTTAAATCTTCACTTCAAAAGAAACAGTAGAATTTTATGTCTAGTATCATCCCCAAGGCAGAATTTCTTACGATTACTATGAAAACACCTTAATTCACCCTGTAAATAAGTTTTATCATTTTGTCTAAATTTATTAGTGTTTGTCTATGTTCCCCAGTTTATTTCTTCAGTTTTTTTTCTCGAATGTCTGATCACTACCCTGGTTTCTAGTAATTTGAAAAACATATGAGGCTACATGTGTGGGTTGTAGTTGAAAGGGGGTCATGATTGTTTGCATGTTCTTGCTGCAGTCAGCTCACTTTGGTACTTGGCAGTGGCAGCTTCCCTGGCCTGTGGCTGCACCCTTATTCTGTGAGATGGAAGAAGATTCCACACTATTTAAATGGATTTATCTTTTTTAAAACTTCAAAAAAGTTTAAAAATATTCTTGCTAACTGGGAATATTTAAATTCAAGTACATTGTACCTTGTGACTCCATGTAATGCCTTTTGATTTGTATTTCCTTTCACTGCAGGAATAACTTGACTGTTATTGACATGATTGGCGTGGAAGGATTTGGAGCGAGAGAGTTATTAAAAGTGGGTGGAAGACTTCCTGGTGCAGGAGGCTCCCTCCGATTTAAGGTGCCCGAGTCCACACTGATGGACTGCCGTAGACGTGAGTTCATATGCGTGGCACTCTTGACAGGGAAGGTTGGCATTAAAACTGAGAGTGAAAGGATTCTATACATTCTAAATTTTAAATTCTAAAATTTAAAATTGTTAAATTCTAAATTCTAAAAATTTATAGTAAATTCATTGTATTGATGCAAATAATGAAATCAGGCAAACATTTGAGCATATATAGGCTGGCACCCCTGGATTAGAGTGATATCTTTAGATATTTAACTTAATTTAGATAATAGACATAAGCTAGGTGGTGGTGCAGGCCTTTATTAGTCTGTTCTCATATTGCTGTAAAGAAATTCCTGAGACTGGGTAATTTATAAACAAAAGAGGTTTAATTGGCTCATGGCTCTGCAGGCTGTACAGGAAGCATGATGCTGGCATCCGCTCAGCTTCTGCGGAAGCCTCGGGAAACTTACAGTTATGACATGATGAAAGGAAAGCAGGCACATCTTAGATAGCTAGAGCAGGGGCACGAGAGGGGAGGAGGTGTCACACTTTTGAACAACCAGATCTCACGATAACTCACTATCACAGTGACAGCATTGTGGGAGTGGGGGGTGGTGCTAAACCATGAGAGACCACCCCCATGATCCATTGACCTCCCATCAGGTCCCACCTCTAACATTGGGGATTACAATTGAACATGAGATTTTGGTGAGGACGCAGATCCAAACCATATCAGCACCTATAGTCACAGCTACTCAAGAGGCTAAGATGGGAGAATCACTTGAGTTCAGGAGTTTTAGGCCAACCCGAGCAACATAGCAAGACCCCTTCTCTAAAACAAACAAACCAAAAAGATACAGAGGGAAAAAAGATTGTGTAATTGCTGAATTATCAGAGTAGTGTTAAATATTTAAAATAAATACACGAAGCAGTTCATTTGGCTATCAGTTACCTAGTCACAGAAAATCACTGAAATGATGAGAAAACATTAAAAGTGTGCTAACCAATAGCACTTTTTGTGATGACAAAAATATTCTGTATCTGTGTCATCCAAGACAGTAGCCACTAGCCACATGTGGTTAAGAAGTCTTTAAAAATGGCCAGGCACGCTGGCTTATGCCTGTAATCCCAGCACTTTGGAGGGCTGAGGTGGGCAGATCACCTGAGATCAGGAGTTCGAGACCAGCCTGGCCAACATAGTGAAACCCCATCTCTACTCAAAACACAAAAATTAGCTGGGCATGGTGTCGCATGCCTGTAATCCCAGCTACTCAGGAGACTGAGGCAGAGAATCGCTTGAACCCAGGAGGTAGAGGTTGCAGTGAGCCGAGATCACGCCAGTGCACTCCAGCCTGGGTGACAAGAGTGAAGACTTCTCAAAGAAGAAAAAAAGAAGTCTTTAAAAATAACTAGTTACTGGATGTGGTGGCTGACACCTGTAATCCCAGTACTTTGGGAGTCCAAGTTGGAAAGATTTCTTGAGCTCAGGAATTTGAGACCAGCTTGGGCGACAAAGCAAGACCTCATCTCTACTAAAAATAAGAGAAAATTAGCGAGGCATGGTGGCAGATGCCTGTAGTCCCAGTTAGTCAGGAGGCAGAGGTGGGAGGATTGATTGAGCCCAGGAGGTCTGGGCTGCACTGAGCCACGATCATGCCGCTGCACTCCAGCCTGGGTGACAGCGTGAGACCCTGTCTCAGAAAAAAACAAAATCAAAAATAAAAATAACTGCTGTGACTGAAGTTAATTTAAAATGTATTTTAATTAAGTTTAAATAGCTGCATATGTCTACTGGTTACCATATCAGACAGTGCAGATTTAGAAATACATTAACATGTTGCACTAGAAAATTTTAAAATTATGCATGTACTTAAATGCCTTTAAACTACTTATATTAGTTTCAGCAACTTCCTAAGGAACTGAAACAGAAATAAACAATGAATGTAAAATGCTTTCGGTAAATTCTTATTTTCCTATTACTATTTTTAATTTTATAAAAACACAGAAAGCATTTTAGTGTAACTATGTTTTCTACAGAGAAACCTGGTTGGTGAAACCATTGGATTATTTGTAGGACTATTTAAATGGCTGAGTAGATTTTTGTTTGTTTTAGAAAACTATGCTAAATGGGCACTGAGTTTGAAAAGATTTGTTAGAGGCCAGGCACGGTGGCTCATGCCTATAATCCCAGCACTTTGAGAGGCCAAGGCAGGTGGATCACGAGGTCAGGAGATTGAGACCATCCTGGCTAACATAGTGAAACCCTATCTTTACTAAAAATACAAAAAATTAGCTGGGGATGGTGGCGGGCACCTGTAGTCCCAGGTACTCGGGAGGCTGAGGCAGGAGAATGGTGTGAACCCAGGAGGTGGAGCTTGCAGTGAGCCGAGATCGCACCACTCACTCCAGCCTGGGCGACAGAGTGAGACTCTGTCCCGCCCCCCCCAAAAAAAGCACTGTAGAACCAGACCTGTCACCGTAGCTCGTGCCTGGCACTTTAGGTTTCTCATGTTGGAGGATTGATTGAGCCCAGGAGTTCAAGGCCAGCCTGGGTAACGTAGTGAGACCCCATTTCTACAAAAAAATTAAACAATCTCCTGGCTGTGGTGGAGTGTACCTGTAGTCCTAGCTACTTGGGAGGCTAAGGTCAAAGGACTGCTGGAGTCCAGGAGTTCAAGGCTGCAGTGAGCTGTGATCATACAACTGCATTCCAGCCTGGGCAACAGAGTGAGACCTTGTCTCTAAAACAAAAAAAACTGGAACCAGATAAAAATATTAGTACTTATGTGGGACAGATTGTTATAAATTCACAAGGATATTTAAAAATTGTCATAACCTTTCTTTTTTCAAACTCAGTATAAAATGTGTTCTTGTTTATTTGCAAGGATTTGCTTCTTTATCATAGCATAGCACAGCTGTGATGGATTTATACAGAAGCACTTATACATCCCCTTAACTGGTGCCTGGTTCAATGTGAGTGAAAGTTATAGGGCATGGGGTATATGGTGGCTTGTAGTAAATCAAACTATTTGACTTTTGAGAAGAACAAACTTTTTACCTTAACCTTTAACAAGTAAAGGACCAAAGAAGAGATTTTGGTTACTTTTTGTATCTTGGTAGAACATTTCACGTAAGAAAAATCTTGCCTACTTAAGTATCTCTGTTGTATCCTAGAACAGAATCTATAATTGTTCTAGAAATTAGATAGAAATCATACTTTGAGCTTATGTTGGATTTTTTTCACATTTTAGTGATTTAGATCATGGTTTGGTTTATTTAATAAATATTGACCCAATAAATTGTTTAAAATAAATTTTATGGTTCACATATACTAAATATATCTTTTTTTGGTTCCCATTAGAACTGAAAGACAGCAAGCAAATTTTATCTATTACAAAGAACTTTAAAGTTGAGAATATTGGACCGCTTCCTATAACTGTTTCGTCTCTGAAAATTAATGGGTATAACTGCCAAGGTTATGGATTCGAGGTGCTGGATTGTCATCAGTTTTCCCTGGACCCAAACACATCCCGCGATATCAGCATTGTGTAAGCATTGGGCTTTAACTTGATTTCAGTTTTGTGGTGCATGTGTGAGGAGGAAAACTTTTTCCATTGTTAAGACATCTTATGTTTTTATGTGAATACTTCTTTTGTAGAAGTAAGACGTGTTGTCTTTATTTTGCTTTGTGGCTAAAATTAAAACAAAAGTTCATAAGGATGATTCTTTTATTTTCAGGTTCACTCCAGACTTTACCTCTTCCTGGGTAATTCGGGACCTAACTCTTGTAACCGCAGCGGACCTAGAATTTCGCTTCACTCTCAATGTGACTCTCCCTCATCACCTGTTGCCCTTGTGTGCAGATGTGGTTCCAGGACCCAGCTGGGAGGAGTCATTTTGGAGACTCACAGTCTTCTTTGTCAGGTAAACCGTTACCATCTCCCTTGTTCTCCTCTCACGGAGTAGAGAAGTCATCCAGGCAAGTTGTGTGAAAACGTAAACTGCCCCAGTGTAGTCAAAGTATATGAATTGAGTGGAATTGTTACTGCCTTGAGAACTGTGCCATACATGAAATATTCACTGGCACACTTTAAGGTTAGAGTAAACTAATCCTAAGAGTAAACTAATCCTAGAAGTATCATAGACAGTTGTGCTTCATATATAGTATATTCATAGGCAGTCATGGTGGATGATATGAATGTTAATTACTTGTGTTAGCTCATGCAGTGATGATTTGAGATTAGAAGACTGGAATGACCCTTTTTGAATGATTTCATAAAAATGGAATTGTAATGTCAAATTTATAAATATGCACAATTTTGGAAAATTGTGTGTTTTTTTAATCTTTAAGGAACATCAGAAATTATGTGATAAATCTTAGGGAATTTTAATACCGCATCTTCAGATGTTTCTCGTAAATCATTCCCCACTCTTCTATAATGAAACTAGTCTTTTGAATGCCAGTCAGAACCATGCGATACTGAACCTCGTTGCTTTCTTCCTCAGTTTGTCCCTGTTGGGTGTGATTTTAATAGCCTTCCAACAAGCACAGTACATTCTCATGGAATTCATGAAAACAAGACAGAGGCAAAATGCTAGCTCCTCTTCACAGCAAAACAATGGTCCCATGGATGTAATCAGCTCCCATTCTTACAAGTAAGAATTCTTATAGTGTGGTTGGGAGTGGGAGCACTTTCTCACTTTTGATATTACTCGTTTCTGATTTAATTTTAAGTAACCATAAATTTTGACTCCACATTTATTTTCATAAAATTTCCTTTAAGTCACTATGTGAACAGCTGCCCCGTTATTATTGAGATAGTCTCCACGCAAGGACTTAGTTGATGGGTATTCTCATTGGCAGACAACTCTTGGAGCTTTAGAAGAAGGGAAGGTAGAACTTACGCTCCGTACTGATTGCTATCCTTTTCTCATGGATGTGGAAGTGGAGAAGTAGAGTTTGATTTGCTTTGCCTTTATGCTAAATGTTTTTCTTCTTAAATTCAGAAGCAATTGCAAGAACTTTCTCGATACATATGGCCCCTCTGATAAAGGCAGGGGGAAGAACTGCCTTCCAGTGAACACTCCCCAGAGCAGGATCCAGAATGCTACAAAGAGAAGCCCAGCCACCTACGGTCATTCTCAGAAGAAGCACAAATGCTCAGTATATTACAGTAAACACAAAACCAGCACAGCTGCAGCCAGCAGCACCAGCACAACTACTGAGGAAAAACAGACTTCGCCCCTGGGCAGCTCACTGCCTGCTGCTAAAGAGGACATTTGCACTGATGCCATGGGTGAGAACTGGATCAACCTCAAATATGCAAGTGGCATAAATGTCAACCTGCAGAAGAATTTAACCCTTCCCAAAAACTTACTGAATAAAGAAGAAAACACACTGAAAAACACAATTGTTTTCAATAATCCTTCTTCAGAATGTAATATGAAGGAGGGAATACAGACATGTATGTTTCCTAAGGAAACTGACATTAAAACTTCAGAGAACACAGCCGAGTTCAAGGAACAGGAGCTCTGTCCACTGAAGGCGTCCAAGAAACTACCTGAAAACCATTTACCAAGAAACTCACCTCAGTACCACCAGCCAGACTTGCCAGAAATTTCCAGGAAAAATAATGGTAATCTTTTCATTCCCTTTGATAATTCTCTCCTGTTTGTCCCGAGTCTGTTTTTAATGGAATTTGTTCTCACCTGTGACCGTTAGTTTTAATTGTGGATGCTGAGTTTTTTAGTTTTAGCAAAGGTTTAAATGTTGAAAAAAGACATATAAAAAGTTTAAGATGAGACATCAGGTTTTTAAAATGTTGTGACTAAGAGGTTTAAATTTTAGTATATAGGTTTAGAAGACTATGAATATTGTATTTTCTTGTTGGGACGACATGGACACTTTTTTCTAAATTAATTAATTAATTAATGTATTGAGACGGAGTCTTGCTCTGTCGCCCAGGCTAGAGTGCAGTGGTGTGATCTTGGCTCAATGTAACCTCCGCCTCCTGGGTTCAAGTGATTCTCTTGCCTCAGTCTCTCAAGTAGCTGGGATTACAGGTGTGTGCCACCACACCTGGCTAATTTTTGTGTTTTTAGTAGAGACGAAGTTTCACCATATTGGCCAGCCTGGGCTTAAACTCTGACCTCAAGTGATCCACCCACCTCGGCCTCCCAAAGTGCTGGGATTACAGGCATGAGCCACTGAACCTGGCCTTAATTATTATTTTTTAACTCAGATTTTCAGACTATTTGTAAAAATTAACCCATGAAATGTTTCTGACTGAACAAAACTTCAGCTATTTTATTTAATAGCTGCCTGGCCCTGTTTCTTCTCTAATTGTATTCCTTGGTTAAAAGAAGACATGTTCTCATGTAGCAAAAACAGTTAAGGAAAATACATGCCAAAGTAGACTAGGAGGACGACCTCCATAGAGAATTGTCATTATCCTTTAATGATCCCTTTGGCCTATTGTGCTTATTTATAAGTTTAGAAGGGTCTGTGCGTATTTTCTTTTTTTGTCCATCCTGACCATTTTAATATACACATTTCTGTACGTGTTATAGTCAGATTTGTTTTGTTTTGTTTGAAATAAGGTCTGGCTCTGTCACCCAGACTGGAGTGCAGTGGCGCAATCTTGGCTCACTGCAACCTCCACCTCCAGGCTCAAGCCATCTTCCCATCCCAGCCTCCTGAGTAGCTGGGACATATGGGCACATGCCATCATGCCCAACTAATTTTTGTATTTTTTTGTAGAGATGGGGTTTCACCATGTTGACCAGGCTGAGCTCAAGCAGTCTGCCTGCCTTGGCTTCCTAAAATGCTGGGATTACATAATGAGCCACCACTCTTGGCCTATAGTCAGATTTTTGACACTTTTTAATCTGGAAAAACTCAGTTGCCTTTTGTCTTATTTGAAGCATCTAAATATAACTTCATCTTTTTCACTTCTTGATATTGGAGAAAAGGTACAGAAATTTTATGGATTGACTACTTCTGATGAGCTTTCTGCATTCGGTGAAAATCCTAAACTGAATTTTAAATGTTCTATAAAAGGACATTTCTAATTTAAAAGAAAGTTGGAGTCCTCTGAGGGGAATGTGGTCTAGGCAGTTGCACACATGCATTCCTGGTGCACTTAGTACAACCCATTTGTACCGTTTCCCCTGGCAGTGGTGCGCATGCCTGAAGTGGACTTATGTCTACAGGGTGGACACTGTGCCCTGTGTCTCCTCCACCTGGCATGTGAGTATGCCCCCTGGTAATGCAGTTAGCCAGACCTTCGCATGAAACCATGGCATACCTTGTCTGTGGATGTATTACGATGGGGTGATTGGGTGTCTTATTCTGTTTGTCTCTCAGACACTCTCTGGGGTGTAGAATACAAAACATTTGTGAAAGGCTGAATTATGGGGTGAGACCTGTTGGACATTTCTCCTGTTATGTTAGTCTTTTAGGCTTGAGCACAGTCAGGATGACTTGGCACACACTTGAAATTAGAGTTGTTTGAGGGAATCCTCCCTCCAGAAGTGCTTCTTCTGTGATCCCTTGTGCCCATAAGAGATATGCGCCTGCAAGATACAATGCCTATGGCAGTGTGGTAGATGGATGGGAGGGACCTTCTATATCTTAATACTTTAAAGCAGTTGAAATATAAAGGCATGGATGAGAAATATGGTGTCAGAGTAGGTCAGAGGATTTGAATTCTTCAGGATCCTCCTGTCCAGTACTCGATGTTCAATGCCGATAGCTGAGGCAAGATTAGCAGGTAGTAACACTTTAATAAGCATGAGTAAATTTAATATGGGAGTCTGGAAACATAGGATTTGCCTGTGTCATTGTAGATGGTAAACCTGCCCAGAATCTTTCCTTCCTGTACAGATGACTAGTGTGCTTATAATGTTTTAAATGGCAACAAATCTTTCACTGCCAGAATTTAAAAATACCGTTTGGCTGGATCAGCAGCGTGTTAAGTGGTACCAGAGTGATTGTTGATCAGATCAAATAAGAACTGAGGAAAGAACTTTTGCTTTCCAACATGTTCAGACCAGCAAATTCAGAGGTGCTAATTCACAGTCCTCTACTTGTCTACAGAAGTAATATGTTAGCAGGAGATTCCTCCCAGGGAAGTTGGTTCATTGACAGGCATTTTGTTCTGACTGTTTCATGTTCACAGCACTGTCCTAGGAAAATATCAGAGATGTTAAAAAGTGAATAAATTGCCTGCTATCCATGTAGAATTTAAAATTGTTCAGGAATTTAAAAGACTGAAAATAAGAAAGTTCTGAGAAATCTAGGGAAAGATAATTATAGTCTGAAGGGAGGGTTTGGAGTTTTAGTAATATGAAGGGTTTGGGGCTCTGTTGAATTTCAGAGGAAAACGTTGCAATAACTTGGCAAATGGTAAACAGGCGTATAATTGACAGGTAAGTCACAGGTGCAAAGAATGCTTGAGAATGAGAAAACCATATATATAAGAACCTTCAAGTTTTTACTTCCAGCTTTGAGCATTAGTTCTTTGCTAGTTTTGAAAAGCATTCTACTTTGTGGAATGTGTGTTGTTTCCATTGTAAGATCTTTTCTAGAATCTGAAGAAAACAGCTTGGTCTTTGAGCTGGGCTCAACCTGCCTGATAGCTGAGGGTCCCAAGTGCCAGTCACGTTGTCTCCTGTGTGACTGGCAGTTAGGATTCCAGCAGAATGGGAACTCACTCAGTGTGTTTGCCACATTTTAGCCATTTCTCCCAAAGTATACAAATGGTCGTAGAAACTATTCTAGTCACGAGATTGCCTTTAAAGGGAAAAAGGGAAAGGCGGGGACATTCCTGCCTCTTAAGAATACTTTAAGTGATTTTCCTAACCTATCAAAACTCCTAGAGGCACCTGAAGAATCTGCCTTCTATTCTGAGGCTTTCCCCCTGCCAGGTATAGTTTATTGTGTGAGAAGAAAATGTTCTAGGGTATGTATGCATGACTTTTACTACATACTTGTCATCAAGAAACAGAGTATTTGTAAGTAACAGAAAATGTCTCTTATTTGGGAGGCTGTGATGGGCAGATCACGTGAGCCCAGGAGTTCCAGACCAGCCTGGGCAACATGGTGAAGCCCCTTTTCTACCAAAAGAAATGTAGTAGCCAAATGTAGCCAGGCATTGTGGTACGTCAGCATGGGCCTGTGGTCCCAGCTACTTGGGAGGCTGAGGTGGGAGAATCACTTGAGCCCAGGAGGTCAAGGCTGCAGTGAGCCGTGATTGTGCCTCTGTACTCTAGCCTGGGCAATGAGTGAGACCCTGTCTCAAAATAAAAGCAAAAATAAAAAATGAAAAAAATATGTGTCTATCCCTTTTCTACTCCTTTTCCCCTGCCTGCTTCGGAGAGGCCTATAGGAAATAATTAATTAAAATTCCCAATAGAAATAGTCTGCTGACATTCTTTAAGGCTCTGTTTTTCTACACTTGTTTTTGGCATCAACTTGTCAAACAACTATCAGTTAAACTTGTCAAACATTTGTTACACGTTCCAGAACCTCTTGGTCATCTGACAAGAGTGGGGCTTTATGTGTAATGTAAATGATCTTGTGAATATAGCTCTTAATTTTAAATGTTTGTAACCATTTTCACTGTCTGATCAAAATAATGTAGATTTGGAATTATGGCTAAAGACAAGCTGTGGTTGGCTGCAGCACTACCAAGGAGAAATAGTGAGCAAATTATTTCACGGCTTTCTACCTGTGATAATGTAAGGTATAATTAAACTTGATAATAGCTTAAGCCTTGAGCTTAACAGTACCTGAAAGTGTTCACTGAATTAGATACCTCAACTTTCTGAAATTATTGGTATTTGCAGAAATTCAAAAAATGTTCCCATTTACTTAAAGATACTGTTAGCTTGAAGATTTAATGGTTTATTCAAAGCAGACCAGGTGATTGTGATTAGATTTGAGACAGTACAACTTTAAGCAGGTTACTGAGGAGATCACTTGTTTCTTGTTCTTCTATTTGCTTCTGTTTTTTAACCACTTTTTAAAGAAACTATTGACCTATTATATAATGTATGCATCTTGATGAGTTTGGGAATAAGTATACATCGTGAAACCATTACCACCGTGAAGGGTATTAACATATTCACCCCCCAACATCTTCTCCTGCCCCCTTTATTATTATTAGTGTTCCTTCCATTTGTTTTTGATTTTTAACGGTGGTACAAACACTCTTACTCCGTGAGGTCATGGGGAAGTTGCATGCTTAATAGGATGACTTGGTGTATTAGGCTGTTCTTGCACTGCCATAAAGAAATATCAGAGACTGGATAATTATAAAGAGGTTTAATTGACTCACAGTTCTGTGGGCTGTACAGGCTTCTGCTTCTGGGGAGACCTCAGGAAACACAGTTATGGTGGAGGGGTGAAGGGGAAGCAAGCATGTCTTGCGTGGTGGGAGCAGGAGGAAGAGAGTGAAGGGGGAAGTGCTACACACTTTTAAACAACTAAATCTCGTGAGAACTCTCTCACTATAATGAGAACAGCCAGGGGAAAGTCCACCCCCATGATCCAGTCACCTCCCACCGGGCCCCTCCTCCAACATTGAGGATTACAATTCGACGTGAGATTTTGGTGGAGACACAGAACCAAACCATATTGCATGGATTGACCCTATTTGTAAATGACGTACGTATTTGGTGTCCCATATTCTTGAATACTTTCATGTTAGAATTTCTCAGAGTTACTGCAGAACTTGTTGTTAACATTCATTTTATTGTTTTTCCTGATTCTTGGCCCCAAGAAGGCATTACTAATTTTCTAAAAGTCTGTGCATTGTTACTTTTTGGGGATGGTTTTGTACTGGCTATTAAATTTGGATCCTTCCTAAGAAGCTTTGATAACGAATACTTTCAGTGCTATATTCTTGGCCTGAAGAAAACTGAAGGAGATCCATTTTCTTACAAATTTCTTACACCAGGAGAGTAGCACCTATTTTTTGAGGCAAATATCTGCATTGTATTTCATGCTTATGGCTTCCAGAATCCAAAGGGATATTCTTCTTGTGCTTTCTTTTTCTGGTATGGACCCTGTTTGCCTTGTTTTTGGCTGTCTGCTTTACTCTTTCACAGTGCTTGATGTTTTCCTTTGTGGATATCTAACTGTCAGTTTGTGTTTTAGAAGGAATTAAATTTCAAAGGTGATCTCTGCTAAAGAATGACTTTTAATTTTGACAAGGTAGGAAATGGAGGGTAATGATGATTCCACACGGCTGCTGTAGGATGCTCTTGGTTCGGAAATGCACAGGTTTGAAAGGGATCTGAAAGATGTGTCCCAGCAGTCCTCTAAATGAAGTCGATCTAAACCCCCTAGGCAAATAATTGACTGTCCTATAGAGACAGAAATTCCTGGGAAATAGCCTTAGTAGCCTTTGATTCAGATTCTTCACTAACTCTCAGTTATTCCCAGTTATTAAAGGAAGCAGGTGATAGTGATCAGCTTTGTCTCTGGATATGACTTTGGCCATTGTATTTCCATCACAGCCAAAAGCATTAAAAACATGCCATGATCTTTATTTTATTTATGTAATGAGTCTGGCCAAAGGATTTATTTTCTGTATTCATTTTGTAACATTTGGAGAATATAAACTTAATTTTGGGATAGAGCCCCTTTTTCTGAAAGTATAAGACCTAATATGTCCTGGTTGTACTTAAACCATAAAAGCCTGCATTACTTTACAAGGTGTGCCATTTGCTTGGCTGGCATTTTTATGGTTACATAATATTTATATAATTTTCTGTTAACCAAATAAAAGTATGTTTACCTGGTAAGTGTTATTTGAAAACTTTATGTATCTTGCTTTGAGTGAGTTTAATTTGTAGCCTCAGAATTTCAGAATCAGAGGGGACTTGACTCCTCCTTTCTTTCTGTGGGTGAGAGACCTGACCTGCCTTGAGTCCCACAGAAGGGCTGGATTGGAGCCTCTGCTGATAATCTGGTTAGGTGTCCATCCTACCGGAGCCTGCAGCCTGCTTTGCTGGGAAATATTTGCTCTGCCCCATGGTCATCTAAACTTCTCAGATTTCAAAGGTATCATTAGGGATTCTTAGTTCAAGAAAGAAGAAGGTACTGAAATACATCGTTTGAAACTGGAAAACAGGCTGGTTACTGTGGAGTTGAAGTTCATTTGCCTTTATTGTGGGATAAGAGATAGAAGTAGTATACTGATGAAATCACTTAAAAGAAAAATGGAAGAAAACATATTTTCAGAAAAGGTTCCTCCCAGCACCCACTTTTGCCATCTGATTAATCAGCTGTTGGCTCCTCTGTTGATTGGCTGCTCCACAGGTTCAGGGCGGGCATTCACTGTAGCAGGGAGGACCTTCCATGAAACAGTCATGTGTCCTTTGGTGGGGATGCTTTACATTTATATCTGTTCTGTTTTCATCTTTATGACTGTCAGACAAGGGAGGCAAGGAAGGGGGGCGGGTTGTGTTCATTTTATGAATAAGAAAACTAAGGCACAGGCAGCTTAGGAGACTTAACTTTGACTGTAAAACTAATTAGTGGCTGTCATGACCAGAATCCAAGTCTTTGTCCTTCTCTCCCTCTTTGCCAGCTTAAAAACATGTATATATAAAATATACATTACATAAAACTTATTTTAACCATTTTAAATTACCGAATTTAGTGGCATTAAGTACATTCACATTGTTGTGCAACCATCACCACTATCCATATCCATTTCCATTTCCAGAACTTTTAATCATCTCGGACAGTAAATCTGTACCCGTCAAATAATAAATGCCCATTATCTCCTTTCCCCAACCCCTGGTAACCACCAGTCTACTTTCTGTCTCTATGAATTTGATTACTGTAGGTCCCTCATGGGTAGAATCATAAAATATTTGCCCTTTCGAATCTGGCTAAGTTCACTTAGCATGATGTCTTCAAGGTTCATCCATGTTGTAGCGTGTGCCAGACTTTCATTCCTTTTTTGAAAAAACCATCTTGACCATCTTAATCGTGCAGTTCAGTAGTCTTAAGTATTCCACATTGTTGTGCAATGAGTCACGCTGAATGGTATTCTGTTGTGTGTATATACCGTATTTTGTTTATCCGTCTATCCATCAATGGACACTTGGAATTTTCCCACCTTTTGGTTATTATGAATAATGATACTGTGAATATTGGTGTCCCCCCCCTACCTTTTTTCCTTGACTTCTTTTAAAGACTTTTTGTAGAACTCTTAGTATACTTTCATCTGTGAACAAAATAAATTTCTAGAGCATCATGGATGTTAAAAACAATGCTAAATTGAACTTTCATGAAGTCAAATTAGATGTTTGGTGTAGGAAAGAATATGGGGAATGTGAGTGGAAACTATTAGCTAGAAATTGAATTGTTTTTGTTTATTAAAGGGAATAACCAGCAAGTACCTGTCAGGAATGAAGTAGATCATTGTGAAACTTTGAAGAAGGTGGACACAAAGTCTTCTTCAGAAAAGAAGATTCACAAAACATCTAGAGAAGACATGTGTTCTGAGAAACAGGACATAACTTTCGTAGAGGTCTGTATTTTTTTCTTGCCTATTAAAAAGAACAAAACTCATTTTTAGAACTGAGTATTAAGTGAATATGTATATTTCATATGTTTCACTGCATTCGAATCCATGTTAGTAACTGGTGAGTTTGATGTGTGTGTTCAGAAAATTTTATTTACCTTCTAATTATATAAATGTTACTACAGTAATTTTTAGAGAAACCAGATAGCTTTTACTCTGAAGAGAATCTATTCTTAAGCAAATGGGTAATTCTTAGGTAACAATGGCAGAGTAGAACTTGACTAACATATTCCTTCTATCCAGTTATTACTGAACATCCATATTTTAGGGAATACTCTTGCTGAGTTGTATTGCTTTTTGTCTGTCTTTGTCCTCATATCTATCATCTTCTGTCTAAAAGATGAGAAAAGTATTCATGATGTAATAGAAGAAAATTTTCCTGATATGAGGGAAGAACTAAATTTGTAGATCAAAGGGGCATAGGCATTTTCCTGTGTACAACAGCAAAAACTGATACATCATAATGGGCATAGGCATTTAGTTAAATTAATTGAACTTCAAACATAAAGAGTTGTGCAAAGACAAGAAAATCAAGAAGTACAAACTTAAGCTCAGACTTTTCGATAGGAACATCTAACACCAGGAAACAGTGGAGCAGTATCATTGAGAGAATGGAAATGTAAACAAAGAATATTGTGTCCAGCCAAGTTAATACTCAAGTACAAAGGCAACAGGCAGACATCCTTAAATACAAATGAAATCATAAGCCATTCTTGTAAAATCAAGTTAATGAAATTTAGCCAAGCAAGATAGAAGTATAAATGAACACTCAGATGGAAGAAGGTATAATAAAGGTCTCTTGTTGAGGTTTCAATCCATTTTATATCCAGAGCAAAGACTAAAACTTTAGCAGTTATAACCACAGAACGGATTGGAAAATTGAAACTTTGACTAAGTAAAAATATAATATAATCTGCAAAAACCAGGAGGTGGGATTGAGAGGTAGGTGAAAATAAATTTTAATTTTAGTATTTCTCAGTAGAGAGCCAGTACTATGAAAATATGAAATGTGTAGTTTAAAAGGGTGATAACTTAAGAAAATATTTTTCCAGTCTTTCTCTTAACCTTAGAGAGATCCTTAAGGAATTAATATAGCATGTATTGACGAAATAATTATTTAAAACTTGGCAGTTCCCTTGGTTCTACTTTGGTTTATTTTTCTTATGTTAAATTCATATAAAATTGACCCTTACATTTTTAGTTAAAAATTATGTATATTCCTGATATTATAAATTATTCCCATCATCTGTACTGCTATTCTTTCATGTGTGTAGGGTCGTAGAAAAATACAAATAAGGTTTGCGAAATAATTAATGGGAGACCCTAGTTATTTCTGAGTGGTGGGATTTTGCATTATTTCTTTTTCCTTTTTTATTTTCTTCTCTTTTATGAAAACTTTATAACAAACATGAATTTTTTAATTCAAATAAAGTGGAAATGATACAAAATAAGTATGTTGCAAGCAGTCCAAACCATGAATTTACAGTCTGTTTGGAAAGACAAGAGATTTCTGTGTAACCAAACACCAAGATTCATAGTAGAGGGGATTTCAGAGATTGAAAAGTCTGTATAGGCCAGGGTGCCATGGAAAGCTCCCAGAGGAGGTGGAAACTTGTGCAGGTAGCATGTGGAAGAACAGAGAAGGGAAGGTGGGTAGTGGGCAGCACTGAGGCCCCAGGTGGAGGAACCATTGAGGCATAATTGGGTGCAGTTAGGGAGCCATCTGACTGGGAAGAAGCTACCTTTGGGGAAGTAATGGGAAGGAGAGGACAGAGTCCTCCTAGGTTGGAAGGCCATTGAATGCTGATTGAAAGTTCAGACTTTCTTCCCGAGGTCTTGATGGGAAACACAAATGGTGACATAGGCTGAGTGAAAGCAATAGGAAGGTGGTGGTATCCGTAGAGAACTGAAGAATTGTTGCCTGCTAAGGAATTTCAGAATCAAATTTGTTAAAAGCACATTTGTCCAAACAAAAAGTTGTTTTGGAGGATTTGGCCTGAGGATTGCTGCTTTGGGACCTTTCTGCAGATTTTGGGGAGCTATTGAAGGTTTCTGAGTTGGTGGGGGGCGGCGGGGGGAGCGGACAGTGGTTCACAAACTGAAAGCAACCTGTGGGCTGTGGTCTTCCTGAAGGTAATAACTGGATATTGTTCAATTCAGTTTTATAAAGACTGTCAGGATGCCTGTTACATAGAACCAGTGTAGTTGAGTAAATGCTTTGAATGTTGTGAATATAAGACATGATTGGAAGATCATTCTCAATGTTTTGGAGATTGAATTGGACAGGGAAGAAATGGATACCAGCTCTTTTCTAACAAAGAGGCTGTTACTCTGCGGGGAGATATGATGGAATCAGGGTTTACATTTGAGCAGGAGTAAAGGATAGGAAAGTAGATAAGAGACATTTTAGAAGAGAAAACCATCAGAACTTAGCACTAAATGCATACAGGAGAGGAGTCATTTTTTTACATGACCATTTACAAAAGATAGCTCCAAGGTTCCAAGCCTGGGTGACTAGAATGGATAATTCTGATGGAGGTGATAAGCTCATTTTTATGTCTGTCAAAGCAATGTTGTTATCATAGTTAAGAGCTTGCACTTTACAGCCAGGCTTCTTCTGGATTTGAATCTAGTTCATCATGTATTCATTCTGTAATATTCGGTTAGTTACTTAACATTGCATTTTTCTCCTTCTGCAAAATGAGGATGATAATTGTATCCTACCTCAAAGAGTTGTGAGGATTAAATGGGTTAATATGAGAATTGCTTTAGAATGGCAACACTTACAAAGTATTGACAAGCAGTAAGTCTCAAAGTGATAGGTGTAATACTGATCGCTACCAACAGAGAGGGATGGCTGAACTTTGAAGTGAGATGTGTAGTAGACATTGGGAGGTGGGGAGCTTAGAGCTTCTGCAGCAAGTGAGGCCTGGAGCTTAAGATTTAGGGGTTACCCATTTGAAGGTTAGACATGGAGTCTGTGAGGTGTGCATGGAGAAAAGACAAGGGCCCCGAGTTCAAACCTTGGGGAGGAGACAGTGTTAAATTTGCAGACTGGCTGAGGGTGCAGGTATAGCAAGTATACAGAAAGCTAGGCCTAAAGGTGAGGGTAGGGCACACTTTCAGGAGCAGAAATAGTCATTGAATTTGGGTTAGGAGGGAATGAATGAAGTTAGGAGTTTAACCTAACATCCTTTTGACATGGGCTTTGGAGTCTTACCTGTTGCTCTGCAATGAAATAGAAACTGATGCTGCCATGCACTGACTCCAGCAGATGCACAGCCTTGTGTGCTGGGAGGAGAGACTGGAATGGATTATCCCAAGGTCCCCTCAGCCCAAGATGGCACTAAGGAATAATGGTGCTGCCACTGGCCTCCACCTGCCACATGCGTGGGTGTCATTGCCTATCTCAGACTCTCCTCCCAGCACTGAAGTCTTCCTGGCTGTCTGTGCCAGGCCTAGTTGTGCCCTTGGTTATGGCAGTTTTCTTAATTTCTTCAAGTTACTTTCTTCTCTGTGTGTCTTTACCATTAGATCCCTGAGGGCATGCATCTTGTGGTTTACCTCTGTCCCTAGAGCTCAAGGCAGTTCTTGCTGTCGGTGTCAGTGGTTGTATGAGACCCTCCCTCCTTGTTTGGTCTGTAAACCTGTGTAGGACAGACATCTGCATCTAATGGTGGCAGCCAGTTCATAGGAGACATGCCCATCTGAGGGATGTGGATGGCATAGGCTGTACTTTGTGGCCCAAGGTTGTCCCCAACTAAGTCAACCAAGGTGGATTCTCTGGTGCAGATCTGGGGGCAGTGGTTTGTCATTTCTTTCCTGTCTCTGTGACTCACTCCTTGTTTTGTAGAACTGGTCTTTAAAATCCTGTGAGTGTATTAATACTTTCCATTTCATTGTTCATTTGGCAAAAATCATTCTCAATAAGTACATTCCCGAGTGCAGTACCCAGTGTTTGTTTTTCTTGCACATTCTTAGACCCTAATTTTGCAGCTTACAAAATTGTATAAATCTGTCTATATGATACATGTGGAACATTCCTCTGGATTTACTGGCAAGGAAGATTGAAGCCCAGGTTTGGAATCCACAAACTAAATTTTAACCCTAGCTTTGGCTTTTTATTTTCTTTTAAGCAGATTTTTTTTCCTTAGAAAAGTAATTCATAATTATTATAGAAGCATAAAGAATAAAGTAGAAAAAGATCTATCCAGAATAAACCACTTTTAACATTTTCGTATTCTTTTCTATGCAAATTTTTGAAAATTATTATCTTAAAATAGTTAAGATAATTATTATTGTCTGTAACTTTGCCATAAGATTATAACTAAATTTTCCATAAAAATTAAATGGGGAGCTTTGTTTTCAGTGGTTACATAACATTTCATCATTTAACTGTGCCATAATTTAAATCATTCTCCTGCAGTTGGACATTAAGAGTGTTTCCAACTTTTTACATTCATAAATAGGTCTGGGATGAGCAATTTTGTTCCTCTTACCTGTGCACCTCATAAGGCTTTGTTATAGATGTCAAAAAATAGAATGAAAGGGTATTGATGTGGTTTGGCTGTGTCCCCACCCAAATCTCATCTTGAATTGTAACTCCTACAATTCCCACATGTCATGGGAGGAACCCGATGGGAGGTGGCTGAATTATGGGGGTGGGACTTTCCTGTGCTGTTCTCATGATAGTAAGTCTCACGAGATCTGATGGTTTTAAAAACGAAAGTTTCCCTGCACAAGCTCTCTTCTCTTGTCTGCTGCCATGTGAGACTTGCCTTTCACCTTCTGCCATGATTGTGAGGCCTCCCTAGCCACATGGAACTGTGAGTCCAGTAAACCTCTTTCTTTTGTAAATTGCCCAGTCTCAGGTATGTCTTTATCAGCAGCGTGAAAATGGACTAACACAGGTATCAACTGTGTAAAGCTCCTATGTGTGCTGACAGATTGCTTTCCAGAAAGTTGGTACTGATTTGTTCACATGTCATGTCTGAGAATGCTGCTTTCATTCTCCTCTGTGCAGCAGCAATTGTTTGCAAAATCTTGGTCAGTGTGATAGGTGAGCAGTCGTGTTTTGGGTTTCTTACTAGGGAAGGGTGAGCATTTTCCTTCATTTTTTGTAGAAGGCTGAAAAACACAAAAAAACTGTCCATCCAAAACGCTACCACTGAAAAGAAATTCTAGAAATTTAGAGGTAAATATCTAACCTAGTTCTGCTTCCACACTTCAGAGGCAGACACAGTGAACAGGATCCTGCTTCCCCAGCCATTTCCTAGTGCTTATGCATCATAAACACATTTGTGTTTTCTAAACCAAAATGGAAAGAGGAGACCACAAGGTAGTCTATAATTTGCCTTTTCTAAAACATTATTTTATGATGAAATATTTTGGACAAGCTCTTCTTGTTTTTTTTGTTTTGCTTTTATATTTCTTTCATGAATTTGTACTTCATGTCTTTTGCCCATTTTTCTTTTGAATGTTTTATTCTCTGTAAGAGCACTTTCTGTGTTAAAGATATCAACTCTAATATTGTGTATCAGAGTTTTTTCTTAGTTTGCTAAGCAACTAAGCAAACTTAGTTATTGCTTATTTGATTTTACTTATACACAGTGGCTTTAAGAATGGCTTAGTGCAGTAGGTTTGTGATTTCTCTTCTTTGATTTATTCCTTTGCTTTTTTAGTAAAGCTTAGGAAATCTTTGTCCACACTGCCATCTGTTAAATCATGACCTCTATCAGAGACCTCAGCAAACTTAACTAGTTCAAGTAGTTCAGCTGACTCAGGAGAATCTCCTGAGCCCGGGAGTTCAAGACCAGTCTGGGCAACACAGCAAGACCCCTTCTCTGCAGGAAAAAAAAAAAAAGCTGCTGGGCATAGTGGCACTTGCCCGTAGTGTCAACTACCCAGGAGGCTGAGGTAGGCGGTTGCTTATGCCTAGGAGGTTGAGGCAGCAGTGAGCCATGATTGTCTCACTGCACTCCTGCCTGAGCAACACAGCAAGACCCTGTCTATAAAAACAAAACAAAACAAAAAAACCACCAAAAAAACCTCCAAATAACCCAATAATAATGATGACGATAACTAAGTCTCATGTAAATGGCTTATGAGATGCTAGGTAACTGAGTCCACACAGTGTTTTGAGGATGACTCAGGAAACTGAGGCAGAGAGGCTAAGAGGCAGAGAGGCTGAGTAACTTGCCCAAGGTTACACAGCTGGTAATCAAGCCACAAGATTGAAACTAGGCAGTTTAGCCTCCGAGATATGCTCTTAATTGCAGCTCCATGTGTCTCTTCAGTTTCCTGGTTAGTCCTGCCCTTCTCTGTCTGGGACCCTCTGTACCAGAAAGCAGCCAGGTGATGCTTTGCTCTTCCTCGGATTTCTTGACAAGTCTGTTGCTGTGTGCTCTGGCTTACTTTCCCTCCCGGTTCCACCTGCCGCCTCCATTGCCGGCCTGTTCTGTCTCAGCCACATCCCAGTGCTCCCTGCCACTCTTTCTGGGATATGTCGTACGCCTCTGAATCTAGCTTGTCCTGCATTCTCCTTTTCTTTGTCATACTCACGGAGAACTCTTTGATGCTTCTGGTCACCGAGTCCCGCCTCTCAGTAGTCCTGAATGTACTCACCCTTTCGCTTGCACAGGATGACAGTTCCAACCAGGTGGATTTGAGAAAGGCAGCCAAGTATCAGAGTGACTGCTTACCAGCTCACGCTTTCTCAGACCCCACTGAGAGACTGATTTTTTGTTTGTACCTGACCCTGGAGGGATGGATAGGCTCAAGTACTTGCTGTGTCGACAAGCCTTTGTTGGCCCTTGACTGGAGAGGGGGTGGGAAACCCCCCCCCCCCAAGTTAGAAAAACGCCAAGGAACAATACATGAAGAAATGTGGTGCATGTCTGTTCAACATTAAATCCCGAGTCTGCATGTCCTTCTGTTTAGCTTCAAACTTAAGCAATTAGCATAAGGTCCTGTAGGATAGGGCTTTGTATGTTTAACTTGTCAGGTTTTTAAAATACCTTCAGAATCAGAAAAAGGTTAATACATACTTACTGGGAGAAACAAAGGTGTATAAAGGAGAAATAAAAAATGTCCTAATTCCACTGGCTGTACAGTTAAAATCCCATTTGGCTTCTAGTGTTTGTTTATTGTGGTATGCACATCGCTTTAATAGATGCATGAGGGTTCGGATATCCCAGACATAGAACTTGTAGGTATTGCAGGTTATCTAAAACCTTTTCTTTTTCTCCTTCCAAGTTATTTGTGTTAGTCGAGTGTATGTTTCAACTTCACAATTCCTAGCTGGGCCAGCCTTCTGAAAGAGAAGGTAAAATGAGCCAATCTTTGCTTTCCATGAAGTGTGAATCCTTCAGTCAATAGGAAGGGGACTTTTCTGGATCTAGGGGATTTGCCTCTGTGAGGTGCCTGGAGAAGACATCTTCCTCCTGAAAGGACCTAACGCCCTGAAGAGATGTGTCTTTTAAGCCCTTGGGTCTCAGTGTGTGAGCTCCCACCGCCGCCTACCCACTGACAGTGAATCCGCTTTAAGGGGGCAACATAGTGGAAGGAAGAGGAATAATAAGTATTAGAAGATGTTAAAGACTTGAGCTACTTCATAATTTGAAAGGGCAAGGGGAATCCCTCTTCCGCTGGGTCTGTTAATAGACCATGATTGACATTTAAAAGAGGGAAAGGCTCCAACCGAGGCTGAGAAACGTACTTCCCAGTTTTCAACAGACTGGGACGTTCTGAATTCAGATGGAGTTGGTCTTCAAACGCTTAAACATGGTTTTATTCATATTTAGTTTAAACCATTAAACATTTACTTTGTCGTCTTTAGCAAGAAGATCCTTATAGGAAGAAAAAGCTTCAGGAGAAAAGAGATGGAAATTTACAAAATTTAAATTGGAATAAAAGTCGAACATGTAGAAAGAACAAGAAAAGGGGTGTTGCTCCAGTCTCGAGGTGCGTTAATTCTTATATCCCTTTAATATTTTGATCTGTTTTTCACTTTATAATTTTGCATTTGGCTATTAACTTTTAAACTTACTTTGGTGATGTTAGATACAGATAATATGAGAGTGTAGATGTTTATATCTTAAGATTAAAATATGTTTGTAAAATTATTTTCCCATTATGTTTCTATTTTGTTAAAAATATCTTAAAGTGACCATTTTGTATCTTTCTTTTATAAAACGCTAACAGATTTGGTAGTTTTTAGGGGACAAGCATAAGCCATCCCTCCATGTGGAGACCTTCATTCTGCTTATGAGAGACAGGGGCATTTGTGGAACAGGAACTAGAGAAAACTGCGGGGCACAGGCAGGTCTCTGCTATTCCCTATTCAGCCGCTGACCTGCCTGCGCTACCTGGGGTCATAATAATGAAACAGAATAGTTACCCCTCAGGTCACCCTGGCTTCAGTCCTGCAGAAGGTAGGTTCTTACAGCTGCAGGAAGTGAGGTGCCCAGACAGTATGTGGTTTGACAAGCTGGTAAAGGGCAGATCCAGAATTAGAACTCAGGCAGTATGGCACTCTGCTTTGGAAACCTTGCTTCTTCAAGACACTTAATTTCCCTGACAAAATCTTTTTCTTATTGGTATCCCTTTCTGCTCATCATACTCTTCCACCAGACCCAAAGAGAGGAGGACTCCTATTGTCCCAGATTCATATTTTCACCTCTAATAAGTCATGGAAAGGCAGTCTGCTTATGTACATGCTAAAATACAGATGTGATTTTTTCTGTGTGTGTGGCTCTTCCAGGCCTCCTGAACAGAGTGACCTAAAGCTTGTGTGCAGTGACTTTGAGAGGTCTGAGCTGAGCAGTGACATCAATGTAAGAAGCTGGTGTATACAGGAAAGCACTAGGGAGGTTTGTAAAGCAGATGCCGAAATTGCAAGCAGTTCGCCTGCTGCCCAGAGAGAGGCAGGTATGTAATGATACTGAGCTACAAATGGTGCTTCTGTTGAAATTTTTGTTTTCTCGAAGAAGTATCTAATAAGAGAAATGACACCTCAATGATTTTACCTCTACAGGCAACTTAGCTAATAACTAAAGCCCCAGTTGGAACCTTTCAGGGTGAGACCAGAAAACTAAGAATCATTTGAGTCTCAGTAGGCCTCTAGTGCTGCCCCTCACACCCCCAATCTAGCCAGTCGTAACTATCCTCAGGCATATTGCTGAAGGAATGATGCTTGCTTGCTGCAGACGGGTCCCCTTTGGTGAAAGCGGGGAGTAGCCAGGTGAGATAGTGCTATCCCCATACCTGAGTCCAGCAGTTCTGCAGAGCCAGGCTGCTGCCCCACCCAAGGCCTGCTGGGCAGTGTCCCTGGGAGTGGTAGATAGAGGGACACCCAGTGCTGAGTCTGGGGTCTGATACAGGATAGTGGGGGCTAGGGCAGTACATGTAGGGTATGGGGTGGTGGGGGTTGCAACCCTCCCAACCAACACCCACTTTCTCCAGACACATGCCCCATGGCACGACACAGGCCAGCACACTTAGCTGGTTTCTATCTCCACCCTCTCTTTTTCATGCCCTTGACACACGTGTGTTGCTTTTGGTCTTACTGAAGAGTCTTCCCACCCACTTATCAATATTTTGAAACTCTTAGTGGACATCTTATTAAAAGAGAGGGGGAAAATCACCTATGAATCTCCAGTGCAATAGAGTAGCCTCAGTCTTCTTGATAGAAGTTATTTGTTATTTCTAGAATCATTGTTAGATCATGCTTATATAGTTGGTGTTGGCCCTCTTAGCCCCTAATTGCTCCTTCCATAGGCAGAGTAGACAGCCCATCCCCTACTGTTTCTCAAAGTGCAACCATTAGTTTCCATGAACTCCTCCTTTCTTGCAAGATGAGCAGAGGTAGCTGAAGATGAACCTGGCCTTCCTCCTCCCGTCACCTCTCTCCTTCTGTTAGAAATGCATGAGGCCAACAGTTGTTTCAGGGAAACTTGACTGCTCTCACTCTTCCTCCAGAGGGTTACTACCAGAAACCTGAGAAGAAGTGTGTGGACAAGTTCTGCTCTGATTCCAGCTCCGACTGTGGGAGCTCCTCGGGCAGCGTGCGTGCCAGCCGGGGCAGCTGGGGGAGCTGGAGCAGCACCAGCAGCTCTGACGGAGATAAGAAGCCCGTGGTGGATGCCCAGCATTTCATGCCAGCCGGTGAGTCCTGAACGGAGCCCCAGGCACTCTCAGTGGCCCTTCCTCTGCCCTCCCACGTACCCAGTCCACACAGTCTCGATCTGCCTTCAGGAGTGCAGAGGACAGATGGGACAGTGGCCTTGACCTTTGCTTTGGACTTTACTCACTTTCTTTTTCTTTCCTCCCTCCTTCTTCCCCTCCACCCTTATCGTAATCATCATTGTTTATTAGTGTCTGTCTTGGAATAGTTCATAGAGCTTCTGCATTTAGTTTTCCATTTGTACATTCTTAATGACACAGCATTTGCCATTGTGATGATTCTTAGATGTGGAGTTCTGTGGCACTAAGTGCATTGCATTGTGCAGCCATCACAACTGTCCATCTCCAGAATTTTTTATCTTGCAAAACTGAAACTGTACTCATGAAACAATAACTCTGCATTGCTCCCTCCCTGTAACCCCTGCTCACCCCTCTTCTACTTTCTGTGTCTATAAATTTGCCTACTCTGGGTATCTTATGTAAGTGGAATCACACAATATGGTTTTTTTGGTGACTGGATCATTTCAGTGAGCGTAATGTTTTCCAGGTTCAAAAACATTATAGCATGTGTCAGCATTTCCTTCCCTTTTATTGCCGGGTAATACTCCATTGTATGTACAGACACTTGGATGATAACTTTCACCTTTTGGTTTGTTCAAATAATGCTGCTGTGAACATTGGCTGTCCCTTATTTTTGAGAAAGTTTGAGAAAGTTAATCATGTAGGAGAGGTCAAAGAAGCATCTGTGTTTCAGTTACCCAGAACTAACAACTCTTACTTTTGCCATATTTGCTTTTTTTTTTTTTTAAATCATCTGTTCACTTCTCCCTCCCCAAGGGAATCACTGTTTACTGTCATGAATTTGGTCTGGGTACTTTTAGTCCATTTAAAATTTTACATTCATATATCCATCAACAAAATATTGACTATTAGTCTTTAACTTACATAAATGAAATCATACTTCAGTGTAGTCTTCTGCCTCTTTCTCTTTTCACTCAGGTTTTGTTTTGTTTTAATTATTTATTTTGAGAGTGAGTCGCTCTGTCACCCGGGCTGGAGTGCAGTGGTGGGATCTCAGCTCATTGCAACCTCCGCCTCTCGGTTTAAGTGATTTTCGTGCCTCAGCCTCCTGAGTAGCTGGGGTTACAGGCATGTGCCACCACGCCCGTTTAATTTAATTTTTGTACTGTTAGTAGAGACGGGGTTTTGCCATGTTGCCCAGGCTGGTCTCTAACTCCTGGCCTCAAGTGATCTGCCCGCCTTGGGCTTCCAAAGTGCTGGGATTGGCGTGAGCCACCGCGCCCGGCCTACTCAGCGTTGCTATTTTTACCTTTACATCTATGTGAAGATGTAGTTCCATTCCTTTTCACTGTTGTTTTCAACATAGTAAACTTTTAACCTTAGTAAAAAGAAAGCGTGGTGAGGTTGTGCAGTTCCTGTTTGTGTGGTGCCTTGCATTTGTCAAGCATGCTCACGCGTGCCCACGCGCCCTGTGAGAAGGGGAGGGCAGGTGTCCCAGTTCTCACCGTCATCTGAAGACTCAGCCTCAGAGAGGTTGCCTGGATCCTTTGATACCACGCAGTCAGTAGCGCAGGCTTGAACATAGGACTTCTTCCCCCAGATCCCAGTGCACTCCCCACCTCATCTCCTGTTCTCCTCACGGGCTGTTCTACGCGATGAACACAAGCCATAGAGAATTTCCTTCAGCTGCCTGCAAGCTGTACCATTTCTTCTGTCTCCCACCAGCAGTGGCACCTTAAAAGAAAGCCTTGTCTGAGAGACTAGTGCAGTAGCAGCCATGAAAACCTAGAGGATGTGCCCGCGTGTATGTGATTCCACTCAGCAGTTCTCTGCGTTTTCCCTGTCTTGTCTCGCTCAGCCTTTTCAGACATTGTTGTCTTAATGGCCCTCCAGAAAATGTTCACACCACTGATACATTCTGTGCATGTGCATCTACCACAGAAGACTGAAGGTTAGCCTGAAGATTCCAGTGTGGGATTTTAAAAATGGAGGCCGGGCACAGTGGCTCATACCTGTCATCCCAGCACTTTGGGAGGCCGAGGCAGACAGATCACTTGAGGTCAGGAGTTCAAGACCAGCTGGCCAACATAGCAAAACCCCATCTCTACTAAAAATACAAATATTAGCTGGGCATGGTGATGAGCGCCTGTATTCACAGCTACCTGGAGGCTGAGGCAGAAGGTGGAGGTTGCAGTGAGCCGAGATCACCACTGCACTCCAGCCTGGGTGACAAAGCGAAACTGTCTTGACAAAAAAAAAAGGGGGATACATTAGTTAAGAAAAACTACAAGTGTGTCTTTTGCTTGAGGCAAAGGCTCACAGTAGAATGATGAAAATTATTAAGTATTGCTGTACAGTAGCATAGTATGCAGTGTTGTGTTTGAAGGTTATATAATAGCAGGAAAATGTCCCCAATGTAATAAATGGTGTAAAAAAAACAAAAGACAATGTATATATGAAATACGATTCCAATTTTATACATATACACACACACATAAAGGAGATTGTAAAGAACTTTGGGAGGCCGAGGCAGGTGGATCACCTGAGGTCAGGAATTCAAGACCACCCTGGCCAACATGGTGAAACCCCACCTCTATTAAAAATACAAAAGTTAGCTGGACGTGGTGGTGCATGCCTGTAATCCCAGCTACTCGGGAGGCTGAGGCAGTAGACTTGGTTGAACCCAGGCGGTGGAAGTTGCAGTGAGCCAAAATCGCACCACTGCACTCCAGCCTGGGCAACAGAATAAGACTCCGTCTCAAAAAAACAAAAAAACAAAACAACAATGAAAAGAGATTGTAAAGAAATATACCTAAATGTTCATAATTGTAGTATAATTCCATGATTCATGTTTAATGTTTAATTAAAAATTAAATGACTAAATGTGTGAATATCATTTTAAAGTGAAAAATCAGTCATTATGCGTTAATGATATTAATAACCTGTGCATTTTAATACCGAATATACAGTTGAACTATACTTTCTAAAACTTGTGATAATGTGTTTCTTTTAATGCAGGAGATGGTGTTTCACAGCATGATTTTCCTTCTGAAGCTCCCATCTCCTTGAATCTTTCTCATAACATCTGCAATCCCATGTAAGTTTTTTGTTTTCCAGCTTTTACAGTATGTTTTGTGTACTGTGTTTTCTACCAATTAGTGTGTTTCTTCTTTTACTTGGTTCTGCAGGTTAAAATATGAAAACTTTTTAAAGATGCAGGGAAGTACAATCTGATTTTATTAATAATTCAGGAGTGCTGCAAGTAAACATAGTTCATGTGGGAGAGTCTCAGGTATTGCTGTTTCTTCCAGACAGGTAGCCACGTTAGAAAATACCTAATTTTCTGAGGCCACCTGTGGTGGTTCACACCTGTAATCCTAGCACTTTGGGAGGCCAGGGTGGGAGGATCTCTTGAGTCCAGGAGTTCAAGACCAGTCTGGGTAACATTATGAAACCCCATCTCTAAAAAGAATTTTTTTTAAAAAAATTAGGCGTAGTGGCACATGCCTGTATTTCCAGCTACTCTCTGAGGCTCAGGTGGGAGGATCACTTGATCCCAGGAGATCGAGGCTGCAGTGAGCTATGATCACACCACTACACTGTAGCCTGGGTAACAGAGCGAGATCCTGTCTCAGAAAAGAACACCTTATTTCCGAATGTAGAAGGAGGAAGCAGTGGTTATTATAAAGATGGGAATCATTTACCCTTTTCTAGGCCTTGAAATAAAACTAAGCATTAATAATTTAGGAAATGTTGCAAGAACCTGGTAGATACATGTTTACAGTTCCGCCCTATGGTGATTTCTGCAGCATTGGACAAAACAAGTACGTTTTACTGAGTGAGAGAAAAGGAGGGTGGGTAAGGAGGAGAGTTCAGTGTGAGAAATGAACTTGGTTTCTTAGGTGCCTCCCTTATGGTGAGAGGACAGAGGATGCAGTTAAGTGGGTGAGTTTGTGAGGAAGGAAACGTGGCTAGTGCACAGGAAAGCTCTGCATGGGTTTATTGGGGGGAGGTTGTCAACAAAGGAGTAAGAATTGCTGCTAACTGCTGACAGGTAGATTTAAAACAACAGGTTACCGTAGTTACGTTAGTTAATTTTTTGTTGTTGATTATGACAAGACTTTGCTGGATCTTGGGAATTTAATATTCCTCAATTCTTTTCTGGCTCTGTAACTTTACATCTTTTATATCTGTGTGTTTCTCGGGGAAGACTTCAATTGAGTGAAAACTCGATCAGACGTGGTTATACAATATCAGTATTTCCTTGTGCCGAAAAAAATCAGTCATTCCTCCTTTGCTGTCTTCCCCACAGGGCTGTGAATAGTCTCCCACAATACGCAGAGCCTTCCTGTCCCACCCTTCCTGCCAGGCCCACAGGTGTTGAAGAAGATAAAGGTGAGATGCATACCTCTTGTTGCGGACATCAGCCAAGGGTTCTGTGCTATCCATATTCCTGGCTGATGAGTTTGAGAAGACAGAGCAGGCGGGACAGGGCTGTTGCCCCACCAGCCCCTTCTTCAAGCCACACGTGCATACATCAGGAAGGCACCTGCTCTGTGGACGGGCATCATTGGGGCCCCAGCTGACCTTGTGCATCAATACTGAACCCCCTCCCTACAGCTGAGGCACAGATGCCCCGTGCCCTGGAATCATCCCAGGCCCCTCACAGCAGACTCCTGATGCGTTTAGTTCACCCTTCCCTAGTCAGAGATGACAGAAAAGTACAGAAGGGAGATGCGTGGCCCAAGGGAAGGAGGCTGGTTGGGGAGGGTGGCTAGGCTGAGGGTGCAGCACCTCACCTGCTTACCACTTTTGCTGGCCTGCTCCTCTTCCTTCCCAACTCACTTTGTCTTAGAAGCCTGTTAATTTAGCCTCAGCAGCCTTGGGGACCCACCTTGCTCAGGCATCGGGGCTGCGACCTTCTGCCTGCGGAGAAGGCTGTTGCGGGGGCACCTGGAAATAGGAGTGGGTGGGAGAGAAACTGCTCCTTCCTGGGGGCTCTGCTGGGAGGTGAACTCCAGCCCTCCCTCGTTCTTCTTTTCTTTTCCTCCTCCTCGGCCTCTCTCTGTCTTTTGTTTCCTGTTTGATTCTAGGGCTTCTTTCTTGCCTAACGTGGGTCAGGAATTATGGCAGGATAAACCTGATCTTCATTCTCTGTCTTTAATACACATACTTGCTCTTGGTCATAGAATTTAATGCTGAATTTAAAAGCTGCTCTGCACATTGGAGAATTTTAACCCTTGAAAGCGAAAGACTTTATGTTGTTCCTTGGATACATCTTGGGCTTGGGCAGTTATCAACAGAAATAGCGAATCTAGTGACTAGTCCATTAAAATAAGTGTTTTCAATTAAAAAAATCTAAAATTCAGTAATCCATAATTTGCAAAGGCAAGATGTGGGGGCGGTTTAGATGGTACTGCCTTTTTTTCTGTGGGGTAATAGAGAAAGGTAGGATTTTTTTTTCTTTTTTTGAGACGGAGTCTCGCTCTGTCGCCCAGGCTGGAATGCAGTGGCTGATCTCAGCTCACTGCAAGCTCTGCCTCCTGGGTTCCCGCCATTCTCCTGCCTCAGCCTCCGGAGTAGCTGGGACTACAGGCACCCGCCACCTCGCCCAGCTAGTTTTTTGTATTTTTTTTTTAGTAGAGACGAGGTTCCACCGGGTTAGCCAGGATGGTCTCGATCTCCTGACCTCGTGATCCACCTGCCTCGGCCTCCCAAAGGGCTGGGATTACAGGCTTGAGCCACCGTGCCCGGCCCTAGAAAGGTAGGATTTTAATGGTGAGGAAGAATAAAAACTCCGAGCATCTGCCCTTCAGCATATGCCATTCTGCTTTGCTGGCAGTTGGAGATTTACGTGCAGTTTGGTGTCTTAACCCAGGTTTGTGTGTGTACTTCAAGTGCCTTTACCTTGGCGCCACTGACAGAATACATCTTGTTCACAGTCTGTTGCCTGCAAAGCCGTGGGCCCATCACCCTTTGTACTCCCTCACAGCCATATTTTCCTTCTTGCCCAGCTGAAATGACCTGATGCATTGTTACAGTCATTTCCTCTACTCCTCTCCTTTGTTGCTTTATTGCAAAGCCCCAGCCATGGTTTATCCCAGTGCCGCACCTGCTCCACCTGCTCCTGTGCAAGCAACTAAAGCTGGAGAGCAGCATTCTCCATGCCAGCTGCCTCTGTGGATTCCCCAGCACCCACTTCACATAGAGCCTGGGTCCTCCCGCCCTGCCCCTCTGTCACCACAGTTCCAGTGCCTCCTGCCTCATTCTTTTACTTAATCTTGCTTCTTGCTTTACTGGAAGAGAGAGAAGTGGTTAGAGGCCTTCAGCAAGCTCCCACTGCCCTCTCCACCTGCCCACCGTGTCATGCCCTTCTCCGCCTCTCTCCTGTTGCAGCCGGAAGAATTGTCAGCGCAACCCTTCTCTCCAAGAGTATTCCTGCAGATTCCCTCCCACATCATCAGTTTTTCTCTAATGGGTCATTCTCATCAGCACACAAATCTACTATAATACTTCCCATCATTAAAAATTTAACAATAGCCAAAACTCTCTCTTGACTGCCTTCTTCGGTGGCTGCTCTGTTTCTCTGCCCCTGTCATTAGGAGACTCCTTTGAAGAATTATCTGAGTTGCCCATTCAAATTCCTCTCCTCCTGTCCTCCCTGGAAACTCCTGTAATCTGGCTTTTGCCACCATCGCTTTTTTGAAACCGTGCTGTTTTGCACATTGCTGAGTGCTTGGTTAAGTCTTTTCAGTCCCCATGTTGACCTGTGACAGACATTGGACGTTCTGTTCTGGCTGGTAGACCTTAGGTTCCTGACCCAGCTTCTCCCCATCTCCCCACCTCATGACCCTGGAGCCCTCCAGAGAGCAGGCCTTGGTGCTCTGCTCTTCTCTGTGCACACTTCCTTGGTGATCTCATCTGCTTTCAAAGGTCTGAGTCTGTCTTTGACCCAGACAACTCCCAAATGTATATGCAGGAGACATTCATTCTATTATGTTGGACTTTAAGCAAACTTGTGCCTTGCCCCAAAGGGAGACACTCTTCCATCTGAGACTGCATAACAAATGCCCTGGGAAAGATAGGTCAGAATAAAGGAGCCAGTGCTGCTTCTAGTAAGAAGTGCTATTTTTCTAGTAAGAAGAAGTAAAGAAGGTCTTGCTTTACCTGCAAGACCCAGGGAGAATTGTCTCACAACATACACATATTATTTCTACGTAGCCTTGGCTTCTGGTAGATTTTCACATGCGTATATCATTCCATAAGCAATTCTTAATTAATCTGACCAAGGGAAGGTGGAACCAAATCTGCTTTGTCTGTCTCATACATTTATTAACAGCGGCCGTCCACAGGAGCCTATGCAGCAGGATGAGACCACTTTGCAGTATCGACCTCAGCCATGCCCCAGAGTCTCAGACCCAAGCAGCTGAACAAATCCCATAGACGACCAGGGTCTACCTTAGAGAGCCAGACGGCTTTCTCTTTAAGTTTCTGTATTGATCTCTCCACTTGGCCAGAAGCATTACTCCAGGTACAGCAGGATGTATTAGGGATTGCATAGACTGCACCTTGGCCTGCGAGGAGAACATCTGGCGCCATTCTGTCATTTGTAACAACCACAGCCAGTGCGTTGAGGCTGATCCAAATGCCTTCCAGGGACCAGGTGCTGTCCTTCCATCACTTCAGCTAATATCAGCAAATTCCATACCAGCCATTTCTAACTGGGTAGCTTCCTCCTAGTGATTACTGCCCATAGGATGTGCATGAACCAGTTATCCTTCCAGGAAGCTTACTTTGTGCCCGGTGTGTGATGCTGGAAGTGTTGCCATGTCTGGGGCAGTGATGCATCCAGGCAACAACAATGACAGCCTGGGTGGTGCAGACCTGATCAGTATCTTGATTCCAGCTGGTCTTAGTGGAGAACAGAAGGACCTCTATCTTGAGTGGCTCCAAGGTTTAATCGGAAGCCAAGATCCATTTTCACATTTCAGAGCCCCAGAGAACAATGTCTTTAATCTGCCCATCTGTTGCTTCCCAAGTGGCAGACCAAACACCTAAGCCATTGGCAATAGCCTAAGAGTTGTTTACACCTAGCAAGGTTCATCAGGGCAGAATTAGCCAGAGCTGTGGAACCACTTTGGGTTCTGCCCACTGATCAAAATGGCTGTGTTCCTTTTCATTTCTGCATGGTGGGCATTGAGGTGGAACAGCTGCAGCCTCCCAGTAGGTGCTGTCTGATTTCAGCCCGACCCAGCCATCAGTGAGCCAGGCCCAGGCATTTAAGGGAGCCCCTGGGAATTGAGGGCCCAGTAAGCCAGCAACTTCACTTCAGGTGCAGAGTGGGAGATGAAGTTTCCCTAGAGGGGTAGCTGCCATGTTTCCACATAAAGCTGAAATATAGCTGGGGCAAGCCCACTTCATGAGCACCAGCCTCTTTGCATGAGTTCCCCTGAGCCCCATGAGGGTGACTCAGACAGCCCAGATGGGCTGTGCTACACACAGTGGGCTGTGCTACAGGAGAAGAACCCTGAGCTTTGGGATGCCAAAGCTTTTAGAATAGGCAACAAGCATAGGCAACAACCTTTGCTCCAGAAAGAGACACTACATGTTCCAAGGCTTTTGCTTAGCAAACATCTATGAAAAGATAGTCCAGGAGAATGGCTGTCAATGCCTCTGCTTACAAGATGTGTAGAAATGGGAGAAATCCCTAGAGCCTTGTGTCCGAGAAGTCACTCTGTTCAAAACCTTCCAGTAGCTTCAAAGTAAATGCCTAAATTCTTCAAGGGGCCCACAGGCTCTGTCTTCTCTGCTCCCAATCAGCTCTCTATGGCCTCATCCCCTACTCTTTCCCTTTCCCCTCTCCTTCCTGGCTACACTGGTATCCTTGCTGTTTGAACTCCCCAGGCACACCTTGCTTCAGGGCTTTTGTGTACTGTTTCTGCTGCCTGGAATGCGCTTCCCTGTACCCACTGGGCTCACTTCCTCACGTCAGTCACGTCTTTGAGGAGCTGTTTTCTCACTGAGGCCTTTGACCATCCTATCTTAAATCATTGTATTTGGCCAGGCGCGGTGGCTCATGCCTGTAATCCCAACACTTTGGGAGGCCGAGGCAGGCGGATCAGTTGAGGCCAGGAGTTTGAGACCATCCTGGCCAACATGGTGAAACCCCATCTCTACTAAAAATACAAAAATTAGCTGGGTGTGGTGGTGTGTGCCTATAGTCCCAGCTACTCAGGAGGCTGAGGCATGAGAATCACTTGAACCTGGGAGGTAAAGGTTTCAGTGAGCCAAGATGGCACCACTGCACTCCAGCCTGGGCAACAGAGCGAGACCGTCTCAAAAAAAAAAAAAAAAAAAAAAAAATGCTGTATTTGCCGTCACAGCATATACATTATCTGCCATGCTATACTTCGTTTATTGTTTGTCTTTGCTCACTTGAATATAATTTGTTCACTGCTGTATCCTCAGTATCTCTAATGGGGTCCTGCAGAAAGTAGTTCCTTAAATGTTTGTTACGTGAATCTCATCTTCTTATCCAGCTCAAGAGACAACGGACACTGTCTGAAGAAACGGTCAAAACAATATGCCGTATTTCAGAATTATATCCTGAAATTATATCCCAAAAGGAGTCAGTCAGCATGTGTGGGTGACATCAGGGAGTGTTTTCTGGAGGGAAGAGCAGGCACAGGAAGGGTAGGATGAGGGCCAGGTGAGGATGGGGTGGACTCAGGCCTTGTTCTCTTCCGTAGGTCTTTACTCACCTGGAGACGTGTGGCCCACTCTGCCGGTATGTGTGACAAGCAGCTTAAACTGCACCCTGGAGAACGGCATGCCTTGTGTGATTCAGGAGCCAGCCCCGGTTCATAATAGGTACAGCTTCACTTCTCTGATTGGTGCCTTGCTTAGTCTAAGGGCTTGCAGTTGGAATTTGAGTTCAATTTCTTGGGGTTTCCTTACAAAAATGAGGGCTAGGCTTCTTCCTCGGTGTACTTTAGCTGTGCGTTTCCTTCTGCCTTTTAGAGTTGCACTGGGACTAAACCAGTCTTTGAGAGAAAGATGAAAGGAAATAAAAGGAATAAAGCTGGTGGTGACTGTCATTATTTTTAAAAAATTGAAGATGATTTATTCATGTATTAGAGGCAGATTTGGAAAAAACACTCGTAATTCCTAACTCCTAGCAGAGCAAAGCTGTTCATTTTTCTGTGGCATTATTCTTGAACACACTTAACATTGTATTTATTTGTTTATTTATTTTTTAGAGGCAGAGTCTTGCTCTGTCGCCCAGGCTGGAGTGCGGTGGTACAGTTATCACTCACTGCAGCCTTGAACTCCTGGGTTCAAGCAATTCTCCCGCCTCAGGCTCTCAAGTAACTAGGACTACAGCCACCATGCTGGGCTAATTTTTAATTTTTTTTTTTTTTTTTGTAGAGATAGGATCTTGCTTTGTTGCCTAGGCTGGTCTTGAACTCTTGGTCTCAAGCTGTCCTTCTGCCTTGGCCTCCCAAAGTGTTGGTATTATAGGCAGAAGCCACCACATCTGGCCCACATTTAAAGTTTTAAAAGATCAAATAATCTGAGTATTGAAAAATAGTTGCACAATGGCAGTTTCTCAAATTTGCTATCTGTTGATATGTCATTCAGTTAAGGAGTCTTAAGAAAATGTTAGATATTTAATCACAGAATCCATTTGATGATTTTCTTGGTTCAGCTTATTACAATAGTATTTCCTAACTCATTTCTATAATAAGAATCTAGGTTGCAGTAGGGATCAAAGTATAATGAAGTATAGTCTTTATAGTTATGACTTCTCTAAGATGAATGTTGGTCTTGCTCTGAGTGGACATTTTTAATAGAACATGTTTAAGTCCTTCAGATGTGCACAAAGACACTTAAAGGTATTCGAGCTGTTCTTTCACAGTGCTGAGAAAGCCACGACACTCTATTCTGTCTCTAGACTTAACAAGCATGGTGAAAAACAAGTGTGCTCCTAGTCCAGCCATTCATCCTGCAGATGGTGTGTCATTAGTGATGAGCACTTAGCAAGCCTTTGATTCTGTGACTTGAGAAAGTACATCTTTTATTTTCCAAAACTGGGGAATTCACAGTGATTAGGATGCTAGGCAGCAAAATCATCTTCTGTTTTCTTTTCTTGATGTCTTGACATCCTGTTTCTGAAACTAGACTGCTTGCTTTTTTGGCAGTTTCATTGATTGGAGTGCAACATGCGAAGGCCAGTTTTCCAGCGCATACTGTCCATTGGAATTGAATGATTACAATGCCTTTCCAGAAGGTACGGGCTCTTTAGACAATTCCAGTGCCATTCTTTTATTCTTAGAAGGTCAAAGCAGGAAGTGTGTGGACTTAGAAGAATGTACCTTTTAACAGTGAGCAGACTTTGAGAATGAGCTTGCAGTAGACTGTCGAATGGTTTCATGTGGATCCAATTGTGCACTGATGCCATGTATAATTTTATATGACCCTCAAAAAGCCCTCAATTTTGGGTGTTTGGGGGCTTCAGCAATAACCCTAATCCATTTAGTCCTTCCAGTTAGGTAGAACTAGGTAATTTGGATCCATGTAGATGTAACATTGTTGGTTATCCATTGGGAGGCTGGAGCTTTAGCTGCTTGCTCTTCTCTTTAGGCAGTCAATTCCCATGTGAAAGAGAAACATTGACCTGCATCCTATTATGTCCTTAACCTCTCTGCCCATGGGTGGTGCTGCAGAAGGAAGGAAAGGAGCTTGGAGGGGAAATTTGTGGAAAATTGCAGATGCTTGGGCTCAGGCATCTGTAATAATAAAAAAATGAGAGCTGTAGGATTTCCCTGGTCAACTGGAAATTACTCTATTGTGCACTACTGTTGGATCATGGTTTCTTATACTGGAGCTGCCTTTTCAGGGAAGGGATGTATCATTCTTACCTGGATTTTGATGCATGCATTGCCCCATGCTAACCACAAGGGGGTGCTTCGGGAATGTTGTTATGATTGTGAGCGTCTGTGTTCATTACGTTTGATGATACCTAAGGAGTCCTTGGTTTTGGATTGCTGTATCAGCCCATATGATATATGTGTAGGTGGCTGAGGTTGGCATGACAGGTAATAAAAACATTTTAAAGACTGGCAAGAACCTTGACACTATTTAGATCTCTAGTAGTATTTTAATGTATTTTGTGTAATAGAAAGATTCCCATCAAGTGATCAAATAGAGAAAAACAAGCCCGGAGGAAGACCTTCCACGTTGAGGGCTTCCCAGGTTGTGTGAGAAACAGTTTTAATCTTGAGAATGATGTTGCAACAACTCTCCTGGTCCACACAGACCAAGTATTTATGTCTGTAACTTGTCAGTAGTATGGTGAGGCCTCGAAAGCTTTTTTGCCTGAGAGCGAGAATTCAGTTCTCCGTGAAAATGTTTACCTGTGATGATATTCTCCCGTTCTTTGTAGAAAACATGAACTATGCCAATGGCTTCCCTTGTCCTGCAGAAGTTCAGGCAGACTTTATTGATCACAACTCTCAGTCTACCTGGAACACCCCACCCAACATGCCTGCTGCCTGGGGACACGCCAGTTTCATCAGCTCTCCGGTGAGTGTTGCGCATCCTGTGCTGTGAACCGCTGGGCAGCCCTGAATTGTTTCCAGTGCTTCCTTAATCCTGGTCTCAACTAGCTTTAGCGTTGGGTTTGGACCAGCCAAAGCTTGGCTTGCTTCTTTTAGATCGCAGAAGCCAGGGCTGGCTGCCCTCTGAAGGAAAGCGACGTGTAATAATCAGATGGGTGGGATCTCGCACACATTGACATTCTGGCCACCCCAAATGAAAAAACACCCCCAAATACACCAAGCAATGGCCCTTTGTAGATAAAATTGAACATGGGCCAGCCCTCTGTGCGACACAGCTGTCTTTTTGTGGACTCACTGATCTTTACTTCACTGATAAGAGATGAAAGTCCCAGGAAGGTCACTGGGTGGTCAGGGTCCCAGAGCTCCCTGCCTGTGAGCACACCCTCCCTGCTCAGAAGCCCAACGGCTTCTCCTTTCACATCCGCTTGACATTTGTTTTTGTTTTTTTCCAGATAGAGGGTATTTGGCCTGTGGGTTCTTCCCTGGGTTGCAAATAAGTTTATCCCATTAGATGAGGGTTTCACAATCCTCCCTTTGAGAAAAAATGGAGTTAAAGCACCCAGATTTAAATTGAGAGTAGTCTAATAACTTCCAAGTAACTTGATACCATTGTAGTATTCACTGCTGTGTATTCACCTTTCTAAGGCTTTTTTTTTTTTTTTTTTTTTTTTTTAAACTTATTTTACCTCCCTCGTTTACACTTCAGCCCTACCTCACAAGCACCCGAAGCTTGTCTCCAATGTCTGGACTTTTTGGTTCCATCTGGGCCCCGCAAAGTGACGTGTATGAAAATTGCTGCCCCATCAACCCCACCACGGAACATTCGAGCCACATGGAAAACCAAGCGGTTGTGTGCAAGGATTACTACCCGGGGTTCAACCCGTTTCGCGCCTATATGAACCTGGACATATGGACTACCACAGCAAATAGGAATGCAAATTTCCCACTGTCTAGAGACTCGAGTTACTGTGGGAATGTGTGAAAATAATTGGAGTTTTAAACAATGTGAATAAAGAGGCTTGTGTTTTGATTACTAGTGTAAACTGGTTATTGAGATAGATTATGACATTGGTGGATATTTTGGCACTTTTATATGAAAATAAATTTTTTAATGAAATCTGGGTGCTCTATTTTTTTTTAACTCTTCATAAATCAGTGGTAAAAGCAAAGCATCCATATGTCAGAGCTTTCAAAAGTCAAGAAGTGTGTCAGACATGCCAAATGATTTAAATCTGAACAAGGGGGACCTCCTTATTTTTTTTTTTTTTTTTTTTGAGACAGAGTCTCGCTCTGTCACCCAGGCTGGAGTGCAGTGGTGCGATCTTGGCTCACTGCAAGTTCCGCCTCCCGGGTTCAAGCAATTCTCCTGCCTCAGCCTCCTGAGTAGCTGGGATTACAGACACGCATGTGCTACCACATCCAGTTAATAGAGATTTTCAGTAGAGATGGGGTTTCACCATGTTGGTCAGGCTGGTCTTGAACTCCTGAACAAGGGAGACTTCTAAGAAGGTAGGAGTTGAGCAAGAAATGGCTGCTATGGTTTTCCTCCCCCTGAGCATCACAACCATCTGAGGAGCTTTCAAAAAATGAACTTGCTCAGCAGTTGAGAACTGCTGGAAAGCCCAGCTTAACAAGTTGCTTGCTTGGGCGGACTCTGCTTGGGGGTGCACGGGGGATTCTTTCCAGTCCTGGTGTGTTGCTGGGATGCAGCAGAGAGCCCTAGAGCTGTTCTCTCCATCCCACTTATGGCAAGGGCTGTTCCTCTGTCAGGCCAGTGCTTGGGGGCAATGACAGCAGCAGAATCATTCTGGTAAGTGTGTGGTTTCCATCCCAGTGAGCAGGCTAACCCTGAGTGTAGGAACTTAGGGGTGGTTACGTGGCTGATGCATGTTTTCCAGACCAGTTTGTATCTGCTTGTCATTGATCTTAGAAGTCCATATTATGGTGGAATTATCTATTTGCATATGTAAACTTTGAATATGTTTTTAACTTTTAATAAAAAGTTATTTTTACATTTTGTTTTGTCTTTATATTAGAAGTTCAGTAGGTGTGATTTGTGAGTGGAATGCAGGGTTTGCTTGCTTTGAGTTTACTTCTCTTTGCTGTGGTTGTGTGGAGGCCTGAGACAAGTGTCTTGTAAGCTTGGGGCTGCCCTTCTGCACGGAGAGCCTCCAGGCATGTACCGCCTCTAGAAAGTCCTGTTGCCAGGTTAGAATCCTGATCTGCATGAAGCAGACGCTCCCCTCCCCCACCCCCAGTATTGAATAACATTAAAAATAATTAGGTTCTAGGCATATAGCCAAAAGAATTGAAAGCAAGGACTTAGATATTTTCACACCCAGGTTGATGGCAGCATTATTCACAATAGCCAAAAGGTAGAAACAGCCCAGATACCCATTAACAGATAATGAGCAAAGTGTAATGTGTCCATACAAAGGAGTATCATTCTGCCCTAAAAGAGAATCAAGTTCTGATACGTGCTACACTGTGGATGAACCTTGAAAACATTATGTAAGTGTAATAAGCCAGACACAAAAGGACAAATAATATGTCATCCCACTTCTATGAGGGATCTAAAGTCAAATTCAGAGACAAAGAACAGTGGTTGGCAGGGGCTGGGGGAGGAGCGAATGGGGAGTTGCCGCTTGATGGGTGCAGAGTATGCTTGAGATAATATCAACATGAAGTTCTGCAGACGGATGGCGGTGATGTCTCCCATTCCTACTAGAGAGAGTGAGACATTAAATATCATTCTGCTTCGGTGCTATTGTTGTACTTTATTTTTCTACTTTCATCGATCCTCATTTCCCTACCAGGAAAATATGAGAAAGCAAAATAAGATTTTATTGTACTATATATACAAAGGAAAGCAAAAATCTCCACTTTTATTGGAATATTATCTTTAGCCCTAAGACTAAAATAATAGGGAAACTGGAAGTTTTTTTATTGAAAAACATTTACTGGGTACCTCCTGGGAGCTGTCCCCGGGACCGTGGATACAGCAGAGAGCAAGACAGACATGGTCCTGCTGCCAGGTCACATTCCAGAAGGGGAAGGTTAGGGAAGAAAAGGTTCAAACAATATTTCAGATACTGATGCATGCTGTGAGTGCAACGAAATGGTGATGTGATGAACTGGGGGAGGCGGCAGCCAGTCCTTCTGAGTGGTCAGGGAAAGTCTCTGTGAAGAGATACATTTGAGGTAAAAGCTTGAATAGAAAGAAAGCCAGAGGCCAAGCTCGGGGGTTCACACCTATAATCCCAGCACTTTGGGAGGACAAGACACACAGATCACCTGAGGTCAGGAGTTTGAGACCAGCCTGGCCAACATGGTGAAACCCCTTCTCTACTAAAAATACAGAAATTAGCTGGGCATGGTGGCAGGCACCTGTAATCCCAGCTACTTGGGAGGCTGAGGCAGGTGGATTGCTTGAACCCAGGAGGCAGATGTTCCAGTGAGCCGAAACAGCACCACTGCACTCCAGCCTGGACAACACAGCAAGACTGTCTCAAAAGAAAAAAAAAAAAGCCAGTGTGCCAAGATCCCTGGGCAAAGCTTCCCTGCAGAGCAAACAGCAAGTGCAAAGGCTCTGAGGCAGGAGGCCACAGTGGAAGGAGGTGAGGCTGAACAGGCAGGCAGAGGCCACCTTTATAAAGCCTTATAGCCACCAAAAAGAGGATGGGTTTTACTCAAAGTGCAATTAGGAGCCATCGGAGCATTTCTTTCTTTTTTTTTTTTTTTTTTGAGACAGAGTCTCACTCTGTTGCCCAGGCTGGAGTGCAGTGGCGCGATCTCGGCTCACTGCAAGCTCCACCTCCCCGGTTCATGCCATTCTTCTGCCTCGGCCTCCCGATTAGCTGGGACTACAGGCACCTGCCACTACGCCCGGCTAATTTTTTTTTTTTGTATTTTTAGTAGAGACAGGGTTTCACCGTGTTAGCCAGGATGGTCTCAATCTCCTGACCTCATGATCCGCCCGCCTCGGCCTCCCAAAGTGCTGGGATTACAGGTGTGAGCCACCGCGCCCGGCCTGCATTTCTTATTTTTTGAGACAGGATCTCACACTGTCACCACAGCTGGAGTACAGTGGCACAATCATGGTTCACTGCAGCCTTGAGCTCCTGGGCTCAAGTGATCTTCCCACCTCAGACCCTGAGAGCGGCTGGGACTATAGGTGTGCACCAACCATGCCCAGCTAAGAGACTGGGTTTCACCAAGCTGTTCAGGCTGGTCTTGAACTCCTGGCCTCAAGTGATCAGCCCGCCTTGGCCTCCCAAAGTGCTGGGATTACAGGTGTGAGGTATCGAGCTCAGCCCACTGGAGCTTTTTAAGTGAGAAAGAATGTTATCTGACTTAAATTTTTTGAAAGTCAGGTGGCAGTTGAGTGGAGAAAGGATTCTGGGAGTTCAGGAGTAACGTAACACCAAATCAGGGTCAGCTGCAACTGTGGAGATGCTGGAGGGTGGACTTGTTACATGTGCACATTCAGGCTGGCGGGGCGGGGTTGATGGGGAGTAGGAAGGCAAGAAATCCTGGTGGGACCTTGAGACCTGGGTCCTGGACTGACAGAAAGCTCCTCTGAGGAGGATCTGGTGGGAGGCAGGGGATGGAGAATTGTGGCTGGACATGTTCCGTGTGAAAGGCCCAACATATCCATGTGGAGAGGCAGTCAGGCAGTCCATCCACAAACCCGAAGCTCTGTGAAGTTCCGGGCTGGAGACATCAATGGGGCGCCTTCGGTCTGTTGACAGTGTCTAAAGCGAGGGAGGGAGGGAGCCTCGTGGGGAGGAGCAGCTGGGGGCCCAGTGTTGAGAGGCGGGGCAGAAGAGGCAGCTGCGGGAGTTAGGAAGACTCGCTGATGAGGGAGCAGAAGCTGTGAAGGGCAGTTGGTGCCACAGACCGAGTCACGTGGACAAGGAGAGGGTGTGCATGCTGGGGTGGTGTCGGTGGCTGGCGTTCTTGCAGCCAGTCCAGCTGGAGTAAGTGGAAGAGAGGAGAGAAGTTCAGATGGATGCAGAGGTGGCCAACTGTAAAGGGAGCTGCAAAGGGCAGTCACTGGAGGGGATGTGAAGCTGGCGGTGGGCGACTGCTGGGGACTGGGAACCAAGGCTCACGCTGAGGCCTAAGCATGAACTGGAGCAGGAACGCTTCACCCTTTGGAACGCGTGTGGACAAGAATGCGAGCAGCTGGGCTTCATGATGGGAAGAGAAGCTTCAGCTGCGTGCATGCTTCTCAGCTTGCAGACTGGATTTTTCTGCCTCCCCTGTACCCAGGTGGGACTGCGTTGCACGTGAGCCGAAGTGATAGGTCAATTGTAAGGAAGGGGTGTGCCCTTCCCTGTCCCTGTCTCCACTGGGAGAAATACTCAGCAGACTGGGTGCTGATGAGGACAGCACACTAGGGTCTTGCTAAAAGAGTGGTCTGTCCACTGCTTTGACTTTATCCCAGGGCTTGTTGGAAACGCAGATTTACTGCATTTACTGCATTCTCATTTCGGCAAGCTCCTCAGGTAATATGTATGCACATCAAAGCCTAAGGAGCATTGCCATAGGGGAAGGATCAGCAGATTATGGCCTGTGGCCTGCTTTTTGAATAAAATTGTATTAGAACACAAACGTTCAGTTACCCGCAAATACAGAGTTTTGACAGGCACAACCTAAAATAATGACTCTCTGGTCCTTTACGGAAATTTTGCCGACACCCGCTCCAGGGTATGGAAGAGCAACAAGGTAAGTGCCTGGGCCTCCTAAACCATAGAAGCTCCTGCCATTCTAAGCCCTGAACTCCTGCCCCGGGGACTGTGAAATGGAAGAGAAATAGAGTGTCTTATTTCAACTACTACTGTTGGAGATCTGTGTTGCAGTATCACAACTAATACAGCCTTGCCTGCTTGTCTGAGTGTTGTCTCTAGTACCCGTGGTGGTATCTGGTGTACAGTAGTGTGTGTGTGAAAGAAAAAGTATGGGAAAGGATACAATTACCTAGTGGTGAAAGAAGCGAGTCTTTTTTTCTGAGAAAGAGTCTCACTCTGTTGCCCAGGGGGGAGTGTAGTAGCGTGATCATGGCTCACTGCAGCCTCCAGCTCCTGGGCTTAAGTGATCTTCCCACCTCAGCCTCCCAAGTAGATGGGACTACAGGTGCAAGCCACCATGCCCAGCTAATTTTTTATTTTTGTATTTTTTGTAGATACGGGGTTTTGCCATGTTGCCAGGCTGGTCTTGAACTCCTGGGCTCAAGTGATCTGCTCTCTTCAGCCTCTCAAAGTGTTGGGATTACAGGCGTGAGCCACCATGCCCGGCCAGAAGTGAGTTTTAATTACTAGAGAATATTTCAATTATCCTGTGGTTGCGAGACAAAGTACCACAGGCAAAGACAGGAAAAAAAATTTTACTGCAGTCTTTACGATGTGAACTTTCACACACCAGTCTCCACGTATAGACATCCACGTGGTGATTATTACACACTGGATTATGCTCACGCTGGGGGAAACGAAAACCACCTGAGTAATAAAGGAGGCAGCGGAGAAAACCGCTGCTGGTTTCTAGAACTTTCCATTTTAGTAGAGGTTCCATTAAACAGCATATTCTTTGGGGCCAGGCTGCCTGGATTGTAACTCCAGTTTCACCACATAATTAACCTCTCCATGCCTCAGTTTCCTCCTCTGTAAAATGAGGATGATAATAGCAACATACCTCATGCAGTTGTGAAGTTTAATGAATTAGTGTTTGGATAGTGTTTGGCACGTAGCACCCCTAATTGACTACTCTTACTGAAACTGACCAAATTTTCCCATAAGCAGGGTGCCCATAGAACTGAAGCTTGAGAACTTACAATGAAGCACACCTGCTACCTGCTGACCTACCCCTCTTCCTTACTCCTCCCTAATTCCCATTTTCCTGCAGTGGTTACAGTGAGACCCTCGACTCCTCATTCAACCGTCTGCTGCCTGTTAACCGACTCATCTCCCTTGCCCCACCTGTTTTCCTTCCTTGCTATATAAATCCTTAACTTTAGGCCTGGGGAAGGAACAGATTGGAGGTTTGGCTTCTGTCTCTTCAGCTGACATCACCCATAATGTAATAAACCTTCTTCCCTAGGAACACTTGTCATCTCAGTGACTGGCTATCTGTTTGGTGAGCAACGGGGCCTAGACTGAACTCTGGGTGTTTCCGTAACATTATTATTCCATATAATTGCTATCATCAATTTAAATGAAAGAACATGAAACAACAGGAAAAATATAAAATTGGGCCTCAGGACTGGTGGGAGCAAGCGAGGCAGACACTTTTATACATGGTGGGATGGGATTATAAATTGGTTGTTTGGCCGTATATGTAGTGCACCTTAAAACCTTCTAGCAATTAACTTCTAAGGAAAACAGCAAAAGATATGCACAAAACTTAGGTATTAGTGTGTGTGTGTGTGTGTGTTTTAATGCATTCATTATTGTAACCAACTTTCTCCCAAAATAGATTTATAGCATTTAATAATTAAAACACATACAACAAAAACATTGTGTAGATATAAACATATTTAAAAAAATTTACTAGTAAGTATGAAAATCAAAAACAATTCCTAAAGTGTCGTTTTATTTTCCCTCCATTACTGGCTCTTTCCCCATTTGGAAGCTTCCTTTTATGTTTTTTAAAGCTGAGCAAGGATGACGTGTTCATGTATATTATACAATGTAAAGAACAAAACTGGCTGTGTGGTAGCTCACACCTGTAATTCCAGTGCTTTGGGAGGCCAAGGTGGGAGGATAACTTAAGGCCAGGAGTTTGAGACCAGCCTGGGCAACATAGTGAGACCCTGTCTCTAAAAAAGAAAAAAAAAAAAGGGAAACCAAAACAAGGCCACATTGTTTGGGCACTCTGGACAGAAAAAAAGTGAATGTACTGACATGTAATTGATATGTATGCTTGACCAAAAAAAAAAAAAAAAGATTCCATTTTTCATGACTTTCTTTTTAATGCTCTACATGATTCTTTGCATGGCTTTCAGAGCACAATGATCATGTCTACTTGATTTTCTTCAAAAATTAAGATAAAAATCTTTTACTTGAGAGGGTGAGGTGGGAGGATTGCTTGAGGCCAGGAGTTGGAGACCAGCCTGGGAAACATAGGGAGACTTTGTCTCTATAAAAAATATAAAAAAAAAATAAAAAGAGAAAGCTCTTAAGACTTCACTCAATAGGTTTTCCTACCAAAATAACTGGTCACTGATGGTTTCCTGCAGTTCACAAAATTAACTGATGATTTTAGTTGCAGCTTTTATCTTTCTGAATTCTGCCACTCATGTCCCTGCTTTCACTTCCTGTATCCACAATCTGTGACATGTGATTATTAAAGATATAATCTTTATATCTTTAATAAAAATAATCTGTGTTGCCCCCTAGTGATTAATATGAACATAGGAAAAGTCCTGTAGACTTCCTCAGCTGTTCAGAGCTGTGGGGGCTTCTTATCATGCAGGATCTACCTGCTAGTTTCCATTATTTTATTGTTTAAGTCCTTTAATAGCTTGAGTTTTTACATTTTATTATATTACACAAGTCCAAGCTAAACTGTTTATTCTATATAAAAGACAAGCAAGCAAAAGCAAACCAAGAAAACATTATAATCAATAAAACATTATCAAACAAGAAAAAGAAATACACCTCCTTTTAAAATTTATTTCTAGCTCTATTTTTGGGGACTGCTTTTAACCAGAGAAATAACCTAAATGCATGGTCTATTAAAAGTTAATTGACCAGGCATGGTGGCTAACACTTGTAATCCCAGCACTTTGGGAGGCTGAGGCAGGCAGATCACTTGAGGTCAGGAGTTCGAGACCATCTGTACAACATAGTGAAACCTCATCTCTACTAAAATACAAAAATTAGTTGACTATGGCGATGCATGCCTGTAATTCCAGCTACTCAGGAAGCTGAAGCAGGAGAATTGCTTGAACCTGGAAGGCAGAGGTTGCAGTGCACCGAGATTGCGCCACTGCACTCCAGCATGGGTGACAGAGTGAGACTCTGTCTCAAAAAAAAAAAAAAAAATCGATTTTCTTACTTTTGTATTTCCTGAATATAAAGAATGACAAGCAGGATCTTGAATACCTTGTGAAAAGGTCTGAGATAATGCACAGTGATGCTGTCTATGAGCCTTGTCTTATGAGGCCTTCATCTATAAGTTTTTCCCTACCCCTTTGGTAGGCACCCCCACCCCAGCTTTTTTTTTTTTTTTTTTTTTTAAAGGACAGGGTCTCACTCTGTTGCCTAAGCTAGAGTGCAGCAGCACAATTTTGGCTCACTGCAGCCTCAACCTCCAGGGCTCGAGTAATCCTCCTACCTCAGCCTCCCAAGTAGCTGGGATCACAAGTATGTGCCACCACGCCCAGCTAATTTCTTATTTCTTGTAGAGACAGAGTCTCACTATATTGCCTAGGCTGATCTCAAATTCCTGGGCTCAAGTGATCTTGCCACCTCAGCGTCTGAGTAGCTAGGACTACAGGCATGTACCACCATACTCGGCTAATTTTTGTATTCTTACTATAGAGACAGGGGTCTCATTTTGTTGCCTAGGTTGGTCTTGAACCCCTGGGCTCAAGTGATTCTCCTACCTTGGCCTCCCAAAGTGCTGGGATTACGGGCTTGAGCTATGTGCCCAACTCTCTTTGATTTTTTGTTTTTCTCCTTGTTTGCTTTACTCATAGGAAAGAATATACACATTTATAAATCCTGATTCAAAGACTACTTTTGTGTGAGGGTATTGAGTTTGATTTTTTTTCTCTTTCCATCTAGGTCGTGTGGCCTTTGGGAGGTGTGTGTGTGTGTGTGTGTGTGTCTGGTAGGATATGTGTTTAATTTTTTTAATTTATATTTTGGTGCTGTATGTTGTGAAAGATTTGTTCATAGTGGATCAATGAACCATCTTTTCTAGGCAGTTTTGTTGAAAATGAAGGTTTCTCTTTGATTTCAAGAATGACTAAATTAAAAAACAACAACAAGGTATTAATTTTCTATTGCTACCATAAAAAATTCTCACAAACTTAGTGACTTAAAACAACACAAAGTTATCTTAGTTTTGTATATTAGAAATCTGACACCTGCCTCCCTTGGCTATAATGAAGCTGTGGCAGGGCTGTATTCCTTTCTGGAGGCTCTAGGGGGCAGTCTGTTTCTGTCCTGGCCTTTTCTAGCTCCTAAAGGCCGTCTGCATTCCTTGGCTTGTGGCCTCTTCCTCTGTTGTCAGAGCCAGCAACGCAGCATCTCCCTGACCCTGCTTCCATCTCACATCTTTTTTCTCTGAACACAGCCAGGAAAGGTTCACTTATTTTAAGGACTTGTGTGATTAGATTGGGCCCATCTTAAGGTTCTTAATTTAATCATGTATTTTATTATGCAGAGTCACATATTCAGGGGTTCCAGGGATTAGGATGTGGACCCTTTTGTGGCAGGAGTTATAATTCTGCCTATTACAAATGATGTAAGAGCATATACATTACAGTGTTTAAAATAGTAATGAGTTGGAAATAAATATTCTACAATAGGAAAATGCTTAAGTTATAGGACAAACAAATGTTGGAGTACTAGGAAGCCTCTAAAAGTCATTGTAAGAGAGTAACATAGGTGATGAAAGAAGTAGAATACAAAATTTATAAACAGTGTGATCCTGTACTGCATGTGGGGTGGAGTGGTGCCCCACTGGGTGTGTAGAATTGTGAGTGATTTTCATTTTCCTTTTTTGTATCTTTCTTTTTTGGGGAGGGAGGGTACTGTCTGCTGTATGCATGTGTTACTACTATCACATCCATCTTCCCCCAAAACTTTTAATTAAATATGAAGGGAAAGTGTATTTTATTTAACAGTGGTAAAAAGTAAGTATCTTAAAAGCAAATTCTAAAGTCCTAGTAAAATTTACATTATACTATAAAGGGACATAATTTAAAGGCAAAGGCGAAGTGAAACTTTCAGTAAGCATTCCCTAATAAAAGTCCTATAAAATGAGGTATGTAGTAATTACTTGGGCTGGGATTAAAGGGACATAAGAATGTCTTTACATACAAGTATAGCCAATATACAAAATGCACAACAGTCTAGTTACCATTAATCAAAATGGTGAGCAAGTATTATAAAAGTCACCATTAAAATACAGCTTTGTTAAAATATATATACTATAATATTTACGCAAACTAAAACTGACATTTCAAAATAATTATTTCTGTGTGCCCCAGACATTTGAGCAATTTAATACTTCTGCTGGAATACAGAGAGGAAGTCAGTAAGATGGAATGTATTTGGATTTCAACCAGTTATTTTTAAAGGAAAGCTATTACTTTAGAAACTAAAAACAAAACAAAAAGCAAAAACTTTAACCAGTGTCCCTTCATCTAGCTAATTAAATGTTGTTCGTTCACTATAGATATATAATTTATTTAAAACCTCAAAATGATTGAAGTAACAGACTCAGCACTGTGACTTTGGGATTGAGTAGGCTATAAGAGTAGGGTGAAATATGACCACACATTCTCTAATTCAATATTAAAACAAACTCCTGCAACCAAAGAAACAAGTAGCACTGGGTTAGGCCAGGTTCCCAAGTTCATTGTGTATTCTAGATCCATAGGGCTAATAAAGAGAAGATAATCACTTGTTTGCCTACCTTATTTCATTGTTAAAAAAAATCACTAGGTCAAAATAATGGGTCAAGTTGTTGATTGAAAAACCCAGAATTGATTTTTTGTATTTGCTGGGATAAGCTAGATGTCTAGTTCATTTTGTGCTACTATAACAGAATACCACAGACTAATTTCTAAAAAAACAGAAATTTTCTTGTAGTTCTGGAGACTGAGAAGCTCCAAGATGAAGACACTGGCATCTGGTGAGGGCCTTCTTGCTGTCTCATCACATGGCAGAAGGGCAAGAGCACAAGAGAGAGAACCCATTCCGGAGAGTGTTTTTCATAATGGCATTAATCTATTCTTAAGGGTGGAGCCCTCATGTCCTAAACACCTCCCATTAAACCCCACTTCCCAGTGCTGTTACATTTCGGATTCAGTCTCTAACACATGAATATCTGGGAGACACATTCAAACTATGGCACTAGGTTATTCTGTAGTAACAAATTATTCCCTAAAGAGGCACAGATGACGCTCCAGGGCAACTGTTCCCTGGTGTGAATCAGCAATTCAGGTCACTTGACTCTTGTGACTGTGGCACAAGAGTCTTTTTTTTTTTTTTTTTTAAACTTTTTTTTTTTAACTTTTTTTTTTTTTTTAACTTTTTTTTTTTTTTAAACTTTAAGTTCTAGGGTACATGTGCACAACGTGCAGGTTTGTTACATATGTATACATGTGCCATGCTGGTGTGCTGCACCCTCCCCCCACCCCTTCCCCACAATAGACCCCGGTGTGTGATGTTCCCCTTCCTGTGTCCAAGTGATCTCATTGTTCAATCCCCACCTATGAGCGAGAACATGTGGTCTTTGGTTTTCTGTTCTTGTGATAGTTTGCTGAGAATGATGGTTTCCAGCTGCATCCATGTCCCTACAAAGGGCAAAAACTTATCCTTTTTTATGGCTGCATAGTATTCCATGGTGTATATGTGCCACATTTTCTTAAACCAGTCTGTCATTGATGGACATTTGGGTTGATTCCAAGTCTTTGCTATTGTGAATAGTGCCGCAATAAGCATACGTGTGCATGTGTCTTTATAGCACACGATTTATAATCCTTTGGGTATATACCCAGTAATGGGATGGCTGGATCAGATGGTATTTCTAGTTCTAGATCCTTGAAGAATCGCCACAGTGTTTTCCACAATGGTTGAACTAGTTTACAGTCCCACCAACAGTGTAAAAGTGTTCCTATTTCTCCACATCCTCTCCAGTACCTGTTGTTTCCTGATTTTTTAATGATTGCCATTCTAACTATGGTGAGATGGTATCTCATTGTGGTTTTGATTTGCATTTCTCTGATGACAAGTGATGATGAGCATTTTTTCATGTGTCTGTTGGCTGTATGAATGTCTTCTTTTGAGAAGTGTCTGTTCATATCCTTTGCCCACTTTTTGACAGGGTTGTTTGCTTTTTTCTTGTAAATTTGTTTGAGTTCTTTGTAAGTTCTGGGTATTAGCCCTTTGTCAGATGAGTAAATTGCAAAAATTTTCTCCCATTCTGTAGGTTGCTTGTTCACTCTGATGGTAGTTTCTTTTGCTGTACAGAAGCTCTTTAGTTTAATTAGATCCCATTTGTCAATTTTGGCTTTTGTTGCCGTTGTTTTTGGTGTTTTAGACATGAAGTCCTTGCCCATGCCTGTGTCCTGAATGGTATTATCTAGGTTTTCTTCTAGGGTTTTTATAGTTTTAGGTCTAACATTTAAGTCTCTAATCCATCTTGAATTAATTTTCATATAAGGAGTAAGGAAAAGATCCAGTTTCAGCTTTCTACTTATGGCTAGCCAATTTTCCCAGCACCATTTATTAAATAGGGAATCCTTTCCCCATTTCTTGTTTTTGTCAGGTTTGTCAAAGATCAGATGGCTGTAGATGTGTAGTATTATTTCTGAGGGCTCTGTTCTGTTCCATTGGTCTGTATTTCTGTTTTGGTACCAGTACCATGCTGTTTTGGTTACTGTAGCCTTTTCGGATAGTTTGAAGTCAGGTTTGAAGTCAAGGAGATTTTGGGCTGAGACAATGGGATTTTCTAAATATACAATCATGTCATCTGCAAACAGGGACACTTTGACTTCTTCTTTTCCTAACTGAATACACTTTATTTCTTTCTCTTGCCTGATTGCCCTAGCCAGAACTTCCAACACTATGTTGAATAGGAGTAGTGAGAGAGGGCATGCCTGTCTTGTGCCAGTTTTCAAAGGGAATGCTTCCAGTTTTTGCCCATTCAGTATGATATTGGCTGTGGGTTTGTCATAAATAGCTATTATTATTTTGAGATACTTTCCATCAATACCGAATTTATTGAGAGTTTTTAGCATGAAGGGCTGTTGAATTTTGTCAAAGGCCTTTTCTGCATCTATTGAGATAATCATGTGATTTTTGTCTTTGGTTCTGTTTATATGCTGGATTACGTTTATTGATTTGCATGTGTTGAACCAGCCTTGCATCCCAGGGATGAAGCCCACTTGATCATGGTGGATAAGCTTTTTGATGTGCTGCTGGAGTCGGTTTGCCAGTATTTTATTAAGGATTTTTGCATCGATGTTCATCAGGGATATTGGTCTAAAATTCTCTTTTTTTGTTGTTTCTCTGCCAGGCTTTGGTATCAGGATGATGTTGGCCTCGTAAAATGAGTTAGGGAGGATTCCCTCTTTTTCTATTGATTGGAATAGTTTCAGAAGGAATGGTACCAACTCCTCCTTGTACATCTGGTAGAATTCGGCTGTGAATCCATCTGGTCCTGGACTTTTTTTGGTTGGTAGGCTATTAATTATTGCCTCAATTTCAGAGCCTGCTATTGGTCTATTCAGGGATTCAACTTCTTCCTGATTTAGTCTTGGGAGAGTGTAAGTGTCCAGGAAATTATCCATTTCTTCTAGGTTTTCTAGTTTATTTGCGTAGAGGTGTTTATAGTATTCTCTCATGGTAGTTTGTATTTTTGTGGGGTCGGTGGTGATATCCTCTTTATCATTTTTTATTGCATCTATTTGATTCTTCTCTCTTTTCTTCTTTATTAGTCTTGCTAGCGGTCTATCAATTTTGTTGATCTTTTCAAAAAACCAGGTCCTGGATTCATTGATGTTTTGGAGGGTTTTTTGTGTCTCTATCTCCTTCAGTTCTGCTCTGATCTTAGTTATTTCTTGCCTTCTGCTAGCTTTTGACTGTGTTTGCTCTTGCTTCTCCAGTTCTTTTAATTGTGATGTTAGGGTGTCAATTTTTTATCTTTCCTGCTTTCTCTTGTGGGCATTTAGTGCTATAAATTTCCCTCTACACACTGCTTTAAATGTGTCCCAGAGATTCTGGTATGTTGTGTCTTTGTTCTCATTGGTTTCAAAGAACATCTTTATTTCTGCCTTCATTTCGTTATGTACCCAGTAGTTATTCAGGAGCAGGTTGTTCAGTTTCCATGTAGTTGAGTGGTTTTGATTGAGTTTCTTAGTCCTGAGTTCTAGTTTAATTGCACTGTGGTCTGAGAGACAGTTTGTTATCATTTCTGTTCTTTTACATTTGCTAAGGAGTGCTTTACTTCCAACTATGTGGTCAATTTTGGAATAAGTGCGATGTGGTGCTGAGAAGAATGTATATTCTGTTGCTTTGGGGTGGAGAGTTCTGTAGATGTCTATTAGGTCCGCTTGGTGCAGAGTTGAGTTAAATTCCTGGATATCCTTGTTAACTTTCTGTTTCGTTGATCTGTCTAATGTGGACAGTGGGGTGTTAAAGTCTCCCATTATTATTGTATGGGAGTCTAAGTCTCTTTGTAATTCTCTAAGGACTTGCTTTATGAATCTGGGTGTTCCTGTATTGGGTGCATATATATTTAGGATAGTTAGCTCTTCCTGATGAATTGATCCCTTTACCATTGTGTAATGGTCTTCTTTGTCTCTTTTGATCTTTGATGGTTTAAAGTCTGTTTTATCAGAGACTAGGATTGTAACCTTTGTTTTTTTTTTGTTTTCCATTTGCTTGGTAGATCTTCCTCCATCCCTTTATTTTGAGTCTATGTGTGTCTCTGCATGTGAGATGGGTCTCCTGAATACAGCAAACTGATGGATCTTGACTCTTTATCCAATTTGCCCGTCTGTGTCTTTTAATGAACCGTTTAGTCCATTTACATTTAAGGTTAATATTATGTGTGAACTTGATCCTGTCATTATGATATTAACTGGTTATTTTGCTTGCTAGTTGATGCAGTTTCTTCCTAGCATCAATGAACTTTACATTTTGGCATGTTTTTGCAATGGCTGGTACCTGTTGTTCCTTTCCATGTTTAGTGCTTCCTTCAGGATCTCTTTTAGGGCAGGCCGGGTGGTGACAAAATCTGTAAGCATTTGCTTGTCTGTAAAGGATTTTATTTCTCCTTCACTTATGAAACTTAGTTTGGCTGGAGATGGCTCCCTGTTTTCAACTACAGCAGAAAGCATGAGGAGTATGCAGCCCACCTCTTTCTATGCTTGGCCCAGTGGTGATATTCAGTATATTTCTTCTGCTTACAGCCCATTGGCCTGAAATGGTCATGTGGTCCCACTCAAGGGGGAAGGAGGCTGGGAAATGGAAGCTTCTATGTGTCCTGAAAAGAAATGATTGGCATACTGCTGAGCACTACTTATGTTTAAACACACCTATACAATTTTGGAGAAGCTTTCCTTTATTTTTTATCCAGTTGGAGAGACTTTGGTCTCTAAACTTCAGAGCTGCAGGTAAGACCTGGTCCTCATTCTAGAGAAAGTAGCTCTACTGTCCCAGCAGAAAGAAGCCTGACTTGAAGCTCCACCACTTTGGCTATCTGTTGGGTGTTCTTCAAAAGTGAATGCCAATTCACTGTGGTATCCGGCACCTGGCCTTCCATGCTTTCATGTATTAGGGAAACTAGATTTGTAGCACAGCTATTGGAGAGTACTAGGATACTAGTAACCTGGCTTTACAAACATGGTGTGTACTGCCTAGTTTTGCTTTTATTTCAGAAAAAATAAAATGTAAGATAATAGGAACAAATACATTTGAACTGCTGGACAGCTATTCAAAAATAGTTTGCCAGAGTAACTTGTAAGCCTGAAATCTGTGTAGCCATGAAAGGGCTCATCATCAGCTTAATTCTGAAGCAGAACTTGGTGAAACACATGGTAGTTATCTTGGAGGTAAAATGCTGGCTTCCCGATGGGAAGTGAAAATGTCAGTAAGTTGTGTTGGGAGATGCGATAAAGGCTGAGGCGGTCTTGCAGCCCATAATTGTATGCACGGGCTAAGATGAGAAGGATGTTCAAAAAAACCAGGGGATATTATTGTAGCTTTTGAACATGAGACAGCCTCAAAGCACTGGGAAAGCTGGATGCTAGCAGGAGGCAGTAGAAGTGCAGGTGTGAGAAAAATAAAGGCTGGGCCAGCATGCTGGCAGGAAATGGATAAAAAAGGCAGGTCTGATAAATGTTGCAGAAAAAGAGAGCTATCAGGATGAGGTAGAGTGAGCTTGGCAGCCTGGGAGTTGGCATGCCATTGATGGTCCAGACCAAATGCTGGTCCAGACCTATGCAGCCAGAAATTTTGCTTTAGAAATGACACTAGGGTTTTGCTCACAGCAACCACTGTCCTCTCTCTCATTCTCCCTGTCACTGGGTTACCTCCTCCTTGTCAATGACCTCTTCTGTGATACTGTCTCTTCAATCCACCATGGGCTTTTTCTCTGATTTTTTTTTTTTTTTTTTGAGACGGAGTCTCACTCTGTCGCCCAGGCTGGAGTGCAGTGGCCCGATCTCAGCTCACTGCAAGCTCCGCCTCCCAGGTTTATGCCATTCTCTGGCCTCAGCCTCCCGAGTAGCTGGGACTACAGGCGCCCACCACCTTGCCCGGCTAGTTTTTTGTATTTTTTTTAGTAGAGACGGGGTTTCACCATGTTAGCCAGGATGGTCTCGATCTCCTGACCTCGTGATCCACTGGTCTCGGCCTCCCAAAATGCTGGGATTACAGGCTTGAGCCACTGCGCCCGGCCTTTTCTCTGAGTTTTTAAGAATAAGTGGAAATACCTAAATTGTTTGTTCTTTCAGTTGTAGAAAATATTGAAAACCAAAAGGAAAGAATTTAAAAACACTGTAATTGCACTACCCACCAAGAAGCACTTATGTTGGTATATGGTCATGTGTTGCTTAATGGTGGGGATATATTTTGAGAAATGTTTTATTAGGTGACTTCATCATTGTACAGATATCATAGAGAGTATTTATACAAACCCAGATTGTATAGCTGACTACACACCTGTGATAGATGGTACAGCTGGCTGCTCCTAGTCTGTAAACCTGTACAGCATGTTACTGTACTGAATAAGGTAGGCAATTGTAACACAATGGGAATCATTTGTTTATTTAAATATATCAAAACACATTTTGGTACAGTAAAAGTACAATATAAAAGATGAAAAAATAAAAAATGGTACACCTGTGTGGGGGCACTTACAATGAATAGAGCTTGCAGGACTGGAAGTTGCTCTCGGTGAGTCAGTGAGTGGTGAATGGATGTGAAGTCCTAGGACATGGCTGCACACTACAATTCATAAGCACTACACTTAGGCACCTGACATTTATAACAAATATTGTTCTTTAACAAGAAATGAACCTTAGCCTACTGTAATTTGTTACTTTACAAACTTTTTAACTGTTAACAACTTTTCGATTGTTTTTTAAGCAACATTTAGCTTAAAACATGAGCTCATGTACAGCTGTACAAAAATATTTTCTTTTTAAATATCCTTACTCTATAAGCTTTTTTTATTAAAAAATTATTTTTACTTTTAAAACTTTTTGTTAAAAACAAAGACACAAATACACACATTAGCCTGGGTCTACATGGGGTCAGGATCATCAGTATCACTGTCTTCCACCTCCACATCTTGTCCTGCTGGAAGGTGTTCAGGGGCGATAACACACATGGAGCCGTCATCTCCTATGATAACAGTGCCCTCTTCTGGGGTACCTCCTCAAGGAACTGCCTGAGGCTATTTTAGAGTTAACTTAAATAAATAAGTAGAAGGAGTACACTCTAACAATAAAAAGTGTGTAAATTCATAAGCCCAGTAATAGTCTATTATGATTAAGTGTTATGTACTATACATAAATATATATGCTATACTATTGTAAGACTGGTAGTGCAGTAGGATTGTTTATGTACAACATCACCACAAACGTGAGCAATGCATTGTGCTGTAACGTTCTGATAGCTATGACATCATTAGATGATAGGAATTTTTCAGTTCCGTTATGATCTTAGGGAACAACTGTTGTATCTGTGGTCCATTGTTGGCCAAAGTGTCATCAGGAGATGCATGACTGTATCTCCTTCCAGACTTGTGTTTATGTGTGTGCTTTTACAAAAATGGAATATACACACTATTCTGGGAACTCCTTTTCTCATTTAATACTCTGTGAAAAGCTAGACTTATTTATGAATGCTTATGAGACGTTTTACTGGCATTTCACACTCAATGTGACAAGACCATCCTTATCATTTCTAACCTATGCCTCATTTTTAAAAATTTTTCGTTTCATTAACTTATCCAACATCTTTTGAGCCCACAATAGGGGCCTAACCACTTGATAATTGTCTTAGTTTGTTTTCTGTTGCTCTAACAGAATACCATGGACTGGGTAGTTTATAAAGAAAAGAAGTGTATTTAGCTCCTGGTTCTGGAGGCTGGGAAGTCCAAAAGCATGTCACCACCAGCATCTGGTGAGGGTTGTCCCATGGCAGAAGGGAGGAAGGACAGAAAGTGGAAACAAAGGCACAAGACAGAGAGAAAATTTGGTCAAATTCATCCTCTTTATAAGGAGCCCCCTCCCGTGATAACTAACCCACTTTCATGATATTGACATTAATTCATTAATCCATATAATCACCTCTTAAAATTCCCACCTCTCAACATTGTTACAATGGGGATTAAGTTTTCAACACATAAATTTTTGGGAGGACACATTCAAACCATAGCAATGGTTAAAAATAAGCTCAGATACTCTCTTTTTTCCTTACCCTTCTCACATTTAATTATCTCTAAATCACTCATTCATTCAATAAATATTTTTTTCATCTGTCCTTACATGGCCTGTATGCAGGCTGTGCCCTCATGATTTTCTCATTCAGTAAAATTGAGCACCTACTATGTGTCAGATTTTGTTTCTGGCTCTGGGCATACCAAAGTGAACCAAATGGGGAAGGTACCTTCTATCATGGTGCTAGTATTCTAGAGGGGGAATAAATAATACTTCAATGTATTAGTTATCCATTATTGCATAGCAAATCACCCCAAAACTTAGTGACTTAGAATAACGACATTTACTATTTTGCTGTGTTTGTGGGTTAGGAATTGGGGCATGCTTTAGTAGGTCCTCTGCTTCAGGGTCTCTCACAGGCTGCAGTCATCTCAAGACTCGACTAGGGGAGAATTGGCTTTCAAAGTCATTCATGTGGTTGTTGGCAAGATTCCGTTTCTTGCTGTGTTGGCTACAGGCTACTGCCAGTCCTGGCCACATGCACCTCTCTGTTAGGGCAGATCACAATGCAAGCAAGAAAAGTCAGAGAGAGACAGAGAGAGAGAGGGAGAGTGCTGGGAAGACAAGAGTCATGGTCTTTTATGACCGATCTTGAAGTGACCTCCCATCACTATGCCATCTCCTATTTGTTAGGAACAAGTCCCTAGGTGGCCTACTGAAGGGGAGGGCATTACCCAGGGTTTGAATACCAGGGAATGGGGATCATTGTGAGCCATTTTAGAAGGCTGCCTCCCACAGTCAAGAAACAAGACAATTCCAGATCATACTCAGTGCTAGAGAGAAAATAGGACGGGCATAAGACAAAGAGCATCTGGGAGTGTTGGGGAGGTAGTCTTTAGTGAGTGTTTAGAGAGGACCTCACTGAGGAGGTAACAGTGAAGGAGAGAACTAAAGGGCAAGAAAGGGCCCACCTGGAAAGATTCAAGCCTTCCAGACAGAGGGAACAGAAAAGGCAAAGTGGCAGAATGAGCTCTGCCTGTTTGAGGAACAGCGTGGAGCCCAGTGACATGGAGTGAATGAGCATGAAGGAAGTGGGCACTGCTGAGATGAGGCCTGGTAATGAGCACATGAGTGCATACCGTCTGTGTTTTGAAATACTGAGCAACTTCCCTATGTCACAGCTTGTAAGTGACACAGCACATACAAGGATTTGAACCCGAGTCCATCTGATGCTAAAATCCATGTTTTTGCCACACTAGTGCCTTACAGAATTTACTAGAAGGGGATGCTGATGGGTGGTGGTCAGCCACTCCAGGTGCCCACCACGTAAGTAAGACTTTCAGGGCTAAAACCAGGATAGTCTTGAGGAAATTGGGATAGTGGGCCACCCTCAAGACACAACAGGAGCACTGAGTTCTCTGACGTGATATGAAACCCAGCATGAGCTGGCAGCCCAGAGTCAGCCTAACGAGAAGTCGGCTGTGTCTTTTGTTACCAAGAAAACAAAACTGTAGCATAACCCCACCTTGTTGAAACAAAATGTTTACATTCTTCTGTTCCGCTTTGCTTAAGTCATTCCTGTGGGACAAGCCGGCCTAACATACAGGTGTAGTCAGGGGCTAGGAGAGACCTAGACGGCCCCTGTACATTCTCAGTCACTGAAGCGAGACCTTCCTCAGGAAGGACTCCCAGCTCCCTTAGTCATCATTCCCTCTGGGCATCCTGCTTTTGGCATAATTACTGATACGAGCACCTCATGTCCCTTCCTGAATTATACCTACCCCCCGCCTCCCCACCCCCTGTACACGCTTTGCACAGTATCTGGCCCACGGAAGTGACTTCATGGAAATTCAACGGATGAACGACTGGACAATGAACAACGCACAGCAATGTGTGGTGTGGCAGAAAAGGCTACACCAGCAAAAATTGGAAGCTGAGCTTTGCGTATTTCCTTGCCTTGGTCACTTTGCAATTTCCTGGGTGCTTGAAACAGAAAGTCACTGATTCTAAGCCCCTGTGGGATCTGGGACCTCCCATCAAGGTATCTGGAAAGTCCTCATTCTTCACTTCTCCATGCGATCCTACCCTGCAGACTAGCCCTGCTTTCGGAACCTCTCCTGTTACACATTCTGTGACCCTGAGACTCTCTTTTATTTTATTTTATTTATTTATTTTTATATTCCCATGTTTCCAAAGGCATAATAGGGCAGTTAAGTATAGCTATGACTATGCCTTTCCATAGCCCAGAAGAGTCTGGAAAACTGGGAATACCCAAAGCTCAGGATGATATTGCGTACACAAAGTACTAGGTGGAGGAATGTTAGATAGAAAGCAGACTCAGTCATATAAAATATACACATGATAGCATGATCTGCATTTCTGTGATGCTTCTGAAGTACAGAAGCATTCAGCACTTTCGTAACTCTTATTGCAAGTTACCTCTTCAATCATTTTTAAAAATGCTTTAAAAGTTTTTTAGCTTATTGAGGTATGACTGACAAAAATTGTATATATTTAAAGTGTACAACATGTTTTGATATATGTATACATTGTGAAATTACCACAATTAAGCTAATAAACATATCCATTATCTCACATTACATTTGTGTATGTGTGTGCACGCACACACATAGTGAGAACACTTAAGATCTACTCTCAGCAAATATCAAGTATTTCAAGTATATCAAGTATGCAATATATTATTACTATACACTCACCATGCTGTACGTTAGGTCTTCAGAATTTATTTATAAATTATAACTGAAAGTTTGTACCCTTTGACCAATGTCCCCGTTTCCACCATTCCTAGTGACCACTGTTCTACTCTGTTTTTATGAGTCTGGCTTTTTTTAGATTCCACATGTAAGTGAGATTATGCAGTATTTGTCTTTCTGTGACTGGCTTATTTTACTTAGCATAATGTCCTACTGGTTCATCTATGTTGCTGCAAATTGCAAGATTTCCTTTTTTTTTTGAGGCTGAATAGTATTTCATTGTGTATGTATACACTGCGTTTCTTTATCCATTCATTCATTGATGGATACTTACATTGATTCCATATCTTGGCTATTGTGAATAATGCTGCAATAAACATAGGAGTGTAGACAGCTCTTTGATACACTGATTTCATTTTCCCTGGGTATATGCCTAGAAGAGGGATTGCTAGATCATATGGTGGTTCTAGTTTGACTATTTTGAGGAACCTCCATATTGTTTTCCATGATGGCTATACCAATTTACATTCCCACCAATAATGTGTAACAGTTCCCTTTCTCCACATCCTTGTCAACACTTATCTTCTGGCTTTTTGGTACTAGCCATCCTAACAAGTGTGAGGTGACATTTTACTGTGGTTTTGATTTGCATTGCCCTGATGATTAGTGATGTAGAACCTTTGTATATACCTGTTGGCCATTTGTATGTCTTCTTTGGGAAAATGTCTATTCAGATTCTTTCCCCACTTTAAAATCCAGTTATTTGTTTTTTTGCTATTGAATTGTATGAATTTTTTATGTATTTTGGATAGTAACCATTTATTATATGTATAGTTTACAAATTTTCTCCCATCCTATAGGTTCTTTTTAAAATTTTATTACAAAGTTAAAAATTTTGTTTTAATTTTTGTGGGTACATAGTAGGAATGTATATTTATGGGGTGTGTGAGATGTTTTGATACACGCAAATTGTGTCACAGAAAATGAGGTATCCATCCCCTCAAGCATTTATCTTTTGTCTTATGATACAATTATACTCTTAGTTATTTTAAAATGTACAATTAAATTATCAAATAGTAGGTCTTATTCATTTTTTCTAACTATTTTTTTAGGTACCCATTAACCATCCCCACCCCCACCTCCTCCTTACCCCCCTCTATAGGTTCTTTTTATTTTGTTAATTTTTTTCCTTTGCTATGCAGAATAACATATGTTTTCAAAGCAAGTTAAAGCTGCTCTCTACTTAGATTAAGAAATCAAAACATCTGAAGTGGCTCCAGCAGAAGGAAAGGCAAGATGGGAATCAACAAAGTTTAATCTACATTCTTTCTGCTTCTCCTTTTTTACCAACACTGTATTCAACTGTATAACAATCGTACCAATAAGCACGAGAATGATAGTTTTTAGTTTAAAGACTATTTCAGTTTTAGTTAGACTACTTCAGACCTCACACTCCACGTTTCAGACTCCAGACTTTAGACAACATACTTCACACTCCAGACAACAGACTTTTAGACTCCAGCTTCAGACTTCAGACTCCAGATTGTACACTTCAGACAACAAACTCTAGACAACAGACTCCAGTCTCCACACTTCAAACAACAGACTACAGACTCCACACTCCAGACAATAGATTTTTAGACTCCAGAACAGACTTCGAACTTCAGACTCACTCCAGACTTCAGACTCCAGAACAGACTTCAGACTCCAGACCCAGATTTCAGACTTTAGAATTCAGACTCCAGACTTCAGACTCCAGACCAGACTTCAGATTTCAGACTCCAGACCAGACCTCTGACTTCAGACTTCAGACTTCAGACCCCAGACCCCAGATTTCAGACTCCAGGCTTCAGAGTTTGGACTTTGGACTACTTCAGCTTTAGTCAGACAGACAACTTCAGTCAGACCACTTTTCACCTCTACTATCTAATCTCATCTTTTAAACAACCCTCTAAAAAGATAACATTCCCAAGAAACTGAGACCCAGAAACACTGAATGACATACTCAAGACTAACCACCTAGTAAGGGGGAGGCCACAGTTTCCCGTGACTTTCTACTCTACCATTCATTGTAAATATATCTATTTACCTCTTCACCCTTTGAAGGCAGGAGACAATTTGAAAAGCCTAGATTGTTATTCAAGCCCTTACCCTGGCAACGTGCACACGGCAGATCCTTCACTTAGCTGGTAGAAAGAACACAGGCTTGGGAAGAAGATGTCTGATGTTCACTCCCTGACAACACTCTTGCTTGCTTGTCTGATCTCTCTGAGCCTTGGGTGGCCCATCTACTAAATAGGGATAAGTTATTTCCTGGGGATGCTAAGGGCCTTCTGCCTCATGCCTGCAGTGCTGCTCATGTTGCCCCCTTGGAATTACTTGTTCAGCTTCTTTCTTTCCCACCAGACTGTGAGCTTCCTCAGGGCAAAGACCAGGACTTTGTTGCTGTTAACCCCAGCAACTATCACCATGCCTGACCAAAGGGCATGCTGAATAAACATTGATTGTTCAAAACCACATGCCTGGTCCCTAGTAGGCACTTGCTGGTTACTACTTTCTTCCCACCCTCCCTCTGCCACCCCTACCTCTCTGAGTCTGGAGAGGATGGCCATGTACTTGGCAGGAGGCAGTGTCCATAGGGTTCAGGTCCTTTACAGCAGTCAGTTTCATTTCCTATGATTAAAATTTCTCTGAAACATATTATGCAAGAGCAGAATTTTAATATAGTCATTCCCTGGATGGTCTGGGCAAGACAGACCTACCCTGTACCAGTTCCTGGCACGGCTGGTGTTGCCCCAGTTATGCAAGTTTCTGAGGTTTAAAACAGAACAACAAACTTCCAGTGTTGCTATGAATGCCAAAGCAAACTTTCTCAGCAGAGTGGTTCCTCATTCTTGGAAAAGAGAGGAATGTCCTTTTCTTTCCCTGTCTCCTCTTCTCTGAGAGAAAAGCGATAATTTATTATTGAGATTGCAGATTGGGCCTTGACCCCTTCTCCTTTGACAAAGAGGCAAAACAAAATAAAATAAAATTTTCATTAATGCATTCCTCTCTCCCCTTTCTCTGTCCCCTCCCCTTTTCTGTTCTCTATATCTCTACTTCTGAATGTGCCCCCAACTTGTTTCCAAATACTTCCTTCTGCACTGTCCCACCTGAACCTCTGCTAGGTAATGCCCTCTGCTCCCTTTTTGCCATCAACAGTCTCATTTCCTGAGAGACACTTAGCTCATCTAGTTGGTTAGAAGAAAACATTATGATTGATCTAATTCATATTGAAGTGTGAATGACTAAAAGCCCAATATATTTACATTCCTTCATATAATTGCCTTTTAACCAAAGGGGCTTATTAATCCAAGTGAACACTTTCCACGTAGAATTCCCGTAAAGAATCTTGGGCTAGTTATTCCTCTGAGTGTCCCTCAGGGAGTGACAATTTCTTCATAACTTCTGTCTTTCTCTTCAAAAGTAAAATGAAGGGAATTGTCAGTGATCTCATATTGGGTCTACATTGGGGATTATACCGTCAGTGAGCTAGAGATGGGACAAGTTTAGGGACTGATTTTCTTAGAGGCAATCATTACCTGGTAATTTTCCTGGCAATTGAATTATGATCTTAGAAACAAATGCTTTTAAATAAAAGGTCAGCTGGGTATGGTGGCTCATGCCTGTAATCCCAGCACTTTGGGAGGCCAAGGCAGGCAGATTACTTGAGGTCAGGAGTTCAAGACCAGCCTGGCCAACATGGTGAAACTCTGTCTGTACTAAAAAAAAAAAAAAAAAAAAGTACAAAATTTAGCCTGGTGTGGTGGTGCACACCTGTAATCTCAGCTACTTGGGAGGCAGGAGAATCGCTTCAACCTGGGAGGTGGACGTTGCAGTGAGCCAAGATTGCACCGCTGCACTCTAGCCTGGATGAAAGAGCAAGACTCCGTCTCAAAAACAAACAAATAAACAAACAAACAAACCTTCTGGTCTTGGTAGGTGGTAGTAGTAGCCCCAAGTTCTCAGAGATCTCAGTGCTGATCTGGGATGATGCCCGGGAGGGCAAGGACTCCAAAGAGAAGCTGGTGCTGGAGTTCACCTTCACTAAGCCAGTACTGTCTGTGCTCATGCGCCATGACAAGATCGTGATGATGCTGAAGAACCACATCTGTGTGTACTCCTTCCCAGACAATCCCCGAAAGCTGTTTGAGTTTGATACCTGGGACAACCCCAAGGGGCTCTGTGACCTCTGCCCCAACCTGGAGAAGCAACTGTTAGTGTTCCTGGGACACAAGTGTGGGAGTCTGCAACTTGTGGACCTGGCGAGCACAATGCCTGGCACTTCGTCTGCTCCATTCACCATCAATGCACACCAGAGTGACATAGCCTGTGTGTCTCTAAACCAGCCAGGGACTGTAGTGGCCTCAGCCTCCCAGAAGGGTACCCTTATTCACCTCTTTGACACACCATCCAAGGAGAAACTGGTAGAGCTGCGCCGAGGCACTGACCCTGCCACCGTCTACTGCATTAACTTCAGCCACGACTCCTCCTTCCTCTGCACTTCCAGTGATAAAGGCACCGTCCATATCTTTGCTCTCAAGGATACCCACCCCAACCGCCGCTCCGCTCTGGCTTGCCGTGGGCAAGGGCCTATCATTGGGCAGCACGTGGACCCTCAGTGGAGCCTGGCGAGCTTCACTGTGCCTGCTGAGTCAGCTTGCATCTGCGTCTTCTGTCGCAATACTTCCAAGAACGTCAATTGTGTCATTGCCATCTGCGTAGATGGGACCTTCCACAAATAGTCTTCACTCCTGATGGAAACTGCAGCAGAGAGGCTTTTGACGTGTACCTTGACATCTGTGATGATGATGACTTTTAAGGACCCTGGGGGCTGTGCTAGGGACCTGCAGTGGCAGACTGCAGAGCTGAGCCTTGGCAGTGGGGCGTGCTTGGAAGCCACCAGCCAGCAAGCGTTAATGGGGCCGGTGCCCACTTTCCACTCAGCAGAGTTATGTCTAAATAAAGAGCTCACTTCCCCCCAGCACTTCTTGATGACTGTGTGCCCCAAGGGCCAGGCCAGAGACCTAGGAAGGCAGCAACTCCTTGGGATACCTAACCTGGAGGAAATTGTCAGGGACCTAGAAGGAGTGTCCTAATCCAACCTGGGGATTTTTAAAAAGCTTCCTAGGAAGAGATGATCTCTGATGTGATGAATACAAATAAAAGACCCTTAATGGCAAACAACAACAACAGAAAAACAACAAAAAACAAACAAACAGGTACTGTTGGTAATTTACATGTGCCATCTCACCAAATTTTCATAACAACCCTATGAAGTCCATTTCACAGAGACGATAACTTGCTCAAAATCATGCAGTTAGCAAGATGGCTCAGAATCTCTATTCATAACCACTATACACACTGCCTTTGTTATGTTTCACGTTATCAGAAATGTTATCACTTTGGAATGTTATTTATCGCAACAGACAAAACCTAATCAACAGACATCATCTTAACCTTCTAAAAGTCAATCTGAACAGTTTGACAAAATGAAAACTTAATGTAGACTAAGACCCCATTGTACCCAACCTTGTATACTCAAGGTTGATGAGGTACTATGCCTGCTGTTTTCTAGTTACTTAGTGAGGCCATCACTAATCTCAGCAGATTCCGGGGGTTTGAAGGCAGTGACCACTTGAATCAAAAAATAAAATGTTGACTACAAGCAGAGCAAGTAACTGTATGATATTCCTTTTCCCCAGGACAAATGTTTCCACAATTTTCATTCTGATCCATCAACAATGTGATGAGACTTCCTGGTCCCACTGCAAACCAGAGATGGAACTAAGTTCTCAGTTTAAATCCTAAGGCCTTTCTTGAGAATAATAGCTAACACTGAGCATTTAACCAGGTTCTAGGCACTATATTCTGGATAAGAATTATCTCCATTTAATAAATGTGAAAACTGAGTCTTGGGAGATCTGCTCAGTTATAAAGATAGCATGTGGAAGAATTAAGATGTGAATCCAAGTCTGACCGCAAAACATTTGCCCTTGCAAACCACACTACATTGCTCCCATAATGTGGATGGTAGGCATGACTGAACTGTGCTGAGCCCCGGGAATCAGTGGACATAGCTTTGGATTTGAGGTACATGGGCCACAGTTGATGGCTGCCTTGAGACAATCCAGAAGCTGATTTATGGCAGTGATTCATAGTGGGTCGTTTACAGCAGGAGTCCCCAACCCGAGGGTACTGGTCCGTGGCCTGCTAGGAACCAGGCCGCACAGCAGGACATGAGAGGCAGGTGAGTAAGCATTACTGCCCGAGTTCTGCCTCCTGTCAAATCAGTGGCAGCATTAGATTCTCATGGGAGCATGAGCCCTATTGTGAACTGGGCATGCAAGGGATCTAGGTTGTGTGCTCCTTATGAGGCTCCTTATGAGAACCTAATGCCTCTGAAACCATTCACCCCACCTCCCTGGTCTGTGGAACTGGTCCCTGGTGCCAAAAAGGTTGGACACTGTTGCTTTAGAGCCAGTATAGCATATTTTTAAGATATTATATTTTAGTATTATGCAATAAATAAATGAAAAATTTGCAATGAAGAGTTCTTGCTATGTTGCAGGTCAGGGATGATGATGATGATGGTGATGATGGTGATGATGCTAGCTAACAACGATTGAATTCCTTCTTTGTGTCAAGCATTCTGTTAAGCACATTATATGCATAACCTCATTTAAACAGGAAAGAAAATCAACTGTCATTTGAGTGATATCCTGTACTTCAGCCATTACTCAATCATCATTTGACTTCCTTCTTGGACTTAAAATAGTATATGGCATTATTTCAGGCAAGATTTGTTGTTCCTTAAAATTCTCATTTGAGGCAATCGTACCTGAATTGTGCAATGCATTTGGGCAATATTTGTATGAAGAAACCATGTGACAAAATGGGAACATGCACACACACATACAAAACAAACAACAAAAAATAAATAAAAATAAAGAATTCAGCCTTTTCAGGAGAATTGCTTAAACCCAGGATGCAGAGGTTGCAATGAGTCGAGATCATGCTACTGCACTCCAGCCTGGGTGAATCAGCGAGACTCTGTCTCAAAAACAACACGAAATTCAGCCTTTTGTATTATTTGAGTGTTTGGTTATGCTCTCATGGAATAACAAGATTATGAAGAATGGGAAGTTGGTTTATGGAGATCTAGTGAAATGCATGGCATGTGGGCTTTGAAATCAAGTGGAGGTTCCAATCCCAACTATGTTACTTGGCAAGTTTGTGAACTCTTCTGAGCCTCCTTGACTAAAATGCAGGTAATACCTGCCTCATAGACTTCTTATAGGATTAAACAAAAACACTTAAAACAACCAGAAGAGATCTTAGCTCAAGATAGGGTCTCAACAGAAGTAATTGACTTCCATTCCTCAACCTTACTTTGGATTCTACCTGCCAAACTCTACAATGTTTACTGACTTCTCCTTCCTTCACCCTCTGTTCTAGGTCCCATTTTTACAGTTTTGTATTTCCTAATTACTTTTATTTACTCATTTATTTATTCAAAGGTATTTACTGAACAACTGCTATATATGAGGTACTAGAACAAGCACTGAGGAGGCAATGGTAAGCGAAACCAAACAAAATTCCTGGTTATGGAGAGAGACAGGCATTAATCACACAAGAAGGAAGAAAGCTACAAACTGAGCCACATGCTTTGAAGGAAAAGATTACATCTCTAGACTGAAAAGTGAGGGAAGTGAAGTTGGGTGGGGGCCTGAAGAGAATGAGCATGGTCTATAATAGGTGGTGCTGGTGCTAGTGGAGGTGGTGGTGATGGTAGAGTTGATGGTGGTGATGGAGGCAGTGGTGATGATGGAGGTGATGGTGATGATAAGGTGGTGGTGATGATGGAGTTGGTGGTAATGGAGGTGGTGGTGATGGTGGAGTTGATGGTGATGATGGAGGTGGTGGTGATGGTGCAGTTGATGGTGATAAGGTGGTGGTGATGATGGAGTTGGTGATGATGGAGGTGGTGGTGATGGTGGAGTTGGTGGTGGTGATGGTGGAGTTGATGGTGATGATGGAGGCGGTGGTGGAGTTGGTGGTGGTGATGGAGGTTGTGGTGGTGATGGTGGAGTTGATGGTGATAAGGGGGTGGTGATGTTGGAGTTGATGGTGATGATGGAGGTGGTGGTGATGGTGCAGTTGATGGTGATAAAGTGGTGGTGATGGTGGAGTTGATGGTGATGATGGCGGTGGTGGTGATGGTAGAGCTGATGATGATGATGAGGTAGTGGTGATGGTAGAGTTGATGATGATGATGAGGTAGTGGTGATGGTATAGTTGATGGCAATGATATGGTGATGGTGAAGTTGATGATGATGATAAGGTGGTGGTGATGGTGGAGTTGATGGTGGTGATGAAGGTGGTGATGGTAGAGTTGATGATGGTGATGGAGGTGGTGATGATGGTAGAGTTGATGGCAGTGATGTGGTGGTGGTGATGATAGTGGAGGTACTGGTGATGGTGAAGGGAATGTGGTAGAAAGTAGCATTCAAAACAGAGGGAATAGTATATTCAAAGAATCGGTAGAGGTGGAACCTCTGCACGTCTGAGAAGCTGAAAGACTAGTGTGGCTGGCATGTGGATGGTGAGAGAGAAGGAGCAGAGATCAAAAGGAAAGTAGAATCCACACCACAGACCCTGGAGGGCCTTGTAGAATATGTTAAGCATTTGAATCCTCATCCTAAGAACTAGATGCCACAGAAAAGCTTAAACATGGGGCGAGGTGCGGTGATCAGATTTGCATTGTGAAAAGATCATTCTAATTCTTTATGGTCCAATAATGGTAGCTACTAGCTACACATGGCTACTGAACACTTGAAATATTGCTAGTTTTAGTAGAGATGTAAAATAATCACAGGATTTCAAAGACTTAGTATAAAAAATGTAAAATATCTCATTAATTTAAAAATATTAATTATATCTTGAAAAAATATTTCAGATTAAATATAATTAAAATCAATTTAAAAATTATTTATAAAAACAATTTCTAGGCCAGGCGTGATGGCTCATGCCTCTAATCCTAGCACTTTGGGAGGCTGAGGTGGTAGGATTGCTTGAGCCCAGGAGTTTGAGACCAGACTGGGCAACATAGGGAGACCTTGTCTCCAATAAAACAAACAAAACAGTTAGCTGGATGTGGTGGCGCACACCTATGGTCCCAGCTACTCGGGAGGTTAAGGCAGGAGGATCACTCGAGCCCAGGAGGTCGAGACTGCAGTGAGCCATTATCATGCCATTGTACTCCAGTCTGGGTGGCAGAGAAAGACCCTGTCTCAAAAACAAACAAACAAAACCCATTTCTCCCACTCCCCCAAAAGCCAATTACCTGTTTCTTGTCACCCTTTTAAAATATAGCTATTAAAAATTAAAAATTGGGGGTGGGCATGGTGGCTCACACCTATAATCCCAGCACTTTGGAAGACCAAGGCGGGTGGATCACTTGATGTCAGGAGTTTGAGACCAGCCTGGCCAACATGGTGAAACCCCGTCTCTACTAAAAAATACAAAACTTAGCCAGGCATGTTGGTGGGCGCCTGTAATCCCAGTTACTCCGGAGGCTGAGAGAGGAGATTTTCTTGAACTCAGGAGGTAGAGGTTGCAGTGAGCCAAAATCATGCCACTGCACTCCAGCCTGGGTGATAGAGTGAGACTCCATCTCAAAATAATTATAATAAAAAAATTAAAAATTGCATATGTGGCTCCCATTGTATTTGAACTAGATGATGCTACTCTAAGTGCAGTGTGGAGAAGGTGCTACAGAGAAGGCACAGTAGATGAGAACGTTTAGGAAGTTGTTTTTGTACTCCAAGAAAGAGAGGAGGAGGTAGCTTGAACTAAGATGATGGCAGTGGGAATAAAAAGAGTTGGATAAATTCAAGGTAAAATCAGCAGGACTAAGAGCTGCAGCAGATGCATCTGGATGGATGGGGAGCTTCATGTTGAAATACAGAACACCAGAAATAAATCAGCCTTGGTGATATGATTTGGCTCTGTGTCCTCATTCAAATCTCATCTTGAGTTATACTCCCATAATTCCCAGGTGTTGTGGGAGGGACCTGTTGGGAGATAATTTGAATCATGGGGACAGTTTTCCCCATACTGTTCTCATGGTAGTGAATAAGTCTCATGAGATCTGATGGTTTTATAAGGGGTTTCTGCTTTTGTATCTTCCTCATTTTCTCTTGCTGCTACCATGTAAGAAGTGCCTTTCACCTCCTGCCATGATTCTGAGGCCTCCCCGGCCACGTGGAACTGTAAGTCCAGTTAAACCTCTTTTTCTTTCCATTCTCGGGTATGTCTTTATTAGCAGTGTGAAAATAGACTAATATAGTAAATTGGTACCAGTAGAGTGGGGTGCTGCTGAAAAGACACCCAAAAATGTGGAAGCAACTTTGGAACTGGGTAACAGGCAGAGGTTGGAACAGTTTGGAGGCCTCAGAAGAAGACAGGAAAATGTGGGAAAGTTTGGGACTTCCTAGAGACTTGTTGAGTGGCTTTAACCAAAAGCATGATAGCAGTATGTACAATAAAGTCTAGGCTGAGGTAGTCTCAGAGGGAGACGAGGAACTTGTTGGGAACTGGAGCAAAGGTGACTCTTGTTATTTTTTAACAAAGAGACTGGTGGCATTTTTTCCCTGCCCTAGAGATTTGTGGAACTTTGAACTTGACAGAGATGATTTAGGGTATCTGGCAAAAGAAATTTCTAAGCAGCAAAGCATTTAAGAGGTGACTTGGGTGCTGCTAAAGGCATTCAGTTTTATAAGGGAAGCAGAGCAGAACATTTGCAGCCTGACAATATGATAGAAGAGAATAACCTGTTTTCTGAGGAGAAATACAAGCCACTACAGAAATTTGCATAAATAATGAGGAGCCGAATGTTAATCCCCAAGACAATAGGGAAAATGTCTCTAGAGGTCTTCACAGCAGCCCCTCCCATCACAGGCCCAGAGGCCTAAAAGTAAATGGTTTCGTGGGCCTGGTCCAGGGTCCCCATGCTGTGTGCAGTCTAAGGACTTGGTGCTCTCTGTCCCAGACACTCCAGCCATGACTTAAAGGAGCCAAGGTACAGCTTGGGCTGTTGCTTCAGAGGGTGGAAGCCCTAAGCCTTGGCAGCTTCCACGTGGTGTTGAGCCTGTGGATGCAATGAAGTAAAGAATTGAGGTTTGAGGAACCTGCACCTACATTTCAGAAGATGTATGGAAATGCCTGGATGTCCAGACAAAAGTTTGCTGCAGGTTCAGGGCCCAGATGGAGAACCTCTGCTAGGGCAGTGCAGAAGGGAAATGTGGGGTTGGAGCCCCAACACAGAGTCTCTACTGGGACACTGCCTAGTGGAGCTGTGAGAAGAGGGCAATTGTCCTTCAGACCCCAAAATGGTATATCTGCCAACAGCTTGCACCATGCAACTGGAAAAGCCACAGACACTCAACACCAGCCCATAAAAGCAGCCAGGAGGGGAGCCATACCCTGCAAAGCCACAGGGGCAGAGCTGCCTGAGTCCATGGGAACCCCCCTCTTGCATCAGTGTGACCCAGATGTGAGACGTGGCATCAAAGGATACCATTTTGGAGCTTTAAGATTTGACTGCCCTGCTGGATTTCAGACTTGCAAGGGGGCAGTAGCTCTTTTCTTTTGACCAATTTATCCCATTTGGAATGGCTGTATCTACCCAATGCCTCTATCCTCATTGTATCTAGGAAGTAACTAACTTGTCTCTGATTTTACAGGCTCATAGGTGGAAGGGACTTGCCTTGTTTCAGATAAGACTTTGGACTGTGGACTTTTGAGTTAATGCTGCAATGAGTTAAGACTTTGGGGAACTGTTAGTTTTGAAATGTGAGGACATGAGATTTTGAGAGGCCGGGGCAGAATGATATGGTTTGACTCTGTGTCCCCACCCAAATCTTATCTTGAATTGTACTCTCATAATTCCCATATTATGGGAGGGACCTGGTGGGAGATAATTTGAATCATGGGGACAGTTTCCCCTATACTGTTCTCGTGGTAGTGAATAAGTCTCAAGAGATCTGATGGTTTTATCAGGGGTTTCTGCTTTTGCATCTTCCTCATTTCCTCTTGCTGCCACCATGTAAGAAATGCCTTTCACCTCCTGCCATGATTCTGAGGCCTTCCTGGCCATGTGGAACTGTAAGTCCAATAGAACCTCTTTTTCTTTCCAGTCTCAGGAATGTCTTTATCAGCAGTGTGAAAATGGACTAATACACCTGGCAAAAAATATTTTGAGCTCAGATTGGGATGTATTGAATGTGCATGCTCTGAGATACCCAAGCAGACAAATGTCTCAAGTAGGCAGTTGCCTATCTAGATCTGGAGCTCAGGTGAGATATTTGGGCAAGAGATTTCAATTGGAACGTTATTGGGTTATGGACAGCATAAATGAGATTCATTAAGAAGAAAGCAGCCCATGAGAAGTGGCCTCGGACCTAGACTTGGGAAATGGGGCAGGGAAGGATAACCTTGAAAAAGAGGGTTTAAAGGACAGACTAAGTATATGGGCTCATACTAGCAAAAGGAGAGAATGTTTAAGAAAGGAGTGGCCAGCTGGGTGCAGTGGTTCACACCTGTAATCTCAGCACTTTGGGAGGCCAAGGGGGGTGAATCACCTGAGGTCAGGAGTTCCAGACCAGCCTGGCCAACATGGTGAAACCCCATCTTTACTAAAAATACAAAAAATTAGCCAGGTGTGGTGGTGCGTGCTTGTAATCCCAGTTACTTGGGAGGCTGAGGTAGGAGAATTGCTTGAACCTGGGAGGTGAAGGTTGCAATGAGCCGATGAGCCGATCAGCCTGGTGACACAGAAAGACTTTGTCTCAAAAAAAAAAAAAAAAAAAAAAAAAAAAAAAAAAAAAAAAAAAAGAAAAAAGAAAAAGAAAGGAGTGGCTAATTTCTTCTGCTCTGAGAGGTTAAATAACATGAGGACCAAAAATTGTCTGGGGGAGTGAGCAATGCAGTGGTCCCTGGTAACCTTTGCAAGTGCTGTTTGGATGGAGTGATGGGGTGGAAGTCAGACTGGAATAGAGGGAAGACTGGGTAAAAGGAGAGGAGATAGAGAGAGAAGGTACAGAAAACTCTTTAAAGGTGTTGGGCTGTGAAGTGGAGAGAGAGAGAAAGAGAGAAGCTTGAAAGAGACCAAAAATATTTTTTGCTTGTTGTTCATTTAAAAATAAATATGGAAAACTTGAGCATGTGTGAATATTGGTAGGAATGGTCTGGATAAGATGGAATAGTAAAACACGAGAAAAGGGAGGGATAATAAGCAGAGCATCTAGATAACATCTACATAGGACAAGTGGGTACCAAGCATCCTGGGAGGTCCCCCTTCTACTGTGGTAGGAGGGTGGAGGGGGTGTGTGGGTAGAAGTTCAGGTCTGGGAAGTTAGAATTTCTCTAGATGGCTTTAATTTTCTCTGTGAAATAAGCAATGAAGTAATTCCTGGAAAGGGTGTGAGGAGGCAGAGGCTGCTAGTGGCTGGACAAGAGTGGAGTAAGCTTGAGAAAGCATTGCAGGAATTGCAAGAGAGCTGGCTCAAGAAGTGCAGTAAAGTGCCTGGTCTCTAAGAAGGCAGGTCACAGGGTTCTTTTAGGTTGGGGGTTTTGTCATATATGGGACGTAAGGAAAAGAGACAGTAGTGGCTCCAGAATTTCTATTTGGTAGAGCTTTAGAAGAAGCAATCTGATTTGGGGATAGGAGGGCTTGAAGCATCTTGTACAGTATTTTATGTTAGGTATATTAAGAAAACATCAATTGTTCATATAGAAGAACAGGGAAGATGTAGGAAAATTGAGAATGAGGTAAAGCCTTCTCCTGCAATCTTGTGTTCACCAACACCACTGGAAAGAGAGTTTCTGGTTTGGCAAGGGTGATATGGAGATTCTGAAGCCCGGGAGCTCTTCCAAAAGTCAGTAGGAAGGGCTGTGCACTGTCTGAACTTCCCTGAAGTAGTTCATTCCAGCATACCTGGCAGCTGGCATTCATGTTCAGACCATCTGGTGGCAACACTCAGGATATTTTTTTCCCTATAAAAAGGGGTCAGATATCTCTCTTTTGCAATTAGCAATTTGGGGGCCAAGTATGACTCCCTATAGTATACTATGAGAATGGGAAACCCAGGGATCTGCTGATTCTTCTACTGTGAGCTCTAACTTGAACCAAGTGTTTGTCTGAGAAGAATGGAGGTAACAAATGGATTGGAGAGAGGAGGGATCAGTGGACTCTGATCAAGATGTAGGAAGTTTGAATGAGTCGTTTTGAAGGCTGGTTAACTGTAGGTAATGACAAAGTCCAGGGCGTGGCTGAAGTGGCATAGAGGAGAAGATCCCTGCAGAGGAGGAGGTAAAGGAACTGAGCAGCCAGGGTGTTGGGTAGGTAATCTTTGGGAACACTGAAGGCATTGGGTCTCCTGGAAGATCTTGAGAAGAAGAAGACTCTGAGCAGGTCTTAAAGTCTTCAAAAAGTAAGAGGAGTAACTAGGAGGTCAGCAGATGGTGACAGAGGTTGAAGGGCATGAGGACAATGTGGTCCAATAGCATAAGACCAGAGCCTCATGGGAACTGGTTTTCTTACACCATGTTGCCCAGGCTGGTCTCAAACTCTTGGCCTCAAGTGATCTGCCCAGATGGACCTCCCAAAGTGCTAGGATTACAGGTCTAAGCCACCACACCTGGCCTATTTTTAGTTAATTTTTTTTTTCTAAGACAGAGTCTGGCTCTGTAACCCAGGCTGGAGTGCAGTGCCATGATCTTTGCTCACTGCAACCTCTGTCTCCTGGGTTCACGTGATTCTCCTGCCTCAGCCTCCTGAGTAGCTGGGAATACAGGCACCTGCCACCATGGCTGGTTAATTTTTGTATTTTCAGTAGAGATGGGGTTTCACCATGTTGGCCTGGCTGGTCTGGAACTCCTGATCTCAGGTGATCCACCCACCTCAGCCTCCCAAAGTGGTGCGATCACACACGTGAGCCACCGTGCCTGGCTATTTTGAGTTTTTAAAGGAACCTCCATACTGTTTTCCATACTGGCTGTATTAATTTACATTCCTACCAACAGTGTACAATGGTTCCCTTTTCTTCACATCCTTACCAGCTCTGATATTCTGTCTTTTTGATAAAAGCCATTCTGACTGGGTGAGATGGTATCTCATTGTGGTTTTAATTTGCATTTCTCTGATGATTCATGATATCGAACATTTTTTCCTATACCATTGGCCATTTGTATATTTTCTTTTAGGAAATGTCTATTCATATCTTTTTTTCCCTTATTTTAATCAGGACTTTTTTTTTTTTTTTTTTTTGGCTATGGAGTTGTTTGAGCTCCTTATATATGCTGGTTATTAATCCCTTGTCAATGGATAGTTTGCAAATATTTTCTTTCATTCTGTGAGTTGTCTCTTTACTTGGTTGTTTTTCTTGCTGTGTGTAAGCTTTTTAGCTTGATAAAGTTCCATTTGTTTATTTTTGCTTTGATTGTCTGTACTTTTGAGATCTTATGGAAAAATTCTTTGCCCAGACCAATGTTCTAGAGTGGTCCCTAAAGGTTTCTTCTAGAACTTTCATAGCTTCAGGTCTTAGATATAAGTCTTTAATCCATTTTTATTTGATTGCTGTATATGGTAAGAGATAGGAGTTTAGTTTCATTCTTCTGCATATGGATATCCAGTTGTCTCAGCACCATTTATTGAAGAGACTGTGCACTCCCCATTATATGCTCTGGTGCCTTTGTCAAAAATTAGTTGGCTGTAAATGTGTGGATTTATAGCTGGGTTTTCCATGCTGTTCCATTGGTCTGTGTGTCTTTTTTTAAATGCCAATATCATGCTGATTTTGTTACTATGGCTTTGTAGTATATTTTGAAGCCAGATAGAGTTATGCCTTTGGCTTCATTCTTTTTGCTCAGGACTGCCTTGGCTATTTAGAGTCTTTTGTGGTTCCATATAAATTTTAGGATTGTTTTTCTATTTTCGTGAAGAATGTCATTAGTCTTTTCATAAGGATTGCACTGAATCTATAAATTGTTTTGGGTAGTATTGTCATTTTAACAATATTAACTCTTTCAATACATGAGCATGAAATATCTTTCCATTTTTTGGTGTGTGTTCTCTTTAACTTCTTTTTCCAGTATGTTATGATTTTTCTTGTATGGATAAATGAAATTGCTTTCTTCATTTCTTTTTCAGATTGTTCACTGTTAGTATATATAAATGCTACCAATTTTTTTTTTTTTTTTTTTTGGAGACAGGGTCTGGCCCTGTCATCCAGAATGGAGGGCAGTGATGTGATCTCAGTTCACTACAACCTCCACCTCTGGGGCTCAAGCAATCCTCCCACTTCAGCCTCCTAAGTAACTGCAGGTGCATACCACCATTGCAAGGTAATTTTTATATTTTTTTGGTAGAGACAAGGTTTCACCATGTTGCCCAGGCTGGTTTTGAGCTCAAGCCATTTGCCTGCCTCTGCCTCCCAAAGTGCTAGGATTATGAAGTAAGCTACCGTGCCCAGCACCACTGATTTTTTGATTTTGTATCCTGCAGTTTTACTGAATTTGTTCATTAGTTCTAATAGCTTTTGTGTGTATGTGTGTGTGTGTGTGTGTGTGTGTGTGTTTAGTTTTTCCTAAATATAAGATCATGTTATCTGTGTACAAGCCAGATTTGATTTCTTCCTTTCCAACTTGGGTGCCCTTGATTTCTTTCTCTTGCCTAAATTCTCTCACCAGTACTTCCAGTATTATGTTGAATAAAAGCTGTCAAAGTGGGTATCTGTGTCTTGTTCCAGGTCTTAGAGAGAAGACTTTCCATTTTCCCCCATTCAGCATGATATTGGCTGTGGGTTTGTCATATATGGTGAGTTATATTCCTTCTATACCTAGTTCATTGAAGCTTTTTTATCATAAAATGATGTTGAATTTTATCAAATGCTTTTTCAGCATCTATTAAAAAGATCATATGGTTTTCATTCTTGGTTCTGTTAATGTGACAAATCACACATATTGATTTGCTTACGTTGAACCATTCTTGCATCCCTTGGACAAATCCCACTTGATCATAGTGAATGATCTTTTTAATGTGCTGTTGGATTCAGTTCGCTAGTATTTTGTTGAGGATTTTTGTGTCTATGTTCATCAGTGATATTGACCTGTAGTTTTTGTTGTTGTTGTTGTTGTTGTGTCCTTCTCTGGTTTGGGCCTCAGGACAATGTTGGTTTTGTAGAATAAGTTTGGGAGAATTTCCTCCTCGTCAATTGTTTTTGAAGACTTTGACTAGAATTAGTATTAGTTCTTTAAATATTTGGTAGAATTTAGCAGTGAAGCCATCAGGTCCTGGGGTTTTCTTTGAGATAAACTTTTTATTATGACTTTGGTCTCATTACTTGTTATTGGTTTATTGAGGTTTTCTATTTATTCACAATTCAGTCTTGGTAGGTTGCATGTGTCTAGGAATTTACCCATTTCTTCTAGGTTTTTCAATTTGTTGGTGTATAATTGTTCATACTAGTCTGTAATGATTCTTTGTATTCTGTGATATCAATTGTAATGTCCCCCTTTTTATTTCTAATTTTATTTATTTCTTTCTTCTTTTTTCTTAGTCTAGCTAAAGGTTTATTGACTTGATCTTTCAAAAAGCCAACTTTTTTTTTTGTTGGTCTTCTATATGGTTTTTTAAAGTCTCAATATTATTTATTTCTGCTATGATCTTTATTATTTCTTTCCTTCTATTTTTGGTTGGTGTGAAAGTTAATACTGAGTGTCAACTTGATTGGATTGAAGGATGCAAAATATTGATCCTGGGTGTGTCATGAGGGTGTTGCTAAAAGAGATGAACATTCCAGTCTGTGGACTGGGAAAGGCAGACCCACCCTTAATCTGGGTGGGCATAATCTAATCAGCTGCCAGTGGGCTAGAATATAAGCAGGCAGAAAAATGTGAAAAAGAGAGACTGGCCTAGCCTCCCAGCCTACATCTTTCTCCTGTGCTGGATGCTTCCTGCCCTCTAACATTGCACTCTAGGTTCTTCAGTTTTGGAACTCAGACTGGGTCTCCTTGCTTCTCAGCCTGCAGACAGCCTATTGTGGGACCTTGTGATCATGTGGGTTAAAACTTAAAAAACTTCCCGTCATATATACATACATATTTTAAATATATATATGTGTGCATATATATACAAATATTCTATTAGTTCTGTCCCTCCAGAGAACCCTAATACAGTTGGTTCTTGCTTTTCTAGTTCCTTGAAGTGCATCATTAGGTAAATTTATTTGATGTATATTTACTTTCTTGATGTAGACATTTATTGCTATAAACCTCCTTCTTAGTATTGCTTTTGCTCTCTTATAGATTTGGATTTGTTATATTTCCATTTTCATTTGTTTCAAGAAATTTTAATTTTTTCTTCTTAAGTTCTTCATTGTCATTCAGGAGCATGTTTCATTTTTATGTGTATGTGTAGTTTCCAATATTCCTCTTGTTATTGACTTCTAGCTTTATTCCATTGTGGTCAAAAACAATACTTGATATGATTTCTCCTTTTTTGAGTTTGTTGAGACTTGTTTTGTGGGCTAAAATATGGTAGTCTCTGGAGAATGTTCCATGTACTGATTCAAAAGAATGTATACTCTGCAGCAGTTGGGTGAAATGCTCTGCAAATGTCAGTTAGGTCTATTTGGTCTAATGTGTAGTTTAATTCTGATGTTTCCTTGTTGATTTGCTGCCTGCATGACTTGTCCATTGAAGTCCCTTACTATTACTGAATTGCAGTCTATCTCTCCCTTGAGCTCCATTAGTATTTGCCTTATATACTTTGGTGCTCTGGTATTGGGTGCATAGATATTTATAATTGCTATAGCCTCTTGCCAAATTGACCCCTTTATTATTATATAGTGTCCTTATTTGTCTCTTTTTATAGTTTTTTACTTTATTTTATCTAAGTATAGCTACTCCTGGTTTTTTTTTTTTTTTTTGGTTTTTACTTACATGGAATATCATTTTTCATCACTTCACTTTCAGTTTATGTGAGTCTTTATAGATGAGGTGGGATTCTTATAGTTGGATCTTGTTTCATTATCCAGTCATTTTATGTCTTTTAATTGAAGAATTAAATCTATTTACATTTAGTGTTATTATTGATAAGGGCTTACTACTGCTATTTTGCTGCATGTGTTCTCCATTTTAAACTCCTTTCTTACTGTCTCCCTTTGTGGTTAAGTGATTGTTTTGGTAGTATGTTTTAATTTGTTGCTTTTTATTTTTAGTGTATTTATTATAGGTTTTTGCATTGTGGTCACCATGAGGCTTACAAAAAATGTTTTATAGATATAACAGGTTATTTTAAAGGGATGACAATTTATCTTAGATCAGAAAAAAAGAATAGAAACAAAGAACAAACTAAAAAAACCTTCTATACTTTAACTCCAATACCCACCACATTTTGACTTTTCTCAATTTACATGTTTTTATATTGCCTATCTCTAAATAGGTTGCTATAGCTATTATTGTTTTTCATATACTTGCCTTACAGGTTTCCTACTAGAGTTTTGAGTGGATTGCATACCATAATTATTGCACTGGAGTATTCTAGGGTTGTTTTTGTACTAGTGGGTTTTATACTGTCAAATGTTTTCTTTTGGCATGTTATTGTTTTTTTTTCTTTCAAATTGAAGAACTCCCTTTAGCATTTCTTGTAAGACAGGTCTGGTGGTTGTGAATTCTCTTAGCTTTTGTTTGTCTGGGAAGAGTTAATTTCTCTTTCATATTTGAAGAACAGCTTTTCCAAATATAGTATTCTTGGGTGGCAGGGTTTTTTCAGAACATTGAAAATGTTGTTGCACACCCTCCTGGCCTGTATGGTTTTCGTTGATAAGTCTGTTGCCAGATGAACTGGAGTTTCTTTATATGTTACTTGGTTCTTTTCTCTTGCTGCTTTTAGGATCCTCCCTTTATTCTTGACGTTTGGGAGTTTGATTATTTTATGCTTTGACGTAGTCTTATTTGGGATGAATCTGTTTGGTAGTCTCTGACCTTCGTCTACATGGATATTTCTATCTTTCTCGATTTTTGGAAAGTTTTCTGTTACTATTTATTTGAATACGCTTTCCATCCCTTGCTCTTGCTCAACTACCTCTTGAACAACAATACATTTTAGATTTGGTCATTTCCATGTTTTTTAGGTAATCTTTATTCTTGTTCAATCTTTTTTCTCTTTTGACTGTGTGATACTGAATAGCCTATCTTCAAGCCAACTGATTCTTTCCTTTGCTTGATCTATTCTGCTGTTGAGAGCCTCTAATAAATTTTTCATTTCAGCAAATGTATATCTCGGTTCCAAGATTTCTGTTTGATTTTTAAAATTATTATTTCAGTCTCTTTTTTAAATTTCTCTGATAAATTTCTGAATCACTTTTCTGTGTTATCCTGAAGGCCACTGTGTTTCCTTAAAATTGCTATTTTGAATTATTTGTCAGAGAGGTCGTGTATTGCCATCTTCTTAGGGCCTGTTACAGGTATCTTGCTTTGTTCAGTTAGGGAGGTTTTGGTTCCCTATTTGCTGTTGTTCTTTGTGGATATACATCTATGTCTTTGCATTGAAGGATTTGTTATTTATTCCAGTCTTTTCTGGCTTGTTTTGGTTTTTACTTGGTATATTTGCCTAGAGATTCCTTGTAATTTACTTGTTAATTTCTTATTTCCCCCACCACTAAGTTGCTGCCTCCTTTTTGATGCTAGATGATGCCTTAAGCACAGGTTTGCCTCAGCTCTAGCAAAGAATCAGAGTGCTGCGAGTCCCAAATGAAAGAAGTCCCAATGGGGGTATCTTGCCAGTGTGGGAAGGCTGGCTAGAGGTTCATGCCCAAGGGACCTGTGGAAAGTACTTCCTATAGTTGGTGCTGCTCAACAGTCACTCTGATCTGGCATCTCCTTAGGCTTAATTACAGAACAGAGTTTCCTGGGCTAGGCAAGGTAGTCCCACCTCTCACCTTGTCTTTTGCTGTTTGCAGGGATGTTTCTCTCTTTAGGCACTTGTGATGTTTTCTGTGGGTTGAGGCAGGTACAGGTCTCCTGCTAGGGAACTCAAGGTGATGGGGAAGCTGATTGTCTACCTCTATCTCACTTTTTCCAGGGTAGAAACTGTGAGTTGGGAGGAATTTTTCCCATGCTTCATGACAGGCAGATTGTGGGGAGCGGCATCGTGGATGTAGAAATCTGATTCTCTTAGTCTATTCCAGGCTTTTTCACTTGTCTGTGGCCCCCGGAACTGACTCATCCTCATATTTGAGTTCTGGGGTATTGCTGGTGATAATCTCTGCACTGTCTATTTGTTTTGAGTTTTCTGTGGACAGGAAAATGAAGCCAGTATGCCACCATTTTGGAACTGAAATTCTCCAAAGTGTACATTTTAAGTCGCTATGATAAGCGACTCTTATAGGCCAAATTCTTTTAAACATGACAAGTCTTAAAAATCAAGTATCCACAGATTCTTTAACACAAAATATTAATATAAATACTAATTATACATCTTCCAGAGGTTGCACCTAGAAACTTTTTGGAGTGAATAAGACTGTCCATATAATTGCCCAATAGGACAGCAACCTTGCAGGCTTTGAAAGATTCTTACTCACCCACAGGAAATGATTACATCATTGTATGTAATTTGGGGAATTCCTTCTTAGATACTTGGCAAGCGATATTGGGTGAGAAGCTGACAGGACTCTTGTCTATGACTCTGACCAGTCCACACTGAGCTCTAGTTATACTTAATAATAGGAACTGAATGAAAAGAAAACAGTGGCTACACAGCTTGTTCCCGACTTTGAATCATATCATGACTCATTGTTTTTCCATCTACATGGAAGTTGGCAACCCCTACACAGACTGGCATACCACAAAGAGAGAGAGAGAGAGGGAGAGAGAGAGAGAGACAGAGAGAGACAGACAGACACGCAGAGTCTTGCTATGTCTTGCCCAGGCTGGAGTGCAGTGGTGCGATCTCAGCTCACTGCAGCCTCTGCCTCTCGGGTTCAAGCGATTCTCCTGTCTAAGCCTCCCAAGTAGCTGGGAACACAGGCCTGCACCACAATACCCAGCTAATTTCGTATTTTTAGTAGAGATGGGATTTCACCACGTTGGCCAGGCTGGTTTCAAACCCCTGATCTCAGGTGATCCACCTGCTTCGGCTTCCCAAAGTGTTTGGATTAAGGCGTGAGCCAGGCTAAGATATTTTAACACATTTTCAAGGCGCTCCAAATAAGTTAGAACTTGATAAAATTCTGCTTTCTTTTCATATTCTTCTCTGAAGTGGTCTGAAAGGCCATATAACCCTTATAGATATTAAAATGATACCAGTCACTCATGGTTTTGCTTGACTATGTGGGTGAAAATAGTGCACTATATTTCTTCATTCCCATCTTTAAATGAAGTCAGCTCTTGTGCGGTGGAGGCAAGATGTCAGTCAAGGGGCCTGGTCTAGGCTTCTCTCCCCTGAAGTCTTGTCTCTGCAATGGCCACTTCAGATGTTTATACTCCATTCCCCCGGGCCTAGCCCATATTCTGAAAAGGCAAGGCAATCCACCACTCAACAAGTATTCATTGAGTGCCTGCCATGTTCTTAGTGATGAGAATAGTTCAGTGCATAAAAGAAAACAAAATCCCTGCCCCCATGGGATTTACATCCAGTCACACTTAGCAGACGTGTGTGAATCTGGAAGGACCTTTTCTATAGCCTGATAGAATTCTTACAACAGGTGAAAACTACTTGCCTTGTCTTCGGAAGTCTTGTGCATTTGGATCTATCCCTTAACAACTAACCTTGTCTATCATCCTCACAGTCTGACCCTTTACTTCTGGGATAGTTCATCAGAGACTTGAGGAAAAGTTTCTTTCTCTCTTTCTTTTTCCATTTTTCTAAATTTAAATTCATGAAATATATACAAGTTCTCTAAATTAAAAACAACAGGATATTTTACCGACTTTCTGTTCTGAACTAACTTAAAATTTATGTTTCTAATCCCCAGACATATGAACTAAAAAGCCTGAAATAAATATAGATCAGTCATGTGAGCTGACATATGAAGCAGTCAACTTTACTCTGAGGGGTTTTGGTTGATCTTTCAAGTTTCTAAAAGTATTTGGAAGTGGGAAGCACTGTTCTTCATATGAAATAAAAGGAAGAAAAAAAGACCTTACAGTCAGACTCATTGTCAAAAAACTAATATTAAGATAAGCTGAAGCAATCAAACAAGAGCATTTGCAAATCACTTGTTGGAGGTAAAGCTGGAAGCCTGTGCAGTTCAGGAAAATGGAAGATGAGATGGCTGAGATCCCATGAACAGACCAGGCCCAATAGAAACTATAATAACAACAGAGCTCAGTTACAGGAATTTTCGATGATGACAGAATTTTAAAGACATGCTTCTTCCTTTGTATTGACTAAAGATCTTCAGGTTGAAAGTGTCAAGATCTGCTTAATAGAATATCCTCTGTTGCAATATTCAAAATCATCAGGATACTTAGATCTCAGTGAAAAATTGATGGTTGAAGAATAACTGAAGTATTCAGTCCATAAGGAAGCCTGAAGCTCCCTACACACCTTGAATTTCATGCTAAATAATCTACAAGTTCTGGAAAATGCTGCTTACTCTAGAAAAACTGACTAACCTTGATCTTGGTCAGCATATACTTGGTTCTTTACATATCACTTATCAATGTTCAGAAAGGGAAGAATACTTGAACTTATCCAATACAAAAATTCACAATTTAACTAATTGTTTTCCAGATACGACGCTTACTAGATGTGAGCATTGTAAACTTTTATTTAGCTGCAACTTAAAGAAGTTTACATTTTCAGATATGTGTTGAAGACTCTCCCAGATGCTTTCTCCCTCTTTGAGAAGAAGCAGGAAAAGAAAACTTTCTCTAAAGGGCAACTTGACTCTTTTCACACACTGAAGACTTTGGAAGCTGGTGGCAACAACTTCATTTGCTCCTGAGAATTCCTCTCCTTCACTCAGGAGCAGCAAGCGCTGGCCAAAATTCTTATCGGTTGGCCAGAAAACTACCTGTGTGACTCTCCATCCCATGTGCACGGCCAACAGGTTCATGACGTCCGTCTCTTGGTGTTGGAGTGCCATAGGGCAGCACTGGTGTCTGGCATGTGCCGTGCCCTGTTCCTGCTGATCCTGCTCATGGGGGTCCTGTGCCACCGTTTCCATGGCCTGTGGTACATGAAAATGATGTAGGCCTGGCTCCAGGCCAAAAGGAAGCCCAGGTAAGCTTGCAGCAGGGACATCTGCTATGATGCATTTGTTTCTTATAGTGAGCGGGATACCTACTGGGTGGAGAACCTTATGGTCCAGGAGCTGGAGAACTTCAATCCCCCCTTCAAGTTGTGTCTTCATAAGCGGGACTTCATTCCCGGCAAGTGGATCATTGACAATATCATTGACTCCACTGAAAAGAGTCACAAAATTTTGTGTTTTCTGAAAACTTTGTGAAGAGTCAGTGGTGCAAGTATGAACTGGACTTCTCCCATTTCTGTCTTTTTGATGAGAACAATGATATTGCCATTCTCCTCCTTCTGGAGCCCATTGAGAAGCCATTTGCCTTAGTCAATCTGGGCTGCTATAGCCCAAATGCCAATAATCTGGGTAGTTTATAGATAACAGAAATTAATTTCTTACAGATCTAGAGGCTGGCAAGTCCAAGATCAAGGTGTTGGCAGATTTGGTATCTGGTGAGGAATTCTTCCAGGCTGAATTCCAGAAGAATTCCAGTGTCTTCTCACTGTGTTCTTACATGGCGGAAGGGGTGAGGGAGCTGTCTGAAGTTTCTTTTGTAAGGGAACTAATCCTGTTCAGGAAGCTTCTGCCCTCATGACCTAATCACCCACCAAAGGACCCACCTCCAGTACCTCACATTGGGGGTTAGGATTTCAATAGCTGAATTTCAGGAGGACACACGCCTTCAGTCTATGGCTAGGATCATTCCCCAGCACTTCCGTTAAGCTTCAGAAGATAATTAACACCTAGACCTTTCTGGAATGGCCACTAATGAAGCTCAGCAGGAAGGGTTTTAGTTAAAGAAAAATTCTAGTTTTTAAAAGGAAGATATATACAACATGAAATACTCTCAGTTTTCAGAACTAGGTTCTATGTTAACTTACAAGTTTAGTACTATTATTTTGCATAGGCAGTATTTTTGAAATGTCTTCAAAAATTACAGACATATTGACATCTGTTCAGAGTAAAAAAATTTTGAAGAATGTATGTTCATGTATAAAGATCTGTAAAATAATGCAGGATTTCTGACATATTTTCATTAAGTGGTTTTTTGTGGATGAGTTTGTTATTATTTTATTTGACAATTACAAAATACTTTATGTGAAAAAGACATAGACTCTGTGTTTTGTTTTTTTGAAACAGGGCCTCACTCTTATCTCCCAGCCTCAACCACCTGGACTCAAATAATCCTCCCACCTCAGCCTCCTGAGTAGCTGGGGCTACAGGCACAAACCACCATGCCTGGCTAATTTTTGAATTTTTGTAGAGATGGGGTCTCCCTATTTTGACCAGGCTGGTCTCAAACTCCTGGACTCAAGTGATCCTCCTGCCTTGGGTTCCCAAAGTGCTGGGATTACAAGTGTGAACCACTATGTCTGCCTTGTGTTTTTGGATAACTTTCGGATAACAGTTTAGGATTTCAGTTAGATGCTCAAAACTATGAATATATACAATGAAAGTTACCCTTTCCCCAAATATTAATACATTTCATATGCCGTGTTGATTTTCTAACTTTAATCAACATTTTTTTTTTGGTAGAGAGTTATAGGAGGTGTTATATCTAGATACAGAAGGAGATTTGGAGTCTAACCTGGGATTTGGAGTCTAACCTGGGCCACATGTTAACTGTGAGCCATGCAACTCTGGGCAAGTTCTCTAATCACTTTAACCAAAGGAATAATAATATCAGAATTATTTATTGCATGTGTTATTGTAAGATTCAGATGAAATAACAGATGTGAAGGTGCTTTGAAAATGTCAAGAACTAGGCTGGGTACAGTGGCTCACACCTGTAATCCCAGCACTTTGGGAGGCCTAGGCGGGTGGATCACTTGGTGCCAGGAGTTTGAGACCAGACTGGTCAACATGGCAAAACCCTGTCTCTACTAAAAATACAAAAGCTAGCCAGGCATGGTGGTGTACGCCTGTAATCCTACCTACCTGGAAGACTGAGGCAGAGATCTGCTTGAATCTGGGAGGTGGAGACTGTAGTGAGCCGAGATTGCACCACTGCACTCCAGCCTGGGTGACAAAACAAGACTCTATCTCAGGAAAAAAAAAAAAAAAATGTCAAGAACTGAACAAGTATAAGGACTGTGTCTGAGTTGGATGTGCTAATAGCTTTGTGGACTGTGTACAACCACCTTCAGTATACGCAGAGGACACTGATAATAATTTGTGGCTAAACAAATGATTTCTACTTGACTTTGCCAGAATATTCTAATTGACTTTGGGATTATAGAGCAATAGCATCAAAATTCATCTTAGGCAGTTCAATTAAGGAAGAGAAATAGAGAAAAAACAAATTTTTAGTTTCAGGAGAAATAATTTGAAGGAAGTTTTCTTGTGTCAGAAATCATAAGGTAGAGAGCTGGAGATTTGGAATTAATAAGAAAGCATTTTCAGCCAGCTGGACAACCTGATGGTCAGGATGAAGAAAAATAGTAACATAGTGACCTGTATACAAAAACCTCTCAATTTCATGTTTATGTCTATTGATTAAGTTTCCCTGATGTTCCAACCATCAGAGAGGATTAGGGATGTGGAACAGAGTAGGAGAAGCAGCCCTAGATTTAAGGTAAAATTCTGGTTTCAAATCTCAGTTCTGTCATACATAATACAATTCGTATGACATTTTCTTGTGTAAGGGAGGAACAAGGATGCTTGCTCTGCTTCATATCTCACTTTGTGAAAATCAAATGTAATTATGAATATAAAAGGTAGATTATTAATATTAAGGCAGTTGAATTTTAAAAGCTTGTTTTCTTCCCTTATACGTATTCCTAACCGTGGAGACAGCTAGGTTCTGTGGCAATGAAGAAAATTGATCAATGACTGTGTTTGGTATTACTTTGGGAAATAGGGATGGAATGGGGGCAAGGAAAGGACTTAGCTTCAAACTGTAGATAGAAGTGGGAAGCCCAGATCTTTTCATGATGAGAACTCGGATGGAATGTACGTGCTAGAGATGGTGCCCCAGTAAGGACTGTCACAGGATTGAGGAAAAAAAATCCGGGGCTGTCCTTATCTGTTCCCTTAGGCAAAATCATTCTGTGTTAGTCTGAGGGTGACTGGTGAACCTATTTTAATGCAGGAGAGCACAGACTTCTGGGTGGAAGCGGACCCTGGAGATGTACTGGCAGGTGAATAGAGTGTGGAAAAGCGGGGAAAGGAGAAGTGTGATTCACGAGCCTGAATTTGGGCTTCCATGGATGGAGAAGCATCAGGAGTGGAGTTTAAAGACGGTGTGTTTCAGGTGATGTGAGGTCCTGGATACCCGAAGCGTCAAGAAAATACTGGTTGGGCACGGAGCCTTCCCTCTGATTGCCATTCCCACGCAGGCCTCCTCTGGCCTCTCGCTTCGCTTTTCCCTGACTGGAACCTCCGCCAAGCCCCCAGCTCTCTTCTTCGACCCAGCCTTCCACGGGGCAGCGATCCGGGCAGGACCTGCCTCTGGCCTGTCGCAGCCTAGCTCACGGTCCGGGCGGGAGCCTGCCGGGAAGCGCCGCTGCGGTGGCTCGCTCTGGGCCACCTGCCTGGAGCGCGGCGCGAGGTCCAGCGCTCCCTCCTGCTGCGCGGCGGCGCGCGTGCACTGTGGAAGGGGCGTTCCCGCACCCCAGAAGGAGGGGGCGCCTGGCCGCGCGGACTTTCCCTTTCGCTTACTTCCTAGTCCCGGGCAGGTCGGCTCGGAGGCAGCGAGAAAGCTCAGCCAGGCGGCTGCTCGGCGTCCTCCCAGGTAAGTTGCGCGCGCCGCTAATGGTCTCTCTGCACCCCTTCCTGGGGTCGGGTCCGGAAGGGGCGGAAGGGAACCGCGGCCCGGTCACGGACTCCGGGGACCCCGGGCTCCTGCTCGGTTGCACCTGGGCTCCTAGCTCCTGTCCGGGCGGGGACGGCGGGGAGTGCATCAGGCCCCCGGGATGCCGGTCCTTCTTTGCGCCGCCGGGTGCGGGAATGTGGACACTAGCGAAGCCGGCTCAGGTTGGCCCTCGAGAGAAGCAGGAACTACACGGAAAGGGAGCCCGCGGGTCCTGCGGAGCCCGAGGTCCGGACCCCGTGAGTGCAGTGCCAATGGGCTGTGGCTGGGCGGAGCGCCCTTCTAGCCTTGCAGGCCCCTGGGGGTCGCCGTGGTACCGCCTGGGCTCCGGGCTGCTGGCCGCCACCTCCCTCGGGAGGCCCCGGCCCGGCCCTCCCGCTTCCCTGATTCCCGGTAGGGTCGGCCCCCCCCACCCCGCCTCTTGGCCCCTCTTGGCTCTGAGCGTGGATAACAAAGATTGGGTAAAGGCTTTCAACGAGCCAGTGGAGTTGAATGCTAGCGGCTAGCGTCTCGCGGGGGTTGTGTCCTCTCTCACTGGTTACTGCTAGGATGGAGCTTGGATTTTGGTCACTGTGGCTCAGAGGTGGGAAAGGTTCCGTGCTCTGGGTCTGTCCAGGACCCTGGCTCCCTAACCCAAGTCTGGCCTCTGCTCCCTGGCAGGCTTCACCCCACCTCTGAGTTCCTTCATTCTTAGGATGTGCGAGTTAGGTCTCTGATTAGAAAACAACTTACAGCGTTTAAGCAAAGTCGAATTCTTCAAGTAAGGATGCTTTGAAGTGCCCTTTATAACTTCTTCAGTTTCTATAAATATGAACTTGTATTTAGAGCTTAAATGCAAGCCAGGAAAGTCTTTTTCCTGTTTGAAAGAGAGAGAGAAAAAGAGAGAAAGAGGTGATCGGAGGTGGTGGGTGGGAGAGGAGAAAGAGAAGGAGAGTAATTGTTCTGGGTGTAGACAACTCAGTTTGCTGAGATGACTTTAATCTTTTGACTCTGTTATTAAGATTTTTACCAAAGATCAACTGTAGATATGGTGGCCTGACTTGAAGGGACAGACCAAACAAAACACAAAACAAAACAAACAACAACAAAAGCAATAGCAGAAAATATTGGAAAATGATTTATTCACCAATATTTTAAAGTTTCTTCCTGTTCTAAGCAAAGAACATCTTTAAGTTCTTTATAATGTACCCATTTTACATTTACAAAAACTGCCAGAAGTTGACAGCTTGTTTTGGGAGTTTCTAAGCTATCAGTTAATTTTTGGGGGGTACAGTTTTATTGATAAACTAATAGAGGAAAAAAAATCTAATGGAATACCCCCAAATTTAAAAGAAGGCAAGAAAAGAGAGACAATAGAACATAAAACAAATGGGACAAGAATAAAGTACATAATTGTCACAGTCCCTTTGGTGCTGCTGTAACAAAATACCTGAGACTGGGTAATTTACAAAGAACAGAAATTTATCCATTCATGGTTCTGGAGTCTGGGAAGTCCCAGACTGAAGGGCTGCATCTGGTGAGGGTCGTCAGGCTACATTATAACATGATGGAAAGCATCACATGGTGAGAGAGAGCAAGAGAGGACAGAACTTAACTTTTATAACAAACTCATTCTGACAATAACCTGCTCCGTTGGTGATAATGTTAATCCATTTCTGAGGGTAGAGCCTTCATAACCTAATAACCTCTTACAATAACCCTTGTTATCTCCCTTGGTGATGACATTTCTGAGGGCAGAGCCTTCATGACCTAATAACCTCTTACAAAGTCCCACCTCTCAACACTGTTGCATCAAAGATGAAATTTCCAATACATGAGCTTTGGAGCACACATTCAAACCATAACAATAGTTCAATTACTTTAAAGCCCAAAATATCAGTAATTATATTAAATGCAATTTAATATATCAGTAATTAAATGAAAAAGACTAAATTTTATGATAATCAGACTAATATTGTCAGACTAGACTTCAAAACAACCCAACAATCATATGCTGTTTACAAGAGACACATTTATGGATACTAAAAGGTATAAAGTGAACAGATGTAACCATTTATCAAAAGAAAGCTGTCATGGCAATATTACTATTAGACAAAATAGAATTAGGAAAAAAAGTAAAAAAGTCATAACTGTAGATAAAGAGAAACATTTCACTAAGTTAAAGGTTTCACTGAGAAGAAATAAAAATTCTGAATTTATAAGTACCTATAATAACACAACATTAAGAAACTAGAAAATAGAAAAAGAATAGAGCCAAATTGACAGAACTAGAAAAATATAGAAAAATAGAAAATTCATAGAAAAATCCACAATCATAGTGGGAGATTTTATCATACATCTCTCAGTAACTGATAGAAAAATCAGACAAAAGATCAGTAAGGATAAAGAAAGTGTGAACACAATGTAGTTGACATAAGGAACCTATACTACTTCCAACAGCTGCTGAAATCACAGAACGTACTTAAAATCTGACCATATACCGGCTCATAGAGTAAATTGCAATACATTTTAAAGAATTTAAATCATACAGAATATGTCTTCTGACCATAATGCAATTAAAATAGAAAAGAACAGAAAAACTTATAGAAAATTCTCATATATTTGGAAATTAGTAAATACATTTCTAAATAACCCATGGGTCAAAAAATAATCAGAATGAAAATCAGAAAATATTTTTAATGAATTATGAAAAAAATTACATATAAAAACTTGTCAGATGCCCTAAACTACTGCTTAAAGGAAACTTATAACCTTAAGTGCATATATTAGAAATGAAGAGTGACTAAAAATGAATGAGCAAGCAAATACCTTAAAAACAAGAAATGGAATAGTAAAATAAATCCAGAGAAATCGGAACAGGGGAAATAATAATATAACAACAGAAATTAATGAGCTAGAAAATAGAGGATCTATCAAGTCAGAAGTTGATTTTTTGAAAATGCTAATAAAAATGACAAACCTCTAGCAAGACAATAAAAGCTGGTACAAATAACTCATCTAAGGAATAAAATTGAGGACCTATCTTTTGTTAATGACATAAGCAGGAAGCCATTAGCCTGAGACTGTCTATATACTTTTAGTTGTTACATAATAAACTGCAACCTAACTTAGTATACTACATAAACAAACTGAAACCTTACTTAGGAGTAATTTTTTTTATAATTAATAGCCAAATTTCTACCAACCATAAATAGCCAAGCTTTAGCCAGTCACAGGCAGCCAGCTGATCAGACTATGCACAAACAAGGTAAATGCCTATTACACCATGTGCAAATAAGACAGACTTCTAGCTGAAGCAAATCAGGTGATTACTATGCTCTTGTGTTTGGCCTATAAGAGCTCACTGCTCACACTGTTGGGTGCTCTCTGAAACTTCTGCGAATCTGAGTGCTGCCTCATTCATGAATCATTCTTTGCTAAAATAAACTCTGTCAAATTGAATTTGTCTGAAGTTTCTCTTTTAACTGTTGCAAGCAGGATCCAAAGGAGACCTATAGTGACCCTCAGGAGCTCGTAGTGACCACGTGAAGGTACCTGCGGGGCTCATTGTGCCCATTGCCCTTTCACTGCAACTGGTAGTTGTGGGTAAGTTCCTGCTCAGACTTGAGTGCTATACATTTGCATTTTCAGCTGTCTGACTTTATTTGAGCAGTTATTTGACTGGATTGGCTCCAGAATTGGATTGGATTCAGTGAAGAAACTGAAACTGGACTGGTGCTCTAGGAGGCCTCCAATAGATAAGGTTACTAGAAGACAGGGAATCATGGGCTTATCTGGATTTAAGGAGTCTACAACTCCTCTATCTGCAACTCCAGCTGATTTCATTTATAAGAATTATGGACCAAGAACCTGTGCTTTTCTAGAGAAATGTGTGAGCCTTACTAAAGGTAACTTAGAATTACAGTGGACTGCCGAGACCAGCTCAGTTGTGGAGACCCTATCCCAGCAGCACTAGAGGAATTAAAGACACACACAGAGAAATATAGAGTGTGGAGTGGGAAATCAGGGGACTCACAGCCTTCAGAGCTGAGCGCCCTGAACAGAGATTTACCCACCTACTTACTGACAGCAAGCCAGCGATAAGCATTATTTCTATAGATTATAGATTAACTAAAAGTATTCTTTATGGGAAACAAAGGGATGGGCTGAAACAGAGGGATGGGCTCGGGCTAGATATCTGCAGCAGGAACATGTCCTTGAGGCACAGATTGCTCATGCTATTGTTTGTGGCTTAGGAATGCCTTAAGTGGTTTTCTGCACTGGGTGGACCAGGTGTTTCTTGCCCTCATCCTGGTAAACCCACAACCTTCAGCGTGGGCATCATGGCTGTCAGGAACATGTCACAGTGCTGCAGAGATTTTGTTTATAGCCAGATTTGGGGCTAGTTTATGGCCAGATTTGGGGGCCTGTTCCCAACATGTCCCCCTTTTTTGTTCTGCAAAGCAATAAAAGCAAAGGCAACTTTGTCACGGTGGGCTACTTCTCGCAGGAGTCAGGATTCGCATCTGCGTACTATTCAAAGACAAGCAACACAGATTAAAAGCACAATCATCATTGAAATCACAGAGCCTCCAAGTGTCTTTATTTTAATGGGTTAATTGCTGCTAATCTGTCTGCAGCTCCTTCAAGCACTCCAGTTCCTGGCATTAAGGTCAGGTGTGCCTGGGATACTTTAAATATTTGTTCTTTTAATTTTGCAATATCCAAAGACAAGTTTATAGAGTGTCCTTCTAGATGCTTTTTTTTTCTTTCCTGAATTTTGATCTTATTTAAGAGCCATTAATAGTTTCCACAAATCCTTATGTTTAGCTCCTACAGCGGGCCATATCATTTGAGAGTGAGGTGCCACTATACCTTCATGTTTCCAGATAATAGGAACTCTTGCCATATTTCTTACTATTTCTACCATCTGACCATTTTGTTTAGACCAGCTGAACATAGTGTGGCCATGGGATGCAGACTGAGAGGTGCAATTTAAGCTGAACATCCCCTTAGGGAACCAATCAATAATGATTCCAGAGGAATTGTTGCACAGCACCTCTGCCTGTTCTGCAATGCAGTCTTCCCAAACAAGTATGTTCATTATTTCTGGCCAGGTCCAATTCTGTTTACAAATAGGTTTTTGAGGACGGTATGCTTCAATTATAAAAACAGATTTATTGTGGTAAATACTGAGATAAGAAAGCATGTGTAACTGTGTCATAGAGTGATTACATCCAGGCATTATTGCCAGCCAAGATTGATAAATATGGCCAATAAGTATAATTGTTCTCTGTGTCAGCCCTTATTGAAGGAATACTCATGGCAATGGTGATCACCACTATCATAGCTATCATTAAATTACTCATTGTGACTGGTTGTCCTGCTTTCCTCAGGTTTTCTTCCACCATCTGTGACAGTTTCTTGATCTGTCCCCAGGTAGGTGGCTGTGTTCGATGGTTGTTGCTCATGATAGTTGGGGTCCTCCTTAGCATCATTCTCGACATGGCTCCAACCAGGGGGTCCTCGGGGTCCTCCCAGAATCTCTTCTTTGGCATCTGGCTCATAATAAAGTTTCAGGTGTCTTGACGGTGTCCAAATCGGCTGTTGATTCTGGCCTGGAGAAACACAAGCATAACCTCTACCCCAAGTTATTATTTTACGTATTTCCCAACTTTTTGTTATCAAGTCTCTCCGCCAAGCCAGTTGTTTTGCTTCTGTCTTTGCAGCTGGTTTCTGTAGATGCTGTTCAGCTGCTGATAGCATCTGGCCTTTTAAAAAAATTTGAAGTCAATAATGCTAGATTCAGTTGTACATGGGGTGTCCGGTAATCCCTGTTTCCCCCTTTTTGCTTTTGCAACTGCTGTTTCAGGGAGAGATTCATTCTTTCTACAATGGTTTGTCCTTGAGAATTATATGGGATGTTAGTAATGTGTTTAATATTCCATATAGACAAAAATGTAGCTAGAGCTTGGCTAGTATAGCCTAGGGCATTATCTGTTTTAATAGAAGCTTGGAATGCCCATCACTGCAAAACACTGCAAAAGGTGACACTTAACACAGGCAGAAGACTCTCCTGATTGGCGTGTAGCCCAGACAAGGTGAGAAAAGGTATCCACCGATACATGTACATAAGCTAGTGTCCCAAATGAGGGAACATGTGTGACATCTATTTGCTAAAGGTAATTAGGTTCCAATCCTCAAGGATTAACTCCTCCTGTAAAAGATGAGGAATGCACCATTTGGCAAGTTGGGCATCACTAGATAATAGCTTTAGCTTCTTTCCAGGTACCATTGTATCTGCGTTTGAGACCAGAGGCATTAACATGTGAAATTGTGAAAGTGTCTAGCATTAGATATTGCAGCAGCTACTAGGTGATCAGCCATATGATTCCCTTCAGTTAAAGGTCCTTGAAGAGGCGTATGAGCCCTAATGTGAGTGATTAAAAAGGGTGCATTCTATTCCTAACTGCTGTTTGCAATTGGGTAAATAAAGTCGTCAGTTGTTCATCTGTATGAAATCATAACTGAGCATTTTCAATTAATTGTGTGGAATGAACCACATATGAAGAATCAGAAATCACAAAAGCAGTCAATATCTCAATTACAGCTACAAGCTCTGCTTTTTGAGGTGAAGTATAGGGCATCTGAAAAACTTTACCTTTCGATCCAGAATAAGAGGCTTTACCATTACTAGACCCATCTGTAAAAACATTCTCAGCACCTTCAATGGGTTTAAATTTAGTTATTTTAGGGAGAATCCAATTAGTTAATTTCAAAAATTGAAATAATTTTGTTTTAGGAAAATGATTATCGAGAATACCCACAAAGTCAGCCAAATGGGTTTGCCAAGTAAGACTATTTATAAAAGCTTGCTGTATTTATGCCTTCGTGAGGACAATAATTTTTCCAGTATCATATCCATGTAATTTAACAATCCAAGTTCTCCCATTTCTTATCATCATAGCGATTTGATCCAAATAAGGAGTTAGAGTCTATGAATTAGTATGTGGAAGAAAAAGCCACTCTACAAAGTCCTGCTCTTGTACAATAACACCAGTAGGTGAATGCTGAGTTGGAAAAATTAGCAAATCTAGGTTCTTTTCTGGATCTATTCTATTTATTTGAGCTTTATGGACTTGCTTTTTGATTAGCTGCAGCTCTGCCTCAGCTTCATTTGTTAATTGCCGAGGGCTAGTGAGACTAGTATCTTCTCTAAGGATAGAAAATAGATTACTCATGGCATAGGTAGGAATGTCTGGAGCAGGTCTTATCCAATTAATGTCCCTTCATAATTTTTGAAAGTCATTTAATGTTTTTGATTGATCCCTATGTATGGTTACTTTCTGTGGCACAACAGTAGTGTCATTTACTAAGGTCCCCAAGTAGGAGTAAGGAGTAGTAGTCTGAATTTGGTCAGGAGCTATAATTAAACCGGCATGAGAAATCAAGTTTTGCAAGTGATCATAACATTGCAGTAACATTTCTTGAGTGGGGGCAACACAAAGTATACTGTCCATATAATGAATAATGTAACACTGTGAAAATTTTTTATGAGTAGGTTCAATTGCTTGCCCTACATAAGTCTGGCAAATTGTTGGACTGTTTAACATGCCTGTGGCAATACTTTACAATAAAAATGCTTTAGCAGGCTGCAGATTGTTTACTGCAGGAATTGTAAATGGAAACCGTTCAATCTTGCTCGGCTAAGGGGATAGTAAAGAAACAGTCTTTTAAATCTATGACTATTAAAGGCCAATTTTTTGAAATCATAGCAGGAGAAGGCAGTCCTGGCTGCATGTCCCCATAGGTTGTATAACTGAATTAATGACTCTTAAGTCAGTTAACATTCTCCATTTACCTGATTTTTTCTTAATTATGAAAACTGGAGAATTCCAAGGGGAAAATGTTGGAGCTATGTGTCCTTTTTTAATAGTTCAGCAACTAAGTCCTCTAAAGCCTCTAGTTTATCTTTACTTAGCGGCCATTGTTCTATCCAAATTGGCTTATCTGTTAACCACTTTAAAAGTATAGGTTCTGCAGGCTTAACAATGGCCACCATCAAAAATGATATCCTAAACCTTGGTGGGAACTTTATCTTTCCATTTGAAGCATTTCCTTCAAAACTTGCAAATTTTTCCTAGTCCCATACCAAGGACATACCTCATTTCATGCATCATATATTGACTTTGAGGGCTATATAATTATTCTGGAATTAGAACTTGTGCTCCCCATTGTTGTAATAAATCTCTTCCCCATAAATTTATAGGTACAGAAGTTATAATTGGTTGAATCAGGTTGTCCACTGGGTCCTTCACAATGCAAAATATAACTACTTTGATATACTTCAGGGGTTTTACCAACTCCAACTATGTTAAATTGATCAGGTTGATTTGGCCATGCAGACTGCCAGTGCTGTAGAGAAATGATTGAATTGTCCGCTCTTGTATCTACCAAACCTTTAAATTTCTTTCCCTGAATAGTTATTTCACAGGTACGACGTTTATCAGTAATTTGATTCACCCAATAAGCTGCTTTGCCTTGTTTATTTGTGCTTCCAAATCCTCTTGTTCATTTAATTTCGCTTTTCGCCGTTTCCACATATGACATAATCAGGAGCTGTGCTATATGCTTTCCTGGCTCTGCTTTCTAGGGAACAGAAGTAGATATAACAATTTGAATTTCCCCATTGTAATCTGAATCAGTGACTCCTGTTTGTACTTGTACTCTTTTTAAATTTAAACTAGACCTACCTAGAAGTAATCCTGCCATCCCTGCTAGCATCATCTAACTGGAGACAGCAACCTTCTTTAACAGTCCCATTACAAAAGGAGAACCTGGTCCATATTGATTAATACCTTGTTTAAATTCTGTGAGTAATTTAAAAGGAAAAGGCTCAAATGTAGCTATGACATTTCCCTGTTGATCTGGGGGGTGTATTCTAACAGGGAACTGCCAAGCCTCTATATCACCCTCTCTTCTAGCTTGCTGAATTCCTGGCTGAATAGAACTGAGAGCGGTCGCTCGAGGTGCTATTCAAACAGTCACTGGGGCAACTACTTTTTGCCCAGTGTCCTCTGGAAAAGAAAGATCTGGAGGGTCGGGCCACTCTTTTTCTTCAAAATAATGAGGGCATGCAGAAGGGTAGGGACAGACCTCTCCCTCTTTTGCCACTTTAGCTGGCAAACAAACCTGCTCTGTCACCTCTTCTGTTACTTCATTATACTTTCCTTCCTCCTCATCATTAGTGTGAAAAGGTTCCAAGGTGGAACGAACCAGAGCCCACACTTGTCCCATTGTTACCCGGATGCTTCTGAGTTCCCCTTCTTACTCACCACAGGGTTTGCTTAAGAGTAGTACTTGGGTGTCCTCCAGCTTAGTTCCATGTTTTCCAACTGTCGCTCTGGTGAGCCTTTGACCTGGTTTTGAGCCCCCACGTTGGGTGCTGCTTGACGAGACCAGCTCAGTTGTGGAGATCCTAACCCAGCAGTGCTAGAGGAATTAAAGACACACACACACAGAAATATAGAGTGTGGAGTGGGAAATCAGGGGACTCACAGCCTTCAGAGCTGAGATCCCCAAACAGAGATTTAACCCACGTATTTATTGACAGCAAGCCAATGATAAGGATTATTTCTATAGATTATAGATTAACTAAAAGTATTCCTTATGGGAAACAAAGGGATGGGCCAAAACAAAGGGAAGGGCTCTGGATAGATTATCTGCAGCAGGAACATGTCCTTAAGGCACAGACCACTCATGCTGTTGTTTGTGGCTTAGGAATGCCTTGAGCAGTTTTCTGCCCTGGGTGGACCAGGTGTTCCTTGCCCTCATTCCGGTAAACTCACAACCTTCAGTGTGGGCATCATGGCCATCTCGAACATGTCACAGTGCTGCAGAGATTTTGTTTATGGTCAGTTTTGGGCCAGTTTATGGCCAGATTTGGGGGCCTGTTCCCAACAGTGGACAAAGAAGAAAAGCTTCTTAAGGCAAACAGGCACATCTTTTTTAAAGCTACAATAGCTAGACAAACCAAAACATACACAAGATGTTTTGCGTATGTTTTACTTTTGTATTTTTATTTTTAATATTTGTGGATACATAGTAGGTGTATATATTTATGGGGCACTTGAGATATTTTGATACAGGCATACAATGGATAATAACAACATCACGGTAAAAGGGGTATCCATTACCTCAAGCATTTATCCTTTCTTTGTGTTATAAACAATCCTATTAAACTTTTAGTTATCATAAAATGTACAGTAATTATTGTTGACTGTATAACCCTATTTTGCTATCAAAGAATAAATCTTATTCATTCTATCTAACTATATTTGTGTACTCATTAACCATCCCAATCCCCCTCCAACTACACTTCCCAGCCTCTGTTAACCGCCATTCTATCTACTCTCTTATCTCCATGAGTTCAATTGTTTTAACTTGTAGTTCCCACAATTAAGTGAGAACATGGGATGTTTGTCTTTCTGTTCCTTATTTTATTCCACTTAACATAATATCCTCCAGTTCCATCCATGTTGTTGCATGACAGGATCTCATTCTTATGGCTTAATAGTACCCCATTGTATATATGTACCACATTTTCTTTATCCAGTCATGTGTGGACAGACACTTGGATTGCTTCTAAATCTTGGCTACTGTGAATAGTGCAGCACTAAACATGGGAGTGCAGATATCTCCTTGATATATTGATTTCCTTTATTTTGGGTCTATATCTAGCAGGGGGATTGCTGGTCATGTGGTAGCTCTTATTATTAGTCTTTTGAGGAACCTCCAAATTGTTCTTCATAGTGGTTGTACTAATTTACATTCCCACCAACAATGTACAAGAGTTCTCTTTTCTCCACATCCTTGAAGCATTTTTATTGCCTGTCTTTTGGATAAAAGCCATTTTAACTGGGGTGAGATGATATCTCATTGTAGTTTTGATTAGCATTTCTCTGATGATCAGTGATGTTGATCTGTTTTCATATATCTGTTTGCCATTCATATGCCTTCTTTTCAGAAATGTCTATTTACATCTTTTGCCCATTTAAAAAATTGGATTACTAGATTTTTTTTCTTATTGAGTTATTTTATCTCCTTATATATTCTGGTTATTAATCCCCTTTCAAATGGATAGTTTGTGAATATTTTCTCCCATTCCGTGTATTGCCTCTGCACTTTGTGGATTATTTGATTTGCTATGCAGAAATTTTTTAATTTGGTGTGATCCCTTTTGTTCATTTTTGCTTTGGTTGCCTATGCCTGTGGGGTATGACTTAAGAAATCTTTGCCCAGACCAGTGTAATGGAGAGTTTTCTTAATGTTTTCTTTTAATAGTTTCATAGTTTGAGGTCTTAGATTTAAGTCTTTAATCTATTTTGTTTTTATTTTTGTATATGGCAAGATATAGGGGTCTAGTTTCTTCTGCATATGGATATCTACTTTTCCCTGTACCACTTATTGAAGAGACTGTCCTTTCTGCAATGTATGTTCTTGACACTCTTATTGAAAATGAATTCACTGTAGATGTATGGATTTGTTTCTGTGTTCTCTATTCTGTTCTATTGTTCTGTGTGTCTGTGCCTGTTTTTATGCCAGTACCATTCTGTTTTAGTTGCTATAGCTCTGTAATATAATTTTAAGTCAGATAATGTGATTCCTCCAGTTTTGTTCTTTTTGCTTAGAATAGCTCTGGCTATTCTGGGTCTTTTGTGGTTTCATGTAAATTTTAGGATTATATTTTATTAACATACTTTTGTGAAGAATGTCATTGGTATTTTGATAGGGACTGTATTACATCTATAGATTACTTTGGATAGTAGGGACATTTTAACAGTATTGATTTTTCCAATCCATGAACATGGAATATCTTTCCATTTTTTGGTGTCCTCTTTAATTTCTTGCATCAGTGTTTATAGTGTTTCTTGCATCAGTGTTTATAGTTTTCATTGTAGAGATCTTTTACTCCTTTGATTAAGTTTATTACTGGGTATTTTATTTGTAGCTATTGTGAACAAGATTACTATCTTGATTTCTGTTTCAGATTGTTCACTGTTGGCATATAGAAATGCTACTGATTTTTGTATGTTGATTTTGTATACTACAGTTTCACTGAATTTGCTTATTACAGAGAGATTAAAGGTCGTTGAGTCTGTTACTAAATGTGTTTTCTGTCACATTGAAAAATTATACCATGAGAAGGCACATGCTTCTAGAAATTACAGCTCATAGATATGTAAATGTACAGAATGCTGGTGTGACAGTTCACAATTGTTTACTTTCTAGTTTTCACTGAAAATTAAAGTTACTAAGGGTAAAGCAATCCCAGCACTGTAGGAAGCTGAGGCAGGATGATTGCTTAATGCCAGGAGTTTGAGACCAGCTGAGGCAAGATGATTGCTTAATGCCAGGAGTTTGAGACCAGCTGGGGCAATGTAGAATGACCTCATCTGCAAAAAAAAAAAAAAAAAAGAATTCTAATTAATATATGGTACTAGAATTACCAGAAATAATAAGGGAAACAACTCTGAAAAGAAGGTAAGATGTGTTTTGGGTAAGAACAACTATAAAGTATGAGGGGATGTTTGTTTTGTTAAGGAAAAAATAAAATAATATTTGTCCCAAAGTAGAATGCCTGGTTGTTAAGACAATGAGAAAGAGAAAGAGTATAGAAGAAAAACTGAATGGGTATTAGAAAGTTGTAGAAGGTTGTGGGATAGGAATACTGGGAAGGGAATTTTATATGTGATCAAGCTAAGATTTGAAGAAAATTCTAAGTTTGTTTTTTTTTTTTAAATTGAGCATTAATATCAAAAAATACTGATACAGAACTAGAAATTTGTCCTCTATGTTAAAACAACAAGGTTTTCTTGGAGTATTGGTCTGTTCTTAATAAGAAATTGAAAGACTTTTCTTTACCTGCTAAGTAATTGGCCTAGGAAATGCGATTCTGTGTTTTATCAAGATAATTTATTGTGCTTCATGTTGTCTTTATTAGATCTTTGACTGCCTCAGAGACCTGAGTCCACCCTATTAAAAGAGCAAGAGTTTCTACAATTATGTGGCTTTCTTTATTTGCCTTTGAAGTCTTTTACCAATCACTCTATTTAAATGAATAAATATTGCTTCATAGAGACCTGTGATCCTATTTTAATCAAATATTTTAAACCTTTTGATATTTTTGACATCTCAAAATCAAATTCTAATTAAAACCTTTTGACGTTGAACAAACTTTGGAAGCTTCTAGATGGGCTTCTGGAATATCTCAAAAGAAATTGTTTTCTCTCCTGATTAAAAAAGAGAGATGTTAAACTAATTAGGCTTATTTGATATGTTATATTACATGGGAAGCATTGTCAAATTGTAAGTGATGCTGAACTTTCTTTAAGTCATATTGTATGGGTATGTTATTAATGTATGCTTCGGAAATAATATAAAATTCTTAGAAACCAGATAGTCATGGTATAACACTATCAGCCAAAATTCTAATTATCATGAAATATTATACGTTGTAGAAGTAATACAATTTCCTTATCAATTGCATCATTGTGAACTCTCATCATATCTTTAACCAAGTCCATTTTAAGCCTTGTCATCTACAAAGAGTTACTTTTTTTACACTGGTACTTTCCAGAACACTGTGAAAAACAATTATATAAAGTGTGTGGACCTATAGACAAACAACCAATCAAATCATAAAGTGTTCTTTTAAAAGATTCGTGGAAAGGACTCTGACAAGTATAGGTTTCTGATAACTTTAAGATCATACTACTGGACTGGGTAAGAATTTCCAGAACTCTAGTGAAGAAATGGATTGGTTCATAAAACTGCCAAACCAACATCAAGCAGAATCAGAATTAATTGAATACCAGGGAAATGCTTTGGCAGATTTTCATGCTAAGTCAGCTAGTACTGAAATTGTTAAGATATGCAATTAGAGGCCGGGCGCGGTGGCTCAAGCCTGTAATCCCAGCACTTTGGGAGGCCGAGACAGGCGGATCACGAGGTCAGGAGATCGAGACCATCCTGGCTAACACAGTGAAACCCCGTCTCTACTAAAAAAAATACAAAAAAAAACTAGCTGGGCGCGGTGGCGGGCGCCTGTAGTCCCAGCTACTCGGGGGGCTGAGGCAGGAGAATGGCGTAAACCTGGGAGGCGGAGCTTGCAGTGAGCCAAGATCTGGCCACTGCACTCCAGCCTGGACGACAGAGCGAGACTCCGCCTCAAAAAAAAAAAAAAAAAGATATGCAATTAGAAAAACACCATAAGATTTATCTGAATTAAATTATCTATGATAACCTATTTAAACGAACAGCATCATGCACCTGAATTGGAGAAACAAAACTGATATTTAAAAGGATATAAATTTAGTGTTAAATGTGGCCTCATGGATCAGACAGCTATCTGGTCCTTTCTGAGTCCATATAGCTGCCATCATTAAAAGTTCTGCACTCTGACTCATCATAGACTAGATAACATGAAATTATGGAAAAAGATTGGTGTTATGACTGTTCTAAAATTGCTAAAATGGCTTATAATCAATGTTTGGTTTGTCAAATCCACAATTTTTATAAGACAATAAAAACCTCAGTTGGTACATTTCTACTATCCACTGGACTATTTGAACATTTACAGATGGATTGCATTCAGTTGCCTCATTGGGAATCTGCAGGAAACTTAGGTATGCTGGATATGTCATGTTGAACCAAATACTAATATGCTTTTAAAAATCTCCTAATTCACCCTATAACAGATTTCAACTGATATTCCAAGGTGACTGCCTATTCAGATTGAACATCTGGTCTTTCTATAGGGTTAGGCTTTTTGAGTCACATATTCAGATTTCGTGTTTAAAGCTAACAGTAGACAAAACATAGGAGAGGCTTTACAGTTAAATTCTTCCAGAAACTGAATAAGAAAACCAAAAGGAGAGATAATTAGATAGTTTGTAGACGAATTCATAACCCTAATTCTCTAATTGTTGGTAGCCTCCATTGATGACAATTAATAGTGGAGCCTTAGATAAATACGACTATTGCTTCCCTGTTGATGACCCCTGTAGCACACAGTGGGAACAGGGAACAGGGAACTGTCTCTTGTGCCCCTCCAGCATATGTTTTTATCTGTGAAGGATTTAACTGTCAATCATAGGCACAGGCAACTCCATGTCCAAATCAGTAGGAAATAAGAAGTCAGTGTGGATTAGGGATTCTAACAGGAACACTGTCACTCCATAACCAACTGGAAATTTGACATTATTCTGTACATCTTAATTTGCACTATGGTATAAAAAGGAACTTTCTAGCAGGTGCAGATCCTTCTAAATGGGTATCTTTTGTTCAAATGCTCCTTCCCTGGCTTGGAATAAATGTAAATGAGGTTATGATTAGAAATCCCTTTCAAACATTAGCTATTACAGCTGACTCTACTGCAAAGGCTATAGTTGCCCAGTGAAGTTCTCTAAATTCTCTTGCTAAAATTTCTTTAAATAACAGGATTGCCTTGAACTATCTGTTGGTTCATAGTGGGGGTGTGCGTGTGTGATAGGGGATACTGTGTATAATAGCTAATATATCCTACTGTACTTGCGTAAAGGAATCTGTTATAAAGAAAATGAAGTAAGGTATAAAAGTTGGAAAGAAGGAAACCATCATTATGTCTTGAGGATGATTGGGGATACAGAAAATGAAAAGAATCCACAAACTATTAGAATTACTAAGTTAGTTAAGCAAGGGTACTCAATGCATGGTCAGTATACAAAATTTAATTGAATTTTGACATATATGTATATGCCATATTATGTTAGATTGTTTTGCATTGCTATAAGGGAATACCTGAGGCTGGGTACTTTATAAAGAAAAGAGGTTTATTTGGCTTATGGTTCTGCTGGCTGTACAAGCATGGCACTTGCATCTGTCTGACCTTAGGAAGCCTTTACTCATGGTGGAAGAAGGGGCAGCAGGCATGTCACATAGTGAGAGAGGGAGTGAGAGGGAGGGAGCAAGAGTGAAGGGGGAGGTCCCAGACTCTTTTTAAACAACATGAAATCCTGTGAACTAACAGAGTGAGAACTAACTTATTACCATGAAGAGCACACCAAGCCATTCATGAGGGATACACCTTCATGACCCAAACACTTTCCACCAGCTCCTGCCTTCAACACTGGGGATCACATTTCAACATGAGATTTGGAGAGGAAAAATATCCAAACCATATCACATATATAAATATGTAAAACTATTTAAATGTTTTAAAAGTATCGAATAAGAATAAATCTTACAAAATATACTTAAGAACTTTAAGCAAAAACCATAAAATACTACTGTGATAAGTTAAAGAAGACCTAAATAAATGGAGAGATCTGTCATGCTCATGGATTGGAAGATTCAATACTGTAATGATGTGAATAGTTCCCAAATTGTTCTATAGATTCAATACATTGCCAATTAAAATCTCAGTGGACTTTGTTTTTTGGAACTGACAAGCTGATTCTGCCATTTATAATAATATTCAAAGGGGCAAGAATAACCAAGACACATTTGAAGAACAAGAAGGAGGAAGAAGAACGTATTTGAGGAAGAATAAGGAACTCTATTAAATATATATCTCCTAGATATTGAGGTATACATTTGAAATACATCTATTGCCTAGATATTGAGATATATTATACATTTAATATAGTGTGTTGCTGGTATATAGATAAATGAACATTGGATCAGAATAGAGAGCACTGAAACAAGATCTACCCCTATATGGACATGTGCCTATTGACAAATAAAATACTGTTGATTATTTCCCCAAGATGGTCTGTAAAAAATAGGTTAATCGAACATCCATATGGGAAAAAAGTGAATCCTTCTGCTACCTCAAATATCAACCTCAGGTAGACTATAGATCTAAAAGTGAAAGGCAAAGCAATAAAGATTTTAGAAAATAACAAAGAGAATATCTTTGTGAAAATACAGGAAATATTTTAAAAATAGGCCAGAAAACTCACTATTAAAATATATGAAATATAAGAACATCTGTTCATCAAAGTACTATAGTTTGAATAGTATGTCTCCTCCAAAATTCATATTGAAACTTAATCCCCATTGTAACAGTACTAATCCTAAAACGAAGTATTAAGAGGTGTGACCTTTGGGAAGTTACTAAGTCATGAGGGCTCTTTCCTCAGGTATGGGATTAGCATCCTTATAAAAGGGCTTGAGATTGAAGGTAGTGCCCCCTTGCCCTCTTGCATTCTCCCACGTGAGGACACAGCAACAAGACACCGTCTTGGAAGGAGAGAGAAGCCCTCACCAGACACCAATGCACATGCCTTGATCTTAGACTTTTCAGCCTCCAGAGCTATAGTAAATACATTTCTGTTTTTTATATATTATCCAGTCTCTGGTATTTTGTTATAGAAGCACTAATGGACCAAGACAAAAATATTCCATTATGAAAGTGAAAAGGCAACCACAGAGTGGCAGAAGCTTTTGGAGATGATGAATATGTTTACTTTCTGGATTTTGGTGATGATACCATGAGTGTATACATATGTATGTATACATAATGTGTACAAATTATGTACGTTGATTGTGTATAATGTACATAAGTTTCTTTGTATACCAATTATACCTTAATAAAGCTAAGGAAAAAAGCGTATCCAGAATAAATATGCATGGAATGGCCCATTTATTTAAAAAAATAAGAGGAGGGAATACGAAGCAGTGGTTTTGGTGCAAACATAAAAATTCTGGCTCCAACAGCATTTACATTCCCAAACCAAGCATATTTATGTTTTAATTCTTTGTGGCCATAAATTGTACAGCTCAGGCCTTTATAATCTCTCAGATTCTGTGAATGTGGGAAATTAGTTTTACCCATAAAAATGTTTTGTTCTTGGGGATAAATTTTTAAAAAATTTTTGCATAGTTAGCACACTGAGAAAATACAGACAAAGGCATACAGATGCAAGGAATGGGGTAGCTGAATAGAGCCAAAGAATGATATAGGGCCCGGAAGGTGGGCAAAGAGAAAGTTGTTGGGTTTATGGTTACAAGTAAACTAGCAGTTGTGGTACAGATAGTTTTATTTCCCCCACATTCATCTGAACAGCCCATCCAGACTTAAACACTACTTTCTGCATTTACTTCTAGGCAGGAAGACAGGGTTCTAATGGTGTGAGTCTCCTTCAACCCAACAAACCACCTAGGTCTGCCTGGAGTTTCCCACACCCCTCCTGCCTGCTAGTAATAGGTGCGAGGCAAGTCGATGCACATGCAACTTTTGTCTTTTGGTCCCAAAGCATGCTACTCCTGGAGTTTCCTTCAGTGAATGAGAACTATAGTTTGGTTCTGTGAGATATGTATGAATCAAGCGGGGCATTGAAGCAGAGAAAAGAAATGCTTAAATGTTAAGAAAGTTTGAAGTGCAGAAAAAGGTGATTGTAAATCCATATGGTTAAGCCTAACCCATTTCTTAAAAGGCTTGATTGCTCATTCCCCCATTCATTGATTTACTCATTCTTCCAATCTGTGTTATTGAGTCTTGCTCTGTATTTCCAGATGGTTGTGCTCTTAAGTACTGCATAGTGGTTGTATATCTGTGTTAGTGTTGCTGAATGTATCAGGGAATTAATTTTTTATCCTCATTCATTCGTTCCATTCGTCTGTTTCTCTCTCTCTCTCGAAAACATTTCTCAAGAATTAGAATTATGATATGCTGTCAAACACAGTGACTCATTTGAACCTCTTTTATTTGTAGGTTGAATCACTGGACAATGCCACATACTTTGTGGATGGTGTGGGTCTTGGGGGTCATCATCAGCCTCTCCAAGGAAGAATCCTCCGATCAGGCTTCTCTGTCTTGTGACCACAATGGTATCTGCAAGGGCAGCTCAGGATCTTTAAACTCCATTCCCTCAGGGCTCACAGAAGCTGTAAAAAGCCTTGACCTGTCCAACAACAGGATCACCTACATTAGCAACAGTGACCTACAGAGGTGTGTGAACCTCCAAGCTCTGGTGCTGACATCCAATGGAATTAACACAATAGAGGAAGATTCTTTTTCTTCCCTGGGCAGACTTGAATATTTAGACTTATCCTATAATTACTTATCTAATTTATCGTCCTCCTGGTTCAAGCCCCTTTCTTCTTTAAAATTCTTAAACTTACTGGGAAATCCTTACAAAACCCTCGGGGAAACATCTCTTTTTTCTCATCTCACAAAATTGCGAATCCTGAGAGTAGGAAATATGGACACCTTCACTGAGATTCAAAGAAAAGATTTTGCTGGACTTACCTTCCTTGAGGAACTTGAGATTGATGCTTCAGATCTACAGAGCTATGAGCCAAAAAGTTTGAAGTCAATTCAGAATGTAAGTCATCTGATCCTTCATATGAAGCAGCATATTTTACTGCTGGAGATTTTTGTAGATCTTACAAGTTCCGTGGAATGTTTGGAACTGCGAGATACTGATTTGGATACTTTCCATTTTTCAGAACTATCCACTGGTGAAACAAATTCATTGATTAAAAAGTTTACATTTAGAAATGTGAAAATCACCGATGAAAGTTTGTTTCAGGTCATGAAACTTTTGAGTCAGATTTCTGGATTGTTAGAATTAGAGTTTGATGACTGTACCCTTAATGGAGTTGGTGATTTTAGAGGATCTGATAATGACAGAGTTATAGATCCAGGTAAAGTGGAAACGTTAACAATCCGGAGGCTGCATATTCCACAGTTTTACTTATTTTATGATCTGAGCACTTTATATTCACTCACAGAAAGAGTTAAAAGAATCACAGTAGAAAACAGTAAAGTTTTTCTGGTTCCTTGTTCACTTTCACGACATTTAAAATCATTAGAATACTTGGATCTAAGTGAAAATTTGATGGTTGAAGAATACTTGAAAAATTCAGCCTGTGAGGATGCCTGGCCCTCTCTACAAACTTTAATTCTAAGGCAAAATCACTTGGCATCATTGGGAAACACCGGAGAGACTTTGCTTACTCTGAAAAACTTGACTAACCTTGATATCAGTAAGAACACTTTTCATTATATGCCTGAAACTTGTCAGTGGCCAGAAAAGATGAAATATTTGAACTTATCCAGCACGCGAATACACAGTGTAACAGGCTGCATTCCCAAGACACTGGAAATTTTAGATATTAGCAACAACAATCTCAATTTATTTTCTTTGAATTTGCCGCAACTCAAAGAACTTTATATTTCCAGAAATAAGTTGATGACTCTACCAGATGCCTCCCTCTTACCCATGTTACTAGTGTTGAAAATCAGTAGGAATACAATAACTACATTTTCTAAGGAGCAACTTGACTCTTTTCACACACTGAAGACTTTGGAAGCTGGTGGCAATAACTTCATTTGCTCCTGTGAATTCCTGTCCTTCACTCAGGAGCAGCAAGCACTGGCCAAAGTCCTGGTTGATTGGCCAGCAAATTACCTGTGTGACTCTCCATCCCATGTGCGTGGCCAGCGGGTTCAGGATGTCCGCCTCTCAGTGTCGGAATGTCACAGGGCAGCACTGGTGTCTGGCATGTGCTGTGCTCTGTTCCTGCTGATCCTGCTCATGGGGGTCCTGTGCCACCGTTTCCACGGCCTGTGGTACATGAAAATGATGTGGGCCTGGCTCCAGGCCAAAAGGAAGCCCAGGAAAGCTCCCAACAGGGACATCTGCTATGATGCGTTTGTTTCTTACAGTGAGCGGGATGCCTACTGGGTGGAGAACCTTATGGTCCAGGAGCTGGAGAACTTCAATCCCCCCTTCAAGTTGTGTCTTCATAAGCGGGACTTCATTCCCGGCAAGTGGATCATTGACAATATCATTGACTCCATTGAAAAGAGCCACAAAACTGTCTTTGTGCTTTCTGAAAACTTTGTGAAGAGTGAGTGGTGCAAGTATGAACTGGACTTCTCCCATTTCCGTCTTTTCGATGAGAACAATGATGCTGCCATTCTTGTTCTTCTGGAGCCCATTGAGAAAAAAGCCATTCCCCAGCGCTTCTGCAAGCTGCGGAAGATAATGAACACCAAGACCTACCTGGAGTGGCCCATGGATGAGGCTCGGCAGGAAGGGTTTTGGGTAAATCTGAGAGCTGCGATAAAGTCTTAGGTTCCCACATTTAAAGCCAGTCTTTGTCTAGTTGGGATCTTTATATCACTAGTTGTAGATAAGTTCATTCAGACATAATTATATAAAAACTACATGGATGTACCGTCATTTGAGGACTTCCTTACTAAAACTACAAAACTTCAAATTTTGTATAGGGTGCTGTTTTGTAAACATATGCCAGATTTAAAAATTGGTTTTTGGTTTTTCGTTTTTTCTATGAGATAACCATGATCATAAGTCTATTATTGATATCTGAATATAGTCCCTTGGTATCCAAGGGAATTGGTTGCAGGATCCTCGTGGATATCAAAATTCATAGACAATCAAGTCCCTTATAAGAGTGGCATAGTATTTGCATATAACCTATTTACATTCTCCTGTATACTTTAAATCATCTCTAGATTACTTATGATACCCAATACAATGTAAATACTATGTAAATAGTTGTACTGTCTTTTTATTTGTATTATTATTGTATTGTTATTTTTTATTTTCAAATTTTTTAAAACATACTTTTGATCCACAGTTGGTTGACTTCATGGATGCAGAGCCCATGGATATAGAGGGCCAACTGTAATCTGTAGCAATTGGCTTAGTTCATTAGGAAATAGCACAAATGAACTTAAGATTCTCAATGACTGTGTCATTCTTTCTTCCTGCTAAGAGACTCCTTTGTGGTCACAAAAGGCATTCTCTGTCCCACCCAGCTGTCACTTCTCTGTGCAACTGATCTCAAGAGCAACAAGGCAAAGTATTTGGGGCACTCCCCCAAACTTGTTGCTATTCCTAGAGAAAAGTGCTGTATATTTCCTATTAAACTTTACAGGATGAGAAATACCTAGAGGGTGTATTTTCATGTGATCTGGATCTTTCTGGCTATTTGATAGGTTTCTCCAGCCATAGTTACTTGAGAGAGTGACTACACAGCGCAAGGTACAGTAAATTATGTATTTCTGTAATTTAACAAAATAAATACTCAGTTTAGGAGAATTTGAAAGACAGTTCCCACATCTGGACTCTGGTCTTCCTCAGCCTCTATCTTTTGAGTTCTAGTTATTGTCCAATCACTCTAACTCTCAGTTCCTGTTTTTTAGTCTATTTCCCCAGCATCTTGTTGCTTTTTCCTTCTTTGAAAAGTCTTGTTTTTAATTCTAAAAAGGCCTTCCCTTTTCCCCCTTCTGAATATTTTTAAAAGTACATGTGAGTTAAATAGATTTTTAAGCAAATATATACCTAGAGGTTCCTCATAGTGACTCAAAAATAGTTTGATACACAATAATTTAAAGGTGGATACTATTACCATGTGTTAATTTTGCAATCTAGGCATAATAATACCACACATTAAATTTTGATGCAACGTTCTTTGGTAAGAGCTATTTGCTGATTCTATGCAACTTTCTTCTTAAGCTGGGAACCACGTGAAAGGAAGTGAGCCTTCTTTGACCCCTGCTCAATTCTCAACCAGAACTGGGTTTATGTGGTTAATTGGGCACTGGAGTCAGAAAGACCTGGGTTAGTAGACGTGTAATCTTTGGCAAGTCACTTGACATGACCTAAAAAGTTTTTGTGTCTTTAAAATAGGGAAGATGATCTCTATATCCTAAGGTACTGAGAGTATGAAATGTAGGAATGTAAGTAAACCATGAGCCTAAGCTCCTTGATTCCCATTTTCTCTGGAGGGGTGAGGAGGGCAAGAGTACCACGCCTAAGAGAATGGGCACCATGGGTTCGTGTGTGGGGTGAGGATGTCTGTAGTAGATGTTAGCTATTATTATTATTATTTTCCAAGAAGATATTTCATTCCCTGATATATTATGGCTTGTAAATGGATATTTTTCTGTTGCGGATACTAGCAGGGATATAAGGGATCCTGCTGTTTGCAGAAAAATACCACTAAGAAATATGCTCATTAAGTGCAGAACAAGCTTGTCCTTGGGGAACTCACACAGGGCTGCTGCTGTTTCATGCAACCTCCCAGAAGAGTGTTATGGAAGAAACGGTAGCCAGCCTAAAAAAAATCAGGCCCAGTGTAATCCCAGCACTTTGGGAGGCTGAGGCAGGAGGATTGCTTGAGCCCAGGAGTCAGAGACCAGCCTGGGCAACATGGCAAAACCCTGTCTCTACCAAAAAATACAAAATACTAGCAGGGCATGGTGGCATGTGCCTCTGGTCCTAGCTACTCGGGAGGCTGATTTGGGAGAATCACCTGAGCCCAGGAGGTCCAGGCTGCAGTGAGCTGTGATTGCACCACTGCACTCCAGCCTGGGTGAAGAGCAAGACACTGTCTCAAAAAAAAAAAGTTTAGAAGAAGGAAACTTGAGGAGATTCCACAGACACCAAACACAGCAATGGACTTTCTGCTTTACTTCTCTGTTTCCTACATTAAGCACCATGTTAATTATGAGAACCAGGTAGATTTAACATTGACTTGATCTATATTTAATTTCAAGAACTTAAAATAGCAACTGAAACAGCTTCGCAGTTAATTGATAGATTTAAAATAATCTTTAAAAAATAATCTTTAGGACGGGCGTGGTGGCTCATGCCTGTAATCCCAGCACTTTGGGAGGCTGAGGTGGGAGGATCACCTGAGGTGATGTGGTGCCTATTCACATTAAAGGTGGGTCTTCCTCTCCTGGTCCACTGACTCAAATGTTAATCTCCTCTGGCAACACCCTCACAGACACACCAGAAACAATAAGAGCTATCCAGGCATCCTTCAATCCAATCAAGTTGACACCTAGTATTAGCCATAATACTCTCCAATCTTTTTTCAGTGTGTGTATACACACTACTTTACAAAATTGGGATTAGATTGTAAATACTTAAACTTTATAAAGAAAATGGCATCTTCATTTTTTTTTCTGAGGCTGTTTAGTGATTATCTGACATTCCTGAACTCTGAGGGTCATTGTGAATCCCCATTCAGGTAAATAGTGGCTTATTTGCCCAGAGTTCTAAATGGTTCTAAAAGCTACCATTGCGGCTATCCATGAAAGATAAGTGGGAACTAAATTAGAGATCAGTTTAAGGGTTCTTTTTTTGTTTAACAGAAGAAAAACTAATTTTTTGTTTTTAGTGCTTTATCCAAATGTGAAGTCTTTTGTCAATAGACTACAAGCTCAAGAATCTTGTTTTATCTTCCCACCCCTTGGACATGTCTACTATATAATAAGTGTTGAATTATTGGAATGTTTTCAGAGCAGAGAAATAATTAAGAATTCTATAATCTGGATGCTGAATCAATCATAATGAGAGAGGAGAACATGAAAAATCAGTTGTGTAGACAGCTAAGGCTAGTCTTCAGAGAAGCAGCCTGCCTGAAAAATCACAGCTACAGGCAAAAATAGAGCAGCCTGGGGAAAACTCAACTGCACCTGCACAGATAAGCAGGCAAGGTCCAGCACAGGAGCCTTTTGTTCTTTGTGTGATTAGCAGGCTTCCAGGAAAATGTTCCCTCTCAGACATGAACAAGGGGGACTCCATGGGAGATTGCACTGCAAACAGAGGGGGCTTACCTAAAACAAACCCACAATTATTCAAATGAGAAAAAAAGCTATGCTTTGTGCTTACCTAGAGACATCTCACAGCTGTATAGACAGGTGGAGTTGTGAAGACAGGTTTCCAAATAAGAGAAGTTACTCAAACAGCTACAGGGATGAGAGGAGTTTCTTATATGAAAGCTTTTTCGACTGTAAAATGGCACCCCACTTGGGCTCTCCTCTCCACTGTGGAGAGCTTTCTTCTTTCACTTATTAAACTTTTGCTCCAACCTCACCCTTTGCGTCCATGCTCCTTAATTTTCTCAGTTATGACACAATAAGTTCAAATAACACCTTAGACAATGAGACCATGGACCCTGACCTATTTCAATAATATTGAAGCATTGGGCAGTTTGAAAGAGGAAAGTTCTCAACAATTAGAAATTGTAGTGTGAGTTATCTTAATGATGGACCTTTGAATAGCATTGAGTACAGTGCCAATATCTGAACAAGGAAAATAATCATTGTATTTCCTTTCTACTTCATACAAGTGTAATGGCTTCAAGTATTGCAGCATAGATGTCTGGTGTTAACGTATGCAGTGTTGGCTGTTTAAAAAATGACCAGTAATTTAAAACAAATTAATTTTGAGAATCTAACATACCATTCATGGGTTAATTCTTTCTGACTGGTCTTCTCCATTCAGTTAATTTTGTTCCCTTCTGCCAGATTAATTTACTCTTTCAACAAATATTTTTTGAGTGCCTATTATGTGCTAGGCAGTGCTCGAAGTGTAGGGGATATGGTAGGGAACAGATAAAATTCCTTGTCTTCATGGAGGAGAAGACAATAAAATTTATGATTGGATTTCAGGAATTGATAAGTGCTATGAAGAAAATAAAAGCAGAGTGCCACAATGGAATGACTGTGCACCTGTGTGTGTGCACGCACACGCACACACACACGCACAGTGGAACAAAAGAAAAGTGATTCTTCTTCTTTAGTACAGCTGTTGCATGGGTTTGAGTACTTTTGGCAGCTCCAGGAAACCCAAAGTACCTGTGGCCCATTGAGAAGGTGTGGCCCCTGCTGCCAGAGGCTTTAGGAGTAACCTACTTTCTACAGAAGAGCTCTGTGGTGCAGAAGCTGCCACATGGTAACAAGCACATGGTGCAGAAGACAAGCACAATGTCCTTAACTACAGATTACTTAACAACTCCACCTACTTTAAAGATGTTGAACTGATGAGAAAGTATTAGCTACGGCTCAATGTTGTATGTGAGAAGTACTTTGCAAACCTCTGAAACACTTTACACATACTGTTATCAGTCAAACTGGAAGTAGAATGTCCACAGTGCAGTGTAACAAATGTGACATAAGCATGAGTTAAGAAACAGCTGTAATTGGAAACATGAAAAAACATGCTTTATTTGTTTATTCCATTGTTCAGCTTCTCTTTAAATTCTTTCCACATAGACAAACTACTTGACAACAAAGTTTACTTAGTTTTCTAAACATTTGGGATCATCTCTAAAATTAAAAAAATTAATATTAAATGTAGGATCAAGGATTTCAACCATACAATATATTGCTTCTGGGGTCTGCTGTACTATTCCAGCCCTAGTGAATAGTTAATGCCTTGAACTACTCCTATCACCACAGGTTGCCAGGCCACCAAATAACGAAGCCAATCCAGGATTTGTCCGTAGAGAAAATGTGTGCGCTCCCAGCTAAATCTCAGTTAAGGAGGTTGTTCTGTATACAGCCAAGTAGCAGAAATATTCATAAATATTCATAAATGTCATTTGCAAATATAATAAACAATGTAATGAATGGTATTTCCTTTCTTGTTAATTCAATGTGCTCAATTAAAAGCCCCTTATGTGAGTTTTATAGCATTATCGTTATCATTGTTAACTTACACCACACCCAATTTCTGAAAATAAATTGAAGCTCTTTAAAATAAAATCCCAAACTAGAAAACAAGAATCAAAGGCAAGGGTATATGCTAAAAGAAGGAAGAAGAGGGGAATGACTGTATTGGAAAACCAAGGATAGTAGAAGCTGCTCTAAATGAGCAAAAACAGCTCTGGGCTTTCCCGTAGTCATACACCAGAATGAACCCACTGTATATTACAAAGAGTAACACTGGTTCATCAGATAAGAAAGACCTTTTTCTGCTGTCTTTGATAAACTGTGCTAGGGAGCTTAATGAATGCACAGTGTCCCTAACAACAATTTTACAAACAAAATGACAGCTTTTTCACATGTAGTTTTTTCTTATATTGAGTTTCAATAAAAGAGTAGTACATGTTTTGTTCAAGTTTACTTTCTCAAGACTACATAAAAAGAAATCAATTGCCCTTTGTTAAAGTATCATTTGAGGTGACATTTATGATCATATTATCAATTTTATAACAAAGATTTATGCACTGAGGTTTGATAAGTTAATAACCAAAAACTGTTCTGGATTTGGGATCCTCATTTTAGAAGAGGAATTCCGGGACAGTGGATGAACAGGAAGGTGGAAGGATCATCACACACCTTTAGCCTTCAGTTGTGTTTGAGTGGCACTGACTCACCGAGAAAGGCCGGGTCTGTGGATGGAGTGGGCACTGCAGAGCGTGGTCTCTTGCAATGCGATGGGCCTTGAGACCCAAAGATCCACTGATGCTGCCTCCTTCTCTGATGCACTCCTTGAATCCCTCCCTGGTCTGCAGTTCCCAGAGATGAGGGCATTGCTGCCAATAGCCACTGTTACACCATATGTGTAGGGTTGGTGAGGAACGGGGGAGCAGAGAGCAAGGAAGGTGATTCCTTTAGCAAAGTAAAATTTAGCTGACTGTTACTTAGAAAGTACAGAAAAGCTGTCTCTTAGAGAAGAGATAGTACTTGGCAGGTTGATGCCAACCTCTCAGGGCTCTTCTGCTTAAGGGAGGATATGTTTTAATTCCATTCCCACCCCGCTTCCTGAACAAGATATACTATGGTCTTGAGATAGTGAGGTTGAAGACTAAGTCTTTCTAGTTAGCGCCGGATGGGGGCCATTACCTTCCTGTGACCTTAATGTGACCTGATTTTATTCTGTTGTGCATCTCTGACGTCTATACAAATCTCAGCTGCTGCCAGAAGCTGACCAACTCTGTAGATCTTTATTTCTTTTCAATATTGTTATCACTAGTGTTTGGCCTAAGAAGAGATGATGCATGGCATGGAATTTAAAAAGCCAAAATCCAGATGCGGAAATAACTACTCATTTCCGGGAATAATAAAATTTAGTACACCCTAACATATTTAAAAAATAGTTTTCTGTACTCTGGTTCAAATTTCAGCTTTTAAAATTTCAATTCCAATTTTTCTATTTATGCACCTATCCACCCACCCATCCAATTCACCCATTTATTCATCCATCAAATGTGATGCAATGTCTCATCACATTTCCACTACAGCCCTTAATGTGGAAAATATAGAACATAAAGAGTGGAATGTTTTCTGGCATTTAATTTTCTAACCAGAATAGTAATATAGGCACAGAGGAGAAAAGAGACCATAAATCATTTTGAAATAGATGGTTAGGGAAAACAGGAAATTTTCTGCTGGAACTATACAAAAATACTGAAAGTTTTCATTGAAGAATATATCCCCAGAAACATTCAAGATAATCTCTTATAACCTTTTTGTTTTAAAGGATATGGATTACTGATCATCCTCTTCAAATCAACCTTCTCTTTGCAGTAAGGGCAAGTCTGCTTTTTCCCAACGATACACCAACCTCGGATGCAGAATTCATGAAAGCTGAAGCATCTTGTTAGGGAGGCTTCTAGATATGAAAAGGCAATGTCTGGTTCATGATGGTATGAAATGGTCCCATCTTCGGGGTCTAGTGGTGGAGTCAAGACTTGATGAGGCACATCGCTTTTTTCGGGAGGTTCTGTAAGGGACCTGACAATGACAGTGTGCTTGGAGTCACAGCTGCATTCGCTTTATGACTCTGAGGAATTTACTTAGCTTCTTGGCCTTCTTGCCTCACTTGATTCTGGTAAGAATTAGATTAGATAAAGAATGTGAGTCCTTTTTTTTTTTCCCTTTACAGTGATGTCTTCCATAAGTGTATTGGAGTTCCCCACCTGTTATTGTGCATTTCTCATGCATTTACTGAAGCATTTCTCCGTTCTACTTTTTGTGCATTATTCATTAGCTTCCTGTAATCAGACTTGTCTTAGACAGTTAGACAAGTTAAAATTATTTGTGGTCATAAAGTTACAAATATTTCTATTCATAATTTTTTTCTTGACTTTTAAAAGTACTAATAAGGAGCCAATTATTTTTAATAGAATATATGCCTACTAAACTTAACTTCTCAAACTCTAGGCATTTACAGATCCATTTGTATACATCTCCTGGTCCAGAAAGTCTGACCCTTTGTCCCCAAACTTGAGAGTGACCCCAAGTGTTCTCACAGCACCAGGGACTTACTCTAGTGTGGCATGACTTTTGGCACTTACATGTTTCTCCTAGACCATGTGTTACCTGTAGGACTCTGTCTCATTCATTTCAGTGTCCTCAGCACCTTAAGCCATGCCTAAGAAATATTTATTGAATGAACATTTGAATGACTCCTTCAAAACTGATTATTTTTGGAAATATATATTTCCATGTTCCCTGATACTATGGATTTGGACAAAATGAACTATAATGAAATCCATCCTATTGATTTGTTTATTTCTACAATCGCTGCTCCCAATGTGACTTTCTGGGCCAAGATCACATGATCTGACTGGCCTGCTACACACCCAGGTGAACAGCAATGATGTAGAAGTTCCCTCCCTAACAAATGGCGGAGCTTGGAGGTGTAGCAAGTTAAGGCCATGTATATAACTCCTCAGTATTAAATTTCAGTGTAACCAGGAGTTTCCATTATTTTGGTCTTGGGATTGGGGTCATTTTTGCAATATGCTTTAAAATAAAGTGGTGTATTATAACAAAGATTTTGAACCAAAACTCAAACAGCCTTTCATTCAAAAGGGCTGGAATACAGCTCCATCTTCCACAGAGGTACAGAATTCAGGAGCCATTGAGCCAGCACTGAAATGTCCACATTCTCTTTAATGTTCTTTTTCATTTTCAAATCTCAATGCTGAAAAACTTCCACACTGGCAGAACTGCTGCAGAGCAAGACTCAGATAACCCATCCTTGTTAATATGACTCATATTTGCCCATTTCTCACTAATATGACTCATGCTAAAATGGGCCATTAATAATACTCCCTGAAAAGCAAATTTAAAGGTGACTACATTTTAGATTATATATGCACACATGTACAACAATCCCTAAGGGCTTTTAAAGGTGGAGAGAGAAAATATTTCCATTTGCAAATGGCAGAAGGGGCTCTGTTCCAACATTTGAAAAATAAATCATATTTAAAACTAGGGCCAGACTTGGAAAATTGCTACAAAAAATGAGTTTTTTGGGAAAGGTATCACACTGAAAAAAACACTACAGAAATCCACAAAGGGGTATCTTTGTGTTTCTTCCCTTAAGATTTTAAGTCTTATGTGTTGGAATAAAGGCTCCTATTACTTTTGAGATGCATTTGGTCCAGGTTTTACTCTCAGGATTGAATAAGTGGAAACTGTCCAGATTAAACAGAATTGAATCATAGGTACTGGACACTGAGGTATGAGTGACTAAATTAAGTGAGATTTAGGCAAAAGACAGATGGTTTAACCATCTCATAATGCCAGAGCTTTGAACTAACTGGCTACATAGTGAGGACATTATTAAATTGATACTGTACTATAAAATAAAGATAAATGATGCCCTTTTTTGTATTTAGGAAGAATTAAAATACTGGCGATTGGCCAACCTAAGCCTAACTTTGGTATCCATAGCAAAAGTAGTATTCATACATGTTCAGGCAACACAGGTTGATTTGTTCAGGGGTCTCGATGCCAGCATTTTTCAGCACATTGCGGTTTTCCTTAATGGTTACTGGAGTCCCCATAGAATGCTGGTTTCCAAGCCCAGGCCATCTGGTTCCTATCATATGAAGATCCCTCAGCCAATGGATAGCTATTTGGGATAGAACCCATTGGTAAAGGAGCCCAATGGTCCAAGAACAAATGTCCAAATTTTGGTCCCTGCTTTTGTAATCCAAGGTGTCTTGCTGCCTGTGGCTGTATCTTCTTCTAAAGACTGAAGCTGAGAAGGCGGCTTGGTTTCCTCCCTTGGCTGTCCCCAAGACTACTGTTGCCACAGGTAGGTTCCTAGGATTATTTCTAGGCAAAGCACTCTTTGTATTTCTTGGTCTGCTAAGATTCAGACCTGGGGCTTCACTTGGATAGTCTTAAGATCCCCCCTGCACCTGATACTTTACTTTTTTTCTCACCTCCAAACCCCTTCTTTCCCTGATCTTTCTTGGCTATCTGCTTGCTTATGACTTCAACCAATTTCCCCTGCTAGCACCCTGCTCAGATACTGCCTTCCTGTCTACATGGCATTAAGAGTCCTCTTTAAAAAGGAAATTACTGGAGGAGGAGGAGGAGGATCACCTTAATTGGCAGTTCATTATTCAGCAGAAAGACCCAAAAAGAAAGACCGGGCGGGAGGATAAAGGATTGGGGTTTGGGCATGGAAGGTAAGCAAGATGGAGGAGATGGGGACAGGAGGAAGAGAAGGAGGAAAGAAGGAGGGTTGGTGAAGGCCAAACGATTTCCTTTGAAAAGGATACACATGATTACAGGAAAGCTGGTAGGTGTTCTCAATGAGCCCTTCTTCATCAAGCTCCACAATGATCTTCTGCCCACAGACTGCACAGATATTGTCTGATAAGCTCCTTGTAGGCAACCCGCTGACACTGTAGAACTATCAGAGGAAATGGACAGAGCACAGTCGGAAAGGAGAGCACATGCCACTCTCTGAATGCCAGGCACTGGGACAGGCAGCGCTTCGCACATAGAATCTCCACTGTGGCCAGGCATGGTGGCCCATGCGTGTAATCCCAGCACTTTGGGAGGCTGAGGCAGGTAGATCACAAGGCCAGGAGTTCGAGACCAGCCTGGCCAACATGGTGAAACCCTCTCTCTACTAAAAATACAAAAAAATTAGCCAGGTGCAGTGGTGGGCGCCTGTAATCCCAGCTACTCGGGAGGCTGAGTCAGGAGAATTGGTTGAACCCAGGAGGCGGAGGTTGCAGTAAGCCGAGATTGCACCACTGCACTCTAGCCTGGGTGGCAGAGCAAGACTCTATCTCAAAAAAAAAAAAAAAAAAAAAAAAAAAAAAAGAATCTCCACTGCTTCTAAGATGGTTTAGAATGTGAAACACCGTTTCCTGTAAGAAGAATGCTACAGAGGGGTTAAGGTTTCCAGGCAAAAACCCATTGAATTCCAAATGGACCCAAAGCACATGGCCAATTATAACCTCTCATCTAACCTCCACATTGAGGAATCCTTTCACAGGAATCATTTTTATCCAGGGCTGGAGTTAAGAGGAAGCTTCAGAGGAAGCCTTTGAGTTAATCCATAGATTGGCCCTTCCCTTTATTGTCCTGGAGATTCTGACTCAGATCTCTGGAGTAAACCTAGGCATCTCTCTGTCATTTAAATCCCCATGTTTTTATTGGATGCACGCTGAGTAATCACCATTGGAAGGCAATGCATTTAGAACTTCACCTTGGGATATCTGCATCTTCCCGTACTGTGGATAAGGAGTGGTTCTCAATATTGGCAGCATATTAGAATCCCTAAGAAGTTTTTTTTTTTTTTTCCCCCAAAGAAAATTATTTTATAATAGTTTTAGGTTTAAAGAAAAGATACAAAAATAGTACAGAGATTGGCTATATACCACATATCTAGTTTCCCTATATTATTATTAGATTGATTTTAAGGAATTGGCCCACACATTTGTGGGCAAGTCAGAAATTTGCAGGGCAGGTTGGCAGGCCAGCAGGCTGGAAACTCTGGCAAGATTGATGTTGCAGTCTTGAGGCAGAATTTCTTTTTCTCTAGGAAGCCTCAGTTTTTGCTTTTAAGGCCTTTGACTGATTGGCTGAGGTCTATGTGGAATATTAAGGGTAATCTCCTTCACGTAAAGTCAATTGATTACAGATATTAATCATATCTGCAAAATATCTTTGCATCAGCATCTAGACTAGTGATTTTACCAAACAAATGAGTATCATAGCATAGGCAAATTGACTCTAAAATTTAATCATCACAACCTCTTTAAGGGAGGAGAATTTATATAAATTATGTGGAATTCTTCTGCACAGATTTGACTATTCTCTTCCACTTATTTATTCAGTCATTTATTGATATCAGTGTGGACTCATGGATATTTTATGCTTTGGGTTATAATCCAATACTACTACTATTACTATTTTGTTGCTCAAATTTCAGCTTTGGCCATTGGGAGCACTTTCAGTTGGCTCCTGTGTCTCTTTGATATATCCCCAATCACTGTGGAGTTCTTTTGTTTTGTTTTTAGCATTTTCTTGCTTTTGGTCACTATGAGACGCTCCAGGCTTATACTGTGTATTCTTCACTCAGACCTATAATCAGCCATTTCTTCAAGGAGCCCCAGTTCCTTTTATTGTAAAATGACATTAGAAAACAAGATCTAGACACTCTGTATGTTCACTGTTGCTGGGGTGTCATCGTCCCTAGGACCTCTTAGCTGACAGAGCAAGGAATTCATCTGTACATACTAACACACATACACACACACACACACAGATACACACACACACATATCTGTAAATATTTCTGTATGTATCCATGTATATCTATATTAAGCTAAACAATTACAATTACAGAATACATGTATGGTGGTATCAAAATTGTTAACCTATAGCCTTGTCAGCAACAACTTTATGAACTAGAGTACAGTGCTTATGACACAGTTTCTTTTGTTTTTAGTCTTATGATCTCCATTCATTTCAAAGTTACTGAGGTCAGCACCTTTTTTTCCCACCCCTTTCAATGAGGTTATTTCACACATTTTTAATATGGTTAGATTCTTTTGGCATGATCTGAATTCTATCCTTGGATTCTCTGACTTCCTAAATTATTTTTTAAATTTTCATAAATTTAAGGTTCACACTTTCTATGGATTTTGACAAATGTATAGTTGTTATGTATCCACCATTATCGTATCACACAGAAGAGTTTCACCACTCTAAATTTCCTGTGCTTCACCTATTCAACCATGCTCCTTCCCTAAAGCCTTGGCAACCACGGATCTGTTCAGCAACTCTATAGTTGCACCTTTTCTAAAATGTCATATAGGATGCAGTCGTACAGGATGCAGTCACACAGGACGGAGCCTTTTCAGACTGGCTTCTCTTACTCAGCAACATGCGTTTAAGATTCACCCCATGGTTTGGATGGCTTAATAGCTCATTCCTTTTCCTAAGGACTTTTTTTTTTTTTTTTTTTGGAAGCAGAGGTACTGGTTCTACTCCCAGAGATTCTGACTTACTTGCTCTGGTGTGGGGCTTAGGCACTGATATGGGAATGGAGATTGTATCTCCTTACCTCAGTCACAAGAACATGCGCAAGTGTCTGTGGACACACAAGCGCGTGCGCGCGCGTGCACACGCGTGCACACACACACACACAATCCCTCATCAATCCAAGTCACTGGTGGCCGTACCCATGGCTTGAGGCAGTGGTTTTTGTAGATTTGGTAGCTGGAATAAACAGACAGGATGACAAGATGTTAAGAACTGGTTGGGTTGGATCAGGTGAGAAGTTTCCCAAAAGCTGGTGCTTACAGACTTGGTTGTCTTGCCAGGTACAGTCTCTTCTTCCTGGTCCACTTGAGAACAGCCACATATAATTCTAATCTTCCTTTTCTGTCCATAAACACAAGAGACTTTGGGAATTTTCCAAGGAGTATAACTTCTGTTTTTTGTTGGAGAAACTGGGAATAAAAATGCTCCTTCCTGTGCTCACATTAAACCTTATAAGAAAGGCAGTTGTATTGTTCCAGCATTTCACCACAGAATTTGGGTTGCAGGCTTTAGGAAAAGAGTAAGATAGAGCCTATGGTGGAGGGGAAGGACAAATGCTGTGGGGAGGAAGTCAAGGTCATAGCCACTTAGGTCCTGCTCCAGAAATGGACGGAACACTCTAAAAGTTCACCCTTTTCTTACTACTTACGTTTTTTTTTCTCTTTTTAAAAAAATTTAATTTAATTTAAAGTTCTAGGATACATGTGCAGGTTTGTTGCATAGGCAAATGTGTGCCATGGTGGTTTGCTGCACCTATCAACCCATCAGCTAGGTATTAAGACCCACATGCCTTAGCTGTTTTTCCTGATGCTCTCCCTCCTGCTCCCCTGACAGGCCTCAGTGTGTGTTATTCCCGTCCCTGTGTCCATCTGTTCTCATTGTTCAGCTCCCATGTACACGTGAGAACAGGCAGTGTTCGGTTTTCTGGTCCTGTGTTAGTTTGCTGAGGATAATGGCTTCTAGCTCCAACCATGTCCTCACAAAGGACATGATCTCATTCCTTTTTATGGCTGCATAGTATTCCATGGTGTATATGCACCACACTTTCTTTATCCAGTCTATCATTGATGGGCATTTGGGTTGTTTCCATGTCTTTGCTTTACACTCATTTTCTACTTCACATCTGGCTGTGTACCAGGAGACACACATAGAGGACAGAGATGTGGAATTCTTGAAACTACTAAGTCATCCCTAGAGCTCTTAGTTTGTAAGTTTTTAGGAGATATGCATGAGTCAGACACAGATAAATGCCCTTGATATCTGAATCAGGAATACATCTAACTAGAAAGTATGTCCATTCTGAATTTTAATCTTAAAAGAGTTCAAAAAAAGAAAAGAGAAACAACTGCTAGAGATTAAAAAAATTCTAGGCAATAGTATAGAGTCAGAATACAACTAGCACACTTTTTATATCTTGTACTTCTATGCTATATAATGCAACTGGTATTTATGATAAGTATTACCCAGAGGCACTGTTGATTCTGAACTGTTTTATGCAGCATCAAATGTAATTTTTATTTGCATTAGACAGTGTTTCAGACAGAGCTAAAAGGTTTTAGTTATTGTTAATGTTTTACTAATCCTTAAATGTTGGCAATTGGAGTGTGCTAGATACAATAACACAAATAATTTGCATATTTTGTTTTAAAAGATGCCTTATTCCACAAGTATCCTATATACATAAGACATGTATTTTCCAATTAATTAACAGAGACGATGTTTTGATGCAAGGAGAATTCAGGGAACAACTGGGCTAAGTGAACCAAAATAGTTCCAAAGGAAACGATAATCAGTATATGGAGAAAGACTTATTTATTTCTGAAAATGGATGCGACATGTAAGATGAGACCATTTCTCCATGTGTCATAAATGGTTTCAGAAAATGAAACCAACACTTACCCCTATAGTGGAAGCCATGTAGTCTGAGCAGATCTCGGCAAAGTCTCTCCCCATTACTCCATAGTAGAGGCCGTAGAACAAAGACACAATGCCAAAATCCATGGAATCTCTAGCTTTGATTCTGTTGAAAACAACAGTATAAGGAAATAAGAATGTGGCATATTTCAAAACAGCTGGAGTTTGGAAAATATTTCCTGTTGACAGTATCTAAGAGAACCTTGTGAGTATTTTTTTTTCATTTTTTTGTTTGATTTTTCTTTTTTTAAATGAAATAATTTAAAATTCTCTAAATTTCCCTCAAATTGTAGCACTCAGTGCCAACTGGACAAAGGAATTCTTGAGACAGCCTTCAAGTGCTTCTTAGGACTACAGTGCCTAGACAAGCTGACTCTGACCAGTGGTTTCAGGCTCAACTACAGGTAGGCCTCAGCAGCTTGTAACAGTTTCCATCTCCAGGCCACACCCCAGGTAACTCCAATGGGTAGATAACATTAAAAAGCACTAGAGCAATAGTTCTCAGCCCTAAACATAGATTAGAATCACCCGGGAAAATTTAAAAGTGCATTGACACATGGGCCCACCACCAAGGACTGGAGTTTAGTTGATCTGGGTTGGGGTCTGGACAGCAGTATTTTTGAAGAGCTTGTCAGTGATTGATTCTTTAATACAGCAAAGTATGTCTTTAATACATACTCAAGTATGTCTGCTGTATAACTTAGATTTTTGTAGAATGCTTTCCAATGATCTTTCCTAACAAGTGCTTGAGATAGATATTATCACCCCCACTTTGCATGTGAAAACATGGAGACTTAGAAAACATTATTTGCTTGACACAACAATTGGTACATCACAAAACCACAAATCAAGCTCATATCTTGAAGCCCTTGATTACCATGCCAGAGTTGCTATGTATTAACTGAAAAAAACTTTTTGCAAGTTAAATCACATTTCAATTATACCAGGATTCTTTGTGATCATCCCCCCACCCAGTTTTTTTTTTCTCTTAATGGAAAGATCTCTTTTAAAAGTGAATAATGTGCCCTAAATTTAATTTGTGAATCTAAATAACTGCACATTTGTTTTGCTCTATCTATAAAACAATCTCAAATACCAGCAGTGAGCCTTGGTGGTTCTGATTGATTCAGGGAAGGGAGGAAAGTGTGGACAAGAGTTGGGTAGTCTGTCTCTAAAACCTATTTCTGTTTTCTGTTCATTGCAGGAAGAAATGGTGAAGGCAGACAGCTTTGTAGATTTAGAAAGTACAGATTTTTGGGTGATATGAACTGAGGCTTCCAACACATGTGGTAGCTTCATCCTTTCAGGATTTGTCTGGGTATATCTGAGAATTAGGACAGTAGGGGACATGAGGAGTATCTTCCCTCCACGTCCAGGGAAATATGTATTTATAATTTTATTGATAAAAAGTACAGTAACACACTTGTGGCCCTAGGAAAAAAGCTTAATACAATGATAATCATCAGGTAGTGAAAACAAAATAGTTACTTTTCTGAAGGGTTAAGTTTTTGGTATGCCTTACTGTAGGAAAATTCATGAATGAGGATCTTGAAATCTTATGAGGTAATAGTCTTAGAACAGCTATTGTTCCTAGTGATTTCAAAAAAATTCTTATGAGTATTTTTATGTTCACTAAAATAAACCAGTATAGAGAGTATGTTAAAAAAGATATTACAGTGTCTTTCTATATCCTAGCCTAGCAATAATAGATCTGTACAATTACTTTCTACCCCTTTTCTGCTAGAAAATGTTAGATGCTCCCGCTCTGAAAGTTTTATGAAATGCTTATAAAATCAGATTGCTATATTGCCCTAGGAAGAGCCCTTTCACCCAGGGCTGACTCTCCCTCCAACTGCCTTCCCTATTTTCTGAGTAAAGGGTTGATGATCTCTCCTTTTCAGTTTCTGTTATGGTCCCAGAAGTTTAGAGTAACTTTGATGTGAGAGCTATTCTGGGGGATTTGTATTTGAGCTGCTTTCCATAGGTATGCTTTGCATACCATAGTGTGGTATGTCTTCAATCCCCTTTCCAGGACACAGGCTGGTTACTCAGCCTCAGTTGTGCCCCTGAGAAGGCCATCCACAGCATGTCTCAGCAACCACCTTAAGTGGGAGCACAGCTCTAGTCAAGGGTTATCCCAACTTCCTTTATCTCTCCCTAGACTTTCTTGCTCTTTTATACCTTTACTTCTCTTTCAATTTCTTTTTTAAAATTCCCCATCTATTAAACAATAGATATTGACATGTTTTCTATCCTTCAAATCTTTTTTATTTGTTTATTTGGTTTCCCAGCTTATTTTTTTTTCCAATTAAAATTATTTTTGAGACAAGGTCTGGCCATGTTGCCCAGGCTGGTCTTGAACTCCTGGCATCAAGCAATCCTCCCACCTCTGCCTCCCAAGTAGCTAGGATTACAGGCACGAGCCACGGCACCCAGCCTCTTGCAATTTCTAAGCATTCACTTTTCCTCCTTTTCCAAGTATCCCTAACACAAGGCATTTCATGACTATCAGAAACCAAATTCAAGAGAGCAGTACTGTCCAATGGAAATACAGTCACAAATATAATTTTAAATTTTCTGTAGGTGCATTTAATATGTCAAACAACAACAACAACAAAAAACAGGTGAAATTAATCTCACTGATACATTTAAATTCTATCATTTCAAAATGTAATTGATATAAAAATGTTTTTTATGTAAGTCTTTGAAATTCAGTATGTATTTTACACTTAGAATACATCTTATTTCATATTTTAGGTGTTCATTAGTCACATGAGCTAGTGGCTACTATATTGGACAACATAATTCTAGAGGTTTTAGATAAGAAGATATATATAAAAGGAGATCTAGGTACTTGAGAATTTCGTAGAAGAGAAATGAGTTTAGTAAGAATTACTCTAGCACAATTGTAGGTCCACTGTTAATAGTAGTCTTTTAAATTTGCAGACCAAATATAAATTCTCCTTAAAGCTCCTAATTTTAAAAAATTATTTTGTAGGGTGCTTCTTTCTTCCCTTTCTATTGGTTTTCCCCAGACAAGACTATGTGTGGATATGTACTATAAAACATGTGTGCATGGAAAATTGTAGGGCCAGATGCTTCCGGATTAAGAGAACATGACCAGGTGAGTGTGCCACGCAAGTGCCTGGAGATATTAATGTCTTAATAGGAGATACTTACTTGAAAAACAGATTGAATCCACACATTGTAAACATGATAGCCAAGTAACCCACAACACCAAATGCATAGCTGAGTTTGTAGATCAAAAGAAACCATTTGTAGACCAACCTGTGGAGTGAAAAATGGGGAGAAACACAGAACGTGGTATTATTAGAAAATATTTTGTCTTTTTCAAAGACTTATAAATCAGTTTTTCATTTCTAAAATTATGTTTATAACACACAGAACAGATATATATGGCAATAAGCATTATATGAATAGAACTATCATGCTTATGTGTTTCTGTGTATATGCATATGTGAATTCTTTTTAAATTTGTCTACATCCCTCAGATGCTTCACTTAAAAATAGCCTTCAGGAATGGTTACTCTTCCTGGGACCCTGCCTCCCCACACCACCCCCTTCTCATTTGGTCCTAGGGTTAAGCTTGAGTGGTTTCAGCAGGAGTGCCTTGGAGGTGAACAAAAAGTGGGATGAGAAGTCAAAGGGAAGTCCAGACCTTCTTCCCCAGGAGTTTTTCTTCCCTCTTGTTCTGTTGCCCCTTTTCCCCCAGCCCCAGTGCAGATATCACCAGTAGTGGGCCCAGCCCTCATCCCATTTCCCCTCCACCCAAAGAGCCCTCCCCTAGCCCAGGGGATGAAATGACGAGTGCCCCAGGCTACTTCCTTCTGCTGTGTGGAAGGGTCCTGTGTGTACCCCAGCACCCTCTGTGATCTTCTAAGGCCTTTCCTTGTTCCCAAAGGGTCTAAGTGGAGAAGGAAAAGGATAAGGATGGAGGGTGATTGGAGAGAATATAGAAGGAAGCCCTCCCCTCTGCTGGTTTCCTTCTTCACTGGCAGTAAAGGCCCTTAGAAAAAAACTACAAGAAGGACCACGTGACAGCTTCATGTCTAGGAAGACAGGGGAAGAGGTTGGGAGCCCAGTTCCATTCTTGGAGGGCCACAGCAGAGGGGCTACTATGCTCATTGGTACAAGAGGTGGTGGAAGGAAAGCTGGGGGCTTATCTTTATTGCTCTAAGAAAATGAAGAGGTGGCTGGAATGCTGCTTACAAGGGTGTGCGATGGCAGAAGGCCCTGTTTGCCTCACAACCCTTTCCCTGCACATCCTCTTGGAGTCTCTTTCCTGCCTTTCACCCCAAACTGCATTCAGAATCTCGTTCCAGAGATTTAGCCCCACCCTCTCACCCCCAAGCCCTGAGCCCTGTCTCTGACTCTCTCACCTTCCCCAGCTCACTCGCTGTTGGAGCCACTGTACCAAATGCTTAATATCTATGATATTACTAGCGTAAGGTTTCAATATGATTTTAATAGGTGCTCTATTTCACTGAGTTCCAGTCAGAAGGGACCTTCTGAACATTATGGTTTAAATGGGTTATGGGCTAGCTCATGAAATGTGTTGTCATATACATCACTTCTATGGTGAAATGCCTTCTGCACTTCAAGCAACTGATATTCAAGGACAGTCTGTGCTGCCACCTCCTCCACCAGGTGTGATCCTGCTCCGGGGGGAGTAGGCAGGGGTGAGCTACATGGGGGAGCGGGCAGGGGTGAACTACGTGGGGGAGCGGGCAGGGGTGAACTACATGGGGGAGTGGGCAGGGGTGAGCTATGTGGGGGAGTGGGCAGGGGTGAGCTACGTGGGGGAGTGGGCAGGGGTGAGCTACGTGGGGGAGTGGGCAGGGGTGAGCTACGTGGGGGAGTGGGCAGGGGTGAGCTACGTGGGGGAGTGGGCAGGGGTGAGCTGTGTGGGGGAGTGGGCAGGGGTGAGCTATGTGGAGACAGAAACTTGCCTGGGCTGCAGAAGTTTGCTCAAATTACTGTGAGGCTGTGTGGCCTCAAAAGGAAGCCAGAGAAGGCTTTTGGGGTCTTTCTGCCACAGTGACTCTCAAGCCATGGGTTCTTTTCATTTGTCAGTACTGAGCAGCTTAGATCATTGCTCAGAGCAGCTAGATCAAGGCAGAAGTTTACGTTGCTAAAAGTGGTGATGATGGAGAAACAGGCAAACTCTGAGAAGGTCCCCTCTACTGGGCCCCCAACACCTGCCAGTACCAGAATATGGTTCCTTGAACTCCACACACACTGGTGACCCATCTCCCTGCCTGAAGGGGCCTCTCTCAAACTTCTGCCAGCATTAGAGATGTTCTAGGACTAATAACCTTTAAACGGCAGGGTTTCTCTGTGCAAAGCGGTTTGTTGAGTTAATGAAGTCATAGCATGCTTTTGGGAGCAGGAGCTTTGCAGCCAAGTAGTTCTTTGGTCTGATCCAGGGCTTTGCTGCTTACTGCCCATGGGACTTTGGTCAATTTACTTGGCATTCCTTCCTATGATTGTCTAATTTATAATGTGAGGATGATAACACTAGCTCCTAAAGTTGTTGTGAAGATTGTGTGAGCTAATGTATTGATGTTTATTAACTTGGCACACTAAATGCTCAATATGTCATATCACTGTTATGGATGTGTTCGATTTTCCAAATCTCAAGCCCCCCTTCTCCTGCCATTTTCATGCTTATTTGGGGAACCTATGTTCAGGAACAGTAGAGTCCAGAACTTCCTCGCTACCCAGACTTACACTGTAAGGCAGATAAGCCAGATAGGAGATTGTGTAACTGCTTCAGAGCAGCCTCCAAAAGGAAAGCTTGGTCTTGGGTTGGATTTGATGTGATCAAGCCCAGCTCTTTGTGGCTAGTGTTTGTGTGTGTGTGTGTGTGTATGTGTGTGTGTGTGTTTGAGGTAGCGTCTTGCTCTGTTGCCCAGGCTGGAGTGCAATGGCGTGATCCTGGCTCACTGCAGCCTCTGCCTCTGGGTTCAAGTGATTCTCCTGCCTCAGCCTCCTGAGTAGCTGGGATTACAAGCACCTGCCACCACACCTGGCTAATTTTTGTATTTTTAGTCGAGACAGGACTTCACCATGTTGGCTAGGCTGGTCTGAAACTCCTGACCTCAGGCGATCCACCCACTTCGGCCTCCCAAAGCGATGGGATTACAGGCGTGAGCCACCACGTATGTGGCTTATTTCTGACTCTGAACTTCACTGCTTGCCAGACAAACCAACTGTAGTTGAGAGGAAATTCACTTCCCCTTCTCTGGGCACCCTATCCTGAAACAACAGCTTGATGTGCTCTCAAAGAGGAACAGTAGGCTTTGAACTGCTGGTGCTCTCCAGCACTCCTCTCTACTGCTCTCAGGTCTGCCTTCTACAGCAATGCTGATTTCTTCACCCAGCTCCCCTCACCTGTAATGAAGTCCTCTGCTTCCAAATGGAAGATAGTTAAAATGTGACTCACCTGTAATACAATAAGCAAGCAAAGATCCATGATAATTCTGGGGCCTATTGCCTCTTATGTACAGGAGCTCCATCCTGACTGCTCTTCTAGAAGAGGCCCTACTTCACCTTGCTCACTGATGTCTCTTCAAATGGCAGCTGAGTTTGCTTTGTAATGTCAGTGGAGCCTCTTGACTCTCAGACTATCCTTTAGGGCTTGGAGTTGTGCAGGCAGGAAGAAGCTGAGAGGACATGCTTTGGGCATGGGAAAGAGAGTGGACATATGCAAGCCATAAAGGGTAATAAGGCAGCATTTGGGTATTTCTTGTAATAAAGTTCCTCTGCATTGCACGAACTGAAGTGCACAAAAACACTGCCTTTAGGTAGGGTAATTCATTATACAGTGGATAGGCAAACCATTCTCACAGAAATACAACATAGATTATATCCAGGGGATGAAAACAAGCACATTTTGATTCATCCCAAACTCAGAGCACTTTCACAAATCTTAAATAACTTAGAATATTTTCTAAGAAGGAGAAAGGTACGATACGTTCACTTTACTGATTGATAAGCCAGACACTACAAGCGCTGTCCGAGACCCCAAATTGGCCAGTTTATAAGGTCTCCTACCAGCACCCCAGACCTCTTCCTTTTTAGTTTAGTGGAACTAAACTAAAATACTCATAACATGAATTCATGTATTTGGATTTCCATTTTTATCATCACATTTATTTATCTGATTTCTCATTGGGTATTTTTCCTTCTCCTAACTTGAAGGAAAAGTTGACATACGTGTTTCCTACTTTTTCAGAGATGAAAACAAACGTCTAAATAATCATAAAAGTATTTCACTGGAGCTTATGATTTATTCTCCCAAAAGGTCAAATTTAGCATTGTTTTATTACCATTTTCCATTTTATACACTTTATCTCATTGCAGTTTTATCTTGATGAGGTTTTGGATTTTATCCACAGAACAGGGGGTGCAAAAGCAAGCCTGCAGGCGCAGTATGTGAAGATAAGCACTTCGGAAAGATTTGTGAACAATACAATGGAGTTATACACATCTTTGGAGGCTGACAATGGTCATTAAAGTGACCACTGGAATATTAAAGCATCATTTGTTATTAGAATAATAAGTTGTCTATGACTTATGATTTATTATATATTTTCAGGTTGAAACACAACTTTCAACTCTTGCTTTATTTTAAAATGTGCGACACAACGTATAGTGGAATAAAGCAAAATGCTGAGGTAAAAATAAACTTGCAAATAATGCTCTAGAAATTTTAAACAATAGTTTCACTTCCCTTTCTTCTGCATTTCACTAGCTAATATCTGAAGTAATAAATTTTACATGAATATCTGAACTGCCATTAAATAATGAAGGCAAACTAACAGCAGTGTAGCTAATTTCTCAAGAGTTTTGCTACCAAAGGTAAAAGACAAGTAAAAGAAATGTAACGCCGCCACTCCCCAACCCAGGAAAATGGCTATAAAATATGCTTTTTAATATTTAAAATAAAGGGGCTCCTAGGGAAAGAATGTATGGAATACATACCGTGGTGTCCTTCCTGAGAGGGGTTTTCGGGTAGCTCTGAAGAGGATGTAACTGGTAATAACGGAGAACATCCCCCACATAGACAGAAACCGCCACCAGTATAGTTTTATCGTGAAATATAAGGGGACAATCCACATCTGCAACAAGGTCACCAGCTGTCATAGAAATGAACAGAAAATCTCTTTCAATGGCCCAAGTGCCTGAATGGCATCTCCATTATTAAATGAGTCCGAAGCATCTCTGGGGGAACCACCTTCACCATCATGTCTGTACCATGCAACTGCTTTACCATCAAACTGTAAGCTTCCTTAGACAGGCCAGGCCATGGAAAGTATGGACACAATTATCTGAAAATTCCAATGGGAAACAATCCAAAATCCCTGCCTTCTGTCACTTCCTTTCGTCTGTTTTAGATGGGGCCTCCACAGAGATGTGATTTTGGACAAGGGAGCCTCACTTTAGTTGTATAATTGGGGGTACCGATGCTTGCACTGCTTCCCTGCACTGACTGAGGCGGGGTTCAAACAAGATCAGGAATGGAAAGCACTCTGAAAACCATACTGCACTACACAGAGCCCAGGGGCTTTGTTTCTGTCATGTGCTCATATGAAAGTGACAGCAATGTCAAAGGAGGAAGTGGAGGTCAGAGTTTCAGAGAAGCCCCTGGGATGTCTTCTGCCTGCAGTCCCTGGGCACTCTGCAAGGTTTCCTGTTCATTTGGTGCATAAATCCTTTGTGACCTATGCCATTGACCTGAGTCCAAGTAGCCTTCAGAGGGTCCTTTAATCTGGTCTCATTCCCATAGGTCAGGGAGCAGGGCAGAGTGAACTGTCTCTGGGTCACTGATGTGATATGGTTACCATAGCTACACTCTTACTTTTCAAACCAAGCCTAATACCAGCTAGTCAATCCTCCTGGGAAAAGCAGACAGCTTTAATCAATAGCAATATCCTTTGGTCTTTTATGTTTTCTCGCATTCAGACTAACCACCTGTTATTTGCTCAGAATGAATATAAGGGGAATGGCAAAGAGGTTTTTGTTTCAAGGGTGTACGTTAACTAAGTTTTAGTGACAGCCTGCAGTGCTTTGTTGAAGATTCTGAGTCTGGATCCTGGTTTAGTGGTAGAGTCTTATGATCAGTTAATGAAGTCTGCCAGCAATGTGGCAAGAGTGGTTAGAGCTTGCTTATCGCATATTCATCATTCTGAGTATTAAAAAGGCTGCTGCCATTTGTTTTCTTTACCTTCTCAATCTTCGCAATAGAAAAGGGAGGCTTAGAACAAAAGATCTATGGATATATTGTTGGATCCTTTAAATAGGTCTTGGTGATAATAGTCTAAGGTCAATAACCAAAGCTCTTGGACAGGACTTCAAGATAGAAATGAGAAAGGCAAGGCCACAGCCATTCTTCTTTCAGTGTCAGATAAGAAGACATTTCCCAGGCTCATCATTCTCCTTTGATTGCTCCATCCTCATAAATGATCTGAAGTCTTCTTAGAATTGCTCTGAATCTTCTTTCAGAGAACCCTAGAGTTGTTATCATAGATATGCACTTGAACAAAAACATACACGGAGCAAGTCTGAGGTGAGTATCTGAGGAGTTCGGGAGCAAATCCTATAACTTACATTTTTTTTTTTTTTTTTAACTTCAAGGAATACTTTCAGGGGAAAAAAAGCCTCTTTACTGTTGCCTCCATTTATCAGATAACTGCTTTAATTTTCCATCCTACTTTGTGGGTGTGGAAAATGAATGAGTTAGGACCTTTATGAAACTGATATAAATACACGTACACACATAGGAAAAACAAGCTTTACTTAAGGAAGTAAAATAGTTTTTAAGAGGACCCAAAACCACATGCTAAGTAACCAAGACTCAAGATGTGCTTACTTAAGCATTCAGCAACTTTGACCCTCTGCTATTGACAGTAAAAGTATGCAGCACCATGGCCAGGTGTGGTGGCTCATGCCTGTAATCCCAGCACTTTGGGAGGCTGGGGTGGATGGATTTCTTGAGCTCAGGAGCTTGAGACCAGCCTGGGCAACATGGCCAAACCCTGTCTCTACAAAAATTAGCCAGGCATGGTGGTACATGCCTGTAGTCCCAGCTACTCAGGAGGCTAAGGTAGGAGGACCACCTGAGCCCCTGAGGTCGAGGCTGCAGTGAGTTGGGATCGTGCCACTGCACTGGGTGACAGAGTTAGACCCTGTCTTAAAAAAAAGTGTGTAGCCCCTTAACAAAAATCTCATCAGCATATTGGTCATTTATTTTCTGTAGCTGATTTTGGAGATAGTTCTCTATCATAAATTATGCGTTTGCTGACTTAAAAGTTCACTTCTGGTGAACTTTTAAAGAAGGAAATGGACATGAACTTCATCTTTCAAAGTCTGATCATCTGTTATTTGCATTTTTCATCTATTTTAAGAATTTGATTCATTTTTACATTTTCCCATAAAAATCCTGGAGTTTTTTAAAATAAAAACTTGAGTTGGTTCATTTTAATTCAGTGGAACTATTATGCTCTTATTTTTGTACTTTAGATCTAAACCAAAATATAAGACTAATCAATTTCTTCTAATCCATGGAGTTACAATCCATGATAGTTTGGAGCTATAGCTGGACTATATTTTAATAAAACCAGTTCTCTTCCTATAGATCTATAAGTATGGAAAATTTCTAGAAGACGTCAAATTTCTCTTGATGCCTAGATTTAATTAATAGTGAATAACAATATTCAATGCACAGACATGTTACTTTTAAAAATAGACTTTGGAGATCAAAAAGGAAAAGAAAGCAAAAAATCATTAGAATGTATTATGTATGCAAATATTTTATTTCTTAACTATCTTTAAAATGTAACCCAGCACCATATTTTCTCAATATATGAAGGGAAAGTTCAGAAATTTGCTCTGTGAATTCAATGATTGCATGGGTAGTCATTTTGAAATGAGAGACACATTTCATATCAATTTAAAAGATTCTTTAACAATTTCCAGAGTAGTTAAAAGTTCTCATTTTAAATAGTAACTGCCATATATGAAATGTAGGAATGCTGTCCCTCATAAATAAACACATGAAATATGTGAAATTGAGGCACATACATGCAAAGAAGGAAGCCTGGCATCTGGAACTCATTAATAATGCCACAGGGGTCACCATCTGGGCATGTGTGTATGAAACACATCTGCACTACTGGCAACGGGTAGCTCATGCATCTGGATCACATCACTCACATTCTCCCCAACCACATATCATAGCAGGAGGAATTTCCTGATGAATCAGATGCTGCCCAAAAGTACCATGTTTTTTTTGGGTTGGCCATGCACATAATGAATCTGAAAAGAATTACAGATCAAGCCAAAACAAAGATACCTTTCATTTGTCTAATTGTACAGAATGATGAATGGGCCGTGCAATATTAAAAGAAAGAAGGAAAGAGAGAGAAAGAAAGAAAGGAAAAAAGAGAGAGAGACAGAGGGAGGGAGGGAGGAAGGAAGGAAGGAAAGGAAGGAAGGAAGGAAGGAAGGAAGGAAGGAAGGAAGGAAGGAAGAAAGGAAGAAAACAAGGAAAAAAATAAATAAATTATGTGTGTTCATTTCCTTTGCACTGCAAATCCCAAACTATCTGCAATCATTTGTGTGTGGAGGGTGGTGGGATGGTGGAGGGAGGGCAGAGGTGTGCTCAGAGGTAAGCAGAAAATTGTCATAAAAATAAACAGGAAACAATGCTGCTATCAGTAAAAGCCAATGAAGGAGAGTGTGAATATAAAGCAAGTAGGAAGAAAGTAAGGGCTGGCACGTGGTGACTCATGCCTGTAATCTAGGACTTTGGGAGGCCGAGAGGGGTGGATCAGTTGAGGCCAGAAGTTTGAGACCAGCCTGGGCAACATGGTGAAAGCCCATCTCTACCAAAAATACAAGAATTAGCTGGGTGAGGTGGCACATGCCTGGAATCCCAGCTACTTGGGTGGCTGAGGTGTGAGAGTTGTTTGAACCTGGGAAGCGGAGGTTGCAGTGGGCCAACATTGTGCCACTGCACTCCAGCCTGGCCAACAGAGTAAGACTCTGTCTCAAAGAAAAAGAAGAAGAAAGTATGGAAATGGAATGTTGGCATACAAAGATTCCTTAGATTTTCAGTTGGTTCACTTTTTTAATCTCCACATAAATCTGGATGGCTGATTTTGTTATTTAAACTTTTAAAGGAGATTCTGCAATGTTATGTACATATGTATTTAAGTATGTATGTATTTTTGTCTTGCCTCATTTTAAAAAGATTTGAACAGACACAATGCTTTATTGGCCCAGTAATATTTTCTAGTATTTCATAGCTATTAATAGGCAGGAAGTTTGATTTAAATAGAGCAATGCTTCAATCTGGAAAATTATTTGCACTGTATTGAGGCAAGTTAATAGTGTGTCTGAAACCCAAGTTCTGGGGATGTAGTCATCAGGCCTTCTACTGATTTGTGGAGTAAGAGAAGGATTCTTTTTTGGCACTCTCCTGTCTACCTGCTGCAGATATGGAAAGTAACTGCACATAAAAGAAGGTGGAGAGGGTGATGTTGAATGAAATTTTATTTCCAGTTAAATGCTGTTCAAAGCATTTGGAAATGATTTAACTTTGAGGCTTTGCCTACATCTATAACATATCAAGATTACCAGCTGGAAAGGGAAAAATTCAAATACCCAGATGCTTGGACTATGCTGTGCTAAAAACGTGACTATTTGAAAACACCCAGGTATTTATAGTATCCCACATAAAATAAGAATTTTCTACCTTATTTCCACTTTTGACATCACATAGGAGCCGTTAACATATTTCTATACTTTATTTTCTAAATAAACCATTTCTTTTGCTTTAGGTATTTATAATAAGCTGCTCTGATGTACACAGCTCCTACAGACCACAGAACATAATCTGTCTACACAAATTTAAAGGACCACTTCAGAAGACGGGCATACTTGTTAAAAAGTTGTATCTGAAAATATTCTGAGCTTTTTGAATTAGTCCATGTCCTCTTTAAGTACATGATCTGAATGATGCATAAAAGAATGTGAAAATAATAATCCTTTATAATAAATAATACCTTCAGGGTAAAAATAATATGCATAAATAATAATACATTAAGTGTACAAAGCTTTTACACATATTACTATAAGTGCACTTCCTACTTTTTTTTCTAATTTCCATCCCTTGCTTTTCTGTAAACTCCCATTCCAACAGTAAGTAACCTGGCTGCTATTTACTTAATTGTTCAATTCCTGTATACATACACAGCAGTATGGTAACTGTTAACTTGTATCCCCATGGGGAACAATTTTATCAAGTGGAATACAGTGCTTTTGTGCAGTTCCTATTGCCTTCCTCTTACAGACTCTGTTCATTTCCAAAGTTACTTAGAGAGGGGATGATACTTTTTCCCTCTCTACCCTTCAGTGAGGTTGTTGTCCATATTTTTAAGGCAGTTAGATCCTCTTGCACAGTCTGCATTTCTCCCTGGAATCCCCCAACCTCCTAAATGATTCTTAAACATGTTCGTATTTTAAAGTCCGGTTTTTGTGCTGTACAGGTCTATGACATTTGACAAATGCATAATATATTGTACCCACAAATACAATATTACACAAACTAATTTTACTACTCTAAAATTCCTGACCTATTTATTTTCCTCTCTTCCCCCCAAACCACTGATTGTTTTACTGTCTCTATAGTTTTGTGGTTTTCAGAATGTCATATCATTGGAACCATACAGTATGTAGCTTTTTCATACTGGTTTGTTTCACTATGACTTGTTTCACTAAAGTTCATCCATGTCTTTTCATGACATGATAGCTTATTTCTTTTTATTATTGAATAGTATTCCATTGCATGAATGTACCACAGTTTATTTATCCAGCTTTTAAAGGATATCTTGGTTGCTACCAGTTTTGGGCGATTATGAATAAAGGTGCTTTCAATTTTCAATTTAACTGGGTAAATACCCGGTAGAGTGATTATATAGTAAGCCTCTGTTTAGCTGTGTGGGAGACTGCCAAACAGCCTTCAAAAATAGCTTTACCATTATTTGCATTCCCAACAACGAAAGCTCCTGCTACTACTCCACATTGTCATCAGTATTTGGTATTGTCAATTTTTTGAATTTTAGCTATTCTAATAGGTGTATAGTGTTAACTTATTGCTTTAATTCTCTAATGACACATGATGAGATGATGAGCTCCTTTTTATATGCATATTTGCCATCTGTAAGTTTTCCTTAGTAGGAATTAATTAATTACATGTGTAAATAATTACATAAGTTAATCCAGATCTTTTGCCTTTTTAATGAGTTGTTTTCTTGTGGTTGAGTTTTAAGTATATTTTAAATATATTTAAGTATATTTTGGATACAAGCCCTTTTTCAGATATATGTGTTTGCAAATATTTTCTCCAAGTCTGACTTGTTTTTACATTCTCTCTTTTTTTTTATTTTTTTGAGACGTTGTCTCGCTCCGTCGCCCAGGCTGGAGTGCAGTGGCGTGATCTCGGCTCACTGCAAGCTCTGCCTCCCGGGTTCATGCCATTCTCCTGCCTCAGCCTCCCGAGTAGCTGGGACTACAGGCACCCTCCACCACACCCAGCTAATTTTTTGTATTTTTTAGTAGAGACGGGGTTTCAACGTGTTAACCAGGATGGTCTCGATCTCCTGACCTCATGATCCACCTGTCTCGGCCTCCCAAAGTGCTGGGATTACAGGCTTGAGCCACTGCGCCTGGCTTCATTCTCTTAACAGTATCTTTTCCATAGCAGTTTTTAACTTCAATAAAATCTACCTTATTTATATTTTCTCTGATGGATCATGCTTTTGGTACCATATCTAAAAATGCATCATCAAATACAAGTAGACCTAGATTTTTTTCCTGTGTTATCTTCTCAAAGTCTTATAGTTTTGCATTTTACATTTAGGCCTAAGATCCATTCTGAATTAATTTTTCTAAAAGGTGTATTGTATGTTCTGTGTCTATTTTTTTTTTTGCATATGAAAATCCAGTTGTTCCACAACCGTTTGTTGGAAAGACTATCCTTTCTCTATTGAATTGCCTTTGTCATGGATCAGTTGACTGTATTTATTTGGGGGTCTATTTGTGGGCTCTGTATTCTGTTCCATTGACCTATGTGCCTATTCTTTCACCAGTACCATGCTGTATTTATTACTGCAGCTTTACAGTAAGTCTTGAAATTGGGCACTGTCAGTCCTCCAACTTTGTCTTTCAGTGTTGTATTATCTATTGTAGGTCTTTTGCTTTTCCACATAAACTGTAGAATCAGTTTGTTGATTTACACAAAGTACCTTGCTGAGATTTTAGTTGAGATTGTGTTTAATCTATAGATCAAGTCAGGAAGACTGGACATATTAATGATATTGAATCTTCCAATCTAGGAATATGGAATAATCTTTCCATTAATTTATATCTCTTTTCTCTATATAGATCCTGTACATATTTTGATAGATTTATGCCTAAGTATTTATATTTTTCTGGTGCAACTGTAAATGGTATTGTGTTTTAATTTCAAATTCCAACGGTTCACTACTGGTAACAATCGACTTTCGTATATTTACTTTGTATCTTCCAACCTTGCTATAATCACTTATTATTTCCATGAGTTTATGTTGATTCTTTGAGATTTTCCATACAGATAATCATGTAAGATGGTTTTAATTTTTCTTTCTAATCCGTATAGCTTTTATTTCCTATCTTGCTGCACTAGCAAGGACTTCCCTGTACAATGTGGAATAGAAGTGGTGAGAGAGGACATTCTTTCCTTCTTCCTCATCTTAGAGGAAAATCATCTAGTTTCTCACCATTAAGTATGCTAGTTGTAGGCTTTCCATAGGCCTCTTTATCAAGTTGGGAAATTCCCTTCTATTCCTACTCTGCTGAGAGTTTTACGTGAATGCATGCTGGACCTTGCTAAATGCTTCTGCTACGTCTACTGATATGATCATAGGACTTTCTTCTCTTGCCTCTTGATGAGATTATTTACATGAATTGATTTTTAATTGTTGAGCCAGTCTTTCATATCTGGAATAAATCTCACTTGATTGTGGTGTATAATTCATTTTATACATTGTTGGATTTGATTTGCTAATATTTTGATGAGGATTTTTGGATTTATGTTTTTGAGAGATATTGGTCTACAATTTCCTTTTCTTGTAATGTCTTCATATGGTGAGTCTTGAAATTGGGCAGTGACAGTCATCCCACTTTGTCTTTCTGGTTTTTTTATGAGGGTAATGCTGGCCTCAGTGAATGAATTTGCAAGTACTCTCTCTGTTTCTATTTTCTGGGAGAGATTGTAGAGAACTGGTATCATTTCTTCTTTAAATATTTGGTAGAATTTACCAGTGAAACTATCTGGACTTGGTGCTTCCTTTTTTGGAAAGTTATTAATTATTGATTGAAATTTTAAAATGATATAGGCCTATTCAGTTCATCTATTTCTCCTTGTGTGAGTTTTGGTATAGTTTGCATCTTTCAAAGAATTAGTCCACTTCATCTAATTTATCCAAATTTGTGGGCATAGAATTGTTTGTAGCCTTTTCTTTTTATGTCCATGGGATTAGTAATGATGATCTCATTTTCTTTTCTCTTTTTTTTTAGGGAGACAGGGCCTCACTCTGTGACCCAGGCTGGAATGCAGTGGCACAATCATAGCTCACTGTAACCTCTAACTCCTGGGCTTAAGCAATCCTCTTGCCTTAGCCTCCTGAGTACCTAGGACTACAGGCACGTGCCATGATGCCTGGCTAATTTTCAAATTTTTATAGAGATGGGGTCTCATTATGTTGCCCAGGCTGGTCTTGAACTCTTGGCCTCAAGTGATCCTCCCACCTCAGCCTCCCAAGTGCTGGGATGACAGGTGTGAGTCACTAAGCCTAGCCCAATTTTCTTTAATAATATTAGTAATTTGTGTTTTCTCTCTTTTTTTTTTCTTGGTTAGTCTGGCTAGAGGTTTATTAAATTTATTGATCTTTTCAAAGAACCAGCTTTTGGTTTTATTGTGTTTCCTCTACTGATTTCCTATTTTTAATTTCATTGATTTTTGCCAAAATTTCTATTATTTATTTTCTGTTTGTTGTAGGCATGAATTACTCTTCCTTTTCTAGTTTCCTCAGGCGGATTATTCTTAGATTATTGATTTTAGACCTTTCTTCTTTTCTAACAATGCTATAAATTTCCCTCTAAGCACTGCTTTTGCTGCATCCCAGAAATTTTGAAAAGTTGTATTTTCATTTTCATTTAAATTATTTTAAAATTTCTCTGGAGTTTCTTCTTTGACCCATGTGTTATTTAGTATTGTGTTATTTAATCTGCAAATATTTTGGAATTTTCCATACTATCTTTCTGTTATTAATTTCTAGTTTAATTCATTGTGGTTTGAGAGCATAGATTGTGTAATTCAAATTTATTTTGGAGTCTTTTATGGTTCAGCATGTGGTGTATTTTGGTGAATGTTCCATGTGATGTCAAGAAGAATATATACTCTGTTGTTGTTGGATGAAGTATTCTATAAATGTCATTTAGAGCAAGCTGATGAATGGAACTTTCAGGCCAATTATGTCTTTACCAATTTTATGCCTGCTTGATCTATCAGCTACTAGAAGAGATGTATTAAAATCTTTAACTATAATGGTCAATTTGTTGATTTCTCTTTGCAGTTCTATCAGTTTTTGTCTCATATATTTTGATGCTCTTTTGTTAGATGTACATATTAAGGATATCTTCCTGAATAACTGACCCTTTTACATTATGTAATGCCCTTTCTTTCTTTCTTTCTTTTTTTGAGGCAGAGTCTCACTGTGTTGCCCAGGCTGGAGTGCAGTGGAGAGATCATGGCTCATTGCAGCACTGACCTCCTGGGCTCAAGCAATTTTCCCATCTCAGCCTCTGGAGTAGCTGGGACTACAGGAGTATGCTACTATGCCCGGCTAATTTTTAAATTATTTATAGAGATGGGGTTTCATTATGTTACCCAAGCTGGTTTTGAACTCCTAGGCTCAAGTGATCCTCCCTCCTCACTTGAGCCTCCAAGTAGGTGGGACTACAGGTGCATACCGCTACAACTGGCTATTTTTTTTTTTTTTTTTTGGTAGAGATAGGGTGTCACTTTGTTGCCCAAGCTGGTCTCGAGCTCTTGGCTCAAGCAATCCTCCTACCTTGGGCTCTCAAAGTGCTGGAATTACAGCTATGAGCCACTGTGCCAAGCCAAATGCCCTTTCTTATCCCTGACAATTTTCCTTGTTCTGAAGTCCACTTTGTCTGAAATTAATATAGCTGGTCCAGCTTTCTTTTGATTAGTGTTAGTATGGAATATCTTTTTCCAAATCTTTACTGTTGATATATCTGTAACAACATATAATTGCATCTTGTTTTTGAAAATTAATCCACTCTGACAATCTTTGTGTTTTAATTTTTATATTTAGACCATTCACATTTGAAGTGATTATTGATATAGTTGGATTAATATCTACCATGTATGTAACTATTTTCTATTTGTTGCACTTTCCTTGCATCTCTCTCTCTCTCTCTCTCTCTGCCTTCTCTGGTTTTAACTGGGTATTTTATGAGATTCCATTTTCTCTCCTCAATTAGGCTCCTTTACAATTATTTCTAGTGGTTTCTCTACAGTTTGCAAAATACATTCATAACTAATCCAAGTCCATTCTCAAATAACACTATACACCTTTACTGGTATTATAGGTACCTTATAACGGAAATCTCAATTCCTCCCTCCCATTTCTTATAATACTGCTATCATTCATTGCAGTTATCCATATAACATAATCACCCAATACACTGTTCCTATTTTTACTTTGAACAATTAATCTATTAGAGGAATTAAGAATAAGAAATAGGGCTGGGCGTGGTGGCTCATGCCTGTAATGCCAGTTCTTTGGGAGGCCAAGGTGGGCGGATCATGAGGTCAGGAGTTTGAGACCAGCCTGATCAACATGGTGTAACCCCGTCTCTACTAAAAATACAAAAATTAGCCGGGTGTTGGGGCAGGGGCCTGTAATCCCAGCTACTCAGGAAGCTGAGGCAGGAGAATCGCTTGAACCCGGGAGGTGACGGGTACAGTGAGCCGAGATCACACCATTGTACTCCAGTGACAGAGTGAGACTCCGTCTCAAAAGAAAAAAAGAAAGAAAGAAAGAAAGAAAAAGTTTTATTTTATCTCTATTTATTCTTTCTCTGACACTCTTTCTTTATGTAGATTATCTGAGTTTCTGGCCTAAATGACTTTACTTCTTTCTGAAGAACTTTTAAAAAACATTTCCTACAGGTCAGAACTACTGGTAATGAATTCCTCATTTTTTGTTTGCCTGATAAAGTCTTTATTTCTCTTTTACTTTGAAGTGAATTTCTCTGGATATAGAATCCTAGATTGCTGGGATTTTTTCTTTCAATACTTTAAATATTTTACTTCACTTTCTTCTTGTTTGCATGGTTTGTTTTTTCCCCTCTCTGGCTGCTTTTAAGGTTTTCTCTTCATCTTTGGCTTTCTGTAATGTGAATTTGATATACCCAGGTATAGATTTCTTGGTATTTACCCTACTTGGTGTTCTCTGAGTTTCTTGGATTTGTGGTTTGGTGTCTCCTTAATCTTGAAAAATTATTGGTCATTATTATTTCAAATATTTTTTCAGTTCCATTATCTCTTTCTTCTCCTTTTGCTATTCCAGTATGTGTATGTTATATTTTTTGAAAATGTTCCATAGTTCTTAGATATTCTGTTCTATTTTTTCACTCTTTTTTTCTCTTTGCATCTCATTTTGGGACGTTTCTACTGACATTATCTTCACGTTTACTGATTCCTTCCTCAGCTTCATCCAATCTATTGATGAGGCCATTCAAGACATTCTTCCTTTCTGGTACCATTTTTTTTTTGTTTTATTTTTAGCATTTTAAAAGGTTCTTTGTAAGTTTCCACTTCTCTGATTACATTACCCATCTATACTTGGATGTTGTCTACTTTTTCCATTAGAGATCTTAGCATATTAGCCATCATTAAGTTTTATTTTATTTTTAACTGAAAAATAATAATTGTATATATTTATGAAGTACAATGTGATGTTTCTGTACATGTATACATTGTGAAATGATCAAATCAGGCTAATGAGCATATCTATCACCTCAAATATTTATCATTTTTTTGCAGTGAGAACATTTAAAATCTTCTCTTAGCTATTTTGGGACATATAATACATTAATGTTAACCCTACAGTCACCACGCTGTGCAATAGAATGCCAGAACTTATTCCTCATATCTAACTGAAACTTTGTACTTGTTTACCAATATCTCCCCTTTCCCCATCTACCCACCCTCCTATGGCTTCTGGTAACCACCATTCTACTCTACTTCTGTGAGTTTGACTTTTTAATCATAATTATTTTAAATTCCTGGTCTGATAATTCCAAAATCTCTGCCATATCTAAGTCTGGTTCTTTGTCTCTTCAGACTGTGTTTTTTTTTCTCCTACTAGCATGACTTGTAATATTTGGTTGAAAAGCAGACATGATGTATTAAGTAATGGAAGCTGAGATAAACAGACCTTTAGTGTGAAGTTTTATATTAATTTGGCTAGGAGTTGGGCTGTGTTTAATGTTTGCTGTAGTTGTAGGTATCAAAGCCTTCAATTTCCACTAGTGTCCTTGTTTCTGTCTCTGCTGTTGTCTTTGGGTTTCCCTAAACATTCCTTCTTATATAGAGTCTAAGGCTTGCAGCTCTTTCAGCTCTAACCTTCGGCTATTACACTGGACACCTATTGATGTGGTGGCAGGGTATAAGGGTAGTGGGAGCATTCTGTTATCATATGGTTAAGTCTCTTTCAGGCCTGTGTCCCTGGGGTGGCCTTTACAAGTGTTTCTCAACTATTTTGTTTCTCCTTAGGTGACACGGGAAGGCTAGACGAAGCTGGAGTTGGGTTATTTCTCTCCCCTCATATTGGACGAGGCTCTTATCAATCTTTTCCCTTGCTGTGGTAGGCCTTGTTATGGAGAACATTCTGGATCTGGTTCAAAGTGGTCACCTTTCCCCTCCCCTGCTGGAAGCATGAGAACACTTCTTGGGTTTTCATCATAGGAACCTGGTGGGGTAGCTGGAGGTAAAACCTAAACAAAATGTGGGGTCCCTGACTGTGGCTCCCAGGAGTTTCTCACTCTCACACTACTTTGTGCACTGCTTCCAGCAATCCTTCAGAGTTACTACATTTGAATGTATGGCCTTGTCGCTTCTGCTTTCAGGAAGGAGATCTCAGCTATGATTTCCTGCATTCACCTGTCTCTCTCGATTTTGAGGTGGTGGTTTTCCCTGTGACCTCAATTCTCTGACAGGTCTAAGAAAAGTCATTGATAATCAGTTTGGCCAGTTTTTTTCTTGTTGTAAGATAAAAGTGCTGACTTCCAAGTTTTTTATATGTTGGAGTTGAAACCAGAAGTCCTTCCTATTTTTAAAAATTTCATCATTTTAAATATCAGGAAACAAAGGCTCCTTGTGGTTAAATAAGTAGCTAGAATCTTCCTATTTCTAAGCCAGTACTCTTTCCTTTCACCGTCCTGCCACATTAGGTTGGTGCAAAAGTAATTGCTATTTTTGCTATTAAAAGTAATGGGAAAACCACAATTACTTTTGCACCAACCTACTATATCTCACAAAATCAGCCCAGGTAAATGTCCTCAGAAAAACATGAGACTGAATAGCTGGGCATGGAGGCTTACGCCTGTAATCCCAACACTTTGGGAGGCCAGCCAAGGCAGGCAGATCACCTGAGGTCAGGAGTTCGAAACCAGCCTGGCCAACATAGTGAAACCCTGTCTCTATTAAAATAAAAAAATTAGCTGGGCGCAGTGTCAGGCACCTAAAATCCCAGTTACTTGGGAGGCTGAGGCAGGAGAATCTCTTGAACCTGGGAGGCGGAGGTTGCAGTGAGCCAAGATTGCACCACTGCACTCCACCTGGAGTGAGACAGAGTGAGACTCTGTCACAAAAAAAAACAAAACAAAAAAAAAAAAGCATGAGGCAGAATAGAAGGGGTGGCAAGGCAGGATAAGCAGATGTACTGCTTTGTAAGTCAATGGTTGAGCATTCTCTCTAGTTTTACAAAAGTATCCAGAAAAGGATTCTTTTATTAGCAATCTGCTTTTACAGCATATGATTACGTTTGCACAAATGTTATATACAAACAGTATCTCTTGGATGTTTTTGGAGTCAACTAATCGTATTGAACATTTATTATGGATCAGTCACTGTACTTGAAATTCAAAGATATTTAGTGAGCTTGTTCTTGATATGAGAGCAAATAACTAGTAAGGTTGAATTCTAGCCTCTCTGCAACTAATTAGTTATATGCCTTTGGCCAAGGTTTTTAATTTCTCTGAACTATATTTCACAAAGGGGATAAAAAATAATTACCTCTCAAGGTAACTGAGGTAAAGTACAGAAAGCACTTATCACAGCTGTAATAATAATAGTAATTTACATATAAATTTATATATAATAATTTTATGTATAATTATGAGTATTATGGTAATTATAATATATATAAATATGCTACTAATATTGATAGAGGTTACAATATCAAGTCATAGAGATAAATTTCACTATATAGTCCCTTGTAGAAAAGAGCCAGCAATGTTGTGAATCTTATAAACATGTTCAAAGCTCTCAGTAGCTAGTCTTATACAAGCCAAGAAAAACAATTAAAAACTAGGTTCTCTCTGGATGATAGGGCAATTTAGATCAGCATTTATGCACACATGTGTGTCAAATTCCATCCCAAATACTTTAAATTCAGTAGTGTATTAGGCAGTGGGTTTTTTTGATATTGTTCACCCAAGTATAAGAAAGCTGGAAACCAGTGTTAGAATAAGCTAGTGGTACTCTAGGAACAATTTCCAGCTCAAATGGTTGCAAACATCACCAAGAGTGCCTGAAATGGCTGTGCTCTGATGACCACTCTGGAGTTGAATCCCCAAGAAGGGATGCAAAGCATGGGGCAAAGTCAAGGCTGCAGCATGGGAAAGCCTGGCCTCTCATCTTGAGCCACAGATTGAGTAGCCCCTCAACAGAGACATGCAGGGGAATGGGACTACTCAACCTGTTCCTTTGGGATGATACCAATAATTAGACGAATTGATGCGCAAAGACGTAGAATATATTCCAGAGACCAACCAAGTCTATGAGCTAACTCAGCAGTCTCAAGGCACCATGAGACCTGAATCTGTCCTTGACTATGGTGGGGGCGACTTTATGCAGGCTCCTGGCTTTGTCAAAGTGCTAGACAGGATCACCATGATCATTATCATCATGAGAGGCATGATCACAGGCACCTGGTCACCTCCAAGGTGATCCTTAGGACTACAGAGCCCCACTGGGTAGCCATAAAACATAGAAGCTGTGTGACAGAGGGACATAGAAATAGCAACCTTAGAGAGCAAAAGTGGGGTGACTAAAGGAATCAGGGGGAGGTGGCAGTCAAAAGCAAGTCCCTGGAGAGGCATTGCAGGTAGCACAGCTTGTGCAGTTAGCAACAGGAAACAACTCAGATGACTCCAGCTAACCAACAGAGGTCAGGGTCCAGGGTGTCCACCTAGTCCAATGTAGCTGAGTCATCTACGGTCAGACCCTTCCATGGCCACAAGTCCTTAAAGGGGATTCTGAGGCATAAGCAGGTCTGTCTTTGGCCAGGTAGAGCCAAAGTGCTTCAATACAGGACAAGGATGGTCTTTGTGCATATGCCACCTCAAAAATCATCAAATCTGGCCAGGCGCAGTGGCGCATACCTGTAATCCCAGCACTTTGGGAGGCCGAGGTGGGTGGATCACCTGAGGTTAGGAGTTTGAGAACAGCCTGGCCAACATGGTGAAACCCCATCTCTACAAAAAAATACAAAAATTAGCCGGATGTGGTGGCGGGCACCTGTAATCCCAACTACTTGGGAGGCTGAGGCTGGAGAATCACTTGAATGTGGGAGGCGGAGGTTGCAGTGAGCCAAGATCGCACCATTGCACTCCAGCCTGGGCAACAAGAGCAAAACTCCAACTCAAAGAAAAAAAAAATCATAAAATGAAAATGTTGCAGGAGTGGTACGACACAGTGCGAGTCAAGGGCTCCTGGAGCATTGTTTCCTTTCAAGGTCAGGGGGCTTCTTATGCAAAATCCACACCTCTGTTACTATGAAAAAAGAACATTTTTTTTCTACATCAACCCAGAGATAATGATTAATTATAAAGAAAGAATGAATAAGGCTATGAACTGATTCCTTATGAATCCAGGTTTCTTCCTACATGAGGACTCTAGAAATTTTATCTTAGATACTTCCATTTTGCAGATAAGGAAACCATAGTTAAGATATATTTAAATAGCTTTTCTTTGATATGAGTGAAGTACTAGCGAGGTTTGATTCTAGTTTCATTCACTTAAAAACATTATCCAAGTGCAATATAAAGGGTGTTTATTTTAATTGATAAGACAGTGGTGACATGGCAGAAAATGGATACATTTGCTTTAAAACAATAAAATGAGATTCCCCTTTCTAAAGAAAATGTTCAAAATTGCCTAAACTTAAATATAATACAGAACTCAAAAGAATTCCTTTAGACCCTGTACTATATAGGAAATAAATTCTATGACAGGTAATAATAAAATAATCTATTGGTCTAAGTCAACACTTCATGTGTTGCAGGCAAGCTGAGTCTCTCAGGCTCTATAATGGCCATTCCAAGACCCAGAACCATGTAGAATGTTAATTGAGGACCTTCTCCCTTTTCAACACTTCTACATTTAGTCCATGTTTGAATCTAAATCAGAGGATTTTAAAGTGTGGTTCCAGGACTGGCAGCCTCAACATTACCAGCACCATGAGGCAATTTGTTAGACAAGCAAATTCTTGGGTCACTATTGAATCAGAAACTCTACGGACAGGACCTGGGAACTTGATTTAACAAGCTTTCTAGATGATTCTGATGCACCCTGCTCTAACCATTGAGAACTACTGCTGTAAACATTGCGATGGCAAAGTCTCAGGCCCAACAAGGCCCACAGTATGACTCTCAGACCCTGGTGGTGAACATGCTTGAATGAGATTGGCCTGTGAAAATGAAATCTGGCTCCATGTTGCTGAGGTCAATGCAGTGTGTGCATGAACACATTTCCATGGATATGCAAACCATTAATGCCAAGATAGTTTACTACTAATGAAACAACATTAGAGTGTCTTAGTCCATTTTGTGCTGCTATACTAGAATATGACAGATTGGGCAATTTACAACGAAAAGAAATTTATTTCTCACAGTTCTGGGGGCTCAGAAGTCCAAGATTGAATGGCTGGCATCTGGTGAGGGCCATCTTGCTGCATCATCTTATGGCATAAGACAAGAGGGCCAGAGAAAGCGAGAGAGAGAAAAGGTGGCTGAACGTATCCTTTTATAAGGAACCTACTCCTGCAATAAAGGCATTAGTCCATTCATGAAGGCAGAGCCCTCATGACCTAATTGCTTCTCATTAGGCCCCACCTCCCAACACTGTTGCATTGAGTATTATGTTTCCAACACATGAACTTTGGGGGACACTCGAACCATAGCATTCTGCTCTGGCTCCAAATTCATGTTTTTCTCACACATAAAATACATTCATTCCGTCCCAATTGCCCCAAATTCCTAACTTGTTCTGGTGAAAGTCTAGGGTCTCATCTAAATCAGATATGGGTGAGACTCAAGGCATAATTCATCCTGAGGCAAATTCCCCTCTAGCTGTGAGCCTGTGAAATTAACAAGTTCTCTTCCTCCAAAATACAATGATAGGTCAGGCAGAGGATAGACATTCCCATTCCAAAAGGGAGAAATAGGCAAGAAGAAAGGAGTAACAGGCCCCAAACAAGTCTAATACTCGACAAGGTAAACAATACTAAATCCTAAGACTTGAGGATAATCTTCTTTGACTCCATGTCCTACTTTCTGGGCATACTGATGTAGGGTTTGGAACCCTGAGGCCTCAGGAACAGCCTTGCCCCCATGGCTTTGCTAGGCTTAGCCCACATAATTCTCACAGGTTGGAATCTCATGTCCATATCTCCTAGGCTCGAGTTGCATGCTGCATGCCCATAGCTCTCCTGGGCTGGAGTTGCATGCTTGTAGTTGTATAGTTCTAGGACTTGGGGGCATCCCCACCTTGAAGGACTCCCCTAGGCCTAGTGAGGACTCTCTGTTATGGCCGTGACTCCACACTTCTGCTGGGCATTGACCTCCTAGGCGCTCTCTGTGGCAGCTCTACCCCAAGACAAATCTTTGCCTAGGCCCTCTGGTTGTCCGCAACATCCTTTGAAATCTAAGTGGAGGCTGCCATGGCCTTACAGCATGTGCCTACAGAATTAGCGCCACCAAAGTTTATAGCTTGTACCTTCCAGAGCAGCAGGTTGAGCTGCACCTGGGCTCCCTGGAGCCACAGCTGAAGCAGCCAAGGAGAGTGATGCTGGAATTCAAGGAGCAGAGTCCTGAGGTGGCTCTGCTCACTGGTCCTGTGTAGAGCACACTGGGGAGTCACCCCAAACCATTCTGCTCTCCTGGAGCCCTGGGCCTGTGATGAGAGAGGCAGCCTTGAAGGTCACTGAAATGCCTTCAGGGTCATTTTCCTGTTGTCTTGATTACTTGCACCTGGCTTCCTTCTGGCTGTGTTAATCCCCTTTATCAAAGGGTCGCTTGGCTGCACCCTTGCAAACCTTTTTATTCTTTACGTAGCCAGGCTGTGAGTTTTGCAAATTTTATATTGCTTCTCTTTTACTTATAAATTCCATCTTTAAATCATTTATCTCTTCTTTCATTTTACTATATGCAGTTAAAAGCAGCCATGCAGGTCCTTCAATATATTGCTTAGAAATTTCTTTCACCAGCTATCCTGGTTCATTGCTCTTAAATCTGCCTTCCATAAAGCCCTCCAGCATGGACACAGTTAAGCCAAGTTCTTTCTGACTTTATAATGAGGATGGCCATTACTTCAGTTTCCGATACCTTGTTCCTCATTTCTGTCTGACACCTCAGGAGAATGGCTTTTACTGTTCATATTTTTACTAATATTCTGACTATGACCACTTAAGTAATCTCTAAAAAGTTTCAGCCTTTCTCTATAGTTCTTTTCTTCCTCTGAGCCCTAACCAGACTCGTCTTTCATACTCCATTGTTACAGCAAGACCAGCTGTTTCTAGCTTGTTCCTTCAAACTCTTCCAGCCTCTGCCCAATTACACAGTTCCAAAGCTGCTTCCCCATTTTCAGGCATTTGTTATAGTAACAGACCCACTTCTTGGTACCAATTTTCTTTCTTAGTCTGTTTTGTGCTGCTATAACAGAATACTACAGACTGGGTAATTTATAATAAACAGCAATGTATTGCCTCATGGTCTGGAGGCTGGAAAGTACAAGACAGAGGGGTTTGCATCTTGCAAGGGACTTCTTGCTGTGTCATCTCACGGCAGAAGGTGAGAGGGAAGGAGAGAATGAGAGAGAAAATGGGCCCACATTCATATTTTTATAATAAACCCACTCCCACAAAATCTATGGCATTAATCTATTCACAAGGGCAGAGCCCTTATGGCCAAATCACCTCTTATTAGGCCCCACCTCCCAGCACTGTTGCATTGGGGATTACATCTCCAACACAAGAACTTTGGGGGATACCTTCAAACCACAGCAGACAGCCTAAACCATTTCTTTTGGCTATTCCTAATCCTTCTTTTCCTGGACTATTGGCAGACGTTGTTCATGCATGAAAGGAAAACTGGTTTACTTAAACCAGGATTTCTCAGTCTTGGCAACATTGACATTTTAGGCCAGAAAATTTTTGTTGTAGGGAGCTGTTCTGCATTGGAGGATGTTTACCAGCATCCCTGGTCTCTATCCACCAGGTGCCAGTAGCAACTCCCCTCCCCATCTACACCCCCCACAAGTCTTGACAGTCAAAAATGTTTCCAGACATTGCCAAATGTCTCCTGGTAGTAAAATTGCAGCTGGTTGAGAACCACTGACTTAAACCAAGGCAGTTCCTTCAAAGTGGTAACCAAGGGAGAATGTGTCCTGGAAAAAAACAATCAAGCTGATACAAGCTGGAGCAGGCTCCCAGCAGCTACAGGGGTGACTCACATTGTAGGATCGACCATGCCTCTGTCTCCACTGAACCAGCACTATCTGGGCAATGACCAGAATGCAGAGGAAGATCAAGATCATTTCCACGTGCATGGATTCGTGGCCCCGGTGCATCTTGTACATCCTCTCCTGCTGCAGGCTGGAACCGGCAAATGAGGTCATCTGAAAAAGCCCTCAACCTTGTGCATTTAGCAAAAAAAAAAAAAAAAAAAAACCAACAACAAAAAAAACAACAACAAACAAAAACAAAACAAAACAAAAAAACGGGTTTGGCTCACAAAAAGCAACAGGGGGTTTCAAAGGTAAGAGTTGGTAAGTTTTGATTGTAAAGTTTTTCTTGTTTTCTTCCCTTTCCCTAGATCTGGAGAAGGAGCAGCTGGGAGGAGGAGCCTGACTCTCTTAGTAAAACCAGTTCCTTTGCTTTCCCATGTGGTTGGCCTCAGCCTTGTCTTTTAAGTTAAGTGATGGGGCTAAAAAAACTAATGAGCCCCAGGAAGACCTGGGTTCCAGTCCCTGATCTGCCATTTCATTGCCTCACAACCTTGGGGAAGTCATTTATCCTCTCTGAGCCTCAGTTTCCTCATTTGCAAATTTCAAATAACCATCCTTCTGTAACTGACAAGGTTGTTGTAAGACTATAAAGCACATGTTATTGTATTTGTATGTACATGAGGAATAATTATTATTGAGCTGCATCATATGAAACGTCAATTTTTGAAAGTCAAAAACAGTCCAATGTTGGTAATTTTAAATCATTTGCTACTATTTCAAGTAAAAGGATACCCTGCAGATGGTGCTTATGCCAGAGGAGAGAATATTATCCATGGGGCCATGGAAAGCTTTTGAATGAGTTGTATAAATTGTTACAGAACTATTATATAGAGAAAGAATAGGCTTAAGTATTATCTTAGACACGCACAAACATTCCTGTGATGGCTGAACGTTACCGTTTTAGTTGGATGCTTAGTTTTGCACAATTGTAGAGAAAATCAACAAAATACTTTGTCACCTGGTTTAACGTTCTGGAGTAGCCTCGATGAGAACCTAGAGCAGTGGTTCTTGACCTTGTCTGTAAGTTAGGAATCACTAGGAAGCTTTAAAAAAAACCTTAACCCCCCATATGCAGATCAATTAGATGACCATTTCTGGGTGTTAGGGGGCTGAACTGCACCCTCTCGAAATTCATACACTGATGTCCTGGTCCCCTGTACTTCAACACACCAACCCAAACCTGCCAGCACTTTAATCTTGGACTTTCAGCCTCCAGAACTGCGAGAAAATAAATTCCTGATTTTTAAGCCACCTATTCTGTGGTATTTTGTTATGGTATTCCTAGCAAAGTAATACAGATTTGCAGGATGGGATATGACATCAGGAATTTTTCAGGCATCCCATGTGATTTTAAGGGGCAGCCTAGAGGAAGGAACCATGAGCCTAGAGGAAGAGAAAGAGGCCCAAGGTCAAGATGAGTGAACACGGGGAAAAATTATGAATGCTGTCAGTTACTTTCTGAATACTGGTTATCATTACCATTCATCCCTAGTGTGGCACCATCAGTCACAAAATCTCTTAAATTTTCCACTTACATCTGGTTACAGGATGCAGTTAGCTAGTGTACCACCCAGAAAACACCGCAGGTAACAGTCTGTGCCATGAGATAGTGACCTTTTAAAGGCACTTGATGGGTATGCGGGTTGAGTTCTCTTCCTCTGCCAGCATTTCTACAGCTACTCCAAAGAGCAGTGAATGCCTCAGAAAAGGGTCTCATCCAAATCCCAAGGGTGCCCCCTGCTGGAAAAGGTGTGGAAATCAGCCCACAGAGCCCAGTAAATACTCCTGCTGAAGTTCAGTTTCTTTGAGAGGGATTCTCAGAATGTCAGTGCTGGAAGTTACCATAGATGGAATGAATCTCCTTCATTTATCAAATGACGAAGCTGAAATCCATATTGGGTAAGCAACTTGAATAAAATTACATGGCTCTTAGTCTCTCTATTGGAAGCTGAGCTCAGGAGACAAGAATGATTTCTAGAAGCTCATTTAAACAAACAAACAAACAAAAAACCGAACTTGTTCCCCTGAAGAAATGGGAAGAAAAATGAAAAACTACAAGTGCTTAGTTGTGGTTTATACAGCTCCAAATCTAAAATAGCTTTTTAATATTCTATATAATTAACAGACTTTGAACTTAGGGCATATAGATAAAAGAGTGACTTCATCATCAGTCTAAAATAGCACTTGCATAGATATAAAATACACTTTATGAGATTATTAATCTATTATATCAGATTAATCTATTATAAAAATGCATCTCAAATTGGTTAGCCTATGTTGAAGTATTTTGAAAAGTATATATTGGTGTACAAATGTAGTATTTTCTTTTTTGAGTAGGAATGCATCCAAAATTGACTCCTGTAATACAAAAAAGGAGGAGCTTTTCATTCTTATTTCACTTCATGTGGCGCTCACAGGGCCCAATGGCCCTACAGTATGTACCAGAACACAGGGGCAATGGTGTAGGAACAAAACCAGTGTATCTTGTGCCTAAAATAAATAGTAACTTGACACAGCCATATTTTGAAGGATATATTAATCCAGTTTTGTGGGACTGCATGATCTTTTCCTACAGATCATGCTGTAGAAAATAGATGAAATCCATGTGTTTTGGTCTATAGTATTTGTGCATCCTACCCCATCTTCTCTATCCTGGAAAATTTACAAATAAAATTATGACTTCATTCAATTTCTCAACTGTTAAGATAAAAATCTAATTTTTAGCAAAACAACTCTTAAAAAATACTAATTACTTACTTCCACGCATCTTCTGCAGAAAGCTTTGTATGAGAGATCTGAAAAACACAAAAAGGGCCCTTATCAAAAAACATCCTTGTTTTCTTGTTTTTTCTGTTAAAACCAAGACCATGTTGAAACCCAGACCATGAAAAATAACAGCATCACATGGTATTTGAATAATTTGTGATAAAAGTCCTAGTAAAATAATTTGCTTACAGAACTAAAACAACACGAAACAAACAAACAAACAAAGAATAATCAGGTCACTATTAATAAATATTTGATCCTGTTCCTGGATCAGAGAATCAGATGAGGCTCCATTTCAATAGTTCTGTTTTGGCAAATCAGTCAAAGTTACAGAGAGTGGTCTCCCAACAGGCCATGCTACTCTGGCTTCTAGGATATGAAGTGTGAGTCTGAGCATCCCTAAAAAACATCTGTTTTGCTGATATCTTAAATGATTGCATTGAGTAAGTATCTCCAATCTCAGTGAGTAAATATCATTTCCAAGTTCAAAGTTTCAGAGAGAGAGCTGACCAGAGGCTCCGCTGATTTGGAGCATTCTTACATTCTCCTGCTAAGAAGGCATCGTTACTGACCCCAGGAAAGGGAGTAATCTGGGCTTGTTGCCTTACAAATTGAGCTGGAAAGCACAGAGATCATCTCCAGAACTGTGCTTTCTGGATGACCTACAGAGTCCACCTATGGACTACCTTTTCTAGATTATTGCTAACCCACTACATTTGGTCATTTGACACCTTTAAGGCCAATCATTGGAAAGACATAATCGTGTAACTTTGAGGGAGAGCACAGAAGAGCAGACAGCCAATGTTTTTGCCCCCAAAGTAGAACTTAGCAGAAAGGGACCTGTGGAACAAAGGAGGAGATTCACGCAGCTTGATTACCTGAGGCTTGCTTTATTCTTGAAACTCAACACTTGAGCCCAGCTGTTGTGACCTCCATTTGAATACTAGGGACCCACCTGGTGGGATCACCTGGGGACAGAGAGCCATTGAGAAGTTGCCAGTATTATCTCCTGTGTCATCCCCTTCTTCTTTCCTGGCATCACCCAGAAAGGTCCTGGCATTGTGCAAATACTGCCTAAACTTATACTTTTCTATTTCATCCAAAGCTTTGTTCTCTCTTAAATGTGTGAAAGAAAATCTTAAAAGTACTAGAAGAAAACATGAGTAAACATGTTTATAATTCTGCAGTGGAAAAGGCATTTTTAAGTATAATGTAGAGCCCAGAAATTATAAAGTTAAAAAAATGACAGATTTTGAGGACATTTAAAATAAAATGCATTATAGTCCTCAATATTTGAAAGACAAATTGAACTGGGGAAAGCATAACATGTGAGGGGCAAAAAGCTAATAAGCATATGTGAAAAGGGCTTTTATAATATAATAAAAAAGAGACAGATTGTCCAAAAGGGCGAAGTACATAAATGAGAAATTCACGAATTGAGATATACAAATGACCAATTTACGGAAAGGTGTTTAAACTCTCTAGTAATAACTGTGTTTAAAAAAAAAAAGTAAAAATGAGGTCTTTTATTGAAACATGTTAAATTAAAAAAGTGCACTTACCTCCTCTCCCTCCCCAAACACCACTAGAACAATAGCAAAAGGATATAAGCCTCCAAGTCCAAAGAGAATGAGAGAGGAGTCCAGAGCAGCCAATTCTGAAACTACCGGTAGATGGGCCAGCAGAAAGGGACACTGGGACACCATAGGGCAAAAGACACCGAAGCCCACCAGCATGTGGGCAGTGCAGAGCAGAATGTGTGTGCAAAGACCCTCAGGAGGGCTGTGGATTGCAGTGTCCTGGGGTGTCTAGAAGTGGGGGATGCAACTGGGGTTAGTAAAAGAAGGTTCACTGAAAGTCAGTTTAAGGTTTGGAGGCCCCCACACTAGCAGAATACTAGTGGTTAAACCACAGGCACCGGCAGAGAGGCACCAGGCATGTGGAGGGAGAGCAGAGGACACTGGCAGCCCTCATCTGAGTCTAGAGAGCCCTAGCACCATCCTCCCTGGCAGCATCAACTCTAGATCAGGCTGCAAGGGCCCTGCCTTGTTTTAGAGGACCCCAGACATCTCAAACCCTAAAACGCAAAATAACTGTGTTTTTATCTTTTCTCTCTCTCTCTCTTTTTTTCTTTTCGAGGTGGAGTCTTGCTTGAGTGCAAGACTAGACTCCAGGCTAGAGTGCAATGGTGTGATCTTAGCTCGCTGCAACCTCCGCGTCCTGGGTTCAAGCGATTCTCCTGCCTTAGCCTCTTGAGTAGCTGGGACTATAGGCACCTAACACCATGCCTGGCTAAATCTTTCTATTTTTAGTAGAGACAGGGTTTCACCATGTCGGCCAGGCTAGTCTCGAACTCCTGACCTCAGGTGATCCGCCTGCCTTGGCCTCTCAAAGTGCTGGGATTACAGGCATGAGCCACTGTGCCCGGTGTCTTTTCTGTCTCTTAAGAAAATATTTTGAAAGTCTGGTAATTGATTGAGTGAGTAGACCCTAATTGGAAAGAGATGATGTAGGGCTGACATCCCAGGGGACTGGCAGGTTGGGGAGAAGAAAAAGAATAGCCTGTGCTCTGGGAAACTGGAGATAAAGTTTTGAAATTTGGCCATCCCACACCATCTAAGTGGGATCTTGGCTGACGAGGCTCCTCAATTAACTGCAGTGAGGTAGTCTGGGAGCAGCTTGGAACTGCTTGGAAATCCCAAGTCTGAAAAGTGAGGTATATGGTGGGAGATCCTATCTACCACAGCTTCCTTGGGAGTCAGTGAGGTCAATCCGCATCCCTGGTTTAGGCACTGCAGTGGGTTGAATTGTGTTCTCCCAAAAGACATAGTTTGAGTTCTAACCCCCAGTACCTGTGAATGTGATCTTATTTGGCAATAGGGTATTTGCAGATGTAATTGAGGACCTCAGAATGAGATCATCTGGATTTAGGGCAGGTCCTAAATCCAATGACTAGTGTCCTTACAAGAGAAAGTAGTGGAAGGTTTGACATCCAGCAACACAGAGTAGCAAGGCAGAGTAGATGGCCATGTGAAGACAGAAGCAGGGACTGGAGTGATGCAGCCACAAGCCAGGAACACCTGGAGTCACCAGAGACTGGAAGGGGCAAGTAAGAAGTCTCCCCTACAGTCTTTGGAGGGAGCATGACCCTGTTGACACCTAGATTTTGAACTCCTGGCCTCCAGAATTGTGAGATAATACATTTTTTGCTGTTATAGCAGCCCTAGGAAACTAGTACAGGTACATTGAAACTTCCATCTTCCCTGTCCCAGCAGATCCTTGCTACCACTCAAGCCTGCAGCCAGCAGTGCAGGTAGGGAGAATGTGGCTACACGGGCCACAGGTGGACCTGCAGGCAGGGCTGTGAGAGCAGATCAGTTGATAAAACTTAGACATGTGGCATGAGGCCCTCCATTTGTGCTCTTGGCCTAGGCATGTTAGACATGGGCTTGCCCACTTAGCTGGTAGGCAGACATGCCCCTTACACACAGAATGAATCAATCTAAGCCAAGAGAACAGACCTATAGATATGGACAGTCCTTGTTCTCCCTATGAAAAGGCACAGCCAGGTCACCCTCCACTGAAGACTGTCTGTCAACAAGCTTTCCCTGGTAGCAATAACTTAACAGTGCTGTACTGTCTCACCTTAGATACAAGTGGACAATCAAACATCACAAGACATTTGAGACAGCAAAGAGTTCTGCACCCATGATGACAAGAACACTGTGCTTTAAAGAATATAGAAAAACAACCGAAAGCTCTTAGAAATTAAAAATAGGAAGACAGAAATAAAAAATCAAATGAAGAATTGAAGATAAATTGAAGAACTCAGAAATAATCAAAGAGATGGAAAACAGAAGAGAAAATATAAGAATATCAGAGAATTGGGCCAGGAAATCTCCTCATGTCCAAAAAAAAAAAAGAGTTCTAGAACCAGAGAAGAAGATAACAGATGGCAGGAAGTTTAAAAGAAATTATACAAGAAAATTTCCAAGGACTGAAAGATACCTGTTTTAAAAATGAAATACCCACCTAGTACCCAGCCCGATGGATGAAAAAGACCCATATTTTTGTATATCTACATAAAACAATCTGTAAGCTATAAAATGATAACACAGATTCATATTTACTGACATAGAAATATTTTCATGACATTGTTAACAGAAAAAGCATGCTTCAAAACAGTTGTGTATAATCTGAACCTATTTATGTAAATGTAAAGTTACATAAAGAGACATGTGGAATTAAAAAAGCCCAGAAGAATGGCTCCCAAGACATTAACAGGAATGTTCCATGGGTGATGATACATCCTGGGCATTTACTTTCTTTTTTATACTTCTTTACATTAAGTGTATTCTACATGAACATATGTCACTAAAAAGAACAATACAAAAGTAAGCTTGCCTCTGTCCTCTCTTTTATTCCTTTCCTTCTCTGATCAGTTGCCATGTCCTTTTTTCCTGTTCCAGCACTGTATTTGTATCGATCTCTTATATCTTTGTTTTGGCTAGCTAAATCTGTGTGAGCTCCAGATGTTTCTGAATGCCTCCTACATAGCCCCACTTGGGAATCTCTCTCTCAGATATGTGAATTAACCTGCCCTAAAATGAATATAGTTGTTTGCCCCCAAGCTGCTCCCACTTCGTGTCCCCCCCACCCCCTTCTCGGTTAACCGCATCCTGTTCTATCTATCCAATTGCTCAAAGCAGAAAAGCCTGGGGCATCATCCCTGCCCCTAACCAACTCTGTACCTCCAACCCACTACTCTCCTGTTGACCCTGCCTATAAATGCCTCACAAATGTGCCCCCTTCTCTCCTCCCCTATGGCTCCTATGCCATTCATTTTGTCATTCATTCAGCAAATATGGAGTGGTGCCTCCCGTGTGCCAGCCACTGGGTTAAGAGCTGGCATTCAAGGGTGAGAAAGACAAAGTGCCTGTTCTCATGAATAGGACCTTGTGCTCTAGAGGAAATGATGCACAATAAACAAGCAAACAAAACAACTGCCTAATGAAGTAAATTCTATGAAGAAAATAGAATGTGTGATAAAGAATAACCAGCAGGGGGCAAGGGCTGTCACTCCTTAGCTAGGGTGGCTAGGGGATGGAGGCCAGCATGCAGGGTGTTCCCCTCCTCTGAGGCCCTTGCCTTCACTCTCTTCCCTTTTCAGAGTGCTCCCATTAAAGGTAGACTGATCCTATTGTCTTTCTGTCTGAAATCCAACATGGCTCACAAGGCCCTGTATCCCATTTCAGCCTCCCTTCTCTCCACTGCCCCTGCACACACCCTCTGCTCCAGCCAAGCAGAGCTTTTCTGTCCCTGAATGCTCTCTGTCCACTCCCAGCCTCCATGCTGGGTTGCCTCATTTCTGCTCATCCTTGGATCCCACTTACTCCAGGCCACCCTTTCAGTGAGGCCCCTCCCAGGATATCTACTCACCTTGAACATTGTTACCAGACTGCATTGTTGATGACTTATTTACTTACCTGAATCTGTAGGGGGCCAGGGCTGGCCTCATCCCCACACTGAATCCTCATGTCTGGCACATGGCACACTCCATGTGTTTGGAGACGGCCACCCCACGCCTGGAATTGGCTCTTATCATCTGTCACCTGAACTGCTGCCTCCAAACTGATTTCCCCACTTTCAACTCTTCCCTCACAAAATCCACCTGTTCGAAAAATCTTTCTAACCCAAGTGGCAAAGCCAGAACAATGAACTCAGAAACTAGTGATGCCCCTGGGCCACATGTGAGTGCCAGGTAGGAATGTTAGGTTTAGAGGGCTATATTCATTGGTAAGGAATTCATGTCACAAGGCAAGGCTGCATGCCTGTGGGTGCAGAGGAGGGGCTGTGTGTGGCCTACCCCAAAGCAGAGAGCAGTTTTGGGGAAGTGGTGGGTCCTCTCAGCTCTCAGGAGAGATCCGAGCCAGGAAAGCCAGCCTTAGACAAACTGAAGAGGGAACTCCTAAACCCATGCTCTCTGCTCTCTCACACTTCAAACTTAAGGAGTTTCAAACATACCTAACCAGTTGCAGGCTCAAAAGACCACAGGGGTTGTAGCAGGGGAGGTGGGAGATGGGAATAGGGAGATGGTGTTTGTCCAGTAAGGTACGCTGGAGTTAGGGTCTCACATCGTAAGGTTGTATGTTACTGTTCATTTATTCATTCCATATTTATTGAGGCCCTGCCATTTGCTGAGACTGTTCTAGATCCTGGAAATACAGGAGCAACCAAGGCAGACCACCTGGCTTGTCTGCTGGAGCTTTCATGCTGAAAGAGGTTCTTAGACAATCAAATACACACATAGATGTACTTCGGGTAGTAATAAGCGTGATGAAGGAAAATAAAATAGTGTGAGGTTCAAACTAAAGGGAAGCTATCAGATAATAGGCTGGTCAGTAACTACCTCTATTTTCCCTTTCTTATCCCCAGCTCTAGTAAAGTCAAGAAACCAGCACTTCTTGAACTTTGATGTGCAGATGAATCACCCTGGGGTCTGGCTAAAATGCAGATTTCAATTCAGTGGGTCTGGCATGAGAACTGAGACTCTGCATTTTTAACAGGCTCCCAGGTAATGCCTTGGCTGCTGGGCCCTGGACCACACTGTCTTGCCATAGGGATTAAGGGAAAAGCTGTGAGTCCCTCCTAGGGCAGCCTCAACAGAGAGGCCATACCTCCTGAGGGCAGCAGATTAGGCAGTGATGCCAGCCTTAAGGAAGAGCAAAGATCAGCAGCAAAGCTACCAGTACTAGATCCGCTGGCCCTCCTGGCATGCATTCGTCAATTCAGAACCTCCTTTTCGATGATCTGGGTTTGAAACCAGCAAGAAAGTCATGGAGTTTCATGATAAGTTTCCCCATTTCGTGGTATACAAGTCCCTCCACAGCCTAGCCCACCCTTATTTTTTGCTATAAGCATTCCTGACCCCTAGGTTTCTGCCAGTCAGAGTGGACAGTCCCCTCTCTCTGCCTTTTCCCATGGCCATCCATCCCAACATTAAAAATAATCTTCAAGCCATTTGGTACTGCTGTTCCCTCCATCTGGAATTCTCTGGCCCATGAGGTCAGATCCTGTTCATTCCCCAAAACCCAGCTCGAACGCCACACCCTCACGGGTTGGAGGAGAAGGGCGGTCAGGAGCAAGCCCTTCTCAGAAATGCCAGAGCTCTTTGCCTGAACCTATTTTGGGACACTAATCTCTTCCTACCCGCCCTATGAGTGATTTTTGTTGTTTAAGAGTTATTTTTGCCTTTAAGAGTTATTTTTGTCCTCATTTTACGGATGGGATTTGGGTTCCTCCAGGTAAGACCTACCCTCCTCCACCCCCAAACTCTCCTGGTACCTGGATGCAGCCTAAGAAGAATTGTCCTATGAATAAAGAATAAATTAAGATTGGGTTTGCAACTGACGCCAGCAGGAGTAGAAATGGGCTAGGTTGAGCACCAGGCAAGAGAAGCTGACGATCAGGGTACACATCTTGAATCAGAAATCCTGGACACAGACCAGCAGTCTGCGTAGTAACAGGTCCTCCGAGTGATTCTGAAGACACTCGAGTTTGAGAACCAGGGCGGTCTAGCCAAGAGCCTGGAGCACACCCCTTCCCCTCCCCAGGTGCTTATGACCTTGACCCTGGGTCCTGGGGACTTCTGCCGAGGAGGGAGGAGGGCACGGGCGGTCACTAAGGAAGGCGGAATTGGAAGGGGTGAGCCTGGAAGAGAAAGTGCAAGGATGCGAGGAGAGGGATGGAGCGAAGGAAGAGGATCAGAAGGAAGAAACGAAGGTAGCGGGGACCGCACAGAAGTGGGAGGGAGGGAGTGGAGGAGGGACTGGCACCCCTCGCGGTGGCATCTTCCAGAAGGTCAGCCGTCCGTCCCCACGTCCTTCCAGGGCTGATTCTCCCCGGTGGGGCCCGGGGTCTCGGAGACCAGTCTGTGCAGCCTGCCCGGCACCAGCGTGAGCCCCGGGACCCCAGCCTGGCGTCCCCCACGCCCGCGTCCCCGTCACCGGTACCTGCTCCTGCTGCGGGGGCGCCTCCAGCACCGGCTCTGCCTTCCGCGCGGCGGCCCCCGCCCCCGCCCCCGCGGCCATGCCTGCGCGCCTGTGCCTTCTCCAGCGCACAGCGCCTGCCGGGGAGGGTCCCGCAGAGTCCGCAGAAGTAGGCGCCCCGGGGCCGCTGGAGCCGAGGGTGAGAGCCGGATCTGCCGCGGAGCGGCGGCCCCGCCTGGGCTGTGCGGGGCGGGAGATGGGTGCCTCCCGGCGCGCCCCGCCTCCGCCCCCTGCACGCTGGTCAGCCTCCTCCCCAGCAGCGGCCTCGAGGTCGCCAGCACCCCCGGCTCCTTCAGGACCTCAGGCCTCTCTGTTGGGAAGCTATTCAGCCAGCCATCGCCGCCAGTAAGGCGTCCTGAACCCTACCGGGTGCGTGTGGCGGGAACCAGCGGTTTTGTTACCCGGCGGCAGGACTGGAGGAGGGGTCAGAAGTGGGTAGGGAGAGACGGGAGTAGAGGAGTGGAGTGAGAAATGGCGCTGGGGAGGGTGGTGGGGGGGGCTGGGGAGGAGCGGAAGAATGGGGAGGACTACGAGGGGGCCGAGGGGGGAGGGGGGGAGAGAGGGAAGGGGGAGAGAGGGAGGGGGAAGAGAGGGAGGGGGGGAGAGAGGGAGGGGGGAGAGAGGGAGGGGGGGAGGGGGGGGGAGGGGGGGAGAGAGAGAGAGAGAGAGAGAGAGAAAGAAAGAGAGAAAGAGAAAGAGAAAGAAAGAGAAAGAGTTTCCTCAGCTGTCTTCCTCAGAGGTGTTTATTAGGAGGCAGGAGTTCGGATGGCTGTGCAGATACAGACTTTCCTCAGTTATCTGTGCTTCCACCAAAGATGGTGCAGGAGAGAAACTCCAATTTAGGGAGAGCGCAGACCCTCTTGGCCCCTGTGCTGCTCCAGGTCATGTAGGGCCCCTGGGACGCAAGCATCTTGCCTTTGCCCCCCTACCTCCAGGGTTTCCCCTCCCCCTTTACAGCTTAGGCCTAAGCCTGGCTTCAAGGTTGAGAACAAGCTGGGACGTTTAGGCAAGACTTTAGAAATACCTCGGTGTTGATTTGGGGAAACAGAAAAGAGGAGCACGGAATTAGATCTTGTGTCCTACGAAATATGGCTTACTCCATTCCAGTGTGTGATGGCTCCTATTTGTCAACACCTACAAAGGAGATAAACGGACTAAGATGGACATTTCTCTGCCACTGTGGAACGTAGAGCCTAACAGGGGATAGAGAAAAATAAGCATCTAAGTACAATTATCACGGATGATGCCTTGGTTTTCCAGCCTTAACTGGGCATCAGAATCCCATGGAGGATTGCTGAGTTTGTTAAAACTCAGAGTGCTGGCCAAGCACAGTGGCTGATGCCTTTAATCCCAGCACTTTGGGAAGACAGGGCGGGCAGATTGCTTGAACCCAGGAGTCTGAGACCAGCCTAGGCAACATGGTGAAACCCCATCTCTATAAAATATACAGAAGTGAGCTGGGCGTGGTACACTTGTAGTCCTGTAGTCCCAGCTACTCAGGAGGTTGAGGCTGGAGGATCGCTGGAGCCTGGGAGGTTCAGGCTGCGTGAGCTGTGATGGAACCACTGCACTCCCGCCTGGACAACAGAGCGAGACTCTTTCAAAAATCAAAACAAAACAAAAACCTTCAGATTGCTGGAGTTGAGCCCTAGAGTTTCTAATATAGTAAGTCTAGAGTGGGGCCTGAGCATTTGTCTTTTGAACAAGTTTTCAGGTGCCGCTGGGGCTGTTGCCTGCATCTGAAGACTACCTTGTAGTATGATCAGAATGTGTTGGAGTCATCAGAATGTGATGGAGAGAATAGGGGATGTGAGGGCCTGGAGGCTGGAGAAGGCATAATGAATTGGAGAAATAGAAATCATGGTTAACACTGATAGAATGCATACCATGTGCCAGGTGCCGACCTGAGCACTCTACCTGTGTTAGCTCATTCAGTCTTCGTGACAGCCCTGTGAGGTGGGCATTGTGACTGTCCCCGTTTTACACAGGAGAACACGGAAGCACAGAGAGGTCGAGAAGTTTGTTCAAATTTTGAAGCTAATAGGTGGGGCAGTGGGAATTTGAACCCAGAGAAAACTGACTTCATGGTCTGGGTTCTTAATCTCTCAAGGAAGTAGCTGTGAAGGTCAGCAAGGGCCGAATCTACCAGATCCACTTAAATAATATTAAACAGTTTGGACTGTAGCCTCAGGAGAATGAGAAGCCATTACCGAGTTTTAAGCAAGAAAATGACATTACCAGACTTGCCTTTTGGCTTCAAGAGTGGGGAAGAGGGCTATGACTATGACTCAAGACAGAGGGATCCGCCAGAAAGCTATTGCTGTAGTTTCAGCTCTCAGGATAACAGTGGCCTTGATGGTGAGAGTGAGTGTGTGCAGGGATGGAGTGGAGGGGAGATGGAGAGATGTGTTTGGGGATGGGAGAACTAGGTAATAGAATCTACTGTACTTGATTCATCTCCAAGCATGGTGCCCAGGCATGTGGCTCGGGCAGTGTAGCATTTGGGCAGATAGTGCTGCCATTACTGAGAATGGGAATATTGAAAGAGCAGCAGATTTGGGGACACAAAAATAGTGGGTTCATTTGGACATGTTACATCTCTACCCATCTTGTGGCCTGTGTTCATGTGGCAAGAGCCATTTTTTTTTCTCTCCAGCCCAGGATATCCTCACATTCATCTAGATTCTCCCAAGGCAGCAAAATAATAAAATGAAAATAGTCCATATGGAGATGGATGTTCCCTTCCTATAAAATTCTGACCTGTTATTGTTATATAAGTTTTAGGTCCCTGATTTGAAACTCTCTCTCCTGATTGATTGGCACCAAAAAGACCCACATACTTCACTGGAGACCCATGTACGTACAAAGGTATCATCTTCCTTCTGTCTTCAGCTCAGCAATCATATCAGAATAAAACTCAAAAAGTGCATTTCTCCCCTGTCAGTAATGATGGCTTTGCTCTAATCTATCCTGCTGTTATACCTGGTTTCTTCTATGATCAAATTGCAGATATTCAGAACGAAGATCTAATTTCCTAGTAAGTTAGGCAATGCTTTCTGGTGTAGTTCACTGAACCAAGGTTAATTAATTTGAAATTTTGTTTTCCAAATCAAATTGTTGGCGGCTGACTCTGTCTTCCATCCTGGAATAGATGAACTGTGTTCTGCTGCTTAACACTAATCTCTTCGGCATTTTAGCTGTAGTCTGTGCATCCTCCTTCATGTCCCGCAATCCGGAGTCCTGAGGTGGTTGTAATGATGCAATGGAAGAAATTAGCTAATGTGTTAAATGTGTTTGAGAAACAAGGTGGGGTCAAGAATCACTAGCCAGTTGATTGTGATATTTGGTGCAGGAATCAACAGACTCAAGGAACAGAATGGGAACATACATTTATGGAAAACTAGTTTTATGAGAGGAGTGGCAAATCAGCAGAAAAAAATTGATTATTTAGTAATCGGTTTATCCATAAGAAAAAAAAAATTATATCATACCAGCACAAAACTGGTGGTTAGAAAGCAAAAGTTTAAGATGATCTAAAAGAATGTTTTTATGGTCTCAAGATAAGAAAAGATACATTAAACAAGACTCACAGAGAACAAATTGCAAAGAAAAAAATGTTAGCCTATATTAAAATGAAAATTTTCTGTACAACAGAAACTTGCCATGAAAAAAGAGGCAAGCCACGAACCAGGATATATTTGTATATATCTCATTGACAAAGGACTAGTACTCAGAATAAGTAGAACTGCTAGAATTTAATTTTTAAAAAGCATAGATCAATAGAAATGAGCAAGGGATATAAATCAATTTGTATAAATAAAATTTATGAGACTTTAAAAATAATTTTAAGGGAATTAATGATTGAATTTATGAATATGTGGATTAATTCAGAGTACACACTTCACAGGAATGCTTGTATATGTTCGGTTACTCGTTTCGCTGTGGCTCCGTTCAGCCTTCCTACCCACAGACCACTCATCAATTTTCCCCCTTTCTCCTCCACTTTCTTGGGGCCACCAAACTACCTTGGGCCCATGGTGCCACCTAATGGTTAGATCTTGCAGAATTCCATTGTATTGCTTTGCAAATGACCTTTTTCAAGTCATTTCCTTTTTCAATTTGCTCCTTTCCTCTTTTCTTGTCTTTTTCATATTTCATATACCATATACAGATATCTCATGTCTTTTTCATATTGCCAAATAAAATGTATATTTGATCCTTAGCTTTAAGCTAGATTAAATGATTCAGAATGTCTCCAGCCAGATGCAGTGCTGGTCATATGTAGAGTAGGATAGCAGAGGGAGACTCCAGGCAACCGGCAAAACTTCTCTTCTGTGAAGGGGATAGCAAGTGAGAGGTTCATCTACACGGGGGCAGGGCTGGGAGGTGAAAATCCATCCAGTATGTGTGAATATCCAAGAGCTTGTCTGATCTCAGAAATCAGTATGAAAAAGACATCAAACTTTCTGGACTCCAGTGATTCTTGGGGCCAGGGTTGGATTTGTTATAAATAGGAAAAATCACCCAAGAGAGGAGGGATGCTGAAGCCAGGTCCCATTTTGACTGATGAAATAGCTGCATAGGAATGACCAGGCTAACTTCTTTTCAGTCATCCTAACCCTCCATTCCACCCCCGCCCCAAACTCCTTTCTGGGTGCTAGGTTGGTCTTCACATGCAGACACTAGCTCCTTAGAGTTGGCAGAAATCCTGCAAGTTGGTCTGATTACCAACTGTCAGGGTTCCTGACTTACAGTCCCAGTTTTCCTTGGCCCCTCTGCCTAACTGGATAGAGATTTTCATCTTCCTTTAGTTAAATCTGTTTTTGCCTAAGCACTAGTACTCAAAACAAATGAAAGACTTTTTAATCTCATCCTTTAATTATTAGTATTGTAACACTATTGATTTCCACTCTTTTGGGCTAAAATGTGTGGTGTTTAGATATATCATGGTTACATGGCTTTTTGTGAGCTGGCTTGTAGCCCTAATTGCCATTGATAACATTGCTTCTATGGAAAAGTGCATTCTGCCTTTCAAACCACAGCCTTCCAAATGCACGTTTGGAACACAATTCATTTGTGAGCTGGGAACCATCAGTATTAATGTCTCTTGGCCCATGGCAGCCCCGCAACCAAATGACATGTGGTTTAAGGTTTGTGTAACAGCCGGTTCATTTAAATAATGTTAGCTAGGACTCAGCTTTCAGGTTCTCGGATTTCTGGTTAATTTCGAATAGAAGAGGCAGCAGAGTCGCAGCATTCAGACAGTGTATGCATGGTGCTCCCTGCTCCCTATTGAGTAAGGGCACATTCTTTCTTTTAATGGTTTACCCTGCAGGTTTTAGGATTGAGCCTCTTCCGAGGGCAAGCTTTTCAGTTCTGTTGAACAATTGATCTTGAAAAAGAAGAACTCCTTTTAAAAAACAACTATACTTTCAAGCCTGGAAGTTCAGCTAGGGTCATTCCAGTTTATTGAGTGCAGGGGCCCTCTCAGCAGGAGGGAAAACCACATTTAAATCCTTGATGGGGCTCCTTCTCCTCCCCTCTCCTTGTCTTCCTTTCCCCAGTGCCTCCTCTAAGAAGTTTCTTCTTTACTAAGAAGCCAAACAGCCTGTCCCAGGCAAGCTAGTCTCCACTGTCCTAGCTATAAAAAGAGTTAATATTTATCAAACACCAACAGTGTGCCAAAGCACTGGCTAAGTGCGATATATGTCTGATATTATTTAATCCTCAAAAGGACTCCCAGTGATAGGTATCACCATGCACAGTTCACAGATGAAGACATTTAAGTCAAAAGAGATGAACTGCTTTATCTAAGAATGTGTAGCAGCAACCACTGCTGTTCCAGTGGCCTAACCCCTAGGTTGTGTGGGGAGGCCCGTTGCTTCACTGGAGGTGCCCTCAGGAAACCCTGTCCTGATACTGTGTCCTGTGTTTTTGTTTTCATTTCTAGTTAAGACCAAGGACTTGCCCTCATAATTCCTATACTTCAGATTAATTGCCAGAGGTACAAGATCACGTGCACCTCTGTCCCAAAAAGTCACATTCTGGTGAAAGAAAAGTACTAATATTCTTATTTTTTCTTGATTTTAGATATTTGTCTTCCCTAGGGGCTTGAAACAATCAGTTATAGAAGCACCAAGTGCACACAGTTATTTTTTGCCCTCCTTCTGGCCTGAACTCTTACTCTGCTTTCTACCCATGACAATAGCTAAAACATTTTATACTCCTGAATAGTGTCAGGTGCTTTACATATATTTAATCCTAAAACAACACTATTGAGGCGGGAGAATGGGGTCTGAAGGCAGGGAACCTAAGGTCAATTCACGCAAACTTCCTGGAACTAAATTAAAAGGAAGAACCTGCACTCTGGCCTACTGTCGGTCCATTCTAGGACCTTTATTTGCATAAGGCACCAGTCCATGCCAGCGTCTGATTGGCCACGGGCCAAACCTGCACTCTGGCCAATGAGTGGACCATTCTAGGACTTTTATTTGCATAGGGTGCCAATCATACCTTCGTGGATTGGCTGCCGCCCAATTCACTTTGGCCTCTGATTGGCGGTGAGCTAGCCCTTCATTTACGTATGGTGTAACCAATAAGAGACCTCTAGAGGGTACTGAAACCCCAGAAGACTTTGCTACCCGGGCTGTTGAGCCACTTGTGGCTCTGGTTGCGTTCTGTGAAGTGTGCTTTCGGTCCTATTGCCTTCTGCTTCAGTAAATCTAGGCTTTCATTGCTTGCTCGCGGGTGCTGTTCAGTTCTTTGTTCAACGCACCAAGAACCAGGACAACTCATGATTAGAACCTTACACTCGGTACCAGGTAGGTTATTCTTATAATCCTCATTTTACAAATAAAGATGAATAAGGACTTCTGGGCCATCCCCTCTGCTTGTGAAGCCCTTTCATTTCCTCATTTAAATCTGCCAAAGTCCCACCCCTCTCGTGTTCCCTCCCCGGGCTTTCTTAGAACCCAGTGGCAATACATCTCTCAGCCTTTTGCTCCCAGCTTTTTGCATCTCCCTCTATTCCAGACTGCTTTGTTTTAAAGATGCTTGTAAGTATGTCAGCCACCCACTGCAAACGCGTGGAGAACCGAGACCCTCTTTCAATCCTCTTTCATTGCACCACTACAGCTAGTAAATGCCTGGCCTGGAGCCAAATCAAATGGGCGATCCTGCCCCCAGGCCGCTCACTGGCTTATGCAGGGAGAGTGAGGACAGGTGGTTTTCCTTAGCTCATCACCTGCAGAGGTTCCTCCAGGAGAGGGTGTCATTGTCAGTGTGGCCACAGCCTTTCCTTATTTATCCATTACAGGACCATTGAGAACTTGGCGCAGGATACAGACTTTAAGAAAAGAGATATTAAATGTGCTTTTCAATTCGCAATTGGAAAAATATGGAACTAGTCCAAATGCCCGTCAATCAATGAGTGGATAAAGAAACTGTGTTATATACATACACGATGGAATACTACTCAGCCATAAAAAGGAACGAATCAAGGGCACTAGCAGCAACCTAGATGGGATTGGAGACTATTATTCTAAGTGAAGTAACTCAGGAATGGAAAACCAAACATCATATGTCCTCACTCATAAGTTGGAAGTAAGCTATGAGGGTGAAAAGGCATAAGAATGATACAATGGACTTTGGGGACTCAGGAGGAGAGGGTGGGAAGGGGTTGAGGGATAAAAAGATACAAACTGGGTTCAGAGTATACTCTGCTTGGGTGATGGGTGCACCATAATTTCACAAATCACCACTGAAGAATTTACTCATGTAAACCAAATACCACCTGTTCCCCAAAAACCTATAAAATTTTTTTAAAAATGTGCTCTTAACATATTTCCATGCAGTGCAGAGTGTGTACTCCTTATTTTGTAATGAGTTTATACTTTTATATTTGAGTATATCTTATAATACTCATATTTTATGATATATTCTTATAAGCATCTACTACTTCTTATTGTATAATTTATTACTCAAAATAGGATATACTTTTGCCATCACTTAGAGATGCCAAGATGTGGGTGGGAGAAGGCAAGCAGTGTGAACGGTAAGGCCTGGGTCTGCTCCATTCCACCTGTTCTCTTAGCCTTGTATTGAGTCAACATACAGTTTGGTATTTAGCCATGTAACTGCTAGCAATATGTGGCACAAGTGAGTGTTGGCAATACAGTTGGTTTTTAAATTTATCCTATAAATGCAGTAATCCTAGCACTTTGCAGAATAGCTGGAATAGTGCACACAAGGAAATAAAACACATTTACATTATTTGGGAGTATCAGAAATAGAATATCTGTGTTTTGGGGGTTTTTTGTTGTTGATTTTGCCTTTTCTGTGGAAAGGATTTCAAATATTCCAAGTTACTAAGTGGTTATAAACAAAAATTTTGTGCTAGGCATGTTATCTGAGTATGAGTATTTTTCTTTTTTCTTTCCTTTTTTTTTTGAGATGGAATCTCATTCTGTCACCCAGGCTGGAGTGCTGTCATGATCTCTGCTCACTGCAACCTTCTCCTTCCAGGTTCAAGCAATTCTGCAGCCTCAGCCTCCCGAGTACGTGGGATTAAAGGCACCTGCCAACACGTCCTTTTTAGTACAGACCAGGCTTCACCATGTTGGCCAGGCTGGTCTCAAACTCCTGACCTCAGGTGATCCACCCACCTTGGCCTCTCAAAGTGCTGGGATTACAGGTGTGAGCCACACTGCCCCCGGCCTAAATTTGAGTATTTTAAAAGTTAAATATGTTGATATAAAATTGATTAATATGTTTAATTTTTGTAGTAAAAATGTTCTATGGGGCTTTGAAAGAAGGAAAATTTCAGAAACCATGCTGGATGTGATGGTTAGTAGGTAATCTAAAGAATAGTTAGGCTTTACTAGTGTAAGATTTTCCTGATGATCTTACAGATACCCTTGAAAATGGCCATGGTTTTGGTGGTGACTTTAAGTGAACAACTCAAAGGAAGTTTTAGCCTGTGATAAATGTGGGAGAAGGGCATTGTCTGGGCCCACACACTCACTTCAAGACTTGAATCAGAGCCCTGCCTCTCCTACTTGCTCTCTGAACTGTTTTGGAGAGAGGGTCTCTATTTTTACCCCTTGGTTAATTTGCGTCTGTATTGTAAGTATATACTTAAGGCATTATTAGCAGTGAAGTGAAATTGAAAAAGTCTCTTGGTAATATGTTGTTTGTGTGAAGAACCGCCAAATAACATGGTCAGAACTGGTAACCTAAGCAAGAAAAACTTGATCATTTACTGAACTTAGGGTGGGGTAATTATCTTTGCTTTCTGAATGGGGTGAGCACTGGAAAGGACACCAGCCAATAAGGGATTAACTACCAATAAGACCATTCAGAAAAGGAAGAAAAGGTGGAAAGTGAAGTGAAGTTTGGTTTAATGTGTATTCATTTTGAGACACCTCTAGGCTACACAGACATAGTTGTCCACAGTTAGGAGACAAACTGAAGTCAGAAGAAAGGTTAGAGATAAAGATTTGGTTTTCGACAGTGGCAAACTTTCCAGGAGTGAATTACATTTCCTAGGACGTCTATAATGTGAGAAAGGAAGGAGGTACAGGAATATAGTTGGTAGTTAAGACAGTGGCATTTAGGATCAAACACATTTGGCCTCAAGTCTTAATTATAATATACCCTAACTCTGTGATCTTGCAACATCTGCCTTAAAAAAAAAAAAAAACAGCCTTGAGGTATCATTTATATACTTTATGATTCATCATTTTAAAAAAAGTTTATGATTCTGTGTTTTTTTAGTATATTCACAAAATGACTATCACCATTATCTAATTCCAGAACATTTTTATCACCCCAAAAAGAAATAGCTGTCACTCCCTATTTCCCCCTTCTATTCCCTGGCAACCACGAGTCTACTTTCTGTCTCTGTGGTTTGTAATAAATATTATATATAAATAGCATCATACAAGAAGCCTTTGTGCTTGGCTTCATAGCATAATTATTTCAAGGTTCATCCATGTTTTAGTATGTATCAGTACTTCATTCCTTTTTATAATTGAATAATATTTCATTACAAAGACATTTACATTCTATCTATCCACTCATCACTTGATAGACTTTTGAGTTTTTTCTACTTTTTGGTTATTATGAATAATGATGCTATGAAAATACATATACAAATGTTTTATGAATATATGTTTTTAATTCTCTTGAGTATGTGTCTATAAGTGCAGTTGTTGGTTCATATGGTAACTCTATGTTTAAGAGTTTGAAGAACTGGTAAACTTTTCCAGTTGTAGCTGCATCATTTTACAACTCCAGTAGCAGTGTATGTGGGTTCTGATTACTTCACATTCTCACCAACAGTTATGATCTGACTTTTTGCCTCTAGCCATTCTGGTGGGTATAAAGTCATATCTCTTTGTGGCTTTGATTTGTATTAAATACTTTCCTAGAGACTAATAATACCAAGCATATTTTTGTGTCATTATTGTCCATTTGAATATCTTTTTTTTTTTTTTGAGACAAGGTCTCACTTTGTTGCCCAGGCTGGAGTGCAGGGTGTGACAGGGATTCTCTCGCCTCAGCCTCCCCAGTATCTAAGACTGCAGGCACATGCCACCATACCTGGCTAAGTTTTTAGTTTTTTATAGATACAAGGTCTTACTGTGTTGCTCAGGTTGACCATTTGAATATCACTGGAGAAGAGTCTATTCAGTTCCTATGTCCATTTTTTATTTGAGTTATTAGTTATTTTATTGTTGAATTTTAAGTGTTCTTTATATATTCTATGTGCCAGTCTTTTGTTAGATATATGCTTTGCAAATTTTTTTCCTCATTCTTTGGGTTGTCTTTTCATTGATTTGATAAAACTTTCGAAACATGAAAATTTTAAATTTATCCATTTTTTTTTTGGTGTCATATCTAAAAAACCACTGCCTAATCCGGGGTCATGAAAAATTATTCCTATGTTTCTTCTAAGAGTTTATAATTTTAGTTCTTAGATTTAGGTCTTTGATTAAGTTTGAATCAATTTCTATATTTGGTGTGAGGTACGGGTCCAAGTTCATTTTAGTTTCCTTCCTTCCTTCCTTCTTTTCTTGATTTTCTTTCTTTCCTTTCTTTCTTTTTTAGCATGTGGCTATTGAATTGTCCTGGCACCATTTGTTGTAAAGACTATTCTTTCCCGATTGAATTACTGTCTTGGCACACTTATGAAAAATCAATTGATAATAATATAATGGTTTCTTTTGGAATTCAATTGTATTAGTTTATATGCCCATCCTTATGTCAATACCACAGTGTGTTGATTATCATGGCTTTGTATTAAGTTTTAAAAAAGGAAAGCATGAGCCATCCAACTTTGCTCTTTCTTCCCTCCACCCCACCAAATTTGTTCTTCTTTTGCAAGATTTTCTTTGCTATTCCTGGTGCCTTACATTTTCATAAGAATTTTAGAATCGGTTTGTCAGTGTCTGCCAAAAAGGCAGCTAGAATATCGATAAGATTGTATTGAATCTATAGACCAATCTGGGAATATCACTGTATTAATACTAAGTCTTCCAATTCAGGAATGTGGGATGCTTTTCTATTTATTTAGTTTTAAAATTTATTTCAATTATGTTTTGTAGTTTTCAGTTTACAAGTTTACACTTTTCGTTTGTTAAACTTATTCCTAATTATTTTATTGTTTTTAAAGCTAAATAGTTGTTTTCTTAATTTTATTTTTGTATTGTTAATTGCTATAGAAATATATTTGATTTTTGCATATTGATTATGTATCCTGTAAACTTGCTGAATTCCTATTAGTTGTAGTAGTTTTTCAGTGGCTTCCTTAGAATTTTTTTATATATAAATCATGTTTTCTGTGAATAGAAGTAGTTGTTTTACTTCTTCCTTTCCAATCTGGATTCTCAGGCTCTCTCTCTTTCCTCTCTTCTGCTTCTTTCTTTCATTTTTTAGTTTTCTTTTTTTTTCCATATTGTGTTGCCTAGAACTTCTAGTACTATATTGAATAAGAGTGGTGAGAGAGTACCATACTTGTTTTTTCCTGATCGTAAAGGGAAAGTATTCAGTCATTCACTGTTAAGTATGATGTTAGCTATGAGATTTATGTAGATGGTTTTATCAGGTTGAGGAAGCTCCTTTTTATTGCTAGTTTACTAAGTGTTATTATCTGAAAAGATGTTGGATTTTTTTCAAGTGCTTTTCAGCATCCGTTGAGATAGTCATGTGATTTTTCTCTCTTATTCTATGAATATAGTGTCTTATATTGATTGTTCTTTATATGATAAATCAACCTGGCATTCCTGGGATGAATGCCACTTGATCATGTTGTATAATTCTTTTAATATACAACTTCATTGTTAAGGATATTTGTGTCTGTGTTCATAAGGAGTATTGGTCTACGGTTTTCCTTCCTTGTGATTTCTTTTCCTAGTTTTGGTATCAGGGTAATATTGACCTCATAGAATGAGTTGGGAAATGTTCCCTCCTCTTCTGTTTTTTTTTTTTTTTTTTTTTGGAAAAGTTTGTGAATGACTGATGTTAATTCTTCCTTAAATGTTTGGAATTCACCAGTGAAACCATCTGGGCCTGAACTTTTCTTTGTGGGAAGTTTTTTGATTACTGATTCAAACTCTTTCCCTGTAAGTCTATAAAGATTTTCTACTTGCTCTTGAGTCAGTTTTGAAATTTTTTGTCTTTCTAAGAATTTCTCAGTTTTGTCTAGGTTATCCAATTTTTTAGCATATAATTGTTCATTGTATTATCTTATAATCTCTTTTATTTCTGAAAGGTTGGTAGTAATAGGCCACTTTTATCTCTGATTTTAGTAATTTGGGTTTTCTCTCTTTTTATTTTGGTCAGACTAGCTAAAGTTTTGTCAATTTTATTGATCTTTTAAAAGAATAAACTTTTCATTGATTTTGTCTATTATTTTCCTATTCTCAATTTTATTTAAGTCTGTTATAATCTTTATAATTTCATTTCTTCTGCTTGCTTTGAGCTTTGTTTACTCTTATTTTTTAAGGTAGAAGTTTAGACTATTGCTTTAAGATCTTTTTTTTTCTTTTTAAATATAGGCATTTGCAGCTATTTCCCTCTGAGCGTTGCTTTAGCTGCATCCTATACATTTTGGCATTGTTGGGTTTTTGTTTTCATTCACCTAAATGTCAAGCACATTTAGGAATGTGTTGTTTAATTTCTGTATCTTTGGGAGTTCCTCAAATTTCCCTCTGTTATTTATTTCTAACTCCATTTCATTGTGGTTGGAGAGCATACTTTGTGTGGGTTTAGTCCTTCTGAGTTTATTGAGGCTTGTTATACAGCCTAATGTGGTCTATCCTGGGGAATGCTCCAGTTGTACTTGTGTGGTAAGTTCAAGGATTTGGGGGCTAATCAAGGAAAGACAGGAGCACAAGATGGCAGTGTTGTACAATAAGCTTTTTTTGGTGGTATTTGGGCAGGGTTGCAGGAGAGGGGAAGTCTCTCACAGCAAGAGACCTTCGAGAGACAGGGCCACCATCCAAAAGGGGAAAAGGGTAAGGGAACTTCTAGAGGGGAGGGGAATTGGAGGTGGGGCTTATGTGTCTAGGTGATGTCACTTAGCAGCAAGGTAGAGAGTTTTGGATCAGATGGCTTTGAAGGGCAATATTGGGTGGGGTCTTTTCTAGCCACATAGTTTGTCTTATCTGTGACAAGCAGATATGGGATACATTTAGAGCCTATTCTGTTTTGCAAAACTGCAGGGCATGCAAAACAGGATAGGCACTAAATGGCAAAAAGTATACTTATTTAGGATATATTTAAGGCAATTAGATGTAAGAATTTAGTGTGGTCCTGGTGGGCTTTCAACTACTGGTCCTAGCCTCTTGTGAAGAAGTAAACAACATGAGGGCCAATATACAGGGACCATCTTTGGCCTATTTATGTAACAACTTGATAAAAATGTGCATTTTGCTGTTGTTTGGTAGAATATTCTCTGGATGTCTTCTAGGTTTAGTTGGCTGATAGTATCATTCAGGTCTTCTATTTCCTCGTTGATCTTCTGCTCTGGAAAGTATGGTTTTGAAGTCTCCAAATATTATTGTTGAATTGTCTATTTTCTCTACTTTGTCCTTTCTCAGCACATCCATCCCACCTTCTTCTTTGCCCACATAACTCCTTATATCGTAAAGGATTCATATTGGTGATCCATCTGGCTTTGTTGGGCAGAGGTTAACTTTACTGGTTTGGGGATGGTTTTGTTTAATTTTTCTTTTCTAGCCTTGCATTGCTATGAGCCAGTGCACACATTCTAATCCTCTGTAGGACAAGTGTTTAATGGTTTTAGACTAGGAAATGTATTAGAGACCATGCTTTACTCGGAGCCCTGCCCTGCTTTTCACTTTCATCAGCGAGTGTTAAATTTGTTAGAAGTTCAAAACACTTAAAAGATTATTATGACCTCCCCACACCATTCCCATATTTTATTCCCAAAACAAACAAAAACACCAAAATCCATTAACTTAGTTTAAAAAATATAAATAAGTACACAATTATCTGGTTTTCTCTCATGATGACTATTTTGATGATTTTTTTTTGAAAAAACAGAAAATTAAGTGCTTTTTTTCTTTTCCTGTTTTTGGAATTTCCACTTTATTGGCACCCTAAACCCAAAGCTTTGTCCATTATGGAGGCACTATAAGAAAGTCTCCTTTGTCCCATAGGACCTGGATGGCAAGTTTCCAGGACATAGCTACCACTCCCTCCTCCCATGCCTATGGCAGACACCATCACAACCATACATACATCGTCTTCCAAGAAATGTCTGTACATGCTTTCCTCATTTTCTAAGTGCTTTGTTTGATTTTTTTACTGTTAAGTTTTGTGGGTTCTTTGTATATTCTAGATACAAGCCTTTTATTCCTAATCTGTCATTTGTTTTTTTACCCTCTTAACAGGGCCTTACATACCCAAGTTTTCCATTTTTATGAGTTTCAACTTATTAATTTTTCCTTTTGTGAATTGTGCTTTTGGTATCAAATCTAAGAACTCTTTGCCACGTTCTAGGTCTTGAAAAGATAAATTTGTCTTATTTTTCAAAAACTTTTATAGTTTTATATTTTATCATTAAGGTAATGGTTCATTTGAGTTCGTTTATATGCAATGTTAGATTTAGATTTTTAATTTTTTTATTTGCCTATGGGATACCGAGTTGCTCCAGCACCTTTGTTGAAAAGGCAATTTCTACTCCATTGAATTCCATTCACATCTTTGTCAAAAGTTAATTGAGTATATTTGTCTGGATTCATTTCTGGATTCTGTTCTATTCCGCTGATCTGTTCTGTCCTCCACACTGTCCTGATTACTGTAGCTATATAGTAAGCCTCAACATGGGAAGAATGATTTCTCCCACTATATTATTTTTCAAAATAATTTTGGCTAGTTTAGAGCATTTTTATTTTAACATGTATTTTAGAATAAGGTTACTCATGTTTACAAAAAGCTTACTGAGATTTTGATAGGAATTGCTTTAAATCTGTCAGTCAGTTTGGGGAGAATTGACATCTTTACTATATTAAGTCTTCAAATCTATGAACATAGCATATCTCTCCAATTATTTAGGCCTTCTTTGATGTCTTTCATCAGCATTTTGGATTTATAAAAATATAGAACCTGTACATTCACTGTTAGATTTAAACCTAAGTATTTTGTTTTCTTTGGAGCAATTCTAAATGGTTATGATGTTTTATACTAACAACAAACAGCTTGTTGGTATGTACAAATGCAGTCACTTTTGTGTGTCAATCTTGTATCCTGTGACCTTACCCAACTCACTTATTAGTTCTCAGAGTGTTTTGTAGATTCCTTGGGATTTTTAAAATGTAGATAATTGTATTTGTAAATAGACAATTTTTTTTAACACAGTTTGTATGCCAATTGTTTCTTTTCCTTGCCTTATTTGACTGTCTAGAACTTCCAATATGATGTTGAATAAGAAAGGAGAGAGTGGACATCCTTGCCTTGTTCCTGATCTTAGAATGAAAGCACTTACCGTTAAGTATGATACTAACTGTAGGATTGTTGGTAGATGCTCTTTGAGGTTAAGAGCATTCCTAGTTTGCTGACCGATTTTATCATGAATGAATATTGAATTTTATATGCTTTTATATCACATCAATTGATATGATCATGATTTTTTTCTTTAGCCTGTTGATATAGTAGATTACATGAATTAATTTTTGAGTATGATACCAGGCTTGCATACCTTGAATAAACCAGCGTAGTTATCGTATATTATTCTTTTTGTGTATTGCTGGATTTCGTTTCCTAACGTTTTGTTGAAGATTTTCCTAAGTTAACAGGAGATATTGATTTGTAGTTTTCTTTTTTGTGTGTGCTGTCTTTGTCTGGTTTACGTGTTAGGGCAATACTAGTCTCATAAAACGAGTTGGGAGGCATCCCTTCCTCTTCTGTTTTCTGGAAGAGATTGTGTAAAATTGTTGTTATTTCTTTTTTAAATGTTTGGTAAAATTCTCCAGTGAAACTTTCTGGGCCTGGAGATTTTGATTTTTAGTGTTATTTTAATATGAACTTATTGCTACCCATAAGAACAAATGGGGCCCAGGAAGACTGTGTTTAGGGATGTCTGGGGAGGTTTGGGTCTCAGTTACTATTGTCTGTCATATGTGTATTTGTTACATTAGATCATGAGCTTCTTGAAGGGTAGCCATCGTGTGTTGGTCATCATTGGAATCCCAGCACCTAGGACAATACCTTGCACATACTGAGTACTCAGTGTAAGGTTGCTGAGTAATGGAACTGACTCTCAGCACTTTATTGTTGCAGACTGGAACCTTGATGCTTCTTAGGGAAGCCAAGGGAGAAGAGGGCAGCACAAAAATGCCCGAGTCTTCTTTTGGTGGTGGAAAAGTCTTTTTTGAAGAAGAGAGAAGTAGATAATATTTGTGATCTCATTCTTCCTCTTGCCTGCCTGAACTGCTACCGTTCAGGCCCTGAACTACCCAGTGTACCAAGAAGCTGGTGTGTGGAGCACTGGTGGTGGGGAAGAGCAGATGCAGACTAGTGCCCCTTCCTGCTGTGGGTGTCTTCAGACACAGAAACAGGTTCTGAGAATTATACTTCAGCATAGAGAATGGAAGGGAGATGAGAATGTATCAAGCTTAGGCATAACTTACTGAGTAATAGTTCTTAATTATTTATAGATGAGAAGACTGAGGCTTGAAGAAACTATTGACTTGCCTAGGTCTCTCTGAATTTCAAAAGTTACACCAAGGAACTTGACACTTTTACTGCAGCTTCTAGTCTGTTAAGTGATTTATCTTAATATACTTTAGATGATTCAGCTGTAGAAAATTTTGTACTGGTTACTGACACCAAGCTCTAGTGCTTTTCTCATTTCATAACATGAAATGATAAATTAATGGTTATTACTACTCTGAACTGGAACATCTTGAGACAGATTCTTTGCTTTGTCCTTCTAACACCATCTGCATTAACTGACACCTTTAGTAATTGAACTTTTTTTTAGCATTTACCTATCTGTATCACTCTCTGGACAGTAATGGAGTATATTTTAAGGTATTTTGTTTTATTATGTTTAATTAGTATTTGTTTCTGAGCAATAATGTATTTAATCATTTTGCAAGTTGAGAATGTTTTAATGTTATTGACTATAAAATCTGTGGGTCTTATGCTAGATTTATTTGTAGTGTCTAGGGCAATAGCTTCAGCATAATATTGCACAATATCATTGTGGATTGGTCAATATGTAAAACTGATGATACTTAATTTCTAAGGCTGTGTCTTAATAGAAGATGTTCTGGTTCAACTTATTAAAAGTTCTCTTCTTATAAATACCTTTACCCAGATCCTAATTTCCACTTAAACCCAACATTCTATTTTCAACTCAAGGGAACCACTCTCTCTTCTAAGCCATCCCTGGTGCATGTACATATCTCCCTCTTAACATAGAGCATTGGAGTTATTTGTTTGCATGCCTCTCTTCCTTGTTGGATTATGAGTTCCTTTTGAGAAGGATTCATTGCTGTATTACCAGTGCCTAACACAATCCCTGTGGAATACAAGTTGAAGGATGGCAAAATCATTGTGTACCCACCATCTAGACCAATGTCTGGCATGCGGTAAGCACTCAATTTGTATTTATTGAATGAATAAGCCAATGTCAATAGTTTGTGCTCAGTAAATAGTTGCTGAGTTAATAAATTAATTTGTGTTTGTGCAGTGTGTTCCATAGGCAAAAATCAAATTGTTCAATAATCCAGATTCAGTGACTGCATGAGGGATACATATACCAGGATTTGCTTTTCAAGGTAACCCCATCCATTAAGAGCTTTGCAAACTTGATAGTAAATGAGAGTTGAAAGATAAAAAGTCCAGCCAAATTATTTAATGAGAGAACGGAATCAGGAATTGCTATAGTTTGAATGTATCCACTAAAATTCATGTGTTGGGAAGTTAATCTCCAGTGCAACAGTGTTGCGAGGTGAGACTTTTAAGAGGTGATTAAGTCATGACGATTCTGCCCTGTGAATAAATGAATGCCATTATTGCAGGTGTGGATTATTTACTGTGGGAGTGGGTTCCTGATAAAAATAATAAGTTTAGTCCCTTTCCATTCTGTGTCTTGCATACTCTCTTACTCTTTCTCCTTTCACAATGGGATGAAACAGCATGAAGGCCCTTGTTGGATGCCAGTACCATGCTCTTGAACTTCCCAACCTCCAGAACCATGAGGCACATAAATTTCTATTGTTTGTAAAGTACCCAGTCCATGGTATTTTGTTACAGCAGCAGAAAACAGACTAAGACAGAAATGGAGGGTGTTTTTAGACAAAACTGATCCTTTTTAATCCTGTGAATTTCAATATGCTGGTTTGTGCATGTAGACACTGCCTTCATCCTTTGTTCACTTAGAAAATGCTGTCCTAAAACCTTTTATAAATACCTCTTATAGAACAACTCATTTCTCAAGCTATATTATTAAAGGGAAGAGGAATTAAATGCATAGCAGATATGTAGTTTTTAAAAAACGTTTTTTGAGAGACAGGGTCTTGCTATGTTGCCCAGGCTGGTCTCAAACTCCTGGCCTCAAACGATCCTCTCACATCAGCCTCTCATGTAGTTGGGATTACAGATATGAGCCACTATACCTGGTTATTTAGGCTAATCCCCACTTTGGGCATTTTAAGGTCATGAGTCATCTTAGGAAACTCAGAAATCCAATATTCTTGATTACTTACTTTCTTCTTCCTATGGTGGATGGACATTCACATTTTCATCTGCCCACAAAAGAAATCTGATAGTTGAAAAAGAATATAATCATGATTATTGATATGGTATAATCATGATCAAACAAAAACCTACCTGCTCTGCCCCAATGAGCATGTCTCATTGGCTTGTGCTCTCGTCAAAGATACGAACAAGAGGCATGAGGTAGAAGAGTTGGAAAGTCTATGGAGAGACATATAGTCATGCACCACTAACATCATTTTGGTCAGTGATAGACTGTGTATACAGTAGTGGTCCCATAAAATTATAATGGAGCTGCCCTATACAGGTGTACCATATTTTATCTTTTATACCATATTTTTCTGTACCTTTTCTATATTTAGATATGTTTAGAAACACAAGTACTTACCATTGTGTTACAACTGACTACAGTGTTAAGTACAGTAACATGCTGTATAGCTTTGTAGCCTAGGAGCAATAGGCTCTACCATATAGCCTGGATGTGTAGTAGGCTACAGCATCTAGGATTGGGTGAGTACACTCTACGATGTTCACTCAATGACAAAATGGTTTCACAATGTGTTTCTCAGAACACTCCCCTGTTTTTAAGTGAAACATGACTATGTATGACAGGAGGCAGACATTTGGGTGATACCAGAGCTGCTGACTCCTTAAAACATGACCAAAGGAGGCATGTATGTCATTAACCTGCTCCCCAGAACTGAAGTTTTTGCATTCCATTCCATGAGCACATGACTTTTGGCTTAAATGGAAAGGGAACGTTCAGGTGGGTCAGTTTCTTCCAAATTTTTCTTTCCATTAGTTTTGGCTCATTGTACATATTTCCCACTTCTGATTCCTGATTCCTTGGTTTACTGTTTCCTCTCTTTTTGTTTTATCTTATCTTCCCCTTTTCCCCCTGCCTTTTCTAAGGTCCCTAGTTTCCCACTCTAAATATTTAAAATGAGTATTGGCCTTGATCCATGAGCACCCCCTTTTAATCCAGCCCATAGGCACCCTGTGAGTACGGTGGGTCCTGAGTTGTAGAAATAGATGAGAAGCAGAGTCAAGTGGCAGCCCAGAGGAGCCTGAAAGGGGCCATCCAAACCATGTAGCCCAGGCTGTGGACTGTAGGAACTTTTCATTCCAGAAGAACTTGAGATGCTGTAGAGAGATGAACATGGATGTACATTCAGGAAACTTAAACTAAATTGATAAAACGTCATCAGATAAAGGCTTTACATGAATGCCACTAGAAATTCCAGATTTGATGGGGAAACCATTGCCCTCATGTATTACCTGTACTCTTACTATTTGTAACTTATCAGTTATGAATATGTAATTATGAAATTTATTTTCTTTCACTCTCTCATATAAGCTTTGTAAGAACCAAGAGTAATGTCTGTATCCCCAGCACTTAGAACATGGCCTGACACGTTGCAGAGGCTCAATAAATATTTATTGAATAAATGAGTGCCATCATGTTTCTATAATCCACTTACAGGTTGAATAAAAGGCAGAATTTGTGTTCAGAGAAGCCTTTAGTTTCAGCCCTGGCTCTGCCTCTGATGAGCTGTGCTGCTTAATCTCTCTGAGCCTAATAGAATTGCTGTGGAGATCCTATCCTAAAATGAAGTGTTTGGATGGACATTGCTGTGGTCTGAATGGTTGTGTCCACTCCAAAATTCTTTTGCTGAGATTGAATCTGCAATGTGTTGGTGTTAGGAGATGGGGCCTTTGGAAAGTGACTAGGTTGTGAGGGTTGAGCCCCATGAATAGGATTAGTGCCCTTATAAAAGAGGCTAGAGGGAGCTTGTTCACCCCTTCTGCCATGTGAGGACACAGCAAGAAGGCACCATCTGTGAAGCAGAGAGCCCTCATTAGACACCAAAATCTGCCACCACCTTGATCTTGGACTTTGCAGCCTCCGGAACTGTGAGCAACAAATTTCTGTTGTTTATAAACTACCCAGTATAAGGTATTTTGTTATAGCAGTCGGAAAGGACTAAGGGACATTTAATGGACAGATGTCTGTCTCTTCCTTTCTATCCTAATTCAAGTTTTCACCATCCCCTTCCTCCTCCTTGCATTGCAGTGGATACTCTCCAAATCACGGCTCTCTTTATCTGAGGGTTAGATTTGAGTTGGAGAAGGAATTAACATTTTTGCAGTGGTGATCCTTTTTCAGTATGAAAAATCTCAGAAAATGAAAAGCATAACTGTAAAGCTCATAAGCCTTAAGTTTAGGGCAGTGTTTCCACATGGCTGCAGCTGGACTGCTCAGAAGGGTCAAAAGAAGGCAACCCTTTTCCAGAGGCTGCAAGTCGCTGCTTCTGCAGGGTCAGCAGCGGTGAAATCTGTGAGATACGGGGCAGGGTGGTGGAGGGGGAGACACTTTCTGAGTCACTTGAGAAGTAGATCACTTTAAACTGCTGGAGGGCTGGGCTCATGGAAGGAAGTGACCTCTCATGCATAGCTCCATTCCCAGTTCCTTTTACTAAGAAGACAAGACAGAAGACAAAGAATAGGTAAAACAGGATGTAAAGTTTATATACAAGAATATAATGTTTATCTGAAATATTTACAGTGTTGGTTAAAGCAATATTTTTACAACTTTTAAAGGTAAACTACTATGTATATTACAGGTAAGCTACAATGGGTTTAATTTGCAAAAGTTAAGTAAGAAATGTTTTAAACAAGGCTTAAAGTACTCAAGTCAATTATAAAATTCATATCTTTTGCCTTTTACTTGAAGAAATCATACTATAGAAATGGTTAATGTGCTTTTAATAAATGGAAGTACTGTAGCTGGAATGTGATACATGTAACAGTTGAAGTTCCCATTGAAGGTATAAAATGATGAATTGTTGTAAGACTTAGACGCTGAGTCTCAGTCTGGAGCTGAGGAAGATGTTGAGATAACAGCCAGCTTTATCTCAACAGGGTTTGTGACCGACAAGTTTGGGCCACAGAGAAAATTGAAGCAATTTGCACGTTGTGACAACCTCAGTGGGAAGTGAAAATCAGGTGACTCAAAACAACAAACAACAAACAACCAGACCCAAGTCACAGTTGCACCTATTCAAAACTAGCTTTAACGTGAGCTATTTTTAAACATCATAAAAATTATTGATGATTTTATTGGTTTGAATATTTCTACAAGATTCGGGTGGGCCTTTCCTTTAAGCGAAAACAGCTATCCACTCCTGTGGCCCCCTGGGGCCTTATAACTCAGGAAATGCTGGGGATGCAAACGTGCAAAAGGCAGGGGGAAGCTGTCCAGGCTGAGGCTGGAGCAGCTGGGAGTGTGCTTGGGAAATGGGAGCTGAGATCCCAGAGCAGAAATGGTCAGCCGTGCTCTGGAGCAGGCCTGTCGGAGCCATCAGGATGCCAGCACTAGCACTGCAGCTTGCGGATGCTGCGGGAGATGCGCTTGAACTCTCTCTGCCCCTTCTGCCACCGCTTCACTGAGGTGATCACCAACTCCCCACCCTGTTTCTGTCCCATGACCAGATAGGGCGCGTTGATGTCGTTCATCTCCTCACAGGTGCACTGCAAGCTGTCTTTGAGCCACAGCACCGATTTCTTCAGGTCCCTTTCGGACACACCGTTCAGCTTGTAAATGGTCTTGCTCTTGGTCTCCAGGATGATTTTGGTATCTCGGTTGATGTAGGTTATCTCCTTCACTTTTATTTTCAGTGCTATGAGAGAGGGCAGAAAGAGTCATATCAGTTATAATGAGGGAATACAGTATACCTCCCCCCATTCTGCCTGCTCATGTGACTTGTCCTGGTCGAGGAAAGAGAGGCTTCCTAGAGCTAATGGGACCCTCAGAGGCTGCAGATCGATGGTTGGGAGCTAGGGGCAGCAGGTGGCTCCACTGCTAAGCCTCAAAGCATTTGCCAGGCACTTTGTTTCCAATCAGCCATTTTTTCAAAACTCTTTCTCTTTGCAGGACTCAGTGAACTTTTCTTCTCCTTTCCTCACCCACCCTTTTGTTTGTAAGAAGGTTGCATGTGGTGCATGCTCTCCCCAACAAATGACTTCCTCTATTGGAAACTTAAGCATGAAAAGAAATGCCTGACTCTTAGGTGAAACATGATCCTTCTGTGGCCGTAAACTTTAAACTCAATTTATTATGTAGGAGAGGTTTTTGGACAAACCTGTAAGGAAACTGTATCACACAATCATTGTTTTCTAAAGAACAGATTACAGAGAAGGAGAATTGATCTTACAGCTGCATTTGATTTGGTAAAGTAACTAGGAGAAAACATATGCAAGTCTCTTTTTAACAGCACAACATGTTTAGTCATAAAAGTGTTTTCCTGAAGACCTCATCCTTATATGCTATCATTTGCCTGTCCAAGGCCAAGGCGTTTACAGATCATATATGTACTGTTTCCAAAATGTATAGGTAGACTCGTTAGAATGAGAAGACCAAAAGTAAGTGGTTTACTATAAAGGACACATTTTATAGTCATGAACAGTGTGCTCTTGGAATGAAAGCCCTACAAACGTACATGCTGGAATTAAATTTCAAGACTCCATGAAAGCAGGAAAAGAATAGAATTTTAAGGTTAGAAGGGATCATCCCATTAAAATCGCTTGTTAGTACACAAAGAATCTTAAATCCAGAGAAGTTTAGTGACTTGCATGAGGTCACCCAGTTTAGGTTGTTTCCTAGAACTCTGGTTGCCAAACCTCCTCCTGTAATACCACTGTAGTGTCTTGAGGCAATGTCAATGTTTTTGTACTGGTTGCAGCATAAACTTGCCCAGCTGCAATGTGTCCTAAGACCCTGGGTGACCCTGACAGCTATTCCGTATAGATGATGTGTAAGAATGACTTCCTGACTTTGATGGAGTTTAATCTATGTTTAAATTAGTAATAGAGGAAGATTTTTCTGTGTTGCGTATAACTGTTTTTGAGATTTTCTTTTTCTCTTTTTAAATATCAGAAAGGGAATTTGACTGAGTATGGCTTTCTAGCCAACCAGGAAATTATAGACGCTACATCAGGTAAATCAAAGATGCTATGACTTGGCCAACCATGGTTTTGTCTGGTATGATATGCATCTGAACTGTAGTACTGAGTTCTCAGTTTTTGAGACTCAAGTCATGGAATAAGCCATACTTATGGAAATGTTGCATGCTCTTGTGTCCTCTGCATTGGGAGTAGGGTGTTGGATAGACCTTACCATGGTGGGAGAAATGGACTGATTACACTTTACCTGGGAGCCTTGTCTGTAGTACAGATAGGGCATATATAAGATTTCACCTGGCCAAATGAAACATTCTCAAGCTCCAAACATCAGAAAAAACCATCACTTTTAACCAGGAGGAAGATTTATTAGTCGTCTTTGTCTAGCTCTAAAATAACTAATTTTGCAAATGTTTATCCTGAGAAAACATTAGGGATTTTCTCCTTGGATTTTCAGCTAGGCCCAAACAGAGAGAATCGAATCCCCCACATAACCTTTCCTGTCCTGGAGGATGTGACTGAGGATGCAGGATGGGATAGGAAGCAAAGGTGATGATACTTTCTGGTCCTACAATAGGTTGTATATATAGGAAGGTAGTTCTGAACTGTTTTTTTATTCGCCAGTACTTGCACCATTGAATTTCCCTTGTACTTCAGGAGCACAGTAAGGAAGAGGTGATGCCTTCCAGAGTAGTCAAGTCAAATAAATCAGATTTCTATGCTTGTTCCTCCTACTCTTCCATTATTCACAAAGAACAGAGGCAAGATGGAATAGTGCTTATAAACCAACAATCTTATGACACAGTTCTTGAAATTCTGCTTCATTATCCCTCTGTGGGTCAAAATGAGAGTGAAGAAATAGAAAACAAAGCTTGTGAGGTATCTATGCATGTGATACCTTAAGTGTGATAACTTCTGTGTTGTTTTGAAAGGCTTTCTCTCTGTAAGGAGAGAGCACACTAAGGCACACAGGCATCCATGTTTTGGCTCATGTCTTGATAGGGCATCCTTAGAAAGGGGGTATTCTGTAAGGTCAGCCACAAAGCAAGCAAGTAATAGGTGTGTGTGTGTGTGTGTGTGTGTGTGTGTGTGTTTCCCAAAGCCAGTTGTTATGGAGCTCCACAATACAACAGTCAACTTTTCATGGAAGTCAGGAAGGATGTTTTATATGTAGTGCAAAGGATATAAACTGCCAGAAGAACATGATATTTTATAGACTTTTTAATATAAATTTTATATAAATGATATTTTTCTATCTTGCCCTTAATGATATAGCATGGGGGCTGAGAACTGTGTTTTGGTAAGGCTCTGGTGATTGGGAATTATCTGCTGCTAACATGCCTGGCCCTCAGCCAGTTTGAGGGTTGTGGACATTTGAAAACAGGTGTATGAAACTCCGTCAGCCCTATTTGTGGCTCCTCCTGAGGGGAAAGGTTGCTAAGGACTTTGAGCTACCTCCCTTCTTTCTCCCTCCTCAGCAGTGTGAAGTCTTTCCCAACCCTGGGGCTATGGTGGTTCTGGGACCAGTCAGAGTTAAACCCAGGACACTTTCTGGAAGAGACCTGGAGCTGTCAAAGAGTAGGGATTGGATGGTTCTAGAGTTTTAGGGACCTGACCAGGACTGAGATTTCTGGGATGGCAAGGTAAGGAGACTGAGAGCTGGAGTTATTTCCCTCAGTCTCGAGGACTATGTTGAATATGTAGAAGTGTTAATATGGGTCTATTAGACTCCATTATTGATTGACAGAGCAGGGAACATGTCTATTGATGAGTAAGTTCAGCCTTGTGCCTGAATAAATACTTTTTAGAAAGGTACCAATAATTCCGACATACCAAAAAGTACCTGCCCTTGGAAAAGGATAAAAGCAAGAATGCCTCTGGGTGAAGTTCCTGGTCATTCCCAGCTCTGAATTTAGCATTGATCCTGTGTCTAGCTGGGCTCCTCTTCTGATCTGAGAGCCCTGAAGTCAGCAGATGAGGTGCTGGCAGAGTTCTATGCAGACAAAGTCCCATCTCTCTTTCCCCTTATGATCCTGTTTTCAGGGGAGTGACTTGCAACTTATGGAACATATCGCATGTGTTTTTTATTGTCCCCAACACCATGTCATCTATCATGTATCTTGCTAAAGTAAATCTCTAAGCCTTTTTTTTTTTTTCTTTTTAAAACTATTTCAAAACTGTGGCAAATGTGTCTAGACTTAGTCATACAAAAATTTACAAAAACCTTTTAAAAGGGATTTTAAGGTGGTGGTTTACGGTTGTTAGGTGTTGCATGTTAGGTGTCTTCTCAGTAAGCCACTCTTCTTTTTCAATTTAAGGAACCCCTCCTTGACAAATTATTAATCAGTGCCTTGGATATATTCACTAATGGTAGAGCACAGAGGAGCAAATCATTATGGGTTATAAAGAAAGTAAAAATATTTTTATTTGTGGCCAATTTAATGCCTTGAATCTGTTTGGCTGGGGCTAATATTTACACTTCCATCCCTGGTGCACATGTTAAGTAATCAAAAGAAAACAGGACTCGGGATTATGCCTGTTGGCAAAAAAAAAAAAAAAAAAAAAAAAGATTTAAAATGTGCCATTGGAAATTGATCATCTGAATAATTTCCATTATTTGAAATGTGCCATTGGAAATTGATAACCAGAATAATTTTCATTATTTGATTATTGGCTTAACAGAACAATGAGTCTTAGCTGACAAGATACATCGCAATGCTAGACGGTTACATAAGGAGGAAACTAGGATAGATCAAGTTAGATGGTTTTGGGAAACATGAGCTATAATGGTATCTACCCAACCTTTATCTGGCAACATCATAATGATTTGTACCTTGAAGATTTATTGGTAAATAAAACTTCTGAATGTGAAATCTGTTGTTGTATTACTTACCAAAATCATTTTTACAAAGTGTTTCCATTATGTCGTTGTCATCATCATTTTTATTTTTGCAGGCTTCACATACCTTTGGAGCTAGAAATGTAGAAAACAGTCTTTAGTAAGTTTGCTTAAAAGGGAACAGCAGGTGGCGTTTGTAAACAATTCAAAGAGACTTATCCAGGCAAAAGTAGTGATTGTCCTATTTAACCTCAGCTTCTGCCTCCTCTGTAAAAGTAGGATCACTCATTCGTAAGAAAGTTCCCCCATGCTTCCCATTTTTTTGAGGGGTGGGAGCAAAATGAGAATGCCTATATGTTGTTGTGTTTAATAAATTATGACTCAAATAAAAAGGGAGTTGTGGGCAGAGTGTACAAGTGTGTGTAGTTATGGTTAACTGAGTCAGGGTGTAGCTTTTCAGCTCATCCTCCCAAGCTCTGGGAAATTCAGTCTGAAAAAGTTATTCCCAAGGCCTTTCGAAGGAGAAAGCAACCAAAGAACCAAAGATCTTTGAGGGGTTTGGGAAAACTGGTAACTATAAAATACAGCCAAAAGATTATCTTTCTCAGCCACAGGACACCAGTGTAGCTGGCTTTCCTCAGCAGAGCCCTGTATCTCAGGGGGCCCAAGTCTGGACTGGGAGGGGTGACTGGCTCGTGTTCCACATATGGGCTGTTTCCACCTTGAAAACACATCTCACTAATTACAATAGCCTGCTCTAAGTGGTTCTGTGTCACCTTGTTCCTTCTGCCAAGATTGTGCTTGAGTTAGGCAGCATTCATTTCATTGCTGTCTGCAAGCTCCCTGGTACAGGTTCTTCTTGCCCTTCTTTGCCTGTTTCAAACTCTCAAAACAAACAAACAAACAAACCTGTTTCTGAAGCTAATCAAAGATGAAGCAAAACAGTTTAGTGGTCTGATCAAACCTAGGGATTGTATACTAGCATAATTATCAGAAGGCCTACTAAAAGCTTTTCTAAGAGTCTGATTTCTTGGGAAAAGTAAAAAAAAAGAACAACTATATTTCCCTTCTCTCATTTATAAATGTGTTAATTATGTCTTTAAAATTTAGGTGAAATTAGAAGATTTTCCGTAATATGAAATTTAATGTTCATAGAAAACTATGTGACTTAATAGAAGTGTTATTTATCAAATTAGAAAAATCACAAAGATGGAATTTTGAAGAACATGAACTTTTATTTTGAAGGAGAAACGTGGCTTTTTGGAGAAATGTAAGATGCGTAATGTTGCTGCTGATAGTGGGAAGAAATAAAAGCAACATACATAAAACTGCCCTTAAGTCCCCTCACCCAAACAAAATCAAACGTTTCTAATTAGGAGCTCTCAATGTATATAAAATGTTACTAACCTGTATTGGTTGGTCTATGGTATATGTTGGACAAATGCTTGAAAAATGCCAAACATTTGCAATAAATTAGAAATCTAACCAATAAGATGATTGCAAACTCATGGTCCCTGCCAGGAAAGATTGCTAAAGAACTCTGCATTTGCTTTAACTAATGATGTCTGTAGGAAAACAACTAGAGATTGAAAGGGAGAGGCTGCTGAAGCCCTGAAAGGGATTAGGAAGCTCCCTTTTCCAACCCAGGGGACCCAAATCAGCTCAGGCGCATTGTATATGTTTTTCTTTCAGAAAAAATATCGAGAGCTCATGCGGTTTTCATTGCTTTGACGGTTTTTGCACAGGAACTCTCCCTCCGTTTTCTAAAAACTTGGGAATCTCTTTTGCATGATTTTTCTCCAGCTAATCACAACCACTCCTAAGTTAAAAACTGATAGCGACAGAAAATTGATTTCCAGAGATTCCCTTTACGCCCTCTTCCTCAAGTACCTGAGCAGTTACAACTAATGCTCAATTTTCCACACACTCCGTGCCAGTCCCGGTTTTATTTCCAAAATCTAAATTGACAAAGGACAACAAGTACCTTAAGAGATTATCTACTTGTACATCCTGGTTTTCCTGCCTGTACGAGAAATGTCCCTGTGACTAGAATCCTGCCCAGTGGTAGGAAGCTGCAGAATGAGGCTGAGCGAGGGGCCTCTGGCCAGAGTGCTCACCACCAACTCCTCCATCAAACACCACTTCCAACGCTCTGCGTGGCTCCAGTGCTAGCTAGCATCTTTAACAATAATCGTGTATCTATTTTTTTTTAAACCGCCGTTCAGTTCTTCGGTTTTTTTTTTTAACTGCCCTTAAGTATAACTGGTACAACTCGGGAGTAGAATGCGAGACTTGGGCGGTGGGGGAGGGGTGCCTCAAATTTGATACAGGCTTGTCTTGATGACAGACCAGGTCAGGAAGAACTTCTGCCCTTCCTGCTACTGGCACCCCAAGCAGGGATGCACTGGATTGCGTGGCAGGGGCGGGATCTCCTGGGAGCGTGTCAGCCAAGCAGGGAGTGGGGAAATAAGCGGGAAGGCTTACCTTCCTCGGTGGCCGGCAGGAGGTGGTCGCTACTAGCGAGGGGGATGCAGAGGTCGTTGTCTTGGGGGAAACGGTCGCACTCGAGCATGTCGGGCCAGGGGAAGCCGAAGGCGGACATGACCGGGGCGCAGCGGTCCTTCACCTGCACGCAGAGCGAGTGGCACGGCTGGATGGTCTCGTCTAGGTCGTCGAGGCAGACGGGGGCGAAGAGCGAGCATAGGAACTTCTTGGTGTCCGGGTGGCACTGCTTCATGACCAACGGGATCCAAGCGCCGGCCTGCTCCAGCACCTCCTTCATGGTCTCGTGGCCCAGCAGGTTGGGCAGTCGCATGTTCTGGTACTCGATGCCGTGGCACAACTGCAGGTTGGCCGGGATGGGCTTGCAATTGCTGCGCTTGTAGGAGAAGTCGGGCTGGCCGAAGAGGAAGAGCCCGCGCGCCGAGCCCAGGCAGCAGTGCGAGGCGAGGACGAGCAGCAGCAGCGAGCCAGGGCCCTGCAGCATCGTGGGCGCGCGACCCCGAGGGGACAGAGGGAGCGGAGCCGGGGAAGGGAGAGGCGGCCGGAGTCCGAGCTTGTCCCGGGCCCGCTCTCTTCGCTCGGTGCCTGAAAAGCTGGCAGCCGGCGGCCGGGGCGCGGAGAAGCGGGACACCGGGAAGACAGCGCGGGCGAGGCGCTGCAAGCCGGCGCGCAGCTCCGGGGGGCTCCGACCCGAGGGAGCAGAATGAGCCGCTGCTGGGGCACAGCCAGAGTTTTCTTGGCCTTTTTTATGCAGATCTGCGGGCGGGGGGAGCAAGGGAGGAGCCAATAAAGGGTAATCCGAGGAGGGCTGGTCACTACTTTCTGGGTCTGGTTTTGCGTTGAGATTGCCCCTCATGCGCTTGCTGGAAGGGAATTCTGGCTGCGCCCCCTCCCCAGATGCCGCCGCGCGCCCGCCCTAGGATTTCTTTAAACAACAGAGAAGCCTGACCGCTGTGCCCCAACAGTGAGCGAGCAGGGCGCGGGCTGCGGGAGTGGGGGGCACGCAGGGCACCCCACAAGCCGCCTCGTGGCCAGGTCCTGGCGGGAACGCACCTCGCCCCGCGTGCGGCCAGGGCCCGAGCTTGTTTTGCCCCAGCCCGAAGTTTCTGCTGTGTTGCCAGGCATGGGTGGGAGAGGGTGTGTGTGTGTGTGCGTGTGTTGGGGGTGGGAGGGCTACGTCCCTGATAGCCGTGTGTGTGTGTGTGTGTGTGTGTGTGTGTGTGTGTGTGTATGTGTACGTGTGTGTGTTGGGGATTGGGGAGCTGCGTCCCTGGTAGCCGCGGAGCCAGCAGCCCCTGGGCTCTTTGTGCCCTGGGATGGAGCTCGGGACCTGCCCGCCCAAGGCCGCCTTGGCGAACTTCGTTTCCCCTCGAATCTCCAACTACTGTTCAGCAGCCTGTCGGTGTGCTCCCCACTGCCCTAAAAAAAAAAAAAAAAAGTCAGAATTATAAATATATTCGTATGAGCAGAACTTTACATGGAAAACGAAATACTAATAAAACGGGTTTGTCATTTTGTTGAAGTGAGTGCTAGCAAGGGTTTTGTCGTTGTAGAAACACCCCTACAAGAGTCTCACCAGTCACACAGGACTGCCCACCATTTCCTCGTTTTGGAGAAGAGACTTTCCCTTCTTAAATGAATGGCGTGACTCAATACTCGAAGGCATTACCGGCTCTAACACACAGCCGCCCTTGCAGCAGTGCGCTCTGGAAAGCCGGAGTATGGGCCCCCAGGGCACTGTTTGTAAAGACTGGTGGCCGGCACAAAAGACGGGCACAAAAGATGCGCAGGCTGGAAGGGAGCGAGGTCAGAGGAAGGAGTACTGCCTGGAGATCCACGAGGGCTAGAATTAGCTCATTCATCCCCTACGTACCAGGGGGCACCATGCTGGGCGCTGGATGTGCAGAAATGAACAAACAGGCCGACTTCTGCTCTCGTGGAGCCTAGGATCTAGTGTCTCTGACCGCAAACAGTAAGTTCACAGCTGTAAACCAGGAATAGGGTGCCAGGAAAGGGAAAGTGAGCGTGTGTGTGAGTGTGTGTGCGCGCGCGCGCCTTGGGTTGGGGGGTGGGTTCCTTTTGCCTAACTGTCCCCAGTCTCCCTTTGGGGACCGGAGGCCTTCGCTCTCCTCAGCCTCTCTCTCGGGGTGGCTGTGAAGATCCAAAGAGATAATCCTCGGAGAGCGAAGTTCTTTCATATGTAAGGTGGGCGCATTGTTATTACTTCCCGACCACTTAGCGCCATTCACAAGCTCAGACCCCGGCTTCCTAATTTCCCTCCTTCTGGAAGATGCATTGGCCTTGGCGGCTCCCAGGCCCAAGTTACCAAGCACGCTTTGTGGTCCAGCTGCTTAGAGGAGCCGGGTAATGAATGAGTGGGTGGCAAAAGCCCACTCAGTGTTATCTGCTGACCGTAAACACGCCAGGAAAATCGCCATCTGGAGAGAATGAACATTCTCGACTCCAAGAATCTGCGTCCCTAAGAGCCCGGCTTCCAGGTGCTCTGCTGGGGAAGGACCCGAGGTAGCTGCAAAAGGCCTCTCTTTTTCCAAATTGGTCCAGGGCCTTTTCGTCTCTAACGAAAGCACCAAGAGGTCTAAAAGCCCCCTTCCCAACATAGACTATTTTGCAATGAAACCCCAAAGGAAACAGAAGCACAACAAACCAAAGAGCTAATAAAAGAGCCTGAGCTCCGAGAGATTTGGGCCTGGGAGTGGGAAAAGGGCCCTCTCGCTTTCACGCCTCCCCATCCCCCCGGCCAACCCCTCAATCCCCAACGCCTTCCCCTGGGGTCACCTCCGCCCCGCAGAGCCCCTTGCTGGGAGTTCAAGGAGCCCGAAGCGGGTCTGGCTGGTTCGAGCCGGTGCTGCCGCATGCCCGGGAGTGGCTGCGGGCTGCGGCGTTGTTTTGGGAGCCCTCGCGGCCCAGCTAGCCGCCAGGAGGCGCTGGGAGTCGCGCCTGAGTCTCCATCCCTGCTGTGCGCAGTGTCCACCTCTGGCCAGCTTGTTTGCCTAGCCCGCGGCGTCCCCTGCAGCCCATCGCTGCTCCTCCCAGAACCCACGCCACTTAGTCTCATCTCGACCCTGCACTCGTTGTTGCCACCTCAAGTCCTGCTCCCCACTCCCTTCTGCTTTTGGTCCAAGACCGGTGCTGTTGATCACTGGGGAACAGGGCAATAACCTCCCGCAGAGCCTGGGACGCGGGCACGGAGCTCTGCCCATATGAGTAACGCACGGACGGGACACTGGGTGACCATCCCAGCGCGCCTCCCCAGACTGGTCTCTGAGATGTTCACAAGTGGCGCGACCCCGCGGCGGTGCCTTCACGAACCCTGACTCTTCTCTGCTGCCAGTTGGCCCTCAGGTCCACAGGTCTCCTTCGATCCTTGCAATTGATCAAAACCCACCAAAGGCTTTTATTTGTACCAGTGGACCGTCCATGTTTACCCCCTCCCTGCCCATTTAGTCCTTGCCTGTTTTAGGAACGGAAAATCTATTCACCCAAGCCCAGGGTGAGTGATGGTAGATGCCCACACCACCGGACATCTTGCTTAAAGGGGGCTGCCTATAGGTCCCTGGAGAGGGGCTTGGTCCAGACTACACACACAACGAACATCATCTCACCCCAATGCTGCAGGCCTACAGAAGAGCCTCGACCACCCGTGTCCTGGGTTTGGCCCTGCTCTGCTTGAGTGTTTCCTGTGCTCAGGGCACTGAAGAAGCTTGAGGCACAGAGAAAGCCCCCAGCAATCTCTCCAGAACAATTTGGCTTGTTTAAACCTGTGCTGGCTACAAGAGTTTCTGGACAGGCAAGACCTTCACTCTCACGTTCAGAGATTCTGTCCTGTCTGGGAGTCCGCTTGGCCTCCGCGAAGAGCTGCGGAAAGCGAGCCTCCCACCCCCACTCGCGAGTAGTAAAATGAAAGCGGATGGACCCTTATTTCTGAGGAGTGAAAGCGAGAAAAACGATGCGTGTAATATGCTAGTTCCTTAATTCACACAAGCCAGCACGGGCTCCCGAATGATCATTTTGCACACAAGCAGTCACTAAGAAACTGAGGTACGGAGAGGTTAAATAAACCAGGCCATACTGTAAGCGGTACAGCTGCTGACGTTACATGTGCCTTGGTGAGGTGAAGTGACTACCGGGCTACCCTTGGGGACATGTCGCGACTTGTCTGGTATCTCCAACTGTGTTGCCGCCTGGCTTTCAGCCGCGCGCTGGCCAGCAGGGCGGGTGACGTCACCTCTCACCGGGTCAGTACACCCGGACCTTCCTTGCTCCTGGTGAGTATTTTTTCATGGAATTCAGGTAGCCATCTGGGGGCGCCATTTCCCAAAACAGAGATTGTCCCTCTGGGGTTGCAAGTCAGGTTCCTTTACGCTGAGATCCTTTACATTTTTACTTGTAGGAAGGTGTTTTTGAGGGGTGGGGGAATGACCTCATTCTTTCGCCTTTGACCCTCCCTCTACCCGGCCCCACAACGAGGACGCCCCTCCCGCTGGCTGGGCCGCTTCCTCTCGCCACGCGGGGGGACCTGTGCCCGCGGCGGTGCACCTCCGTGTACGCTTCGGCTCCTCGGACCCCACCGGTTCAGATGCGGGTTTCCGAGAACGAGACCAGAGCCAGCGTCTGGAGAGCCTTTGCTCCTCATCATAGGAAGAGTCTAGTCTGAGAACAGTTTGCGAACTCCTACCCCGAGCTGTTGCGCGTATCTCCTTAAATATTTCAAGGGTCTGGGCCCCAGATCGGTGCTCGGAAAGCAAACGAAGGGTCCAGGGAGGCCGAGGCCGACGCCGGGCTCAGCGCCCCCTTCTTGCCTGAAGGGGCGCGCTGGAGGAGGAAGGGGGCGGTGGAGACGCAGAAGGCGGTTCCTTGGGAGCAAAGCAGGAGCCAGCCTGGGGCCTACCCCTCCTCGCCCGGAGGGATCCCACCCTGGAGAGAACTGTAATTGCCCTGTCTGTGTAAGCAGATTGGTCTGTGGGTTCAAAGCCAGTGTGAACCCCACATTCCCGAGACTTCTTTGTCCCAAGTACAGCGAAGTTTTGAAACTCAGCAGAAAATGACTAAAAAAAAGTCCAAACTCCAAAATGATAAAAACAAGTACACTTGCAAGGATAATCACCTGCAACAGAACATTTTCTTGTTCTTCCCCGCCCCATGAGTGTTTTAGTCACAGCTGACTGGGAATGGACGGAATGCTATTTGGACCATGCTTCTCTCAGGGAAAGATAGCGGCACATCATGGAGGCTGGCTGTGGGTTGGTGCCTTGGGAGAGACCAGTTTCTGTTACTTCTGTTGTTCCTTCAGTAAGAAAATAACCCTAGAAATTTTGGGAGAAGGAATGGGGCTAAGGCATGGCATGTCTTGTTTGTATCTCTGGGCTGCTTCTGATTAAAAAACAAACAAACAAAACAACAACAACAACAAAAACCTGGAGGGCAGTTCGGCGAGCTCGACTTGTGGGAAGGAAATTCCATTTCTGTTTAGTGCACACATCCTTACTGTAGCCTTTTATTTATAGCATAAGGTCTCAAATTTGCTGGACCAGTAGAAATTCTTTGGTCTTTGGGTTCCAAAATTTGAGATTTATGTTAACGGTGTAAATCTATTTCGCAATCTTAAATACAGAAATATTTATTGGCACTTCTTTTCTCTCCCCTGTCCCTTTCTTCCCCACTTTCCCCGTCTCTTTTTGGGGTCCTAGTAGGTTATTGCTCACTGATGTGTTGCAACTGCTGATGAGACCCTGGAAATGAAGTATCTCCTAATTGCTCATATTAGGAAATCCTGAATGGAAACAGCAAAACCCCAAGGCCATTCATGCAGGGTGGTCCACAAGCCACGGAGTGTCTCCGCAAAGACCGGTTCCATTGTCTGATTTGAACAGCAGGGGTCACTGGCTAAGCTGGTGTTTCACTCCGGAGAGAATTTATTGCCATCAGATAAGAGCACAAAGTCAATACAATAAAGCCTGTAGGCTCTAAAGCAACAGATGGAATCTGAATTCCTGCACACATGTATGATCTTTCCAGAGACAAATCTCAGAATAAAAAGCCCTTTGTCATTCTTACTGAAGTGACTTTTAGGAACACTTTTCCATACCCTGCATGTGTGTGTCTGTTTGGGTCTTTATAATGATAGGTTTTTATGCTGCCTAAACTGAGACATTTGCCAGAATCATTAAAGCAATCTATCCTTTTATGACATATACTCAGCTTTACTAATCACAGGATTCACAGCAACACAATTAAATCTCTTAATTAGAAAAGCATGTGTTTTTGGCTGATTTAGAGCTAAGTGTATAATCTGTAATTTCAAACCGTAGTATCCAGCATATGCAGATTAGCACTCTGACTGAATTCATTGGCACTACCAACAAAGTTTCATTAGTAGGCCTAATATTTCCCAATAGTTTGTAAATCTCTGGTGGTACAATGTGGAGTGACATATTATATACAAATAATATTTCCAAATGTTAAATTTGGTTCCTGGTGGATTTGGTTCCTTGGTAGTCTGTGAAATATCTAGTGATCATCTTGGCTATGCTGTCCAGAGCTTTGCTGTTTTCCCTTAGTTTCCTGGAAATCTTAATGAATTAAAGAAATTCATGATTAAGTTCTGCACTGGAAGAAAATAAGAAAGAGAGTGCTTTTGAGTATAGTGGATTTGTTATTATTCTCTATGTTCCAGTTTGTCTAGAGCTTGAAGATGAGCAAGATTATCTGAGGTTTTTCTATTATCAGTTCTTGTCTGGAACACATACTGAAAACCTGTCTTTAATTCCTTTCCATTGGTATTGATAAGTTGAAACCCTTTGCTTGTTATGCTAGTTATTGTTCCATTCAGAGGAATTAGGGGTAGTAGGGATGGTGTAGAGAAGAAGAAGAAGGGAGTCACTCTTGCTTGTACCCAGCTTCAAAATCAGATTCCTTTCATTTGGAATTTTTTTGGGGAAAGGGTACATTATTCCCCAGGATATTCCCATGGTGTCTAAATGATTCCACAGGTAGTGGAATGATTCAGATGGGATGTCACCATATCACCACAGGCAGGACAAATATTCTGCTCTGCTCTTCTCTTTTAACCACAGATGATATAATTAGCAACCTGAAACCTTAAAGATGGAATTCCTCAAGTTCCTTGGGGTTTAATTTCATTCATCCAGTCAAAAGACTGTTGGGCCTCCACCATGTGCTGTGAGGGTAATAAATGAGATCTACACCTTTGTAGTCTTAGGATTTGCAGGTAAAAGTAAAATTTCTGCTTGTCTTCATTTAGCTAAAGGTGAAAAAGGCACATCTTTCTGAGAGTAAAGCATTATTCTTAGTATACTTGGATAAAGCGTGAAGGCTTATGAAGATCCTCATACAGTGAAATAATCGGTGTTGCTCGGTAAAGGAGTAACCAAGCAAATCATGGATCACACACAGTACTGTATTGTAATCACCACCAAACAACTAAAGTTTGTCTTTCACTAATGCAAAGTTTTCTGTGGAGGATACCTTCTAGGGCAGCGATTTTCCCAGTTCATCATTCTTAGCTGCTTGATATCATGGTACTTCCATATCAAGATGTGCTCCTGTAATCACTGAATAGGCAAAGAGAAGGCTGGAGAATCCATCACTGGAAGGTAAATAGTTTCCTTCAGAAGTGACACATGACTTTCACTCATATTCTATTAGTCAAATCAGTAAGAAGGCCAGCCCTCGCTTCAGAAGGGTGGAACATGTAGTCCTGCCAGTGGCTAGAAGTGGAGAAGAACTGGCTATTAGGGACTAGTATTGATGTTTACCACATATATGTTCACATTTCATATGTATTGCTTTGAATAGTGCTTCAGACACTGTTGATCAGTACCTGTCAAGTAATGAATAAACATTGTTGAGATTTATAGATTGATGGGCTGAAAAGTTGGGGGTAGTGAACAGACTGGGAAATATTACATGAAACTTTTTCTATGGTTATGCTTTGGTTTATATCAGAGCAGAATCTATAGGTTATGATCCAGTTCTACTGAATTTATAACTAGCAATGTCAACTGACACGAAGAAATAAAAATAGGCTACTCTTAGGAGAGCTAGAGAAATATAATGCAACTCCCTAGAACTAGAATGCCTATGCTGATGGTCCTATGCAAGTTTCCCTACATTTCTAATGGATAATTTTAATTAACTCCTATAGGAGTTTCTCATAGGAACAACTATAGGAAATCAAAGCATTACCAAGAAGACATAGCACAGAAAATGTGTTTTAAAAATCTGCTTATATTATATATCTGAGAGAGTGCTTACAAAAATGTAACCTGGGGGAGTAAAGCACTTTTAAGAAAGAAAAGTGCTTTCTGAATTAACTTTCTGTAATCAAATAAAATCCTTGAACCAACTGAAATATGATGGGTCTGTAGCTAGGGATATACATTTATGATATATTTGTATAGCATGCATTACTGGTCCTCATGAATTAAATTTTCTTTTTGCATTTCAAGGTGATCCAACTATGAAAATATGTTCATGAAATGTAAATTGCCAGGAAATTAGATAAATACCATAGATTGAGGGAAGAAAGACAAAGGAACTCTCCAAGATATTTTGATGCTCTTGTTTTCTATGGAACAAGGAATGGCAAAAAGAGGAAGAACATATTTCAACACCCCCCAGGGGAGGGAGTCAGAGTCTTATCGTCAGAGACAGGGAAATGAGGATTGCAGATATTTTCTTAAAATCTCTTCTTCAGCATTGTTACAACCAAAGAAAGCAAATTCTGTGGTTTCATTTGAGATATATATTTGGTGCTGGGACATATCAGTGTCTCCCAGGGTGATACCTGGGATACGCTGATAGGAAGAACTCAAATTGCATTCAAATCTGGCTTCACTACTTTCTAGTTGTGAGATCTTGAAAAAATCATGTAAACTCTTCATGCCTCGGTTTCCTCATCCATAAAATGGGGTTAATAATAGCACCTAATGAGGATTAAAAAAGAAAAAGCACTTAGAAGAAGTACATAGTGTTTTCTGTGTGTGCTATTTTTATTCAACCAGGTATACAGTAGTGTAGCCAACTCCACCCACAGAAGCTTCCTCTGGGAACTTATCATGCAGCTGCAATGAGGTGTTAGGAGACTTACCCAGGTCATAAATAAAGTCCCAAATCATTAGCAGAGTTGGAGTGCCGCTCTGCTGTTAAGGATGGGACTGGGAATGAACTCCCAGTATCATCCCAGGCAGGGACGATGTTAAGGATGGGGCTGGGAATGAACTCCACAGCATCTACCCAGGCAGGGAAAACAAATTTGACTCACATTTTGTTGCACGTTCAAAAGAACATCAGGCTCACTAAATTAAAAAGAGATCTAATTATTTTAAAAATGTTGTTACTGTTGTTGGGATTTGAATTTTAAATCAAAATTATGTTGCAAAATAGATGACAAGTAGTTGAAATATTAACTGAGGGAAACAGTTTTGGCACTCCAAGAAAAACCCTTGTAATTAATCTTCACTGGCAATCTCCTCAGGGTAATCATTGCTAATTAGAAACATGTTTTGTCAACCCATCCAGACTTTAAGCCTGCTGATGGTAGGAGTATATTTTTTTGTACTGCCATAGCCCCAAGACTGAGTAGTATGCTTTGCATACAGCAAATGTATAATCAATGTAGTTTGTTACTACTTTGCACTGAGGGCTAAACATAACATCATACACTTAAGGCAAACACAGAACAGAAGGCTTTTCCTGGAATGGAGCTATTCTCTTTTCCAATCACGTGCTATTGTTGAGAGACCATCTAAGTGGAAAGAGTGATTTCGTTCTGACAGTGTGAGCCACGACATCTGGAGGCTGGCCCTCCACCCCAGGCCTTGACCTTCTCAGTCAGAAACAGTAGATAAATAGTGCCTGTAGAAAAATGATTTAAACAGCAAAAAGATGCAACCTTGTAAAATCCATGACTAGTGTTTTGCAGATAAGTTCATACTGAGTATCATTCTTAGCATAAAGGCATTTACAGTCTTTACTCGATAAGTTACCAGAAGAGGCTTCTGTGCTTTGGGTGCAGATGATATAATTCTCAGCTTCCCATTCCTACCTGCCCCACTTTGCTGACCAACATGGTTTTATTAACCATGCCCCTTCCTACTCTTTCAGAAGGCTGGCATGCTTACAGGTGCTCTCTTATGTGATTCAGACTTTGTGTTACTTTTTTTATTGTGGTAATATACACTGTATGTTAACATAAAATTTACCATTTTAACTTTTTTTTTTTTTTTTAAAGACACAGGGTCTTGCTCTGTCACCCAGGCTGGAGTGCTGTGGCATGATCATAGCTCACTGCAGCCTCAAACTTCTGGGCTCAGGGGATCCTCTTATCTCAGCCTTCCAAAGTGCTGGGATTACAGGCGTAAACCATTGTGCCTGGCCCATTTTAATCATTTTAAAGTGTACAGTTCAGTGGCATTAAGTATATGTGTCCACTTTAAAAACTAAAATGTTATTCACATTTTGGGACATTGACTACTCATTAACACTTTTACCAAAGGAAAACCTGGCACAGAAAAGGAGTGACACCCTCATCACATAATGAGTTCTCTCAGCAGCAGCTTGTTGTAAAATGATTTGGTGGAGTAGGAATTAGAATTTATTGACTAAAGCAGAAATGTTGTGTTAGCCATAGCTATTATTCTTGCTATTCTTTTCTCTCAAAAGAATTGGTTAGACTTGCTAATAACTTCATGGAGATCACAGCTCTCTAAGCTGAGTGACTCTTTAGAATGAGCACAGTTAGAAGCAGATCTGTAGACCTTTAAGCCAGGTGGAAAATTCCGGAAAACTGTTTTCCTGTGGTAACTGCGGTTTTTGAAAGACCACCTCACCTTTCTGTGACTCTGACGGTAGATACAGGGTGACATCACCTTCCTTCCTATCTGGAAAGCAGTCCTCAGTCCTTTTTCTCTCGTTTGGTAAGAGCCAATCTGTGCTTTAAGGCCTATTTCAAACATTTGTGTCCAAAAAGTAGGGCAAAGATGATGGCAGCAGTAAGACAGGATGCGTTTGAAAAATTTAGGAGCCAAAGGAAGGAGGGGACGGAGGGAGTCAAGTGAAAGTCTTTAAATGTGCTTTTGTTTTCATTTTAATTTCTAGACAGCAGAGTATATTTGATGATGGAAGTGATAATTCTCTTCCATGGATAAATCAAAGTTTGTAGAGAAAAATGATAGAATCTAAATGTTGGAGGCCAGCTGGTCTATTCTCCACCCAGTGTTATGTCCCCGATGGGGAATCCAAATTTCTCCTGGACACACACACAGGGATGGAGAACTCCCTCTTGAGGGATTCTCAAGATTACCTAACTCCCTTCACTGTCTCCTGCATTCACCAAGCAACCCTAATCTAGGGAAAGATACTGTATTAATTTGCTAAGGCTGGCATAAGAAAATACTACACACAGCATGGCTTAAACAGCAGAAATTAATTTTCTCACAATTCTTGAGGGTAGAAGTCCAAGATCAGAGCGCTGGCAGGGTTCGTTTCCTCTGAGTCCTTTCTCCTTGGCTTGCAGATGGCTGCCTCTTGTTGCCTTATCACAGGGTTGTCCTTCTGGATAAGCACATCCCTGGTGTCTCTCCCTCTTCTTATTAGCACACCAGTCATACTGGATTAGGACCCAACCTCAATGACCGCATTTTAATTTAGTCACCCCCTGAAAGAATTTATCTCCAAATATGGTTAAATTCTGAGGTACTGGGAGTTGGGATTTTAATATACAAATTTTGGGAGGTGGAGGACACAATTCATCTCCTAAGAGATGCTCTGGATGGGGTCCTACCAGGCCACTCCAGCAAGCCGCAGAAATCTTACAGATGTGCTGAGGTATTGATTCCTTTAGTCTTTGAGGTGGCTGTTTAGGGTTAGGGGCTACTGGGCACCAAGAGCCGCTGCCAAATTTTACTCCAGTGTATCTTTCAAAGATGAACGTTTCTATTAGTGCCACAGTGCAAAAAATATTGTGAAGCACTGGTGGAAGACCCATATATTCCAGTAACTAGAAAGATTATGTTTATTATTCTCGATTAATATGTTGTCTCGCAAAGTGGACATGAGCACTCATCACACTGTTATGCAGTGTAAATGTAAAATAGGATTTATTTGGAGGAGAAAGCTTAAAGCAGAGAAGTGCACAGGAACCTCCAAGCTCTCATGATCCCACATAGAGACACACTTAGGCTAGGCTCAGCTGGAATGGTTGTATCATGAATGGACCCACCCTGTCTTAGTCCATTTGTATCACTATAACAGAATACCACAGACTGGGTAGTTTATAAAGAAAAGAAGCTTATTCTTTACAGTTCTGGAGGCTGGGAAGTCCAACATCAAGATGCTGGCATCTGGCAAGGGTCTTCTTGCTGTGTCATCCCATGGTGGAGGGCAAGAGAGGAAGAAAGGGGAAGAAAGAAAGCAAGAGAGGGCTGAACTCTGTTTGATAAAAAACTTATTCTTGCAATAATGAATCTATTCCTGTGACAGCAACATTAATCTGTTCATGAGGGCAGAACCCTCAGGACCTAATCACCCCTTAAAGATCCCACTTCTTAACACTATTGCATTGGGGATTAGTTTCCAGAAGTGGACTTTGGGGCACGCATTCAAACCATAGCACACTCGTACAATGCTCCATGTCAGTGTTGCTCACAGTGTACTCCATTGGCTGGCAGTTAGTTGCCAGTCCATGAGGGACACAAGGAGATGGCACCAGTATGTAAATCTACTATGGCCCTAAGCACAATGTGTAGTTCAGCAGGCATTTTATTTTCTTGTAGGAAGGCTTTCTTGATGAAGAGAGTAGTGTGTTGATTTACAGTGTGATGCAACCTTCAGACCAGTATCAAACAATTCCAGACTGTCCTTTGAGCATAGGGACATATTAGCAGAAAGCATTAACGGAAGCCTCTGGTGGAGGAAATGGCCTCATTAAGAAAGAAAGTCTTTGAGGCTCAGCAGCTGCTGTCAGCCTGGATTCCTCTGAGCTAACTCAGATTTGCTGAGTCAGCTTCTAAGCTAACAAAGGTTGGAAGAAGTGAGCCTTCAGGTTGTCAAGCTTTATTTCTCCTCACATACTATCCTTTAGGCTTATTATCAATTTCTTTAGTATGTGATAAGCCTCTGATCAATCTTCTATGCACTGACAGATTGTGTTTCTGGATCTGCAATACTGAAGACCGTGCTCTCTGGTCTATGGTGACACAGGAAACTACTGCCACATTTTGAGCAGCTGACTACCCACCAGCCACACTCTGACATCTTTCCATCAGGAAATACTTGGCACACAGCATTTTCTCTTCTGCCCATTTTCTACAGGATCTGATTAACAGTTTCCTTTGCCATGTTTCAGTCATGAGCCTTGATGCTATCTTTGACACTATACTTACCTCCTTTATCTTTTTAATTATCATTTTAAACATCCTTAACTTGTCACTCAGTTTGTGTGTGCCGGTAATAAGTACTGTTCTCAAAACATTTTTCTGTTTACTCCCAAGAATTGTTAGAAGCTGCTATTTTCTCTCTGTCTTTTGACCATGGAATTTGGTATTATGACTGCATTTGGATGATTCACCCCTCCTTCTCAGATTTTTCATTTGATGTCTTGCTCTTCTTCTGATGAGGAAACTGCCTTCGAAGTGCATTTCCACCTGACTTTCCACTCTTCACCTCTCAGGGGTCCAGTATTTAGTCATCATAAACCAGGATCTAGACAAGTGAACCTATTCTTTGACATTATTTACATAGCAAGTTGCTCATTTTCTATGCCCTCTTCCTTCCCAAATTATCTCCAACTGGAAAGACAAATGAAAATTCAAGATAGGTCTCCATGTGCCAGTGTGTGCAGGATTTCAAAGCCACTTCAGGTGCAATCTATATTTCTTCGAGGAATGTTAAGTGGGCTGAAAATTGAAGGAGAAGAAAGATGGAATATCTCCTCAAGAAGCATACAGATGCAGACAGCCGGGTGACCTTGAGAAAGTTACTTTACCTCTTTGTCTTGCTTTCTTTCTCTATGAAATAAAAATCATGTATAATGAAATAAAACACATAGGAAACAAATGCTTAACTATGTGCATTTATGAAGCTTAGTCGACTTATTTCATGTGTATGTACATTTTGAGAGGTGACAACGTACTAGCAGCCCTTGCTCGCTCTCCGTGCCTCCTCGGCCTCAGTGTCCGCTCTGCCCGCACTGGAGGAGTCCTTCAGCCCGCTGCTGCGCCGTGGGGGCCCCTCTCTGGGGCTGGCCGAGGCCAGAGCCGGCTCCCTCTGCTCCCAGGGAGAGAGAGGCGTGGGTGGGAGCCGGGGCTGCGCGCTGCACTCCGGGGTGGCGTGGGTTCCGCTGCCCCGCACTCAGCCTGGCTGGCCGCCGCCTGCTGGGCTTGATCTGAGGCTGGGTTCCCGTTCCCTCTTTGTGGGTTGTTGGCCACGATGGCGGATCTCCGTCTCTTTCTCACTTCTCCTCTTTTCCTCTTGGTTGTCTGGGACCAGCTCCTTCTGGGCCCTGGCTAGGTGCCACAAAGTCCTGCAAGTGCCAATGAGCCGTGAAGCCGGCTGGGCTTCTGAGAGGGTGGGGACTTGGAGAACTTTTCTGTCTGGCTACAGGATTGCAAATGCACCAATCAGCATTCTGTGTCTAGCTAAAGATTCGTAAACATACCAATCAGCACTCTGTGTCTAGCTAAAGGTTTGTAAATGCACCAATCAGCGCTCTGTCAAAACGGACCAATCAGCTCTCTGTAAAATGGACCAATCAGCAGGATGTGGGTGGAGCCAGATAAAGGAATAAAAGCAGGCCACCTGTGTCAGCAGCAGCAATCTCGCTGGGGTGGTCTCTTATGTCGAAGCTTTTTTCTTTTGCCCTTTGTGGTAAATCTTGCTGCTGCTGCTTTTTTGGGTCTGTGTCACTTTTAGGAGCTGTAACAGTCCTTGGGAAGGTCTGTGGCTTCACTTGTGAAGCCATCACTTCTGAAGCCAGCAAGACCGCAAACCCACGGGGAGGGAGCAACAACTCCACATGTGCCACCTTTTAAGAGCTGTGACACTCACTGCGAAGGTCTGCAGCTTCTTTCCTGAAGTCAGCGAGACCAGGAACCCACCAGTAGGAAGAAACTCCAGACATGTTCAAACATCAGAAGGAACAAGCTCCAGACACACCATCTTTAAGAACTGTAACACTCACCTCCAGGGTCTTGTGGCTTCATTAAGTCAGGAAGACCGAGAGCCCATCAATTCTGGACGCAACTTCACTGTAGAGGATTTTAACTGAAAACAAAAAATAACATAATAGCAAGTCTTTATGTAATGCTCACACTACGGGGACCTGTTTCAGTCATTTACTTTTATTTATATAGCTCATGCTCTCCGATGGGGTAGGTACTATTGTTTACATTTTATGAATGAAGAAGCAAAGCATGAAGATGCTGAAAACCATGCCTAGGGTCACACAGCTAACAGGTGCTGTCAAGCTGTGTAGCTAGAACCTCTATAGCATGGGGCAGATTTGATTTTTGCATAAGTAAAGTCCACTGGGGCTTGCAGAGCCAGATACCACTCTTTTTAGGGTAGAAGTCATTGACAAATATTGAATAAATCTCATTTAGACTACCTACTTAAACCAGGCAGGATTTAGTTAGGAAAAAGTTAAGAATATTTTGGGATCACAAGACAAATTAATACTTTTTAGGTCATGGCTTGGTCTGTATTATGCAAGAAAACCGAAGATCAGATTATGAAAATCTGAATTCTAACACATGGAAACCAGAATAACAGTGAAACTTCTTAGGGATACATACAACTATATAATTTAAATTTAAAAAAGAAAAATTGGCCTGAAAAAATTACAGGCTCAAGCCTGTAATCCCAGCACTTTGGGAGGCCGAGGTGGGTGGATCAGGTCAGGAGATTGAGGTCATCCTGGCCAACAATGTGAAACCTCGTCTCTACTAAAAATACAAAAATTAGCTGGGCATGGTGGCGGTCGCCTAGTACCACTACTCCGGAGGCTGAGGCAGGAGAATTGCTTGAACCTGGGAGGCGGAGGTTGCAGTGAGCCCAGATTGCGCTACTGCTCTCCAGCCTGGTGACAGAGCAAGACTCTGTCTCCAAAAAAAAAAAAAAAAAAAAAAAAAAAAAAAAAAAAAAAAAAAATCAGGACTCACATGGTGTGAAAGCTACAAAGGGCTTTTGGTATTGTTTATAATAACCCTTCTCTTTACAGTAAAGGAAGCTGAGGCTCAGAAAAGTTGAAATACTTGACCAAAGTCATGCAGAGAATTTGTGAGGGAACTCCTGGTTCATGGCTAAATTTCCTCAACAGCCTAGGTGAGCCATGTTTTATGGTCTGGGGTTAGGTAACACAACAAAAATATAATCGTCTGTGTTAATCAGGTTGACTGCATAGTTACTGAAGCTGCACTTCACCTTGAGTTGTGTACACAAAGTGTTGGGTTGAAGCCTTTCTGGCCATCATCATGCCAGTCAAAAAGAGAGAATCAAAGTTAAAAGGGGAGAAAGTAAAAGAAAATAATGGAAGACTGAAACGGCAATAACAAGAAATCCCCATGTTTCTGACCTTCCTGTCCCCCTTAGGATGGACACAATTTTCTTCAGGGGGGGAAAAAAAAGACAAGTAGGAACCATGGTCATGGCTCTTGGTCTTCAGTTTATCCCTTCTTCTGTTTTTAAAAAATGCATTCTCTAAAAAGCCCTGGAGCTAAGGCCCTGAGGATCTAACTTAAAATAAATTTCCTTCCTTCCTTCCTTCCTTCCTTCCTTCCTTCCTTCCTTCCTTCCTTCCTTCCTTCCTTCCTTCCTTCCTCCCTCCCTCCTCCCTCCCTCCCTCCCTTCCTCTCTCCCTCCCTCCCTCCCCCCTTCCCTCCTTCCCTCTCTGTTTCTGTGCTATTTGGTTTTTTTTTCTTTGTTTATTTGAGACAGAGTCTCACTCTGTTGCCCAGGCTGGGGTGCAGTGGCGTGATCATGGTTCAAGGCAGCCTTGATCTCCTGGGCTCAAGCAATCCTCCCACCTCAACCTCCTGCATATCTAGGACTACAGGCATGTGCTTTTTTTTTTTTTTTTTTTTTTAAGAGATGGGGTTTCGCCATGCTGCTGAGGCTAGTCTTGAAATCTTGCATTCAAGTGATCCACCCACCTTGGCCTCCCAAAGTGCTGGGATTACAGGCACGAGCTACTGCACCTGGCTATCTGTGCTGTTTTTAAAAATAGATTTTTTGTGTATAAAAAGTGGCATCACTTAAAACTTTTAAAATTTGTGAATGAAAAACAGGTATCCTGCCTTCTCCATCATAGGCTGTGAGTCCAGCAAAGTACTTAGCACAGAGTAAGTACTCTATACTCAAATGCACCAAAGTGAAATGATCTGAAATTCATGACTTTATTCACTAGATGTTCTATGAGAAGCAGGATGAGGTTGCAAAGGTTGGAAAAAAAGTGAGAAAACAACCTCATGATGGTGCCTGGGCACATCAGGACTCTTGCAGCTTGAAATTGAGATGAGCCATTGATTTTCCATGTGGTTGAGCACATGATACCATCAGGTAGGTTTTAAGCAAGTCTTCTGGGATTTCATACTTAATCAGTAATGCAATGAGTTTCCATTGCAACTGAAAGGCATTCATACTGGAAACGGGTGCCAGCTGTAGTGTGATGATTTCTTATTTCCAGCCATCTAGGGAGAGATAATTGCAGGTATTGATCAAGCCAACAGATTCACTCTGTACGGTTCAGTGAACTGCTCTTTTTGTTCTGTGTAGACAAATACTATTATTGTTTATTTACGACCTGTGAGCAGGTTGTTATATCCTAGATTACTTATATTCAATGAGGCATACTCTTTTATTATTATTTCTTTGCCCTTCTCATTTAGTGACTTCTACAAACTCTTCAGTGCGATAGGTTCTTCTATAGCAGCAGAAGAATCATCCTGCTTTGCATAACGATGCACTGCTCGGTTTCAGCCATCATTGATTGCTCAGTTGGTGGAGGCTGCATCTGGGTTCCCTGTTTCTCGTTACGTACACTCCTTTCTAATGTCACAGATGCCCTTTCGTGATGGGGACTTTCATTTTCTTTATTTACTTCTGTTTCTGTTCTGGTGTCCCTTCCTATTTTTTTCATGTTACTATGAATTTTGAAAAGTCAATTCTTAAAAAATACTTCTAATTCCATAAAATAAATATTTCAAAACCAGCATATCATTTTCACCTTCACTATCCATTTTTTTTTTTTCATTTTGACCTAGTTAGCGAATATGGAGGATAAAATTTGTTCATATTGGTCAGAGTATAGTGGTGATTATTCTCCTTGACCTTTGAATATCATGTACCAAAGAATAGGGAAGTAATCTTCTAGAACTGAGAATGAAGCATAAATATGTTCACATGCTGCACTGTTGCCTAAAGCCATAGGAAATTATGTTGACAGTCAAGAGAAAGGTTGCAGTCACAGGACACTTCACCTGTTATTTACAGAAAGGCATAGTGCAGGTTCATTAGCATAGCCTGTGTGGCTTGTGGTTCATGGATCAGACTGCGTAATCCCTGGAACCACAAGGGACATCTGTAAATCCATTGGCCAGTTCCTGAGCTAAGGGCCCACAGGCAAACAGACTGTTTCTAGAAAATGGACAGTAGAAAAAGCCTGATGTGGGGCGGGGAATATAAAAAAATGATATTAATTTTCATAAACACTTTATGAGATTAAAATACCATGTGTATTTTAATGTGAGACAAACCTCACAGCGAGTGTGATAAAATAGAATAAAATAATTATGAAAAATTGAAATAGTAACATGCTGATAAACCCACAGCAATGAAATCCTTTTGTCAAAGGAATGGCAAAAACTCAATAGAAATATTAGAAAAGTATGTAAATAATATTACTTTAGGGAATAAGGAATTAATGTTACTAGCATTTTATTCAACAGAACTGAATAGGATTAAAATAATAATTTAAGCTAGGCATGGTGACTCCTAGCCACCTAGCCTAGTCCTAGCACTTTGAGAGACTGAGGTGGAAGGATCATTTGAGGCCGGGAGTTTGAGACTAGCCTGGGCAACATAGTAAGACTTCCATCTCTTAAAAGAAAAACAAACAGACAAAAAAACAAAAAAACTAGTCAGACATAGTGGCATCCACGTGTTATCCCAGCTACTCTGGAGGCTGAGGGAGGAGGATTGCTTGAGCCCAGGAGTTCAAGGTTACAGTGAGCTATGATCTCACCACTACCCTCCACCCTGGGTTACAGAGTGAGACCCTGTCTCTAAAAAAAAAATTAAAAAATTAAAAAAATTTAAAATTGTTTCTCTATATGGAAATTACTTGATTGTCAGACTTCCAGGAAATACCCTGAACAATACCTTGCTAATATTCTTGTACAGATTTGCACATTTCTGAGTTTTTATGTTTTTACCAACTCTGACAGTACAAAACATGTATGCAAAGTGTGTGTATTTCTTTTGGTGAGAACTAATAACATGGTAGTTTTCATATGTGAAGGATGGTTATTGCAAGATTGGGATTCTGCTGCAGTTAACTGTGTAACTGTTAAGCAGAGGAGAGGGTATGTGGTTGAGGAGTGGGGAGGATGTCATCAACAGATATTTTCTTTCCTAAAATCTCCTTGCTAAATCCTGTTTTTGTTCTATAGCTGAAGACTGACATTCAACCTTAGAGTTCTTGAGACCCTGGCTGTTAACAGACTCCTGTGAGCAGTCTTCTTGGTGGCCCAGTTTTTGCTGTGATGACAAAATGACAGCAGCAACAATGGCAACTCAGACATCTGCAACAACACTGCCACCCGTTGAGACTTGTAAGAAACTTGTCGTGCTCCCCTATGGACTGGTGAATAGGCTCATTCCCCCACTTTGTCCCATAATGTGATGACTTGGGGACTTTTGCAAAGGGGATAGGCCGTTAAGACCAGTCCTCCCAGTGTGTTACTTCACTCTTAAGACATTTCAGCAAGTTATTACACAATTTTATTTTTTTACAAGGAAAATTTCAATTTTCCAGTCCTGGACTGTTTTACAGATGTTACTTTGAGACATAATTTTTCGTTTAGGCTCATGTGTGCTGCCACTACGCTTATGACAGGCTGAACTGAGCAACAGCCTGGAATGATAATGCACAAATCGATCCAAGTAAATTTGGCTTCAGGGTCCTCAAACATCACTGACATTGGTTACAAGTGAAGTAAGTATTCCCATTAATTTAATATCTAAAAATATTTGTGTATCATCTTCTAATATTCTTTAGATTGGCCTTGGAGATTGGGAAGGTGACACAGGTGGTCACATTGCATAGAACTTTTATGTTCTCCTTTGACAACCAACTCACCTCTGGGCTCCTGGGAGCAGTTTCCAATGGAATGGAGAGCAGAGAGAATCATAATTATGTCAGCCCTGGTTCATCACCCAATGGGTACCTGTATTTCTACATGTGCCCTTATAAATCTTTTAGCTAAATCAGGGTCTCAAATGAACACTACAAACTTACTTGCTAGGGCCCTTTCTTGCATCTTTATATAACATGTATGTTTATGGTTTACATGATGCTGAATGGAGGGGAACTAAATCCCTAGTTCCCTGGGGAACTTTTTAATGTAAACCAAAGTCTGGCTTAGGCTGATTTTTTAAAAAAAACTTTGTGAAATGTATTTACTCATGATAATTGCAGATTTAAAACGAAGTCTTGTTTATTTTACATGACACTAAAAACAAAAATAAAAAACTCGAGATGAACAAAAGTAGAAACATACTTCAAACACCTTATGACACATGATCAAATTCTATATAAACTTAAATTTATGAAAATATAGTTCGGAAGTGGATAGGATAGTCAAAGGAAGCACAGTATTTATGGCAATGGCATCATCATTATTTTGCATTCTAATGGAATGTTTTTACTTTCTTATAATATGCACCCCTGAAGAGATAAAGTAGTGGAAATATGACACATTTGCCCATTCTGACTGTTCTTGTGTCCTATCCGATAATCAGTTAACCAACTGACTCAGTTGGGATTTAGTCCAGGTTAAAGCCTGGGTAAGTAGCATTCTGTAGTAAATCTCCTAAGTAGCTCTATTTGATGATGTCCTGACTATCCTCAAAGGAAGAGATTCTGTTTGTTCAGCATTTTGGGAGCCAAATGTTCTTGTAAAATCTGGATTGTCTGATGCTCATGTCAAAATCCAGACAGAGTGATAAATTACTCATAAATAAAAACAGAGGAAACTATTGCAGTGATGGTCACTGACTATGATCTTGGTAATTCCAGTTCTATAGCTCTACTTTTATATACAAATCATTTTCATATTGAACATTTGATTCCCAATTAGAACCTCTGAATTTGAATAGCAGAAAAAGTTTCTGGAAGCTGTTAGCAAAAACCGTGCTGCCTACAAATGATCCCTGGAATCTCAAGAATCCAGAAAGAAAGAAAGAAAGAAGGAAGGAAGGAAGGAAGGAAGGAAGGAAGGAAGGAAGGAAGGAAGGAAGGAAGGAAGGAAGGAAGGAAGGAAAGAAAGAAAGAAAACCTAGGGACTGGCTGGGCGCAGTGGCTCAAGCCTGTAATCCCAGCACTTAGGGAGGCCAAGGTGGGTGGATCACGAGGTCAGGAGATCGAGAGCATCTTGGCTAACACGGTGAAACCCCATCTCTGCTAAAAATACAAAAAATTAGTCAGGCGTGGTGGCACGCTCTTGTAGTCCCAGCTACTCAGGAGGCTGAGGCAGGAGAATTCCTTGAACCCAGGAGGCAGAGGTTGCAGCGAGTGGAGATCACGCCACTGCACTCTAGCCTGGGCGACAGAGCGAGACTCCGTCTCAAAAACATAAAAACAAAAAACAACAACCTAGGGACCACCAAAAGCCATGTGAACTGCAGAGTACAAATAACTTGCATTTTCTGGAGAATAGATGACTATATTTAATTGTTTCAATTATGACTCTGCTTATTAGCTGCAAACCCCAGAATCATAAATTTAATAGGAAACTTTAAAAAGACACATGTGTTATAGTGAGGGAATAAAGTTATACATTTGCAGAATTCAGGATTTATTGGGATGAGTATCAGTCTCATATGTTAGATAGAGTCTTCATAGGGAATACTGGCTTTTGGCACGTACTCTCTTGGCTTCTGTGTTCTTTTTGTCTGCACAAAGTGCTTTTTGTTCCTCAAACCAGTAGAAACTATTTAAGCCCTAAGTTATTCCCCCTCCATTCAGCATCATGTAAACCATAAACATACATGTTATATAAAGATGCAAGAAAGGGCCCTAGCAAGTAAGTTTGTAGTGTTCATAATACACTTCTAAATGTTAGCACACTACCTATTTTGGAGTAATTTTTTTTGGTCTGAGTGTTTTTGTTAATTCACTTTGAATTTATAGATTTTAATTTGGTTCAAAGTTTATTTTCCTTTTTTTCTTTTTTTTCTTTTGAGGGTCTTGCTGTGTTGCCTAGGCTGGTCTTGAACTCCTGGCTCAAGTGATCCTCCTGCCCCGGCCTCCCGAAGTGTTGGAATTACAGGCGTGAGCCATTGCACCTGGCCTTCTGTGTTCTTTTGTTTGTGTGTTTGGTTGTTTGGTTTTAGCCTCCCAAGTAGCTGGGACTACAGGTGCATGCTACCACACCCAGCTAATTGTTTTTGGTATTTTTGGTAGAGATCATGGTCTCACCATGTTGCCCAGGCTGGTCTCAAACCCTTAGGCTCCAGCGATCCACCCCCTTTGGCCTCCAAAAGTGCTGGGATTACAGGTGTGAGCCACCACCCCTGGCCTTATTTGCTATTTTAAATATGCGCTAGGATGATGTAAATGAGTAAGACAGAAGAAATATAAATGAAGAATTAGCACATAGAAAAATTTCAACCTCAGGAGTCATCAAATGAATGTACATTAAAATGAGTTCCCCCCCCGCCACTCCCATCAAATTAACTCAGGTGTTTTAAAAAGCCTGTTGGTGAGACTATGACGCTAGGGACCATTTGTTGTACTGCTGTTGGAATGAATGCCGTAAGAGAGATCCAAATAAAAATCCCTGGGGGAAAGATCAAGATTGGAAACAGCAGATAAAATTTCTGGAGGGATTAGTGCTTCAGAAAGATTTGAAGGAGGAACAAAATTCAAACAGCTGGAAGATAAAAATGGAAGGCAAAGCAGAGAGCTTGATTAAGGGTAGTACTTTTCAACTCCAGGATGTTTTGTAAATTTATCCTATTCATTTTAATGTTTTTATAGCATTCCATTGGATGAAAATATAATAATTTATTTACTCATTATCCTTCTGGTAGACAATTATGTTGCTTCCAAATTTTTATTGCAAACAAAGCTGTTTTGTGAACATCTTTGTATTTGTCTTCTTGTGCACATTGGAGAGATTTTTTCCTGGATATACACTGAGGAATAGAAGTGCTGAGCTTTGGGGTATGCACTAGATAGTCCAAATTGCTCTCTAAAGTGCCTGTGCCAATTGAAACTACCACTGGCAGTGTTTGAGAGTTCTTATTTTCCCACATTCTTATAGTTGGTATTGACAGACACATATTTTTTATCAATTTGATAGGTGTGAATGAATATCATATTCATTTTTTCAGTTCCCTCATTACAGGTGAGATCTGCAATATTTTTCAAATATTTATGGCTCATTCAATTTCTTCTTGAGCACATTGTTTTTCTCTATTTTCTATTTTTTGTCATTTTCTTTATTGATTTGTAGGTCTTTATAAATTCTTTTTTTTTTTTTTTTAAATTTATTTATTATTATTAAACTTCAAGTTGTAGGGTACATGTGCACAACGTGCAGGTTTGCTACATATGTATACTTGTGCCATGTTGGTGTGCTGCACCCATCAACTCGTCATTTACATCAGGTATAACTCCCAATGCAATCCCTCACCCCTCCCCCCTCCCCATGATAGGCCCTGGTGTGTGATGTTCCCCTTCCCGAGTCCAAGTGATCTCATTGTTCAGTTCCCACCTACGAGTGAGAACATGCGGTGTTTGGTTTTCTGTTCTTGTGATAGTTTGCTGAGAATGATGGTTTCCAGCTGCATCCATGTCCCTACAAAGGACACAAACTCATCCTTTTTTATGGCTGCATAGTATTCCATGGTGTATATGTGCCACATTTTCTTAATCCAATCTGTCACTGATGGACATTTGGGTTGATTCCAAGTCTTTGCTATTGTGAATAGTGCTGCAATAAACATACGTGTGCATGTGTCCTTATAGCAGCATAATTTATAATCCTTTGGGTATATACCCAGTAATGGGATGGCTGGGTCATATGGTACATCTAGTTCTAGATCCTTGAGGAATCGCCATACTGTTTTCCATAATGGTTGAACTAGTTTACAATCCCACCAACAGTGTAAAAGTGTTCCTATTTCTCCACATCCTCTCCAGCACCTGTTGTTTCCTGACTTTTGAATGATCGCCATTCTAACTGGTGTGAGATGGTATCTCATTGTGGTTTTGATTTGCATTTCTCTGATGGCCAGTGATGATGAGCATTTTTTCATGTGTCTGTTGGCTGTATGAATATCTTCTTTTGAGAAATGTCTGTTCATATCCTTTGCCCACTTTTGGATGGGGTTGTTTGTTTTTTTCTTGTAAATTTGTTTGAGTTCTTTGTAGGTTCTGGATATTAGCCCTTTGTCAAATGAGTAGATTGCAAAAATTTTCTCCCATTCTGTAGGTTGCCTGCTCACTCTGATGGTAGTTTCTTTTGCTGTGCAGAAGCTCTTTAGTTTGATGAGATCCCATTTGTCAATTTTGGCTTTTGTTGCCGTTGCTTTTGGTGTTTTAGACATGAAGTCTTTGCCCATGCCTATGTCCTGAATGGTACTACCTAGGTTTTCCTCTAGGATTTTTATGGTATTAGGTCTAACATTTAAGTCTCTAATCCATCTTGAATTAATTTTCGTATAAGGAGTAAGGAAAGGATCCAGTTTCAGCTTTCTACTTATGGCTAGCCAGTTTTCCCAGCACCATTTATTAAATAGGGAATCCTTTCCCCATTTCTTGTTTCTCTCAGGTTTGTCAAAGATCAGATGGCTGTAGATGTGTGGTATTATTTCTGAGGACTCTGTTCTGTTCCATTGGTCTATATCTCTGTTTTGGTGCCAGTACCATGCTGTTTTGGTTACTGTAGCCTTGTAGTATAGTTTGAAGTCAGGTAGCGTGATGCCTCCAGCTTTGTTCTTTTGACTTAGGATTGTCTTGGAGATGCGGGCTCTTTTTTGGTTCCATATGAACTTTAAAGCAGTTTTTTCCAATTCTGTGAAGAAGCTCATTGGTAGCTTGATGGGGATGGCATTGAATCTATAAATTACCTTGGGCAGTATGGCCATTTTCACGATATTAATTCTTCCTATCCATGAGCATGGTATGTTCTTCCATTTGTTTGTGTCCTCTTTGATTTTACTGAGCAGTGGTTTGTAGTTCTCCTTGAAGAGGTCCTTTACATGCCTTGTCAGTTGGATTCCTAGGTATTTTATTCTCTTTGAAGCAATTGTGAATGGAAGTTCATTCCTGATTTGGCTCTCTGTTTGACTGTCACTGGTGTATAAGAATGCTTGTGATTTTTGCACATTAATTTTGTATCCTGAGACTTTGCTGAAGTTGCTGATCAGCTTAAGGAGATTTTGGGCTGAGACAATGGGGTTTTCTAAATATACAATCATGTCGTCTGCAAACAGGGACAATTTGACTTCTTCTTTTCCTAACTGAATCCCCTTGATTTCTTTCTCTTGCCTGATTGCCCTAGCCAGAACTTCCAACACTATGTTGAATAGGAGTGGTGAGAGAGGGCATCCCTGTCTTGTGCCAGTTTTCAAAGGGAATGTTTCCAGTTTTTGCCCATTCAGTATGATATTGGCTGTGGGTTTGTCATAAATAGCTCTTATGATTTTGAGGTACGTTCCATCAATACCGAATTTATTGAGCGTTTTTAGCATGAAGGGCTGTTGAATTTTGTCAAAAGCCTTTTCTGCATCTATTGAGATAATGATGTGGTTCTTGTCTTTGGTTCTGTTTATATGCTGGATTATGTTTATTGATTTGTGAATGTTGAACCAGCCTTGCATCCCAGGGATGAAGCCCACTTGATCATTGTGGATAAGCTTTTTGATGTGCTGCTGAATCCGGTTTGCCAGTATTTTATTGAGGAGTTTTGCATCGATGTTCATCAGGGATATTGGTCTAAAATTCTCTTTTTTTGTTGTGTCTCTGCCAGGCTTTGGTATCAGGATGATGTTGGCCTCATAAAATGAGTTAGGGAGGATTCCCTCTTTTTCTATTGATTGGAATAGTTTCAGAAGGAATGGTACCAGCTCCTCCTTGTACCTCTGGTAGAATTCAGCTGTGAATCCATCTGGTCCTGGACTTTTTTTGGTTGGTAGGCTATTAATTATTGCCTCAATTTCAGAGCCTACTATTGGTCTATTCAGGGATTCAACTTCTTCCTGGTTTAGTCTTGGAAGAGTGTAAGTGTCCAGGAAATTATCCATTTCTTCTAGATTTTCCAGTTTATTTGCGTAGAGGTGTTTATAGTATTCTCTGATGGTAGTTTGTATTTCTGTGGGGTCGGTGGTGATATCCCCTTTATCATTTTTAATTGCGTCGATTTGATTCTTCTCTCTTTTCTTCTTTATTAGTCTTGCTAGTGGTCTGTCAATTTTGTTGATCTTTTCAAAAAACCAACTCCTGGATTCATTGATTTTTTGGAGGGTTTTTTGTGTCTCTATCTCCTTCAGTTCTGCTCTGATCTTAGTTATTTCTTGCCTTCTGCTAGCTTTCGAATGTGTTTGCTCTTGCTTCTCTAGTTCTTTTAATTGCGATGTTAGAGTGTCAATTTTAGATCTTTCCTGCTTTCTCTTGTGGGCATTTAGTGCTATAAATTTCCCTCTACACACTGCTTTAAATGTGTCCCAGAGATTCTGGTATGTTGTATCTTTGTTCTCATTGGTTTCAAAGAACATCTTTATTTCTGCCTTCATTTCGTTATGTACCCAGTAGTCATTCAGGAGCAGGTTGTTCAGTTTCCATGTAGTTGAGGGGTTTTGATTGAGTTTCTTAGTCCTGAGTTCTAATTTGATTGCACTGTGGTCTGAGAGACAGTTTGTTATAATTTCTGTTCTTGTACATTTGCTGAGGAGTGCTTTACTTCCAATTACGTGGTCAATTTTGGAGTAAGTACGATGTGGTGCTGAGAAGAATGTATATTCTGTTGATTTGGGGTGGAGAGTTCTATAGATGTCTATTAGGTCTGCTTGCTGCAGAGATGAGTTCAATTCCTGGATATCCTTGTTAACTTTCTGTCTCGTTGATCTGTCTAATGTTGACAGTGGAGTGTTGAAGTCTCCCATTATTATTGTATGGGAGTCTAAGTCTCTTTGTAAGTCTCTAAGGACTTGCTTTATGAATCTGGGTGCTCCTGTATTGGGTGCATATATATTTAGGATAGTTAGCTCTTCCTGTTGAATTGATCCCTTTACCATTATGTAATGGCCTTCTTTGTCTCTTTTGATCTTTGATGGTTTAAAGTCTGTTTTATCAGAGACTAGTATTGCAACCCCCGCTTTTTTGTGTTCTCCATTTGCTTGGTAAATCTTCCTCCATCCCTTTATTTTGAGCCTATGTATGTCTCTGCGTGTGAGATGGGTCTCCTGAATACAGCAGACTGATGGGTCTTGACTCTTTATCCAGTTTGCCAGTCTGTGTCTTTTAATTGGAGCATTTAGTCCATTTACATTTAAGGTTAAGATTGTTATGTGTGAACTTGATCCTGCCATTATGATATTAACTGGTTATTTTGCTCGTTAGTTGATGCAGTTTCTTCCTAGCCTTGATGGTCTTTACATTTTGGCATGTTTTTGCAATGGCTGGTACCGGTTGTTCCTTTCCATGTTTAGTGCTTCCTTCAGGGTCTCTTGTAAGGCAGGCCTAGTGGTGACAAAATCTCTAAGCATTTGCTTATCTGTAAAGGATTTTATTTCTCCTTCACTTATGAAACTTAGTTTGGCTGGATATAAAATTCTGGGTTTAAAATTCTTTTCTTTAAGAATGTTGAATATTGGCCCCCACTCTCTTCTGGCTTGAAGAGTTTCTGCCGAGAGATCTGCTGTTAGTCTGATGGGCTTCCCTTTGTGGGTAACCCGACCTTTCTCTCTGGCTGCCCTTAAGATTTTTTCCTTCATTTCAACTTTGGTGAATCTGGCAATTATGTGTCTTGGAGTTGCTCTTCTCGAGGAGTATCTTTGTGGCGTTCTCTGTATTTCCTGGATTTGAATGTTGGCCTGCCCTACTAGGTTGGGGAAGTTCTCCTGGATGATATCCTGAAGAGTGTTTTCCAACTTGGTTCCATTTTCCCCCTCACTTTCAGGCACCCCAATCAGACGTAGATTTGGTCTTTTTACATAATCCCATACTTCTTGCAGGCTTTGTTCATTTCTTTTTTCTTCTTTTTTCTTTTGGTTTCTCTTCTCGCTTCATTTCATTCATTTGATCCTCCATCGCTGACATTCTTTCTTCCAGTTGATCGAGACGGTTACTGAAGCTTGTGCATTTGTCACGTATTTCTCGTGCCATGGTTTTCGTCTCTTTCATTTCGTTTGTGAGCTTCTCTGCATTAATTACTGTAGCCATCAATTCTTCCACTTTTTTTTCAAGATTTTTAGTTTCTTTGCGCTGGGTACGTAATTCCTCCTTTAGCTCTGAGAAATTTGATGGACTGAAGCCTTCTTCTCTCATGTCGTCGAAGTCATTCTCCGTCCAGCTTTGATCCGTTGCTGGCGATGAGCTGCGCTCCTTTGCCGGGGGAGATGCGCTCTTATTTTTTGAATTTCCAGCTTTTCTGCCCTGCTTTTTCCCCATCTTTGTGGTTTTATCTGCCTCTGGTCTTTGATGATGGTGATGTACTGATGGGGTTTTGGTGTAGGTGTCCTTCCTGTTTGATAGCTTTCCTTCTAACAGTCAGGATCCTCAGCTGTAGGTTGTAGCTGTAGGAGATTGCTTGAGGTCCACTCCAGACCCTGTTTGCCTGGGTATCAGCAGCAGAGGCTGCAGAATATAGAATATTTCTGAATAGCGAGTGTACCTGTCTGATTCTTGCTTTGGAATCTTCCTCTCAGGGGTGTACTCCACCCTGTGAGGTGTGGTGTGTCAGACTGCCCCTAGTGGGGGATGTCTCCCAGTTAGGCTACTCAGGGGTCAGGGACCCACTTGAGCAGGGAGTCTGTCCCTTCTCAGATCTCAACCTCCGTGTTGGGAGATCCACTGCTCTCTTCAAAGCTGTCAGAGTCGTTTGCGTCTGCAGAGCTGCTGCGTTTGTTATTGTTTACTGTGCTCTGTCCCCAGAGGTGGAGTCTACAGAGACAGGCAGGTTTCCTTGAGCTGCTGTGAGCTCCACCCAGTTCGAGCTTCCCAGCAGCTTTGTTTACCTACTTAAGCCTCAGCAATGGCGGGCGCCCCTCCCCCAGCCTCGCTGCTGCCTTGCCGGTAGATCACAGACTGCTGTGCTAGCAATGAGGGAGGCTCCGTGGGTGTGGGACCCTCCCGGCCAGGTGTGGGATATGATCTCCTGGTGTGCCTGTCTGCTTAAAGCGCAGTATTGGGGTGGGAGTTACCCGATTTTCCAGGTGTTGTGTGTCTCAGTTCCCCTGGCTAGGAAAAGGGATTCCCTTCCCCCTTGCGCTTTCCAGGTGAGGCAATGCCTCGCCCTGCTTCAGCTCTCGCTGGTCGGGCTGCAGCAGCTGACCAGCACGGATCGTCTGGCACTCCCCAGTGAGATGAATCCAGTACCTCAGTTGAGAATGCAGAAATCGCCGGTCTTCTGTGTCGCTCGCGCTGGGAGTTGGAGACTGGAGCTGTTCCTATTCGGCCATCTTGCCGGTCTTTATAAATTCTTGATGTCATGTTTTTAAAAATACATATTCTTGATGTCATGGTTTTTAGAAATCAATTAAGTGAATTGCAAATATCTTCATTCCTTCTGAGTCTTGTTTTTAAAAATGTTATTATGGTCTTTTCTCTCATCCAGAAGTAATTTTAATTTAGATAAAATTATCAATCTTTTTCTCTATAGTTTATGCTTTATATGACTTGCTTAAGAAATTCTTTCTCAACATATTTTCTAAAGAGAATGTTCTACCATTCTTTGCAGAATTTTTGCTTTTTCATATTCAAATCTTTACTTGGCTTGGAATTGATTTTTGTGTATGGTGTGAGGAGGGGTTGTCGAATTTTTTCCCAAAAGATTGGCCAACTCTCCAAGCCTATAAATAATTCTTTTTCTGTTTTATTTTTTTTATGTATGCATCACATGCTGAGCAAATTATACAGGTTTCAGTGAGCAAAACTATGGAAATCCTCTCAACGGCAAAGTGTGTGTACATATCCCTGTAGTCTGGGTGTTCCAGAAGCAGCTAGAGATGAGGAATACAGACCTGACTGAGTTTGAGTTCCAACTCTCTCATTTACAAACTAAGCAGGGTAAAAAGGATGTTAACAAAATGAATTGATTTGCAAAAGTTGGAACTGAAATGAATATAATTGGGCAAAAGTTTGGGATAGAAATATAGCGTATCCACATCAATTTCAAATAGTTGGAAGGGTAGAATATAAGGTTCTTCACTGGGCTTTGAAAGTATGGGAAGGAAATGAAGAGAACCTTTAATGATACTAACTCCAAGAGCCTAAATAAAAACACTGAATTAAATTAGTTGAAGGAAACAATATCAATGGAGTGCAAAGTGGTATGTATGTGAAAACCATGTATTATTGGAAAAAGAGCAGTTTGCATATAGCATCAGGACTTGGCTTACTCAGCTCCATTCCCAACTGACTTTTCCCTTGCCTTCCCCTTTTGTAAAGGCTAAAAGCAAAACACTCCATTTTCTTAGATACCTCCTGCCTGAGGTGGCCACCTGGCTCAGCTCTAGCCAGTGATGCAAATGGACAATTCCTTTCCACGCAAAAAGACAAAAGCTGCCTGGGGAAAGGCCTTTAGCCCTCTCATTTTCTTCCTTCCTGAAAATTGGATGTGGGGTCTGGAAGTGCAGAGGCCATCTTGAGATACTAAGGGCAGTGACTGGTGGAATTCTGAGCTACTCTGACAGCCCTGGTGTTTCTACCCTTAAACTTCTTGTTGCCAGAAACAAAATAAACCTATATGTTTTTAAGTTCTTGCAGTGAAGGTTTTTATTTTTTATAGCCAAACATATACACACCTGATATAGCTTTGATACCTCATTCCTTCATTTGTTCAATATTGGTTATCACTGAAAACATTACAGTAATGGATGTATGTTAGTGAAGTGAGGGAGGATTGAACAGAGGAAGGGAAAGAAGAAGATGGAACATGTACGTTGTGTATCTGGAGTTTAATTTATATAGGAGGAATAAGACATGACCACAGTAAGGTATAGTTTATGTACCAACATTTGGTCCCAAGTTTTATCAGATAATCTTTTACAAGCATGTGGGATTCATTGTGGCAGTTTGGGTATTACATGGACATCTTTGTGCATCACTTTGTCCTGGGAACACATGCTATGTGCTCTGAAAGTTACATCATGACTATTTTGTGGTATGAGATGTCAGTATGTAGTATGAGTGATAATATGAGGGATAACAAATATTGACATACTCATACTACATACTCTGGCCACGTGGCTCAGTTCAGTTACATCAGGACTATCTTGTAGTATGAGATGTCTAATGGCATGTTTTCTTCTACAAGGCAATCCATAAAAAATTTCAACAAGCATTTCCATCTACCTGTTATAGACACAGGATGTCCCTCCTCCATTGTTGTGGCTTTGAAAGAAATAAGCAGCCTGCTGTCATTTTGTGTTACCATGCTCAGCAGGCAGCAAGAGTGCAGGAAAAAACCTGCTTACAGCCAAGGGTCAGGATTAGGATGTAAACTCCTGGGAGTGCATGTGTGTGTGTGTGTGTGTGTGTATGTGTGTGTGTTTTATCCTGGTATTTCTCATGGTGACTAATTCCTTTCTTGTACATTTCAAGAGCTCAAAATATTTTTGCTCTTTGCAATGGTCTGAATGTGTTCTCCCAAAATTCATATGTTGAGACTTAATTGCCAATGTGATAGTACTGACCAGTAATGCAATAAATCGATTATATTTTTGTAAGCTTTAAGAGATAATTAAGTTATGAGGGTAGAGCCTTCATGGAAGGAATTAAGGCTCTTACAAATAGGCTTAAGGGAGTGGATTCATTACCTTCTATGGCTTCCTCCACATGAGGACATTTACTCCCTCTGGAGCACGCAGCAACAATGTACCATCTTGGAAGCAGACCACAGTGCAATCAAATTGGAACACAAGATTAAGAAACTCGCTCAAAACCACACACCTACATGGAAATTGAACAATCTGCTCCTGAATGACTTCTGGGTAAATAATGAAACTAAGTTAGAAATCAAAAAGTTCTTTGAAACCAGTGAGAACAAAGAGACAATGTACCAGAATCTCTGGGACGTAGCTAAAGCAGTGTTAAGAGGGAAATTTATAGTACTGAGTGCCCACATCAAAAAGCTAGAAAGATCTCAAATTAACACCATAACATCACAACTAAAAGAACTAGAGAACCAAGAGCAAATAAACCCCACAGCTAGCAGAAGACTAAAAAATAATCAAGATCAGAGCAGAACTGAAGGAGATAGAGACACGAAAAACCCTTAAAAAAAATCAATGAATCCAGGAGCTGGTTTTTTGAAAAAATTAATAGACCACTAGCTAGACTAATAAAGATGAAAAGAGGGAAGAACCAGATAGACACACAAAAAAATGATTAAGGGTATTTCACCAGTCAGCCAACAGAAATACAAACAACCATAAGAGAATGCCATAAACACCTTTATGTAAATAAACTAGAAAATCTAGAAGAAATGGATAAATTCCTGGACACATACACCCTCCCAAGACTGAACCAGGAAGAAGTTGAATCCCTGAACAGACCAATAACAAGTTCTGAAATTGAGGTAGTAATAAATAGTCTACCAACCAAAAAAAGCCCGTGCCAGACAGATTTACAGCTGAATTATACCAGAGGTACAAAGGGGAACTGGTACCATTTCTTCTGAAACTGTTCCAAATAATTGAAAAGGAGGGATTCCTCCCTAACTCATGAGGCCAGCATCATCCTGATACCAAAAGCTGGCAGAGATACAACAAAAAAAGAAAACCTCAGGTCAATATACCCAATGAACATCGATGCAAAAATTCTCAATAAAATACTGGCAAACCGAATCCAGCAGCACATCAAAAAGCTTACCCACCATGATCAAGTTGGCCTCATCACTGGGATGCAAGGCTGGTTCAACATACACAAATCAATAAACACAATTCATCACATAAACAGAACTAAAGACAAAACCACATGATTATTTCAATAGATGCAGAAAAGGCCTTCAATAAAATTCAACATCGCTTCATATTAAAAACTCTCAATAAACTAGGTATTGAAAGAACATACCTCAAAATAGTAAGAGCCATTTATGACAAGCTCACAGCCAATATCATACTGAATGGGCAAAAGCAGGAAATATTCCCCTTGAAAACCAGCACAAAACATGAGAGAGAGTGATGAGATGCCCTCTCTCATCACTCCTATTCAACATAGTATTGGAAGTTCTGGCCAGGAAAATCAGACAAGAGAAAGAAATAAAAGGTATTCAAATAGGAAGAGGAATTCAACCTCTCTCTGTTTTGCAGGTATTCAAATAGGAAGAGAGGAATTCAACCTCTCTCTGTTTGCAGGTGACATGATCCTATACCAAGAAAACCTCATCATCTCAGGCCAAAGGCTTCTTGAGCTGATAAGCAAATTCAGGAAACTCTCAGGATACAAAAATCAATGTTCAAAAATCACAGGCATTCCTGTACACCAACAACAGACAAGCAGAGAGCCAAATCATGAATGAACTCCCATTCACAACTGCTACAGAAAGAATAAAATACCTAGGAATACAGCTAACAAGGGAAGTAAAGGACCTCTTCAAGGAGAACTACAAGCCACTGCTTAAGGAAATCAGAGAGGAAACAAAAAAATGGAAAAACATTCCATACTCCTGGATAGGAAGAATCAAAATGGCCATATTGCCCAAAGTAATGTATAGATTCAATGCTATTCCCATTAAACCACCATTTACATTTTTCACAGAATTAGAAAAAACTACTTTAAAATTAACACGGAACCAAAAAAGAGCCCATATAGCCAAAACAATCTTAAGAAAAAAGAACAAAGCTGGAGGCACCACACTAACTGACGTCAAAGTGTACTCCAAGACTACAGTAACCAAAACAGCATGGTACTGGTACAAAAATAGGCACATAGACCAATAGGACAGAATAGAGAACTCAGAAATAAGACCACACTTGTACAACCATCTGATCTTCAAAACACCTGACAAAAACAAGAAATGGGGAAAGAATTCCCTATTTAATAAATGGTGCTGGGAGAACTGGCTAGCCATATGCAGAAAATTGAAACTGGACTCCTTCCTTATACCTTATATAAAAATTAACTCAAGATGGATTAAAGACTTAAATATAAAACCTGAAACCATAGAAACCCTGGAAGAAAATATTGGCAACACCATTCAGGACATAGGCATGGGCTAAGATTTCATGATGAAAACACCAAAAGCAAAAATTGGCAAATGGGACCTAATTAAACGAAAGAGTTTCTGCACAGCAAAAGAAACTATCATCAGAGTGAACAGATAGTCTCATAATAAAATATCAAAGAAAAACACCTGCTTTTTTTCCTCCAAGATGAGTAAATGGGAGAAAATTTTTGCAATCTATCCATCTGACAAAGGTCTAATATCCAGAATCTACAAGGAACTCAAACAAATTTACACACAAAAAAACCAAAGAACTCCATTAAAAAGTGGGCAAAAGACATGAACAGATACTTCTCAAAAGAAGACATTTACGTGGCCAAGAAACATGAAAAAAAGCTCAACATCAGTGATCATTAAAGAAATGCAAATCACAACAATGAGACACCATCTCAAGCCAGTTAGAATGGTGATTATTAAAAAGTAAAGAAACAACAGATGCTGGCATGGCTGTGGAGAAATAGGAACGCTTTTACACTGTTGGTGGGAAGGTAAATTAGTTCAATCATTGTGGAAGACAGTGTGACAATTCCTCAAAGACCAAGAACCAGAAATACCATTGGACCCAGCAATCCCATTACTGAGTATGTACCCAAAGGAATAGAAATCATTCTATTACAGAGATACATGCATGCATATGTTCACTGCAGCAATATTCATAATAGCAAAGACATGAAATCAACCCAAATGCCCATCAATGATAGATTGGATAAAGAAAATGTGGTATATAAACACCACAGAATACTATGCAGCCATAAAAAGGAACAAGATCATGTTTTTTTGCAGGGACATAGATGGAGCTGGAAGCCATTATCTTCAGCAAACTAACACAGGAACAGAAAACCGGACACCACATGTTCTCACTTTTAAGTGGGAGCTGAACAATGAGAACACATAGATACAGGGAGGGGAACAACACACAGTGGGGCCTGTTGTGGGGTTGGGGGAGGGAGAGCATCAGGAAAAATAGCTAATGCACGCTGGCTGTAATAGTTTGCTGATGGGTTGATAGGTGCAGCAAACCACCATGGCAAATGTTTACCTATGCAACAAACCTGCACATCCTGCACATGTACCCTGGAACTAAAAAAAAAGAAATTTGATGAATCCCAGTATGGGTTAACATTAGTATTGGCCCACACTGAAATTCATATTGACCTCAGAGTGGAAGTTTATCTCTTTTTTTTTTTTCTTTTTTTTTTAGACGGAGTTTTGCTTTTTTTTTTTTTTGAGACGGAATCTCGCTCTGTGGCCCAGGCTGGAGCGCAGTGGCCGGATCTCAGCTCACTGCAAGCTCCGCCTTCCGGGTTCACGCCATTCTCCTGCCTCAGCCTCCTGAGTAGCTGGGACTACAGGTGCCCACTACCGCGCCCGGCTAGTTTTTTTTTTTTTTTTTTTTTGTATTTTTTTTTCTTTTTTTTTTTTTTTTTAATTTATTTATTATTATTAAACTTCAAGTTGTAGGGTACATGTGCACAACGTGCAGGTTTGCTACATATGTATACTTGTGCCATGTTGGTGTGCTGCACCCATCGACTCGTCATTTACATCAGGTATAACTCCCAATGCAATCCCTCCCCCCTCCCCCCTCCCCATGATAGGCCCCGGTATGTGATGTTCCCCTTCCCGAGTCCAAGTGATCTCATTGTTCAGTTCCCACCTATGAGTGAGAACATGCGGTGTTTGGTTTTCTGTTCTTGTGATAGTTTGCTGAGAATGATGGTTTCCAGCTGCATCCATGTCCCTACAAAGGACACAAACTCATCCTTTTTTATGGCTGCATAGTATTCCATGGTGTATATGTGCCACATTTTCTTAATCCAATCTGTCACTGATGGACATTTGGGTTGATTCCAAGTCTTTGCTATTGTGAATAGTGCTGCAATAAACATACGTGTGCATGTGTCTTTATAGCAGCATAATTTATAATCCTTTGGGTATATACCTAGTAATGGGATGGCTGGGTCATATGGTACATCTAGTTCTAGATCCTTGAGGAATCGCCATACTGTTTTCCATAATGGTTGAACTAGTTTACAATCCCACCAACAGTGTAAAAGTGTTCCTATTTCTCCACATCCTCTCCAGCACCTGTTGTTTCCTGACTTTTGAATGATCGCCATTCTAACTGGTGTGAGATGGTATCTCATTGTGGTTTTGATTTGCATTTCTCTGATGGCCAGTGATGATGAGCATTTTTTCATGTGTCTGTTGGCTGTATGAATGTCTTCTTTTGAGAAATGTCTGTTCATATCCTTTGCCCACTTTTTGATGGGGTTGTTTGTTTTTTTCTTGTAAATTTGTTTGAGTTCTTTGTAGGTTCTCGATATTAGCCCTTTGTCAGATGAGTAGATTGCAAAAATTTTCTCCCATTCTGTAGGTTGTCTGTTCACTCTGATGGTAGTTTCTTTTGCTGTGCAGAAGCTCTTTAGTTTAATGAGGTCCCATTTGTCAATTTTGGCTTTTGCTGCCGTTGCTTTTGGTGTTTTAGACATGAAGTCTTTGCCCATGCCTATGTCCTGAATGGTACTACCTAGGTTTTCCTCTAGGATTTTTATGGTATTAGGTCTAACATTTAAGTCTCTAATCCATCTTGAATTAATTTTCATATAAGGAGTAAGGAAAGGATCCAGTTTCAGCTTTCTACTTATGGCTAGCCAATTTTCCCAGCACCATTTATTAAATAGGGAATCCTTTCCCCATTTCTTGTTTCTCTCAGGTTTGTCAAAGATCAGATGGCTGTAGATGTGTGGTATTATTTCTGAGGACTCTGTTCTGTTCCATTGGTCTATATCTCTGTTTTGGTACCAGTACCATGCTGTTTTGGTTACTGTAGCCTTGTAGTATAGTTTGAAGTCAGGTAGCGTGATGCCTCCAGCTTTGTTCTTTTGACTTAGGATTGTCTTGGAGATGTGGGCTCTTTTTTGGTTCCATATGAACTTTAAAGCAGTTTTTTCCAATTCTGTGAAGAAGCTCATTGGTAGCTTGATGGGGATGGCATTGAATCTATAAATTACCTTGGGCAGTATGGCCATTTTCACGATATTGATTCTTCCTATCCATGAGCATGGTATGTTCTTCCATTTGTTTGTGTCCTCTTTGATTTCACTGAGCAGTGGTTTGTAGTTCTCCTTGAAGAGGTCCTTTACATGCCTTGTAAGTTGGATTCCTAGGTATTTTATTCTCTTTGAAGCAATTGTGAATGGAAGTTCATTCCTGATTTGGCTCTCTGTTTGACTGTCACTGGTGTATAAGAATGCTTGTGATTTTTGCACATTAATTTTGTATCCTGAGACTTTGCTGAAGTTGCTGATCAGCTTAAGGAGATTTTGGGCTGAGACAATGGGGTTTTCTAAATATACAATCATGTCGTCTGCAAACAGGGACAATTTGACTTCTTCTTTTCCTAACTGAATCCCCTTGATTTCTTTCTCTTGCCTGATTGCCCTAGCCAGAACTTCCAACACTATGTTGAATAGGAGTGGTGAGAGAGGGCATCCCTGTCTTGTGCCAGTTTTCAAAGGGAATGTTTCCAGTTTTTGCCCATTCAGTATGATATTGGCTGTGGGTTTGTCATAAATAGCTCTTATGATTTTGAGGTACGTTCCATCAATACCGAATTTATTGAGCGTTTTTAGCATGAAGGGCTGTTGAATTTTGTCAAAAGCCTTTTCTGCATCTATTGAGATAATGATGTGGTTCTTGTCTTTGGTTCTGTTTATATGCTGGATTATGTTTATTGATTTGCGAATGTTGAACCAGCCTTGCATCCCAGGGATGAAGCCCACTTGATCATTGTGGATAAGCTTTTTGATGTGCTGCTGAATCCGGTTTGCCAGTATTTTATTGAGGAGTTTTGCATCGATGTTCATCAGGGATATTGGTCTAAAATTCTCTTTTTTTGTTGTGTCTCTGCCAGGCTTTGGTATCAGGATGATGTTGGCCTCATAAAATGAGTTAGGGAGGATTCCCTCTTTTTCTATTGATTGGAATAGTTTCAGAAGGAATGGTACCAGCTCCTCCTTGTACCTCTGGTAGAATTCAGCTGTGAATCCATCTGGTCCTGGACTTTTTTTGGTTGGTAGGCTATTAATTATTGCCTCAATTTCAGAGCCTACTATTGGTCTATTCAGGGATTCAACTTCTTCCTGGTTTAGTCTTGGAAGAGTGTAAGTGTCCAGGAAATTATCCATTTCTTCTAGATTTTCCAGTTTATTTGCGTAGAGGTGTTTATAGTATTCTCTGATGGTAGTTTGTATTTCTGTGGGGTCGGTGGTGATATCCCCTTTATCATTTTTAATTGCGTCGATTTGATTCTTCTCTCTTTTCTTCTTTATTAGTCTTGCTAGTGGTCTGTCAATTTTGTTGATCTTTTCAAAAAACCAACTCCTGGATTCATTGATTTTTTGGAGGGTTTTTTGTGTCTCTATCTCCTTCAGTTCTGCTCTGATCTTAGTTATTTCTTGCCTTCTGCTAGCTTTCGAATGTGTTTGCTCTTGCTTCTCTAGTTCTTTTAATTGCGATGTTAGAGTGTCAATTTTAGATCTTTCCTGCTTTCTCTTGTGGGCATTTAGTGCTATAAATTTCCCTCTACACACTGCTTTAAATGTGTCCCAGAGATTCTGGTATGTTGTATCTTTGTTCTCATTGGTTTCAAAGAACATCTTTATTTCTGCCTTCATTTCGTTATGTACCCAGTAGTCATTCAGGAGCAGGTTGTTCAGTTTCCATGTAGTTGAGGGGTTTTGATTGAGTTTCTTAGTCCTGAGTTCTAATTTGATTGCACTGTGGTCTGAGAGACAGTTTGTTATAATTTCTGTTCTTGTACATTTGCTGAGGAGTGCTTTACTTCCAATTACGTGGTCAATTTTGGAGTAAGTACGATGTGGTGCTGAGAAGAATGTATATTCTGTTGATTTGGGGTGGAGAGTTCTATAGATGTCTATTAGGTCTGCTTGCTGCAGAGATGAGTTCAATTCCTGGATATCCTTGTTAACTTTCTGTCTCGTTGATCTGTCTAATGTTGACAGTGGAGTGTTGAAGTCTCCCATTATTATTGTATGGGAGTCTAAGTCTCTTTGTAAGTCTCTAAGGACTTGCTTTATGAATCTGGGTGCTCCTGTATTGGGTGCATATATATTTAGGATAGTTAGCTCTTCCTGTTGAATTGATCCCTTTACCATTATGTAATGGCCTTCTTTGTCTCTTTTGATCTTTGATGGTTTAAAGTCTGTTTTATCAGAGACTAGTATTGCAACCCCCGCTTTTTTGTGTTCTCCATTTGCTTGGTAAATCTTCCTCCATCCCTTTATTTTGAGCCTATGTATGTCTCTGCGTGTGAGATGGGTCTCCTGAATACAGCAGACTGATGGGTCTTGACTCTTTATCCAGTTTGCCAGTCTGTGTCTTTTAATTGGAGCATTTAGTCCATTTACATTTAAGGTTAAGATTGTTATGTGTGAACTTGATCCTGCCATTATGATATTAACTGGTTATTTTGCTCGTTAGTTGATGCAGTTTCTTCCTAGCCTTGATGGTCTTTACATTTTGGCATGTTTTTGCAATGGCTGGTACCGGTTGTTCCTTTCCATGTTTAGTGCTTCCTTCAGGGTCTCTTGTAAGGCAGGCCTAGTGGTGACAAAATCTCTAAGCATTTGCTTATCTGTAAAGGATTTTATTTCTCCTTCACTTATGAAACTTAGTTTGGCTGGATATAAAATTCTGGGTTTAAAATTCTTTTCTTTAAGAATGTTGAATATTGGCCCCCACTCTCTTCTGGCTTGAAGAGTTTCTGCCGAGAGATCTGCTGTTAGTCTGATGGGCTTCCCTTTGTGGGTAACCCGACCTTTCTCTCTGGCTGCCCTTAAGATTTTTTCCTTCATTTCAACTTTGGTGAATCTGGCAATTATGTGTCTTGGAGTTGCTCTTCTCGAGGAGTATCTTTGTGGCGTTCTCTGTATTTCCTGGATTTGAATGTTGGCCTGCCCTACTAGGTTGGGGAAGTTCTCCTGGATGATATCCTGAAGAGTGTTTTCCAACTTGGTTCCATTTTCCCCCTCACTTTCAGGCACCCCAATCAGACGTAGATTTGGTCTTTTTACATAATCCCATACTTCTTGCAGGCTTTGTTCATTTCTTTTTTCTTCTTTTTTCTTTTGGTTTCTCTTCTCGCTTCATTTCATTCATTTGATCCTCCATCGCTGACATTCTTTCTTCCAGTTGATCGAGACGGTTACTGAAGCTTGTGCATTTGTCACGTATTTCTCGTGCCATGGTTTTCGTCTCTTTCATTTCGTTTGTGAGCTTCTCTGCATTAATTACTGTAGCCATCAATTCTTCCACTTTTTTTTCAAGATTTTTAGTTTCTTTGCGCTGGGTACGTAATTCCTCCTTTAGCTCTGAGAAATTTGATGGACTGAAGCCTTCTTCTCTCATGTCGTCGAAGTCATTCTCCGTCCAGCTTTGATCCGTTGCTGGCGATGAGCTGCGCTCCTTTGCCGGGGGAGATGCGCTCTTATTTTTTGAATTTCCAGCTTTTCTGCCCTGCTTTTTCCCCATCTTTGTGGTTTTATCTGCCTCTGGTCTTTGATGATGGTGATGTACTGATGGGGTTTTGGTGTAGGTGTCCTTCCTGTTTGATAGCTTTCCTTCTAACAGTCAGGATCCTCAGCTGTAGGTTGTAGCTGTAGGAGATTGCTTGAGGTCCACTCCAGACCCTGTTTGCCTGGGTATCAGCAGCAGAGGCTGCAGAATATAGAATATTTCTGAATAGCGAGTGTACCTGTCTGATTCTTGCTTTGGAATCTTCCTCTCAGGGGTGTACTCCACCCTGTGAGGTGTGGTGTGTCAGACTGCCCCTAGTGGGGGATGTCTCCCAGTTAGGCTACTCAGGGGTCAGGGACCCACTTGAGCAGGGAGTCTGTCCCTTCTCAGATCTCAACCTCCGTGTTGGGAGATCCACTGCTCTCTTCAAAGCTGTCAGAGTCGTTTGCGTCTGCAGAGCTGCTGCGTTTGTTATTGTTTACTGTGCTCTGTCCCCAGAGGTGGAGTCTACAGAGACAGGCAGGTTTCCTTGAGCTGCTGTGAGCTCCACCCAGTTCGAGCTTCCCAGCAGCTTTGTTTACCTACTTAAGCCTCAGCAATGGCGGGCGCCCCTCCCCCAGCCTCGCTGCTGCCTTGCCGGTAGATCACAGACTGCTGTGCTAGCAATGAGGGAGGCTCCGTGGGTGTGGGACCCTCCCGGCCAGGTGTGGGATATGATCTCCTGGTGTGCCTGTCTGCTTAAAGCGCAGTATTGGGGTGGGAGTTACCCGATTTTCCAGGTGTTGTGTGTCTCAGTTCCCCTGGCTAGGAAAAGGGATTCCCTTCCCCCTTGCGCTTTCCAGGTGAGGCAATGCCTCGCCCTGCTTCAGCTCTCGCTGGTCGGGCTGCAGCAGCTGACCAGCACGGATCGTCTGGCACTCCCCAGTGAGATGAATCCAGTACCTCAGTTGAGAATGCAGAAATCGCCGGTCTTCTGTGTCGCTCGCGCTGGGAGTTGGAGACTGGAGCTGTTCCTATTCGGCCATCTTGCCGGTCTTTATAAATTCTTGATGTCATGTTTTTAAAAATACATATTCTTGATGTCATGGTTTTTAGAAATCAATTAAGTGAATTGCAAATATCTTCATTCCTTCTGAGTCTTGTTTTTAAAAATGTTATTATGGTCTTTTCTCTCATCCAGAAGTAATTTTAATTTAGATAAAATTATCAATCTTTTTCTCTATAGTTTATGCTTTATATGACTTGCTTAAGAAATTCTTTCTCAACATATTTTCTAAAGAGAATGTTCTACCATTCTTTGCAGAATTTTTGCTTTTTCATATTCAAATCTTTACTTGGCTTGGAATTGATTTTTGTGTATGGTGTGAGGAGGGGTTGTCGAATTTTTTCCCAAAAGATTGGCCAACTCTCCAAGCCTATAAATAATTCTTTTTCTGTTTTATTTTTTTTATGTATGCATCACATGCTGAGCAAATTATACAGGTTTCAGTGAGCAAAACTATGGAAATCCTCTCAACGGCAAAGTGTGTGTACATATCCCTGTAGTCTGGGTGTTCCAGAAGCAGCTAGAGATGAGGAATACAGACCTGACTGAGTTTGAGTTCCAACTCTCTCATTTACAAACTAAGCAGGGTAAAAAGGATGTTAACAAAATGAATTGATTTGCAAAAGTTGGAACTGAAATGAATATAATTGGGCAAAAGTTTGGGATAGAAATATAGCGTATCCACATCAATTTCAAATAGTTGGAAGGGTAGAATATAAGGTTCTTCACTGGGCTTTGAAAGTATGGGAAGGAAATGAAGAGAACCTTTAATGATACTAACTCCAAGAGCCTAAATAAAAACACTGAATTAAATTAGTTGAAGGAAACAATATCAATGGAGTGCAAAGTGGTATGTATGTGAAAACCATGTATTATTGGAAAAAGAGCAGTTTGCATATAGCATCAGGACTTGGCTTACTCAGCTCCATTCCCAACTGACTTTTCCCTTGCCTTCCCCTTTTGTAAAGGCTAAAAGCAAAACACTCCATTTTCTTAGATACCTCCTGCCTGAGGTGGCCACCTGGCTCAGCTCTAGCCAGTGATGCAAATGGACAATTCCTTTCCACGCAAAAAGACAAAAGCTGCCTGGGGAAAGGCCTTTAGCCCTCTCATTTTCTTCCTTCCTGAAAATTGGATGTGGGGTCTGGAAGTGCAGAGGCCATCTTGAGATACTAAGGGCAGTGACTGGTGGAATTCTGAGCTACTCTGACAGCCCTGGTGTTTCTACCCTTAAACTTCTTGTTGCCAGAAACAAAATAAACCTATATGTTTTTAAGTTCTTGCAGTGAAGGTTTTTATTTTTTATAGCCAAACATATACACACCTGATATAGCTTTGATACCTCATTCCTTCATTTGTTCAATATTGGTTATCACTGAAAACATTACAGTAATGGATGTATGTTAGTGAAGTGAGGGAGGATTGAACAGAGGAAGGGAAAGAAGAAGATGGAACATGTACGTTGTGTATCTGGAGTTTAATTTATATAGGAGGAATAAGACATGACCACAGTAAGGTATAGTTTATGTACCAACATTTGGTCCCAAGTTTTATCAGATAATCTTTTACAAGCATGTGGGATTCATTGTGGCAGTTTGGGTATTACATGGACATCTTTGTGCATCACTTTGTCCTGGGAACACATGCTATGTGCTCTGAAAGTTACATCATGACTATTTTGTGGTATGAGATGTCAGTATGTAGTATGAGTGATAATATGAGGGATAACAAATATTGACATACTCATACTACATACTCTGGCCACGTGGCTCAGTTCAGTTACATCAGGACTATCTTGTAGTATGAGATGTCTAATGGCATGTTTTCTTCTACAAGGCAATCCATAAAAAATTTCAACAAGCATTTCCATCTACCTGTTATAGACACAGGATGTCCCTCCTCCATTGTTGTGGCTTTGAAAGAAATAAGCAGCCTGCTGTCATTTTGTGTTACCATGCTCAGCAGGCAGCAAGAGTGCAGGAAAAAACCTGCTTACAGCCAAGGGTCAGGATTAGGATGTAAACTCCTGGGAGTGCATGTGTGTGTGTGTGTGTGTGTGTATGTGTGTGTGTTTTATCCTGGTATTTCTCATGGTGACTAATTCCTTTCTTGTACATTTCAAGAGCTCAAAATATTTTTGCTCTTTGCAATGGTCTGAATGTGTTCTCCCAAAATTCATATGTTGAGACTTAATTGCCAATGTGATAGTACTGACCAGTAATGCAATAAATCGATTATATTTTTGTAAGCTTTAAGAGATAATTAAGTTATGAGGGTAGAGCCTTCATGGAAGGAATTAAGGCTCTTACAAATAGGCTTAAGGGAGTGGATTCATTACCTTCTATGGCTTCCTCCACATGAGGACATTTACTCCCTCTGGAGCACGCAGCAACAATGTACCATCTTGGAAGCAGACCACAGTGCAATCAAATTGGAACACAAGATTAAGAAACTCGCTCAAAACCACACACCTACATGGAAATTGAACAATCTGCTCCTGAATGACTTCTGGGTAAATAATGAAACTAAGTTAGAAATCAAAAAGTTCTTTGAAACCAGTGAGAACAAAGAGACAATGTACCAGAATCTCTGGGACGTAGCTAAAGCAGTGTTAAGAGGGAAATTTATAGTACTGAGTGCCCACATCAAAAAGCTAGAAAGATCTCAAATTAACACCATAACATCACAACTAAAAGAACTAGAGAACCAAGAGCAAATAAACCCCACAGCTAGCAGAAGACTAAAAAATAATCAAGATCAGAGCAGAACTGAAGGAGATAGAGACACGAAAAACCCTTAAAAAAAATCAATGAATCCAGGAGCTGGTTTTTTGAAAAAATTAATAGACCACTAGCTAGACTAATAAAGATGAAAAGAGGGAAGAACCAGATAGACACACAAAAAAATGATTAAGGGTATTTCACCAGTCAGCCAACAGAAATACAAACAACCATAAGAGAATGCCATAAACACCTTTATGTAAATAAACTAGAAAATCTAGAAGAAATGGATAAATTCCTGGACACATACACCCTCCCAAGACTGAACCAGGAAGAAGTTGAATCCCTGAACAGACCAATAACAAGTTCTGAAATTGAGGTAGTAATAAATAGTCTACCAACCAAAAAAAGCCCGTGCCAGACAGATTTACAGCTGAATTATACCAGAGGTACAAAGGGGAACTGGTACCATTTCTTCTGAAACTGTTCCAAATAATTGAAAAGGAGGGATTCCTCCCTAACTCATGAGGCCAGCATCATCCTGATACCAAAAGCTGGCAGAGATACAACAAAAAAAGAAAACCTCAGGTCAATATACCCAATGAACATCGATGCAAAAATTCTCAATAAAATACTGGCAAACCGAATCCAGCAGCACATCAAAAAGCTTACCCACCATGATCAAGTTGGCCTCATCACTGGGATGCAAGGCTGGTTCAACATACACAAATCAATAAACACAATTCATCACATAAACAGAACTAAAGACAAAACCACATGATTATTTCAATAGATGCAGAAAAGGCCTTCAATAAAATTCAACATCGCTTCATATTAAAAACTCTCAATAAACTAGGTATTGAAAGAACATACCTCAAAATAGTAAGAGCCATTTATGACAAGCTCACAGCCAATATCATACTGAATGGGCAAAAGCAGGAAATATTCCCCTTGAAAACCAGCACAAAACATGAGAGAGAGTGATGAGATGCCCTCTCTCATCACTCCTATTCAACATAGTATTGGAAGTTCTGGCCAGGAAAATCAGACAAGAGAAAGAAATAAAAGGTATTCAAATAGGAAGAGGAATTCAACCTCTCTCTGTTTTGCAGGTATTCAAATAGGAAGAGAGGAATTCAACCTCTCTCTGTTTGCAGGTGACATGATCCTATACCAAGAAAACCTCATCATCTCAGGCCAAAGGCTTCTTGAGCTGATAAGCAAATTCAGGAAACTCTCAGGATACAAAAATCAATGTTCAAAAATCACAGGCATTCCTGTACACCAACAACAGACAAGCAGAGAGCCAAATCATGAATGAACTCCCATTCACAACTGCTACAGAAAGAATAAAATACCTAGGAATACAGCTAACAAGGGAAGTAAAGGACCTCTTCAAGGAGAACTACAAGCCACTGCTTAAGGAAATCAGAGAGGAAACAAAAAAATGGAAAAACATTCCATACTCCTGGATAGGAAGAATCAAAATGGCCATATTGCCCAAAGTAATGTATAGATTCAATGCTATTCCCATTAAACCACCATTTACATTTTTCACAGAATTAGAAAAAACTACTTTAAAATTAACACGGAACCAAAAAAGAGCCCATATAGCCAAAACAATCTTAAGAAAAAAGAACAAAGCTGGAGGCACCACACTAACTGACGTCAAAGTGTACTCCAAGACTACAGTAACCAAAACAGCATGGTACTGGTACAAAAATAGGCACATAGACCAATAGGACAGAATAGAGAACTCAGAAATAAGACCACACTTGTACAACCATCTGATCTTCAAAACACCTGACAAAAACAAGAAATGGGGAAAGAATTCCCTATTTAATAAATGGTGCTGGGAGAACTGGCTAGCCATATGCAGAAAATTGAAACTGGACTCCTTCCTTATACCTTATATAAAAATTAACTCAAGATGGATTAAAGACTTAAATATAAAACCTGAAACCATAGAAACCCTGGAAGAAAATATTGGCAACACCATTCAGGACATAGGCATGGGCTAAGATTTCATGATGAAAACACCAAAAGCAAAAATTGGCAAATGGGACCTAATTAAACGAAAGAGTTTCTGCACAGCAAAAGAAACTATCATCAGAGTGAACAGATAGTCTCATAATAAAATATCAAAGAAAAACACCTGCTTTTTTTCCTCCAAGATGAGTAAATGGGAGAAAATTTTTGCAATCTATCCATCTGACAAAGGTCTAATATCCAGAATCTACAAGGAACTCAAACAAATTTACACACAAAAAAACCAAAGAACTCCATTAAAAAGTGGGCAAAAGACATGAACAGATACTTCTCAAAAGAAGACATTTACGTGGCCAAGAAACATGAAAAAAAGCTCAACATCAGTGATCATTAAAGAAATGCAAATCACAACAATGAGACACCATCTCAAGCCAGTTAGAATGGTGATTATTAAAAAGTAAAGAAACAACAGATGCTGGCATGGCTGTGGAGAAATAGGAACGCTTTTACACTGTTGGTGGGAAGGTAAATTAGTTCAATCATTGTGGAAGACAGTGTGACAATTCCTCAAAGACCAAGAACCAGAAATACCATTGGACCCAGCAATCCCATTACTGAGTATGTACCCAAAGGAATAGAAATCATTCTATTACAGAGATACATGCATGCATATGTTCACTGCAGCAATATTCATAATAGCAAAGACATGAAATCAACCCAAATGCCCATCAATGATAGATTGGATAAAGAAAATGTGGTATATAAACACCACAGAATACTATGCAGCCATAAAAAGGAACAAGATCATGTTTTTTTGCAGGGACATAGATGGAGCTGGAAGCCATTATCTTCAGCAAACTAACACAGGAACAGAAAACCGGACACCACATGTTCTCACTTTTAAGTGGGAGCTGAACAATGAGAACACATAGATACAGGGAGGGGAACAACACACAGTGGGGCCTGTTGTGGGGTTGGGGGAGGGAGAGCATCAGGAAAAATAGCTAATGCACGCTGGCTGTAATAGTTTGCTGATGGGTTGATAGGTGCAGCAAACCACCATGGCAAATGTTTACCTATGCAACAAACCTGCACATCCTGCACATGTACCCTGGAACTAAAAAAAAAGAAATTTGATGAATCCCAGTATGGGTTAACATTAGTATTGGCCCACACTGAAATTCATATTGACCTCAGAGTGGAAGTTTATCTCTTTTTTTTTTTTCTTTTTTTTTTAGACGGAGTTTTGCTTTTTTTTTTTTTTGAGACGGAATCTCGCTCTGTGGCCCAGGCTGGAGCGCAGTGGCCGGATCTCAGCTCACTGCAAGCTCCGCCTTCCGGGTTCACGCCATTCTCCTGCCTCAGCCTCCTGAGTAGCTGGGACTACAGGTGCCCACTACCGCGCCCGGCTAGTTTTTTTTTTTTTTTTTTTTTGTATTTTTTTTTCTTTTTTTTTTTTTTTTTAATTTATTTATTATTATTAAACTTCAAGTTGTAGGGTACATGTGCACAACGTGCAGGTTTGCTACATATGTATACTTGTGCCATGTTGGTGTGCTGCACCCATCGACTCGTCATTTACATCAGGTATAACTCCCAATGCAATCCCTCCCCCCTCCCCCCTCCCCATGATAGGCCCCGGTATGTGATGTTCCCCTTCCCGAGTCCAAGTGATCTCATTGTTCAGTTCCCACCTATGAGTGAGAACATGCGGTGTTTGGTTTTCTGTTCTTGTGATAGTTTGCTGAGAATGATGGTTTCCAGCTGCATCCATGTCCCTACAAAGGACACAAACTCATCCTTTTTTATGGCTGCATAGTATTCCATGGTGTATATGTGCCACATTTTCTTAATCCAATCTGTCACTGATGGACATTTGGGTTGATTCCAAGTCTTTGCTATTGTGAATAGTGCTGCAATAAACATACGTGTGCATGTGTCTTTATAGCAGCATAATTTATAATCCTTTGGGTATATACCTAGTAATGGGATGGCTGGGTCATATGGTACATCTAGTTCTAGATCCTTGAGGAATCGCCATACTGTTTTCCATAATGGTTGAACTAGTTTACAATCCCACCAACAGTGTAAAAGTGTTCCTATTTCTCCACATCCTCTCCAGCACCTGTTGTTTCCTGACTTTTGAATGATCGCCATTCTAACTGGTGTGAGATGGTATCTCATTGTGGTTTTGATTTGCATTTCTCTGATGGCCAGTGATGATGAGCATTTTTTCATGTGTCTGTTGGCTGTATGAATGTCTTCTTTTGAGAAATGTCTGTTCATATCCTTTGCCCACTTTTTGATGGGGTTGTTTGTTTTTTTCTTGTAAATTTGTTTGAGTTCTTTGTAGGTTCTCGATATTAGCCCTTTGTCAGATGAGTAGATTGCAAAAATTTTCTCCCATTCTGTAGGTTGTCTGTTCACTCTGATGGTAGTTTCTTTTGCTGTGCAGAAGCTCTTTAGTTTAATGAGGTCCCATTTGTCAATTTTGGCTTTTGCTGCCGTTGCTTTTGGTGTTTTAGACATGAAGTCTTTGCCCATGCCTATGTCCTGAATGGTACTACCTAGGTTTTCCTCTAGGATTTTTATGGTATTAGGTCTAACATTTAAGTCTCTAATCCATCTTGAATTAATTTTCATATAAGGAGTAAGGAAAGGATCCAGTTTCAGCTTTCTACTTATGGCTAGCCAATTTTCCCAGCACCATTTATTAAATAGGGAATCCTTTCCCCATTTCTTGTTTCTCTCAGGTTTGTCAAAGATCAGATGGCTGTAGATGTGTGGTATTATTTCTGAGGACTCTGTTCTGTTCCATTGGTCTATATCTCTGTTTTGGTACCAGTACCATGCTGTTTTGGTTACTGTAGCCTTGTAGTATAGTTTGAAGTCAGGTAGCGTGATGCCTCCAGCTTTGTTCTTTTGACTTAGGATTGTCTTGGAGATGTGGGCTCTTTTTTGGTTCCATATGAACTTTAAAGCAGTTTTTTCCAATTCTGTGAAGAAGCTCATTGGTAGCTTGATGGGGATGGCATTGAATCTATAAATTACCTTGGGCAGTATGGCCATTTTCACGATATTGATTCTTCCTATCCATGAGCATGGTATGTTCTTCCATTTGTTTGTGTCCTCTTTGATTTCACTGAGCAGTGGTTTGTAGTTCTCCTTGAAGAGGTCCTTTACATGCCTTGTAAGTTGGATTCCTAGGTATTTTATTCTCTTTGAAGCAATTGTGAATGGAAGTTCATTCCTGATTTGGCTCTCTGTTTGACTGTCACTGGTGTATAAGAATGCTTGTGATTTTTGCACATTAATTTTGTATCCTGAGACTTTGCTGAAGTTGCTGATCAGCTTAAGGAGATTTTGGGCTGAGACAATGGGGTTTTCTAAATATACAATCATGTCGTCTGCAAACAGGGACAATTTGACTTCTTCTTTTCCTAACTGAATCCCCTTGATTTCTTTCTCTTGCCTGATTGCCCTAGCCAGAACTTCCAACACTATGTTGAATAGGAGTGGTGAGAGAGGGCATCCCTGTCTTGTGCCAGTTTTCAAAGGGAATGTTTCCAGTTTTTGCCCATTCAGTATGATATTGGCTGTGGGTTTGTCATAAATAGCTCTTATGATTTTGAGGTACGTTCCATCAATACCGAATTTATTGAGCGTTTTTAGCATGAAGGGCTGTTGAATTTTGTCAAAAGCCTTTTCTGCATCTATTGAGATAATGATGTGGTTCTTGTCTTTGGTTCTGTTTATATGCTGGATTATGTTTATTGATTTGCGAATGTTGAACCAGCCTTGCATCCCAGGGATGAAGCCCACTTGATCATTGTGGATAAGCTTTTTGATGTGCTGCTGAATCCGGTTTGCCAGTATTTTATTGAGGAGTTTTGCATCGATGTTCATCAGGGATATTGGTCTAAAATTCTCTTTTTTTGTTGTGTCTCTGCCAGGCTTTGGTATCAGGATGATGTTGGCCTCATAAAATGAGTTAGGGAGGATTCCCTCTTTTTCTATTGATTGGAATAGTTTCAGAAGGAATGGTACCAGCTCCTCCTTGTACCTCTGGTAGAATTCAGCTGTGAATCCATCTGGTCCTGGACTTTTTTTGGTTGGTAGGCTATTAATTATTGCCTCAATTTCAGAGCCTACTATTGGTCTATTCAGGGATTCAACTTCTTCCTGGTTTAGTCTTGGAAGAGTGTAAGTGTCCAGGAAATTATCCATTTCTTCTAGATTTTCCAGTTTATTTGCGTAGAGGTGTTTATAGTATTCTCTGATGGTAGTTTGTATTTCTGTGGGGTCGGTGGTGATATCCCCTTTATCATTTTTAATTGCGTCGATTTGATTCTTCTCTCTTTTCTTCTTTATTAGTCTTGCTAGTGGTCTGTCAATTTTGTTGATCTTTTCAAAAAACCAACTCCTGGATTCATTGATTTTTTGGAGGGTTTTTTGTGTCTCTATCTCCTTCAGTTCTGCTCTGATCTTAGTTATTTCTTGCCTTCTGCTAGCTTTCGAATGTGTTTGCTCTTGCTTCTCTAGTTCTTTTAATTGCGATGTTAGAGTGTCAATTTTAGATCTTTCCTGCTTTCTCTTGTGGGCATTTAGTGCTATAAATTTCCCTCTACACACTGCTTTAAATGTGTCCCAGAGATTCTGGTATGTTGTATCTTTGTTCTCATTGGTTTCAAAGAACATCTTTATTTCTGCCTTCATTTCGTTATGTACCCAGTAGTCATTCAGGAGCAGGTTGTTCAGTTTCCATGTAGTTGAGGGGTTTTGATTGAGTTTCTTAGTCCTGAGTTCTAATTTGATTGCACTGTGGTCTGAGAGACAGTTTGTTATAATTTCTGTTCTTGTACATTTGCTGAGGAGTGCTTTACTTCCAATTACGTGGTCAATTTTGGAGTAAGTACGATGTGGTGCTGAGAAGAATGTATATTCTGTTGATTTGGGGTGGAGAGTTCTATAGATGTCTATTAGGTCTGCTTGCTGCAGAGATGAGTTCAATTCCTGGATATCCTTGTTAACTTTCTGTCTCGTTGATCTGTCTAATGTTGACAGTGGAGTGTTGAAGTCTCCCATTATTATTGTATGGGAGTCTAAGTCTCTTTGTAAGTCTCTAAGGACTTGCTTTATGAATCTGGGTGCTCCTGTATTGGGTGCATATATATTTAGGATAGTTAGCTCTTCCTGTTGAATTGATCCCTTTACCATTATGTAATGGCCTTCTTTGTCTCTTTTGATCTTTGATGGTTTAAAGTCTGTTTTATCAGAGACTAGTATTGCAACCCCCGCTTTTTTGTGTTCTCCATTTGCTTGGTAAATCTTCCTCCATCCCTTTATTTTGAGCCTATGTATGTCTCTGCGTGTGAGATGGGTCTCCTGAATACAGCAGACTGATGGGTCTTGACTCTTTATCCAGTTTGCCAGTCTGTGTCTTTTAATTGGAGCATTTAGTCCATTTACATTTAAGGTTAAGATTGTTATGTGTGAACTTGATCCTGCCATTATGATATTAACTGGTTATTTTGCTCGTTAGTTGATGCAGTTTCTTCCTAGCCTTGATGGTCTTTACATTTTGGCATGTTTTTGCAATGGCTGGTACCGGTTGTTCCTTTCCATGTTTAGTGCTTCCTTCAGGGTCTCTTGTAAGGCAGGCCTAGTGGTGACAAAATCTCTAAGCATTTGCTTATCTGTAAAGGATTTTATTTCTCCTTCACTTATGAAACTTAGTTTGGCTGGATATAAAATTCTGGGTTTAAAATTCTTTTCTTTAAGAATGTTGAATATTGGCCCCCACTCTCTTCTGGCTTGAAGAGTTTCTGCCGAGAGATCTGCTGTTAGTCTGATGGGCTTCCCTTTGTGGGTAACCCGACCTTTCTCTCTGGCTGCCCTTAAGATTTTTTCCTTCATTTCAACTTTGGTGAATCTGGCAATTATGTGTCTTGGAGTTGCTCTTCTCGAGGAGTATCTTTGTGGCGTTCTCTGTATTTCCTGGATTTGAATGTTGGCCTGCCCTACTAGGTTGGGGAAGTTCTCCTGGATGATATCCTGAAGAGTGTTTTCCAACTTGGTTCCATTTTCCCCCTCACTTTCAGGCACCCCAATCAGACGTAGATTTGGTCTTTTTACATAATCCCATACTTCTTGCAGGCTTTGTTCATTTCTTTTTCTTCTTTTTTCTTTTGGTTTCTCTTCTCGCTTCATTTCATTCATTTGATCCTCCATCGCTGACATTCTTTCTTCCAGTTGATCGAGTCGGTTACTGAAGCTTGTGTATTTGTCACGTATTTCTCGTGCCATGGTTTTCGTCTCTTTCATTTCATTTGTGAGCTTCTCTGCATTAATTACTCTAGCCATCAATTCTTCCACTTTTTTTCCAAGATTTTTAGTTTCTTTGCGCTGGGTACGTAATTCCTCCTTTAGCTCTGAGAAATTTGATGGACTGAAGCCTTCTTCTCTCATGTCGTCAAAGTCATTCTCCGTCCAGCTTTGATCCGTTGCTGGCGATGAGCTGCGCTCCTTTGCCGGGGGAGATGCGCTCTTATTTTTTGAATTTCCAGCTTTTCTGCCCTGCTTTTTCCCCATCTTTGTGGTTTTATCTGCCTCTGGTCTTTGATGATGGTGATGTACTGATGGGGTTTTGGTGTAGGTGTCCTTCCTGTTTGATAGCTTTCCTTCTAACAGTCAGGATCCTCAGCTGTAGGTTGTAGCTGTAGGAGATTGCTTGAGGTCCACTCCAGACCCTGTTTGCCTGGGTATCAGCAGCAGAGGCTGCAGAAGATAGAATATTTCTGAACAGCGAGTGTACCTGTCTGATTCTTGCTTTGGAATCTTCCTCTCAGGGGTGTACTCCACCCTGTGAGGTGTGGTGTGTCAGACTGCCCCTAGTGGGGGATGTCTCCCAGTTAGGCTACTCAGGGGTCAGGGACCCACTTGAGCAGGGAGTCTGTCCCTTCTCAGATCTCAACCTCCGTGTTGGGAGATCCACTGCTCTCTTCAAAGCTGTCAGAGTCGTTTGCGTCTGCAGAGCTGCTGCGTTTGTTATTGTTTACTGTGCTCTGTCCCCAGAGGTGGAGTCTACAGAGACAGGCAGGTTTCCTTGAGCTGCTGTGAGCTCCACCCAGTTCGAGCTTCCCAGCAGCTTTGTTTACCTACTTAAGCCTCAGCAATGGCGGGCGCCCCTCCCCCAGCCTCGCTGCTGCCTTGCCGGTAGATCACAGACTGCTGTGCTAGCAATGAGGGAGGCTCCGTGGGTGTGGGACCCTCCCGGCCAGGTGTGGGATATGATCTCCTGGTGTGCCTGTCTGCTTAAAGCGCAGTATTGGGGTGGGAGTTACCCGATTTTCCAGGTGTTGTGTGTCTCAGTTCCCCTGGCTAGGAAAAGGGATTCCCTTCCCCCTTGCGCTTTCCAGGTGAGGCAATGCCTTGCCCTGCTTCAGCTCTCGCTGGTCGGGCTGCAGCAGCTGACCAGCACGGATCGTCTGGCACTCCCCAGTGAGATGAATCCAGTACCTCAGTTGAGAATGCAGAAATCGCCGGTCTTCTGTGTCGCTCGCACTGGGAGTTGGAGACTGGAGCTGTTCCTATTCAGCCATCTTGCTCCGCCCCCAGTTTTTTGTATTTTTAGTAGAGACGGGGTTTCACCGTGGTCTCGATCTCCTGACCTTGTGATCCGCCCGTTTCGGCCTCCCAAAGTGCTGGGATTATAGGCATGAGCCACCGCGCCCGGCCGGAGTTTTGCTTTTTTTCGTTGTTGCCCAGGCTGGAGTGCAGTGTCATGATCTCGGCTCACTGCAACCTCTGCCTCCTGGGTTCAAGCGATTCTCCTGCCTCAGCCTCCCAAGTCCCACGCCCAGCTAATTTTTGAATTTTTAGTAGAGACTGGGTTTCACCATGTTGGCCAGCCTGGTCTTGAACTCCTGACCTCAGGTGATTTGCCCACCTCAGCCTCCCAAAGTGCTGAGTTACAGGTGTGAGCCATTGCGCCTGGCGGAAGTTTATCTTCCGTGGTTGCTTTGACTTTGGAGGAGGATGGATATTGGAACTTCCCATGGAGAACACTGCTTGCTTGACTTGTTTTTCTTCTCCACGATGTTAGGAGAAAATTCTCTCTGACCAGAAGGCTAACTCTTCAGCCAAAGTGGTGGTTCATCTGCCGTATTTGGCTTTACAGGAGAAAGAATCCCAAGAGGTCAGTTGATCCAGGATGCAGTCCTAGGCTGGGAAGACATTTCTGCCGTTTTACAGGTGAGGTACCTGAGGCCCCAAGAAGGCCAAGCAACTTAGCCAAATCACTAAGAATGATGCTGATGGTGGGTATAAGGGAAGACAGGGGTTGTAGTAGTGAGGGAATGAGAGTAGATGCTAGAATTCCTGGTTCTCAATTCAAGTCTACCAATCTGTATTGCAGAGCTGCCGTAGATCAGCTTGTTGAGTGGTCCTGATGCTCATCTATAGGAATCGGAGACTAAGGTCCAGGCTGGATGGTGAGGAAGACAAACTTGCTTTGCTACTCTCTCCTGTTTCATAATTGTTCACTACCTCTTGTTTTTCAAAACCTCTTTAATAAAATATGAAAGAAAAATACCTATTTTTTTTTTTCCTCCAAGACTTGAGTAAATGCTCTGCTGTGGTTTCTTCTTTGACTGTGTTCCTTTAGGAATCTTTTTTGTTGTTGTTAACTATATTTACAGTCTCTCCTTCTGTGACAAGTCTTTCTTGCAGTTTACAAACATGTTCAAGTCCCTCCTTATTAAGGAAAAAAACTGTATTCTGCATCCCTCGTTATCCATTTATTCATGTTTAGCTTCTTAAATGAGTCTTCACTTATTTTTTCCACTTCCTCACCACAAATTTACATTGAGCCAGCTGCAGTCTCTGCTTTGATCACTTTAACAGTGCTGTCAAAGATCACTGTGATATCCTAATTATCAGCTGAGTAGATTTCAGTTTTGGTTCTTATTTGACTTCTCTATGTCATTTGGCAGCTTATCACTCAATTTGGGGTGGATTTTGAATATAACTCATAACATTTAAGGTAAAAATCTAGCTTCTTTTTCAACATTAACCCTCAGTTATTAGCACAGATATTAATTGAACTTAAGTTACTCAACATAAACCTGTTTTAAAAAAATAATTAATTGACTTGATTTTTTAGAGTGGAAATTGAGGGGAAGATATAGAGAGTTCCCATGTACCTCCTTTCTCCCTGCACAGATTTCTCTATTATTAGCATCTTACATTTGTATGGTATATTTCTTATAACTGATCAGTCGATTTTGACACATTTTTGTTAACTAGGTCCATAGTTTATATACAGATTCACTCTTTGTGTTGTATATTCTCTGGGTTTTAACAAATGCATAATGTCATGTATCCACCATTACAGTATCATACAGATGAGCTTCACTGCTCTAAGAGTCCCCTGTGCTTCACTTCCCTCTCTCCCTCCCTTCCACAAGCCCAAACATGGATCATTTTACTCTCTCCTTAGTTTTGCCTTTTCCAGAATGCCATATAGTTGGAATCATACAGGATGTAGACTTTTCAGATTGGCTTTTTCTCACTTAGCAATATGCATTTAAGGTTTAATGCATATTGAAGTTTCCTCCATGTTTGCCGGTAGCTTGATAGCTCATTTCTTTTTATCTCAGAGTAATATTCCCTTGTAAGTACGCACCACAGTTTGTTTAGCTACTCATCTGCTGAAAGACGTTTTGGCGATTATGAATAAAGCTACTATTAACATTCATGTGCATGTTTTTGTGTAAACATACATTTTCAACTCATTTGGTAATTGTCAGTTAATTTTGAAAGCTTGTCCTTTCTTGACTTGCATGGCATCCTTCTGCCTTTTGTTCTCCTCTTACTTCTTTGAGTATTCCTTCCTGTTTCCCTTTGCTGATGCCTCCTCTTCTGCCAGTTTCTCAATGGTGGTGTTTCCTAGGGTTCTATGGTAGGCCTTTTAATATCTTCAGTATTATACATATTCTTCAGGGATGGTCTCATCCACTCCCAGGGCTTCAGCCATCACCTCACTGTTGTGCCCTAGCTTGTATTTCATTGCAGACCTTTCCCTGAACCCCAGACACATATGTACACTTTGCTTCTTAGATGTCTCCTCTATTGAGATGCGGGAAACACCCAGAAAGAAAGGTCATTCAATTCTGGGGACTGTTTGTCACATGGAAGTAAAAATATTTCTGTTTTTCTGACAAATACATGAGTGGTGAAGCTTTTCTACTCTATTTCTTCTATGTAGAGTTTATCAACCTTTGTATTATTGACATTTTGGGCCAGGCAATTTTTTGTTGTAGGGGCTATTCCATGCATTGGATGTTTGGCAGCATGGCTGGCCTCTACTTGCTACATACAAGCAGAACCTTCTCCCTGCAGCCCTCAGCCCCAGGTTGTGACAACCATAAACCACTTCAGACATTGCCAAATGCCCTCAGGGGGTGGGAGACAGCTCAAATCACTCCCCAATGAAAACTACTTCTGTAACATAAGATGTTTTCTCCCACTCACTGTCTTTGCTTTCACTTCTTCCTCTTCCTGATTTGCTCTTCCCCAGGGGGAGGATTCTACCCATCCTTTAAGATTGGCTCATTCATCATCTCCTATAGGAAGTCTTCTCTCATATCTCTCTCCCTTCCTTTCTCTGTAGAATTCCCTCCTCCTTTGTGTCTGATTGTCCTCCTGTGATGTTCCTGTGCCAGCTGTTTACATGGTGATGCTCTTCTCTGCATTGCTAGTTGATTGGGGATTGGCATCATGCCTTCATCTTTGAATCCCTGGCACCTTCACAGTTTGTGGCAGTTAATGTGCCCAATTAATGTGGTTGAATAAATGAACCATAATGGCCCCCTCTGGTCAAAATCCTCTATGATAAATTCTCGTAACATTACGTATCGTTCTTTCAAAGCACTTGTTATGGTAACAACTCTCCATTTTTTTGGAGTGTGATTATTAAATCAATGTATTTCCCCTTCACTAGATAGACCATAATAAGCTCTATGAAGCTTTTAGTAATCACTGAATCATGCAGTGCTTGGCACTTAATAGGTGCTTAGGATGTATTTGTAGAATGAATAAATGATCTTGGGCAAGAATGGGCTTGGGAGGTTCAGTTTGGGTTTAATAATGGCAGCAGCAGCAAAAACTAATATTCACTTAAAGTGTTTTCATAGGTATTATTTCCATTTAATAATTTAAAAACTTCTGCTAAAAAGGTATTATTTCTATCATATAGGTGAAAAAACTGAGAAAGATCAGAGAGGTTAAACATCTTAAAGTCTCATACTCCATGATCACTGTATTACAAATGTGGGCCCTGGGTTATTTCTTGTCCATACAGCCAGACTTGCAGAGATCAGTAAATGCTTTATGGTACATAAAGTGAATAGGAGAATATGTAATTCTTTTGTATTTTTTGTGTATTGGTTTAGAGCACAAACATTTTTACGTCCATATGATAAGAGCTCACTGGAATTGATAATAAGGGCTCACACCCCCTCACTGGCCCTGTAGTAACACAAACATTATCTTCATTTGTATTCCAGGGGCCAGCCACAAATGGTTGAGGTAAGATGTCTTATAGGTCCAACTGATGTTAACCAGTGAGAGAAAAATTTTCATGTTTTGAAGACTAAAATACTTTCTCTGTATGAAGTTATAATATAAATGGTTGACAACCTGAACAAGATAAGGGAGGCCTAGGTCCATGGTTCTTAAGTTCTTGTGGCACATAGGATCATTTGATGGGACACAGACTAATACAGACCCCTTAATCTAGTCATTTCTTACTGCTAGAAACATGGAGATAACAACTGTCACTCTCTAATGTGGAAATAGTGGAAAGGATGGATTTGTATGTATGACTGCCTTATGGGTAAATTATAAATATATTCCTGAAATTGAGTAGAGACGTGAGCACCTTGTGAACTTGAATGCTATAGGAGACCAGCAGGAGCTCCTTTGTGGAACATTGGAATTCCCAGGCTGCAGTCAAATGCCACTGACTAATCACCTTAGAGTTTTAATTCAGGAATAATGGGTTGAATCTTGAAAACATATGAATGTAGAAAAGGTGAAAAGGGGACATCAAGTGTATACTAATGACCTTTAGAAGATGCATTAGAAATGGGATTGGATTCTTATGGAGTGGACAATTATTACTACCTAGTAATATGCTTTATTTCACCATGCCAGTTCAATGAAGACATTCAACAGTTACTTGTGGAATAAAATAGGACCTCCATTCTATCATATGAATGCCTCACTAGAGAAAAGCCTTTCCAGACCAAAAACTAACCTCTATTTCATATATTATCTGCTGAGGTGTATGGAAATGTATCCTGTGATGACACCAAAGGAGTCTATATCCTGTCATTTTATGTCTTACATAAAAACCATGATATCAAAGACATTTGAGATGACATGCGGAATTCCTGTAAAACATTCTTGATGAGGCTGACAAAGACAATTCCTTAATGATGTTTGGCTCATCTTCGACATAAATGGAAAGACTGAAGACAAATATGAACCAAGGAGTGTTTCTAATAATAACAATAATATGAATGTATGAGGTATCAATCTTTGTGTTATTGATCATTGATTGATTTCTTGGTGATATCTTTATAACAGGATCACCTTGTTGCCAAAAATTGCCAAGTATTGGGAAAATGTATAGCTACTGATAGGAGTATGTGCAGATTTGCTTTTTGTCATTGTGTGTTTATGTTACATGTAGATATTGTCACTTTATTTAGCAAGGCATTCTTTCTTCTTGAGTCAAGAATATAATATAAACTCAAGTGAATTTCTCTTTAGTGAGAAGAGCATTTTCTTTTGTCCTTTCTGACCCTTATATTCATACTTTTGACCACCCATAGGCGAATCCAGGAGAACCAGAGAGAACTTCCATAGACTGGAAAACCAGAATGGAATAGTGTATATTTCAGTTTAAAAGATTCATTTCAGGGGAATTATCACTGTGATGTTGGAAGATGTTCTTTCATTCACAAGGCATTTGCAAGATCTATTATGTATGAGATTAGTCACATGTAAATATTTTGTAGATGTAAAGCAAATTTGCTCCCTGCAAAATGGACCCAGTGCTGGGAACCAGTTTGAGGAGACGAGGCTGTATTTCCCTTCTCTAAGCATCACCAACAGAGCTGAGTATTTTGAGTCTAGAAGAGATCCAGTGGGATTTAGTTGTATGAGTTTTGATGTAAAGGTGTTATATTTCATGAGATGAAATCATAACACAGTGGATTGCAAGAATTTTGAGAGATTATTTTTTTCAGAGTGTTGGCAAGCAGCATCCTCTAGAGAATTTTGTGTCTAAAAAAGAAATATATTCTTTCATAGGATTCACATGATAACTAATCATTAATCCCTTCTAGATGGTCAGGGTGTGACTGGAGAGGCTGATTTGGAACATCCAGAGCAGTTCTGACCTCTGTAGTTGGCCTTTATTGAATTCGCGACTTCCACAGCATCCTAAAACTTCAAGGTACGTGGCCAATGCATTTTTTGGGGTCCTCTACTCCTAAGCCACAATTACAGTTCTTTTTATTTATTTATAGATTATACTTCACCTTTAGTCTTCATGCACAGTTTGATTTTCTATGAATTTTGACAATCCAAATGAATATTTGGCCAAGACAAGAAATGTTATCATGCTCTATCTCAGGTTTCTTTCCTCTCCCGTTCTTGTTATGTTTTTAGCTGAGAAGAAGTTCTCTGTCTCTGTTTTAGAGAAAGCTGAGCCATTTCCTTGACTTAAGTTTGACCTTTTTTTGCTTCATTCTGGAACACATATAACTGTCCTTAGGCTAAACATCTCTCTACTTTTGTGACTGTCTCATCTCCAGTTTCCCTGTAATGCAACATATTGGAATAGGTTTCTTATGAATGGCAGGGGAGAAACAAGACACTGTGGGGGAAATCTGGCACTTCTTCTGATTTTGATGTGTATGGAAGGGAGTTTGTGTTCTGTGTAGCTGAGAGTCTTCTTGAAACATGGCTCAGGCAAGAAAGTTTCGAAAGTGCAATTAGTTCAGTATGGGAGTCTAGCAAAACGAGTGTATGCCCCAATGTATGTAGCTCGTTTCCTGGGGAAATTTGTTTCTACCTTATTTCAGAAATAATAGATGAACTCTTAAGACTTTATAAAAGTTCTGCAGCAGCCGACATATCATCAGTAAAGATAAAAAGATGTGTACATCAGCACAGATGTGTTTGTATGAAATCGTGCACATGATAGACCTCATGTGGAGCCTCTAGTGAATTCTCATGGTAATGCTGATGAAAGTGGTGTTACGGAGGAAGGGAAAGGGGAGTTATGAGTTATTACCATCAAGCAACAAATGTTACATTCCTTATCTTTCTCAAATGCTGTCTTGCAAATGCATGTCAGAGGAGGCTGTGATTGGAGAGAGTCCAGACATTAGGATGCTGAGAGAGTTAAGCTGAGGGAGATTAAGCAGCTAGGGTATGACCAGCAAGAGGAGCAAGCTTACTTGCAGCTGTAGGCTATAACATATCACCTTGTTTTCCAAACTTGCCTGCTTACCTGGGGAGTGTGTTAAAAATGGAGATTCTTGCAGACTTAGCAAATCAAAGTCTCCAGGGGAAGGACCTGGAAAATAGATTTTTTTTTTTTTTTTACTTGCTCTGTCTACAAGGTTGATGTGCAATGCCACTGAAATAATGTAGATGACACAGCCTTGAAAAACAGAACTTTTTTTTTTTTTTAACCACATTCTGGGATTTTATTTATTTATTTATTTTTATTTTTAAAATTATACTTTAACTTCTGGGATACATGTGCAGAATGTGCAGGTTTGTTACATAGGTATACACATGCCATGGTGGTTTGCTGCACCCATCAACCCATCATCTACATTAGGCATTTCTCCTAATGTTATCCCTCCTCTAGCCCCCACCCCTCAACAAGCCCTGGTGTGTGATATTCCCCTCCTTGTGTCCATGTGTTCTCATTGTTTGACTCCCACTTATGAGTGAGAACATGCAGTGTTTGGTTTTCTGTTCCTGTGTTAGTTTGCTGAGACTGATGGTTTCCAGCTTCATCCATGTCCCTGCAAAGGACATGAACTCATCCTTTTTTATGGCTACATAGTATTCCAATTGCTACAACGAGAACAAAATACCTAGGAATGCAACTTACAAGGGATGTGAAGGACCTCTTCAAGGAGAACTACAAACCACTGCTCAAGGACATAAGAGAGGACACAAACAAATGGAAAAACATTCCATGGTTCTGGATAGGAAGAATCAATATCGTGAAAATGGCCATACTGCCTAATTTATAGATTCAATGCTATCCCCATCAAGCTACCATTGACTTTCTTCAAAGAATCAGAAAAAACTACTTTAAAATTCATATGGAACCAAAAAAGAGCCTGTGTAGCCAAGACAATCCTAAGCAAAAAGAACAAAGCTGGAGGCATCATGCTACCTGACTTCAAACTATACTATAAAGCTACAGTAACCAAAACAGCATGGTACTGGGACAAAACAGATATATAGACCAATGGAACAGAACAGAGGCCTCAGAAATAACACCACACATCTACAACCATCTGATCTTTGACAAACCTGACAAAAACAAGAAAGGGGGAAAGGATTCCTTATTTCATAAATGGTGCTGGGAAAGCTGGCTAGCTATATGCAGAAAACTGAAGCTGGAGCCCTTCCTTACACCTTATACAAAAATTAACTCAAGATGGATTAAAGACTTAAATCTAAGACCTAAAACCATAAAAACCCTAGAAGAAAACCTAGGCAACACCATTCAGGACATAGGCATGGGCAAAGACTTCATGACTAAAACCCCAAAAGCAATCATGACAAAAGCCAAAATAGACAAATGGGATCTAATTAAACTAAAGAGCTTCTGCACAGCAAAAGAAACTATCATCTGAGTGAACAGGCAACCTACAGAATGGGATTTTTGCAATCTATCCATCTGACAAAGGGCTAATATCCAGAATCTACAAATAACTTAAACAAATTTACAAGAAAAAACCCCATCAAAAAGTGGGCAAAGGATACGAACAGATACTTCTCAAAAGAAGACATTTATGTGGCCAAAAAATACATGAAAAAAAGCTCATCATCACTGGTCATTACAGAAATGCAAATCAAAACCACAATGAGATACCATCTCATGCCAGTTAGAATGGTGGTCATTAAAAAGTCAGGAAACAACAGATGCTGGAGAGGATGTGGAGAAATAGGAACACTTTCACACATTTGGTGGGAGTGTAAACTAGTTCAACCATTGTGGATGACAGTGTGGCGATTCCTCAAGGATGTAGAACCAGAAATACCATTTGACCCAGCAATCCCATTACTGTGTATATACCCAAAGGATTGTAAATAATTCTACTATAAAGACACATGCACATGTATGTTTATGGCAGCACTATTCACAATAGCAAAGACTTGGAACCAGTCCAAATGCCTATCAATGCTAGACTGGATAAAGAAAATAGAATTTTTAACCAACCGACCGGCTGATTGCTATGATCAGACAAGTCTTGGAACCACTCACTGAGTGTAATCAGATGGGCATTGAAAAAGGGCTGGGTTTTGTGAGTGTGGGTGTCAGGGGTGGGTATGGATGCTAAATCACATGGTCAAAGGGACATTTCCAACTCTGTGTTTGTTGAAGACCATTGGCTTTATGTTCTTCAATGCCCCGTCTGTAATGCCCCACCCATTATATTTCTTTCAAAGTTGATTCAAGAAAGACCTTTGTCTTTCCCAAGAAGGTGGTCTGTATCATTTATGAGATGAAATGTTGCTACTTCCTGAGCTCCTGTTGCCTCAGTTTCCAGGAAATGCGATGCCAAGTTTTAGACTCTATCACTATTACCATGTCTACTACTATGATTGGCCTGTTAGATTTTCTTTTCCCACCATTTTTACCTTCTTTCAAATCCCTATTTTAATTAATTTTTAAAATTTTTTTGTGACTTCCAATTTTTTTTCCCTAAAAAGTGGCAGAGTATGAATGTATTAAATTGAACCCATAATTAATAGTTGCTAATGGAAAGAAAATAAGAGGGTGATTAAATGATGACAAATTTAAATAACTTTCATTTCTGAATGCAGTTGTACCTGTACCAAACATATGTGCATTTTATCCTTACTCCTGCCAATGACCTAATGTGGGTTAGGGAGAGAGCCAAAGAGGCCTAGGTCAATTATGAATACTTGGAAAAATGCATATTCTAAAGCTAACTGATGTAATTTGCATCAGCAAATAATAATTTCATTTCTATATAATAACAATAGATGATAACAATATTTCTAATAATAATAATAGTTCTATATAGGTAGGGTGACTTTTTCCCTCTTATTCATAATTCATAATTATGGGTGTAATTAGAGATATGGTAGGCAGCATGTTTACTTCTTTTGTTTTCACATTAAAATAAAGATCCACCCAGGGAATGCACAAAAGCAAGAAACACAAAGCAGACAGAGGAATTAGTAATGAAAATCAAGCCCCTCAGCCATCCTGTCCAACAATAGTCCTTCTCGGAGGTTGTTGCTTTGAACTACTTCAGTTTTCAATTATGTCAGTGGCCACTTGATAATTTCAGGTAGTATGGATATACCATTGTTTTTAAATTTATCTTGTTTTGCTCTTTGCTGTTTTGAGATTTCAATTCTGTGTCCAAGTGGTTCCCTTTATATGCAGCGTACTCCATGAGCCCATACAAATAGAAGACTCACTTTCTTCAAGTCTGAGAATATTTGATTATTATTTCTCTGATAATCTCTCACTCTTCATTTTCTCTATTCTCTCTTTCAGGAAATCCTACTGGATCATTCCTCCTCATGTCTTCCCTCCCTCCATCCTTCTCCCTTTCTTTCCGTTGCTTAGAGAAGATTTTGTTTTTCTTCCTGGAAGGTAAACACTGGCTTACCTACCTCTCTGTGAACAGGGTAACTGGTCCAACGTTTCTTTTGCCAGGTATTCAACTAATTCCTAGTTTTCGGTTTTGTGCCTCACACCTCTCCTCCTCCTTGATGACATTTGTAGGTTTCTTCTGCAAAGTCTGTTTCCCACCTCCACTGTAGATTTATCCTGCACACACTGGACTGTAGCTGTCTCTGCTCTGTTTGTCATCAGTTGCGCCTCTGGGCCTTCTCTCTTTCAGAATGTATTTATGAATTTATCTCCTGTGGATTTATTTACTTTCACTAAGTTTTTAGTCTATTAGTTAGAGTGGGTCATATTATGATGCAGTAACAAACAAACCCTGATATCTCAGTGGTTTCATCCAATCAAGGTGTATTTCTGCCTCACACAAAGTCCAGTTTGATGCTCCTGTTTGGGCAGCTCTTCTGGTCAGTTCTCCTCAAAACTGTGAGTCCTTCACTTCTTTTTTTTTTTCCTGCTTTGCTACTATGCTATTAAGTATATATATCATATTTTACTAAAGCATTGCCTGATCATTGTGTCTTTAGATCATTCCAATGTTTTGTTTTTATAAGCATTGCTGCTACAAACTTTTAAAAACATATTTTAAATTTTTCTTCACTTAGAATTTTTCCTTAGACATGGAATTACTGAATAAAGAGTCTAAAAAAATTTTAATGTCTACCAAATTGCTCTCCAGAAGGCTTTTTCAATCTATTCTCCCACAACATTATTATTGTTATTTTCTAATTTAATTTTGCACTTGAAGAATCTTTATTTTATTGAAGCTTTAATTATGCATGGGAGAGAAGATTTCCTCCCTTTTGTAACAAATTACATTTCATCATTTTATATTGTTTGTTCATGTAACTTTAACATTTTTTCTATTGGAAATTATAAATTTTTAAAATGAACTCTTCATATATTAAGCCTAGTAACCCTTTGGATAACTCATTTTATCACATGCTTGAGGCTTGTATAAAAACACGCAAACTTGGTTTCAATTTACCAAGAACTGCTGGCTACTTTATCTTTTCTCTTTTGCTGTTTTTCCGTAATGGAGGAATGAGCTATAAACCCACTTTCGAGGACTTACAGTTTCTCTTTTTTCTTCAAGAGGTTATGGACAAAGTTTTCCTAGAAAGTTTATCAGTTTTGCTTAGAGGAGTGAGTGTAGAGTATAGTTTATTGGGAGAAGGTGAAGCAACGTTTTAGGACTGAGAGACAATGGTGGAATGGGGCCTAGGAGAGTAGCTGGCAGAGAAGAAAAGGCAAATCTTTTTAGATATTTGGAAATGAAATGGCTGGGTGTCAGAGTAGAGACGGAGGGGTAGGATGGGGTCAAATCTCGAGATTGGGAAAATAGTTAAATGAGACTATGACATATAAAATAGTTAAATAACAATGAGACTATATTGCAGAGAAATGTCTGTCACAATCAGAACTTCAGCTAAAACCACACAGGGGACTTAATGATTGTTAAAAGCATTAAGGAAAGGTGAAACTTTATCAGTTTTTTACACTTCAATCTGAATGTGTTAATGACTTGTTCTGATTCTTTCCTGAGAATGCCCTTTGGTAAGAGGAGGGAGAAAACCTGCAGCACTGGGGTGCGACTTGGAGACAACAATGAGAAGGAAAAGGCAGAGAGAGAGGTGGAGGATCCAAAGGCACATTTTCTCCATTTGGTTGAGTGTGATGCATTCTGGACAATGACTTGGGCGCCACCAGAAAAGGGGAGAATGTAAAGGGCAGGCAATATATGGAGGCTATTCCCTGAGGAAGTGCTGGAGAGCATGCCCTGGCTTGAGAGAACTAATTTCTGAGATAGGTAGGATGCAGAAAACCATGGCAAATGCAAAGGCTGCCCAAGGAGCCATGTGGGTGGATGTCTTCCATTTTAGCAGTGAAAGCTGCAGGGATATAGTTACAGCGGGATCATCGGGGATGCCTCTGCTTCTGATTCTCTGTGTGTCAAAACTTGCCAACTCTGCAAAAAAGATCCCAAACAAAAAGATACAGTTGATTTATTCTGTCTAGGTTCAGAGTAGAAGTTTATATAATATATTGGTCAATGATACTGAAAGAGCCAAAAATATGACAGCAGAGATTAAATGTCAAGCCAGATTTATCTTGTGTGACCATTTCTGGATGATGTAAAATAGCACACTATCTTTAGTTTGGAAGCATATTAATTTATCTGGACTTTTTTTTACTTGAGGGGTAAACTCATGTTGAGGATTTCATTAAAAATGGGTAATTCAATCTAACAACTAGACCTTATGTGGGGTGATTCTTTTTTACTTTAAGGTGGGAGAGCAAAGAGTGTTTTTCAAAAACTAATTTCCTAATTTTCAATTTCTAGAGATCTTTTAAAGCCATCAGAACTATTGCTGCCTAAGACATGCATGGCAAATAAAAGTATCTCACTGGATTTCAAATAAGGGGAATAATCAATGTTAAGTGCTGCCTTGTTGGATTTCTTCCTGATTTTTTTGAAGCTCCGGTAAGTTTTATAATTTCTCTTTTATGCACTAAATTGTGGGTATACTCTAGAATGTATCTCATCATGAAGCAGATATAATACTAGCTGATACATATTAAAATGGTTAGTAAACATTGCTTTTAAACAATTGTGACTCACACCAAAATTTGTATTTAGTAACCTAAATACTGTTAGGAGCAAGCCCCCCCAAATCCGGCCATAAACTGGCCTGAAAACTGGCCATAAACAAAATCTCTTCATGTCCATAATGGCCCTAACGCCCAAGATGGAAGGTTGTGGGTTTACAGGAATGAGGGCAAGGAGCACCTGGCCCGCCCAGGGTGGAAAACCACTTAAAGACATTCTTAAGCCACAAACAATAGCATGAGTGATCTGTGTCTTAAGGGCATGTTCCTGTGGCAGTTAACTAGCCCAACCTATTCATTTAATTCAGCCCGTCCCTTTGTTTCCCATAAGGGATACTTTTAGTTAATTTTATCTATAGAAACAATGTTAATGACTGGTTTGCTGTTAATAAATATGTGAGTAAATCTCTGTTTGGGGCTCTCAGCTCTGAAGGCTGTGAGACCCCTGATTTCCCACTTCACACCTCTATATTTCTGTGTGTGTGTCTTTAATTCCTCTAATGCTGCTGGGTTAGGGTCTCCCCGAATACACTTATAAAACAGATGATATCCTGTTGTCCTAATTTCAGCTGATGCTCTAAAGCTGAATACAAAGCAATAACTACCTCCTACATTCCAGTGGTGGGTGGATTAGTGACCTTCTTGCTGGATTTATAAGAGGATAGCAGAGCCAGTCATAAAACGATCAACCCTGTCTCTCACCTTCAAGCCACCCAAAATAAGGTTAGACTTTTGAAAGATGGGTTGGAGAAAGCCATCAAGGTAAACAGTTAAAGGTAAAAGGGTTGTGTCAGCCCAGAAGTAGTGGCTGTGTGTGTGCGTGTGTGTGTGTGTATGTGTGTGCATGTGCACACATATACATGGCCAGGGAGGTGGGCAGTAGCAGCACATCAAGAGAACTGCTCATAGAGATTTGGCATATTCTTAAAAAAAGAGAGAGAATCTCATTTCCTTTCCCACCTGGCTGTTTGCTGAGCCATAGAAGTTTGTTAGCTCACTCCAGGCACTGGAGTGGAGCTCATAGAGATTTTCTGGAAGTTGCCTGGCTCTGGCAAAGGGGTGGCAGCTGCAGGGCCTGTATTCCCACTGGGAAGAATGGCAAGGATGTGAATTGTCCATAGGTCAGCTAGACATTGAGGAGTGAACCCAGGCTGGAGTCATCATTATGGACTGTTAAATTAAGTCTAGCCGAAAGTTGCCTCCTTACATATTTTAAGTTCAGCCTAAAGGTTTCTCTGTACATAGTGAACTGTAACCTAACTGGATGTGTAAACAGACCATAACCTACTCTTGGGCCAATCACTGAGGTTTTGCCAATCAAAGGTGGCCAACTGTTCAAACCATGTTTAAATAAGGCAAACATGGAGCTGAAACCAATCCAACTTTCTCTACTTCCCTTCCATTTCTGTACATCACTTGCCTTTGTCTGTTTATAAATCTTCTTTATACATGTGGCAGCACTGGAGTCTCTCTGAACCTCTTCTGGTTCAGGGGCTTTCTGATTCACAAGTTGTTCTTTTCTCATCTAAACTCCAAATTTAGCTAGGTGTGGTGGCTCACACCTGTAATCCCAGCACTTGGGGAGGCCAAGGTGGGCAGATCACTTGAGGTCAGGAGTTCTAGACCAGCTTGGCCAACATGGTGAAACCCCGTCTCTACTAAAAATACAAAAATTAGCAGGGTGTGGTGGTTCATGCCTGTAATCCCAGCTGCCTGGGGGGCTGAGGCACGAGAATCCCTTGAACCCGGGAGGCAGAGGTTGCAGTGAGGCAAGATTGCAACACTGCACTCCAGCCTGGGTGACAGAGTGAAACTATGTCTCAAAACAAAACAAAACAAAACCCTCCAAATTTAATTTGTCTAAAGGTTTTCTTTTGACATGCCCAAGAGGGCAAACTTCAGGCCTGAGGTCCAGAAGCCCCTTAAAAAAGAGTTTAAATCTCATCGACAGCTGATGTTCACACCTATCCTGATGTGTCTGAATATCGCTATAACAGACGCTTACCCCGTGGGAACCTGGTTTGAGGGAGATTAGAAACAGGGTCTGTGGGAGAAAGTTACCCTCAATGAACAAGGAGTTGGAAAGGATGGGGAAGACCAAGCCTGTGACCCAATGTCAGGATGGCACAGGGGATCCAAGACGGATAACCGTGCCCTCCTGCCCATATCCATGTGTTCTGTGTAAGAGGATTATGTATGAGGAAAATGCAAAATAATGCCACAAGAGCCCCCAACTCCACAGTTGTGAGTGCCCTTGACTCTTCTGAACAAAAGGGACATTAAGAAAGAAGCTGCTGCCCTGAGATGTTAGCAGGAGAGAGGCAGTAGTGGCCACCACAAAATGGAGGCCAATGCCTGAGGCTGGCAGTGCAGAGAGGGTGGAGGCCTCGGGTTCCTTGTAGCCAAGAGCAGGTCAGTATAGGATATAGTGGCCTCAGTAATCCCACAGCAATGGCACTGGAACCCAGGAACACCAGAACTGTGATGGAGAAAGCAGTTAGAGAGCAGGACTGGGCTGGTCAGATGATGGCTCCACTCTGAACATAGTAGCATCACCACTGTGTCTGCTGTCTTGGAGCCTCTCAGACACCTTTGGACTGGGAGCTTGAAGGTAATTCCTATCTAGTAGATGAGGACCACTCATTCAGCCCACCTAGCCATACAGTGTCAAAGTGCTCTTCTATGATTCTCAAGCTGCATGGGACCTTGGGAACCCCTGGGTTACACTACAGACTCAAGTGTGACTCACCCACCCCCAAGGAGGGTATTTCTTTAGAAAGCCTCTGTGATACTCATTAGAGAGCACTGTAGGATCTTGATAAGGAGGACAAGTGTGGCAACTTTCAACATTTAGTGGGCTTTAAAATAGTTTTGCCCAGACTATAATCTAAGACTAAAATCCCTAATCTTCATGAAGAAGTTAATATTGAATAAGTCTTTGGTTGAGTAAAAGAAGGAAAAGAAGTGTACCCCAAATGCTTTGAGGTGTTGCTCTACTTGCTTCTCTTCTGGAGGACAATGACAGGTACAACAGCTGATTTTACTGGAAAGAAGGGGTGCCAGTGCATATCAGACACCTCTTCCTGTCCATCAGATAGATTTCCTAGATGGCTGCAGGGTCAATGTGCAGTCTGCGATAAATGCACTCACATATTGTAACCCAAAGAGAAACATGAAATGATTCCTTTGTCCAGGAGAATTTCAGAGGTTGAAAACTCCATGACCCTTTAACCTCCCAATCCCTTTCCTCTGTGCACTTTCTTTCCTCTTGCCTTGTTTTGTTGAGGGATTTTCTTTTGTCTTCTGATTCTGCTTCATTTGGCCAGCTCTCTGTGGGTCTTTGGCACCTGGGAAGGTCTGAATGTGGCCTTTGTGTTTGCTGAACAGCACTGTGCCCAGCCAGGCAGAGATGATCACTAAGTTTTCTATAGCTTCATAACTGCAAATTGCTCAGCCATTTGTTGTTTAATCCTCACAAGCCCTTTGTCCTGGAGGCAGTGCGGCATTATCATCACCCTTCATTTTCCAGTTGAGAAGGCGGACGATATGTGACTTGCTCAAGGACATAGGTTGAGTTGAGAATCTGTCTGCTTGGACCACAGGAGACTTGAAAGTGAACACAATAGCAGTGAAGCCCAACTGGGAAGAGTGGGTTAAACTGGGGTAGGCTGAAGTTTGCATCCTTTTGAATAAATTGTGACACCCTAAATTAAAGGTGTGAAAGAATTACTGGTTGAAGACCTCTAGTGGAGAATTGTGCCACAAAGAGAGCTTGTAAACTCAGATTATTTCTGGGTGGTAGCACTTCTAGAGATATAATTTTGAGGTTAGTGTCATATAGGTTCCTTGATTACTTTAGGTGATCTATCCAGGCAATAATGAGTCAATAAAAGTCTCTGTTCAGCAGCACACAGCTTGTACTCCCATCCTGCCTATTGCGAAGGCTTTGTCCCTTCCCCCGGACCATGTCATTTCCCCTACCTTTTGAAGGTATCTTTGTTTTCTGCTTCATTGAGAAAATCTAACTCATCAGGCTTTTAGCTTCCTCATTCTTCTCCTTTTCATATTGTCGAAGCTGTCCTTTTATTAATCCTACCTCCTCTCCGGTTTTTAAGAAGAAGTGGATCTGTCCTTTTGTCTGGGGGCAATCTTACCTTCCTCCCCTTGGTTACCTTTGATTTACCTTCTCAATGATTTCCGTCACTCTCCCCAGTCCCCTCTTCCTCTCTGGCATTTAATACCTCTTGTATTGACTCCAATCCCTACATGTATGCATTCATGATGCTCCTTTAGGTGATTCTAATACTCTTTCCAGCTGCCTGAATATTTTCCTCTTTCCTCCTCTTGTAAACCTTTTGAACCAGAAGACTCCACTTTTTATCTCCACTTCTTACCTCCCACCTTCAACCTCTTGTGGTCTTGCTCTGACATCACATGCTGTGGTTGCTGCACTCACTCTTCTGTGCGTTTGGTCTCCAGTGACCTGTGATTGACCATACACAGGTTTTTTTTTTCTTGCCTTCACATACGATTATTGTATGCAACGTTTGCCATTGTAGATTATCCCTTGCTGTTGGAATCTTTTTCTCATTGAGTCCCATAATGCAGCCTGTCCTTGTCCCTTTCTGTGTTGGACTGTTCCCTGTGTCCTTCATAAGCCCCTTCAACCATATCCAGAGGTGTTTTCTTATCTTATGTCCCTCAGATAATTCACTTAGGGCTTTCTCTAGTGATCCACTATTATGACAACATGACACCTAAGTCTCTACCTCTACCTTGAAATACCCTGCTGTGCTCCAACTCCTAATTTCAGACTTGTCACTGGACGTTTCCAAATTGATGACATGACAGCAGCCGAGGCAAAATGTATATAAAATGGAATTCATCATCTGCCCTCTAAAACCTGCTTCTTCCTCCTGAGTTCCCATTTCTGTTAATTATGTCACCAAGGGCTAAATCTTAGGGCCATCTTTAATCCCTTTCTCTCCTTGTCTCCTATCATCCAATTAAGTCCTGTCACTTCCTCCATCACAGTGTGCCTTGGATGTGTCCTTTGCCCTCACACTGCCGTGGTCCTGGTGCACTGCCTCTGACCTTGGCCTTCCTCGTCTCTATCACTTGCCACCTGGCCTCTCTCTCCAGGCTCTCCTCTACAATCCATGCAGCACATTCTCTAGAAAAATTTCCTTGCATTTCCAGTTGCAGAGTGACAGTTATTTTGTTCACATTCTTTCCTGGCTCAGAAATTAGCAGTAGTTTCTTATTACTTCTGAAATCAGCTTCAAATGTAGCTGCTTTCAGACTCTCTGCCTCTGGGCCCTGCTGCACATTTCTAGCCTGTTCTTCCCCTTAATGTCACACAACACTCTGCTTCACTCAAACTTAAAATCTCTGAAATGCTCCTTGTTGTTTTTCACATCTTGGTTTTGGTTTATGGCATTTCCTCTTCCTCTGACGCACTTTCTCTGTTCTCCATCCCCAATGCTTCAAAACTGCCTATTCTTCATGACCCAGTCCAAATACTACTTAATTCAAGGGGTCAATTCAGGTGAGAGGAAGGAAGGAAGGAAGGAAGGAAGGAAGGAAGGAAGGAAGGAGATCCCTACAATGTCCTGACAGCTATGCACTGACACTCTTAGCCATCCATGTACTGTGTATCTCTCCACTGCTCTTGTAAGCAGTGCTTCTCAATCTCAGCTGTACAGTAGAATCACCTGGGAGCTTCTAAAAATTACCAAAGCTCAGGCTCCATCCCAGACCAGTGAAATCAGAATCTCTGGGGCCATGACCCAGTGATTGATATTTTTAAGGCTCATTGCATGACTCCTCTGTGCAGCCAAGGATTAATGTCTACTACTATGTGAATTTTTGTAGATTATTTTTAGTGGCTCTGCATGTTTTTCCTGTTTCCAACTTTGGTTCTTGTGGGATTCTTTGTTTTTTAGCCTCTGTGATGTCTAGCACTGTTGTTTGTTTGTTTTGAGACAGAGTCTTGCTCTGTCGCCCAGGCTGGAGTGCAGTGGTGGGGTCTCGGCTTACTGCAACCTCCACCTCCCTGGTTCAAGCAGTTCCCCTGCCTGAGGCTCCTGAGTAGCTGGGATTACAGGTGCACACTACCAAACCTGGCTAATTTTTTTTTGTATTTTTAGTAGAGATGGGGTTTCACCATGTTGGCCAGACTGGTCTTGAACTCCTGGTCTCAGGCAATCCGCCTGCCTCTGCCTCCCAAAGTGCTGAGATTACAGACATGAGCCACCGCTCCTGGCCAGCAGTGTTTTTTATACTCAGTGGAACTTCAAAGAAAAAAAGTGTTAAGATTTAAGAATGGAAAACAAATAAAAAGAGTTGAGTTTTAGGGAAGGAATGCCAACTGGCTCAGTGGCTATCCCACACTGGAAATGTTGAGTTAAGAGTCTCTTGTATGTTAAATAACTGACTTCAAGTATTTGGTGTAAACTCTTTGTATCCAAGCAGTTAATATGCCAATTGAGTATTTATTAACATTTGTCTCATGAAACCTTACTTGCCCATGTAATAATGTTAGTTTGGTGCAAAAGTAATTGTGGTTTTTGCCTTTAAAAGTAATTGTATGTAGCAATTAATATAATGCTACATACAACTCAAATACCTTAGATGAGTACCTGTTCTATCTCTTGGGTTGTTTTCAAGATTAAACACATAAAACTTCTGGGAAAAAACAAAAACTTTAAAAACCGTGGTTAGATATTTTTTTAAATGAAGCTGTATTTTGTATATAAATATATTTTTAAAGAAATGAATCTTAAAGAACTCCTGTTCAATGCATTCTGCCTTTCAGGAACACCATCGAATACCTTAAGTCAAAAGGAAAACTTGTATTGTGGTGGGCATATCTACTTCTCTCCCTGTGCTATATTTCTGATAACAATTTGTGGATGTTGCAGAGTTTATTTTAGTCTAGGGGATGGGAATGAATTTAAAATCATTTCTACCTCAGGTGAGGCAGCCCCTTTCAGAAAAAAATAGGAAGTAAAGAAGGAAGACTGCTCAGAAAATTCTCTTTTCAACTTAGAAAAAGCACAGAATACCTCTTGGAGAGTGATTTAACAACCTGAACTCTGTAGCTGTATAGATTCATGTTCAAAATCTGGCTCAGTTTACCAGCTATGTTGATCTTGGACAAAGTGCTTGGCCTCTCTGTGCTTTGGTGTCCTCAGCTGTGCATAGAGAGTAACATTTAGGTCTCGGTGTTGGGAGGATTGAGCCGTATGATATATGGAAGGTAGCTGACACTTAGTAGGACCTCACAGAGGTTCCCTTTTCCTTAAGGCACCATGGATATCAATGAGTCTTGTTTTTGTTGTGACCTTAGCAGGCTTCCTCTTAGTGTTTTTCAGGGCGTGCACTTTACTGGTATGTTTGTAAACAGAAATATACAATTTTGCTTTGGGTCTGAGAGGTTTTCATTATTTTTTGAACCACATAATGATTTTCTTTCTTTCCTCTTCTGCAAATTCATTGAATGTTGGAATTCTTTTGCAGTACCTTTGCCATAAATTCTACTCACTACATATAATTTAAATCAAGCAGGTATAACATAATTGCCCTCATAAGGAGAGTGTAGGATGGTATACAAACTTTGCTTCCAAGGAATTCACATTGCCATTTGAAAAAATTTCGAAACTGATTTTCCCAGTTGCAGAAGTTTCTGGAAACTTGGATTGAAGAGTCTACATACTTTTGTGGGATTCTAGTTAATGTATTGCCTTGAACATAGATTCCTTGAACGAGTGACAGTAGTCTCTTATAAATCACAGAAAAGTTCACCCTCGTTCTAGTTACAAGTCCTATGCCATGAATCAAATCTTAGCAAAGACCAGCTTAGAAATCTTGAAAAAGGCCTGACATTTTGTTAAAATGACAGGCAAATAGATTTCTCCTGCCCTCCCTCCTCACATTTCCTTTCCCTGTTCAACAACAGTACAATTTGTGTAGTGGTATTTTCAGTCTTACTTCTTTTTCTATACTGAAAGTAATTTTTAAAGCATGAAACTGGGTACTTTGTTGCCCCCATACAGAAAGACTTTACAAGTTTAGCTGGAATAGAGCTGAAGAGCACATAAAGTTGATGTCAAGGCCTACTTACACTGAAGTAAAATTAGATTTATGGATTGAAATGGGAAGCCTAATTTTTATGTGCCTCCTTCCTAAAAGTCAGCTATTATCTAGAGGGAAAACTATCTGAACCAATCTGAGTGAACCCAGCCCATTTCATCTTCTAAGACTGGTTTGTTCATTACTTAGGAGATAAAGGCAGAGACTAGCTCATGGGGATTAAGAATGACAGAGTGGCCCTCTGACACTAAGTTATAAATGTATTAGCATATTTTAGTACCTTGCCCAGACAGCCTGAGTCTTTCAAAAAAATTATTTTTTAAAGAATGATAAGATACATTTTCCTCCACCCCAATTTAAATTTTCTAAATTTCTATTCACTGTTCACTATTTCCAATTCCTGGGTAACTCATCAATTTTTTAAATTTTTGTTTCTTTCCTAGCTTCTTCTGTTTCAGAGCTATGTTTCCCCAGTGGGCTACCACATCTCTGGGTTTCCAGTACTTGGAATTTTGCTTCCCAGTTGCAGAGCTAAGAAGCCAATTCACATTCCATCGTTGTCCTAAAGTCTTTTTCCTATCTTGAATACCCCATCTTGTCTGGATTTATCAAGGGGTAAGAAATATGTATTACTTTGACCTGAAAAATTCCTTGCTGAGTCCCACTCCATTAGAAAACAATAATATTTAAAAGAAATCAGCCAATCGCAATTCCTAGGCCTGAACAGTTCACAGGATTTCAGAGGGAGTCTGTGTGTGATTGTTTCTCTTCACATAGTGACTGAAACAATTCAGGCTTAAAACACTCCGATCATTAGTTGGTATTACAGATGGTAGGATGAGCAATTATGCTGAATTGAATTTTTCCCATCTTAGCTATTTTAGGTTAAAGAGTCAGTGTAGAGCATGAGCTCTTAGGTGAGGTTTTCCAACGTTCCAAGATTTTCCAACCCAGATGAAGTTACTGTCTAAGCTCCTGGCAAATGTTGAAGTTTTCCCTGTAATCCTGATAGGTTTCACCACAATTCTGATACATATTACTTGGTTTAATTATGTGCCATAGTCATAGAATTTTGGAAGTAGAAAGAAGCTTAAGGGTATCTAGTTAAATGCCCTTCTCCGTATTCTACAGATAAGAACATGGAGTTCGAATGGGATCTCAGAGAAATCTCAGAGAAAAATGAACTGGGGTATTTTTTAGTTTAACTTTCTTCCCAAGGAACTAATCCTTATCTCAGTATTTTCTAAATTAGACCAGCCACATTTTTCTTGCCTTGACATTCTCATTTCCCTTTGGACAGAGTAGGTTAGTCAAAATTTAGTGAAATGATAGATAATGATGTTGGTATTTAATTCAGATTCTTTTTTTTTGAGACAGAGTCTTGCTCTGTCTCCCAGGCCGGAGTGCAGTGGTGGGATCTCGGCTCATTGCAAGCTCAGCCTCTGGGGTTCATGCCATTCTCCTGCCTCAGCCTCCCGAGTAGCTGGGACTACAAATGCTCGCCACCACACCCAGCTAATTTTTTGTATTTTTAGTAGAGACGGGGTTTCACTGTGTTAGCCAGGATGATCTCGATCTTCTGACGTTATGATCTGCCCGCCTCGGCCTCCCAAAGTGCTGGGATTAGAATGTTTTCAAAGGATGTCTAACAAAAACCAAGAAGTCCAGTGACTGCTGGTGCTGTTGGGACTGGGACGTAGGAACCCTGCCCAATTCATGAGAGCCTCTCAGTGGCTGCTAGGAGACAGCTCTGGGAAATATATTTCTCAATAGAATTTGGTAGACTGGAGATGTGCTATCTTGAACTGTGATCCTTTGGGACATTTCCATCTCCCATATAAATTTATAACAAAGTTATCTGTCTATGGGCAGAAAGGAGGTGATCAGAAAAGATCAGAGGAGAATATGGAATAGCTCTGTGGTCAGTTATTCCAAAGCTAGGTTACAGGTGGGTGAAGTAGTAGATGGCATGATTTGGGTACATGGGCAGGATGAAGATGAACTTGCCTGGAATTATGTATTCCATGGGCCTGCACAAATACCTCCATCCCCTTTTAAAGATGTAGAAATCACCTGCTAAGATTCACCTACTTTCCTGGATACACAGAACTGTATGGGGGAAGGAGCTTGGGTTTTCATGCCAGGCAAGTTTCATCCAAATGCCAGTCCTATCAACTACTCAATCTTAGAGGCAGGAAGAGAGTCACTAGCACTCTCTTTTCCTTGAAAAATGAAAAGATAAAAAATATATGGCTGTTGCCATGGATTTGTCCCTGTGCAATGCTGTAACAATCTCCTTATTGAAGCTTTTATTCACATTCCTAGCTGCAAAGGCAATGTATGTAAGCTCTGTGAAGGCAAGATCATGTCTATTGGGTCCACAGATGTATCTCCAGGGCCTGGCACAGTGCATACTCGACAAATATTTGTTGATAAAGAGGGAGGAGGTTGGAATAGTCAGAATCATAGAGGTACAAAGTTGAATAGTGGTTACCAGGGGCTGGAGGAGGTGGTAATGGGGAATTATTGATTAACAAATCCAGAACTTCAGTTTCGGATGATGAAAAATTCTGGAGATGGACAGGGGTGATGGTTGCACAGCAATGTGAATGTAGGGAACTTAAAGACACTGAACTGCACACATGGAAATGGTTAAAATGATAAATTTTATGTCATGTATATTTTAAACCCCCCACCCCCAGACAAGATGGATGTATCTCTGTGGAAATAACATTTCCTGGCTCAGTAAGATTTCATTATTTTCTTACTTGCAGCTTGTGTAAACAAACCAAAACATTTTGTTATCAATGACTCTAGCACATGTTTTCATAAGACTATGTATTTTCTACATTAGTGGACTCACTTTAGCCATACTTTCTTCTGAGAGGTAGGCAAGGGCAAGGTGGGTATTAACTGTCTCTAAAGCATGGGGCTTGTTCACATAACAAGTTAAGAGCATTATTTGACTTAGAAATGGGATTAGCTCCCTAGGACTTTTGGAGAATGTACATGATTTTACACAATTAGCAGGAAGAGGTAACGTGAAGGTCTTGGATGAGAAGTGCCATGATGTTCTGGAGTAAGGATTTCAATTTGGTGGTAAAGAGAGCACTTGCCTGTTCAGTGTTAATCTAAAGTTGACTGAGCAGAGCATCTTTTTTAGGATGTTTTCTCAAGGGAAATGAGACTGGTTCTTATCTCTGTTGGCCTGAGGAGGCTTCTACTCTTTTCTACGACCTCTGTTCCTTCTTTCTGTAGTTCTTGAGGCCACTCTTTTCTACAACCTCTGTTCCTTCTTTCCGTAGTTCTTCAGGACATTCCCTGTGGTCCCGGAGGCAGCAGACAATGTTTAAGTTCTATTTAATGGCTGTTACTTTTCTGCTTTCCTATTTATGTCAGAAATGATTATGATTCAGAGAATCTCCATGTTCCCTCACATTTCCTAGCCTTTTGTAGGTAGGCAGGGCTCTGTGGTAACTGGCCAATGGGCAGAGCAGAAGCAATACTTGTCACTTTGAGACTCAAGCATTTAAAGTCCATGTGAAGCCCTCCTGCTCCTTCCACTGCTGTAGTGATTTGGAAAGTGTTGAGATGTGAAACATCTGTCAGTGTTGGTCCCTGAGTCACCGTGTGGAGCAGATCCTCCCTCCCCTCTCCTTTGCCCTCTCCCACTGTGCAAGCTTGAGTGAGAAACATATCCTTGGTATGTTAAAATTCTGAACTCTCAGGGTCAATTTATTAATGCCTATCTAACTCACCCCCTGTTAGACTCACTCCCTATTTTCCTTGAGAGCAGGAGTTATATGCATGTGCTTCTAAAAATCTTTGTATCCTGGGTACCTCACACGGTGTTTTGCATGTGGTAGATGCTGAGTACATGCTTACTGAATGAATAAATGCATGAAAAGATAACTGAATGCATTCATAATTCACCATGCTAGGTATTCACATTGAATACAACATGAGCTGTCTTATCTACTTCTGGGTGTTGATAGTCCCCTAGAGTCCTTAGAGTCTCCTTTGTCTGCAACCTCCCTTCTTAGACTTGTTCTCATCTGTGAGGGTACAGAATGCTGACTGACCCACATGGCATGCTGGAAAGAAAGGCGTAGAAAACACTTGACATTATATTTTGCTACCACCCCTCCCTGCTCAGCCTATCCGTCTGAGCCTCAGCTATCTTCATTTTTATAATTCTGCCCCTGAACTGGGATTGAGACAAACCTTTTGCTTCTATTTGACATTTTCCTCTGCTTTGAAAAATGGAGAACAAATAATTATAATTTTGACAGCTGGCCTCTTATACTGTGCCATGCACTGTAATAAGTGCTTTACTTGAATTATTTTATTTAATTTTCATGACACTCAGTGAGATAACTACTATTAGAACCCTAGTTTAGAGGGGAGGAAACCGAGGTCCCTAAGCTGGACTTGCCCTAGGTCTCGTGGCAAGGGGAGCAGAATAGCAGAGCTGGAATCTCTGTCATGAGCTCTCTGGGGTCAAGGCTTATATTCCTAAACATTAAACTGTTCTCCGACGCCATGTCCTTCTTTGCAACTTTTCCAGAGCTTCTCTGCTGCAGGAGTTAGTCTCTGGACTCCACACCTCCAACAACCTGGCCCCCAGGCACTTCACTGCCACATGGCTCACAGCCCCACATCTTTGGCTTCTTTATTAAAGTGATTCTTCCACACTGTTCTTGCTGGACACTGTGCTAACTGCCTGGCCAGCTGATCTGTCCCCGAGTCTTCAGATTGGGCAGTCCCCCTACCTGGTGCTCTGTGAAATCTTTTTCTCCTCTGGTTGGATTCCCTTAGATGTCTCAATTATTTCTAGGCATTAGCCATTGAGAGGATCATGCTTCAAGGCAGATTTTCTGGCCTCCTCCTCACCTGTGTGCACTGAGCTCTTAGGTCTCCCTCATTCATTTAATGGACAGCCATCAGATCACATTGCTTGGCTTGTGTCTAAAGTGATATTGTTCTCATTGCTAGAGGATTTCATGTAGTAGTCTTTGAATATTCTTAAGACTTGGACAACTCCTCCACAGACATGCATATAATGGTTGCTGAGGATACCTCCTGCTGCTTCTAAGATGTTAGAGTCAAGAGAAACCCAAAGTGAAGCTTTTGTTTATTATTTTCTGAACACTCTACATCAATTTATTCTTACTTTTTTATATTGAGGTATAACAGTAAGTGGACATGTCTTCAGGCACAGTTTTCAGTAAGATCTAGTTTAGGAAGTTGAGTTTTTAGAAGTGAATTCCCTTAAAATCTCCCTGAATCCATGGTCCCCATGGTAAGTCTTCATGATCTCAAAAGAAAAATCCTATTTCCCTTCTGACTTCATACAACATTTATTAGATGACTTTTCTGTTTTTGTTTTTTTTAAATATATGCTCATTGTAGAAAATGCAGAGAAGTTCTGTAGAGCTCTTTGTCCAAGTCTGGTGGGTTCTTTCTGAAATTTTAAATTAAGGTCTCTGTACATAAATCTCTATTCTTCATTTAAATCAGCTGACATTAAACTGACTTTAAAGTCAGACTACTAAATCTTGGATTCAAGGCAGCATCTGAGGCCCCTCTTTGGGTTGAATTATGCATTGTAAGCTGTTCAGAAGAACGTCAAAAGTGCAAGCCTGAGGAGACAGGGAGGTCCCCAAAGGAGTGTGATTCTGCTGCCCCAGATAGCTCTCACCCTGAGCAGCACCATCTCCAGAAATAACATGTGTGGGCGAAAGCAATCAACAGAACTCAGATCTGGAATTCCAGACAGCCACAAACATATCAACCTAAATGTAAAGTGGCACTGCTAACAGTCCATCTATAATTACCTCTCATTTTATTAGTTGCAAAGGGTAATTGTATCCAGAAAGTTCTTAATGCAAATATATGCTACAGAGAATGTATATGTTGCTCTGAGAAAAAAATGTGGTAGAGAAGTTTCAATAATGCTAAGTGATTTTCTAGCACTCATCACTGATTAAGCGCCATCTGGGCTGTAGGAAAACAGGGGAAGGGGAGTTGTCAGAAGTCAGGATGTCTGAATTCTCTCTGGCCTCTCAAATCTTTTAATCTCTCAACTCTTTGCCCTTAAGTGTCTTGAGGGAGGGGAATTGCTTTGGAAAACACCAGGCAAGCAGTTATATTCTTGGGACTGGATGCTCAGGCAGCTGGTTTTGGTAGAGCTGAGGTTTAGGCCAATCCTGATGCATGCGCCATTGGCAAATAATAATCATAACATGCCCTTTCAAGACAGCCTACGCAGCTCTGAAGGGATGTTGAATGCCATGCCTTTCTTCATCTAAGCTACATGAGTACAGATCTAAAGATTAATATAATTGTTTTAAGCACTGGCTTTTAGGAGCTAAGAGATGTTAGAGATCAAACTCCGTATCTGTGAATGTTAGAGTTGTATTAGGATTGAGCTGTAATAGTCCTATTACTGAGGTGGATATGAAATAGAGAGCAGAGAGCATAGCGCCTTGCAGAGATGCTCAGAAAATGTTATTGCTAATAATGAAATTATCCAGAAACTCCAAATACTCATATGCCTAGTAGAAAAATCATAATCCGCTTTCAAATGGTTTTCAAATACAATGGCAGTTTTCACTATCATAGTTTCTGTTTTTATTGATTTATTTTGCATATTAGACATCCTTTTAAAAATAGATTATATGTTTTTAGGGCTGTTTTTAAGGAATGATTGCCTATTATTAGAGCCAATCAGGCGATAATTTGAAATAGTTAAAATTACCTTTTTGAATACATCTGACGACAATTACAAAGAAATTGTAAAGAAATTACCTGTTGTGTGCATCAGTTGATCAGTGCAATACATTTAGTTTCCACTGGAATCTTTCTGGAGAGTTACTATAGGATGAGTGAGGCAAGGCACTTGAGTTGGGAGAAAGGCATGCATGGAATTAATGTTCCTTTTCACTGTTTTTTGGAGATGCTAAAGATCTCTTCTTCTTTCCCTTACTGTGTTCAGTCATTTGATAGTGAAAGAGAGTGTGTAGAGGAAAGGGAAAGGAAGGAGAGTGCCAGAGGGCATAAGCAAGGTCTGTCTACACCATGCGAGCTGAAATATGGGCGTTCCATGCCTGCCATATGTCTGTTCCTTGCATTTTGGAGAGGGGCTCGGTGAGGGGCCTAGAGATTCTCGTGGACCTAAGAGGAATACCTTCAGCCAATTCAGATGTTTATAGATACACAAGGAGGGATGTAGGGGTGAGCCTCTTTATGGATTCTAGCAGCTTAATGGGAAAGAAAAAGGCTTGGCTATTTTACCCATTGGGATGGGCAGCTAGACCCAGCACCAATGCCTTTCAGCCATTGATAAGGGTTGAACTTCCATGTTGTGACTTGGAAGCCAGGAGCCACATGGTGAAGGGGTGACAGCAGGTGGGAGGTTCCCAGGGACCATTCTTTGAGCCTAGACCTGAGAGAGAGAGATACCCATGTGTTGGAATTTCTGCAGAGTAATCCTAATACGACTTCTATGTATGTATGTATATCATAGGTGTGCATATATATGTAGTATATCATAGCTGTGCATATGTATGTATATAATGAACATGGGCTAGGGAATGACTGTGATGTGTGAGTGACCATGTGGGAAGGCAGCCCTTGTTTAGTGTGAGATGGACACAAGGACTCACCCTCTTCTCCTGCTAATACTGATTTCATCCTCATGTCTCTCCTTCTTGCCAGCATAGGTAGATCATCATGTCTGGGACTGTTTTCCTCCAGCCTCACTCCTTATTTTCCATTTTACCTCTCTGCTGGCTCAGAGTGGAATTGGTGATTGCAGAACTCTGGGAAGAGGCAGAATTATGGATAGCAGCTTTCTGAATGTACATTTAAGAATGTTGAATATTGGCTCCCACTCTCTTCTGGCTTGTAGGGTTTCTGCCTAGAGATCCGCTGTTAGTCTGATTGGCTTCCCTTAGTGGATAACCTGGTGTTTATCCCTGGCTGCCCTTAACATTTTTTCCTCCATTTCAACCTTGGTGAATCTGATGATTATGTATCTGGGGGTTGCTCTTCTCGAGGAGTATCTTTGTGGTGGTCTCTGTATTTCCTGAATTTGAATGTTGGTCTTTTTTGCCAGGTTGGGAAAGTTCTCCTGTATAATATCCTGAAGAGTGTTTTCCGTCTTCGTTCCATTCTCCCCATCACTTTCAGGTACACTAATCAAATGTAGGTTTGGTCTTTTCACGTAGTCTCATATTTCTTGGAGGTTTTGTTCATTCCTTTTCATTATTTTTTCTCTAATCTTGTCTTCATGCTTTATTTCATTAAGTTGATCTTCAATCTCTGATATCCTTTCTTCCACTTGATTGATTCGGCTATTGATACTTGTGTATGTTTCATGAAGTTCTCGTGCTGTGTTTTTCAGCTCCATCAGGTCATTTATGTTCTTCTCTAAACTGATTATTCTAGTTAGCAATTCATCTAGCCTTTTTTCAAGGTTCTTAGCTTCCTTGAGTTGGGTTAGAACATGCTGCTTTAGCTCAGAGGAATTTGTTATTACCTACCTTCTGAAGCCTACTTCTGTCAATTTGTCAAACTCATTCTCTGTCCAGTTTTGTTCCCTTGCTGGTGAGGAGTTGTGATCCTTTGGAGGGGAAGAGGCATTCTGGTTTCTGGAATTTTCAAACTTTCTGTGCTGGTTTTTCCTCATCTTCATGGATTTATCTGTCTTTGGTCTTTGATGCTGGTGATCTTCGGATGGGGTTTCTGTGTGGATGTTCTTTTTGTTGATGTTGATGCTATTCCTTTCTGTTTGTTAGTTTTCCTTCTAACAGTCAGACCCCTCTGCTGCAGGTCTGCTGGGGTTTGCTAGAGGACCCTGTTTGCCTGGGTATCACCAATGGAGGCTGTAGAACAGCAAAGATTGCTGCCTGTTCCTTCCTCTGGAAGCTTCATCCCAGAGGGGCACCCTCCAGATGCCAGCCAGAGCTTTTCTGTATGAGGTGTCTGTTGATCCCTGCTGGGAGGTGTCTCCCAGTCAGGAGGCACAGGGGTCAGGGACCCACTTGAGGAGGCAGTCTGTCCTTTAGCAGATCTTGAGTGCTGTGCTGGGAGATCCACTGCTCTCTTCAGAGCCAGCAGGCAGGAATGTTTGAGTCTCCTGAAGCTGCACCCACAGCCGCCCCTTGCCCCAGGTGCTCTGTCCCAGGGAGATGGGAGTTTTATCTATAAGCCCCTGACTGGGACTGCTGCCTTTTTTTCAGAGATGGCCTGCCCAGAGAGGAGGAATCTAGAGAGGCAGTCTGGCTACAGTGGCTTTGCTGAGCTGTGGTGGGCTCCACCCTGTTTGAACTTCCCAGTATTTTTGTTCACACTGTGGGGCGAAAACTGCCTACTGAAGACTCCATAATGGCGGACGCCCCTCCCCCCACCAAGCTCAAGCATCTCGGGTTGACTTCAGACGGCTGTGCTGGCAGCGAGAATTTCAAGCCAGTGGATTTTAGCTTGCCTAGCTCCGTAGGGGTGGGAATCCACTGAGCTAGACCACTTGGCTCCCTGGCTTCAGCTCCCTTTCCAGGGCTGTGAATGGTTCTGTCTCGCTGGCACTTCAGGTGCCGCTGGGATATGAAATGAAACTCCTGCAGCTGGCTCGGTGTCTGTCCAAAGGGTTGCCCCATTTTGTGCTTAATACCCAGGGCCCTGGTGGCATAGGCACCTGAGGGAATCTCCTGGTCTGTGGGTTGCGAAGGCTGTAGGAAAAACATAGTATCTGGGGCTGGAGTGCACCATCCCTTACAGCAAGGTCCCTCATGGCTTCCCTTGGCTAGGGGATGGAGTTCCCCGACACCCTGTGCTTCCCAGCTTAGGTGAAGGCTCACCCTGCTTTGGCTCACACTCTGTGGGCTGCACCCACTGTCTAACCAGTCCCAATGAGATGAGCCAGGTACCTCAGTTGGAAATGCAGAAATCACTGGCCTTCTGCATTGATCTCACTGGAAGCTGCAAACTGGAACTGTTCCTATTTGGCCATCTTGCCAGCCACACTACTATGCCACTTTAAAAGATCCAGTTTCATTTTTCTACATGTGGCTTGCCAATTATCCAAGCACCATTTGTTGAATAGATTTTCTCTACTTCACGTTTTTGTTTGCTTTGTCGAAGATCAGTTGACTGTAAAGTATTTGGCTTTACTTCTGGGTTCTCTATATTGTTACATTGGTGTGTATGCCTGTTTTTATACCAGTGCCATGCTGTTTTGGTGACTATGGCCTTATAGTATAGTTTGAAGTCAGGTAATGTAATGCCTCCAGATTTTTTCTTTTTGCTTAGTCTTACTTTGGCTATGTGGGCTCTTTTTTGTTTCCTTATGAATTTTCAGATTTTTTTTTTCTAGTTCTGTGAAGAATGGTGGTGGTATTTTGATGGGGATTGCATTGAATTTGTAGATTGCTTTTAGCAGTATGTTCATTTTCACAATATTGATTCTACCAATCCATGAGCATGGGATGTTTCCATTTGTTTGTGTCACCTGTGATTTCTTTCAGCAGTGTTTTGTAGTTTTCCTTGCAGGTCTTTTACCTCCTTGGTTAAATATATTTCTAAGTATTTTATTTTAATTTTTGCAGCTATTATAAAAGCGGTTGGGTTCTTGATTTGATTCTCAGCTTGGTTGCTGTTGGTGTATAGCAGGGCTTTGATTTGTGCATGTTGATTTCTTATCCTGAAATGTTACTGCATTTATTTACCAGTTTGAGGAGCTTTTTGAATGAGTCTTTAGGGTTTTCCAGGTATGTGATCATGTCATCAGCAGAGACAGTTTAACTTCCTCATTACCAGTTTGGATGCCCTTTATTCCTTTGTCTTGTCTGATTGCTCTGGCTAGGACTTCTGGTATTATGTTGAAAAGAAGTGGTGAAAGTGGGCATCCCTAACTTGTTCCAGTTCTCAGGGGAATGCTTTCAACTTTTCCCCATTCAGTATGATGTCGATTGTGGGTTTGTCATAGATGGCTTTTATTACCTTAAAGTTTGTGCCTTCTATGCCAGTTGTGCTGAGGGTTTTAGTCATAAAGGGATGCTGGATTTTTTTCAAATGCTTTTTCTGTGTCCATTGAGATGACCATGTGATTTTCATTTTTAATTCTGTTTATATCACATTTATTATTAAACCATCCCTGCATCCCTGGGATGAAAGCCACTTGATCATGGTGGATTATCTTTTTGATATGCTGTTGGATTTGGTTAGCTAGTATTTTGTTGAGAGTTTTTGCATGTATGTTTATCAGGGATATTGCTCTGTAGTTTTCTTTTTTTGTTATATCCTTTCCTGGTTTGGGTATTAAGGTGATACTGGCTTCATAGAATGATTTAGGGAGGATTCCATCTTTTTCAATCTTTTGGAATAGTGTCAATAGGATTGGTACCAATTCTTCTTTGAATGTCTGATATAATTTAGCTGTGAATCTATCTGGTCCTGGACCTTTTTTTCTTGATACTGTTTAAATTTTCCTTTCAACCTCACTGCTTATTATTGTATTGGTTCAGAGTTTCTATTTCTTCCTGGTTTAATCTAGGAGGGTTGTATATTTTCAGGAATTTATCCATCTCTTCTAGGTTTTCTAGTTTATGCACATAAAGGTGTTCATAGTAGCATTGAATGATCTTTTGTATTTCTGTGGTATTGGTTGTAATATCGCCTGTTCCATTTCTAACCGAGCTTATTTGGATCGTCTCTTTTCTTTTCTTGATTAATTTTGCTAATGGTCTATCAGTTTTATTTATCTTTTCAAAGAAACAGTTTTTGTTTCATTTATATTTTGTATTTTTGTTTGGTTTTTCAGTTTCATTTCATTTCGTTTCATTTCATTCAGTGCTGCCCTGATCTTCGTTATTTCTTTTATTCTGCTGGGTTTGGATTTGGTTTGTTCTTGTTTCTCCAGTTCTTTGAGGTATGACCTAAGATTGTCTGTTTGTCCTTTTTCATACTTTTTGATGAAGGCATTTGATCCTATGATATTTCCTCTTAGCACCACTTCTGCTGGATCCCAGAGGTTTTAATAGGTTGAGCCACTATTATCGTTCAGTTCAAAGAACTTTTTAATTTCCGTCTTGATTTCATTGTTGACCCAGTGATCATTCAGGAGCAGGTTTGTAATTTCCACGCATTTTCATGGTTTTGAGGGTTCCTTTTGGAGTTGATTTCCAATTTTATTCCACTGTGATCTGAGAGAGTACTTGGTACAATTTTGATTTTCTTAAATTTTTTGAGACTTGCTTTGTGGCTTATCATATGGTCTATCTTGGAGAATGTTCCATGTCCTGATGAACAGAATGCATGTTCTGCAGTTGTTGGGTAGAATGTTCTGTAAATATCTGTTAAGTCCATTTGTTCTAGGGTATAGTTTAAGTCCATTGTTTCTTCGTTGATTTTCTGTCTTGAAGTTTTCTAGTGCTGTCAGTGGAGTATTGAAGTCCTCTGCTATTGTTGTGTTGCTGTCTATCTCATTTCTTAGGTCTAGCAGTAATTGTTTTATACATTTGGGAACTTCAGTGTTAAGTGTGTATATATTTAGGATTGTGGTATTTTTCTGTTGGACTAGTCATTTTATCATTATATAATGCCCTTCATTGTCTTTTTAAACTGCTGTTGCTTTAAAGTTTGTTTTGTCTGATAGAAGACTAGCTACCCCTGATTGATTGCTTTTGGTGTCCATTTATATGGAATATCTTTTTCCACCCCTTTACCTTAAGTTTATGTGAGTCCTCATGTGTCAGGTGAGTCTCTTGAAGTCAGCAGATATTTGATTGGTGAGTTCTTATTCGTTCTGCCATTCTGTATCTTTTAACTGGAGCATTTAGGCCATTATATACATTCAATGTTAATATTGACATGTGAGGGGCTATTCTATTCATCATGCTATTTCTTGCCTGAATAGCTTTTTTTTTAAAATTGGATTTTTGTTCTATAGAACCTGTGAAATGTATGTTTTAAGGATATTCTACTTTGGTGTATTTTGAGGATTTGTTTCAAGATTTAGAGTTCTTTTTAGCAGTTCTTGTAGTGGTGGCTTTGTAAAGGCAAATTCTCTCAGCATTTGTTTATCTGAAAAAGATTATATCTTTCCTTCATTTTTGAAGCTTAGTTTCACTGGATACAAAATTCTTGGCTGATAATTGTTTTGTTTAAGGAGGCTAAAGATAGGACCCCAATCCCTTCTAGCTTGCAGGGTTTCTGCTGAGAAATCAGCTGCTATCTGATAGGTTTTCCTTTACAGGTTACTTGGTGCTTTTGCCTAACAGCTCTTAAGATTCCTTTGTCTTGACTTTCCCAGGTATTCTTGGAACTTCTTGTATTTGATTGTCTAGATCTCTAGCAAGGCTGAGGAATTTTCCCTCAATTATTCTCTAAAATATGTTTTCCAAACTTTTAGAGTTCTCTTTTTCCTTGGGAACACCAATTATTCTTAGGTTTGGTCATTTAACATAATCCCAAACTTCTTGGAGGCTTTGTTCATTACATTTTTTTTTCTTTGTCTCTGTTGGATTGGGTTAATTTGAAAACCTTGTCTTCAAGCTCTGAAGTTCTTTCTTCTACTTGTTTGATTCTATTGAGACTTTCTAGTGCATTTTGCATTTCTGTAAGTGTGTCCTTGATTTCCAGAAGTTGTGATTGCTTTTTATTTATGCTATCTATTTCACTGTAGGTTTTCCCATTCATATCCTGTATCCTTTTTAAAAAAATTTCTTTAGGTTGAATTTCACCGTTCTCTGGTGCCTCCTTGATTGGCTTAATATTTGACCTTCTGAATTCTTTCTCTGATATTTCAGAGATTTCATCTTGGTTTGAATCCATTGCATGTGAGCTAGTGTGATCTTCTGGGGGGTGTTAAAGGACATTGTTTTGTCATATTACCAGAATTGTTTTTCTGGTTCATTTTCATTTGGACTATGTCAGAGGGAAGATCTGGGACTCAAGGGCTGCTGTTCAGCTTCTTTTGCCCTACAGGGTTCTCCCTTGATGTGGTGCTCTCCCCTTTCCCCTAGGGATGGGGGTTCTTGAGAGCCAAACTGCAGTGATATTTATTTCTCTTCTGGATCTAGCCACCAAGCAGAGCTACCAGACTCCGGGCTAGTACTGGCTCCATCTATAAAGATTCCTGTGATGTGATCTGTCTTCAGGTCTCTCAGCTGTAGATACTAGCACTTACTCTGGTGGAGGTAGCAGGGGAGTGAAGTGGACTTTGTGAGGGTACTTGATTGTATTTTTGTTAAGTGTGCTGGTTTTATGTTAGTTGGCCTCCAGCCAGGAGGTGGTACTTTCAAGAATGCAGCAGCTCTGGTTATATAGGGAGGATCACACAGTAGGTGGGGCCATAGCACTCCCAAGAGATTATGTCCTTTGTCTTGGGCTACAAGGGCGGGTAGAGAAAGCCCATTGGGTAGGGGCAGGGTTAGATATGTCTGAGCTCAGATTCTCCTTGGGCAGGGCTTGCTGTGGCTGCTGTGGGTGATAGGGGTTTGGTTCCCAGACCAATGGAGTTATGTCCTCAGGGGGATCATGGTTGTGTCTACTGTGTCACACAGGTCACTATGAAAGTGGGAGAAATCCATAGCCCACAGCCCAAAAGGCCAGTCTCACTCCCACCATGCCCCACCAACAACAGCACCAAGTTTATTTCCAGGCAGCCAGTGATCATGGCTGAGAACTTGCCCCAGGCTACAAGCTTTCCAGCTGAGAAAGCAAGTAGGCTTACATTTTCTTGGCTGTCCCATGGAGCCTGCAGCAACAGTCCACTTCCTTCAAATGATCTGTGGATTCTCTTGCGTTTCCTCATATGGTCCTCTGGTGGTTCTTGGAGCAAAAGTTCATGACATGGGTCTCCACACGCTGCTCTGTCTGTCTGAGTGGGAGCTGCAAGTTAGTCTTGCCTCCTACCTGCCATTTTTTCCTATCTCCCCTAATTATTTTTTTGGGTTTTTTCTATTGCTCCAAGTCTCTGGACTACATTGTTAGTGTGGTTTTCCTCTCCCTTTCAAGTGCAAAGTCTTTCTGAGTACTTTCATTATTGTATAATTGGAGCTTTACAATATTTTGGGAGGGCATCTTTTAAATATCCCAGTGAATACTGAAGAACATTATTAATCCAACCCATTTTAAATGTCCAGCAAGAAAGGGAGAAAAGTGCATACATTTCTCTCCAATCTGATTTAATTTGCATTATGTAAGGTAGCCTCCTGGATAAAGCTACTGCTCTGGGACAAAAGACTTTTGGAAGCATTTTGGACCTTCTCATTCTTAACAAACTTAGAAGGTGGCTTAATTGTTGGTTCATTCATTCATTTATTAATCAGTATTTATCACATACTTATTGTGTTCCAATTGCTGTAGTGGGCACTGTAATACAAAGGTGAATGAGGCACAGTCTTTAACTTTCAATGGGGAAGACAGAGTCATAAGCAATAGTTGTGATACCATGTGTGGAGAGGATAGTAGAGACAAGAACAGGATGTCATGGGAGACCTGGGGGCCACTCAACCCAGCTGAGGGCCCTGGGCAGGCTCAGTGGAGAGAGTGAGGCCTGAACTGACACATGAAGGATGAGGAGGCTGAAGAAAGGACAATAAGATATAGGGGGAGAGGGACTCAAACAAGTCCATTGGATTTGGGAATTAGGAAACCATTAGTAACATCAGCCAGAGCAGTTTGAATGGAACAGCGGGGGTTTTTCAATAGAAAGCTGGATCGTAGCAGACTGGAGAGAGGCTAGGGACTGAGAAAGTGGAGATGAAAGGGAAAGGGTGAGGGCAAGAAGGATGATGGCCTCCAGAGAGTCTTGGCATCAAGGATATATTTATTTTTATTTTTTATTTTTTAGGGCTTGAAAAATTTGTGCAGTGTTCCAAAAGCAGAGTAAAGGAGGAAAGGCCAGGAAGTATGGGAGAGAGCCAGGCAAGTGGTGAGAGCCAAGGGTTCAGGTAAATGAGAAGGCTTTACATAATGGGAGTTGCCCTGACAGAGAAAGTTTGGATCTGCCTGGTCTGTACAATAAGATTTTCTTTTTGGTGCCTGTTTGGTATAATGGGACAGGAGGCACTGATGTGTGTTGGCTCTGTGTCCCCACCAAAATCTCACCTTGAAGTGTAATGATGCCCCTGTGTCATGGGAGGGACCTTGTGGGAGGTAATTGAATCATGGAGGTGTGCTTTTCCCATGCTGTTCTTGTGATAGTGAACAAGTCTCATGAGCTCTGATGGTTTTATAAAGGGGAGTTCCCTGGCACACACTATCTTTTGCCTGCTGCCATGTAAGATGTGCCTTTTGTCTTCCACCATGATTGTGAAGCCTCCCCAGCCATGTAGAACTGTGAGTCCATTAAATCTCTTTTTCTTTATAAATTGCCCAGTCTCGGGTATATCTTTATTAGCAGTGTGAGAACAGACTAATCAGTAAATTGGTACCAGGAGTGGGGTGCTGCTGTAAAGATACCTGAAAATGTGGAAGCGACTTTGGAACTGGGTATCAGGGAGAGGTTGGAACAGTTGAGTGCTCAGAAGAAGACAGGAAGATGTGGGAAAGTTTGGAACTTCCTAGAGATTTGTTGAATGGCTTTGACCAAGATGCTGACAATGAAATTCAGGCTGAGGTGATCTCAGATGGAGATAAGGAACTTGATAACTGGAGCAAAGGTGACTCTTGCTGTGCTTTAGCAAAGAAACTGGCAGCATCTTCTCTTGTCCTAGAAATTTGTGGAACTTTAAACTTGAGATGAAACTTTAAACTTTAAACTTGAGAGAGATGATTTAGGGTATCTGGTAGAAGAAATGTCTTAACAGCAAAGTGTTCAAGAAGTGACTTGGGTGTTCTTAAAATAAATCAGTTTTATAAAGGAAACAAAGCATAAAAGTTCAGAAAATGTGCAGCCTGATGATGTGATAGAAAAGAAAAACTCGTTTTCTGAGGAGAAATTCAAGCAGGCTGTAGAAATTTGCATAAGCAATGAGGAGCCAAATGTTAATTGCCAAGACAACGGGGAAAATGTCTTCAGGGCATGTCTTCATGGCAGCCCCTCCCATCACAGGCCTGGAGACCTAGGAGGAAAAAATGGTTTCATGGGCCAGGCCCAGGGACCCCATGTTGTTTGTAGCCTAGGGACTTGGTGCCCTGAGTCCCAGCCACTCCTGCTGTGGCTAAAAGGGGCCAAGGTGCAGCTTGGGCTGTGGCTCCAGAGGGTGCAAGCCCCAAGCCTTGGCAGCTTTTATGTGATGTCGAGTCTTCAGGTGCACAGAAGTCAAGAATTGAGATTTGGGAACCTCTGCCTAGTTTTCAGAGGATGTATGGAAATGCCTGGATATTCAGGAAGAGACTTGCCACAGGGAAAGGGCCCTCATGGAGAGCCTCTGCTAGGGCAGTGTGTAAGGGAAATGTGGGGTTGAATCCCCCATACAAAGTCCCCACTGAGTCACTGCCTAGTGGAACTGTGAGAAGGGAGCCACTATCCTCCAGATCCCAGAATGGTAGATCCATCGACAGCTTGCACCATGATCCTTGTAAAAGCCACAGATGCTCAATGCCAACCTGTGAAAGGAGCCAGTAGGGGGTTGTACTCTGCAAAGCCACAGGGATGGAGCTGCCCAAGACCATGGGAACCCACCACTAGCATTGGTGTGACCTGGATGTGAGACATGGAGTCAAAGGAGATCATTTTGGAGCTTTCAGCTTTGACTGCCCTGCTGGATTTCAGACTTGCATGGGGACCGTAGCCCCTTCGTTTTGGCCAATTTCTCCCATTTGGAATGGATGTATTTACCCAATGCCTGTACCTCCATTGTATCTAGGAAGCAACTAACTTGCTTTTGATTTTACAGGCTCATAGTTGGAAGAGACTTGCCTTGTTTCAGATGAAACTTTGAACTTGGACTTTTGGGTTCTTGCTGAAATGAGTTAAGACTCTGGGGGTTTGAAACATGAAAATGCCAGGATAAACCTAATCCCTAAAAAAGACTTTCTAGATCAGAGGTTACAAATGGTTGCTTGGGAGCCAAATTAGGCCCACAGATATATTTTATTTGGCACATATGCTGTTTTGTGTCAAATAAACTCAAATAAAATCATGATCATGCTTGATTGGTTTTGAAGTATGAGGACATGAGATTTAGGAGGGGCTGGGTGGAATGATATGATTTGTCTCTTTGTCCCCACCCAAATATCACCTTGAATTGTAATAATCCCCACATGTCATGGGAGGGACCTTGTGGGAGGTAATTGAATTATAGGGTTGAGTTTTTCCCATGATGTTTTTGTGATAGTGAATAAGTTTCATGAAATCTGATGGCTTTATAAAGGGGAGTTCCCCCACATGTGATGTCTCTTGCCTGCTGCCGTGTAAGATGTGCCTTTCGCCTTCTGCCATGATTGTGAGACCTCCCCAGTCATGTGGAACTGTAAGTCCATTAAAACTCTTTTTCTTTATAAATTACCTAGTCTTGGGTATGTCTTTATTAGCAGCATGAGAACAGACTAGTACAGACACTCTCTTCCCAGTCTGGAAGCCCTTTGGATAGAATATAAGGCAGAAATTACAAGCTCTAGTATTCATGAAGTGAGGCAGGTGGGGAGGCCTGTGCCTTTCTGCTGGATGGCTGCTGTTTTACTCTAGTCATATTTGCCAGGGCCCAATTGTTGAATCAAGAAAAGCCAGAATTCTAGATTTCTATGTGAAATCTCCTAGTTTTGAAATTTTGGCAAATATTAAAAACAGAGAATTAAACAAAACAGCATATGTGTGAAATAAAATATATCTGCTGGCCTAATTTGGCCCCTGGGCACCAGTGAGTTTCTAACTCTGATTTAGAAAGCCTCTTTTAGGGATTAGGTTTATCCTGGCATGTATCAACTCTATCTTCTCTGTACAACTATGGAGGAAAATGTTAATATGGACAATAACCTGGATAGTTGGAGAAAAGAAGCACAGTGATGTGTTTAATCCTCCTAAATCTAGTTATTTGCTATAACTTCCCCAGAACGTTAATTTTACTAAGTTGATTCCCTTATGTCCATGCCTTTTAACTGAATTTTCTTTGTTCATCTTAAAGTTCTATGAAAAGTTGGATTGCTCCAGGAACCAGAAAGGACATAATTACTTAGCTTATTTCTAAAAATAAAATGGAAAAATAGTGTATTTTTTTAAAAATTGGGTCCTTTATACTACAGGGCAAGTCTGAAAAGGATTACAAATACTAAAGGAGAAGACATCTGCATGTTCCAAAGGAAGAAGAGAAGTTTTATAATTTATGCTCTGCTTAGCTTTGATTATTAATCATTTGTTTGTGGTGGGATAATGATTGTTGATACATAAAACCTGATAAACCTTGCAGCAAGGATCAAGTAAAGATGCTGCAATTCCAAAACTTGATGTATATCACGACAGTGGATCTCAAAGTTTACTGTGCATGAGAATCACCTGGCGGGCTTGGCTTGTTAAAACACAGGTTGCTTGGCCCTGTCCCTGGAGTTTCTGATTTAGTAGGTTTGGAGTGAACCCAAGACTTTAAATTTCTAATAAGTTCCCAGTTATTCTGATGCTACTGATTCAGGGACCACCCTTTGAAAACCACTGTTCTAGAAAATCTGCAGGCTTTACTATTTACAGATAACACATCTGCACTATATTATGTTTACATTTACTGAAATTCATCCAGTCTTTTTGCTGATAAATGCTAAAGCTGATATATGTCTTTGGACCACAGTTATGTGAACAGATCTGCTGATTCAAGCAGAAGAGGTTCTGTATTACACATGGCCCGGGTTGTCTGTTCTCTTGGATGCTGCTGTTTCATCTGGGATGGTCTGGTGATGTGTTCTCTAGGTTCTGGCATAGCGACCTTGCAGAGGGAGGACCCAGATCTCCAAGGAAATGTCCTGCACATTGGAGGAAGTAGCCTGCTGGGCAGCACATTTCCTTGGAGGTCTGGGTCCTCCCTCTGCAGGATCACTATTCCAGGTCTCCAGGTTCTAATAATTCCTGTTGCTTCTCTTTGCTGTCCCTGCCCGAGGGTGGTTGCTGCCACCTATAGTAACTATTTGCATGCTATCACAAAGTTCCCTGTTGCTTTTCAGTCCTCTAATATTTGTTTAAACCATTCCCTGTATTAAAGTATCTCTGTTAAAACAGCAACTAATGTTGTTTCTACTTTTTTGACTGCACCCTAAGGAACAGTGATGTCCATCTTATGTGACGTTCAACTGACCTCCATTCTGGAATTTAAAGGCAAATTCTGGAATGGATAAATTCCAGAAAGGGACCCAGGAAGCATATAAACTGCTCTCTTTTTCTGGCTATAGTTTCATGGACTGCTTGAAGCAGAAACATAATCATCTGGGTTACTTGTTAAAAATGCAGATCCCTGGGTCCCAACCCCAGACCTTAAACATTTTAAATAACTTTCTAAGTGAGTTTCCATGATGGGTGCTTCCTAATTTTTTGTTGTTGTTGTTGTTTTTGAGACGGAGTCTTGCTCTGTTGCCCTGGCTGGAGTGCAGTGGCGTGATCTCGGCTCACTGCAACCTCTGCCTCCCGGGTTCACGCCATTCCTCTGCCTCAGCCTCCCGATTAGCTGGGAGTACAGGTGCCCACCACCATGCCCAGCTAATTTTTTGTATTTTTTAATAGAAACAGGGTTTCACCGTGTTAGCCAGGTTCATGGGCACCCCATGTGATTATGATAGGCTGGAACATGAAGCCTTCTGGTGACAGTTTTAGAGCAGAGAAGACTGTAGAAGTGCTTTGGAATAATTCATTCATTTGTGCATTCATTTCTCATGTGCCTACCATGGGCCTAGAACCATTCCAAGCACTGGGCATATTGTAATATACAGGTTAAGTCTAAACAACACTCCCCAGAGTGTGATTGTCTCACTCCACAGGACTCTCCAGATGCATCTTCTTGAGCAATTGAAAAAGTAAAGCTGTGTATTCATTTTAAAGGTCCATGACTATTCTCTTCCCACTGTTTTATGCCAAAGTTTTGACTCTAGCCGTTATAAATATACCTTCCTGGTGACTCCATACTTTATGAATATATCTTTAGCCTTAGAGTTAGGTCTCTTGGCATTTATTTCTTAGAGTAGAGGTTTTCTCTCATTTTAGTAAAATTACTTTAAATTTAAGAAGTACTTACTATGTGCCAGGTGTTATGTTAAATACCTTTCTCTCCAAGAGTTCGTAGTTTATGTAGGAAAAGATTGATTATAAACTAACTATTAAAACACAGCAGAGGTATTCTAGAGGCATGTATGTGGTATCCTGAGAGGATGAGGAGAACTCCATCCTGAAGTCGGTAGTAGAAGGCATCTTCTCTATCGAATGAACATGATTTGAAATAAGACTTCTCTTGAATGATGAGTTATATTGCTTTGTATAAGAACTGCAGAATTGAGCCACAAGGTACCCTCTTATTTCACCCTGCAAGATAGGTTCTAAATTTGATTTCTGTTGTTCTTGCTTTATATGGTGTCAGACTCATTGCTGAGAGGGGAGTGGTGGGGAGGGGAAGAGGGAGGTATTGAAAATGAAGTCGTTCGAGGACAATAACATTGAGTCTTGATCCATGTTTTCTGATTATCCATTATCCTCTTGGTTTCCTTTTGCCTCTTTCTTTTATACATTTACGATAACTTTTAAGCACCATATATAAAAAGGTTAGGTAATAATGATTCTTATTGATAAGATGGCATGTTTTCTTCAAATGTGGTTTCTAGTTAAGTGCTAGGTTCCAAGTTTCTCGTAAACCTTCTAGGTGATTTTTGAAGGGGTGTGCTGCATATTTCATGTGTAGATAAGGAAGAGCTGGAGTAGGCTAGTATCCAAGGAATACATGCATCCTGAAGCAAAGATGTTTCATTCACATGTTTAAACACAATTTTAAGTTACTATATCCTACTTCAAAATATATATTTAAATATAATTTTTTGAAATCACATGGTTGATGTTCAAATTAAGGAAAGTGAAAGAAAAGTTTAATGTTTGATTTATTCACTAAGGAAAACCAGAGAATTTATGCATCAGAAATGTCTTGTGCCACAATATTTGAGTTAGTCGTCCTTTATGAGGATGATACCAGAAAAGGCATGCTATTAGTATCCATTTAAAAAATCTTAAATAATCACATTTTATTAAAGGAGTTTAAGTCCTTATTTTATATTTTAACTATTTATTGCAGTATATATAAACTTGTTTATTGCAATTCACAGATATCATGTTTTGTTACAAATTGAAGGTTTGTGGTAACCTTGCATTGAACAAATCTGTTGGCGTCATTTTCCCAACAGCATGTGATCACTTTGTGTGTCTGTGTCACATTTTGGTAATTCACACAGTATTTCAAACTTTTTCATTTTTTTAAATGGTGATCTGTGATCACAGATGTTTGGTGTTACTGTTGTAATTGTTTTGGGGTAACATGAGCTACACCCATATAAGTTGGTGGGCTTAATCAATAAATGTTGTGTGTGTTCTGAATGCTCCACCAACTGGCTGTTCCCTCATCTCTCTCCCTCTCTATGGGCCTCCCTGTTCCCTGAGACACAGAAAAATTGAAATTAGGCTGTTAATAACTCTACAGCGGCAGCTGTGTGTTCACACAAAGGGAAAAGTCACATATCTCTCACTTTAAATACAAAATTAGAAAGGATAAAGCCTAGTGAGGAAGGCATGTCAAAAACCGAGATAGGCCAAAACCTAGGTCTCTTGTACTAAACAATTAGCTAAGTGGTGGATGCAATTAAAAGTTCTCGAAGGAAATTAAAAGTGCTACTTCAGTGAACACATGAATGCTAAGAAAGCAAAACAGTTTTGTTGCTGATATGGAGAAAGCTTGAGTGGTCTGGATAGAAGATCAAACCAGCCACAACATTCCCTTAAGCCAAAACCTAATCTAGAGCAAGGCCCTAACTCTTCAACTCTATGAAAGCTGAGGAAGGTGAGAAAGTTGCAGAGGAAAAGTTGGAAACTAGCAGAGATTGGTTCATGGGGTTTAAAGAAAGAAGCCATCTCTATAACATACTATAAAAGTGCAAGGTGAAGCAGCAAGTGCTGATAGAGAAGTTGTAGTAAGTTATCTGCAAGATGTACCTAAGATAATTGATAAAGGTGGCTGCATTAAACAACAGATTTTCAGTGTAGATAAGACAGCCTTCTGTTTTAAGAAGATAGGACTTTCATAGCTAGAGAGGAGTAAAAGCCTGGCTTCAAAGGCTCAAAGGACAGGCTGACTCTCCTGCTGGGGGCTAATGCTGCTGATGATTTCAAGTTGCATTCAGTGCTCATTCACCATTCTAAAAAATCTTATGCTCCTTCAGAATTATGCTGTATCTACTCTGTCTGTGCTCTATGAATGGAACAACAAAGCCTGGATTAAGCACATCTATTTACAGTATGTTTTATTGAAGATTTTAAGCCCACAACCTGCTGCTCAGAAAAAAAAGAAAAGATTCCTTTCAAAGTAATCCCATTCATTGACAAGGCACAAGGTCACCCAAGGGCACTGATAATGATGTAAAGGAAATTCATGTTGTTTTAATGCTTGCTAACACAGCATCCATTCTGCAGCCCGCAGATCAAGGAGTAATTCCAACTTCAAAATCTTATTGCCTAGGAAATACATTTTGTCAGGCTATAGCTGCCATAGATAGTGACTTCTCAATGGATCTGGGCAAAGTAAATGGAAAACCTCTGAAAAGGATTCACCATTTGAGATGCCATTGAGAACATTCGTGATTCACGGGAGGAGATCAAAATATCAGCATTAGCAGGAGCTTGGAAGAAATTGATTCCAACCTTCATTGATGACTTTGAGGGCTTCAGTACTTCAGTGGAGACAGTCACTGCAGATGTGGTGAGATAGCAAGAGAGATAGAATTAGAAGTGAAGCCTAAAGATGTGGCTGAATTGCTGCAATCTCATGATAAAACTTGAATAGATGAGCAAAAAATGGGGTTTCTTGAGATGGAATCTACTTCTGGCGAAGATGCTGTGAACATTGTTGAAATGACAACAAAGGATTTAGAATATTATGTAAACTTAGTTGATAAAGGATTTAGAATATTACATAAACTTAGTTGATAAAGCAGCAGTGGGGTTTGAGAAGAGAAGATTGACTCCAATTTTGAAAGAAGTTCTACTGTAGGTAAAATACGATCAAACAGCACCACATGTTGCGAAGAAATCTTTTGTGAGAGTCAATTGAAGCAAACTTTATTGTTACCTTATTTTAAGAAATTGCCACAACCACTCCAACCTTCAACTACTACCTTCAAGTACTACCCTGATCAGTCATCAGTCTTTACTATTGAAGTGAAACTGGCAAAATGATTATGATTCACTGAAGGCTCGGATGATCACTGGCTTTTATTTTTTAGCAATACAGTATTTTAAAATTAAGGTATGTACTTTGTTTTTTTCAGGCATAATGCTATTGCACACTTAGGCTACAGTATACAGTATAAACATAACTTTTATATGCACTGGGAAACCAAAATGTTTGTGTGACCCGAAATATTTGCAGTATTCACTTTTTTGCAGTGGTCTGGAACATAACCTGCAATATCTCCAAGGTATACTTGTGTGTTATAAATATATATATGTATATATATGTCTATACATACATATGTGTTTATACATATGTGTCCACACACATACATATATATGCAAAGTTATCACATATCACAAGTGAACAGCTTGATATATGTTTTTGTTTTCTTTTCAAGATGGAGTCTGGCTCTGTCACCCAGACTGGAGTGCAGTGGCGTGATCTCGGCTCACTGCAAGCTCCGCCTCCTGGGTTCATGCCATTCTGCTGCCTCAATCTCCCGAGTAGCTGGGACTACGGGTGCCTGCCACCACACCCGGCTAATTTTTTGTATTTTTAGTAGAGACGAGGTTTTACCATGTTAGATAGGATGGTCTCGATCTCCTGACCTCATGATCCGCCTGCCTCGGCCTCCCAAAGTGCTGGGATTACAGGCGTGAGCCACTGTACCCGGTCTTGATAAATTTTTAATAGCTGAACTCACTCATCTAACCAGCATTTGGATAAAGGCACAGTTTATCACCAATACCCTAGAAGGCCCTTTATGTTCCTTTAAGTCATACCCCTCCCCTGAGGGTAGGCATTGTCCTCTTCCTAATAGCATAGATTAGTTTTACCTGTGTTATCTTTTGTATATGGAATCATATTATATTTTGTTCAATCACTTTGATTTGGATGTATACATTGACTCATGTCAGTCCATGTTTGAATAAAACTACGAGAAGACATTTTCAAATGATGAAAACATGTTTTTTGAGACACATTTAAGATACATATTCCAATTTCTGCTTCTCAAAAGCTCACAATTCTTTTAGGGCTTTTCTCTAAACTCTAGAGGGTCATAGTCAGTGAGAGAGGAGAGATATGAAAACTAGAATATAAAATATTAATGTTTATGTTACTTACATCTTGAAATAATATTTTGGATATATTGGGTTAAATAAAACATATTATTAAAATTAATTTTATTTGATTCTTTTCACTTTTTAAACTATAGCAACTAGGAAATTAAAGTTACCTTTGAGATTTGCACTATATTTCTGCTAGAAGCATTGATTTAAAGTGTCAGCAGGACTAAGAGAGACTTAGTGAGTTTAACAGTAAAGATTCCAAGTAACATCCTCAATGAGACCATCAAACTTTTTAACTTGCCCCTGAGAAAGGGTTTTGCAAAAGGCAGTATGTCTATAGTTCCCAGATTTGGATGAGATGGAGACTCGCTCGCCTTCCTATGTATTTTGCCACATTTTCAAAACCAAGTTGCTTTATAAATGCGTCAGTTTAATCACCAGTTTCTGCATATGCCATGTTTGTCCTGACTCCTGTCTAGCTTCCTGTGGCTCCTATCAGTAGGAAGGGACTCCTTTATTCTATCTGAACCATCAGGTTGCACGTGTCCCGGACCTCTTCTCTCTGCCCTCTTTTCTAGCTGGAAAGCTAGAATAGGCATGGATTCCAAAAGATTTAATTTGCAAAATTTGTTGCAGATTGATATTTGGTTCTCAGTGTACATTTTCACTTGGAAGCAATGTTTTTGTTTGTTTTTTTATTTTTTTATTTTTTGAGACGGAGTTTCGCTCCTGTTGCCCAGGCTGCAGTACGATGGCATGATTTCGGCTCACTGCAACCTCTGCCTCCCAGGTTCAAGTGATTCTCCTGCCTCAGCCTCCTGAGTAGCTGGGATTACAGGCACCCACCACCATGCCAGGCTAATTTTTGTATTTTTAGTAGAGATAGGGTGTCACCATGTTGTCCAGGCTGGTCTCAAACTTCTGATCTCAAGTGATCTGCCCACCTCGGCCTCCCAAAGTGCTGAGATTACAGGCATGAGCCACTGCACCCAGCAGAAGCAATGTTACGCATTGCGGCTGAGGTCTTTGGCCAGTTGATGAGGCCTATTTTACTCATAATATATCTGAAGTATAGTATTTACATTTCTATTTCACACATGCTAATCAGAGGTGCAGGAGACATAGTAACTCAGTCCTTGTCATAGGGGAGGGGAGGGTGGGTAACTGTACACTGATGATATTCATTATCTGCATAAAAGGGGAAATTGTAATCACTTAAACGTTCAACATGGGTTAAATAGAGAACTGGTGCTCTGGACGTAGAATCCATGAAAATGTTAGGTTAATTATTGTGCTTCCTATTTAGAACATTAAAAAATACATTCTCACCCTCATTCAGCACCTATCACTTACTTAATTAGCATCTATTTACTTTTAGTCAGTTGTATAGGAGAGTAACCCTACCTAAGTTTTTTGTGAGCCATGACTTTCAAATGTACTTGACTTTTTTGCTTTTCACAAATACCCCATCTCTCTCTCTCTGTGTGTGATGGTGGTTACCAGCTGGGAAATGGATGAGAAGGCCACATCCTTAAAGCACTAATTTTTGCTCTGAGTTTCTTTTCTTTTCCTTTTTTTTTTTTTTTTTTTTCCTGAAAGGTTCTACAAAGTACCATACTCTTAGGCTGGTCTTTGCTTTGTGTCACTTTGGGCCCTGGACTCTCAAAATCCTTCTATATTTCTGGGAAAAGAAAATCTGGGGTCGAAAAAACTGTAGACTTTTCCAACTTTGCAACACCACCTGCATTTCTGAAATATTTATTTGCAAACCAGGCAATTCCTTCATGAGTACATTTATTTCTTGTAATTTCTTGTCAATCACAATCAATAACAACTAACACATATTACTAAGTTTCTGTTTTCTAACCCCTTCCCCCTTAGGCCACCAAGTTCATTAAGTACATGGTCTACTTCCCTGTTTACTGCAGGCAACAGTTACCAAAGGTGACAACAGTGACTATCTTTAAAGCTTCTCATATCAGTTTTCTCATTGCCCGCTGCCTGACCACCAGTGTCACCTATTTTAATTTTTTTAAACATCAGCATTTTACAACTGCATATCCATGTCTGCGTCAAAATAGACAAAATTATAACGTTTTGTATTTACTAACCTCAGAGGCTTAACACACAAAGAATTGTTTCTTGATTACACAAAATTCTGTGTTAGGCAGAACACAGAATTCTCCAAGAAACCCTCCAAGAAAGCTTTCTTCATGTGGTGCCATAGGATCGAAATTGCCTCTCTCTTCTGACCCTGGACCTCAACTCATAACTCCCACCCCACATCTAAGGAGGAAGAGAAAGCAGGAGGGTCATGCTGCTTAGGATGTTTCTAAGTTAAGGAGTGACTTACATCCTCTGAGAAAACTGCATACTGTAGAGTGTTTCTCCATATTCTCTCACAGAACACCTCTGACACCAGATGTGCAAGCTTTTCCCTCACCAACACCAGCTGAGTGTCCCACAGTTCAATTCAATTCTGACATTATCTGTCTGGAATTAGTGCAGACCTCACAGCTTAAGGGCTCAGTGTCACAGGACTTTTCTCACTTCAGATGCCAATTGCAAATCCAGGTACTTCTGATTGACCGGCTACATACTGGGGATTCCCATGACCCCTTCCTTGCTTCAGTAATTTGCTAGAATGACTCACAAGACTCAGGGAAACACTTCACTTACATTTACTGGTTAATTATAAAGGATGCAGAGGGCAAAGTATGGATAGGGCAGTAGAGCTTCCAGGCCCTCTCCAGGATGTGCTACCTCGCAGCAACTCCATGGGCTTCTTTGGTGGACCAGAAGCTCATCTAATCGTGTTATTCAAGAGTTTGTATGGAATTTAAGCACATGCCCACCCTTTGCCTTCCTGGAGATTGGGAGGTGGGGCTGAAAGTTCCAACTCTCTAATTACTTGGTCATTCTGGTGACCAGCCCCATTTCGAGGCTATCTAGGGGACCTCACCCTGAGTTACCTCATTAGCATAAACTCAGTGTGCCTACATTTTCCATTTTCCAGGGTTCTGGATGTAATTTAGGTTCAGTCAATTAGAGGTACCTGTGTGAGATTTGGAAAATGGAAATAAAATGAAACCTCATGAGACCAGACTCACATTTCTGTTTCCTTCATGGCAAGGAACAGCCATAGAGGTATTTGATTTTTCTGTAGTAACTGTAGTAGAGGTTCCAGTGTCTTATTCCTGGCTTCATGACTATTGGGAGGCAGAGGATAGAAGATACATTTTGCTGGAATGGATTGTGACAAAGGTGGCGTGGTTCTGTGTCCATTAACTAAAGTGATGATTTCCAATTTCACCTGGAGGCTTCCTGATTTTATAGCATTTTGGTCATGGCAGAGGTATTGGCTTCCTTGGTGGCCTGGTTCTGTCATTCCTGGAAGCTTAGCCTTGAGTCTGTCTTTTCAAGTTTCCCATTTACTTGGCAAGCCATTTTATAACTTCTTATAAAATTCCCTTTCTACTTAAGCTGGCTAGAAAATTTGGGCCTAGTTTTCAGAAGGTTTTATATGATATGTTGGCATCACCTGAATGTGGATATGGACAGTTCTATAACCCTATTTCTGGCTGGCTTTGAAGGACAGCAGTAAAGGGAAGGCCTCCCAGTGGGTTGAACACTGATTATTGTACACACTTGCTCATTTGGCCTGGAGGAAGAGATGTCCTGATTAATGGATGAGGATTAATGGTTTGACTAGACTCTCAAAGACTCGGAAGGAACACAATTGGTAACCTGGTGACAAAGCAATCTGGGGAAGAGATATGTGGATGGATCTTTCCAAGTAGGCAGAACATTAATATATTTGTGTCCTGTATGAATGCTCACCAAAGAGCAGCCTTAGTCAGGGTGAACTCAGTAATCGGGTAGACAAGTACGGTGAACTTCCATTTGGTTCTCCCCAGCCACCTTTGTCCTTGCTCAGTGTGCTCATGGATAAAGTGGCCAGAGAAGCAAGGATAGAGGTTAGGTATGGTCTCAGCAACACAGATTTCCATGCACTAAAGGGAATGCAACTATAGAATAGCAGATTTTCCAGCCGGCAACAGTAGAGAACAACATCTAGCCTTCAATATGGCAGAATTCTCCAGGGACCATCTGGCTATTGGCAGTTTCACTACACTGGACTACTTCAACTGTGGAAGGGGCAGCATTCATTCTCACTTGAATATACATTTACTCTGTGATATGGTTAGGCTTTGTGTCCCCACCCATGTCTCATCTTGAATTGTAATCCCATAATCCCCATATGTAAAGGGTGGGATCAGGTGGAGGTAATTGAATCATGGAGGTGGTTTCCCCCATGCTGTTCTCATGAGAGTGAGTGAGTTCTCATGAGCTTTGATGGTTTTAAAAGCATCTGTAACTTCCCCTGATTGTACTTCTGCTTCCCACCACCTTGTGAAGAAGGTGTCTTGCTTTCCCTTTGCCTTCCCCTATGATTGTAAGGTTCCTTAAGGCCTCCCCAGCCATGCTGAAGTGTTAGTCTATCAAACCTCTTTCTTTTATAAATTACTCAGCCTCAGGAAGTTCTTTATAGCAGTATGAAAATGGACTAATAAAGTAAACTGGTACCAAGGTGGTGGGATTCTGCTGTAAAGATAACTGAAAATGTGGAAGCAACTTTGGAAGTGGATAACAGGCAGAGGTTGGAACAGTTTGGAGGGCTCAGAAGAAGACAGGAAGATGTGAGAAAGTTTGGAACTTCCTGGAGACTTGTTGAATGGTTTTGACCAAAATGCTGATAGTGATATGGACAATAAAGTCCAGGCTGAGGTGGCCTCAGAGGGAGATGAGGAGCTTGTTGGGAACTGGAATAAAGGTGACTCTTGCTATGCTTTAGCAGAGGGACTGGCTCATATTGCCTCTGCCCTAGATCTGTGGAACTTTGAACTTGAGAGAGATGATTTAGGGTTTCTGGCAGAATGAAATTCTAAGCAACAAAATGTTCAAGATTTGACTTGGGTGCTCTTAAAAGCATTCAGTTTTATGTTTTCACAAAGATATGGTTTGGAATTGGAGCTTATGTTTAAAAGGGAAGCAGAATATAAAAGTTCAAAAAATTTGCAGCCTGATGATGCAATAGAAAAGACAAACCCATTTTCTGAGGAGAAATTCAAGCTGGCAGCAGAAATTTGCATAAGTGATCAGGAGCCAAATGTTAATCACCAAGACAATGGAGAAAATATCTCCAGGACATGTCATAGGTCTTTATGGCAGCCCCTCCCATCACAGACCTGGAGACCTACGAGGAAAAAATGGTTTCAAGGGCCTTGCTGCTTTGTGCAGTCTCAGGACTTGGTGCTCTGCATCCCAGCTGTGGCTACAAGGGGCCAAGGTACAGCTCAGGCCATTGCTTCAGAGGATGCAAGCCCCAAGCCTTGGCACTTTACACATGGTGTTGGGCCTGTAGGTGCACAGAAGTCAATAAATGAGGTTTGGAAACCTTTGCCTAGGTTTCAGAAGATGTATGGAAATGCCTGGATATCCAGGCAGAAGTCTGATGCAGAGGTAGAGCCCTCATGGAGAACTGCTAGGGTAGTGCAGAAGGGAAATGTGGGTTAGGAGCTTCCACATAGAGTCCCAACTGGGGCACTGCCTAGTGAAGCTGTGAAAAGAGGGCCATGGTCTTCCAGACCCCAGAATGGTAGATCCACTCACAACTTGCACCAAGTACCTGGAAAAGCCACAGACACCTAGCACTAGCTGTGAAAGCAGAGAAGAGGGGGTCTGTACCCTGCAAAGCCAGAGGCTGAAGGCCATGGGAGCCCACTTATTGCATCAGTGTGCCCTGGATATGAGACATGGAGTCAAAAGAGCTCATTTTGTAACTTTAAGGTTTAATGACTGCCCTATTGGATTCCAGACTTGGTTGGGGCCTGTAGCCCCTTCATCTTGGCCAATTTCTGCCACTTGGAATGGGTATATTTACCCAATGCCTGTGACTCCATTGTATCTGGGAAGTAACTAACTTGCTTTTGATTTTACAGGCTCATAGGCAGAAGGGACTTGCCTTGTTTCAGACCAGACTTTGGACTTAGACTTTTGGGTTAATACTGGAATGAATTAAGACTTTGAGTAACTATTGCGAAGACATGATTGATTTTGAAATGTGAAAGAGACATGAGATTTAGGAGGGGCCATGGGCAGAATGATATGGCTAGGTTTGTGTCTCCACCCAAATCTCATTTTGAATTGCAATTCTCATGATCTCCACATATCAAGGGTAAGACCAGGAGGAGGTAATTGAGTCATGGGGGCAGTTTCCCCTATGCTGTTCTCATGATAGTGAGTGAGTTCTCATGAGATCTGATGGTTTTATAAACATCTGGCTTTTCTCCTGCTTGTGCTCGCTCTGTCCTGCTACCCTGTGAAGAAGTTGCCTGCTTGTCCTTTGCCTTCTGCCATGGTTGTAAGTTTCCCAAGGCCTCCCTAGCAATGCAGAACTGTGAACCAATTAAACCTCTTTTCTTTATAAATTACCCAGTCTTGGGTATTTCTTCACAACAGCATGAGAATGGACTAATACATTCTGGATACAGATTTACCTTTCCTACTCCTGCCCAAATGACTCTCTGTGGACTTTCAGAATGCCTTATTCATCATCGTAGTATTTGACACAATATTACTTCTGACCACTGGACTCACTTTATTGCCAGTAAAGTGCAGCAATGAGTTCCTGCTCATGCAATTCACTGGCCTTAGAAAATTCCCAACACCCTGAAGCAGTTGGCCAGATAGAATGGTAGAGTGGCCTTAAGAAGATTCAGTTACCATGCCAGTTGGGTGGGAACACCTTATGTGGCTGCTATAAAGCAGCACCTAATCTATATGGTGTTTTCTCTCCATAACCAGGATTTATATATCCAGGAGATCAAGCATTGGAAATAAGAGTAGCTCCACTTACTATTAACCTTAGAGTTTTACTAGTGAAAATTTTGCTTCCCATCTCAGTGACTTTGTATTCTGCTAACATAGAAGACTTAGTTCCCAAAGGAGGAAGATTTCCTCCAGGGGATACACCCATGGTTCCCTTAAACTGGGAGTTGAATTTGCCCTCTGTTCACTTGGGCTCCTCATACCATCAAATGAATAAGCAGTGGCTGGGGGAGTAGGGAGGATGCTATACTGACTGGAGTGATTGATTCTGGCTTGTTGAGGGTTGCTACTAAACCATACAGCAAGGAGAAATATGCCTGAGCTGAGATGTCTGCTGAGGAAAAAGGAATATGGAATGGATAATGGAAGAAGAAAAGTATAAATATCAGCTAAGACCATACGACTAGTTGCAATAAAAGCATCATAATATTATGAGTGTTTCTTTCTTATTTTGATATGAACACACACATAAACAAATTCTTTTCTTGCCCTCCTCCATTTCCCTACCACCTGTCCTCATACCTCTCTCTTTTGGAGACAGGATCTCACTTTGTTGCCCAGGCTGAAGTGCAGTGGCACAGTCATGGCTTGACCTCCTGGGCTCAAGCAGTCCTCCCACCTCAGCCTCCCAAGTAGCTGGGACCATAGGCACATCTCCCTGTGTTGCCCAGGCTGGTCTTGAACTCCTAGGCTCAAGTGACCCTTCTGCCTCAGCCTCCTAAGGTGCTGGGATTACAAGAGTGAACCTGTGTCTGGCCTAACCTTGTATCTTACTAAGTTATGGAATATCAAAGGGGGAAGTATGACTCAAGTAGAAAAGGAATGAGCATCACCAAATGACAGATAAAGGGGCTTCAAATATTTCTGATACAAACAGGGTCAGTGTTTCAGGTTGGAGGAGAGTTGTATGATGTCAGGTAGAGGCATGACATTGTTATTATTTTTATTTGGGACGTAAGTATAGTTAAAAGAGGTACGTAGAGGTACGTAGAAAAGGGGCAGACTGCAATGCCTTTGTTATGTGTTGACTAAGCTGGAACTATGTTTCCCAGAATTTATTTCCTGTATGGGTTTTGGTAGGATAAAGCTGGGGCTGGCTATGAAAGAAATTTGTAAGATTTGGAAGGTGGATGTGTAGTAGCAGGTATTATACTCTGAAGCCTGGTGGAGGGTACAAGGCACCTGCTGCTCCTCCACACGAGGCAGCCACTGGGCCCAAATTCTTCTAGCTCCTGTCAGACTTCTTACTTCAGTTTCTCTGAATCTTAGGTCAGTGTGTTTACAGCATTGTGGTGAAGTGTGCCAGCACTTTCTGCACATCCCCATTGAGATTGGGGATGCTGAGAGACAGATACAGGTTACAGTTTGTCTTTCTGGGTTCCCCTACTTCACTCACCTTTTCTTTGTTGTCCAGTCCACAGATTTATAACTTCAGGTGGCCTGCACCAGACCCACAGGGCAGTAACAGTCTTCCACTGAATTCTTTAGCAGGTTTTACAATTGCGTAAGGTCAGTCACTTTAATAATTCCCTTATTCCATATCACTCATACTGGCATTGCTTTTCTGCTAAAACCTGGACTAAAATAAATGAATTCTGGTTTTTTTGAACCAAACTCTGACCAATAAAACTTAAAAGGTAATGGTCTATCTTTCTAGTTCATTTAATAGACAGAGTTAAAAGTTCATTCTGGGCTTATTCTTCACTACCAAACACATATTTTCTAATCACTTATTACTAATTCATATATGCATCCAACCATTGTTTGCCAGATATTGTGTGAGTCCAACAATGAATAGGGTTGGTTCCTGCCTTCAAAAGCTAATGGAAAAAGACAAAAACAAAGACAAAAACAGATATGGTAAATGTGACTTTTATTGCCACTGTTCCACTAAACTACTCATTCAAGGTTACTGAAGATTGACTATTGAAGGTCCTCTAAGTGCCAAATCTAGTAACTAGTTGTTTATTCTTATCCCATTTAACATCTCCAGAAGCAATGAGCATTGAGCATTGCTAACTATTGTCTAGAAAGTTAGCTCTCTAAGAGCAGGGTTCTTTTTTGTCTTGTTTTCTGCTGTGTCCCCAGCACACAAAATAATACCTGGCATGCAGAGGAGGAGTTGATACTTGTTGAATAAGGCTGGGCATGGTGGCTTATGCCTGTAATCCTAGCACTTCAGGAGACCGAGGCAGGCAGATCACTTGAGGTCAGGAGTTTGAGAACAGCCCATCTCTGCTAAAAATACAGAAATTAGCCAGATGTGGTGGCCTGTGCCTGTGATCCCAGCTTCTTAGGAGGCTGGGGCATGAGAATCACTTGGACCTGGGAGGTGGAGGTTGCAGTGAGCTGAGTTTGTATCACTGCACCACAGCCTCGGTGACAGTGAGACCCTGTTTTTTCAAAAAATATTGTTGAATAAATGATTGAATACATTTGCTTGTTCTTAAGATTTGCTCTTTCATTGGTTTTTGAGATATTGTAGTCTTCATGTATTTCTTTTACTAATTTCTCCCCTCTATTTTCCTTGACCTTTCCTTGATAAATTGAAGCCTTCCTCAATATTCAATCTCTGCTTACTTACTTCTTTTATATTACATTTATTGATTAAATAAATATTTAATGATTACTTAATCTGCATTAGGAATTATGCTGGTTACTTGTGACCCAACAGTGAACAGGTCAAGTGTGCTTCTCTGATTTCATCCAGTTGCCTTCAGACAGTGCTATCTCCATGAAGGTGACTTCCAGAATTTCAGCTACCTCCTGGAACTTTTAAAAAATAGAAACCCTGTGCTCAAATTCAACATTTCCATTACAGAACTTGACATCATTCACCAAACTATTCTTACATATAGGCACCAGCACCTGGTGTTCATTCTTCTGACTCCACATCTCTTGAGCCTACATCTGAGGCTCTCCATCTTCTGTCCCTAAATCTCCTGGTCTACATTTATCCATTCATTTTACTATTTTCCACCCTTCCTGGACTTGCAGACATTTCTTGACACTTTATTTTGCTAAGAGCCAATGCTCCTTCCTCAGTCTGGAATGTCCTTCATTCTTCATGTTTTTTTCCAATGGAAATCCTCTTTATCTGTCCAAGTTCAGCCAATCACTACTCAAGAAATGCTCACATTAACCCAGTAGGAATAAATCACTTTTCCCCACTTCAATTGCACTTTTTTCTGTCTTTCATTCAAGTAATTATTAACTTATTTTCCTCCCCTAATAGATAGTTGACTTCTTAAAGAGTTTTATTTTTATGGCTCTGACAGTAGCGTCTAACATAATAGTAACTGACCATGGTAGGTACTCAATAAATATTTAGTAAAAAATATACAGGGGCAAGAATGAAGCACTTTACCAAGGGAGAAGGCTGAATATGAAAGTAAGGTAGGAAGAGAATCCACCAGTGGGACCAAGCACAGTACTTAGAACCTGGGACTGTCAGAGGCAGACTGTCAAGGTCAGATGGGCACAGGCAGGGATTTTGAAGAGGGTTGCTTGAGGAAGGGAGTGGAATTCAGCTGTAGAAGGTTTGAAACACTTTTGACCCCAGAGGTCATTCTCATGCTGGAATTCATGGAAACTCCTCTCAGTTTTTGAGAGACTCTCCTCTTGACCCGTCCCAGCATCAGGCAGATCTGTATTCTTTCTCTCTTTGTTTCTATACCATGCTAGAGCATCTCTGGCATACATGAAAAGGTTCTGACTGGTGGGGGGATTATAAAAGCTGGAAGGACGTATTTGTTGCCCGAATTTCTCTGTCTCTAGAATATCTTTCTGTGTCTTCTCTGTAAATAAACACGTCTTCCAAGTAGAAGTTAGAAATCTCAAGTGTTATTATCTTATAAGGTATGAGGGTTATGCATTTGGCTGAATCTTATATCTCCATGTTCACACACACACACACACACACACACCACACAAAAGTCTTGAGGAGATGAACATGTCTCATTGTGTTCTGTCACATCCATTGCAAAGGGAACTTGCCAAAGCTGTTCATTCATAACTCTGACTCAGTGAGGAGTGGCTTTCTTGGGCTTGTATACATGATCAGGCCTCTTTGATCTGGTGGCTCTGTTATTTTGAAAAATTTTTATTTTTTCCAAAACAGACAGAAAAATGCAGTTTACTTTTTAGAGCAGAGATAGTGGCAAGGCAAGTCATTTATGAGTTATTGCAAAATACCACAAGGAACAGCAGCCCAGGAAGGAAAGGGCAACTTGGGCAACATGTTGACAACTATCTGGACGAATTAGAAAAGTGTGTTCCAGCAAGAGTTGGGATTAACAACAAATAAAACCACATCCTCTGCAGAAAATATTAAACTTGGGACTAGATTATATTTTATGTCTTTGTCCAGACATCAGGATTTTAGTGCTTGTGACAAGAATGATTTTGGTGAAATGTTTTGTGATGGAAGATATATTATGATGATGATGACTGTTCATTATGCTCATACATTTTAATTTGGGATTATTAGCACTAGGTACTCTTTGCAAAAACGGGATGATTTTTACTGGATTTATTGTAAGGTGCATTCTGTGGCCATCTTTTTTTGAAAATAATAAATTGTGGATAAAATTATGTATAGCAAGACAGCTTGTGTTTCTCTCACCATTTCAAGAGTTCCAGTGGCATTGCTCTCAGTATATTAGATATGTTAGAGGCTTGATTTTTTATGTGGGCTATTCTGTTTTTGTCCAGAGTCTGTGGATATAATCTACTTAGATTTTGGGGGTCTGCTGTCTCTGGTCACTCCAATTCTGGGTCTGACATCATACACATGTGTATGATTTGCACTGAGGTGCTGCTTCTCTTTTGGTCTGCTCTTTACCAACAGGCAGTAATCCTCAGTTGCCAGAGTCAGTCCTAACTGGAATCCATCTGGCTCTCTGCAGCCCAGTACCCTTCCCTAGAAATACTGAGCAATCAACACTTTATGTTTTTTCACCCCTAATCTATGATTTCTCACTTAGATCATGTTTACGGTTCCTAATGGCTTTTCTAGAAGAGATTAATTGTATTTTGCAAAGAAGTGGGAAGAGCTAATTCAGTTGATGTGTTTATCTATTTCATAATATTTCTAAAGATCTTTTTTTTTTTTTTTTTTTTTTTTTTTTTGAGACGGAGTCTCGCTCTGTCGCCCAGGCTGGAGTGCAGTGGCCGGATCTCAGCTCACTGCAAGCTCCGCCTCCCGGGTTCACACCATTCTCCTGCCTCAGCCTCCCGAGCAGCTGGGATTACAGGCGCCCGCCACCTTGCCCGGCTAGTTTTTTTTTTTTTTTGTATTTTTTAGTAGAGACGGGGTTTCACTGGGTTAGCCAGGATGGTCTCGATCTCCTGACCTCATGATCCGCCCGTGCACAAACATCACTCTAGTCATTAACTAATGGTCAGTGTCATCTTTGTTTTAGTGAGGGAGACCAGAAGCCTGAAGACATGATCGTCTTACCTCATGACCCGGCCTAGCCACTTAGCCTGTGGAAGGGTCAGGGTTCCTGTCTTTTAGGTCTTGTTACTTCAGTCATTAACCTTGTACCCTCCACAATCTCTTTCAGCTCATTCTCCACAAGCAGTAGCCGGGTAACAAACATTACAAGGACTTAGACATAGAAAATGTTCCAAAAATCGTAACTTTGTTACATCTTACTCTTTCAGGAAAACAAAAAACAAAAAACAAAAAACTTTCCAACTTAGCATCTGGACCTAAAAAGGAACCACCTAATTAGAACAAGGTTTCTTAAAAGCAGAAAAAGTATTTCTTATTTACTTTAGGTTTCTGTAATTTCAAACTTGGGCATTTTGTATAAAATGCTTGAAAAAAGAAATAGCCAATATAAGAAGTATGCTAAAAGTTGAACAGTAATTAGCCCCTCTGTTGAAAAGGAAAATGAAGGAAGCATTGAGGTTTGATTGTGCAAGACACTGTCAGGAGAGAAGGAGAAAAGAGAAATAAGGTAGAAACTCACTTTTGCATGTTTTTTTTTTATTTTAAACCCCCATTTTTTGCAGAAGCCAAGATTAGTGGTAGGCAGGGCTCGTCTGTATATCTTGGGAAGATTTTAATAAGGATCGCCTTTGCCTGTGTACACCTCCAACTGTGAGAAATACAGAAGATTCACTGGGGACACAGTGATCTGCTCTTTACCAACAGGCAGTTGTGTCCCCAGTGAATCTTCTGTTCCTTGTGATTTCAGTGAAATCCAGGGGTCCCTTTGGTGTCTACTCTATCCTCTCACACTTACCTGCACTCTCAGATCACTTTGTCTGGCAGCGTCACGTCTGCCGAAGTATGAGAGTACTATCTGAGCTCACAGACTCGGAACAAAAGGTGAAACAGAGAGTGTGCTCATGAAAGAGTTTTGAACAATCAATTTCATCCCTAACGTGCACGTGTACTTGCTTAGTTCATGAATAAAACCAATTTTACCTCATTTTAAAAATGATTAATTCATCTACATAATAGTAGAAAACCCTTTGCCATGTGCCAATGAAAAGTAACTTACCTTTTCTCTTCAATTTCCTCAACTATAAAAAAGGGATTTGACAGGTTTCCTTCCATCACTGAAATATATGAGTCTATTTTTATTTTGTTACTAACTGAAGCAAATAATCGTATTTTCTCTTGTAAATGGGAAGGGTGATTCTGCTATTTATCTGGGTGGTCTTGCAAGTTATACAATGTCAAGCACTGAGCTATTGGTGTGGAGTTTGCTTCTAAGCCAGTCACTCTGCCTTTTATTTTTTATTTTTTGTAGTTACTCGTTCTCTATGAACTATACTAATACTTAAAAGATGTTAGAGGAAGTCATGAGATGTTCATAGAATTCTGCATGACTTACAGAGCAAGTGCTGAATAAGTATAAGGTTTGATTATTCCTAGTAGCAGTTGCCTGCAAATCTGGTCCATGCTTTTGATGGTAATTGTTTTTCTTTTTTTTTAAATAAGTTCTACCATCTTTATAATTTTTAAGTATATAGTTCAGTGGGCAATCTCTTTTGGTGAGAAATAACAGAATGAGTTATTTTTCAAAGCATATTTTCTAAACTGAGAGGTTGAAGGGAGTGATAATTTGGTTCCTTGAAGGATAAAATCTGAACCCTCCCTCATGACTGGCAAGGCCCTACTGGACCTGGTTCATGTTGATAGGTCTGATGTCACCTCCTACCATGCATCTGTCTACATGCCAGCCAGCTTGCCTTCTTCCTGTCCCTTGGGTGCTCCAGATGCTTCCTACATTAGGGCCTGAGCACTTTCTTTTGCTTTTGAATGGAATGCCCTGTCCCTGGATTTCCATGGCTGCCTCTTTCTTGTCATTTGACATTCTGCTTATTGTTACCTCCTAAATGAGGGCTTCAGTGGCTACCTAATTAAAGCTAAACTAAAAAATTAAAACTAGCCCCCATCTCCACCCCACCTCCAGTCCAGTCAATTGTCTACCCTATCGCCTGGTTGTATTCCATTAATGCTAGGTAAAATGATCTTGTCCGTTTATTTGTCTTATTGTTTCTTGTCTGTCTACCTCTTGTAGAATGTAAATTCCTTGAGTGCACAAACTTTGTTTTGGTGACCACTGCATTCAACAACTGTTTACTTAGTGGATAAATAAATGATTACTCTCTGCCAGTGCTGTCGAAGTGAACTGATGATGTTCTCCCATTTGCACTATTCAATATGGCAGCCCCTAGTCACATGTGCCTATTGAACACTTGAAATGGGCTACTGTACTAAAAACTGAAGTTGAAGTTTTATTTAATTTTAATTAATTTAATTTTTAATCATCACATGTGGCTAGTGGCTACTGCATTGGACCTCAAAGCTGTGTTTGGCCTATGGTACTTAGTAACTGAATCGATCAATAGCAAGATATCAATAGTGATGTCAATAGCAACAGCAGCAGCGACTTTTGGAGTGTCCTTCCTCTTTCATGATATTTTCTCTTTTTCTCTCTCAGTGGGATCAGTGAAGTAGAAAATTTTCATCCAACCAGACTATAAAATGCCATCTTTTGAAATGTTTTTAGCATCCTTCAATGTGAGCTGTAGAGGAAATTTAATTAATTGTCCTATGCTTTTCTGGGCTGCTAAAATGCATCTTTATCATATACCTTTTTTTCTGCTAATAACCTGTTAGTTGTGAGGAATTACATATCTAGTAGTTTCTTAAGAGGTAGGATGTTAAACGGCTTTCAACTAAAAGTTTAAAAAGTATATGCATCTTTTCAGAGGAAGACATTCACTATTATGTAGCACTCTTACTACAAGCTGTAATTTATTCAGAGGAAGCAAGGAGAACCAACATTCCCATTCATAGTTAAATCAGGACAAAGCTCTTTTGTAAAGAAACTGTTTATGTACCTTCAACACTTTAAGGCATCATTTGGGGCGTATTACCTTACAGGTGATTTACATTTTCTGTTTAGTATCACTTCTTTTCCTTAGTCTGTGAAAGGAGGCTGAATGGAGAATTTTTTCCAGGTTTGCAGCGTTCTGCTGCTTAAGCCTGTAGAAATACTCCATGTATTTGGAAGTGTGCTTCTAGGGGAATAACAGTTTTTAGATTGCTGACTTGTCCATCGTTTATCATCATTATATGGTGTCTGTCAACAGAAAACCATTTCTCAGAATTCCACGAGGAGTCGTTCCATATAGAAGTATGGAGTCTTGTGACAAGAAAAAGGCATTGCAATGAAAAGTAATAAGAAAAGGGGTGGAGGGATAAACAGAAGCTTTTAGAGCTAATTCATGGCTGGCGTCATCTCCATTAGCATTGGGACTGTTTGACATTGAGTTCAGAGAACACGACCAGGGCTGGTTTCCATCTGTCATGGTGATTAATGGGAGTATTGTTAGGTAATAATAGTTTAATAACATAGCTGGAGCCAAAGAGGCACACCAAAAGTGTGTATGTAATTCTAAAACCAAGAGGAACACAAGAGCCAGGAAATTGGGGTCCTGTTCTCAGCTCTACCACTTAGAAAAGGGCAGCCAGTAAGAAATTTTCCCCTAAGTTGAAAATGGGTAAGAGTCTACCAATGGGGTAAAAGGGTTATTTCAGCTCTTAGGATAGATGGCCATCTTGGTGATTTTAATGTACTTGTATCTCACGAATCGAAAAAGTTTGTTAAACTATAACTCTTCTGAGACATGCGAGTAATGGCAGCCAATGAATCAGACAGGGAAATAGACAATTCTTTATGTGAATAGGCTGGATTCAAGGATTCAATTCTTCCAAATAATGTCCAGATTGCATTATGTGATTGGTCCCACACTTGACTCAGTGGCTATCCATCATTAATGTGAAACCTAAATGAAGTTTTCTTGCTCTTCTGGGGCTGCAAGAGGCAAAATCTGGTCCACCTGTAACAACACATTGAGGGCAAATAATGAAGTTGCCCTTTCCCTCAGATGGCAGCAACCGTTGGTGGGCCACAGAGCCAACATGACCCATACGAACGCAGAACCTAAACCATATGGGCTTTTACTCTACAATGGTGGAGCTTTTAAAGTGAGAAATCACCTTTCTTTCTTCTTTTTTCTTTTCTGAGACAGAGTCTTGCTCTGTTGCCCAGGCTGGAGTGCAGTGACATGATCTCAGCTCACTGCAACCTCTGCCTCCCAGGTTCAAGCAATTCTCCTTCCTCAGCTTCCTGAGTAGCTGGGATTACAGGCACCCACCACCACACGTGGCTAATTATTGTGTTTTTAGTAGAGACGGGGTTTCACCATGTTGGCCAGGCTGGTCTCAAACTCCTGACCTCAGGTGATCCACCCACCTTGGCCTCCTGAAGTGCTGGGATTACAGGCGTGAGCCACTGCACCCAGCCAAAAAATCACTTTTCTTACAGAAAAATGGGCAAAGTGAGTCTATTTATATATTGGCTTTCCTCCCTGTCAAGCCAAGAACCACCAGACCTAACGAGATGCAATCCAGTTTTTACTCAGAAAATTTCCCCCAAATGGATCTAAGCATGAATGGAAAAAGGTTTCAGGAAGTAAGAGTGGGTTTGTGTGAGAGGGGAGGACGGAACCTGGCCAAATGCCCTCTGGACCAAGTGGCATGTGTTGACCCTATTGACTATTGCTCCTTGTTTAGTCTTTCATGGTATCATGGTAGCTTGAACTCCTGTGGGAGACAGAGGCCAAAATACACTAAGGCTAACAAAGGATGATTGAAAGTAAACTGCAATCCAAGAGAAGAAATAAGAGGGCTTTATTTTTTGTTGCAGTTGTAGTTGTTGTTGTCTTTTTTTTTCCTCAGTGGTTTAAACTATATTCCTTTTCCCCAGTGATTTCAACTAAATTTCTTTTCCTGCTTTCAAATGGATGTTCTGGGGGCTGAGAAAATTAGGACAAAAATTCAGGGTTCTCAGATCAGGTAAAGGATTTTATTATATATTTGCAGAAAGGGTAGATGCTCTTCATCTCCTATGCCTGAGCAAAAGCAAATGGCTGTCTGAAGGCAATCAGGGATAATTGCTATCAATTACAATCAGGGGGAGGTGATGCTGGGTGTCTAGCCTGTAAGTTTCTATTTAAATCTGGTCTCCGTTGGGATGTGTTTACACTATACAAGGTTCAATGCAGGATTTGATTTTAGTGGGAGCACAAGGTTTTGCATTTGCTTTTTCTTCCCTAGGGCAAGTCAAGGAGAGGAGTTCTGATAAGAATGAATCAGGGTCAAGGATATTGATTGGCCCACAGTACAGGCTGTGGAGCTTTGGTGTAATTGGAGAATGAGTTGAGGGTCTGAACTTGTGTTGGTTTTGTTTTAGACTTTTCCTTCCTAAAGAGGCCTTGTGGAAGGAAGTTAGACAAGTCCTAGGCCCCACAGGCAAATTCTTGCTTTCCCTTCATTTCCCTTAGCACATTTCCTTGGACTAAGCTTTGGTTGTCATCAGAGTGATAAGATGAAGAGGAGACTTCAGTGTAGGCTGGGGCAATAGAGGGGTAAGAGGCCACTTAATCTTTCTCTGGCCTTGACATAAGTGGAACTATCATGGGCTTTGGTGCAAAGTCTCTGGGTAATAAATGTGAATTTTCTTGGTCTTCCTTTCTGAACATGCATTCCTCTCAGAAACATTGAAGGGATGACTGAGCTAAAGGACCATGGATCCCCAGCTATTATTCAATTTTTAACTTAAGATATTATTTGTAAAGTAAACACTTCCAATATCTATTTTGATGCTGCTTCTATTTCTCAAGTAAACTGCCACATATTCTTGACTTCAAGCTGAACAGGCATGGATGGATCTATCTGTGATCTGAGTTACAGAAACCATGAGAGAATAAAATGACATTCTCATAGTAGTCAAGTCAAAGGATAGATTTGTCTCCTTTTCCCTCTCTTTTGTTAATTTACTATAAATCAGTGCAGTCAGCTTGCTGTAGTGCAGTGAGCACCAGCTTGGAAGTCAGATGCTGTGCTCAAGCTTTTGGTCCTCCTTCACCAGAGTGCATAGCCATCCAAGTCCTCTCATCTATAAAAGAAAAAAGTTGAAGGTTGAAGTGGAGAATCACCAAGTTCCCTTTCAACAACACCATGCCGACACAACAAAGCAGACAACCGAGGCAATTCCAAAAGAAAATTTATGTCCAAAGACTTGTTTGCTTGAAATGTAAACATCAAGGCATAAAAATAACTCTAGCAGTTTAGTTTTAAAAGTTAATTTTGAGTTCCTTATTAATTAAGTAATTAGAAAACTGTTCTAACTGCTGTTAGTTGAGGCAAAGACACTTTCAGAGTTTGTGTGTGTGTTTTATTTAAAATGGCTATATGATTAATTCTTGACTTAATTTCAAAAACAAAGATTTTAACATTCACAGAACTATTATATACTTTACAAGATTTAATCATCTGTTTAATATCCATGTTATCTCCCAAAGACATAGTTGGTTACTCTCCACATCAAGTACCTATTCATTTGTGTTCATCTCCCCAGCTCCTTGTCTTTCTTGATGACCGAGTCTTAGTACTGTTATCTTCTATTCAGTTCCCTGAGGCCTCTCAGAGGGGTTAGGTGTAGAATGTGCTAACAAGACTATGGGTTTGATCTCCACACAGGTCACCTGTTTTGCCCTGTTCTTTGGCCATAGCTTATGCCTTTTCTCTACCAGTTACTCACAAATAAGCCCAGGAGAATTTGCATGGAGTTTCACAAATCCATCACCTCTGTGGGAAACAACAGTTTAAAGCGGGCTTTATTCTTATGATAATGGGTCAGTAATAATGAGATGATTGTTGTCAGGCTAAGAAAATATGAGAGTCTGCCAGAAGAAACCATTTTGACACCCCCACAGTGTATTAGTCTGTTTTCACAGTGCTATAAAGATACTACCCAAGACTGAGTAATTAATAAAGAAAAGAGGTTTAATTGACTCGCGGTTCTGCAGGACTGGGGAGGCCTCAGGAAACTTACAATCATGGTAGAAGGCAAAGGGGAAGCAAGGCACCTTCTTCACAAGGCAGTAGGAAGGAAAGAAGAGCCCAGGGGAAACTGCCATTTATAAAACCATCGGATTTCATGAGAACTCACTCACTATCTGGAGAATAGTATGGGGGAAACTGCCAATGATCCAATCACCTCCCACCAGATCCCTCCCTTGACATGTGGGGATTATGGGGATTAAAATTTGAGTTGAGATTTGGGTGGGGACACAGCCAAACCATATCACCCAGTGACAGTCACACGCAGAACGCTGGAAAAGAGAATCAAATGAGACAGCCCCTCTCAGTTCTGTTGCCTGGTGTGGTTCCTTCTAGGTGATGGACATGGGACATGCTTCATGGCTGGTTTCTGAACTGACAATGACTGAGTCTCATATTCTCTAACAGAGCAGTATGCTAGCTATCTGGGGTGGCAACAACAGAAAAGAGGCCCCAAATATAACCTCTACTTTACCGTGATGATTCATTATTGTGCTTTATACGACTGCAATGTCTTGACTGAAGAAAGTTCTCTCTTGTTTGTATGTGGTGATTAGTTGCATGGTATACTGTGAAACTGAGTTTTAAAGTTTCCATAGTTATATTCCTTTCTGGGCAGGAATTTCCTCAAACTTTCTATCTAAAAATTTCCAGTGAGAAATTGTTAGAAGACATCCGGGAAAGACACAATTATTTGTCACGGAAGAGGATTCTTGTATTTAACCATTAAATTTCTTTCCTCGAGAAAGAAAAGTACTGTGCCAGAATTGGAGAAAATGGTCAAGTACTTTTAAAGCTGCGAAAGTTTGGATGTGAGTAATTGGAAAAAGCTGCCCTTCCCCCATTTTTGTATATTGATTTTTGATTTTAGGCTGGCCAGTGTTTGATTTTAGGCTGGCCAGTTTTCCCTAGGTCAAATTGCCCTCCATTAAAGCAATTTTAAATGAAGCAGAGAACTGAGGTAATAATTTCATCTTTATCAGAAACTTTTTTTCTTTTTTTTTTTTTTTTGAGATTTAAGTTAGAATCTTATCCTTCTAAAGCCCAGTGACTTCATATGCAAAGGGTATATTAATTAAGTATAGAAATTAATTCTGCATGAGCATTTTGCTAAGAATTTTCCAGACTCCACATTTTCATCATTTTTGTTGTTGATTTTGCACCTTAATTGCTGTTATGCAAAATAGCGATATATCATAAAACATGCAATGTATATAACCTGGCTGAGAAAAAGTGCTTTTTAGGAAGTTATTATGAGGAAAGCTTTTACACTGTGTTTGTTTTTGCTTTTTTGAAGAGAAAAAGAACAAAACCAACAACAAAAATCTCAAAACATGGCCTGGCCACCATGGAGCACAGTTAAGATCCGCGGAGATTCTGGGCCGCACCTTTCTACTGTTGAAAGTCTTTTATCACCTGGCTAGGAATTAGGCAGCTTTTAAATTTGGCAGGTCTCTGGGTTCCATTAAGAACTCATTTAAATCCTTTTTCAGTTGAGCCTGAATTTTAACTACCCCTTGTGGGTTTCAATTAGGATTGTTATAGAATTAGGTGAGGATGGAAATTAGATTGAGGTAAAGAAACAACCGAAAAGATACTATGTTAGAAAATGTATCATTCATATATCTAGATTTTACCATAGTCATCAAACCATGAATAACGTAGAAATGAATTATTAACCTGATAAAACATGTCAGGCAGATGATGAAATTACTGCATACTTTGGAAACCTGTAGTAACAATAAAAGCACGTATAGTTTTATGGCTCTGAAACAAATTGCCTGCGTCACCTGCAGCAGGTTTAGTTGAAATAACTAAACGAATTAGATAAGAAATAATGAATGAAAATAAATATAAAGGTCTAGGTCAGGTGAAGAAAAGCTGTATATAAAATCTGTATGTTATATTTGTATTAAGGTCTTGTTTTAAGGTATGTGAGAAAGGAAATTGCAAATTAAGTCTGGTGCTACGTATACTAAGGGCCCAAGTTTTAAAACTGTACAGTATTGTTTGGCATAAAACATTCTCTTTCTCCCAGCCCCCTCTTCTTTCTCCCCAACACACAACAAATACTGTTTATCTCCTTGGAGTGAGTGAATGCAAAATCAGACCCTGGTTGACCCTGTTTTCAGAAAAATAATGACTAATAAAGTGTAGTTAACTTCTCTGGCAAAACAATAATTAAAAAATCATGTAGTAAAATGGGTTTTTTCATTCATTTTGTGTTCGGTTATATGAATTTTAACACATTTTTGGATTCGGGTTGCAACTACCACAATCAGGTTATGGAACAGTTCCGTCACCCTTAAAAACTCCCCTGGTACTTTTTCCCTGAAGTCACATTCTTCCTCCATCTGGAAGAATGCTTTTTGAATTTTGAATTTTTGAGTGGAGATGTGTGTGTCATTGAGACACGTCCCTAACTTGACATGTTCAAAACACAACACTTTCAAACGATTGTAAAAGTGTATTATCTCTTTCACTCTCATTTTGGCATTTGTTCACATGTTAAATGCTCCTCCCTGAGAGTGCTATACAATTGACAAATTCCTCAAAACTAAATGGGAGTGAATTGAGTATGATCATCTGACCCAAAGGCAGGGCATGCAGAAAAGTTACTGGAGTAGTGTTGCAAATTATAATTCAAGGGATTAAGCTGCTAGGAACTAGTAATAGTCAAGCGAAGGGTTTATGATTTGGGATAGGTAGGACTTAAACCCAGGGAACAGAATGGGAAATGGATATTCCAGGCTGAGGAACTGCCTGAGCAAAGCATACAGGTGGGAAAGTGTGAGTGAGATCTGGCTGAACACAGCAAGTAGCTCTGCATGGCTAATATGAAAGATCTATGGAAGGTGATAGTGGAAAAGAAACCCAAAGGTATACCAGAGTATGAGTTTTCTCTAATTGATAGTGGGAGATCATTGACTTCTTTCTGAGCAGGTAGGAGATTTGATATGAAATGTGATTCCAGAAAAATAATTGTGTAGGACAAACCCCTCTTTGGGGACAAGAATATGTGAGACATCCAGAAAAGGATCCCAATGACATCACAACTTTTCTTTAGCTGCTCCTCAGCGAATTTGAGCCAGCTTGGTATCAGAACCTTCTGCATGTGTGTTATGCTTGGGTATGGAGATGCATGAAGATTAGATTTCATGTTGGTCTGAAAATATCCTTTGGTTACCTGTATTAAGTTTAGGATTAAAGAACCCTTCCAGTCGTGTTAAAGAGAAATACCAGGTGGTATTTTTCTGATTATCAGAGTCAAGAGTCTAATGTCAAAAGGGGGAAAAACCCAGATCAGCAGCATTTCTTTTATTTTTTATAATTTCAACCTTTATTTTAGATTCAGGGGTACATGTACAGGTTTGTTACATGGGTTTATTGTGGGATGCTGAGGTTTGGGGTACAAATCATCCCATCACATAAGTAGAAGGATGGAAACCCTGTGGGTAGTTTTTTAGCCCTTGCCCTCCTCCCTCTGCTCTCCCTTTTTGAGTCCCCAGTGTCTACTGTTGCCATCTTTATTGTCCAAGTGTATCCATTGTTTAGCTCCCACTTATGAGTGAGAGCGTGTGGTATTTGGTTTTCTGTTCCTGCATTAATTTGCTTAGGATAATGGCCTCCAACTGCATTCTTGTTGCTGGAAAGGACATGATTTCATTATTTTTTATGATTGTGCAGGATTCTATGGTGTATATGTACCACATTTTCTTTACCCAATTATTTGCTGATGGGAACCTAGGTTGATTCCATGTCTTTGCTATGGTGAATAGAGCAGCACTTAGAGACATTATCTTACAAGACTTATTCTTGTCTGAGTGAGCTGTACATCATACATATAAGAAAATAATAGCAAACCTATACCTCAGATCTGCAGGAACTCATTCATACAAAAGCATGCAAGTGCATATGCTATATATGAGGTATACATATTTTCCAGAAGCCCAGTTGTGGGTTAGGCTACACTTTAGAAAACTGTGACAGTCATCTCCTGGAACCTCAGCCTAAGTTATCCTGGTTAGGCCATTCAGCAATCATCTTCTCAGTAACCAGAGAATGTCTCATCATTATTAAGGTCTTTTTGGACATTGATCCTTTTTTGATGACTTTCTTACCATGTATTCTTTCTTCCTCAATTTCCTGCTAGCTTCCAGGTTCCTGATCCAGTCTCTTGAATCCTGCCTCAGTTGGCCTCCTGCATAATCTGCCTGGCTCATTCCTGCCCACCCAGCCCATAACTTCCACTGGATCCTTACTCTTGCCTGTGTCTGGCCTCTGATGGACTTACCTAGTGTTGACTCATGACCTATTTCTGATGTTACCCAAATGAGGCATATTACTACTGAGGATATCTAGTCTGATTTATTGCAGATCACTGACTACACTTTGAGCAGTGGATTAAAGTTCCATCTTCCACCACTGTTGTACTTTTTATTGCAGTAATATCAAATTGTTTTCAGGCCTCCATGCCCCACTGTCTCCAAAAGAAGCATGTGACACCAGGATGTTTCATAACTGCTTTAATCAAATGGCATGAAGGGTTGGTTTGGGGCACATTTTGTTCAGAGAAGAGTTCTGTTTTGTTTTGTTTTGTTTTGTTTGAGATAGGGTCTTGCTCTGTTGACCAGCCTGGAGTGCAGTGGTGCCATCATAGCTCAATGCAACTTTGGTGTCCTGGGCTCAAATGATCCTCCCACCTCAGTCTCCCAAGTAGTTAGGACTATAGGCATGCACCACTATGCCTGGCTATTTTTTTTTTTTTTTTTGGTAGAGATGAGGTTTCACTGTGTCACCCAGGCTAGAGAAGAGTTTAAAAAATTCTGGTTTAAGGCCAGGCACAATGACTCCCACCTGTAATCGCAGCACTTTGAGAGGCTGAGGCAGGTGAATCACTTGAGGTCAGGAGTTTGAGACCAGCCTGGCCAAAATGGTGAAACCTTGTCTCTACTAAAAATACAAAAATTAGCCAGGTGTGGTGGTGCATGCCTGTAATCCCAATAGTAGCTGGGCAGGAGGGAGGCTGAGGCAGGAGAATCACTTGAACCTGGGAGACGGAGGTTGCAGTGAGCTGAGATCATGCCACTGTACTCGAGCCTGGGCAACAGAGCAAGACTCCATTTCAAATAAATAAATACATACATAGAATGAGATAAAATAAAATTCTAATTTAGTTCCAGATTAATAATCAGGAAACTAGATTTGGTTCTGCTTTAGATAGATTCAAGAGAGCTTAGAAAAGAGCCTTGGTTCAAAATTGGGTTAAAAAATGCATTTAGTTCTAGGGCCAGGAAATGAGAATTGTTTCTTTTAGTTTTAGATTCATGATATTTTTTGGGTTTTGCGTGGATTAAAAAGACATAGACAAGATGAATATGCAGGCTGTAGTGACTAGGTGATGTGTCACCTGAGGGGCCGTGCAAGAGTAGGAGTAAAATTTATTTTCTAAATGATCGACTGTGGCACTGTGTAATATAAATGCTCCACAAGATTACAGTCCTGTATCCAAAGCACAGGGAGGACAGAGAAGATGCTAACACATGTGGCATGATGCCACAAACAACCATTCCCCTTTGGGCCAAAGAAGATCGTTGATCTTTGTTGTCCCACAGAGGGGAAACTGATTTCAAGAAATCTGTGGAACATGTGTTCTGCTCATGTCTCTGAGGACTGCCAAGAGTGGTGTCTTGCTTAGGAAAACACTGAGACCTGGGTGTTAGGGTCAAATTGACCTCTTGAAAAGACTACTACCTTCTTCTGTGTGACCTTAAAACTGTCTCTTAAGAACATTTGAAGCTCCCTCAACCCCAGACACATCCCTCATAGCGTGGTATAATTAAGGAGGCTTTTTCCCCCTTTCAGAGCAAAATGACTGTTTTGAAGATCTCCTGAATAGCTGAAGGAGAACGTTGTCACTTTGGTTATTCTTTCCACAGACTGAGCACTTCCAGGGATATTCTGCAAATGTGGGGGTAGGAGGAAAGCAGAGCTTTTTGCAATTGGATTTCTCCATGTCCCTGGGACACAGAGGACATCTTTACTCACTGAGCGTGTGAGTCTGCTCAACCTTCGTCGCTAGCCCTGCTAGCATGTGTCAACCATGCAGTGAGATTATAGGGACTGGCAAAACAAAGGAAGGCTCTCCCAGGAGGGGAGGAGGTGGGAGTTAGTAAAGATGCATGTCTTATACCGCGGCAGATAATGGGACTGCCTCTGCATGCTGTGTCATTACAGCTTTGCACTGAGACAGCTCAGTCCACTTCTACACACCTGCCCCTTCTAAGGCAGAGGGAGGGAGAGGACCAGCATGCAGAACTGCACTTGCCCAGCGTCAGGTCTGTGCTCCTCCCCTCTCAATGAAGCCCCATTCGCCAAGTCAGGCACTGGCTTTCTTCACTGCACTGAGTAAAGGGCTCCACAATCACCCTGTCATTCAATCCCTTACAGTGGGCTCTGCTATTATCCTCATCCTGTGGGTTGGGAAACTGATGCTTAGAGGTGTTAATAACCTTCTCCAGGTCACAGAGATAACATATGTGAAGCCCAAATTCAAGTCCAGGTCAAATTTTTGGTTAGAGAACCTTAGCTTGTATCCACTAGAATTATAGGATTAAATTTCCCTATACCTGAAATTGCAATGAAGTGAAGTCGTTACTCTGATGACTAAAGTGCCCTTCAATTAAAAAAAAATTGGCTTGCTGTTTGTGGCCTTTCATTTATCCCTCCAGATTAGGGACTTGAGGATTAGGTAAACTAATTCTTTCAAGTCTGACTGTTTCCTCCTCATCTCTTTGTCCTACCTTCCTCCATAGCACTTTCTTGGCAGCATTTAGGTCTCTGTTCCTTTTGCCTCTCCTGACAGCCTATAGCTTCAGTGGGCGCTGAAAATACACTGGCTTGTACTGCTGCTTCAGGGCTCTTGCAGGAGGTGCTATGTGGTATGGAGAAAGATAGATTAGAGCCGGGTAAGGAGAAGCCAGTGTGCCCAGTTGGAGGTGGGGCTGCAGTGTTAAGCACAATGGTCAGGGTAGGCCTCCTGGGGACCATGATATTTGAAGAAAGATTGGAAGAGCTGTGTATGTGTGTGTGTGTGTGTGAGAGAGAGATGTGATGTGTCTTAGCACCAAACTAATCGTGAACTCCTCGACAGAGGTCCTGTTTTATATTACTTGGCATTCCGTATGCTGTGTTCATAGTAGTCACCCAGATTTATTGATTAACCTTAGTGCATGTGCAATTTAGTAAATTGCTACCAGGAATGCATTAGGTATGAGTGAATAGTGAGATGATTTATTTTCTTTGAAGAGCCTCTCTCTCTTTTAAAAAATAACAGTCTTGTTCTTGTTTCCTGTTGCCATAATGGCAATATATGCTTACTGTAGAAAATCATGGAAACCCTGCAAACAGAAGGAAGAAAATAAAAATCACTCACAATTCCAGCTTTCAGTATAATCACTGCCATGCATTTTGGTGTATTTTCTCTCTTTACACACACACACACACACACACACACACGTATATATTTGTTAAAAAATAGGATCATACTCAGTAATATTTAAAATGTTGAATGACCTGTGTATCAGAGGCACTGATCCACTGTAACCCTTTAGTGGTTGGATGGTGGGGATGGTCGAGGGACCCTTGAGGATGGGCCACTGCAGCAGGAGGACACTATTCACTAGTACTAGGCCAGGTTGGCCATACCAGCACATCTGGACTGACCGCCAGCCCTGAGGGTATGCAGTTTTGTACCTTACTTCTTTTCATCTAACAAAACACAATCACAGTATGATTACAAATCTCATAACTAAAATTTGTAATTTTAAAAATACCTTTATCATAGATGTTAACTTTCATCGTGGCACTATAAGTATCAACTAAAAAATATCTAAATGCTTTTAATGCCTTTTATCTTGGGCAAAGCAACCCAACAGATCCTACCTTTCCACTGTTCCCCAGATCCTAGCTGGCTCAAGAGTCTTCTTGCCTCTGCTGCAGCAGTTACTTGGCTTGGTGTGTAGACGTCTGACTGCCATGAAGTTTAGAGAGGAAAAGATGACAAGAGCAAAGTAAACAGACATGAAAGGCCATGGATCTTGGTTGATGCCAACAGATGCCATGTCGTGAAGATGCTCTGAAGGAAAGGTGGTGACAGGGTCTCCTCACTCTCCTGGGTCTTTCTGACTGGTGACTGTCTCCTCACTGCTGCTGCTACCAGGGCCCAGTTTGTTGCCTGAAGCCAAAAGCTGAAAGCTCACATAATCTTTTGAAGAGTACTACATAAGTAAAGTGAGTTCTCATAATGAAGAATAGCTGAGTAAACAATGCCACACCATGTGGCTATATGCATTTCTTAAGATTAAAAACATTTGCAGTCATAGAAACAGACATGGGATAGGAAACGCAAGTCTATTTTATTATGTGGGTTTTGAAATTAAACCAATTGTTTAGAATAAAGGCGCTGAAGTTCTGTAGATTAAAAGAATGAATTAAATTTATTTATTCAACAAATATTTATTGATCATCCACAACATGCCAGACAGTGAGCCAGGTGCCAAAGACAAGCATGGGTCATAGAGCTTTCATGGTGCTTCTGGGGAAGTTTATTAAACGGAGACAGAGCAGTGATTATGCTTTTCTGTATTTCATGAACATGAATAAGAGTACATAGTTGTTTCTCAGTGAAATGTTGATTTTCTTTATTTTAGGACTTCAGCTGCTTCTATATAAGAGAAACTTTAATTTTAACCCCAGAAGTTCATTCCAGTGTGTTTTCATGAACTTATCACAGCTATATCACAGACATTGCAACATATTTCTGTGCTTCAGATCCTCCAAGAGGGGCCACTTTTGATGTGATGAGACACTTAGGGTTGGAAGGCTGCTTAGGAAATTGATGCAAAGACATGTGTGTTATCATATGTGGAGAGAGAATAAAATGACATCTTGAGAGAGGTGCACATATGCCAGGTTAGCCATGTCCCACCCCACAGGGTGAAGAGCTTGAGGAACCAAGGGAGATGCTCAACCAGAGCCCATGTCTGCTTCCAGACCATATTCTGAGCACCCAGAACTTCAGATTCCCTGGCCCAGGGTCTCCAAATCCATGATCAGTGCCTGTGAGGTCTGTAGGTTTGCCGTTTTGAGTGTTGACTGCTATCACTATGTGCTGGTGATACAAGCATACAAGGCCCCCTCCAAGTAGGATGCAGATGGGAAAAGGGAAGGTGGCTGGACCACCACTGATGTTAGCTATGGGCCTGCATGTAGCTATGGAAATTTTCTCATTGGTTAAAAAAAATGATAAAGCAAGGTGATGCATGTGTGTGTGTGTGTGTGTGTGTGTGTGTGTGTGTTTAATCTTTTCAAACTTTCCCATTACTTCTTAGAGTTACCCTCTGACAATTTAGATGAAAGGGAGGTGACATTTCATTAAATAGAGGATTCTGTTTATTAATGTATCCTCTACAGTTAAAGAATTCTTCTGGAGAAAAACTAAAGTTGAGCATTTTATTTTGTGCATCATTGTGTTCTTTGAAGCAATGGATTACATCTTAATCCTGCACACATTCTTAAGATGAAGACTCCATCTGGGAGGACTAACCTTCCACAGAAACGTCTGGGTTACACATGTCCATCCAGTTCTTTGCCAAGTGCTTAATGGAGCACGCAATTGTTGGTGAGATATACTGAGGTCTTCTGGGAAAACCTAAAAGAGAATCAGGGGACTCAGAGCAGCCTGGCGTGCACATCATTTGGGTCCAGCTTCGATCGTTCAAGCCATTTGCTTTAAATAATCACAAGTAGATACTCTTCTCTTTATGCTGTTTCTATTTTTAATTACATTAAGTTTGAAATAATGGAGGTTATTTTACTCTGTCAGTTTTACAGTTTTCCTTTGGGTTCATTTCTGTCATTGAAGTTAAAACTAAATAAAAGTTCCAGAATCCTTCAATCAAGAATCTAATGATTCTGTCCTCACGCTGCTCTGGAAAATGCAGGAAATGCACTTCCAGTAAATATTTCTTCCTAAGCCTTATGGAGTCCTGCAGCCATAATTCATGACAAACTATCTCTTGCGTTGGGACTGGTTGCAGACTCATGAACTGGCAGAGCTGACAGGTATCTGAGAGTTCATATGGTGTCATCGCCTCATTTCACAGGTGAGGCATGAGGATTCAGAGAGGGGAAATGCTTGTCCAAGGTCACAGAGCAAGTATAAAGCGAGCTGGGACCCAGGACTCTATGATGTACTTTTCCATCTTCAGTTCATGCCACTGCAATGAATGATCAGTCAGTTCAAATTGTTTCATTGTTGCTTTTTGGTTTTGGCCTGAGAAACCCAAACAAAACCTCAACACCCTGCCCATCCTCTAAATTTCTGTGCTTATAACAAACCATTTTGAGTAAATTAGGAGTTCTTGGCTTGTTCCAGCCTTATACCTACACTGTCAATTCTTGTTATTTGTAGTAGTTATGTTCTGTAAGGTTGCCATAAATATCATTGCTTCTAGAGGAAACAGTTAGGTTCCGGTGAGCCTCTGGTCACAACATTTTCATTAAGCAAACAATACATAACCTTGCTTATATGTGTCTTTGCTTAAAGACACCTTATTTAATATATGTTGTTGATTCGTTAACATTTAACTCATGGCCAACATCACTGTAACTCATGCCAGAATTAGCCTTATCTAGCACATGCATTTTCTCTGTAAAGCACATCACAGCACAGCCTTCTTGTGCTTAGGAACACCAGACAGCACTTCAGCACTGTGCCTAGGGGCTGTTTTACACAGCGAAGTCACCAACAAGCACAGACATGTGAAAAGCTTGGCATTGCATAGACTGTGAAGACGAGATGTGTTTATAGCATGAGAGCTGAAAGAAGAAGGCAGAGCGTTGGCTTGTCCCACCTCAGCTGGGAATGTGCACATCAGGGACTCAGTTTTTTGGCCACTCCATGCCTACCTATGAGTGACCAAAAATGCTGCGAGTGTTGATTTTGGGTGTTACAAATACATTTTTAGTTGGTGAATTTGCATATACAGACTTTGTGAATAATGAGGATCAACTGTACACACAAGCTTGCACACATCACCACACATTATAATTTCATCCATTAATTTTTAGGTTTCATTTCTGGTTCCATGTGGAGCACTTTCAACCCGACATTGGTGGTGCAGTTATGCTGGGAGCCTTTACACGGGCTTCCTAAAAGTCATTCTTCTAAGTGCACCTAGTTTCTAATAGTTGTGTTGCTGAAAGACCCCGTACAGTAGAGCCAGGCTCCATCTTCCTAATCCCAGAACTTCACAGAGTGGGAATCCTCTCTTGGAACCACTATCCACACTCTTCTCCTTCCGATTATGCCAACTTGTTGTGGGTGAAGAGGTGGGTCTGCATACAATCTTGTCCCAAGGAGACTGCTTCATATCTGCTTTTGCCCCCAGAGTTCTGTTCTCAGCCCTCTTCTTACTTGAGCCTCACTTAGGAGTGCTTGTTAGTCCCATGCCTGACCCTAGCCAGGCCCATGACTCCCAAATCCTTACCTCTGGTAAGACCTTTCTTCTGCTCTACAGATCTCCCTCTCCAGTTTCCTCCTTGACGTTTCTACCAGAAAGACCCACTGGGACCTCAATATGTCCCAAAGAATTCTCATTGCCTCCAGCCCCATTCCAAACCCTGCTCCTTCTCTTCTGCTGGAGGCCTTGGCACCTTGGGCCATTGCTAACCACTCACACAAGCTTGAATTTTGAGCATCATTCTTAATTGCTCCTTCTCCTTTACTCCCAGCTTTTGCTATCTTGTGAAGTTCCACAGGGTCGGCCTTTGTGCTCTTGCTCCCATATGCCTATGCCTCTCAAGTGTCAGTTACATGGCTCTATTCCAGTTCTTATTGAGTGTGGCTGTCAGTCTTGCATGCCTCTGAGCCACTCTCCACAGTGCTCCCAGAAGGATCTCCTAGGAACACAAATATGACCATATAACTCTCCTTCTTTATATCTTTCAGTAACTTCCCATTGACTGCTGGATACAATTTCAATTTAATAAAGGCCTTTTATAATATGACTCCTGCTTCCTCTCCTGTTGCATCTTCTATCACCACCCATACACCAGCTACATTCTTTGAAATTCTTAAAACACCCCATGCCCTTCCTGCCTGCTTGCCTTTCTGTGTGCTCTACTCTGCCTGCAATCCTGTTCCTGCACCCATTCGCCTTGTGAGCTCCTGCTCACTATTCAACAAGTGGCTCAAGGTTTGCCTCTTCTGTGAAGCCTTCCTTGACACCTACACTGTAGTCAGTTCTCCTGCCTTTGAGCTTCTAGAGACCTTTGAGCAAACATAAATTATATCACTCTATTTTGGAATTTTAAAATAATGGATCTAGTTTTGGACATGTGTTTTAGATGCTTGAGGCACATCCATGAAGAAATACTCAGTAGGCAATCCCACAGAGTCAGGGTATGTAACTCCTATGACATAAAGAAAATCCAACAAATCTTAAGACTTTATGGCACCCTAGTAGCTATTATTTCAAATTTGCAGTAGACATCCCTCTTTCTTCCTCTTCCTGCTTATTAGTTATTTTCATTCATGTGGCTACACTCATATCTGAGCCACATTGAATTAATTTGACTAATACATTTCATGAGTTACATTGTCAAATACCCTTTCCCTAGTTCAGAGTTACAATTACTTTTGAGAGAGTATTGCTGATTTCATGCCTCCTTTTCCCTATTACACATTTAAATTATCCCTGTTTTTCTCCATGAAGTTTCCAGACACAGCTATGAGAAAGCTGTTCTTGGTCTCATTAACTCCTTTGAGAGGACAACGATGCTTAGTGGGCACCAGGGGACTATTGTTGGAGTCTGGGCCCAGGGGTCCCAACCAAAGGGTAGAATAGGCATTTCTGAGCTAATTATTCAAGACCACAACATTGTACCCCTACCAATGATCTTCCATTGGAAGACTCAAACTGTGCTGGTTGTATTTTGTCTGACTTTATCTCCATTTCCTGGTGCAAACTGTCCTTCCTCTTGCTCTTTTGTTGTTGATTTCCTTCCTTCTCTGAGCCTCAAATTGTGCTGTAAAGCTTGTCACATAATAGAGGCTGAAAAAAAGATCTGTTGAACTAAATTGGAATGAATTTTTAAGCTATGCAAAGGCTAGTTCTTCACAATGGCAAATTCTTACTTTGTGTTCTCTACCCTATAAGACTTCTTTCTCATGTAAATATGCCTATAGAAAAATTCCTTGGAAATGGTATTTATCCTTTACTTTTGTGTTTGAGCTTGTGATTGAAGGGGGTTGAAGAGAACCTGTAGGTTCCTTGGCCACTTGCTGTGGTCTCTGACATTGTAGGTATCCTATGCTTATCGGAAGGCTCACTCTTCTGACCAGACTTGATTTGTAACAGGAAGCTCATTCCCCAGAGCCAAACAGCACTTGCTCCAAAGATGTCTACAGGGAAATTCAGATTCAAATCAATCATTCTCCCAAAGTCTTTTCTTTCCAAAATATTCTACATGTTAGAACAGTGATTTAGTCCATGTTGATGTGACCCTTGACACTTCTATATGGTTGATATTCTTTCTCCAGGATGTCACATTGTGCTTAGACATTCTCAGTTTGTGAAAAATTATGAGGTTCATGACCCCCCTGAGAAGCCCACCTTGGAAATGAAGATGTCTATTGAGAGAGAAAATGGTCTCATATTTCAGGTAATGCAAAAAATTGTATTCATTTGTAGTCAGGGCATGGAAAAATTTCTGTAAATCATTCAAACTTTTCATCTTACACTTTTAATCCTGATTTATACTTTTATTACTAAAATATCCCTTAGTCCATCTAAATATTAACTTTGTTCTATAAGAAAGAAGTAACAGTTATAACCACAAGGAATAAAATAATTCTTTTTGGGTCTCTCTTTTCATACATTGTCTATTTTGTCAGTACCTGTCTTTCTAAAATTCTGTTTAATCTGCTGAATGGTTCCCTTGTCTTTCAACTTACTATTACTCTCTCATGTCTTTTTCTCCATATTTTAGGCAATATTTGAAAAATTCCTATAATCAATCATTCTCTGATTCCTTTAGTTAGTTCTATTCAGTCAGCAAAATTTCAAAGTGCAGTGAAATTAAAAATTACAAGCACTGCCAAATTCCAAACCTACTGACCTAGCCAAATGGACTTGAGAAAATGTTATCCAATATAAACTTTAATTTTTTCCTATTGGTTAAAAATTCTTTCCAAGGGATGTCAGAAAGTAATAAAGAGGGAAACATTTTTAGGTCTAACTAATTAATATTTTAGACAAATTAAAATTCTTATGGAGACTCCACTGTTTATTTAAACAAAGAAGCAGAAAAATAAATGTCACAGGACCTATATATGAGGCATTTTAAGTCTATTCCTTCAAAACCATCCTTATTTAGTTTTTCCAGCCAAAATGAGAAAACATTCTCAGCTTGTGAGTTTATAGGTTAAGTTGAAGTGAAAGGATTTTACCTTCTTTGTTGTACTGATTGATCCTAAATGCTAGTCTTAGGCTGAACACTCAACAAGACAATTCTGACCACTCAAGGAGGATAGTTGGGGTTCACTAGAGTTCTTCCGTGTTCAAATCACATGTTTGCTTTTAAGCGCTGTTACATTTTCATCAGGCGTGTGTTGGCTTCTTTCTGCTAAGATCAATCACCTCATTCCTCTGTGTATTTGTAAAGCAAATTAAATGCATTTTTTTCCCCCAAACCAATGCTGGCATCACCATTTAATGAACTGGAATAAAGAGCTGTGGATTATAGGTTGCCAATAACTTTCTTCAAGCAGTCTAGCTGATTATATGGAAAGCCAGGAGCAAGGTATATTGGGAGAAAGAAAGAATAAAGAGTTTAAAATTTGGTTAGGAGGAAAAGAGAAATACATGAAAATATAGCTAGCTAACATGGCATATGATAAGGGCCAAATTAGCCTTGCATTGTTCTCAGTTTATTTACATTGGACTGGGGAAGCCTCATCAATGAGTGTGGTTTTGAAATAACTCTGATTTGAAACAAATGAGACATTTTAGTAGAATTCTGAATTGTTTAAAAAATATTTGGCCTAACTCCTGGGAGACAGATTATATATTTTTCAAATGTTGTTCTCAAACGCACAGTCTATTATATCTTATTAGTAAATATTAGATGAAAGTTTGGAAGGGATAATGATGAATCAGCCTTTGGGTTTAGTTTACTCATGTGTCAAATGTGGTTAGCAACTATATGATTTACACCATCTCTCTTACTCTTAGCTCCCTGAGTTTAATATGGAGCTGTAGTTAAGAGAGGAAAGCAAAATTAAGGGGATCTCCAAAATAATATTAGATTTAAAAATCCATTTTGTCTTTTGGGTAAAAGCAAGCAAACAAAAAGGACTAGAAACATTAAGTTATTGAAAACCATATTTGTACTAATAATTCTATCATATAAATTAAATATGATTAAAAGTCAGGTTGAATTTCCTTGTTTCTATGGTCTCAAACAGAGTGGACTGGGGAGTTCCACATCTCTGTCTTTTCTAAGCCAATCTTGATATAGTTAATTGCAATGACGTCTTTTGTTCCAATAAACTGCAGCTAATAGAGACACAGCCTCTTTTGACCAATAAGTTTGAAGTGTAATGCCAAGAGCAAGAGACATGATTTGTTAGGGGTAAATCAGTCGAGTAATGACATTTCATTAAAAAGATAATGCTAGTCCAGAAATCCTGAGATAATGGAAGCAATTGCCGAGAAGGCTTATTTTCCCTTCTTTTAGCTTAATTAATCAGAAAAGGAGAATCAAGTCTGGACTGAGGACTACAGTTCATAGTAAGAGGAAGAATCTTATTTTTCCATCTTTAATTTCTATGATTGGGCAAATCTAAATTAAAAACACCGAGAACTTTCAAAATGTTCATCATGTATTTTTAAGCAAATAATAGCTCAATATAGTACACTATGTACAGATAAAAGAAAGAGGATAGCTTAACACCAGCTTTATGAAATTTACTGACTCTAAGTACAGAATGAGCCAGGTCAGGTTTCAAGTTTTTCTTAAATGTCAATATTCTAAAAAAGAAAGCTGATTCTTGGGGAGTCTAAGGAAATAAATGATTCTTCAAGCATTAGCATATTTTATGACTAAAATCATAGGCAACTTGTTCCTCACAACATGAAACTAATTTTACATGTGTCTACTTAATGAAATATGATTTTTGGAAGCAATATTATTTATTTCCCTGTATCCCATGAAGCCAAATCTCTCCTCAAATCAATCTCTTTCTTTCTCTCCTTTTTAGTATAACAGACATTTCTTGTTTTTCCTACTGGGGCCTGGGTAGTTAAAAAATTTGATTATCCACTCAAAATTTCCAAGGTACCTATTTTCTTATGGGAAGTGATAAATAGATGTCATAAAATGCAATGCTAATGTCATGAGACATTAAAACCAATAAGCATCCAGAACTTTAATCTCTAACTGAATAATGCTTCCATCAAAGTAGTCACCTTTGGAGACGAGATGCTTGGATGAGCATGCCCCTGCACTAAACAGTGTTGGAACTTTTCTTTTGGAAAGAACTTGGGAGTAAGGAATGGGCAATGTCAAAAATTATTTCTAAGATTGTGTCGACGAACTATCTTTTGTATGAGAAGACATGTTACCCAGCATAATCACCCACATGCAGACTTGACTTCTTTACCAGTCAGGGTTCAAGCAAGAAATATATTGCTCACTTACATAATGTGTGTGCATGTGTGTGTGTGTGTGTATTTAATTGAGGACCTTTTAACAAAGGTCTATTTATAAAAGATGTGCAAAAGATAATGGGAAACCAACAAGGGATGGGGGAGCCTTTACTTTTCCTAGGTTTGTATAGGATAAAAGGAGGGAGATGCTATTGGCATGTTGAGTCAGATGTAGGTGAGAGTTTTCCCACTGCACCTGGGGACTACAGAGGAGGAAGGCAGCCACACCTCTGAGCTCACTCTCCTCTTTACCTTCAAAATTCTGATGGTGCTGCCTTTTGTCCATCCTTGATGGAAAACTGGAGAGCCAGCGAGCCCCCTTCCTTCAGCCCATACAGATCAATCTCCTGGGACACAGAGCAGAGTAGAGAAGCATGGAGAGTGATCTGGAGGGGCGAATGGAGAATACCCAGCACAGCCATTCCTGGCTCACCTGTTCACAGTGATCCTCATCACTCCACCCACTGTCAGGAGGACAGATGTAGCTGTGGAAGGCAGTTCTAAGAGAAGCATCCCTTACATAAACGGAAAATGGAAACTCACTGGAATAAACATGCAGCCAACAGGGGAAATGAGTATGTTTTAGTTCATTCATTATAATTCAGCCATATTTCTTTACCTTATTCCTTTACAGCCATGTCTTAACTTTTGACAGGAACATATGTGAATGGCTTTTAATAAATTCAAACTAAGACATTTTCATCGTTCTTTAGGTGAAACATATTTTTTTTTTTTTTGGTGAAGACTTTTAATAGAGAATGGAAAACTACAAAATGACAAATCAAAAGTGTGTGTTTGGTGTGTGTGTGCAGTTATCTCCATAAATTAACTATGCACATGAGTGAAATAGAATCTTGAAAATTTCACCTGGATTTGGGAATTGGAGATTAAAAACAAAAATTTTGGACATCTGTAATAATCCAAATCTGCCTGCTCTTGACAGTTTTTATTTCCTTGAACTAGTTTCAGTGCCTTGGCAGGTTCAGTGATGTTTTATTTTTGCTGGAAAATAGGAGCATGGGCAGCAGTCATGACTGCCAGGGACAGAAAAGACAAATTATCCTGAGTGTGATCTGGAAAACATTGAGAGCACTGTTGTACAAGCCTTGATTTGCTGGACAGGGGTATGGATTACCTAATAGGGCTTCTACTTCTCTGGCACGATTAGGCTATCTTTCATCCAAATTAAGAGATTGAACATTTTTCCTATGAAAATCAGTTGAATTTTTGGTCTTGGTAATTCATCAGTTATGGTGCACAGTTACTGTCTCTGTCTGTTGAATAATAGTGGTTCAGAGGTCCTAAGTGGGATACTAGGAGAAAGTGTTTATTGTATATTCTCTTGGGTAATTGAGACAGAATAAAGTGTGATATCAAAACTGGTTTTTGTCCCTAAGAAAACTCGAGGTACAGATGGATTCAGTGGTAACTTCTAGCAAATATTTAAGGGAGCGATGCCAATCTTATGCAAATTCTTTCAGAAAATAGAGGAGAAAATGTGTCCCAACTTGCCTTAAGAGCCAACATAGCCCTGATGCCAAAACCTGTCAAAGATATCACCAAAAAAAAAAAAAGAAAAGAAAAGAAAGGAAAATTGCAGACCAATATTTCTCATGAACATAGGTACCAGATTCTCAATGAAATATCAACAAATTAAATCAATAGCACGTAAAAGAATATTACATAATAACAACGTGGAAGTTATCCCAGAAATGCAAGATTGATTTAATATTTAAAAATCAATCAGTGTAATTTACCATATTAACAAAATAAAGGAGAAAATTCAAATGATCATTTCATAAATGCAAATTTGTCTTTATGTGCTTTTCTTTACATATATGTGAATTTATGATAAAGCATTGCCCTTTAAAAACTGTGTCTCACTTTTTTTAATAAAAAAGGAAAACAAAAATAAAGACAAACTCTATAGTTTAAAACTCTGTTTAAAGATTAGGTTAGTTTCTTTATAAGTAAAGATTATACTTAATTTTTTATAAAAGGCAGAAAGAGTGAAATTTATAAAAATCCTAATTGCCCACATGGTAGGGGTCAGATTTGACCTCAACTGGATCAGGAATGGATCTGTCGTCCATATTGTATACACCCACAGAATGCATTTTTCCTTTGCTGCACATCCACATTCAGCCTGCAGTAGGTGAGCTCCCACATCTGTCCAAGTCAAGGTGATGGGGCCTGAGGGCCTCTTTGGATGTGGCTGTTGTCAACCTAAAAAGAGATGGGAAAGGTGTCCAAATCAGGGGTGCAGCTCAATGGAAAGCAACTCCCCACTTCCTTCCCTCCCTCCTCTCTCCAGCCGTTCATCAGTGTAATAAATAGCTGAGGATCTACCCTGTGAAAGGCACAAGAGAAAAGAAGCTGCTGCCCTCCTGGAATGTATATTCTAAAAGTCTTACTCATAGCAATAATAATATGCTTATCTTTCTCTTATGTATCAGAAACCCAAGGAGTAAATGTGGTGGTAGTTTTTGGTCTACCACAGGTTAGATGGCTCATGAATGAGTTTTTGTTTATTTCATTTCCGGCCAAAGACTATCTGCTTTCTTATCTTCCTTCCCCTTTCTCATTTCTGTATAGTACTCTACCTGTTTTAAGAGTTGGTCCTACCTTTCTTCTTGATCCACTTGATCTCAAAGCAACCTTTCTAGAACATTGTTTTCTCCATCACAAGGCAGTTGTTTCCAGATGGTAAAGCCTGATCATTTAAGAACTCTTGATGGAGACATTTTGTGAATAGGTGAATAGTTTCAGTGTTTTTTTTTTTCTTTTTTGGTTCTGCACTGACGCCTCAGATATTTGGTTGGAAGTTGTAGGCCTAGTTTTTCTTGGAATATCACATATTCAGTAAATCCCTTGATTAATCTTACTTTGTGTCATGGAAGAACATGGAATTTCTTTGATATTTAATCTGCAAAGTTTCAAAGAAAGTCTTTAGGGTCTATCAAGGTAGCATAAAAATATTTAAACAAGATCAACAATAGAAATTAAGCTGAACTCTTGAAGAATTTCCATAGATATGTGATTATTTTGGACCTTGGGTGTTATGAATGATGTGGTATGACATAAGACATTGTGAATATATGGCATGATACAATGTATCTCTCAGGGGAATAATATTGAAATTATTTATAAAATAATTTCTTCTAAGTTAATTCCATTGTTTTCTTGTTCTGTTTGGTTGTTAATTCCAGGGTTCCTCTGTGAATTTTCTGAAACGTTTTAGGTTGAAACCTAAAGCACTGTTACTCTGTACGTTTTGTGAGATTCAACTGAATATGTCCAGTTCTTGACTGCTAATTATTTCTATACACAGGTTCCTAATGATTATTAGGCTTCATCCTGTCTCAAGGGTTTTTTCTCCTAAATGGAAATTTGTGTTTATGAAATAACACCATACTAGTTATTTAATAGAGTATTGTCTGTCAACATTGCCTGTTCTGCTGAATATACTTACCACTTCCACAGAGGTTTCATTTTTGGCTTTTTTTTGGGGGGGGTTAGATTATTCTCTGTATTGAAGGAAATAATTATGTTTATAATGACAGGAACATAACCTTTTCTTAGGCGAGTTACTTTCCTAGGTAGATAGCACAATTTAATCCTCTGTTATATATTTTATTCATAAGATGAAGTGAAAATCACCTACCCTCTGAAACATTCAATTTTTATTCCAGAAGCAGTTTATGTAATAGTCCTTAAGGCTTTTTCTGGAGGCTCCACTTTTTCCTACGTGTCTTGTTAAGCTATGGCCAAACAGCAAATTACCCAGCCTTTGAGAGCAGGTGATAAATAAAATAACTGGATTGAGGTGGTCCAAGGAGATTTTGCAAAGTCATCTACTCTATCATGTATTTTTGACTGTTCTTCAGGTGAAAAGTAGTTTATAATTAATAGATGAACCAAACCAATTCAAGATTATTAATTGAAAGTGTGCAAGTAGGCAGCAAACCAGCATTTTCTGAGATCATCGTATCATTTAATCTTTCAACAACCTTCTAAGGAAAAATGTTATTTTTTCCTGTATCACTGATGATAAACTGATGATAACTTTCTCATTATCAGACATTGAGTTAGAAACAAGAGTAAGATTATAATACAGGCTTATGGCGTGCTGCTATGAACTGAATGTGTCTCCGTTACGTGCATATGTTGAAGCCTTAAATCCCCAATGTGGTGGTATTAGGAGGTGGGGCCTTTGGGAGGTGATTAGATTTACAGGGGACTATTAGGGTGGAGCCCCCACAATGGGATTAATATCCTTATAAGAAAAGATCAGAGACAGAATGTCTCTCCTCCATCCCCCTTGTGAGGATACAGCAAGAAGGCAGCTGTCTGCAAGAAAGCCCTCACCAGAAACCGAATTGGCTGACATCTTGATCTTGGACTTTCCAGCCTCCAGAATTGTCAGAAATACATTTCTGTTGCTTAAGCAACTCAGTCTATGGCATTTTGTTACAGTAGCCTGAGCTGATTAAGACAGCTGACTTGTTTAGGAATAGCAATCTTGGCTCTGCCTAGGGAATTTCTACTTTGAAGATTACCAGAAACAAGGGAAAGAGGAAACCACTTGGTCATCATGATTTGAAAAAAATTTTATAGAGTTTATCAGTACTGAAAAAAAAAGATAACAAATGAGCAGTTTAACTAGAAAGGAAGAGAAAAGAATAGAAAGTTCTCTCTGAGGCCTTTGCCTCACCTTTGGAAAAGGAGTCAAGCTGGTATATGGCAAATAAAACTTTCAGCCTGGGGCTTGCCAAAATGTCAGAGATTTCATTGTCTTTCTACTCTTGTCAGTGCAGTCTCTCCAGCTTAAGGAAAACAACTGTGAAACCACATAATTCCTTGTGTCACTCATAAGAACTGAGAGTACTTCCTGAAGTGGGTATTCCATTGTCTGAAAGCAAACTGCTTATTCAGGCCAGACAAATGAGCTCTTCTGAAACGCCATGCAATGTACTCCCTCAAAACTGAATGGTTGATTCTTCTCTTCCCTCTCCTCTGTCTTTTGATGGACAAAAATCTGCTCAGAATCAAAAGACATTGTCACTGCCTGTGGTTTCTTTTCCTTTCCTTATTTTTTGGAATATTATAAAGATTCATCTTAATTTCTTTTCCAGATAGATCTACTATCTCTAATTCCTGAGGTGCCAATTCTCCCATTGTTTGGTGGTTTGTTTTCTCTCCGTGGTTTGTCATGTTTTCTTATTAGCTCATCGCAGCAGAGGGTGCTTCCTGAGCCCTAGGAAACCTGGGCCATTGAAGTGGTCTTGTAGGTTGGTGTGGGGTTGCTGTCAGTCAGGACCCTACAGATCTCAGTGTTTCAGGGCACTTTTTATGTTAATGTGTCACTCTTGAATTTCTGTTTCACTTAGCAGTAGAAGTTAGACCACACATCTGAGCATGGGCTGGAGTTCAGGCTTTAATGACTCAGAGATCACTTCTTTTATCTACCGGCTCAGGGAGAAGGTAAGATTTGTGACGCTTGTCCAGGCCAGTGCACAGAGTTGTTCTATTTCCCATCTCAAATATGTGTGGTCCTTATGCTCTTGGGAGTTTTCAGAAGGTTCATTTCAAGCCCTCCTTTTTTCTCAGGCTTGATTTCTCATGTTCTGTCTCTCTGAGTGTGTTACCTCAGATGCCAGCCTCTGGGGTCTATATCTGAGACTGAAACCCTGTGAGTCATGGCCTTCAGCTCCTCGCTCTTGTTTTGAGTTCTTTTCTGTTTCTGGCACATGGAAATTTCTTTCTTGTTTTTACCCTCAGCTTATTTTTTGGTTATTTTATCTTTTATTCAGCATTTCTATGTGTTTTGGAGTAGAATGTATTTTGTCAATGCAGTCTACCATATTGATTGGAGGTTTCCCATTACTGAAATCATGATATTTTTATTCTATTTATAGTTACCTGTTGATTTTCCTGAACATTTTGTTATTCTAACCTTGGTTACACTTGTGAGATGACTGTATATATACTTTGATAGAAAACTATGTCTATAATGTGCTGGCTCATTAAGAAATAACTTATTTAATTATGTAGTTAAACAGATATTAATTCAGAAACCACATTAGCCTAGAAAATAATGTGAAATATATTTAAGCTTAGAATTTACAAGAAGGCTCTTAGAAAGGTTGAAAGCAAAATTTGCAGAGTGCCTAAGGGTTGAAATTTCATTGACTCTTTTGAGCAATGAAACTTTGGCAAAGGATATGTTTTAATGAGGCTTTTTTTTTTCCCCTTGAGAGGGAAGGCTGGAGTTCTACTTGCTGTATATAAAACTCCCTATAACCTCTTAACAGGTGTTCCAAGAATAAAGAAAACTACTGTTCTGCTCTCCTTGGAGACATCTTACCTGACACACAGATCCAGATTCAGCCACAAGGGTAGAGTAGGGGATTACACGATTAAATTGGTCCTTTTCTTCAGCTTCAGAATCAGAACAGAAAGGAGATTCCCATTTTGGATCTGAAATCAAGTGGTTTGGACAATACTTTTTGTTATACTTTGTCCTTGTCCCTTTCTTTAACTCATGTGTTTTCAGGAGGAAGATGTTAATATTTAATGAAGATAAATTCAGTTCATCTACTTTCAAGTTAAATTTATATTTTTAAATCTGTGCCCAGTGAAAAGCTTTATTTGGTCTACTTTCTAGAAATACAATGCTATCAAATAAAGAGGACTGGAAGGCTGCAATTCTTTGGAACAGAATATTCCAGAACAGAACTGAAGCCATGTGCCTATTTAAAGCATATTTGAAAAAGCTTGTATCACATTTTGTCTCATCATGAGTTTAATGTCATTGGTAGGAAAGGGATGGTAAAAATAGCTGTCTAAACCCCTGACTAAAGATTCTTGACCTGTTAAGAATTTCTCTTAAGATGCAGGAAATGAGATTATCATCTTTTCAGAGGGGTCAACACCAGGGGAAGGGTTAGAAGAGTGTGTGGCAATCAAAACAGAAACAAAATGAAAACAGAACACACTCCCACTCTACCCTAACACCTCATAAAAGTAAAATCCCAACCGAAACAATGAAAACCCAAGAGCTCTAAATAAGACCTAGTACACTGAAAGATCCCAATAAAAATATGTAGTACTATATATATATATATATATATATATATATATATATATATATATGGATATATATAAAGTAACAGGATGTTTTGAAAGCTGTGGGATATCTGGCCAGGTGAGGAAAGAGTATAAAAACGTAGAAAAGAGGAAGGCCCTATTGTAATCATAAGGAGTTTCCTTAAATCTCTGGGAGAAACCTTAGAGGCAGGGTCTCTGAATTCCATACCATATATGAAGACACTTAGCCAGTTTTGGTTTCTTTACCTTTGGGGCTTATCAGTAGTCTGCTACAAGCTAAGAACTTATTTGGGAGTATGTGTGACCCTCTTGTATAGGGAAATCAAAACTAAAAGTTTCTGTAATGCCATGTAGTGAAAAGCACAGTGTCTGTGCTTTTGTTAGCTTGGGTCACATTTGTATTTTTACAAGCAGAGTTTTTCTCCAATCAAGTCTGTTTCCAAGGAATCTGAGAAATAATCTCTCTTTATTTCATTATATCATTTCATTATAAAGAAAGACATTGATGAATTTGCCCAAAAGTATGGTCAAAATGATATTGTGGCTGTTCATTTGGATAAAGTCATATTCTAGGTATTTCTAATAGTACTGGCACAATGTACAAAGACTTACATCTTGAGAAGGAGGAATCTGAATTGAGTCTTCTAGTTTTTTCGATTTTGGAGGTTTCCTCTTTAAAAGGGCAAATGTTTTTATGTGCCAACTCATGTGAAAAGTTAGGTTATCAGGTACATAGTCTCCTTTCCCATTTTCAAAAATATAGTTGCTTATTAAATTCTTATACATGTAACAGAAACAACACAAATACAAGTTTTTGGTGAAAACAGAATTCTGTCTCTATTTCATATCTTCTCACAATTCTCCAGGCCAGAGTTTTGGGATTGCCCTTTCTCTACGCTAAATTCTCTTTCTCTGCAGTGTTATAGACTCATGACCCTGTGATAATAGACTAAGAGGACTTTCTTCTGTACTGTGATAGATGACATTGTGACCTGAGTCCTTCCAGAGAGATTTTTTTTGTCTTGTCTGAAATGAATATAGTACCTCTTCACAGCCTAGGCAAATCTGAATATGAGTAATGATAAGAGTGTCAAAGTGCAACATATAGTCTCAAGAATTCTTACCATTCCCACTATTTTGTATTTGGTGACTTGATTTCAAAAATAAAATACACATGATATAAGTGTGGGAAGGGACCATAGATATAAGGCAATCTAACCTCCAACAATTAGTGGTGAGGAATCATTAATTGTTTTAATTATTTAATTGTAAGCAAATCATTAGGCTTCTTGGTTCTAGACTCAAAGATCCAGAGATGTTTGAGTCTAGAACCAAGAAGCCTAATGATTTGTTTCACAAACTCTCCTAGTGTTCTTGTTTGGTTAGGGACTTTTGTGGATGAATCCAGAGGATAATGATTACTCCAAGAGGGAAAGGAAATAAGGGTCAGTGATCCATAATCTCTGTTTATCCCAGTACTCCACAGATATCTAAGGGCATCATCTCAAGAGCTAATAATGCAAATGATTATCTAATTAATAACTCTGTGCTGTTCTTTGGAAAAAATACGCAAGGTTGTTCCTGCAGCAAGTACGTTATAGACTTCAATAAATTTCATAAGATTTATTTCCATAATCCCTGCCTCATACTGCCTACCCCACAATTCAAATCTTAAAGTTATGAAGTTTGGGTTATTTTGATCATGGACATTTGATGTTTAAGCGGGATGGGATAGGGTTCAAAACTTAATATAAGTATCTGGGTTTTGTTATGGAATGATGCAAACTTTGGTGAATCTCTTGACAATATTGGGATTGGGAAATCTGCCAAGAATATTGCTTCTACTTGGTGACTAAACACTATAAGGCTTTCTCCAGTATGGCAAGTATTGAGAAATGTGGATTTTCATAGTTTATGAAATCTCTTAGTAAAAAAAGAAGTAACGGTTTTTTTGTTTTTGTTTTTGCAAAATACCTTCAAAAAAGGAAAATTTCTATTGATCATTTGTGAGTTTATATCTATATTTCAGCGGTTCTCATCTAGGGGCAAAGTTGCCCCCGAGGGAACATGTGGCAATGTGTAGAGGCATTTTTGGTAGTCATGACTGGGGTGGAGGATGCTATTGGCATCTAGTGGATTAAGGACAGGAATGTTGCTAAACATCATACATGTACATGTAACACTGCACCCTATAAAAGGATTATGTGTCCTAAATGTCAGTATTTTTGAGGTTGAGAAGCCTTTCATAATTTTTTATTGTTTCATAGAATATTAACAGTTGCATAATTTGCAATGGCTGGGTAACTCTAATTTATCCACCATCCATGGTTGAAGGCCAGCACATGCCAAACCCATCTTTTCAATGTTCTTCAAAAGATAGTTTTATAGATCATAGAAGGTGGTACTGGGCAAGCCCTCTGTCTCCTCCTGACTCTTCAAAACATCCTCCTGCGAGGTTAGGTCCTCTACTGGCATTTTACAAACACTGAAATTGAGCACACTTTGTAACTTCAAAAAGCATGACCTAAGAATTACTTAAAAAGCCAAAGAAAATGGCTGAACCCTTATCCTTCTCTCACCTCCTACAAATATGCCAGAGTCAGCCTGCACGATCACTAGCCTTTTAGTCTTTAAAAACAAACAAAAAAGAGAAAGAAAGAGACTTCTTTCTTCTCCTTGTCTTAAGCCTGTTAAACTGTAGCATGTTTAGTATAAAGGATTTTGCATTTTATGACCACCTAGTTTACTATAAAAGAAGAATATCAAACAGCTTTACCTAATTTCTAAGTTGCACATTGTCCACGTTTAGCTGATGATTAGAGCATATTCATCCTTTCCCACATACTTGAATAGAAAAGGAAAAGATGTATTTGTCTCCTTGTTGTATTCTGAAATGCTTATTTGTAGTTGTTATGTTAGTACCATCTTCCTAGGTCTGGACTGTTCTTATTTCCATAGTAACCATATAGCCTATAACTCCTTTAAAAGGTGATCTATTTTTTTTTCTAGTTAATTAGAATTTCTTGCCTTTGTACTTTGCTTTTTTAAAAATCCATGATTTGGGACTGTGAGCAAGTAGAGAGATGAGAGGATGCCACACACACTGAATGAAATGTGTATTTAACCTGTGAGAAATATGTGTGGGTTCCCTTTGTGTTAGGTAGTTTTTCTCTAGTATTATTTTTAAATCTACTTGATATAATAAACTACATATAAGGTCCAGCTGTTCAGCGTATTCAGTACAATGAACATTATCAATAATACACGACATTCTGATGTCTACAACATACCAGCTTTGTGCTGAATTCTTCCTTTATGTCATCTACTTTAAAACAATTTCTTAGAACAACCCCATGGGGAAGATGCTATTATTATCCCCATTCTACAGATAAGGAAATAAAGCTTGGAAAGGTTAGGAAATAAAGCCGATATCATCTGATTATTGGGTGGTAGTGGTGGAAGTAGAATCCAGTCTGTCACTGAACCATGAAGCTACTGTACCTCACCACTCAGTAAGCATCCATTGCAGGCAAGCTAGGGGCTGGGGCTGGAAAGATGAATGATACAGTGCCTTCCTTCAAGGAACTCACAACTGAGTGAGGGAAATGGATACACAAACAGATAACTGTTTCAGCCTGAATATGTTCACAGGATGTTACCAGTGTACAGAACGTCTGACCTAGAAACTGGATTGGGTGCCTTATGAATGACCCCGCTACAGGGCCCTCTCTCTCCGATTACATTAAACCTAGGAACATGTCCAGCTTGGCCTCTGTGCTTCATGGAGAGTGCTCTGACCCTAAAGAGGGATGGAAATCAGGTAGGAGGTGGTCTGATGCCTCCCCCTGCAAAGTTAAGGACCACAAATGCCAGGTTCAGATGAGGTTGCTGTCTTCTGGGAACACCGATCTTCAGTCAAGATGCTTGGAGGAAGTGGATCAGGGTCTGTGATTCTTATGTGTACAGGATATAGAGATTACCAGCAATGGTCCTATGTGGGTTGGTGATGGTTATAGGAAAGTTCTCTTGGATACAGGCAGCTCTGGGAACTCTCTAAGACCATAGAACAAATCCTGCATTTTTATAGATGGGGAAGATAAGACTTGTCTTAGGTAAGGGTTCCTTATAAAACAAAGGGAGCTTGACTTTCTTGGCCAAGAGCATTTAAGCACTAGAGAGGGATTTGAATCCACACAGTCTATGGACAGATTCCACGTTCTTAATCAGAGGCTGACAACCTCTCGTTGAAATATAGCAAGACTGGCTGGCCCATTTTGGACTGGCACAGACTATGATTGAAGGTACAGGATTGTCTATTAAAGTCTTGAGGTTTCCTCATTTTCCCATTCACCACTTTGCTCTCATTTGCATCTGTATCTTTTCTGCTTGTGACATTATTGATGTTATCTGTCCCTCAAGTTCTTCCTGTCCTTTAACTTTCCCTCTGACTTCTGTCACCAATTTTTCCATCTCTTTCTATGTAAGTCTTTCCTAACCAAAGTTCTGTTAGTATACTTTAGTAAATAATTCCTCTGTGAAAAAGACACCCCAAACTTCCAATTTCTTGGCCCTATCCACTTCCCCATTTCCTCACAGCCTTCAAAAGGAACCCACCCTGCCCCATCTTGATTTCAGACCTCTGGCCTCCAGATTGGTGAGACAACGCAGTGCTATTGTTTAAGCCACTCAGTTCATCATACTTTGTCATAGCAGCCCCAGGAGACAGATACACCTTTCGTTCAGCACAGATGCCATGGTCTGACATCATAACCACCCCACAAATCCCATAACCACTTTTGTCATACTTGCCTGGCATTCCCTCCTGTAGCATACTGGTGAGACCCATTTATTTGCATACTCCAGGGCTGAACTTGTGCAACAGAACATCATGGGAAGGAAACACATCCTTGCAAACTGGTCTTGCTTACCTTGAGGTTGCCCAGGCTGGCAACCTCAAGTGGGCTCTTGGTGTTGCCCAGCTACCATGCTACCTCTCTCTAGAGTCAGCTCTCTCTCCTGCCATCTGACATGACCATTATAGACCTTCTCTGTCTTCAACCTTTCAGCACATCTTTCCCACCTGCCTGCTCCAGTGGTGACTCTGCTGCCCAGCTCATGGAGAAAATGGAAGTAATTGGGAGAGAACTTCTGTGTGCTCCCCCACTATGCACATCCACCCTCTTGTTTCTGTATCAAGGTTTTCTGCCTTCTCTCTTATTATTATGAGGAACCACCCATGTTCTGTCTTCAGCCTGCTTCTCTCTTTTGCATCTGATCCTATCCCTCCTTGCCTATTCCAGAACATTGTTGAAAAACTACCTATCAGGTACCATGCTCAGTACCTGGGTGATGAGATCACTCATACCCCAAACCTCAGTGACGTACAAGTTACCCATGTGACAAACCTGCACATGTACCCCTGAACCTAAAATAAACATTGAAAAAAAAGAATATAATTTCAGCAATTTTCTCTGGAATTTTTCTCAATAGCCTTGTTATACGCTCATATGTGTTCCCCAAAAATTCATACGTAACGTCCTAACCCCCAGTACCTCAGAAGGTGACTGTATTTGGAGATAGGGTCTTTACAACAGGTAATTAAGTTTAAAGGAGGTCATTGGAATGGGCCCTAATCCAGTATGACTGATGTCCTTAATAAAGAGATCAGGATGCAGACGCACACAGAGGGAAGACCATGTGAAGACACCAAAAGATGATGGCCATCTACAAGCCGAGAGGAGAGACGTCGGGAGAAACCAACCCTGATGCCACCTTGATCTTGTACTTCTACTCTCCAGGACTGTGAGAAAATAAATGTCTGTTGTTTAAGTCACTCAATCTGTGGTCCTCTGTCGTGCCAGCTCTAGCAGACTGAGACAAGCCTATAAGTGTGCTGCCATTTCTCTCATCTTCAGCAGCCTGACCCTTTCTTTCTTTCTTTTTTTTTTTTTTTGAGACAAGGTCTCACTCTGTTGCCCAGGGAGTGAAGTGACACAATCTTGGCTCACTGCAACCTCTGCCTCCTGGGATCAGTTGATTATCTTGCCTCAGCCTTCCAAATAGCTGGGATTACAGGCATGCACCACTATGCCCAGCTAATTTTTGTATTTTTAGTAGAGACAGGGTTTTGCCGTGTTGGCCAGGCTCTGACCCTTTCTTGATTCCTCATCTCCTTTCCTATGCTCCTTTCCAGAAAGACCTTGAGCTTTCTGTGTTGGCTGTGTCCACTTCCTCTCCTCTCAGTTTTTCTTCCATCTCATTTTCAGATCTCTGAGTACTGGAGTGTCCCAAAGATTAGTCTTTGAACCTCTCCATTTCTTTCCCCATAATTACTTCCTGTGTGACTTAATTTAGTTTCATGGCTTTAAACACTACTCATCAGCTGGCAACAGCTTAGTTCATCTCTCCCATGCCCATTGGGTGTATATACAACTGCTCACTAAAGACCTCTACTTGGAGGCCTAATTGCCAACCTCAAGTTAATACGTCCCAAACTAAACTTCTGATTTCCATTTCCCTTCCCCCTAAAGCTCCAAATTCTGCTCTCTTGTTATCTTCTCTGTCTCTTGGATGGCCATGCCCTCTTTCTATTTGTCCACACGAAGACGGACAAAACAAAACAAAATAACTTTGGAGTTATCCTTGAATGCTACTATTGTCTCATACTGGTCATCTAATCTATCAGCAAATCTTGCTGAATTATCTTACAAATATATCTAGAGTCTGACACTTACCACCTCTACCACCACCACTCTGGTCTAAACCTCCACCATCTCTCATCAGCATTATTGCAATTGGTACCCAACACATTTCCCTGCTTCAGTCCTTGCCTTTACTAGTCCTTCATTTTAGCCTCCATATAGCAAGCAGAGTGAGCCTTTAGAAATATAAGTCAATCATGTAACTGCTTGCCTTAGATCTCTCTAACAGCTCTCTGTCTCACTTAGAGTAAAGCCAGAGTCCTTACTCTAGAAGGACTAGAAGAAGTCAACAATTAAAATCTGCTCCTCCATCCCCTGAATCCATTACCTTTGTGAACACATCACTTGCCTTACTTCACCCTCATTCACTCAGCACCAGCCATGCTGATTGCCCTGTAATTTCTTAAAGATACGAGCATGCTCCCACCTTGGGGCCCTTGCACCTACTAACCCCTCTTTCTTGCACCTACTAATCCCAGAAAGAGGGGTTAGTAGGTGCAAGGGCCCCAAGGTGGGAGCATACTCGTATCTTTAAGGAGAGATAGCACTTGTACTGTGGGAGCATGCTCGTATCCATAAGGAGAGATAGCACTTGTGCTGTGCTAACTGTGGGCCAAGTCTGTTCTAAGCACTTTGCAGGTAAGAACACATTTGATCTGCATGTCTCATGCCTTGACTTCCTTCAGATCTTTGCTCAATGTTGCGAGAAATGCCTTCTCTGACTACTATATGTATTTGTGTATCTATACATATATATAAACTATATATTCTATATATAGAGTGTATATATACATATATAAACTATATATATTCTATATATATTCTACATGTATATAGTTTATATATATTCTATATATAGTTTATATATAAGTTTATACGTGTGTGTGTGTGTGTATAAACCCCTCCCCATCTACCTCCTTCATCTCCCTATCCTCTTTACTGTGTGTTTTCCCCTAATCCTGTCATCATCATTCATGAGATACATTTACTTGTTTATTTTCTTATATGTTTCATCCACTGGAATCATTGTACACTTCATGAGGCAGGGATTTTTTTGTTCTCTGCTTGTCAAATCACTGAGTGACTGACTGAATTTTATACTTGGTGCTATTGGCAAGCCTACCTGAAATCGGTAATGCATTATCAGGGTCTTACAGCTCTCTTCTGTGGCCCTAGAATTGTATGTGCCAGACAGGCTCTGCGAGAGAGTGTGCAGGGGATGAGAGTGAGTTTAAAAAACATTTAAGGCTCTCCTCTCAAAGACCTTTTTGTTAGGTTGATAGCACTGCTCAAATACACGTGACACATTGATAATTTTTCTTTATAGGGTTAGGAATGGAACATGGGGAGCTCAGGCACAGCTTCTGTGAAGAAGAGAATTTTGAGCCAGTCTTTAAAGAATGGCCAGGGTTTAGTAGCAGCACAGTGTGAGATGGGACACATAGTGGAGAGAAAACCAGGGTTTTGAGAGAATATGTATGGAGATGTTTGCATGTATTCACATACACATTTAGCCACTGTTCAGTCCTACTACAAACACAGAGAATACACACACACACGCGCGCACACACACACACTCTCTCTCTCTCACAGAATAGAATATTATTTTATTAAATGTTCTGAAACTTTCTAAAACTAATAATAAATTGACAGCACCTTTTTGAGACAAGTCACCTCCAATATTACTGAATTTGCTTCTGCAACTGTAAAATAGGAGACATAGTAGTGCCTGTTTCCTCAGGGTGGTGGTATAACAGTCAGTATAACCTAGTGGCTTCAAATTCTGGCTTTGCGACTTTCTAGCTGTATGACCTTGGACAAGTCATTTAGCCTCTCTATGCTTCAATTTCCTTATATGTGAAACGGGGATGATAATAAGTGCTTCATAAGATTGCTTTAAGAATTCAGGCTGGGCACAGTGGCTCACACCTTTAATCCCAGAACTTTAGGAGGCTGAGGTGGGCAGATCATGAGCTCAGGAATTCGAGACCAGCCTGGGCAACACAGTAAGACCCTGTGTCTACTAAAAATACAAAAATTAGCCAGGTTTGGTGGCCTGTAATCCCAGCAACTTGGGAGGCTGAGGCATGAGAATCATTTGAATCTGGGAGGTGAAGACTGCAATGGGCTGAGATGGCACCACTGTACTCCAGGCTGGGCAACAGAGTAAGACTCTGTCTCAAAAAAAAAAAAAAAAAAAAAAATCAATGAATGAATATATGTGAAGTGTTAGAGGAGAGGCTGGCATATAGTGCTATGTAAAGGTTAGCTGTCACCATCACTAGGTGAGAATGAACTCTGATCATGAACTCACCGACCTATTACTAGGCAAAGATTAAGTATAAAGCCTGTGAAAAGTGATTTATCATATTACACAAATGTATACGTGTGTGTATCTGTGAGGAGTTTCAACTGAGTATGTGTAAGTGTGTGCATTTTTCACCCTTTCCACAGCGTTGAATGGTGGTTAAAATGAATAGGCTGTTAGACATATAGTCTAGAATCTAATCCTGAGTCCACTATGTACCAGCTGTGTATCCACTGGGAAATTACTCCGTCTCTCTGTTCCTAAATATCCTTGTTTGTAAAGTGGGATTAATAACAACCACCACCATAATAATAATACCTCCTTCATTGTGTGGTTATGTGGTATAAATGCAATAGTATACATAAAGTGCTTTTCCTAGTGGCTTGGGGTAGTCAGCACTCAGTGAAGGTTAGCTGTTATTACTAGCTCTTATTTGTGATGGATCTATGTAACTGGGACCTTAATGTAGCAGCTCTATTAATCCCCCAAGTTTTACAGCATAGTCTGACCTTGTATGTCCCTTTTGGCTAGTAAAGCAGTCGGTGAGAGGCTGAATAATAAGTGCCAGCCTTGGGTTGAGCTTATCCTGCCTCATAACATGCAAACACTTAATACTAATCTGAATTTTTCCCACCCCAGCTAATCATTACTTCTCAAAAATGCTGACCAAATCTGAAAATAATCTTCAGTTCTGTCATTAATTTAAAAAGTAATGTTTTCCAGTATGGCTAGCTTTCTCAAACCTTTCTTCCAGTGAATTACATTCATTACTGTGGTGGGTTTTCATTTTTGTTAAATTAATCTTTTAAGAGTGAGTAATGACCATAGAGTTGAAATATTTTTCCTCTGTGAGTGGGAATGCAGTTAGGAATTCATCGTGACCTGATTAGAATAGCAGAGATCCATGAATGGGCACGAAGAGGGTTGTTCTTGTTGCTATCTTTAAACAATCATTGTGTTACCTGGTATGATGTCCTGATGTGTCATTGGTTGCATAGACTCTCCAAGATGCTTCATTCAAAATGACAGTAACCTTTGTCTGCTAACTGGCTTTCACTGGGTCTCTACTCTGAGATTGGTAAAAACCAAAGTGTATTTTGTGTGTGTGTGTGTACATGCTTAACAGATAATGAATGAATTCAAATCCAAACTATAATTTACAATCTTCACCTAAAATAGCTCTATTTCTATAACTAAACATTCATACCTAATTAATTTTCTCTAGAAGTGCATCTCTAGCCCGTGTGCTTTCTTTCATATGCAGGCTATCTGCATATTGGAATATTAATTTGGGTTTCATTTCTATTGCTGTAAGGTTTTACTTTTATCCATGTAATCCAGGCATTTATGTTCCCATAGCTCAGGGACCTTGGGGTTACAGGCCGGAAGGAGAAATTTCCAGTCACCCAAAAGGCAACCACCCTCGTCATCACTGGTTTTCGAAAGCCTGGGCTCACTGAGAGGATATCTTCGGCTCTTCTGCTGGGGAGAGAGGGTGGAGGATGGTACTTTCGGAGGCAGAGGCCATAGCAGGCACACTGCGCGGAGGGTAGATTTTCTGAGAGGAGAGTGAGGATGGACTGGGTGTGAGGCTGTCCGTGTTTGTGCAGCAGCCCCTCTGTGGGGGCATGAGAGGCCTGACAAGGGGGTACTTTGTGCCCTTCAGCCTCGGTGGTGAGGCTCTTTGAGGTCGAGGAGGCTCTTTATGGTCAGAGGAGTGCCCAGTGCGGGGCCATCTCTGGGCCTCCTGGGAGCCAAGGGGCATCAGCTAGGGGAAGGAACAGCGGGAATGACGGCAACCCTAAAGTTGGACAGCTTGCTCAGAGTTTGCTGGCACTAACAGCGCCGCATATTTGAGTGCGATTCCTTTGAGGGTGGGGAGAGATTCTTAATACTGAGTGCCCAGTTTGTCACTAGGCTCTTTGGGTACGAGCTTAGAGCAGATTTAATTTGATTTAGAAAAAAAAATGAATCGGAGATTTCCTGTATCCAAGTGTTGTGGAAAAAAATCCATACTGACCATATTTATAAGCCTGTAAAAGGAAGGTAGTAAACAGTTAATTTAGCCTATATGTAGCAGCGTGGTCTAACTGAAGCCTGTCCCAGTAAATGAAGACATGTCTGTTCCCCTCTCAGAGGGGATCTAGCCCATCTTTGTGTGATGCTGTGCAGAATAGGAGAGCTCAGAAGACCATGAGGACACCTAGCTGTAACCTCTCAACCTGGAGGCACAGAGAAAGCATGCTTTGTTTAAAGTGACAGCAAGGGTGATGGGGGTAGTTCTCAGGTGCATCTTGAAGCACTTGCTTTAAAAAACCTATTTCTCACTCCAAACTCAGGAAACAAACTTCTGCTTTCTTCTGCTCACCAGAAAAAAGATGGAAGTTTCATATTTGAATAGAAAATGGAACATCCATTGGACAATATTGAAAACGACTTGGAGAAAAAGAAATTAAGTAAAACAATAGACTTTTCCAACCATATCAGCCTCCATTTAAACCATGAGCAAACTCTGGTCAGAAATCTTCCACTGCCAGGGTTCCTTGCTTTTCTCGTGTGTGGCATGGACCTCTTTGGCAGTTGAGCAGACCCCTTTTAGAACGACTTTTTAAAATGCATATGATAAAAGAAACAAGATAGGTTGGAAGGGAATTATTAAAATATTAAGAAACAAACTTGTGCTATGTTAACATTTTTCTTCTTTGTTAAGGCATCCTATAACAATGTCTAGCAACAGGACTAGCAATTACCATAATTTTGAAGTGTTGATCTCTTTACAAAGCGATGCCTGGGGGAAATCCTCTAAGGCTAGAGAAATTTCAGGCTTTCTCCTGGAGCCTTTGGATTTGGCGACAAGCTCAGTCACTCTGGAGTCAGAAGAAATGGAGGCAGTGATCCAGAACAAAAATGAAAAGAAATTTTAAAAGACCTCTGCCTGGGAGAAGGAAAGGGGGTCAAGGGTCAGGCTGCCAAAGAGAAAAGACTGATGCCTTCTGATTTATTCCCTTTTAGGGAGGGCTGGACCTCTGCTGAAGTGATGACAGTTTCTGAACCAGCACAAGCGGCAAGCATCCGCAAGGAGAACCTATCGCTTTCATAGGGATTTATCTTACAGAAGGAGAATTGAATGTTTCTTCATGTTCTTTTTGATGCTCCTTTGAGGAGAAGCCCTGTTTATTATTTTGTATGAAAACCAAGCAACATGGACTTAGGTATTTTTCCATAGCAGCAGTAGAATTCCATGTTAACCTGTAGAAATATATGACACACTGCTCACTAAATTCTTCAAGTGAATTTGAAGAAGTTTTGGAGCAAGCACTTGGCTGAGATACTTGTCTGAGGGTGTTTCTCTACCCTGTAGCACTCTCTCTCTCTCTCTGTCACCTACCCACCCACTTACACACAAAAACACATACTCATATGCTTTTCCGTTTGTTGTGCGTAAATTCTATTATTTTTGTCTGTTGCACTTGAAATTCATGTTTTTAAGGAAGATTAGGGAAAACAGTTTTATGAAACACTAATATCAGATATTTAAAAATTATCAGTGCTATTTTAAAACAAAACAAAAGCATGATTACAAGGCAATCCATGGAGCTAAAGCTGAATTTAACTTTAGAAATGATTACAGGCTGAACTATATGCCATGTATACAGATTTGCTTCTAGATTTAGTAATCAAGAAGTCAAGTATAAATATACATATAAGTAGACTTCTCTCTTATAACATGACAGCAAATGTACATGTGGACACAAGCATGAAAATCCCATCATATGTATTATTATGGAAAAGAAGCATTTAAATGTCTGAGTAGTATGACCTGGTGCTTGGCATAGAAGTAAAATAAAGGGTTTAGATTTGGTTTAGATTCTAGGTAGCACCTCTGCTCCCAAATATTATGATCTGCACCCTGTTGCAGCACTTAAGCTGTTGATTCCAGGCAGTCTGGCATTAAGAATAAATAATATCATTGGATGCATCCAACAAACTTGTGACCAGAAGAGCCTCCTTCCATTAAAGACATTGGAAGTAAATATATTGGCAGGGCTGCAGGAGCATCATCCTGAAGACACTTAGTAGTGCATTCAGGTCTTTGGAAGGAAAGATAGGTACTTGTTGGGTTGTTGGAGGTCCTTCCCTGTAGGGATACCCAATATCAAGTCTCAGGGTTTGGGGTTACAATTCTCTCTTCTCTTCTAGAACACCCAATTCAGAAAAAATGTCAGCTTTAAGAAATCTGTTATGGATGGGTCACTCAAGACATTTTATTTTGCCAAGAATAAATTGGTAGCCCACAAAGTTAACTTCATTTATTTGACTTTCAAATTCCCCATTCTGAAAATTAAGATTCTTGCAGTTCTTTCAGTCTGGAAATTCTATTCTTTTCTTCTAATTGGGATTGTGGGACTAGAAGTCTCCTCCCTCTTTAATTTACCGTTCATTTTAGATATCTGAATATTTTAATTAGAAAAATGATTGTTCACTTTAACCTCAGGGTCATATTCTTGTACTAGCCATTCACTTGCAGATAATCTAGTGGGAATCTGATCTTAAATCAATGTGCCTGTTTTTCCCCCTTTATGGGAAAATATAGGTTAAGCTAGCTCATGCTTTTTCATAAGTAGACTCAATACAACTTTTAATAGGTACGTACAAATACACTCGCATCAATTACTTAAGGGTTAAATCTTCCTGGAAAATGAGATAATAGTAAACTAGAAGAAGAATTTTGTTAATTGAACTTATTGTACAAACTACAACAGGAGGAAAAGAGAATTTTCTCATTGACAAAAAGGCACCCACTATTGATAAATAGCATTTTTCCAGACGTGATCTCAACCATATTAATCTTTCAGGGGCAAAATAAGTAGGTGATCAAGAATTATCTACCGCACTTTGGAAATCACACTGCTGGGGCTGAGGTAGGAACTGCATGCCACCAGGCAGCCTGAGGCTCAGTGGTGCTCAAGTTGGAACGCAAATTCCCCATCTTATATAGTGAGCAGTGCTATTAGTCTGTTAGATTGTATGATGTCCTTTCACTCATTTAAAAAAGGCAGGACAGTCTCCTCAAGGAAAACCTTGCAGTTCACATTTGAGTGATTGCATAACCACTTCTGAGTAATGTGTACTAAGAGTCCTTCAGTGTTGTGGACAATTTATTTTTTAGTAAGTCACTTAGCAGTGATCCTGATAAAGTCATAATTCTAAGTATGTTATGGTGGTTATTTCAGCCAGTTAAGCACCAAAAAAAAAGAAAAGAAAAGAAAAGAAAAGATTAATGCTGACACTAATGAAACTGGTCTTGGTCCATTTAGCTGCTTACGTGTACTGAGACAGCCAGCTGGAGCCTGGATATGCTTCTGGGATACTTTCAGGCTTCTTCATCTTCTTCTTTTTTTGAGACAGAGTCTTGCTCTGTTGCCCAAGCTGGAGTGCAATGGTGCTATCTTGGCTCACTGCAACCTCCACCTCCTAGGTTCAAGTGATTCTCCTGCCTCAGCCTCCCGAGTAGTTGGGATTACAGGTGCCCAACACCACGCCCGGCTAAGTTTTGTATTTTTAGTAGCATACGTTAAATAACTTACCTATTTTTCTATTTAGTTTGTATACATTTTCCACTTTACAGCCACCTAAGTTACAGTTTTGGGCAATAAAGTGGGATGATCGTATGCAGGACTTCTATAGGTTGTCTATTATTGTCTTTAAAACAAGTAAGATTTACTTTCTTATCACAAAAGTAACCCTTAATCATTGTAGAAAATTTAGGCTATTCACAGCTAGCATTTTGGAGCATATATACATATATAGCTTTATATTTCAAAATAAATTTGAATCACACTGTGCTTACTATTTTTGAATGCTTTTTCACGAAAATATGTTGTGAATATTTTCCGTATCTTTTAAGTAGTTCTCTATAGTATAGTTTCAAAGATTGCATAGTATTTTATTGTATATATGTTCCATAATTTAGTCAATACTCTCTTTTTAAACATTTAGGTAGATTCTAATTTTCAGCTGTGATAAACAATGCTCTGATGAACATATTTGTAGACAAACCTTTGAGTGCATTCATACTGATTTCTTTAGAATAAGCTCGTAAAGGTAAAACAATTTTGTTAGAGAACATTATTAAGTCTTTTCATGTGTGTTGTCAAATTTCCCTCCTGAAAAGCTGTACCAAGTGACAGCCCCCACCAGCCGTCTCCTCCTTGCCTTTCCTTCATTTCACCTGCAACTGGTTTGCTGATTCTCCCTTTTAGTTTGATGTTTCTTCACAAAATTGCAATCCCTAGTTTCCAAGTGAAGTGATCTATTTCCCCCTATTTGTTATGCTTTTCCATGAATGCAGATATGTCCTCAAAACACTTTTCAACACAGAATTTTAGATGTAAGAGGCTAACAACTAGAATTGTCCCACAAGAGGAAACCTATTTGCCATCGCTGCTTTATGGCTGTGAATGTGGCCATAACTGGGCTGAAATAAGACAGCAGGTGATTAGAGGCCAGTCAATCAATGGTATCACGTGTCACTGTCCACTGTTTAGAGGCTTGGATGTGTTTCAGGGCAGGACAGGGCTGAGCAGGCGGCCAGCTATAGCGGTTTTGTGTGTACTAAGCAATCACCTTCTCATACAAAGATGGGCGAGGGCTCTCGCTTGTGGGCTTCATTTCAGATTCAAAGCTGGGCTATCACACAGGGATCTGAAGGAGGTAGAGGAAAAACTAGACAAATTACTCAGGGATTAGGTGGCCTAAGAGGGCTCTGCAATGGAAGCTTCCCACTTTGTTAGCTAGTAGAACACGTAGCCACTCCTAAAACGACAGTTAGTTTTAAAATCCAGGTTAAGCTGCTCTATCCTTTTCCTGTGTCTGAGTTTTCTGCTGGAATTTGTCCAGTGGTATTATGCAGGAGCTACTGAAGGGAGCCCCAGCTGCTTCTGGATGTGAGGGGTCAGCGCTGCGCACAAGGCAAAGGTTATCAGTTCAGGATCTGACATGAGCCCTGAATGAGCCTCTCCTGTGGGTGCTGTCTGCTCCTAGGCTCCTTGCTAGGCTAATGGTCCGGAGAACCTGAGCTTTCAACCTCTGCACCACACGCACCCTAGGAGACCTGGCTTCTCTGGCCAGGCCTGAACATTGGAAAGCAGGAAGTGGGATGTCAGGGCCAGCTTGTGACATAGACCAAAACCAAACCACTTTGAAAATCAATTTTTAACTGCCTTAGCTCCCACTTTGTAAAGCATTTCTCAACAGCGTTCTCTTTGTTGCAACAATGAAATGTTTCTTCTGCCAACATTTTAAAACCCTTTTAATTTTAATGGGTTGCTTTATTTTTCCAAAAAAACACTGTGTATGCACAATAATTCAGAAAAAAAAAAAAAAAACCCTTGAACTTTTGTCAGCTAGATTTCTGGCAGGCTTATAGAAGCTTCTTCTTTTTCTTTTTTCTTTTTTTTGTAATTGCAAAATATTCTAGGAAGCAGAGAATGTTTTTATTCCTAATTCAGATATTCTTGTTGAGAGAAAACATGGTTTTTCAGAGAAGCTTTTACCTTCCTACCTTCCTATTAACTCTGCTGTGAATGAGGTTCAGCCTCGGTGCTGGCAGAGCCCAGCCTGTGCTGCGGCAGATTCTGCCCCTTCCCTGCCCTGCTGTCCTTCCCCTTCTCTTCCCTGCCCTGTCTTCCCCCTTCTCCTTGGCTCTTTTCTCTTCAGTTCCCACTGGTTCTGCTGCCTTTCATTGTGATTTAATGTGGCTGTTGATAATTTTAAAACTGAGTCACTGAAAGCAAGCATCTAGTCTGTTTTCTGGTACTTTGTGTGTGTGTTTAATAACAACTTAGTGTCCTATGTGTGCCGTCTCCCTTACTTGCTCAATTATATGAACCACGAGAAAGAAGCAAATTTCATGTCTGACAGGTGGGCCTGTTGTCTCATATTGGAATCCTCCTGCCTCTTCACAATGAAACAAGGAAGCCTTTAAGAGGAGAAGTTTCACAGGAAATAAATACGTGTGTGTGTGTGTGTGTGTGTATTTTTTTTGTTTGTTTGTTTTTTGAGACAGTGTCTCACTTTGTCACCCATGCTGGAGTGCAGTGGCATGATCACGGCTCACTGCAGCCTTGACCTCCTGGGTTCAAGCCATCTTCCCACCTCAGCCTCTCAAGAGAAGCTAATTTTTTGGTATTTTTTGTAGAGACAGGATTTTGGTATGTTGCCCAGGCTGGTCTCAAACTCCTGAGCTCAAGCAATCTGCCTGCCTTGGCCCTCCAAAGTACTGGGATTATAGGCATGAGCCACCACACCCAGTCTCACAGGGAATATTTGCTACGTATTTTTGTATATTTTATCTTCACTCTCTTTGTGTTTATCTTCTTTCTCAATGCGGCGACCTCCTCCCCAAACTCCAGACAAGTCCTTTCTGTAGCTCTAAGTAGCATCTTTTTGTGTGTGAATTTAGGTCATTGTTGTACCTTGGTCTCTGAATTTAGTTCTATTCTCAATACTAAATTCAAGTAAAAATACATAAGGGCAGAGAGAAAGGGAACATGACATCAATCATTTGCCGTGGCTTGTGTTTCTGATACCTGGTGAATGAATTGGCATTGTTTCAAACAAGGCCAATAGTTAGTGGGATTGAAGGCCAGGTCCTGTACCATGTTAACATGCATGAAAGACTTTTATCCTGTGGGTATTAATCTCGTGAAAACCAATGGGCATGCCAGATGTCCCCTCTTCTGCTGTCTACATGATCAGGAAAAAGAGAGCAATTTCCTAGGAAGTAAACTCCATTGAGGCCTCATTAATTAAGAAGGAAGATCATGCGTATTTGTAGTAGTTCAATGAGAATTGAGCTAAAGTTTGTGTTTATACTGTCTTCTGTGGAAGCTTGTTCAACAAGAAAATAGTGTCCACAAGGTAAAGAAAACATTTATTTTGCTTAAAAGAACATATTAAGCAGGTCAGAAGCATACTTTCTTTTACAAATAATTGTTAAGATCATTAAAACAATTTTTACATTATCATTACACCATAAAAAACTCACAGTAATAAAGTCAGATTTTTAAAATGTGAGTAATAACAATCATAGGCTTATGTAAAGGTTTATATAAAGGCTTACATAAATCTGTGTGAAGATAAAGTTAACAAATATTTGTTTTAATAATCTTGTTTTAGTCTTACAATAATCTAAAGTAGTATGACAGAAGCTATTATCCCCGCGCGCTAGTTGGGTTAATTAACTGTGGCTGCTGTAGCAGAGAAACCCTGAAATGTCAGTGGTTTAACACAAGAGAGGTTTCTTTCTCCCTCAGGAAAAGCGTGATGGTAATTGGACGAACTGCCTCGATCTTGCAGCTACACCAAATTGAACATCTGACACATGTGGCCTCTGAGGTTGCTTCACCTGTGCGGGGGCTAGAGGAGATACACTGGTTTGCACCTGCCTTGACCTGGAGAGATTCAAGTCGTGTCCTTTCACATTTCACCACCTTGAGTTAGTCACATGGTCTCACCCTGACTGCAGGGAGGTGGAGTGGTATATCTGGAAAGCATTGTCCTTCTCTGTCAAACACAATTTTACAAATAAGAGAACTCTAAATAATCAGTAACATGTGCAAAGTCACACAGATATCAAATGGAGAAGCTGGGTTTTTACAAAGGTCTTTTAACCCCAGTTCCAATGAACATATACGATAGTGTCTCTCTACGTAATCTAATAATAGTGTCTCTCTACATAATCTAATAATATTTAATAGTAGTTTACTAAATCATATAGACTCTCATTTAATCCTGAAGACATTGAGACAGTTGTGTTTGTGCACATTTAGGAGAAAATATAAGGAGAACCCTGATTATTCCTGTTATAAGTATTATGTGGGATTCTACTTTAATGGTAAGACTTAGTACTTCGTAGGCTTGTTATGTTTCCTATTCTCCCAATGTAACCAGATCTGTGATGGGGCAGTGTGGTAGAGTGGAAAGACCATTGGCTTTGGTGCCAGATAGATCTCTATTCACATTCCTGTATCAATACTTACCAGTGGTGAGCAAGTTATTTAACTTCTATTATTTTCATTCTCTTCATTTATGTAATAGAGACAACAATATCATGTAGGCTTTTAAAAGTTATAAACAAGTTAATATTTATAAAGTCCCTGGAAATAGTAGATAATGTTATTTTTTAATCCCTTAAAAAGCAGCATGTTCAAGTTCATGAAGCAAGATATCTTAGAATTAGACGATGAAATGCAAAATCAGACTCAATGCAAAGAAATTTCATCAAATTAAAAAATATGTATAAATACAAATACCCACTGGAAAAACTGCCCAAGCCAGCAATAAAAAAGCAATGTGAATTGATGAAGAAATCCAGACATATAGCCACTGGCTGGGTCTGCGAGGTTAGATTGATGAAATACAGGCTGATCTATATTTCTTGGAGTTGATGAGTGTCGGTTTTGATGGACCATCTGGTAGTATTTGCTCTGCATAGCCCATGTTTTCATGTGGGTGATTATCTGTATTACACAGGAAGAAACAATGGGATGATAAAGTCTAACTGCAACAGCGATTAAGTTTCCGTGTGCGAGTCTGAAGTTGCTGTCAGTTGGCGTAACCAGAAGATGCTCTGGGAAACATCAGGGCTGGGCTGGGGAAGGGTGGCAGTGGAGCGTTGGGTGTGTTTCATTTGGAGGTCATCACCAATGCCCACTGTGTCCCAAAGCCATTATCACATGAGGATAAACATCTTCTGGTTTTCTTGAGCAATAAAAGCAGTATTAGATATTAAGCATATTGTGGCAGAATATCCTCATAGTTGTATGGAAAATGTATATGTTGACATGTGGAATCCAGCAGAGAGATACATATACTGGCAGATTTCCCTGAGTTGAACATTCTCAAAGTCCAGGTCTTAAGTTTAATCCAAGTCCCTATTGGGAAGGGGTTTTGACTTTACCCTTCTTCCTTTGGAGTGGTGTGGTCACCTTGGCTTGTTTTGTTATAAAGTGAACAGTGAAAACAGAATTATGAGAATTGCACAGAAGTTACAATTTGGCATCTTCCAGAATGAATTTTCATAGAAATTGCCAAAAGCAGATAGAAAATACCTAAGATGCTTTGGGCAATTTGTTCCAGGGTCTTATATGCTTCTTCTTAGAGCAGTCTGGATGCGATAGTCAAGGAGATTTCCTTGGTGAAGTGTGGTATGAACTGGAGGTAAACTGGTTACTATAAATCACAGAGTGGGTACATATTTAATAGACATAAAAGCAATATCTCAAGGAGGTATATCTACTCCCATGTTCATTGCAGAATTATTCACAACAGCCAAAATATGGAATCAACCTGTGTCCTTTGAGGGTAGAATGGATAAAGAAAATGTGGCATATATACACAACAGAATATTATTCAGCCATAAAAAAGAAGGAAATCCTGTCATTTGTGACAACATGTATGAACTCAGAGGACGTTATGTTAAGTGAAATAAGTTGGGTACAGAACAAGAAATGCCATGTGATCTCACTTATATGTAAAATCTAGAAAAGCGAGACTCAAAGAAATAGAAAGTAAAATGGTGGTTGGTGGGTTTAGGGTGAGGAAAATGGGAAATGTTGGGCAAAGTCATAGTTATTCAGGATGAATAAGTTCCAGAGACCTAATGTTCAGCATGGCAACTATAGTTAACAATACTGTGTTGTATATTTGCAATTTGCTAAAAGAATAGACCTTTAATGTTCACCACAACAAAAAAGAAAATAGCTATGCGAGGTGATGGATATGTCACTGAACTTGATTGAGGTGCTCATTTCACAGTGTGTGTGTGTGTATATATATATATTTATACACTGTAAACATACACAATTTTTATGTGTAATTGTACCTCAATAAAGCTAGAAAAAAAAAAAAGAAATCAGTTACCGCTTTCTGTTCACAGACCTTCCTCTTAAGGTTTTTTAAACCAATTTTTAAAAGTTTTGATTTTTGTTAAAGATCTATCCTGAGCTTTCCAGATAGAGGGGGAAATAGCATTTTGTGAGTTAGGGTGGAATTTTTGTTTTGTTTCATTTTTGTTTCATAACATTTGTCCCCTAAAATATCCACTGACAGTCACATTTTCATTTTGCTTTTTAGTTGATTGAGCTACAGTGTTTTAGGCTCTGGGGACACAGAGATAAATAGGAGAGATTTCTGCTGTCATGGAGCTCATGCCATAGCACTCGGTCTAACATGCGGTGCATGAGCTGCCAGCACATCCATTATGCATGCACATCATTGAGCATTTGTACATGATGGGTGGTTTTCCATGTTCATTCATTCTTTTTTACCTATTCACCCATTTATTTATTAATTGAGGGCCCAGAACTTACCTAGGACTTCTAAATAAATGCCTTCTACAATCACCTAAGAAAGAGATCACAGCCTTCCCAAGATTTCAGTGTTCCATGGAATAATTTTTTATCTGTGGTTCCAACTTAGTGATGTTGGAACCTGGAGGTGATGAAGACTTGCTGACAATAACAAAATCCATTGTTCTGAGGATCATGCTATTATGAGAAGTTTAAAATTTGGAAAATAGCTTTACAGAAAATAAAAATCACAATCAAAATGGATACAAGTTATTGAAGATGACTTAACCAGAATATATTCAAGTTATTAAACTTAGAGCTGGGAACTTGAGAGACCTCCTTCCCTTCCAACGTTCCAATGTCCTGTTCCAATGTGTTCCAAAGTGAAATAAAGAGAAAAACCCACTGGCTAAGAAAAATATTGCCTAGTTGTGCTGTAATTCAAAGCAGGTTTCTCAATCTTTTCCTTCTGAATTTTTTTTTTTGAGTCTCAGAGCAAAAAGGGTAACCACAGGCCCTGTGAGGGAATGATCCTGCCCGAATGAGGGCTCGGAATCCAGAACCTTTTATCAAATATTTTGTCAAGACAATATTTATTTATCATAAAAATCAAATCAATTTTCTGTAGTTTCCATCTCTCTTAGCCTGCCTGTGAACCTGTGCCTCTGCATTCGATGAGTTAAAGAGCTCTTTGCTGAATGGATTTATAAACAGAAATTTGAATACAGTGGTTTAACAAGTGAGATAGAAATACGTCTTCTTCTATATCCTACCTGCTCCTTCTGGCTTTTCTGTTTTTTCGAAAGGCACTACTCATTCTTTGGCCTATCAGCATGGAGCCATCTATGAACACTCTTCTTTCTTTGCTCCCATAATCCACTGGCAGAAAATTTTAAAACGCAGAAGTACAAAAAATAAATGTGAACGTTTACCTTCACTTCTCCATCCTCAGTAGGTCTTTAAACTCAATTACTTTTAACCATTTGTATTTTTAATTCTTATGCTTTACCCCCAATACTCTGAGTAATATATTCATACCTCTGCTAATTAACGTGTTGACCTTAGATAGCATCTATTCATTCCTTACAATGAAAGAAGAATAATTAACTTGCTTATACTACCCAACTTTTACCCTCCACATTTTTTGTTTTGTGCTATTTATATTTGTTCTATTGCTTATCTTTATAAAATACTTAAACTCCTTCTAGATAAATTATCAATTTTAGAAGATATTGCTTGCCTTACTATGAAAGACCAGGAAATAATTGTGCCTGTACTTTCTCTACTTTATTTCCTCCATGTAGCTTCTCTGAGCTATGCATTGCTTTCTATTCACTTTGCTTTCCTTAATTCTTTCCCCGTTTTCCTACCTTTGATTATGGTGATCAAGTTTTCTCTGTTCCTCGGGTCTTTTTACTGATTTGGAAAGTTATACATACACTTTATATTCTTTTTAAAGGTTACCCTTAAAATTTTAATATGCATGTTTCATGTGACCTAACATTAATCCATGTCTCTATCCTTTTGTGAAAGAAGGTCAAATCATAAAATGCTTTAACCCAAACTCCTTCTTCCTGTCTTCTCTGTTAACTATTATTTGAAATTTTAGTTGAACTTAGTTTTATAACTTCCCCAAAGAGATCATTTAGATTTACCAAATGTGAGAGCCTGGGAGGTGCCCTGCTCAGATGTCCCTTTAAGTGAGAACTTGTGGCAAGGAGTGTAGTGAGCTGGCAGCCTGCATATGCCGTACCTTCAGGATCCATGGCAGTGTTCATGGTGAAGCTCTGCTCTGCGTGGGCTGTCTCCAGCCAGTGGCTGAGCTCAGGAGGAGCATGCAAACCGATCATTGCTGCCTGACATGGGACTCCTTCACAGGCTGCTTTGCTCTGCCTTCCTGCACTGGCCTGAGACTCTCAGAGATGCACTGCTGTCTCAGGCTCTTCCTTTCCAATCCTTCTTCATTTCCACATCTCCTTTCACAGATGTCAGATCTGTGTCATGGTCTGAAGGATTTCCCTGACTACTCTTGCTTCATTTCTGCTTTCCTTTTCATGGGATTTCTCTGCAACAGATCTCTTGCATTTCTGATTCCATGATGGTGTGTCTGCTTCCTGGAGAGCTCAAAATGACACCAGTGTTTTCTAATCATTCCTTTGCTCCCTTGAGCTTCTTGTAGTCCTGCCATCTGTTCAGGCTGGATGCTTTCTTAGCGCACCATTCTCATTATCCTTAGTTTGTCCTACAAAGTCCTGTATGACCAGGTACCTCCTTACTGTCCAACGTCATCCTCACCCCATCAGTAACTATAGCTCAGCCTCATTACCCTCCTTTTAGCTTCTCAAATGAACTAAGCTCTTTCCTTCTTGAGAGTTTTTCTGTGCTGGCTGCTCTTCCGGGAACCCTCTTCTCCCAGTCTTTATAGAGCCAACTCCTCATCTTTACAGCTCTTGTATCATCTCTTCAGGGATGCCTTTCTCTGATCACTCCCCTTCTGCAGCTTTTTTATGTGGTAACACAGCGGCTGGTTGTTTTTATTTCCAAAATAATATTTTGCAATTATTTGTCTCCTTCCCACTAGGTAGCAAGCAGAGATTATATTTGTTTCATTCACCACTGTAGACTTAGCACTTAGCACAGGACCTGGGACAAAACAGATAGTTAGTAAAGATCTATTTTGTGAGTGAATAGTCCCCTCTTTCATGTTCACTGACACCATTCTTACCTCTTGTCTGTTCATTGCTATAATGTCCTTAACAGTCTTACTATTCACTACAGCTAGATTAGTCTTCCCTGAGTATAGCCCCTTTTAGTGTTCATTTCTGCTCAAAAAGCCACCAAGGAGTTCCCATTCCTCGTGACTTAGGTACAGATGTCTCAACCTGGCACTCAAGGAAGCCACAAGGTCTGTCTTTCTAGCCTCATCTCCCTATGATGGTCTCTCTCTCAAGTCAAACTGGACAATCACCAGTCACCAAGCACATTCTGGGCTTTCTTCTCGCCACATCTTGGGCTATGCTAGATTGATCACCTGACTTTTTCTCCCCATCCCTCTTCCATCTCACTATGTTTCTGAGTCAAAACCTATGTGGACCCTCCCAGTGGAAATTCTTCCTCATCATTCTAAATTAATGTGCCAGCTTCTACTCTAAAATCTCATGGCCCATTGTTTGAGATTTAAGGCACTTTCAAACTTACTTTATATTAAAATGATTGTTTACTTGCCTTTTCTTAACTTTACCAAAGTCTATGATCCTTCATGACAGGGACTCTTTTATACGTCTTTTATGGCCTCTACAGCACTGAGAATATGCCTTCTTACTCTTACATTTTTATTTTTAAAATTTTACTTTTATTTATAAATAATACTTTAATATAATTACCACTTTATTTTTATGAATATAAAATAATATATATATTATGGAAGACAGGAGAGACATAAAATATCAGAGAATAAGAAATAAACTGCAATTGCATCACCGGCCAATCATCATTTCTTAACATTCTATTGTGTCTCTTTTTGTTTTCATTTTTCAATAGATAATGTTTGTATTAGCAGAGATCATATTGAATATACAATTTTGTGTTTTGGAGAGTTCCAAGAGCATTTGAAAAGTCTAGTTCTAAATATTCTCTTTTATTTTTTTCTAGAAAATACTCAAACAATAGGAGAACTAAAAACAACAACAAGAAAATAAACCTCAAAATACATTTAATCAAAAGTAAGAGAAAAAAGAAACCCAAGAAAATCCCAGATTTCTTTTAAGTGCTGCCAAAAGCAGAGCTGAACAGGAAGCCCATGTTGTTTCTTCAGGTAAGACCAGAGGTTTCAAGGGGCAGTAAGTGCTTGAAGTTCTCAGAGCTGTCCAGTGAATATTCCTTTTGAACAAGAGGTCTCCACTCTGAAAGGGACAAGATAGAGCAGAGCAAGTTGTTTTGCTGAAGGAGGCAGAGGCTGGGTGCAGTGGCTCACGCCTGTAATCCCAGCACTTTGGGATCACCTGAGGTCAGGAGTTCAAGGCTAGCCTGGTTAACGTGGTGAAACCCAGTCTCCACTAAAAATACAAAAATTAGCTGGATGGGGTGGCACATGCCTGTAGTCCCAGCTACTCAGGAGGCTCAGGTGGGAGAATCGCTTGAACCCAGGAGGTGGAGGTTGCAGTGAGCTGAGATTGTGCCACTGCACCCTAGCATGGGTAACAGAGCAAGACTTAATCTCAAAAAAAAAAAAAAAAAAAAAAAAAAAAAGGATTCAGAGCACACCCTGGGGCCCTGGGAGTCCACAGGTGGCAATTCTTAGACAGCAATTGCAAAATATGACTTCCAAAATGGTGTGACAAGCAAGAACAATGTGGGGAGTTCAGAAGCCCAGGACCAGTGGTAGAAACTCTCTTGAACAAAGCTGTGCCCTGAGACCTTGTTTGTGGCAATGTTTGATTATTTTAGATTGAGTTATAGGCAATGTGTATAGAAATTATAGAGATTATTTGGATAGATAGATAATGTTATGTTTTTTTCTAAGAGAGTTTATTTTTGCTTTTGACAGGCATTTAGGTTGTCAAAAGAATTCACCTTAATTCAATTCAGGATTGAGCTGCTTTAAAACTAGGTTTTATTCTTTGCGATGACTGGTCTACTTATGAATCACTCTGATTCTTAGATTCTTCTTCCTTGGTTGACCTTTGGGCTTCTGTGTTAGGCTGTTCTTGCATTGCTATAAAGAAATACCTGAGACTGGGTAATTTATAAGGAAAAGAGATTTAATTGGCTGATGTTTTAGCAGTCTGTACAAGCATGGCTCCAGCATCTGCTTCTGGTGAGGGCCCCAGGAAGCTTACAATCATGGCAGAAGGTAAAGGAGGAGCAGGCATATCATGTGACGAAAGCAGGAGCAAAAGAGAAGGGGAGGTGCCACACACTTTTAAACTGCTAGCTCTCATGAGAACTCACTCATTCATTATCACAAGGGCAGCACAAAGCCATGCATGAGGGATCTGCCCCCATGACCTGAACACCTCAACTAGATCCCACCTCCAACATTAGGGATTACATTTCAACATGAGATTTGGAGAGGACAAACATCCAAACTATATTAGCTGCCATAAAATATTTACCATGAAGGTGGCTTAGAGCAACAGAAATTTATTTTGTCACAGTTCTAGAGGCTAGAAGTCCAAAATCAAAGTGTTGGCATGATCGTGCTCCCTCTGAAGGCTCCAGGGAAGAAGAATTCTTTGCCTCTTTCTAATTTCTGGTGGTTGCAGAAATCCTTGGCATTCCTTGGCTTGGAGCTGCATCACTGCAGTCTCTGGTTCCATTGTTACATGACCTTCTGCCCCGAGTGTCTGTCTTCATGTCTCTTCTCTTACAAGGATTCCAATCATATTGAATTCACGGCATACCCTACTCTACAATGCCCTCATCTTAGTTGTTAAAGATCTTTTAAACAACCAGATCTCATGAGAACTCACTCACTATCACTATCACAAGGACGGCACCAAGTCATTCATGAGGGATCTGCCCGCGTGACCTAAACACCTCCCACCAGGGCCCCACCTTGTGAGTAATGGCAAAAACTACAAATTATCTTTTGCATCAACCTAATAATTACAACTGTAAAGACCCTATTTTCAAAAAGTTAACATTCTGAGGTTCTAGCTAGACATGAATTATTTTATTTTATTTTATTTTTTTGAGAGAGAGTCTCACTCTGTTGCCTAGGCTGGAGTGCAGTGGTGTCATCTCAGCTTACTCCAGCCTTCATCTCCCAGATTCAAACGGTTCTCATGCCTCAGCCTCCCGAGTTACTGGGATTACAGGCACCCGCCATCATTAACTTTTTTGGGGGGAACACTATTCAACTTAATGCAATCTTGAACTCCATTTTTGGCTCCAGCCCTGTGAAAGTTCTGAAAATCCTGTTCAACTTCTTAGTGTTTTAGCCATTACTTCTGAATGAACAAATGCCTTGAGGGCATATGTGCACCAAATGTCTGGCTTACCCTTCTGTGTTTCTTTTCTTAAGTTTGTTTGTTTGTTTTATTTTTTAATGGGGGAAGGTTAGCTTGATACAAGCTTATCAATCATAGCCTGAAATGGGTGTCTATTATAATGTTTTGATTTAATATTTTCCATTATAATTTTCATTGCTCTTTATTCCTCCTTGAGTATTTAATTTCCATTTTGTATCATTTCCATTCAGCCTGAAGAACTTTCTTTAGATTCCTTGTAGTATGGAGTCTAATTTTCTCTGCCAATTTTCTAATGAAAAATTATCTTGTTTTTTTTTTTTGTTTTTTTTTTTAACTTAAAATGTCTTTACTTTGTCTTATTATTGAAGGATATTTTGTGGGGTATGGATTTCTGGATTGAGAGTCTTTTAAAAAAAATCACTGAAAAATGTTGCTCCACTCTCTTCTGGCCTTCATAATTTCATAGTGAGGAGTTGACTCATAATTGAAGCACTGTCCTCCTATATATAATGCCCCATTTTTCTCTTGCTGTTTTCCAGCTTTACCATTTATATTTGGCTTCTGACTCTGACTCCTAACTTCTGAGTCTGACTCTGATGTGTCTCATGTGGTTATCCTTCTTGGTATTCATGGAGCATCTTGGATCTGTAAATTTATGTCTTTCATCAAATTTGGAAAATGTTTGGCTATCACTTTTTCAAATAGTTTTCTCCCCATTTTTTCTTGATTCTCCTGTTTCTGGGACTATAATTCATGCATGCAATTAGATTTAACAGCTGCCTGAAGCTCTGTTCATTTTTTCCCCCCAATCTTTCCCCCACATTGCTCTATGTGCCCGTTGGATTACAAATCCAGAAATGCTCTACTAAGTATACTTGTAATTGCAAATAGGAAACAATGTGTGCTAGAGTAATGAATAGTTATGTAAGTGTGGCAATAAGGAAAAAGATATTCAGATATATGAGGAGAGGGTAGTCTTATCAATGAGCCCATTGAATTTTTCCATATTCCCAGATAAAATATTTATTGTAATTGGCAGAAATATGAACGAACACACAATGAATAGCATATTAAATAAGTTTTATTGAGAAATTAGGGGAAGAAATCTAATTTCCATTTTGTAACAACACCTACTAGTATAGCATTCATTTGTGAGTTCTCTTCCCACTACTACCCCATCTATTTAAGTTGTGATATGCTTTTTATTGAGGAAGGTTTTGGTTAGTACACTGTATTAGAATGGAAATGTGGTGAGGCAGGAGAGATGGAAGCAAGTTTGGAGATTGTCACATAACTCAGAAAAATCAAAGGGAGGTAAACTAGGAGGCTCCAGTCTTGCTAACCTGGGAACAGAAAAGTAAAAGCTGTATTGAAAGATGATAACTTTTCTGTAGAAGTCAAAAGTTATTCTCAGGATTTTATGTATATGTAATTCCATAATTAGAAATTATATAACTGTTCTCAACTTCATCAGTTTTTAAAATTGTTATTTCTCTACTTAATCAGTTTTAAAATAATCCTTATAGATTTCCTCTTCTCCTTTAAAATTCTATAAATCCTGTTTCATCATCATGGCTTTGTTCATGTGTATTTGGTTAAAGGCAGAGTATGGATGCTTTAAAATATTTGAAGACAAAGCTCAAATAACTCTCTGATAATACTCATATCCAAACACTGACCCAAATACGGCTAGCTTGATACACTCATGTACACAAGGGCATATATCTCAAGGGAAAGATGTTGCTATATGTTTTGAAACTTTTTTTGTTAAAACATATTAATTTTTAATGTAGTAGAGTAAATTGGTTATAGCATAAATGTAAATAAAGCTGTCCTCTACACCCAATCCATTAATGCTCAATTTAAATTTAAGAATTTCAAGATAAACTAATCAGGAACAGTTTTTCTCAAATCAAGCCAACCATCAAACTCCATTTGAAAAACACATTTTCCTCCTTTGTTTGAGAGTAGCATTGATCCTTCACTTGTTGCTTTATTTGTGAGCAAATGAAAGCATCTGAGGGTCAGGGAAGCCCCTGGGAGTGTGACCGTCTCACAGACGTTAAGCCTGCAGGTGGAGTCCTGGATCTCCTGACGTGGGGCTCAGTCCTGAAAAGGGCCTCTCTTTCCCACTCCTGGGAATGCTGACCTCTGAAGTGGGGAGTTTTGGGAAGTGGAGCCAAGAGAGGAGTTTAGGTCCTCTGGAGACCTTATGGGGAATACTTTGGTTTCCCTTGAGAGCTCTCGCACCTTGAGCTCTTCCACCTTCTTGTTTGTTGCAGGGAGTCAGGGAGAGGTGTGGCTGTCAGTGAGACTAGGGCTCAAGACTTGATGCAGACACCAGGGAGGAAGCTCTTGCTGAGTCTCCAGTAGGTGGTTCTTGTCTAGTTTCCTAGCTATGGGTTGTGACTATCATTTGCTAAAACTTTAGGGAAGAAGGAGTGCTCAGATATTGAGGAGTCCTGACTATATAACTCCTGGTTTGCTCACGGGTAAGCAGGCCTTCTTCTTTGTGCTCAAGTCTCTTGCTTTCTTATTGGTCTCAGTCTCCTTTCAACACTTCTTTTCACAACTCTTAGGGCTTGGGTCCTCATCTTAATGCTCAGTCTATGGAACCTCAGGAAACAATCTAACATCAACCATTTGCCTTTTATGGGGTTGGGATGGGGGTGGGTAATTCTTTTATTTAAGACTTAGATCCCACTGTGAGAGAGCCTTTGCTTGCTACTAACCAAATTAGTAGTAGGTATTTGGGAGAGAAATTGGTTCATCTAATCTATTTAAGAGAAAAGTTGACTTTAGAGTGAGGACGTAATCCCGAAAGTTTGTGTGTGAGTTGTGAATTTTTAAAATGTGATCTTTAGGTGCTCAGGTGTTTCTGGTGGAGGTGCTAGATGAGCTGAGTTGGCAGTTAATTGGAACTTTCCTGTTGCAAAACTGAAAATCTCAACACAGCGTTTCCTGATGACCTGTTTCACTGTCTTATTTGTCTCATAGACTACGCACTACTTGCTCAGGTGGTGCACCAATACTTTGCTAAGGAAATTCAATCTCCTAGTGCAGTTTCTAAGACATATTTATTAATTGAGGCTGACTCACCATCCCAGAGTTCTAATATCATTAAAGGCTGTCCAATGACATAAGTCTTGAAAATGTTCCTTCAGTTATTTGCACTAGTCCATTTACCCTGCTCCTCTTGTCTCCTGGAGCTGCAATCCTAGCTTAATCCCAAATTTGGACATTCATCTATTTATTCATTCATTCACTCAGTTCAAGCATTTAATATTTATTGGGTGTCAGCTCTTGTTGCTGTGCTAAACCCTCAGGGTACTAAGTTGAGTAAAACCTCAGAATTCCATAATCGGTGGAGACCTTAGAGATCATCCAGTGAAAAGCAAGAAAATCAGGATAAAATATCTCATCATGCATGAAAAAATAGCTTCTCTGCTCAAGAGAGGTGAGAAGCCAAGAATAATTCTGTGTGCCAATTTCCCAGACTCTGAGAATATTATAGGCTTAAAGTGCCACGGAGATTCTGTTGTCGTTTATGCTTTTTTTTCTATTTGTATTACAGTTAACAAGATCAACCTTGCTGGGAAATGAACAAGCGACCAGGTGAGCTCAAGAGTCCTTTCCTTTTCCCCCAAACTTACGGATTTCTCAAGTAGAAACTTAGGTCATTGCATATTTTAGGGATGTTTAAATAGACTTAAAGCTAACGGGGTGTTTACTGAAATCTTTCCCTTTTCGGAAAAGTGAGGGAAGAGAAAGGACTGGAGGGCACAGATAATTTGGGTGAAGGGTTTCCACTCAGAAGGGAAAGTGAAAAATTTGGGTGAAGTCAGTTTTATTCATGAGCTAGTAGTCTGTTAAACAGAACTATAGTTAAACTTGTGTTAATACAGCTAAATACAGATCTTTACATACTTAAACTACCCAGAGAGTTGCTTGTTAGAATAGTGAGCTAATATTTAAGGGAATGGTTTTGAATATTAAAAATGCTCTGCAGTGGCAATTTTTATTGTGATTTGAAATGCTCATCTCTATTACCTTTTTAGGAATTAGTGGATGATAGTCATGTTCTTTTCTGACATTTGTGAAACACAGCTTTCTTCTCTAGAGTTCTCCTATTCCTAGAACCTGTGCATGTGCATGCGTGCACACACACACACACACACACACACACACACCATTAAAAAGGAATAATAATTCAGGATTTCTGAACACCTTTATTTAGGCAATTTTATGTCAAAATGATAAAATATATTACATGTCCTTTTTAATGAAAGAGAAAGCAAACACTAAAAGATATAACATCTGCTGGAAATAGAATCTAAATTAAAAATTTGTGTAGACATAAGGACGAAGGGACAAAATATAGGGGCAGGAAGTATGACAAGATGTTAGTGTTAAAAATAATTTTTTAAAACATCATGGCTGATGGCAAGTACATAGATGAAATATTTTTGGAATAAAAAAACTCATTCTGAATCTTATCTGAAGATTGACAGCAGTGTTTATTTGCTCAAGGCATAATTAATCTTTTAATATATTCCCACTGAGTTTTCAGATTTTGATAGATGGAAAGGCCATATTCACTGACTATTTGAGGATTGAAATTTTCTTTCAGGAACACTCATTCTTACCTGAATTATTAAAATGATTAATCCCTTACAAGTGACTAAGAACCACTGCTTACTTATTTCCCACTTAACTCATCGAAAGGTGGTTTGTGTTTATCAGCTGATATAATGTAGCCCCTTAAGTCAACAATATCATCCAGTTGTTTTGGTAAGAGACCTTCTGTTTGGGACAGGAAATAGAAAACCAATCAGAAGGCCGATTTGTTTTACCTAATAAGGAAGAGGTATCATGAGGATCAAGTGAGAAAAAAGTATATTGAAAAATTATAAAGCACATAATGAAATGCAAGATGAAATTATGCTGTCTGATGACTCGTGCACAGCTGCAGCAAAATGCAGTGTTGTATAACCCGCAAGCTTTGGAGGCTAGTCCTGTAGATGGGTAAATGAGACAGCCTCCGATGTGGTATAATTTCAAGATTTCCTTAAGCTCTACCTACTTCCTCAACAATAGAACCACAGCTTTGGACTGAGATGTTGGCTCCAGAAAGCCTCTGTTGAAAGGACTTTCCTACAAGGTAGAGAAAACAAATGAACTGACTTTATCAGACTAACCAGCTCTCACCTAAAGAAAGCCTATGAGGGAGGGAAGCACAGGACAGATAATTTTTGAAGGCATGAATGTGAGATTAAGATGGAAAGTTCCATGCATGCAGGTTAAGATGGAAAGTTTATTCTGGGGAGGACAAGCCCTCAGCAGTATCCTGGTAGGAGGTTATGGTAATCTAGGGACAGCATGAGAGCACTGTGTCACTTGTCTGGAAAAGAAGATAGAGGAGAGGAAGTTTGCAAGTGAAGGACACACCCAGGGCCTACACTGCCTGTGCCACAGTTCAGCTGCAGCCCAATCCTGCATGCCTGACCTCAGTTCATTGATCTCTGAGCGTGCCCATTCTCTTCATAAAGCACCTTTGTTTTCTGCCCAGTGCACAAACATCACGACCCGTGTCTGAGAATGTTGGGAATTTTATTAGGTCCATAAAGTTTTAGCTGTGGTCTAGTCCACCAAGGCCAAAATAAATAAATAGAGAGAGTGTAAAAGTAACGTTAAAAAAAAAAACCTGGCTTAAAGAAAGAAAAACTACTGAAGCTCTAAAATAACTTTGTCACAGTGGTTTTAGAGGGGATTTCTCCTTACCAGCTAAGAACTCTGTAAAGTGCAGGCTGAAAAACTGCAGTATAATTGTAGCCAGCAAATTTACTTTTCAGATTTCTCTGAGAATATTCTGTTCTGTGGAGTTAGGTTTAGAGGTTAAAATGATTGACAACTGATTGGCCACAGGCCTAAAGCTAACTGCAAAAAAAGCAAAATGCCTTGACTCTAAGAGTCAGGCTTTCTGGGAAAATATTAAAGATAAAATTAATTACTATTGATAATGTAATGCATTTCCCAGTGAACCCTTTCTCTTATCTACTTTCTTAAGGTTCAAAATTCATATCATTCAAATTTTCTCCTGCTTATGTCTTTAGAGTCATAATAATAATATTAATTATGATTACTCTTAAATATAATCATGATTTGAGTGCTTATTATGTATCAGGCACTATTCTAAGAACTTGAAATGCATTAGTTAATTTACTTCTCACTATGTAAATTAGCTACTGGTATTATCCTTCATTTTATTGCTGAGAAAACTGAGAGACAGACCAGTGAGGTGACTTGCCTTAGGTCTCAGAACTAGGAAGTTGAGAACCTGGAACGAAAAAATATATATCTAGCTATGAGCTCTTAATGAACTCTTAAGCTCATGAAAACATTACAAATGAATTTGTAACTACACTCCTTGCTTGGTGTCTTTCTGCACTGTCATCATTATCAAAATCCTTTTTGGGTGTTTGGTATGTGTCCTAAGAATGCAATTAATTAGTAGTGGAAAAATTATAAATGTTGAGTGGAAAAAAACAAGGTTCAGAACAATAGTAGAATATGATGCCCCCTGTGTAAAATTTAAATTTCCATACTTAAAAAGCCATATAATGTTCATATCACATATGGGTGTTTGTAAAAGCCATATCAACTTCATGAAAGTAGGGCTTTCTGGTCCGTGAGGAGGGGAATGGAGGGGTTGGTGGTGAGTCTACAAGCAATAACTTGAAATAGGGACAGTCGTTAATTCTGAGTGATATGACTGTTGTTCTCTGGATTTTTTGTATTTCTTAAATTTCTATTAAAATTTTTTTTAGAGATAGAGTCTCACTATATTACTCAGGCTGGTCTCAAACTCCTGACCTCAAGCAATCCTCCCTCCTCAGCATCTTGAGTAGCTGGGGTTACAGGTGAGAGCCAGCATGCCTGGCTAAATTTCTAAAAATATGATAAGCAGGAATATATATGAAGAACACTGATTCCTGTGCCAAAGAGGCCTTCATTTTAGTTGGAGAGTCAAGATGTACAGATAAGGAGGAGACTAAGACAAGGTGTCAAATTAGTGCCATAGCATGTAAGGCTTGCGGAGTTTCACAGGAGAGATCGCTCAAGTTGAGGAGAAGTGGGTACAGCTACATGGAAGAGGGAGATGTGAGCTGGGCCTTGAAGTTTTAACCTAGACAAGTGGAGGGGAAGGAATCCCAGGCAGAGAGCTGAACAGAAGGCCAGACTGTGGGGGGGAAATCTAGCGGTGGCATTCACAGCAGTGGTGAGAGTCAAATGAGACAATGTATGCCGAACATCTAGTGTGGAGTTGGTACAATACTGATAAATGTAATTCAGGCAATACCAAACAACAAAAGAGGCATTACCCAGTTTCTGTACTGATGTTCATGATCCTCGTGGCCTATTGTTGTGAGTCACACCCAGGGGCATTTATTACCTTCATTTGAACCTCAAAGGAACCATAAGTGTTCAAGGGGTCATTTTGTTTATAAAGACAATGACTCACTTTAAGACAGATCACAAAAATGGCCACCATATGTTTCTAGAATATCGCCTCTGTTTTATCTCCAGAGCTACCTTAGAAGTGGTATGAGAAAAAACTTAGAAAACAGTTATTTTTTGGCCGGCCCGGTGGCTCATGCCTGTAATCCCAGCACTTTGGGAGGCCAAGGTGGGCAGATCACGAGGTCCTGGCCAACATGGTGAAACCCCGTCTCTACTAAAAATACAAAAATTAGCTGGGTGTGGCAGCACGTGCCTATAATTCCAGCTACTTGGGAGGCTGAGGCAGGAGAATTGCTTGAACCTGAGAGGCGGAGGTTGCAGTGAACTGAGATTGCGCCACTGCACTCCAGCCTGCCGACAGAGCTAGACTCAGTCTCACAAAACAAAACAAAACAAAACAAAACAAAACAAACAACAAAAAAACAAAAACAAAAAAACAAACCAAAAAAAAAAGAAAAAGAAAGCAGTTATTTTTCATTTTTCACTCAAAGACTGTCAGAAGAGTGAGGACACACACACAACTGAAGGAGGAGGCAGAAGGAGAAAAGGCCAATGAGAGGCAAGGGTGAAGTCGTGTGAGAGTTTAGAAGGAGGACAACTGTAGCCTCATTGAGTGATCTTGGAAATATTAGTTCCTGATTGTTCCATGGTTTTCTATTTGGGCAAGTAGTTGACTTCACAACTGTGGCAGCATATCTCCTCTGAGTTAGCTGAGGAGTTTGTGTATCAGGACACAGATTGTGAACAATTCTCCTTAGCTCGTTCACCTGGTATGATCATATGGGGCATTTACCACAAGGCCCCTGAAAAAGAAAATAGGTGTATTCATGGCTGTCTGGGCATTATGGCATTGGGACACCAGACTCAACTCCTCCTGGTCCCCTCCCATCCTGCAAAACATATCCTTAGTCTCTTCCAGTACCAGTTCTCAATGTTCTCACAGTCCAGGTATTTCCTTTTAGGATGTATTTGTTAGGTGATCGATTGGAATAGGCATGACCCCTACTGGACTACAACTTGGGTAGTACCTATTTTGTGGTTGGTCTATTTCTCTGAGGGAAGGTAAATGGATTTGAAGTGGGTCTCAGCACACCACAAGGACACTCCATTGCACTCATGGTGGCAGCTCCCCACAAGCAGGGCTGGGTTCCTTTATCGGGAGTGCTTCTGCACTTAGTGCAATTACCCTTTGTTCCTTTCATTTTTACTGGGCTCAGCTTTTCACTGGTCCTTCTCCCCTAAGACTGCCATATGGAAAGTGGTATCTTACCTCTAACTGGCTTATTTTGAGTGGAGGTAGAGCGAGGGAGTCCAATTATTATTGTCTCAATAAGAGACATATTGAGACAATAATGTTGTTATTGTCTCTTGTCTATTATTGTTGTCTATTGTTATTATTGAGATAATAATAATTAGACACCCTCACCCTACCTCTGCTCAAAATAAGCTTTAGTTTATTCAGAAAAGCAAATTTAGCAACACCAATGAAAAAACATTTTTACAGTAAATTTTGTTAATTTCTAATGTATTTTCACACACATAAACATATCCTGTTCTGGACCTAAATGTATAGATATAATTTTTACTTCTCTTTTATCCAAGATGAAAAAAATGAAAGTAATAGTATTCTGAAAACTTCCCCATAGACCCTGCCATTCACTTTGTTTTTGTATATTCCTTATTGATGCTCATTGAGTGATCTTTGCAAGACTAGTTCTTGATTATTCCTTGGTTTGCTAATTCAGTGAGTAGTTGGTTTCACAACTGTGGCGGCATATCTTCTCTGAGTTAGTGGAGCCACTGAGATGACTCTTCAAAGAAAACCCACAGGGCTATCTGGTAGTCAATCCAAGTGGAACAACTTTAATACAGACAGTGGAAGAGGCAGTAGAGATGTCCTCAGTCCTTGTTCACAGCCCTGAAACTGAAGGAGTTTAAGGCTAATTGAAATTTTGGAGGGGAAGAACCTAAAGTCTCTCACATATTGCAAGGTAGACTAGGAAAATGTCTAAAACGTATGGAATCTGGAACTAGACTACCTGGTTAGAATCTGGCTCCTGATACTACTGGTTATGTAACCCTGTTCTTCAACGATTTCATGGGTAAAATGCATGTTCCAGGCTGGGCTGTGTGGAAGCAGATGATAAGATGGAGTTTGGTGTGCAGGGCATTGATTAGAGATTAGGACTTGTAAAAGGAAAAGGGAGGAAGGGAATTGGGCAGAGGGAGAATTCAAACAGTGATTCAGCCCTGACAATATAGGGAATAGCTCAGTGGGGAGTCCTGGAGTGAATATTGTCCATCAGTCGTACCCCAGGTCAGGCTGCAGTGGCCAGGTCTTTCTTTCCCCAACTCATTCTGCTGACACAGCGTTCCTGTGTGAAGAACATGACTCTGGATAGGACAGCTCTGCAGTTGAGACAGACGCTGAAGGAGCTGGAGGCTACCTGCTGACCACTCTCCCCAGCAGCAGAGAAGTAAGTCCTTTTTTGGAGTGGGATCTTGGTGACAAAATCTCCATGTCTATCAAAAAAGCAAGTAATAATAATACCTACCTCCATAGGGTTATGATGAGGATTAAGTGAGCTATTATCTGGAGAGTTCTTAGCTTTTGCTAAGAACCAAATAGCTTTTGCTGCTATTATTGTGTGTGTGTATGTGTGTGCAAGTGAATGTAGGCAATGCTTCTGCTCCATCACCAGAATCTTAGAGAATGATTTCTAGAATGTAGTGAACTAAAGTGAGTGTTTCCACATCTTGTTTGCTCTCTCTCTCTGTTATTGCAAATTCTGCTGCTAGAAGCTCATGTGTTATTTTATGCATTACTTTGTTATGCAATTCAGGTGGTCTTGACTTGTTTGTCTTCTGGACATTGTGAGTGTTACAAATCTTTCGAATCACGCTGGGCAGTCATGATATAAACCTTGGCCCATTTTTCCTACTAGATGATAAAATGTGAACAGTAGGAGCCAAGCAGAACTAAGGAAGGATATGACTTAGGTTGGGGCTCCTAGGGAAGGTTGAACAATTTGTACAAGGAAGCAAACAAACTTCTGTGCACTGAATCCTCAATTCAGACTCTGAGAGAGCAGGGGGCTCTGTAGGGCTGACTTAAATCAAGAAGCCTGGTGGTTTGGGTGCACAGAAGGCCCAGCCTAGCTCTGTAGATTGGCTGGCTTTTGAAATTCCAGACTCTGGTTCAAGTTTTACCTGGACTTGTCTCAAATGCTGTATGCTCAAGGAGCAAAGAACTTAACCCTTTGAAACTGTCTGAGGTTACTTTTCAGATTGAATTGGGTAACAAAGGACTCACTCTTGTTGACAAAGAACAGTAGATGTTTGCTTCCTGGGGCACAGTGGTTGGTACTAGGATATATTCATTTAAAGAATGAAGCTATGAATAAAAGTTGTGATTTTGGAGGAGCTCACAGTCTGAAGAAAAGGGAGCACAAACTGACAAAAATGTGTGCGTAAAAATATGAACTTACATGTGAACACTGAGAGAATGAGGTCTACCTCATGGCTAGGTGAGTTCTGAAGGTGTTTTTGAGAGGAGGCTCTGAAGAGAGGAGTCTGGGAAGACTATGAGTAAAGTAAACATTTTGAAGAATGCTTTGAGGGAGGGAAAGAGATAATGACTTGTTGAAAAAGAGACCCCCTTAAGAATGCGTGTTTGTGAGTTCCTTATACAGCTGAACCTTGAACAACACCAGTGTTAGGGGTACTGACACCCACACACAGTAAACAATTCATGGATAACTTTTGACTCCGCCAGAACTGAACTACTAATAGCCTACTATTGACCAGAAGCCTTACTAATAACATGAACAGTGGATTAACACGTATTTAGTATGTTATATGTATTATATATTGTATCCTTACAATAAAGTAAGCTGAAAAGAAAATGTTATTAAAATCATAAGAAAGGTAAAACATATTTACTATTCACTAAGTGAGAGAGGATCATGGTAAGTTTCTTTATCCTTATTATTTATGTTGAATAGACTGAGGAGTAGGAGAATTTTTTATTTTTATTTTGCTGTTCAGGGGTGGCAGAGGTGGGGAGATGGAGGAGGTGGAAGTGGAGACAGGAGAGGCAGGCACTCTCGGTGTAACTTTTATTGAAAAACATCCGTGTATAAATGGACCCGTGCAGTTAAAACTTGTGTTGCTTAAGAGTCAACTCTATGCAGAAATCATATATCTGTCACTTTGGTATCCCTAGAACTTTGCATAGCATTTGGTACATGGTAGGTCTCAAAAAATGTAGGTTGAACTGAGGGCAATCACTCAGGCTACTGCGTAGGGGATAGGTTGGAGTAGATGGGGACAAAGGCAAAGAGAGATGTGACTATGAGCCAAAGATAAGAGGTCTAGAGAGGCCATGGCTAGGACACCAGGAACGGACAAAGGAAGTCTAACACTTGTGTGGATCTGTGTTTCCCAATCAGGATCTATAGATACATTCTCAAGGCCCAGCAAGTGCTCCCTAAGATTTTGAAAAGGCTGCCTTTTCTTTTTGATCATCTGAATAAACCATATTATAACTAACCCTGCTGTATGATTTAGATGCTGTATTTTCTTCATATTTGTAGTTGAGAATTGGCACCATGTAATTGCCAAAATGACAGCATTTAACTTTTAATGTGCTGTTAGGCACGTCTTGTTGTCATTGGGTTGGTTGCTCCTAAAGTCAAAATCACAGTAACCATTCCTTGGCTGCCGCTGTTCAGCAGATGACTGTTTACCCAGGAGTCTAAACACTAGCAATGCTCAAAGAACAAAATTGTCCTAAATGACTTTAAAATATGTATTTTAAACTATTTATATAACAATGATGAGCTCTGGTGCATTTGCTCCCGTGGATGCCTGGGATTTACGTGTCCCGGCAGCATAAGGCGTCAAGGAGGTATGAATGACCATAAATGGTCACTATAGAATAACAGCAGTTTCCCTACAACCCCCTTGTCTCTGGCTTTCTGTCCTTCTCTGATAAGATGTATTGTGGTGCTTCTGGGATATTCGTTATTTTGGCAGGTAACAGCTAGGCAAGTGCTAAAATGTTCAGTTGAAATTTGCCAAATATATTTTACATATCCCATTGTTTCTTCCAAATGCTGGAAAGAAAAAATAAGGGGATGAGTATATGAAATATTGGGGTAGAGCAGTGTTTTCCATCCTTGTGTGCTTTTGGAATTAAGGCTCTAGAAATATAGGGAATCCTGATGAAGCTATAAACCAGGACACGCAAAAAAAAAAAAAAAAAAAAAAAAAAAAAAGCCAGGGTGTGCAGCTCAAATTTTAAAAATTAGTTCCAAAGGCATAATTTCTCCTTTGCAGTGAAATTTGCCCTCAGAAGGACCTTTCATAGAGCAAGATTTTGGTTCCTTGGTTATTTGATATATGGACTTGTTGATTTGGTTTGCAAGAAAATGGGATAGTATGGCAGAGTGATCTGTTGTTAAAATGTTGAAGCTTAATGAGAAAATAAAATGGTGAGTTTAATGTGTAAATGATGTGATTGTACCATATGATATTATAGTTCATTATATGGAGGAAGTGTTTGCAGTTACTGGAATATAGACAAAAGGTTGTAGAATTGGGTTATCATGTGGTAAATGGTGGCATAGATAGGCTGAACTCAAATGACATTGGTTAGTAGCAGTTAGTTTCATAGAGTCCATTGTGCATTGTGTTTGGTTTGGGCATGTTAATATTATCTGGTTCTTTCAGAATTACCAATATACTGAAGTGTGTAAGTGTAATCCATGCGGTCAGCTACTTTTGTCTGTTTTGTTTATCACTGTATCTCTAGCACTTTCGACAGTATCTGGTACATAACAGATACTCAATAAAAACCTTTTGGAATGAATAAATTTAAATTTTATTGGTTTTATACTTTCATTGTTTTAGTTCATAGATTTGTTTTTGTTTTACAATTGCATAAGAACTTCGTGCTTAAGAACTTTAAACCTAGTTCTACATTGTGCACATTGAAATGAAATTAAGATAGTTAAATTCAACCAGAGTCTGTGAAAGTGTTTATTTTTATTGGTGTCTATATCTTACTCTAGTTTGTCAAGCACTGCAATGGAGCAGGAGTACTCAAGTTACAAACTCTGTTTTGTGTGTGTTAGAGGGGAAGGGAAGTAGAAAGTGAAACAAAGGAAAGAGAAAAAGAGAGAGCTTAGACATGAAGCCAAGACTATGAACCTCAGGAGTTTCCAGGGACTGACACCATTGCTACTGTAGTGGGTTAAATATTTCCCCCCCGCAAAAAGAATGTGAAACCAGAACTGTGAAGGTGACCTTATTTGGAGTAAGAATTTTTGCCATTGTGATTAAGGCAAGGATCTAGAGATAAAATCCTGGATGAGGAAGGGCACTAAATTCAATGATGGGTATCCTCATAAGAGAAAAGGAAGAGACATACAGAGACACAGAGAGGAAGGCCATGAGAAGAAGAAAGCAGAGGTTGGACTGATGCATTTACAAGCTCAGAAGCACCAAGAACTGTGGGCAGCCACCAGATGCTGGAGGAGAGGCGGGAAGCAGGTCCTCCCTCAGAGCCTCCAGAACCAACCCTGATGACGCTTTCACTTCAGACTTCTGGCCCCTGGAACTGTAAGGGCATACATTTTTATGGTGCTAAGCTACCACATTTGTGGTAATTACTGCCCTAGGAAGCTAATACAGCAGTGGGATATTGAGATAAACAGAGCCCATCCCTAGAACTGATGAAACACTAATACGCTTGCTTATTAATAAATAATTTATTTACTTACAGAATTTTTAAAAGTAATGTCTCTCCTACGTGTATTCACATTTGAGAAGCTCTGCACAAGACCCTTTAAAAACCACCCAACTCCTACAGAGCAGATTTCTGACACGAAGGACTTTTTCCTTTTGTTCAGAGCCTCAGTTATCGCCATGCACCCCCGCCTCTCCTCTGCGTAGCACACATTGGCTTGAGTGTGCTCATGCACTCCAGGCAAGGATCCTCTTTCATCGTTCCCCTCCTCTCAGGTAAAGAAAGAGCAAAATAAGGTGACTGGTTTGCTAAAGGAGCTATTCCAAATGATTATTGCTAACACGCAAACCCAAAGCCAGATACAATCCCATGAGTCATTCTTGACTAACATTATAATCTGTCCATGGACTTAATAATTGTCATATTTCCATGTGTTGTCTTCTAATCATTAATCTCTTTCTGCATGTGAGGAGTACTTTTCAATGTGGCTGTCCAGAAGTTAAGACTGGAAAGGAGTATATTTTCTCTTTATAGAAGTTTTAAAACTCAATTTAAAAATATTTCCAAATATACCCTGAATATCTAAAATATCAAATAATCATTGAATAAGTGCCACATCTATGAGGGTTTTTTTTTTCTTTTTTTTTTTCCTGGCAGGAAGATACATAAATTAGATCAGCATGGGTCCTACAATGTTCTTTTGAGAAACCTGTACATTCCTTTCCTGTCACAATGGCTAGAAAAGGCACTTTATATTCCACATCCCAAATAGAGCCTTGGGTTTAGAAATGCTGTGTTTTCATCTGCTTAAATCAGAGAGGACTCTGAAGGGTGGGAAGAGGTATTATTTTTCATTTCAACAATTTTAAAGAATTAACTTTCCAGAAGAACTTTTGTTCCTATAATAAACCTAATTAGACCTACTTATTCATTTGAAAAAAAAAAAGAAAAAAAAACTCGGAAGAGCCAAGAATCTGTCAGCTCCATAATAGTGGTTGACCAAGTTCTGGCGCTGAACTCTCGCAAGATTTCTGCAGGGCGAGAGGACTTTTGGAGTGGAAATAAGCCTTACAAGGAAGCTAACCTGGGGCGACAAGATCCGGGCTTGACTCTGTTGCTAATGTGCTCTGCAGTCAGGGAAGAAAGATTTCATCTCTGAATTTAATTTATCTGTTAGGATATTTCCCAAAGTGAAACTGCCTTCTCCCCTAACCCAAAGGAATGGGGACTGTCTTGCAGCGAAGCAGCCCACAGTGGAGGAGAAGCTTGGGAGATGCTATGCACGTATTCCTAAAGCTGGGTGTAAAGGAACTTGAAACAAATGAGGTTTTCAATAGATTGGCAAGCTTGGTATTGAGGCATCTTCTGTGTTTAACCTGTGGGTGAAATAACTACCTTTTGCATTATGTTTTCACGCATAATAAAGCCCCTGGATCAGGAGGCCAAGGAGGCAGGCTGCGTAGTAGAGAGACAGCTTCACGTGGGCTCAAATCCTACCTCTCTCTCTTCCTAGCTGTGTGACCTTAGAAAAAAGACTTAAGTCACCTGACTCTGTTCTTTCAGTTGTGAAATGGTCATAGCTATGGAGAATTCAGAGAGTCAATGCTGGGGGATGAAACCAGTTAGTGTATCCAGATACCCCGCATGATGCTTGGCCCTAGGGTGGTCCTCGCCATGAAAGCGCAACAACAAATTCTTACCTCTCCATTCTCTCACTGAGTGAGCATCCCTCGGTTCCTCACTTCAGTTCCTTATATGCTGGCATGCTTAAATATTACTTTATTTCTAGACTTAGGTAAGATTTGGTTTGGCTGTAGGTCATAGAGGCCCCAAATGTCAGCAGCTTAAACTAGATAGGAATTAATTGATTTCTCTGTAGTAGAAGTCTGCAGCAGACAGTACAGATGATCGTTCTGCTCATGAGTCCTGGGGGACCTGGGCAACTGCTCTTTTGTTTCTCCCTCATCCTAGCCCCTCATCTCATTTCCCATCTTCAGTAAAAGGATAGAAGAGAATGTGGCCAATAGACAGAGGAAGTCAGATCTGAGAACTACAAATAGTAAGAGTGAGTTTTGATAATTTTTGAGTCCTTTGTAGTCCTTGAGGCCAACTCCACCCCGATATCTCAGTTTGATATCTCCAACAAGTCTGTGTTTTGCTTCAATGTGAGTTGAGTTTCTGTCATTGCAACTGATTGACTCAAGACAAATTTATGCCTCTAGTTCAAAACTCATGGGAAGCACTGCTCATAGACCTGGCTCTGAGTCTGGGCTAAGTTAAAGTACTTTAGTTTTAAAACTAACATTTTTTTAAAAAAACTAAAATTCTTATCATCTGTAAATGTACTAAGCAGATTTATCATTTTAAAATGTAGGCTTAGCCATGAGGTTAGGAGCATGTAGTGTGGCGCCAGGGCACCTTGGTGTGAATCTGAGTCCTTTCACTTAATTAGGGGATGATTCTGGCAAACCACTTCATCTGTCAGTGTCTCAGAGAGATGCTAACCACTCTACCTCGTAGGATTGTTCTGAGGATTAAAGGAATTAATATCAGTACAAGTTAAAATAGTGCTTGGATCACATCAGCTATAATACTTTATAAGATACTTGTATAAATTACTAAGCTCTGTTTTAGGGGCTCTCAGTGCAGGCAGAGGTTTAAATTAATTTCACTCTTCTGTTCATGGAAAAATTAAAAACCATTAAATAGTTACTTTATAAGACTTTATTGGTAATTTAAAAATATTTTTAAGTAACTACTCTAGAATTTACCAACTGAATATTGCCAGATTTTAATATATTGGGGTTGCTTCATACAAGATAAATCCATATACTTAGAATTAAAATATGGCACAGTTTCCCTGATAAAATATGGCATGGTTTTATTTTGCTATAAAAGTATCCACATAAATCCAGTATTATGGATGGAATGCAGCTTTTGCAAGCTATTTTATCATTGCCATTACCTTTTCTCTCAGCAATATTTTCTAGAGGCTTATTTGGAAAGCTAGGGTAGAGGAGTGTTACAGGTCATAGCTGGTACTTTCACAATTGCAGGCCTGGTGAATTGAGAATCATGAAGGCAGCTGACTCTGCAGACAGTGAGCAGAGCTTCAGAAATTATGAAGTATCAGGATCCCAAATCAGTAAAAGAGCTGGACTCCAGTGAGGAGATATTAAGAATTAGGTTACATTAATAAAATCTGTATCTGGCCAACTGACACTTTCTGAATCTCATTGAGGAGGATGTCAACTGTGTGATATGTCCTGGAATTAAACATAATCTGAGTGCATGTTGAGAAGGAACACCAGCTCTTGGTTAAATATGTGTAAAGCTCTCAAGACTCAGCAAGGGAAAGATAGCCCAGAAATGTACACTTAAATGTTAATGCTTCAGCAAAGAATTGCAGACCCTCATACAAACATCTAAATGAACAACCTCTTTGCCCTGGCTCAGGCAACATCTGCCTTATCATTAGTAAGGGACTGCCCTGAACTCCAGCGAGAGTCTCTTGTAATATTCTCACACCTATTGTTTTCAATTACTTCAACTTTTTTCCAAAACCAATCTGCAGAATGTCAGAGTCTGAGACAACTGGAGCGATACTCTTCACTCCCTGCATTATTTTACAGATGAGGGAACGGAGACTTAGAGAGGAAGAACCTGTCCAAGATGGTGGAGCAAATGGCAGCCTCAGGAAGAAGATCATGACCCTGAAAGGTGGCCAATCATTATGAGTAATTAAAACAGAGGGGCAGTTTTCTCTGTGATTTGCTTCGCATGTGACCTACTAGCATTATTTGCAGATCCTACTGAATCAGTAAGTCCAAGGAATAGCTAACCAGGAATTTGAGCCAGCAGAGACAATCCAAAATGCAACTCCAGGGCAGACATCCCACTGTGGCTGAAGCTTTGAAGCCAGCCCTGTCACCGACATGGCATTCTGACTTGTCACCCCTAAAGGAAGGCTTTCCAAAGGATGGCTACCTGGGAACTGTCATGCTTGTCATCAAAACAGAGGGTAAAAGCATTTGATTAGGTAAACCCAGCCTGTTTATAGTATTCTACAGTGTATATGAAAGTCAGTGATTGGTTACTAGCTTGTGGCAAATAGTTATAGGCAGGAAAATGCTATCCTATATAGTTGACATAAAGTTTAAATGATATTTCCACATCTAAATGTACTCTCAAAGGTAATAACATGTTGCTCGTGATTACTGCAGAGCTGATAGCACTGCCAAGTTTAGATTTTAAAAACTATTCCTATTATAAGCTTTTTGATTCTTGACTGCTATGCAAGCTGGGGTTTTCTTACTAGCTGACCTGTTGAAGAAATTGGAGCTGGGGTGCAAGAGAAGGTGTAAGGCAAGAAAATAATTGTGATTTACACGTTATTTTATTTAGAAGTTGAGCAAATATTTGTAAGGAGAGAAATTCTCTGATATAGTTGTTATTGAAAGTAACTTTTAAAAGACAAAGGCTTGATTCTTAAATGCTTCTAACCTGTATTTCCTTAATTTTCTACACATCCATGAGCATGATTTGTTTTCTTGCTAGCCTTTTCTTTCTTTTTCTTTAGTCCTTCCAAATTTCCTTCCACAATCTCTAGCTTGGAATCTAGGGTAGAGCCAAATGCCCGTGTGACCCCTCGCCATGAGGCACTAGGTATTGGTTCTGCTGCCTGGGTGGGTTTTCTTCTGTCCTGGACAGCCCAACCCTGCTGCTATGGGGGACATGAGGCATAGGGTACAGTTGTGGTGGATGTTTCCCTAGTCCTTTCCTGGGAATGATTGTGTGGCCAACTGAGACCATCAGCAGCGGCAGTGGCAGGGGCAGGTCACATAGTCTAGTGGGTGGAAAGAGCCCTGTACTCAGTGTAAGGTTCTGGTCCTCGCTTCTGTGTGGTCCTGGGCAGATCACTCAATTTCTCTGAGAATCTTTTTCCTCATCTATTAAGTGACACTGTTGGACGATGTAATCTCTAATTCCTTTCCATTTCCAATGTTCATAATTCAGGAGACTCAATTTGATCCAAGGCATATCCAGTTCTATTTAATAAGAGTCATGTTGTGATGGGATTCCGCTCTACATTCTCAAAAGAAAATAAAAATAGATATTTATTTGGGAGTTATAGTAATTGAATGTGACTGCTTTTGGTGAAATTCCAGAATCAGGGAGCTTACTGAGCATTAACAGAGGAGCATAATGAGCTGAGGTCTCAGTCTGATTTTTCATTTTAAATTGGATATGATTGTTTCATCTCTCACTTATGTACCCTGAAAATACCAGATAGCAACAGAGCATGGTCAGAATTCCATGCAAATCTGTTATGCTCATGGCAGGTAGAGTTGCACAAGTTCTAGAAGAGAGAGTATCATGGTAGTTAGGGGGGACCCCTGTCTCAAATGTCTCCTTAATTAGTGTAGGGAGCTATAATCACTCCAGCTCTCTGTACTTCATTGCATATATTCACATAGATGAATATTGTTGGACTAAACAGCCAAACTTGTGGTTGAATACTAGTGATTGGAGAGAAAAGACAGAACTAAACAAGGGCTCTCATTTATAAAATGTTGAAAAGGAAATCAGGGTGGGTGCAGTGGTTCATGCCTGTAATCACAGGGCTTTGGGAGGCTGAAGCATGAGGATTGCTTGAGCCTAGGAGTTTGAGGTTGTAGTGAGCTATGATTGCACTACTGCACTCCAGCCTGGGTGACAGAGTGAGATCCCAACTTAAAAAAATGAGAACCACCCAGGAATCTGATTCATACAATCATCTAAACCAGAGGATCTCAGCTTGATGTAAGGACCCATTGGTGAGTCTCCATTTGTTTGGGATGTGTTGCAAATAATGTGTTCAGATGTATTAGGTATAATAGATAAAGTAATCTAGTTGTAAAATTTCATATGAAAACAATTAGAACAGATTCAAGGTTATCCCTTTAATATTTTTATTTCTTTCATTTGCATCCCAGTGTTTTTAAAAGTGAGAGGAAAAGGGGGTTTAATTACAACTAGGGTATAGGAGGGAACTATATATTGCTCAGGGGGTTTCCATGGGACTGAGTCTTGGATATGAACTCATCTTGCCTGGCAGGAAAAAAAAGTCGAAAACTGCTGATCTAAAAGATCACTTGTGAAACAATCTCATGGCAACCTAGACTGAGCAATCACTAGGGACTCAGTGAGTACTAAAATTGATAGATGCATCATCATTTGTCACTGGGGTGATCACACACACATGCATTCAACTTGCCTTTATAATATAAGGTACACATACTCACTGTAAAGGAGTATTTAGATATTTGGAATATTTAGATATAAAAAGTAAATCATAATCCCAGATACAATCATAGTAATCTATCTCTAAGAGTTACTCTGATAATTAAATGAGTGAATATAACTGTCAAACAGTACAATTGTGCCTGGCCCAGAGTCAGTAAGCATATCTGAGTGTAAACTGGGATCACGATCATGTACTTGGGCAAACATCCTTTTGATTCCCCCTACAGCTGTTCCTCCTCCAGCGTTTCCTAACTCAGTAAGTGGCACTCTCATGTTTTAAAGTTATTCAGGCCGAAACTTCAGTCTTTCTGTGTCTCTCACTGTGTATCCAGTACCTTAGATAATCCTATTGATTTTACCTTTAATATATATCCATGCATCATACAAAGATTAATAATTAATTGAAACGATGTCTTATTAATGAACCTTTGGACTGATTTCAAATTTTTCCCATCATAAAAACTGCTGGAGTAAGCATCTTTAGGAACACTCCTAATTATCACAGGATAAGTTGTTGAAGTGAAGTGTGACCTCAGATATAATTATTTGCAGACTTTTACTACACTACAGAGTCCCAGATTATCTTTTAGAGTAGTTGTGCCAAATTTGATTCCACCATCAATATAGAGACAACCTTTATTATAAAGCTTGTGACAGATTGAGATCCCAACTTTCTTTCTCCAGAAAGAAAGATTCCGGAGGCAGAGTTTTATTTATTGAGCTTGAATCGCACCAGAAAAGGTCAAATGTACTCAGCAGCATTTCAGATGCTTTTGGGGTGGCAAATATGAGAAATCAGATATAGATAATTTTGATTTGAAGCATTAATGCACTTTGGGACTGTTGATTTGCAAAACAGTGAAAGGACTGACGGTCCTCAAAGCCAGGCAAGCACAGCAACCACTCTTCTCCCAACCGAAAAAGCCGGTAAGACAAACTATTTCTAAAGCTGATAATTCTGCCCTCACACAGGATGGTTACATCACCTCAAGGTTGAGTAAGGAGGAAAGAGAGATTTTCCAGGAAATACTGCATGATTTCAAGGATGTTTGAGCAAAGATTGCCTGAGAAACTCATGAAGATATGTATAATCGGTTAAGTCTTGTTTGCATGACTTTCTCTAAGACATACCAGCCCCCATGATCCAATGTTTCCCTTGTAATGTTGGTTAAAATCAGATTCCCATGCCAAGTATGAATTAGTTAAATAAATGTGCATTTTTGTGGCGCTTTATCTATTGGTCTTTAATAGACTTTTAACAGAAGTGGGAAGGGAAGTGGATCACTCTGCCCTAGGGAGGCCTAGTAGCCACCTGGTTTAATACTTAAGGTTAGAAATATAAAACTACCCTTGCAGTTTTATGCAACTTGTGTTCAGGGAGCAGGGCTAGAAAAATGTGGTATTCCAGAGGGCCTGCAGTAGGTTCTTCAGAAATTCCTATAAGCCAGTGTCAGGAGAACAAGGAAGACTGTTACCGGAAAGCTATGAATGTCCGTGGAATTGTATCCTTTTCCCTTATCCCTATTCTATTGCTTGGGGACTTTGGTGTTGGTTTTTTTTTCCCGAGAATCCTAGGGTCAGGGTGGTATTAGATCTGTGTTTCCTGGACACAGGGCCATAGCCTCCTCAAACTCGCACATACTAGTCTTCTTAAACCTGGCAAGAGAATTTAGATAGGTAAACACTCTGCCACATGGTTAGGGGTAGAGACACTTCTCTAGATGTTATTCCATCATCTCTCTAGTCTTAGGAAGCATCTCTGTGAGCAATAAAGTTAACTGACTCCAAATTTTTCTGATTAAGAGCAGAACGGATATCCTGTTAACGTCACCATTACTGCAAAGTTCTTAGACAAGAAAGAGGATGTTTTGGAAATATTTTGTAATCCGCGCTGCTCTTTGTGAATGCTCTACAGTACTTAATCCATACAAGTACTTTTTTCTTGGGAATCATTTTAAATTTATTATTGTGGAAGCCCTAGCGATAAGCTCTGTAATTCCAATTCCTGCCCAGAGAGAGGACCAAGGGAAACTCGACCAAGGGAAACTGCGAGAATGAACCCGATTTCTCAACAATTTCATATGTTGGAGAATTTACTCATTCCATGTTCCAAATGGTGCCCTAAGAGCCAGCGTGGAGCAGGAGACATGCATTAGCTCCATACCCCCCGCTTCCTGGACCCACAGTGTGGAAACTGGTCTCTCCATGACTCAGGGTGAAGGGGTTGGACTGGGGGCCCTGCTGTTCCCCCTCAGGGTGTCTGATTTTTATCTCCCTGATTTCACAGTTTGTTAATAACATTTTCAAAAGTTCTGTGGGCTTCAAAATTGTTTCCACAGTTTTATTTTATTTTTGGCATTAAAGATTTAATTTTGCTATTTTGTGAGAGTGAAAATGCTCTTGTCCTGTAATTTAAAGTGTGTGACATTTCAGTGTTAAGTCCAGGACTGGAGAGCTGTAAATTGACTTTTTGGGCCACTTGAAGGTGAGCTAAATTGTTCTCTCTTGTTCTGGAGAAAGGGCCTCCCCCTGCAGAATCTGCATCCAGACAGCCCTTGTACAAGTCACATGCATGGTGCCTAGAAACAGGAAGGTTGGGAGCTTGATTCTACTGGAATCAACCTGTCCTAATGGGCTAACGAACTAGGTGAGACTCCTTCAGAGGCTTGCCTGCTTCAGTCAGTAGACTTTGAGCATTTCCTATGTGCCGTGCACAGTGTATGAGGTACTGGGGTTACAAACAGGGAGAAGACACTTTGTATCTTCCAAAGGCTCCGAGTGGGGAGTTGTAATTGGAGGCTGGGGCCACATTGCAGCTCTGCTGCTTACTCATTGTATGACAAAGTCAGTCACTTGACCTTGGTGGATCTCAATTTTCTCATGTGTAAAATAGCTCCACACATCTGAGTTGTGATGAGAATCAGTTGTCAGATGCTGTCCACAGTCCCCTAAGGTTCACAATCGGAAATATAAATGAGTGCTTGCAATTATGTTCTTCATCCTTCAGAGACTTAGTCCTTCATCTGTAAAATAATTTCTGTACTCCTCAGGGTCATGGTGAAGATCAAGCAAAATGATCTCTGAACATCTTCTATAATGGTGCTAGCGTGCACTAGGTGCTCAGTAAGTGTTACTTTTCTACCCTTCAAAACCTTCCTGTGGCCCAGATGCCTGATCTGGCATAGAGAGGTTAGTTAGGGAGGTATGTTGTTTGAACCCTGAGGTGTCTGCTTACTTTTCTATCTGTTAATTTTGTATTAATTTTCAACACATAGTAAACTTGGGAGTTTCCAATAAAATTCTTGTTTCCTTCTTCTCCCTTTTAAATATGTTGCCAAAAGCAATACATATACAGAATTGTAAAAAGCCAAATAGTAGATACGAATTAGAAATATCAGTTTCCTACCTTCCCATTATAAGTCAGACTCCCCTGTTTTTGCTTATTTTAGCTTTATTACTTAATATGTAGTTCTACATTTCTAGATAATATGATACTGCTACTTCTTGTTATAATTATTGACTTTCCTTATAAAAGATAAAAATTTAAATCCCTTAAATAACTCATGATATGGCTTGACTCTATGTCCCCACCCAAATCTTATGTTGAATTGTCATCCCCAGTGTTGGAGAAGGGGCCTGGTGGGAGGTGGTTGGATCATGGGGACAGATTTCCCCCTCAATACTGTTCTCGTGATAGTAAGTGAGTGCTTGAAGATTTGGTTGTTTAAAAGTGTGGCACCTCCCCTGTTTCTCTCTATCTCTCTCTTGTTTCATCATATGAGGACAGTGCCTACTTCCTCTTCACCATCTGCCATGATTGTAAGTTTTCTGAGGCCTCCCCATAAGCAGAAACCTGTACAGCCTGCAGACCTGTGAGCCAATTAAACTTCTTTTCTTTATAAATTGCCCAGTCTCAGGTAGCAGTGTGAGAACAGACTAATACAGAAAATTGGTACCAGAGAAATTGGGCATTGCTGTAAAGAAATCTGAAAATGTGAAAGTGACTTTGGAACTGGGTAATGGGCAGAGTTTGGAACAATTTGGAGGGTTCAGAAGAAGACAGGAAGATGTGAGAAAGTTTGGAACTTCCTAGAGACTTGTTGAATGGTTGTGACCAAAATGCTGATAGTGATAGGGACAGTGAAGTCCAGGCTGCGGTGGTCTCAGATAGAGATGAGATACTGATTGGGAAATGGAGTAAAGGTCACTCTTGCTATGCTTTAGCAAGAAAAAACAAAAAACAAAACAAAACAAAACAAAAAACAAAAACAACTGGCAGCATTGTGCCTTTTTCTAGAGATCTGAGGAACTTTCACCCTGAGAGAGATGATTTATGGTATCTGGTGGAAGAAATTTCTAAGCAGCAAAGGGTTCCAATGTGGCCTTGCTGCTTTGAAAAGCCTGTAATCATGTGCATATGCCAAAAAATGACCTAAATTGGAACTTATATTTAAAAAGAAAACAGACCATAAAAGTTTGGAAAATTTGCAGCCTGGCCATGTGGTAGAAAAGAATAACCCATTTTCTGGGGAGGAATTCAAGACAGCTGCTGAAATTTGCATAAGTAAAGAAGAGCTGAATATTAATAGCCAAGACAATGGGGAAAATTTCTGGAAGGGATTTCAGAGAGCTTTGCAGCAGCCTTTCCCATCACAGGCCCAGAGGCCTAGGAGGAAAGAATGGTTTTGTGGGCTGGGCCCAGGGCCCTGCTGCCTGGTGCAACCTTGGGATACTGCTCCCTGCATCCCAGCTCTTCCAGCTCCAGCTTTGGCTAAAGTGTCCCAGATACATCTCAGGCCACTTCTCCAGAGGGGACAAGCTGGAAGCTGCCAAGGCTTCCACATGGTGTTAAGCCTGTGGGTGCACAGAGGGCAAGAGTTGAGTTTTGGGAGCCTCCGCTATGATTTCAGAAGATGTATGGAAATGCCTGTATGTCCAAGCAGAAGTGTGCTGCAGAGGCAGAGCCCTCATGAAGAACCTCTACTAGGGCAGTGCAGGGGGGAAATGTGGGGCTGAAGCCCCCACACAGAGTCCCTACTGGGGCACCACCAAGTGGAGCTGTGAGAAGAGGACCACTGTCATCCAGAACCCAGAATAGTAGATCCACCAACAGCTTGCAGTGTGTGCCTGGTAAAGCTGCAGGCACTCAATGCCAGCCCATGAAAACAGCCATGGGGACTGTACCTTGCAGAGCCACAGGGGCAGGGCTACTTGAAGCCTTGGGAAACTCACACTTTGTATCAGTATGATCTGGATGTGAGCCATAAGTCAAAGGAGATTTTTTTGGAGCTTTAAGATTTAATTACTGCCCTGCTGGATTTCAGAATTGCATGGGGCCTGAGGCCCCTTTGTTTTGGCCGATTTCTCCCTTTTAAAGGGACTATTTACCGAATGCATACACCATCACTGTATCTTGGAAGCAACTAACTTGTTTTTGATTTTACAGGCTCGTAGGTGGGAGGAAGCAGGTGGGAGGTAATTGAATCATGAGGTCAGGTCTTTTCTGTGCTGTTCTCATGATAGTGAATAAGTCTCACAAGATCTGATGGTTTTAAAAATGGGAGTCTCCCTGCACAAGCTCTCTTCTTTTGTTTGCCACCATGTGAGATGTGCCTTTCACCTTCTGCTATGATTGCGATGCCTTCCCAGTCACATGGCACTGTAAGTCAATTAAATCTCTTTCTTTTGTAAATTGCACAGACTCAGGCGTGTCTTTTATTAGCAGGGTAAAAACGGACTAATACAGTAAATTCCTTGAGGACTCCCCGTAAGCCAAAGCTTGTACAACCCACAGAACTATGAGCCAATTAAGCCTCTTTGCTTTATAAAGTAACGAAACTTAGTTTTTTTATGGCAATGCAAGAATGGACTCATACAACTCATAAACACACCAACTTCTCTCCAGCCTCATTCACCCATGGCAGTTATGTCATAATTGTTTGTTAAATTAGCACTCAATATTTACATTATTAGGTTGATGTAAATATTGCTCACAGCTCACCATGACTACAATTCTTTCTTGTACCAGCTTTGTGTTTTTTCTTGGAGTTTAAATTATCTCTTTCTCTAAATAAATCTGTCTAGTGTTATGCACCTATACTAATTAGTTTCCACATTCTCTAGGAGAAGATGGTTTTAGAAATTGATTCCACTTCTTTCCTTGGTGATATTTCCTCTGGAGTATTTCATTTTCCTGTTATAATCTGAACTGGGGGAATTTCCAGGCCAGCTGCATAGGTGCAGATCTTAGTATTCCCATGATTGTTAGACGTCTCTTCATAGCTCTTCTGAGACTATGTTTCTCATTTTCTACATGCCTCTGTTTACTGTCTTATTTTTGTGAAGCCATGTATCAGTAGTTTTCTGACATAGGGTTACATGGGAGGTAATATTTCTAAGATCTTGGCCATCAGAAAATATTTTTATTGTACATTTATACTTGATTTTGCTGCTGATAGAATTTTAGATTAAAATGTTTTAAAAAGTTAGAATATTGCTAGCATTGCTCCAGCATCTTCTTCATTTCAGAGTGCTTTTGAAAAATTCAGTGTCTTATTGACTCCTGACCCTTGGTATATGCCTGGTTTTTCTGTCTGAAATTTCTTAGGATTTCTTTTTATTCCTAATATTTAGAAATTTCACAGTGGTTTGCTTTGGTGTGGTTTGTTTTTCATTTATTGTTCTGAGCACTTGGTAGGCCATTTCAATTTGGAAACTCATGGCCTTTAGTTCTGGGAAAGTTCTCTATATTATCGGATTTTTACTTCCATCTGTTTACTTGGTGTTCTTTCTGGAATGCCCATTGGAGGTCAGACCATCCGAATCAATCCTCTATTTTAAAAAACCTTTTCTCTCCTATTTTCCATTGTGTTATTTTTTGGTCCCATTTCCTTTAAGATTTTCTCAACTTTACCCTCTGTTTAGTCTGTTTAAGATTTTTGTCTCCATATTTTTTATTCCAACAATTCTTTCTTATGCTCAGAAAGTTCCTTTCTTTTCTTTCTAAAATAATATGCTATTCTTATCATCCCTCAACAAGAAGCCAATATTTTCTTTTGTCTCTGAGAATTTTAGATTGAGGTTTAAGTTTCCTTCTATCTCTTCGTGGTCTCTGTTTCATCCAAGTTTCTTTTTGGTTAATTTTTGTCTTTGTATTTCACGTATCTGATGATCATTGCTGACTGTGCTGATACAGGAGTAAGGTAGGGTTCAAATCAGGGGTGTACCTAGCATATTTGATATCTGGATCAGATCAATTTGTGCACATGTGTGAATACATTTATTATTATAATACATATATGTGTTTATATATGTACATATGTCACAAAATTATTGTCAGTAATGATAAAATCATTTATTATCTTTTGGTTAGTTCTTTAGTTGAAAAATAATTAATAGAAAGGAGAATAAATTTCTGTTTTAAAGATTTTATTCAAATTAAGTGAAATATTTTACGTATAAAATAAATTTTGCAATTGCTAAACAAAAGTATTATTCTTCACAGTTCTCTGTGTCACTGCTTTAATTTGTAAACATAAATAAAAACTCCAAGTGATTATGTAGAATGACAAACTTAAGTAATTCAAGGACTCTTTTTCTTCACAATTACTTGGTGGTGGTGTTTATTTTTTAATCTACTGCTTAAACACAGGAATATGTAGTGCCATAGGGATTGGAGACATGGACTGAGCTAAATCAAAGTGGAAGAATTTGGCCCTTTGAACTTACTCTGAAAGGGACCATATACAGCTGAGTTTGTGTTAGTTGGAAATTGACTGAATAATGGGGAGTTTTCTGAATGAACTTTCAGGTAGAACACTAAAATGTGTCACGTTGAAGTTTACATTTATGTTACTAATACTCAATTATAGTAACAGCACTTGCAAAACTTAGATCCAGAAAAGATTTTTTTTTTTTTGGAGGAGTACTCTCTCACTGAAGTTGAGCCATGTTACTCAGAACTGCCGCACAGAGTAATAATAAAAAGCAAACCAACTTTTAATCAATTTAATTATTGGTTTTAAATTATCTATAAACAATTCTTCATTGCTCACACCCTAGGCTTATAGCTCCCATCCTGCTTGCTGTGCAACAGGGGTTAGTCACCTGTATTTTTCACTTGGTGTTTCACAGATGTCATTTCTTTAGGCCTTTTCTCTAGGGTCAGATTTTCTGGGGAGTATATGGCTGCCAGCATTTTGGGAGCTGCATGAAGGAACAAGGCTAGGTAGTTATGTTCAACATGTAGAGTCTTACTTATCCCTCTCTTTTCAGTAGGTGGCTTCCGTCCCACAATCTGCTCAGTCAACCGTTGCTCAGTCGTTCTGTTTTAGTTTTTTTCATAAAGTAAACCTTCCATCTGCTTCTAAGATTAGGGATTGAGGGCCACCTGGAAGCACAGGTAGAGGAGGATCTAAGTGCTCCCTAAATGGACTTTCAACCACTTTCTTCTGCTTTTTTTCCCCAATCTTCAACTCTGCTTTTAGAGATACAGGTGCATCCATTCCTGGCCATACCTAGAATTTTGTGTACCAAATCTGAATTTTTGTTTGCTTGGCATTCTCCTCTGTTGTCATTTGAAATCTTAACTTTACTACTCTGCTAGGTTATTTGTTGTTGTTGTTGTTGTTTGTATTTGGAGACAGGGTCTTGCTGTTGCCCAGGTTGGAGTATAGTGGTGTAATCTCAGCTCACTGAAGCCTTGACATCCTGGGCTCAAGCGATGCTCCCACCTCAGCCTCCTGAGTGGCTGGGACTAGAGGCGTGTGCCACCTCACTTAGCTAATTTCTGTATTTTTTGTAGAGATGGGGTTTTGCCATGTTGCCCAGGCTGCTTTTGAACTCCTGGACTCAAGCAATCCTCCTGCCTTGGCCTCCCAAAGTGCTGGGATTACAGGTGTGAGCCACTGTGCCCAGCCTAGGTTAGTTTTAATCAATTGATTTCCATCTTCTGCAGTTTGGTTGGCATCTCTTTGATCTCTTTTTCTTTTTAGGTTGATATTACCTAACATTTTTCATGGCATTTTGAGATGGAGCAAAGACAAATGTATTATTTCATCTATTTTATGTAATTGGAAGTTTCTTAGTAAGTAATTCTATTTATTATTTTTATGTAAAAGTAGACATTGGCATTTTAGGGAACAAAATATAAAATTTAAGGTTTAAACTAATGTTTTGATAAAAGCAAAATTTCAGAGATACTTTAAAGTTGAGTTGTGCCACTTCTTCTACCATCAGACCCCCAAGAGAATGAATTTACTCTGCTAACAGGGGTACTCTGGTACACATATTTGAGAATCCGTTTTGAGGCAAATAAATTTAGATAAACGCTTTTGGATACAGGTTATCACTGAGAAGGAATCAGCAGGTCAGAAAAATCCCTCCTCTAGTTAACTTAACCAGAAGCAGTCACGCTTTACAAAATCATGTTTTCCACCAAACATCCCGTAAGACTTGTGGGTCATAGTACAAAATGATCAGAGTAATTAAAAGAGGGAAATAGCCATCCAGCTAAATTCCTATGAGCCCTGGTTCATATGAGAATCCTCACCCAGTTTATAGCTCACAGTTAAAAGCTAGCTCAACTGGGGGGACTCTGGAGAAACTTATTTGCTTTTCTTGTCCTATAAGGTTGGATCCTAAAAGGTGTTTTATTTCATGCTGTTTGCTTATTTTAATTGATAATAGCCAATGTTGGGAAGCACCTGGAAACTGGAACTCTAATAGCTACTATTGGAAGCTTTATTGGTAACAGTTCTCGGTTGCAAACAACATAATTCACTATAACTACTGCAAGTAAAAAGAAAAAAAAAGATTTTATTGTAGGATACTAAGTATCTTGCAAATTATGTCTCTAGGACAATGTGAAAAGCTTATGAAATGTGCAGGGGAAGAAACAAGGAAACATTTATCTATCAGCTCCTAGTTCCCATAGTGAAGGTTTGACTATGGAGTGTTAACTATCTTGCACTACAGGATTGCATGTGGGTGAGGGCAGAATGGATTCCTGTGGTTCTCAGGAAAGCTTTAGGTAGGGGAGACCTAAAGGAAAGAGAAAGTCTGTGCTAATTGTTTTTAAAGGAAGAGTTTATGATTGAAGGTTGGGAATGAAATATATAGAGCTTTGGGGAAGTTGCAAATAAGACTGATATTGAGATGGAAAATAATGGAGAGAGAGGGCTTTAAGAAATATTATTGTGGGTTATAAATGGATTTTCCTTTGACATCCTTTAAGAAATTCAAGAAAATATTGGAATTACTTTTAATTACTTATAGTTCTAGGACTGTATTTACTTGAATGCTATAACTTGCAGAGACTGGACCAGATGGAGCTCTAGTTTATAAACAGTTGTTAAAAGTACAAAGTACTCTTCAGTTAGTGAGAATGAGGTTCTTCAGTAAGAATACACCCATCGTCAGCCTCAGTGGATTTCTGATATGAATTTTCTAATGGCTCTCAAACACTTGAATTGTATCACAAGCAGGACAACTTAAAAACGGTCTCTGGAGATTTGATTCAGGCTGTATTATTTGAGAATGAGCTACATTGAAAGTCACTTAATCAGCCTTTAAGCAATTGGATGCTTATGCTTATTCCATTTTTTTCTCCTTCTAACAATTCAGGAGACATCCAGAGGACACTGGATTCTCTGGGAAAGATCACCAAAAAAAGAAGGAAGATGTAAATATTTAGAAGAAAAATCTACAGAATTGAAAAGTCATCTAATGACATCTAGAAGCCTAGACCTACATAAAAGCTTACTTTCATCTTTGATCACCCAGATCATTTCAAAGAACTGCAAGGAAGAGAACACATAGACTCAGTGACTCAGGGGCCTGGAATCTCCCTTTCTCTTGAGAGCACTAAGGGTTATGTGCATACATGACAATGAAGGGAAAACTAGGGACCCAGACTAACTTGTGGTATCAGGAAGATATCCAAGGTCAGAGGAGGCAAGTCTGGAAAAATCAGGAAGGAATTAAAGGTCACAGCAGATAATGATCTGAGCCCAGAAAAATCAGATCAAACTGGAGTGACTGGAAGGCTCTGAAAAGTTAAAACAGAACACATCTGGGCTTCAATAGGTTGCATAATTCCAGGATGTGGCATTGGCCAGGAGAAATGATTCTAAGTTGGAAGTTTTAGAGAAATACATTATTTACCACTTATTAGCTATATGACCTTGGACAAATCACTGAATCTCTATGAGCCCCTTCCTTTCATTATAAAGTGAGAATAGTAAGGCTTATCTTCTTGTAAGGATTAACATAGGCAAAATGTCTGGAATAGATCTTGATTGATAGGTACTCAAAAATTATATGATTATTTTTAAGACTGAAGCTCTTTCACATCAGGAAACCTTGTTCTTCTCTCCATGTGCTTCTATGGTAACCTAATATGCTCTCAGTGCTGCTTCAGAGAAAGGATAAAGCTACTACTACCTCCCCTTCCCCCACCTCCTACCTTCACACTCTTCACATGCCTCTGACTCTTCTCTGCTAAACTCAAATAAAACATTTAGAGACAGATGATGGCATCTGTACATATGTGGCTCGGCTTGAAATTTCTTACTGACCTTGACTGTAAGAGTGACCAGGATAGGGAAGAATCTCAAAATTATATCATATGAGGATTGAATTCATAGTGGAAAAAATGGGGAAATTTCATTTGGAACAGAAATGATAAAAATCAAGGACTATATGATAGCCGTCATAAAATATTTGGTTCAATTTAGGTCTATTCTGGGGAAATAGTGATATCTTTACCTCTGGGTGGCCACTTCTGGGGGATTTGAAAAGAGAGTTCTCACGTGAGAAAGAGTGAGATTCCAAGAACCTCCAAGGTCTCTTGACTTGAGAGTCTACGGTTTTAGGAGCACAGCTGGCCCACGTGGTGTGTGTGGCATGGCCAAAGGTGCTGAGTTCTTAGGAAGCAGCTCTGGGCATGGTCCAACCTTCAGGCATGAGCCATGCCACAAAATTTGCTCTTGGCATGCAGGGTTGTGGCCTTAGAATCCTTCTTACCATAATTTTCTCGGTGCTGTCTTAATGCATTTCCTTTCCATTCTTCTTTGTCACCAGTTGGCAATTACACGCTACAGAAAATGTACACAGAAGGGGTTTGTTTTGGTTACCATGTAGCAGGGTGGGAGGGAGCTTCAGCTGGTGGCTGATTCTTTGGGGTGACTGGGCATGGGTTATGGGAATGGAGGATGATGTCCCTCATCGGTTCCCAGAGAGTTGCCTCACCAGCACCCTGGAGCCTGTGAATAGTGTTTAAATCAATGGTCAAAGTGAAGAGGTCAGCTTAGTCCTCATTACTCCCCAGGACTAATTGACCTCTTCTGAAAAGGTACATTCTTGATTTGGTGAGACTCTTCCTCATCCGGAAAGGCCAGTGAAGCAAAAAGATCTAATGTGAAAGGGTGGGGGCGAGGGGTCAAGGGTGGCATTGAAGGGAGAGAAAGGTGCAGAGCATTCACTAAATCATTTCCACCAGAACAGAGGGGAACAAAGGCATCACCATCCTGAGAGTGTTTGTGAAGGACTCATACAGACCGAGCACTGCGCAGAGTCTGATGACCTTTTCCTGCCCTGGAGATTCTCAGTTTTGTCATTTTGATGAATCTCTAAGTTGTGTTCACTGTGAGTTTCTCTGATAGCAAGTAAGCAATTTAACATAAAAGGTCCTTTGAAAGAAATGCATAAAAATTGAGTCAGGCTCAATGCTGCTCCAAAGCATGCCATTTATTTTTAATTGTTCCCCCCATCCATCTCAGCTATTAAGAAAGAGAGAAGGGAGAAAATAAAATGAAATTAAAAGAAGAAAGACACAAAAATGAAGTTGGATTTCTTTCTGAATCCTCTGTTGGTGATATAAAGCTCAGATATTTATGCTACCATCCCCCAAGAGCCAAAACATTCATTCAGTGTGTGGGAATCAAATCTCAGAGAAGTCATGTTGAATATTCAATTTGATGCCTCCCGTGAGAGTGTATATTTAACAATACAGAGCACCATAAGAACATCAGTTCCAAATAAAAAGTATAATGTTGCCATCCACTGACAACTTTGCTCTTTTGTCAGTGTGATGGTAATAATACCAAAGAAGCATTGAGAATCCATTAGTCTGCAATTTGATGGAAGTTCTACCCACAGGCTGTCCAGGAAACCTTACATTTACAACTTGTTTCTAGGTCTTTCTCTGTCTTTCTTTAGTGAGGACTTTGGTTTCTAAGAGTTTTTGAGAAGTAAAATTGGCACTGTTTAGGTGCACTGGCTATTTAGATAGTCACTAGCTATGTGTGGTTATTTAAATTTAAATTTGCATATTTAAATGAAATTAAAACTTAGTTTCTTAGTCATACTAGTCACCATTCAAGTGCTCAGTAGCTGCATGTGGAGTGGCTACCTTATTGAAAGTTACAGATATAGAGCATTTCCATTTTCATAGAAAGTTCTATTGGACAGTACTGACCTGTATCCTTGTTTATAGAAAGTGGGTCTTTGAAATGTAGTTCCTTACCATAGGAGAAGCATGTTGTCATCTAAATCCCTAACGTGGAAATCTAATGGGCATATTGACACTCCGTTTTACTTTCCTGTTTAGAGAGAGGTCATCAATGAATAAGGATGGCTTCTCCCATAATCTTTAGTTAATGGTAACCAAGGATGCAAGCAACAACAACAAAAATCCCTCACCATTGTATAAATGGCATGGTCTTTCTGCTACTTAGAAGAAAAGACCCTCATGGCTGTGCCATTTTATTTCCTTGGCTCTTTTAAAAATTATTTTAAAAGGTTTATTTTTATTTGACACACAATAATTGTACATATTGTTGAGGTACAATGTGACACTTCAATACATGGATACATTATGTAACGATCAAATCAGGGAAATTAGCATTTCTATCACCTCAAACATTTATCAGTTCTTTGTAGTGAGGAATATTCAAATTCCGGTCTTCTCACTATTTTGAAATATACAATACATTATTATTAACTATAGTCACCACGCTGTGCATTAAAATACCAGAACTTATTTCTTCTATCATGTTGTTGCATGAATGATGGGAGAAATCACTTACTGTAAATGGGAGGATTTCATTCTTTTTTATGACTGAATAGTATTTCATGATATATACACACACACACCCCTTCAACACAGCACACCACATTTTCTTTCTTTCTTTCTTTCTTTTTTTTTTTTAGACAGGGTCTCACTCTGTTGCCCAGGCTGGAGTGCAGTGGCACCATCATGGCTCACTGTAGCCTCAACTTCCTGGGCACAGGTGATTCTCCCACTTTACCCTCCCAAATAGTTGGGACTACAGACGTGGGTTACCATACCCAGCTAATTTTTTGTACTTTTAGTAGAGATGAGATTTCACCATGTTTCCAAGGCTTGTCTCAAACTCCTGGGCTTAATGAATCCACTTGCCTCAGCTTCCCACAGTGCTGGAATTACAGTCATGAACCACTGTGCCTGGGCTATACCACATTTTCTTTATTCATTCATCCACTGATGAACACTTAGGTTGATTCCATATCTTGATTATTGTGAACAGTGTTGCGATAAACACAGGAGTGCAGATAACTCTTCAATATACTGATTTCATTTTCTTTGGACATATACCTAGTAGTGAGATTGCTGGATCATGATCATGTGATAGTTCTATTTTTAATTTTGGGGGGAACCTCCTACTGTTTTCCATAATGTCTGTACTAATTTACATTATCAACAATAGTTCCTTTTCTCCACATCTTTGCCAACACTTGTTATTTCTCGACTTTTTTGATAATAGCCATTCAAACTAGAGTGAAGTGTTAGCTCATGGTTTTGATTTGCATGTCCCTGATGATTAGTGATGTTGAGCATTTTTTCATACACTTGTTGACAATTTTATCTTTTTCTGAGAAATGTTTATTCAGGTCTTTTGCCCATTTTTAAATTGAGTTATTTATTATTCTGCTATTGAGTTGTTTGAGCTCCTTATGTATTTTAGATATTGGTCCCTTATTGGATGTACACTTTGCAAATATGTTTTTGCATGTCGTAGGGTATCTCTTCGCTCTGTTGATTGTTTCTCTTGCTGTGCAGAAGCTTTTCAGTTTTATGCAATTCCATTTGTCTATTATTGCTTTTGCTGACTGTGCTTTTGTGGTCTTATTCAAAAAATCATTGCTTAGACCAATGTCATGGAGATTTTTGCTTATTTTTTCTTCTATTAGTTTCATAGTATTGGGCCTTACATTTAAGTCTTTAATCCATCTTGAGTTTGTTTTTGTATATGGTGAGAACTAATAGTCTAATTTTATTCTTCTGTATGTGGATATCCAGTTTTCCCAAGCCCATTTATTAAAGAGACTGTCCTTTCCTTATTGTGTGCTCTTGGCACCTCTGTTGAAAATTAATTGGCTGTACATGCATGGTTTTATTTCTGAGGTCTCTTTTCTGTTCCATTGGTCTATGTGTCTGTTTTTATACCAGTACCATGTTGTTTTGGTTATTATAGGTTTGTAGTACAATTTGAACTCAGGTTGTGTGATGTCATGAGCATTGTTTTTTTTTTTTTTTTTTTTTGATGCAAGACTGCTATGGTTATTTGGAGTCTTTTTTTGGTTCCATGCAAACTTTATGATTGTTTTTTCTATTTCTATGAAAAATGTCATTGGTATTTTGATAGGGGTGATATTGAATCTGCAGATTGCTTTGGGTAATACAGACATTATAACAATATTTATTCTTCTATCCATGAACATAGACTATCTTTCCATTTATTTGTGTCTTTTTCAATGTATTCAATCAATGTTTTATAGTTTTCAGTGTTGCAATCTGTCATCTCCTTAGTCAAATTTATTACAAGGTGCTTTATTTTTTGTAGTTGCCATAAATGGAATTGTTTCCTTGACTTCTTTTTTTTTTCCAGAAAATGTGCCATTACTGTATAGAAATGCTATTGATTTTTGTATGTTGATTTTGTATATTGCTACTTTGCTAAATTTATTTATTAGATCTCTCAGTTTTTTGGTGGAGTCTTTAGGGTTTTCTACATATAACATCACACTGTCCACAAAGAGAGACAATATAACTTTTTCCTTTCTAATTTGGATGTCTTTTGTTTCTTTCTCTTGTATGATTCCTCTTGCTAGGACTCTTCTAGTATTATCTTGAGTACAAGTGGGGAGAGTGGGAATCCTTGTCTTGGTTCCAGTTCTTAAGGGAAAAGCTTTCAACTTTTTCCCATTCATTATGATGTTAGCTGTGGGTTTGTCATATAAAGCCTCTATTGTGTTGAGGTACATTCCTTCTATAACTAATTTGTTGAAAGTTTTTAATTACAAAAGGATGGTGAATTTGTCATATGTTTTTCTGTATCTACAGAAATGACCACATGGGTTTTGTTCTTTATTCTGTTGATGCGATGCATCATATTTATTGATATGTGTATGTTGGACCATCCTCTCATCCCTGTTAATCCTACTTGATCATGGAATACCATTTTTTTTGAGATGGAGTCTTGCTCTGTCGCCCAGGCTGGAGTGCAGTGGCATGTTCTCGGCTCACTGCAAACTCCGCCTCCCAGGTTCAAGCGATTCTCCTGCCTCAGCCTCCCGAGTAGCTGGGATTAGAGGCATACAACACCATGCCTGACTAATTTTTTTTTTTTTTTTTTTTTTTTGGTAGAGGTGGGGTTTTGCTGTGTTGGCCAGACTGTTCTAAAACTACTGATCTCAGGTGAGTCACCTGCCTTGACTTCCCAAAGTGCTGGGATTACAGGCGTGAGCCACCATGCCTGGATCCCCCAGCCCCCAACTTTTTTTTTTTTTTAATTTATTTATTATTATTAAACTTTAAGTTGTAGGGTACATGTGCACAACGTGCAGGTTTGCTACATATGTATACTTGTGCCATGTTGGTGTGCTGCACCCATCAACTCGTCATTTACATCAGGTATAACTCCCAATGCAATCCCTCCCCCCTCCCCCCTCCCCATGATAGGCCCCGGTGTGTGATGTTCCCCTTCCCGAGTCCAAGTGATCTCATTGTTCAGTTCCCGCCTATGAGTGAGAACATGCGGTGTTTGGTTTTCTGTTCTTGTGATAGTTTGCTAAGAATGATGGTTTCCAGCTGCATCCATGTCCCTACAAAGGACACAAACTCATCCTTTTTTATGGCTGCATAGTATTCCATGGTGTATATGTGCCACATTTTCTTAATCCAATCTGTCACTGATGGACATTTGGGTTGATTCCAAGTCTTTGCTATTGTGAATAGTGCTGCAATAAACATACGTGTGCATGTGTCTTTATAGCAGCATAATTTATAATCCTTTGGGTATATACCCAGTAATGGGATGGCTGGGTCATATGGTACATCTAGTTCTAGATCCTTGAGGAATCGCCATTCTGTTTTCCATAATGGTTGAACTAGTTTACAATCCCACCAACAGTGTAAAAGTGTTCCTATTTCTCCACATCCTCTCCAGCACCTGTTGTTTCCTGACTTTTTAATGATTGCCATTCTAACTGGTGTGAGATGGTATCTCATTGTGGTTTTGATTTGCATTTCTCTGATGGCCAGTGATGATGAGCATTTTTTCATGTGTCTGTTGGCTGTATGAATGTCTTCTTTTGAGAAATGTCTGTTCATATCCTTTGCCCACTTTTTGATGGGGTTGTTTGTTTTTTTCTTGTAAATTTGTTTGAGTTCTTTGTAGGTTCTGGATATTAGCCCTTTGTCAGATGAGTAGATTGCAAAAATTTTCTCCCATTCTGTAGGTTGCCTGTTCACTCTGATGGTAGTTTCTTTTGCTGTGCAGAAGCTCTTTAGTTTAATGAGATCCCATTTGTCAATTTTGGCTTTTGCTGCCATTGCTTTTGGTGTTTTAGACATGAAGTCTTTGCCCATGCCTATGTCCTGAATGGTACTACCTAGGTTTTCCTCTAGGATTTTTATGGTATTAGGTCTAACATTTAAGTCTCTAATCCATCTTGAATTAATTTTCGTATAAGGAGTAAGGAAAGGATCCAGTTTCAGCTTTCTACTTATGGCTAGCCAATTTTCCCAGCACCATTTATTAAATAGGGAATCCTTTCCCCATTTCTTGTTTTTGTCAGGTTTATCAAAGATCAGATGGCTGTAGATGTGTGGTATTATTTCTGAGGACTCTGTTCTGTTCCATTGGTCTATATCTCTGTTTTGGTACCAGTACCATGCTGTTTTGGTTACTGTAGCCTTGTAGTATAGTTTGAAGTCAGGTAGCGTGATGCCTCCAGCTTTGTTCTTTTGACTTAGGATTGTCTTGGAGATGCGGGCTCTTTTTTGGTTCCATATGAACTTTAAAGCAGTTTTTTCCAATTCTGTGAAGAAGCTCATTGGTAGCTTCATGGGGATGGCATTGAATCTATAAATTACCTTGGGCAGTATGGCCATTTTCACGATATTGATTCTTCCTATCCATGAGCATGGTATGTTCTTCCATTTGTTTGTGTCCTCTTTGATTTCACTGAGCAGTGGTTTGTAGTTCTCCTTGAAGAGGTCCTTTACATCCCTTGTAAGTTGGATTCCTAGGTATTTTATTCTCTTTGAAGCAATTGTGAATGGAAGTTCATTCCTGATTTGGCTCTCTGTTTGACTGTTACTGGTGTATAAGAATGCTTGTGACTTTTGCACATTAATTTTGTATCCTGAGACTTTGCTGAAGTTGCTTATCAGCTTAAGGAGATTTTGGGCTGAGACAATGGGGTTTTCTAAATATACAATCATGTCATCTGCAAACAGGGACAATTTGACTTCTTCTTTTCCTAACTGAATCCCCTTGATTTCTTTCTCTTGCCTGATTGCCCTAGCCAGAACTTCCAACACTATGTTGAATAGGAGTGGTGAGAGAGGGCATCCCTATCTTGTGCCAGTTTTCAAAGGGAATTTTTCCAGTTTTTGCCCATTCAGTATGATATTGGCTGTGGGTTTGTCATAAATAGCTCTTATGATTTTGAGGTACGTTCCATCAATACCGAATTTATTGAGCGTTTTTAGCATGAAGGGCTGTTGAATTTTGTCAAAAGCCTTTTCTGCATCTATTGAGATAATGATGTGGTTCTTGTCTTTGGTTCTGTTTATATGCTGGATTATGTTTATTGATTTGCGAATGTTGAACCAGCCTTGCATCCCAGGGATGAAGCCCACTTGATCATGGTGGATAAGCTTTTTGATGTGTTGCTGAATCCGGTTTGCCAGTATTTTCTTGAGGATTTTTGCATCGATGTTCATCAGGGATATTGGTCTAAAATTCTCTTTTTTTGTTGTGTCTCTGCCAGGCTTTGGTATCAGGATGATGTTGGCCTCATAAGATGAGTTAGGGAGGATTCCCTCTTTTTCTATTGATTGGAATAGTTTCAGAAGGAATGGTACCAGCTCCTCCTTGTACCTCTGGTAGAATTCAGCAGTGAATCCATCTGGTCCTGGACTTTTTTTGGTTGGTAGGCTATTAATTATTGCCTCAATTTCAGAGCCTGCTATTGGTCTATTCAGGGATTCAACTTCTTCCTGGTTTAGTCTTGGAAGAGTGTAAGTGTCCAGGAAATTATCCATTTCTTCTAGATTTTCCAGTTTATTTGCGTAGAGGTGTTTATAGTATTCTCTGATGGTAGTTTGTATTTCTGTGGGGTCAGTGGTGATATCCCCTTTATCATTTTTAATTGCGTCGATTAGATTCTTCTCTCTTTTCTTCTTTATTAGTCTTGCTAGTGGTCTGTCAATTTTGTTGATCTTTTCAAAAAACCAACTCCTGGATTCATTGATTTTTTGGAGGGTTTTTTGTGTCTCTATCTCCTTCAGTTCTGCTCTGATCTTAGTTATTTCTTGCCTTCTGCTAGCTTTCGAATGTGTTTGCTCTTGCTTCTCTAGTTCTTTTAATTGCAATGTTAGAGTGTCAATTTTAGATCTTTCCTGCTTTCTCTTGTGGGCATTTAGTGCTATAAATTTCCCTCTACACACTGCTTTAAATGTGTCCCAGAGATTCTGGTATGTTGTATCTTTGTTCTCATTGGTTTCAAAGAACATCTTTATTTCTGCCTTCATTTCGTTATGTACCCAGTAGTCATTCAGGAGCAGGTTGTTCAGTTTCCATGTAGTTGAGCGCTTTTGATTGAGTTTCTTAGTCCTGAGTTCTAGTTTGATTGCACTGTGGTCTGAGAGACAGTTTGTTATAATTTCTGTTCTTGTACATTTGCTGAGGAGTGCTTTACTTCCAATTACGTGGTCAATTTTGGAGTAAGTACGATGTGGTGCTGAGAAGAATGTATATTCTGTTGATTTGGGGTGGAGAGTTCTATAGATGTCTATTAGGTCTGCTTGCTGCAGAGATGAGTTCAATTCCTGGATATCCTTGTTAACTTTCTGTCTCGTTGATCTGTCTAATGTTGACAGTGGAGTGTTGAAGTCTCCCATTATTATTGTATGGGAGTCTAAGTCTCTTTGTAAGTCTCTAAGGACTTGCTTTATGAATCTGGGTGCTCCTGTATTGGGTGCATATATATTTAGGATAGTTAGCTCTTCCTGTTGAATTGATCCCTTTACCATTATGTAATGGCCTTCTTTGTCTCTTTTGATCTTTGATGGTTTAAATTCTGTTTTATCAGAGACTAGTATTGCAACCCCCACTTTTTTTTGTTCTCCATTTGCTTGGTAAATCTTCCTCTATCCCTTTATTTTGAGCCTATGTATGTCTCTGCATGTGAGATGGGTCTCCTGAATACAGCAGACTGATGGGTCTTGACTCTTTATCCAGTTTGCTAGTCTGTGTCTTTTAATTGGAGCATTTAGTCCATTTACATTTAAGGTTAAGATTGTTGTGTGTGAACTTGATCCTGCCATTATGATATTAACTGGTTATTTTGCTCGTTAGTTGATGCAGTTTCTTCCTAGCCTTGATGGTCTTTACATTTTGGCATGTTTTTGCAATGGCTGGTACCGGTTGTTCCTTTCCATGTTTAGTGCTTCCTTCAGGGTCTCTTGTAAGGCAGGCCTAGTGGTGACAAAATCTCTAAGCATTTGCTTATCTGTAAAGGATTTTATTTCTCCTTCACTTATGAAACTTAGTTTGGCTGGATATAAAATTCTGGGTTTAAAATTCTTTTCTTTAAGAATGTTGAATATTGGCCCCCACTCTCTTCTGGCTTGAAGAGTTTCTGCCGAGAGATCTGCTGTTAGTCTGATGGGCTTCCCTTTGTGGGTAACCCGACCTTTCTCTCTGGCTGCCCTTAAGATTTTTTCCTTCATTTCAACTTTGGTGAATCTGGCAATTATGTGTCTTGGAGTTGCTCTTCTCGAGGAGTATCTTTGTGGCGTTCTCTGTATTTCCTGGATTTGAATGTTGGCCTGCCCTACTAGGTTGGGGAAGTTCTCCTGGATGATATCCTGAAGAGTGTTTTCCAACTTGGTTCCATTTTCCCCCTCACTTTCAGGCACCCCAATCAGACGTAGATTTGGTCTTTTTACATAATCCCATACTTCTTGCAGGCTTTGTTCATTTCTTTTTCTTCTTTTTTCTTTTGGTTTCTCTTCTCGCTTCATTTCATTCATTTGATCCTCCATCGCTGACATTCTTTCTTCCAGTTGATCGAGTCGGTTACTGAAGCTTGTGCATTTGTCACGTATTTCTCGTGTCATGGTTTTCATCTCTTTCATTGCGTTTATGAGCTTCTCTGCATTAATTACTCTAGCCATCAATTCTTCCACTTTTTTTTCAAGATTTTTAGTTTCTTTGCGCTGGGTACGTAATTCCTCCTTTAGCTCTGAGAAATTTGATGGACTGAAGCCTTCTTCTCTCATCTCGTCGAAGTCATTCTCCGTCCAGCTTTGATCCGTTGCTGGCGATGAGCTGCGCTCCTTTGCCGGGGGAGATGCGCTCTTATTTTTTGAATTACCAGCTTTTCTGCCCTGCTTTTTCCCCATCTTTGTGGTTTTATCTGCCTCTGGTCTTTGATGATGGTGATGTACTGATGGGGTTTTGGTGTAGGTGTCCTTCCTGTTTGATAGTTTTCCTTCTAACAGTCAGGACCCTCAGCTGTAGGTCTGTTGGAGATTGCTTGAGGTCCACTCCAGACCCTGTTTGCCTGGGTATCAGCAGCAGAGGCTGCAGAAGATAGAATATTTCTGAACAGCGAGTGTACCTGTCTGATTCTTGCTTTGGAAGCTTCCTCTCAGGGGTGTAGTCCACCCTGTGAGGTGTGGGGTGTCAGCCTGCCTCTAGTGGGGGATGTCTCCCAGTTAGGCTAGTCAGGGGTCAGGGACCCACTTGAGCAGGGAGTCTGTCCCTTCTCAGATCTCAACCTCCGTGTTGGGAGATCCACTGCTCTCTTCAAAGCTGTCAGACAGAGTCGTTTGCGTCTGCACAGCTGCTGCGTTTGTTATTGTTTACTGTGCCCTGTCCCCAGAGGTGGAGTCTACAGAGACAGGCATGTTTCCTTGAGCTGCTGTGAGCTCCACCCAGTTCGAGCTTCCCAGCAGCTTTGTTTACCTACTTAAGCCTCAGCAATGGCGGGAGCCCCTCCCCCAGCCTCTCTGCTGCCTTGCCGGTAGATCACAGACTGCTGTGCTAGCAATGAGGGAGGCTCCGTGGGTGTGGGACCCTCCCGGCCAGGTGTGGGATATGATCTCCTGGTGTGCCTGTTTGCTTAAAGCGCAGTTTTGGGGTGGGAGTTACCCGATTTTCCAGGTGTTGTGTGTCTCAGTTCCCCTGGCTAGGAAAAGGGATTCCCTTCCCCCTTGCGCTTTCCAGGTGAGGCAATGCCTCGCCCTGCTTCAGCTCTCACTGGTCGGGCTGCAGCAGCTGACCAGCACCGATCGTCTGGCACTCCCCAGTGAGATGAACCCAGTACCTCAGTTGAAAATGCAGAAATCACCGGTCTTCTGTGTCGCTCGCGCTGGGAGTTGGAGACTGGAGCTGTTCCTATTCGGCCATCTTGCTCCGCCCCCCGCCCCCAACTTTTTTAAAGAGTGAAAGTTTTATTGCACTCTTAGCAGCACTGGTAATTAGCATTTATTTTCATTCTTTGTCAATCTGATTGGGAAGGGGTCTCTTTCTGTAATTTAATTAGGCAAAGTTGAATCTCTGCTCACATATTCACAGGAATAACTTTACTACCTTAAGGACTTGTAATTCTTTGTCTTTTAATTAAGAAGTAAGATTGCATTTAGTTCTTTTTTTCAGAAGACATATAGCTTTATTTTTATTAATTTTTTATTTTTAATTTACTTTCAGAGTTTTTTTTTCCATAGGTTATTGGGGTACATGTGGTATTTGGTTACACGAGTAAATTTTTTAGTGGTGATTTGTGAGAGTTCGGTGCACCCATCACCCAAGCAGTACATACTGTACCCTATTTGTAGTCTTTTATCCCTCACTCCTTTCCCACCCTTCTCCCCAAGTCCCCAAAGTTTATTGTGTTATTTCTATGCCTTTGTGTTCTCATAGCTTAGCTTCCATACATTGCTGAGAACATACCATGTTTGGTTTTCCATTCCTGTGTTACCTCACTTAGAGTAATAGTCTCCAACCTCATCCAGGTGGCTGCAAATGCCGTTAATTCATTCCTTTTTATAGCTGAGTAGTATCCCATTGTGTAGATATATACCACAGTTTCTTTATCCACTCATTGATTGATGGACATTTGGGTTGGTTCCACGATTTCGCAATTGTGAATGGTGCTGCTATAAACATGCGTGTGCAAGTATCTTTTTTGTATAATGACTTCTTTTCCTATGGGTAGATACTCAGTAGTGGGATTGCTGGATCAAATGGTAGTTCTACTTTTAGCTCTTTAAGGAATCTCCACACTGGTTTCTATAGTGGCTGTACTAGTTTACATTCCCACCAGCAGATTAGAAGTGTTCTCTGATCACTGCATCCATGCCAATGTCTACTGTTTTTTGATTTTTTGATTATGGCCATTCTTGCAGGATTAAGGTGGTATTGCATTGTCATTTTCATTTGCATTTCCCTGATCATCAGTGATGTTGAGGATTTTTTCATATGTTTGTTGGCTATTTGTATATCTTCTTTTGAGAGTTGTCTATTCATGTCCTTAGCATACTTTTTGATAGGATTGTTTTTTCTTACTGATTTGTTTGAGTCTGCTGTAGATTCTGGATATTAGTCCTTTAGTCAGATTTATAGATTGTGAAGATTTTCTCCCACTCTGTGGGCTGTCTGTTTACTGTTGATTATTTCTTTTGTTGTGCCGAAGCTTTTTAGTTTAATGGTCCTGTCTATTTATCTTTGTTTTTGTTGCATTTGCTTTGGGTTCTTGGTCATGAAGTCTTTGCATAAGCCAATATCTAGAAGGGTTTTTCCAATGTTATCGGCTAGAATTTTTATAGTTTCAGGTCTTAGATTTAAGTCTTTGATCCATCTTGAGTTGATTTTTTTATAGGGTGAGAGATGAGGATCCAGTTTCATTCTTCTACATGTGGTTTGCCAACTATCCCAGCACCATTTTTTGAATAAGGTGACCTTCCTCCACTTTATATTTTTGTTTGTGTTGTCAAAAATTAGTTGACTGTAAATATTTAGCTTGATTCTAGGGTTCTCTATTCTGTTCCATTCATCTATATGCCTGTTTTAATACCAGTTCCATGCTGGTTTGGTGACAATGGGCTTATAATATAGTTTGAAGTCAGGTAATGTAATGCCTCCAGATTTGTTCTTTTTGCTTAGTCTTGCTTTGGTTATGTGGGCTCCTTTTTGTTTCTATATGAATTTTAGGATTGTTGTTTTCTAATTCTCTGAAGAATGGTGGTAGTATTTTGATGGGGATTGCACTGAATTTGTAGATTGTTTTTGGCAGTGTGGTCATTTTTGCAATATTGATTCTACCTATCCATGAGCATGGGATGTGTTTGCATTTGTTTGTGTCATCTATAATTTCTTTCAACAGTGTTTTGTAGTTTCCTGGTAGAGGCTTTTCACCTCCTTGGTTAGGTATATTCTTAAGTATTTTATTTTATTTTTTCAGCTATTGTAAAAGAGTTGAGTTCTTGATTTGATTCTCAGCTTCATCACTGTTGGTGTATAGAAGAGCTACTGATTTGTGTACATTAATCTTGCATCCTGAAACTTGGATGAATTTTTTTTTATATCAGTTATAGAAACTCTATGGAGGAGTTTTTAGGGTTTTTGAGGTAAATGATCATATCATAATCAAACAGTGACAGTTTGACTTCCCCTATACTGATTTGGGTTCCCTTTATTTCTTTCTCTTGTCTGATTGCTCTGGCTAAGACTTCCAGTACTGTGTTGAAGAGGAGTGTGAGAGTGGGCATCCTTGCCTTGCTCCAGTTCTCAGAGGGAATGCTTTCAACTTTTCCCCATTCAGTATTATGTTGGCTGTGGGTTTGTTATATATGGCTTTTATTACATTGAGGTATGTCCCTTGTATGCTAATTTTGCTAAGAGTTTTAATCATAAAGGGATGCTGGATTTTGTTGAATGCTTTTTCTGCATCTATGGAGATGGTCATGTGATTTTTGTTTTTAATTCTGTTTATGTTGTATATCACATTTATTGACTTGCATATGTTAAACCATCCCTGCATTCCTGATATGAAACCTTCTTGATCATGTGGATGATCTTTTTGATATGTTGTTGGATTTGGTTAGCTAGTATTTTGTTAAGGATTTTAGCATCAATCTTCATCAGGGAAATCGTTCTGTAGTTTCCTTTTTTGGTTATGTCCTTTCGTGGTTTTGGTATTAGAGTAATGATGGCTTTGTAGAATGAATTAGAGAGGGTTCCCTCTTTCTCTATCTTGTGGAATAGTGTCAAAAGGATGTATACCAGTTTTTCTTTGAATGTCTGGTAGAATTCTGTTGTGAATCCCTCTGGTCCTGGACTTTTCTTGTTGGTAATTTTAAAATTACCATTTCAATCTCACTACTTGTTATTTGTCTAATTCTTCTTGATGTAAGCTAGGAGAGTTGTATTTTTCAAGGAATTTATCCATCTCTTCTAGATTTTCTAGTTTATGTGCGTAAAGGTGTTCATAGTAGCCTTGAATGATCTTTTATATTTCTGTAGTGTCAGTTGTAATATCTCCCATTTCATTTCTTAATGAGGTTATTTGGTTTTTTTCTCTCCTTTTCTTGATTAATCTTGCTATTGGTCTATCAATTTTATTTACTTTTCAAAGAACCAGCTTTTTGTTTCATTTATCTTTTGCATTTTTTGTTTGTTTCAAGTTCGTTTAGTTCTGCTCTGATCTTCATTACTTCTTTTATTCTGCTAGGTTTGGGTTTGGTTTGTTCTTGTTTCTCTAGTTCCTTGAGGTATGACCTTAGATTGTCTATTTGTCCTCTTTCACACTTTTTGATGAAGGTATTTGATCCTATGAACTTTCCTCTTAGCACTACTTTTGCTGAATCCTAGAGGTTTTGATAGGTTGTGCCACTATTATCATTCAGTTCAAAGAATTTTTAAATTTCCATCCTGATTTTATTGTTGACTCAGTGATTGTTCAGGAGCAGGTTATGTAATCTACACATATTTGCATGGTTTTGAGGGTTCCTTTTGGAGTTGATTTTCAATTTTATTCCACTGTGGTCTGAGAGAGTACTTGGTATAATTTTGATTTTCTTAATTTTTTTGAGACTTGCTTTGTGGCCTATCATATGGTCTATTTTGGAGACTGTTCCATGTGCTGATGAATAGAATGTATGTTCTGCAATCGTTGGGTAGAATGTCCTGTAAATATCTGTTAAGTCCATTTGTTCTAGGATATAGTTTAAGTCCATTGTTTCTTTGTTGATTTTCTGTCTTGATGGCCTGTCTAGTACTGTCAGTGGAGTATTGAAGTCCCCTGCTATTGTTATGTTGCTGTCTATCTCATTTCTTAGGTCTAGTAGTAATTGTTCCAGTGTTAGGCATGTATATATTTAGGATTGTGATATTTTTCTGTTGGACTAGTCATTTTATCATTATATAGTGTCCTTCTTTGTCTTTTTTATAACAGCGATTGCTTTAAAGTTTGTTTTGTCTAATATAAGAATAGCTACCCCTGATCGATTGCTTTTGGTCTCCATTTGCATGGAATATCTTTTTCCACCCCTTTCTTAAGTTTATTTGAGTCCCTATGTGTTAGGTGAATTTTCTGAAGACAGCAAATATTTGGTTGGTGAGTTCTTATGTATTCTGCAGTTCTATATCTTTTAAGTGGGGCATTTAGGCCATTTATATTCAATGTTAGTACTGAGATGTGAGATACCATTGCATTCATCATGCTATTTGTTGCCTGTGTAACTTGCTTTTTTTGTTTCTGCTTTTTAAACTGTATTTTTGTTTTATAGGTCCTGTGAGATTTATGCTTCAAAGAGGTTCTATTTTGATGTATTTCCAGAATTTGTTTCAAGATTTAGAGCTCCTTCTAGCAGTTCTTGTAGTGGTGGCTTGGTAGTGGCAAATTCTCTCAGCATTTGTTTGTCTGAAAAAGAGTGTATCTTTCCTTCATATACGATGCTTAGTTTTACTGGATACAAAATTCTTGACTGATAATTGTTTTGTTTGAGGAGGCTGAAGATGGGGTCTCAATCCTTTCTAGCTTATAGGGTTTCTCCTGAGAAATATGGCGTTAATCTGATAGATTTTCCTTTATAGGTTACCTGGTGCTTTTGTCTCACAACTCTTAAGATTCTTTCCTTCATCTTAACTTTACATAACCCGATGACAATGTGCCTAGGTGATGATCTTTTTGCAGTGAATTTCCCAGGTGTTCTTTGTGCTTCTTGTATTTGGATGGCTAGGTCTGTAGCAAGGCTGGGGAAATTTTCCTCAGTTATTCTCCCAAATATGTTTTCTAAAGTTTTAGATTTCTCTTCTTCCTCAGAAACACCAATTATTCTTAGGTTTGATCATTTATCATAATCCCAGACTTCTTGGAGACTTTGTTCATATTTTCTTATTCTTTTTTTTGTCTTTGTTGGTTTGGGTTAATTCAGGGATCATGTCTTCGAGCTCTAAATTTCTTTCTTCTCCTTGTTCAATTCTATTGCCAAGACTTTACAGAGCATTTTGCATTTCTATAAGTGTCTCCAATATTTCCTGAAGTTTTGATTGGTTTTTCTTTATGCTACCTATTTTTTTGAATATTTCTCCCTTCACTTCTTGTATCATTTTTTTTTGGATTTCCTTGCATTGGGCTTCACCTTCCTCTGGTGCCTCCCTGATTAGCTTAATAACTAACCTCCTGATTTCTTTTTTCAGGTAAATCCGGGTTTTCTTCTTGGTTTTGGGGGTGCTAAAGAGCCTTGTTTTGTCATATTATGAGAGTTGGTTTTCTGATTCCTTCTTATTTGTGTAGACTCTGTGAGAGGGAAGGTCTAGGGCTGAAGGCTCTTGTCCCACAGGGTGTTCCCTCGATATAGTACTTTCCCCCTTTTCCTGTGGATGTGGCTTCCTGTGAACTGAGCTGCAGTGATGTTTATCTCTTTTCTGGGTTTAGCCACCCAGCAAGTCTACCTGGCTCCAGGCTGGTACTGAGGGTCATCTGCACAGAGTCCTGTGATGTGAACCATTTATGGCTCTCTCAGCCATGGATCCCAACACCTGTTCTGGTGGAGGTGGTGGGGGGGTGAAATTGACTCTATGAGAGTTCTTAGCTTTGGTGGTTTAATGTTCTATTTTTGTGCTGGTTGGCCTTCTGCTGGGAGATAGTGCTATCCAGAGAGCATCAGCTGTGGTAGTACGGGGAGGAACTGGCCGTAGACAGGGCCCTGGAACTCCCAAAATTATATGCCCTTTGTCTTCAGCTACCAGGGTGGATAGGGAAAGCTCGTCATGTGGGGGCAGGGCTAGGTGTGTCTGAGCTCAGACTCTCCTTCAGTGGGTCTTGCTGCGGCTGCTGTGGGGTATGGGGTTCCCAAGTCAATGGAGTTGTATACCTAGGAGGATTATGGCTGCCTCTGCTGAGTCATGCAGGTTGTCAGGGAAGTGGGGGAAAGTGGGCAGTTTCAGGCCTTACCCAGCTCCCATGCAATCTGAAGGTCTGGTCTCACTCCCACCATACCCCCCATAAAAGCCCTGAGTCTGTTTCCAGGCAGTGGGTGAGCCAGGCTTGAGAGCTTGCCCCAGGCTACCCACCTCCCACTGAGAAAGAACAGAACTTTGGTTTTTCCCTGACCTGTGGAGTCTGCACACCGGATTCGCTCCCTCCCCCCAACCAAGTTCTGGCAAGGAGGCTTCTCACCTGGTTCAAATTATTACAGAGTTCAGCTGGAGACTTTGTTTTTCCTGTAGCATTTTCCCCCATGCCTCTGGCTGTCCTCCTGAAGGGTCCCTGTGGTGCCAGGCAGGAATGGCCTGCTTGGGGACCGAGTGAGCTTTCACAGTCTTTCCTGCTGCTTTCTCTACCCCTGTAGAGAAAGTTCTCTAATTTGCTCAGTTCTCTAATTTGACTCAGCTTCAGGTAAGGTTGGAAACTTATCCCGCAAACTAGACCTTTATTTTCCCCAGTGGGCGGCTGTGTTTGGGAGTGGAGGGTCTCCCCTTCCTACTTTCAAAGTTTGGGGCACTTACAGTAGTTGGGGCATTTCCAGGGTCCTGCAGAAGCAGTCTACTTCCTTCAGAGGGTCTGTGGGTCCTCTCAGGATTCCTGTTTTGTTCTCGCAGTCATTCTGGAGCTAAACTTCATGATTTGAGCCTCCGCATGCTGCTCTGTCTGTCCGAGTCAGAGCTTCAATCTAGTCCTGCCTCCCATCCGCCATGATGATCTGTGGGAAACCTTTTTGATGTACCGTTGAATTTGGCTTGTTAGGATTTTGTTGAGGATTTTTGCATCTAAGTTTATCAGAAATATTCATTTGCAGTTTTCTTTCGTGTGTGTGTATTTTTGTCAGGTTTGGCATCAAACTTATTCATAGGATAAATTTGGAAGTATTCCATCCTCTTCAATTTTTTGGAATAGTTTAAGAAGAATTGGTATTAGTTCTTCTTTACATGTTTTGTAGAATCCAGTAGTGAAGCTGTCAGGTTCTGGGTGGAACCTTTGATGGAAGACATTTTATAGTATTATTACTGGTTCAATCTCCCTACTAACTATTGATCTTTTCAGATTTTTTATTTCTTCATTATTCAATATTGGTATATTGTATGTGTATTTATTAGCTTCTTTTAGATTATCGAGTTTGTAGGTATATAATTGTTTATAATAGTCTCATGACTTTTTGCATTTCTGTGGTATCAGCTGTAATGTCTTCTTTTTCATCTTTGATTTTATTGAGTCTTTTCTTTAGCCAGTCTTCTTAGTCTGGCCAAAGGTTTGTCAATTTTATCTTTCCACAAAGCCAACCCTTTGTTTCATTGATCTTTATATTGCTTTTTAAATCTCTATTTCTGCTCTGATTTTTATTAATTTTTCTTTCTACTAACCTTGGGTTGAGTTTGTTCTAGTTCCTTGAGGTACAGTATTAGATTGTTTACTTGAGATATTTCTTCTTTTTTGATGTAGGTGTTTGTTACTATAAACTTCCCTCTTAGGACTGCTTTTGCCATATCCTATAGTTTTTCATATGATGCATTTCCACTTTAATTTGTCACAAGGAATTTTAAAATTTCTCTTTTAATTTCTTCTTCTACCCATTGGGTATTCAATAGTGCATTGTCTCATTTCCATGTATTTGTAAATTTTCCAAATTTCCTCCTGTCATTGATTTCCAGTTTTATACCATTTTGGTATGATTCAAATCTTCTTTAATTTGTTAAGATTAAGTTTGTGACATAACATATGATCTATCCTTGAGAAAGTTCCATGGGCAATTGAGAGGAATGTGTGTTCAGTGGCTGTTAGATGGACTGTTCTGTAAATGTCTCTCTCCATTTCTATTCAACATTGTCCTAGAGGGTCTAGTCAGTGCAACAAGGCAAGAAGAGGAAATAAAAGAAATACAATTTGGAAAGTAAGCAATAAAACTCTTTCAGATGGCATGATTGCTTACACTGAAAATCTCAATCTAGAAAAATGCTATTAGATCCAATAAGTGAATTTAACTGGATTGCAGCATACAAATTCATTATATTAAAATCAACTGTACTTCTGTATACTAGCAATGAATAATTCAAAATTGAAATAAAAACTTTAAAAACAGCTTGCTAAGTTTCTTATAAAGTTAAATACACTTATCATAAGACTTAGCAATCCTACACCTAGATTTTACCTTTCCCCTCCTTCCTCCACCTGTTTGTGTATTTCTTCAATCTCTGGTGCTAGAGGACTGCGTTCCAGTCTTGCTTAGCATTTCTTAGCTGCATGACTGGACCAGTTTCAAACTCCTGCCTAAAATGAGGAGAACCACAGGACTTACTGTACTGGGGAGTTGTGAGGATTAAATGAGTTACCTCAGGCGAAGGGCCCAGAGAGGATTCTGAATATGGTGTCACCCAATACATGTTAGTTTTATGGTCACTGCCAGCACACATCAGGATACAGATGTTTTGTGAAATTCAGAGACATTCTCTTCCTAGTATATCTGCTAAAATACAAACTCAAACCTACCATTGAAGTCACCTTTTTTTTCAGCACTATATTATAAAAACGTGCCAGAGGTGGAAAAATTTATCAACCTTCCAAGCCTTTTCATGTATATATACACACACATACACACAAATGCTTCAGAATAAGAAAACGTCAACTTTTCACGGACAACAACATGCAGGCAACAGTCACACCTCTCAAGGAGGTTACCAAGAGCTTCATCACTGCCTGGGCAGATGTGGGCTGGCCCAGGGAAAGGGGGCTCAGCATGAAGTCGTGAGCAGTTGACAATCTTTATCAAGTGTATGTGTGTGTGCACGTGTGCGCGTGAGAGAGAGAGAGAGGAATTTTTTTTTTTTTGGCTAGGTTGCTCTGGATTCTGTCAAAATGACATTCACGCTTCTCATGGACTCCACCAACACTCCAGAAGAGATGAGAGCAAAATGCAATAAAATCAAATCCAGGTCCACATGGCAGCCCTTCCCATAGATGGTTTTGTTTTTCAAGATCATGAAAATGGCACAGGCTAGGAATTCCCAAGCCCAGAACCAAAATCTAGCATACTTGATATTAAAAAGCTTGCTATAAAATGAATTTTAATTTCTACTCTTCCTTCTCATCTCTTCTACCTTCCCATCCCTTCCTTTCCTCTTTCTGTTTCCTCTCTTCTTTCTCCTTCTTATTTCCAGGAAAGGAAGGAATTTTGGGGTTTGCTCGATCAGATAGCTGTGAAAGTTCTGCTTTGGTGCTGTTACTATGGTTTGACTGTTTTGGAAACCTAATCCCCAAATTCATATGTTGATTGGACATGAGGCCTTCTGGAGGAAATTAGGTTTAGATAAGATCATGAGGGTGTGGGGTCCCCAAAATGGGATGGGTGGCTTTATAAGAGGAAGAAAGACCCTAGCTGACCTGCACATTCTTGCTGTCACCACGTGATGCCCTCCACTGTGTTATGATGCAGTGAGAAGTCCCTTAAACTTCCCAGCCTCCAGAACCAGAATAAATAATTCTTCTTTAAAAATCACCCAGTCTAAGGTATTCTGTCATAGGAACAGAAAACAGACTGAGATGGCTGTTATTTTAAGAAATAAAACTGGCATATATTCCCCTCAAAGTACTTCTAAAATGCAGATGTCCACCATTTTAAAATGCAGATGCATTTCTAAAATGCAAAATGCCACCAAAGGGCATTGCATGTAGGTGCATATGCACAAACATAGACATCACCATTGCTAAATAGCAGGTACCATGGAGAACAGAGCAATGAACTATTTCCTCATATGGAAAGAAAATACCTAATAAAACCCAAGTAAAGAGCCCAAAATAGCTCCACTTTATTTTTGAGCACTCTTATGCGGAGCCATTTAGCCAGGGCCAGGAATAATTGGTGCCAGGTGCCTTGTAGAGATGCCAGGTTCATGGATTTCTCACTCTCTTTATGGGAGGATGACTTAATAACACATCTTTGTTTGCTGAATGTTTGAATCTTATTTCTGAGATTATACCCAAAGATGGCAGCCCTCCTCTGCATGAGTGAATCACATTGAAAATAGGAAAAAGAGTCCAGAAATCAATGCCTGTCTCAGCTGAAACATAATTATAAGTTCACTGTGCTTCGAGGTAATACTTTATTATAATGAATATCAGGGCTGGGTGCAGTGACTCATGCCTGTAATCCCAGCACTTTGGGAGGCCGATGTGGGCAGATCATGAGGTCAGGAGTTTGAGACCAGCCTGGCCAACATAGTGAAACCCTGTCTCTACTAAAAATACAAAAAATTAACTGGGTGTGGTGGTGGGTGCCTGTAATTCCAGCTGCTTGGGAGGCTGAGGCAGGAGAATCGCTTGAATCCCGGAGGCAGAGGTCGCAGTGAGCCGAGATTGCACCATTGCACTCCAGTCTGGTGACAGTGCGAGACTCCATCTCAAAAAAAAAAAAAAAAAAACGTGTGTGTGTGTGTGTGTGTGTGTGTGTGTGTATCAGAGCTACATTATTAGTTTGGTGGCTAAGTCATAATTGTAAAACTCTGTTTTCCAATAAATCCTTCCCTTGAACCTAAATATATAAAAGAGAGAAGGTGCGGCGCTGCTCTGGTTATATTGGGGATTGGGGGTCCAAGGCATTGCCCATTTAGCTTCTTCCTTGGCTCCCACTTAAGTCACTATTCCCCCTCCCCACAAGCTCCCCATGGAGCTCCTCTAACAGAGCATGAAGAGTACTGACTGTTATGCTGGTTATTAGTGAATACATAGTACCCATTACTACAGAGGGGGAACTGAGGCCTGGAAAATGAAGTGTGATGCCAAACTGTTGGAGCTGGTGCTGCCGCTGGGACCTGCCACCTCCTGTAGAGCACTAAGTGTCATACTCTGTGACCCTTAGCAAGGCAGCCACTGTTGGGACAGCAGTGCACCCTGCTCCCCAACAGGAAGCAAACATTTAAACTAGTTTGACTTCGAATGTAAAGCCATGGAGTGAAATAATCTACTTAGCAGAGCCCTTCAAGACGTTCTCCTTTTCCAGTCGATTCAGTATTTTAAGTTTGGAAAACAAAAATATTCTGTAACAGGAGCTCTGGTTTGCTTCATAAGCCTGTGCTAGTAATAGGAGAACTTGGATAGCCAGGCATCCTACTGTCTTGCTCCTCCACACCCCTTCTTCCTCACCTTGGCCAGGTGCCGCCTAGCCTGGTGGAATGGTGGGCAAGTACTGCAAGAACATGCTCCAAGCCACTGGGTGGTGGAGCCTGCCGGCCCCGGCCCCTCCACAGGAAGCTGGCAGACTGGCATTTCATCTCAGAGACAGGACAGTGAAGTTGACAGATTCGTGTGTGTGTGTGTGTGCGCATGCCCTTGCTTAAATAGCATGATTTTCCTCTCTAATTAAAAAAAAAAGAAATTTATAAGGAAAATTTATACCACATGATAAGCATAAAGAAAACGTCACTACATAGAGAAGCATTTTTTTGTTTTTTGATTGGGAGTCTCGTTCTGTCGCCCAGGCTGAAGTGCAGTGGCATGATCTCAGCTCACTGCAAGCTCCGCCTCCTGGGTTCATGCCATTCTGCTGCCTCAGCCTCCCTAGTAGCTGGAACTACATGTGCCCGCCACCACACCTGGCTAATTTTTTGTATTTTTAGTAGGAGACAGGGTTTCACCGTGTTAACCAGGATGGTCTTGATCTCCTGACCTTGTGATCTGCCCGCCTTGGCCTCCCAAAATGCTGGGATTACAGGCAAGAAGCATTTTAAAAGACATATCCTTAGATTATTTCTTTCCTTTTCTCCCTCCTCTGTCTTTATTTTTCTCTCTTCCTATTTTTTTGCTATTTCATTTCACCAAAATGAGATCATACTGCTTATGATCCCCTTTTATTTACTTCATGTATTGTGAACACATTTTTGTGATAAATACATAATAATGTATAATTATTATTGGTTTAGAAGTATTCCTTTGTGCTATAACTCATTCAAGTACATTTCTACTTTTTAACATTTGTTTTTTTCTGCCTTTATAAATAACACTTCTGTTACTAGTTTGAGTCATAAATCATTGCATATTTCTCTAGGAGGAATTCCTGGAGGTGGAATTGGTAGATATATAAGAAGAACTGTAGAGATTGTGAATAACCAGAACTATGGAACTGACTCTTCTGTCCTTAAACATTTGCTAATTACCGCACCCGACCAGCCCAACCCATACAGGCAGTTGATGGCAGCTTCGGCAATCGATGCCCTCTCCATTTATCAAAGAGATAAACTGAGTCATCAAATAGGAAATTCATTATTTTAAAGAGTTCATCTAAAATGGGGTCAGAGAGAGAATGTGACAAAGTAGAAAAAGCAGACCCCTCAGAGGAGAAGGGGAAGGGGCATGGGTGAAATAGAAATTCTCCAACTGCTCAGGCTTCCCTTTATCCATCCTTCCCTCGAAGTCTTGTGCATCTGCCCTGATTCCAGGCCTCCTCAGCAGATGGTGGCCTGGGGAGGTGACAAAGTTCCGGCTAGTGTGATCACAGGATGGGTCTCCATTACTTCTTAGCTGATCCATGTTAAACTCAAGTTGACTGTGGTCAGACTTAGTTTTCCACTGAGATTTAATTAACAATTTTTCTGGGCTGTGTTCCCTGGGGCATATTTAGAGTCATACTCAATGGCTAACTTTTTGGGGAGTTTTCAGCTCTACCAACTTCTTTCCACTTGGACATAGCACATAGCCACAGTAATATGTAGGGAGACTGGTGCATGAGGAGCCAGCATGTAACTCTGAATAGAAAGTCTTTCTATGTACAGGGATTTGGGGAGCAAAGGCCTCCTTTCTCCTCCTCAAGGTTGGGGGGTGTGGTGGTTTCAAGAGGTGGGCTCTGTCGGTGTTGGTAGACAGGGCCACCTTAACCTCCCTCAAAGGGGCAGTGGAGCAGGCTAATGAGTATCCTCTGTGAGCTTGAGAGGTGCACATGCATTCACTTAAAGCAAGGTGGGACCCTGCCAATTTGTCCGGATTCACTGCCAGCTGGCAGTAAGATTAAATCCTCCCTGAGGAGAACCAGAGAGAGCGGAAGGTGTGGCCTGGGGTTCTGGCCTGACCAGCAAGCAGGAGCTTTCATGTATGGAGAGGCCGTGCTTTAGCATCGATGGGCCGAGATGGGCCCCGTCTCTCGCAATTACCTTCGTGGTTTTCTGCCAGAGGTTGTAATTTTTTTCCAAGGGAAAACTTCCCATTTGTTTTTTGTATTTTTAAAGCTTGTGTGTGCGTGTTTGCTCTTTGTGCTAAGGGTACGTGTTCAGCAGAAGGAACTGGCAGGAGCATGAGCTCCCTCTCTCACTTTGCATGCTTGACCCTGAGACCTTGTGTTCTCCTGAAGCCTCTGCCATGCAATTTCTTCCATCTTCTTCCTGTCTGATGATTTCCCCTGGACTATCCCATGGGCATTTTTATGTCAATAGATTGGAATGTTTCTCTTTTCACTGGGAAAAGCTCCTTTGGTCTCAGTGAACTCAGAGGTGGAGAAAGTCATAAGAATCAGGGAGCCTGCCCCAAATCACTTCCTATTATAATTTTCCACAAAGACTGGAGGGGAGGCTTAGAACATCTTCCTGCAGTGTCCAGCAAGAGAGTGAGGCAGGCTCCCTTTCTCCTGCCAAAGCCACGTGGAGCCAGACAGAACCACAAGCATACCTGTGGTGCTTGGAGGCCCAAGTAGAAACTTGAATGCTCACGGCTGCATTGGCAGCTTCTACTTGCCTGCCTGGATCACTGTTCCTCATGAGAACCTGGAAAAGCAGGACTATCATGCTTGCTTGACAGACGAAGAAACCAAGCCTCAGGTAGGTAGTCAGTTTCCTGAAGTAACATATTATAGTGGATGGCAGGGTGGATGTGACAGTCAGCCTTGTTTGACTTTGAACTGAGTGGCATTATAAAGATGCACTGGTCACATGGGAGAGCTGACTATCCTGAGGACCCTGAAACATCTAGGCCTAGCCAATCCTTAAGGCAGTTCATACCCAAAGTAGGATAGTTGGTGATCTGATTTTAGGTGGCACCAGGAAACTCCAACACTACCCAAGTGAGGTTCTACAATTTAGTGCCATTCTTTGGTTAATGAATTGTCTGCAATTACAATGAAAATATCTTTGTGTATATAATCATTTAAGCAGTCATTTCCATCTAAGTGTGAATTAATTTGTTGTCTTATTCAGTGTAACAGCTAGCTGAGACTTGATTTTATTTTCCTTCGTGCATTTATTTTTACAATTGGTATGCATTTAATGAGCATCTGAGGACAAGATACTATGTGAGTTCAAGGAGGAGTAAGACATGCACTCTGCCGTAAATGAGCTTACAGGTTAAAAGGGAACTGAAATCACCATAAAGCAGCATACAGTAAGTGACATGAGAACAGCACAAATAGAAACAATCAATTGAGAGCAGGAACTGAGGTGTTTAGGGAACCAACATGTGGGATGAGTCTTTGTGAAGGGTGGTCATGATTTCAACTAGAACCCGTAGTGTTACAGAGGGCAGGCAGAGAAGGGAGAGTAAGGCATTGCCAGAGGGAAGGCAAGAAGTAAAGGCATGGGGTGAGAAACTGACATGTTTGTTTGGGGTATTCACATGGTTCCCTTTAACTTAAGTATAGGGTATGTGGAGGGGAGTAACAGGAGATAAAGATAAAAGGTGTTTTGAGGCCTATTTTTAGAAGACTGTCAGTGCCAGGATAAGGCGTATCGTGTCTTACCTGGTCAGCAGTGGGAGCCTTTGAAAGTATGTGAACAGTAAAGCACCATGACTCCAACTGTGTGCTAGGAATGATGGGTCAGAGTTTCCTGGAGAATGTTTATTTCAGGCTGAAATAATCAAGGCCTGAGTTTAAACAGTAGTGGTAAGAACTGCCAGGAGGGAATGGTTCAGGAGATAGCCTGATATTGTGATATAATACAAAAAGATATCCTTGGTCTTCAGCCCTGGCTCTAGTTCCTTACACAGAGCTCTTAAAACCTTTGGAATTCCCTGAATGATGAGATGAGAGGAATGTGTTTTTTATTCATAATCCCCTTTCAACCATGCCTGAGTGGATGCTAGTGAGATGGCTGGGGGTTGGGGGACCCTGGATAGCTCTGGTTGGGGGCTGGTTCCCAGGAAGACCCAGGCAGGATAGAAGAGTTGGAACTTTCAACCCCACTTTCACCCCTCAACCTCTGAAGAAAGAAGAAGAGATACAGATTGAGTCAATCAACTGTGGCCAATGAGTTAATCAGTCATGCCTATGTAATGAAACCTCCATAAAATCCCCAAACAATGGGATTTGAAGGGCTTCTTGGTCAGCAAACACATGGAGGTGTGAAGAGGGCACAGAAGCTCCGTGTTCTCACCCCCATCCCTGGCCCTATGCATCTTTTCCATTTGGTGCTTCCTGAGTTTTAGCTTTTATAATAAATAATCAATGGGAAGTAAACTGGTTTTCTGAGTTCTGTGAGCTCTTCTAGCAAACCATCAAAACTGAGGAAGGGGTTGTGGGAACCTCTGACTTTATGACTGGTTTATCAGAAGTATGGGTGACTGGGACTTGTGATTGGTGTCTGAAGTGGGACAGTCATGTGGGACTGAGGCCGTAATCTAGGGTCTGAACTAACTCTGGGTACCTAGTGTCAGAATGGAATTTAATAATTGGACACCCAGTTGGTGTCTGGAAAGCTGGAGAACTGGTTGTGGGCGTGGAAAAAAACTTACGTATTTTGGTGTCAGGGTGTTGTGAGTAGAAACAAGTAATGACAACAGATGGGCTCTTTTTTTTGTTTTGTTTTTAATTTTGCATCTCTTTGTTTTTTTCCTTCTACATTTTTTCTCTTTAAGCTTTATTTTTGATATACAATAATTGTAAATATTTATGGGGTACAGTGTGATTTTTTTTACGTGTATACAATGTGCAATGATCAAATCAGCACAATTGGGATATCCACCACTTCAAATATTTACTGTTTCTTTTGGTGAGAACATTCCAAATCTTCTTTTCTAGCTGTTTAAAAATATACAGTAAATTATTGTTAACTATAACCACCCTATTATACTACTGAACACTAGATTATATTCCTTCTATAATGTCTAAGTGTGTTTTCATTCCCATTCCCCCTCCTCACTACCCTCTGAGCCTCTGATAACCATCATTCTATTTGCTATCTCCATGTGATTCATTTATTTAGACTCCATATATAAGTGAGAACATGTGACATTTGTCTTTCTGTGCTTGGCTTATTTTACTTAACACAGTGTCCTCCAGTTCCATCCATGTTGCTGCAAATGGCAGGATTTTGTTATTTTTTTACAGCTAAATAGTATTCCATTGTGTATATATACGAGATTTTCTTTATCTATTCATCCTTTGATGGACACTTCAGTTGATTCCATATCTTGGCTATTGTGAAGAGTGCTGTGGTAAACATGGGAGTGCAGATATTTCTTCAAAATATCTGACTTCCTTTCCTTTGGCTTTATACACAGTAGTGGATTGCTGGATCTTATAGTAGTTATATTCTTATTTTTTTGAGGGAATGCTATACTGTTTTCTGTAATGACTGTATTAATTTACATTTCCACCAACAGTATATAAAAATTCTCCTTTCCCCATGTCCTCACCATCATTGGTTTATTTTTTTGTCTTTTTGATAATAGTCATTTTAACTGGAGTGAGATGATAGCAGATGGGCTCTTGTTTAAGAGTAGTTGTGGTATATAAGGGAGAGGGAGATGTTAAAGATGGCCAAGTGTCAAGTCTGGGTAAGTTGAAGGTGTGGAAGATTAAGAGGAAGCCCAGGAGAAAGAACTGCTGAGGGTGGGAATAGGAGGTATGCCAATTTAGACATGTTGACTGGAGGTAGCCGCTGGCCTGCAGGCACAGCAGGGCCTCATGTGGGGAGAGCGTTCAGTGAGCATGAGAGGGTGCTGATGGGAGAATCAAGGAGAGACCCATGGTCACAGGGAGGCAAAAGGACTCCAAATCTGTCTCATTCAAAAACATTTTCCTGTGTGCGGCCACTATTCTAAATCCTGAGATTCATATGAACAAGGATGAGTCGCTCTTCTCATGGAGCTTTCCTTCTTATACAGCAATTGATAGGACCCAAGTCCTATGCAGAGCCCTAAAGTGTAGCTTTCCTTTTTGTCATTCTCAGTGTGGAAACATTCAGCATCCACTCCATCACAACCTGAAGGAAGGGCTTCCAGCTCCTCAAGCAATCCTGGCCCCTTCCCTGTCAATCCCCTGACACCTGGCCACCTATACACCACCACCCACCCCCGCTCAGGAGTTTCTACTATTCTGACTTCTATCATCATAGATTTGTTCTGTCTGGTCTTCAACTTTCATATGAATGTAATCACACATTTTGGGGAACTTCATTTGTTCAATATTGTGTGGTTGAGTAGAGTTGTAGCTTCTTTTTTATATTCCTTTTTTTGGGATTATTATTCCACTGAAAATACCCCACCTTCTATTTGTTGATTCTACTACTTGATGAAGATTTGGGTTGTTTTCAGTTTTGGACTATTATGAATAAATCTGTTACGAACATTTGCATCTGTGATATTTAAAAGACAAATGCATTCATATCTCTTTGGTGTTTACCAGGGAGAGAATTCCTGGGATTTTTTTTTTCAACTATTTCCCAAGTACCTACTTTGTACCAGGTCCTCTGCTGGGTACTTGGTATTGAATATGAATAAAACAAATATGGTCTCTGTTCTCATTGATTTTACAAACCAGGTGGGGAATCTGACATAAAAAAACAGTTACATCAACTGATAGCAGGAGTGAGTACTCAGAAAAAAAGGGGGATGTAAGATACACTTTTAACTTTCCCAGTACTTAAAGCACAGCATGCAACTGCCAGGGAGAACCACACTCAGCTTGAGCAACAGCACACTCCCTGGAGATGTGTGATTAATACCCAACTGTTCTGGTAGCCCTTAGGGCACAGGAGACCGGGGATAGGGTGAGTTTTGTGTGGAGATTGGGAGGAGGGAAGTGAGGAGATCAGCTTGAACTGCGAAAGGGCCTGGTAGGCCCAATCCTCAGGTGTATTCCTTGGTCTGGCATGGATTTCTGCCCTTGATCTCTGGCTCTGGAGGTGACTGGGATAATTGAGGCCTTATGCCCCACTCCCTGAAGACTGGTTTTGGCACATATGCAACCTGCATTTTAATATTATGCCTTATGACTGGAAGCATTTGGAAGGAGTCCTTGCCCCTGGTTTTAAAAGGTGGCATTATTTTATGAACATTTAGACATTGATTAATAAAATTCCGAACCCATTAACTAATGGGGAAATGCCAAACTTTTTTGCGTATCCAAGAAAGTAAATGTAATAAAAACTATCCCAAAAGGTAAGTTAAATTATAGTCTTTGCTTTTTCTCTCCTGATAGTCCCACCAGATGTTTTTCAAATGCAGGACACAGGCCCTTTTTTCTGTTTTCTCCAGGGAAAGAAGACAGAAAGCTTGGCTCAGCTGTACTAACTTTCAGAAGGAGAAAAAAGCACCATGTTAGGACAAGTCCTGTTGGGAATCACCGTGCTGCTGGTTCATGAATCTGAAGGCAAGGGAACTAGACCTTCGTCAATTTCCAACCCCTTTTTCCTACTGACCCCCACCCACTCTTCCCAGATCACCACTGGGAATTTACCTCTGATTTTGATTGCTGGGAACAGAGCTTGTGAAGACCCTGTAAGCCCTGGGAGGTTGAAAGGTGGCCATTTGGTTTCTTCTCTGTGGAGAAGGGCAGGGGCTCCCTGCCCAGGCAAGGCCTCCATTTGAGGACTCCCCTCTCAGGAGCTGAGCCCATGGCTGGATGGCTATGTGGTCACTGAAGACTGGAATCAGCACCTCTCCCCAAACAGCCTGCTTAGGGTTCTGAGTTCTTCTTGTACATGAAGATCTTGCTTTCTCCACCCTGGCTCAACTCCAATCCAAGTTTTCTGAGTCTGAAAGGAAATAAAACAGCTATAAAGTTGAGGGACAGGATATGTCCAATCCTCATGGCCCTGCGGTCACATCCTCTGCTTTTGCCGTGATGAGCCATGGAAATGTTTATAACCTGGCTGCAGTTCTTGGGCTTTAGCTCCAAGAGCGGAGCTTCCTCTCCCTCCCAGGGCTTCCCCACCTCCCTGCCTTCCCTGACTGATCTGAAAAGCCAACTTGTCATCCAAAATGAAATGCAGAAGTCAGGGATTCTCTTAAATTTCTCCCTAAGAGGAGCATTCCCAAGTTCCCAAGAAGCTGTCTCTCACATATTGCGCTGGAGCTGGGTGTCAGCACAGCACAGTTCAAAAGAAACGGGATGGTGGGCCTAGGAGTGCCGCTCCTCTCCTTCCACAGACCCCACTTCTCTCCAGGATGATGGCATTGTCGCCAGCACAACGTGGAAGCTAGGGGGCTGCGGGGGATCACCCTATCCCAGGGAAAAGTCAAGCAGGATCCCTCATGGTTTTTGGTGTGGGAACGGTCTCTACATGAGAGGAGCTGATGGAGCACAAAGTTTCCATTTTTGTTCCTCCATATTTGTCTTCCCTTTGGGCAGTGCTACCTATTCCTGCTGTCCTGAGAATCACTTGGGATGCTTAAACAATGATAACACGGCCGGGCGCGATGGCTCTTGCCTGTAATCGCAGCACTTTGGGAGGCTGAGGTGGGCGGATCACGAGGTCAGGAGATCAAGATCATCCTGGCTAACACGGTGAAACCCCGTCTCTACTAAAAATACAAAAAATTACCCCGGCGTGGTGGCGGGCGCCTGTAGTCCCAGCTCCTCGGGAGAATGGCGTGAACCCGGGAGGCGGAGCTTGCAGTGAGCCGAGATCAGGCCACTGCGCTCCAGCCTGGGCGACAGAGCGAGACTCCATCTTAAAAAGAAACAAAACAATGATAAAAACACATCAAGCACAAAAGCAGGCGAGGAACCTGGAGATGGCTGGCCAGATGATCTGGCTTAATTCAATTGGCTGGCCTATTTGTGCTGCTGTCATGTTTTAGGGCATAATTACATGTTATGTTAGCTATAGCCACAAAAATATACCATTTAGGAGAAAAAGTGTTCCGTGGAATCAAAAGATGGCAGGCAAACAAGGGATGGAAATGATATTCATGGATGGACTTTTCTTGGTCTTGAACTACAAGTGGTTTTGCAACCCATTCTTAATTCTTGGTTCTGAATGACTCCCCTCTTAACCTCCCGCCTGTGAGGATTTACTGGTGCCCTGATCCCATAACTTAATTTTTGTCCTCTCTTTTTCTTTTGGATTATGAATGTCTGCTGGAGTTAAGCTGCAATAACATAATTTGTCATTGTCTAACATACAGTGTTATGTTTGAGCCTTTTGACTGAGCAGCATAAATCAGTGTCCTGTTTTATTAATGCTATAAATTCATAGGAGTAGATTTATTTAAAGTGAGAGATAAGCTGCATAGCAAGGGAAAACTGAAAATGCCACTTGTAGAAAGAATTTGCTTAATTTTCTGCCACTCTCCCATTAGGCCAGTCATCCCCTTTATAGGAATCTACCTACAGGCAATTTTCAAAGTCCTAAGCAAGAAACTCTATTATATTTTTCACTGTATTATAGACCTTACTTTTCATTTCTGTAGTTCTTAGGGACAGTGGATAAAATGGCCTTTCTTCACTCAGTATGTGGAGTGCCACAATCTCCTCTTCTTGAAAGCCTCCACTTCCTACTCAGCCCTTCCTTCAACTCTACTGCCAAAGTTATTTCACACCTGTGTTTGCTCAGTGCATTCAACCTGATCCCTATGCCTCAGAGGCTCTTCCAGTGGCACTGCAAAAGAAGGCTCAGGGTCTCATCTTTTGCTCCAAAGTCTAACCCTTTTCTTACTAATGCTGCACAATGTCCTCTGCTCCTAGTCACATTTTCCCCCAAAGCCACACCCTAGTGTCTTGGTGTTCTAGTCATTCTTTCCTCATTCCCACAATATACAGAAATTCCCTGTTTTTAATGAGGCCCTTCCCAACTGCTTTGTAAGAGAATGGGTCTTGCTTCTGGAAGGTAAGCAACATGGCCCCTTTGCCACTCCATTGCCCCTTGTGTAATAAAAATGACAATAATTGTCTCAATGGCTAACACTTATGTAGCACCAATTATGTGCCAGTCACAGTCCTAAGAATTTTATATGTCTACTGATTTAATCCTGGCAAAAGCCCTTTTAAGTGATGTGATGGTTAATTTTTTGTGTTCAATTAACTTGGCCACAGTGCCCAGATATGTGGTTGAACATTTTACTGAATGTTCCTGTGAGGGTGTTTTGGTTGAGATTAACATTCATCTGGGTAGACTGAACAAAGCAGATTGCCCTTCATAATGCAGGTGGACCTCATCCAATCAGTTGAAACCCTGAATAGAACACAAGACTGATTTCCCTCAGGCAAAAGGAAATTCTGCCAGGAGATGGCCTTTGGATTTGAACCAAAGCATCAGCTCTTCCCTGGTCTCCAGTCTTCCAGTCCACCCTGCAGATTTTGGACTTGCCAATTTTGGCTCCATAATCACATGAACCAATTCCTTAAATCCCTTTACACACCCCCTCCCCCCCCCCCCCCACCCACACACACACCTTATTCTTTCTGATTCTCTGGAGAACCCTGACTAATACAGTTGGGTATTTTTATGATTATCCCACTTTACAGATGTGATAACTGGGCACAGAGATGTTAGGTAACTTGTCCAAGGTCATTATCAGTACTAGTAAGTAGTGCAGTTGGGATTCTGTGTGACTCCTGAGTCTGTGTTCTTAACCACAAGATTAAACACATACTTATGTTCAGACTTATTTGTTCATTGGTCTGCCTCACATATCATTTTTGCTGGGTTATTTTATGTTTTAAGTTGTCAGTTTTGAGAAGACAGAATCTGCCCATCTGGCCAATGTACCATGGAGAGGCCTAGCCTAGACTTTTGAAAGGAAGTTTAGAAAAGTGTCTGATGAGATTGACTCCTGTGTATTCTTCTAAGATTTTTATAATTTTATCTGTTATATGTAAGCCCATGGTTCAGTTAGAGTTAATTTTTGTGTATGGTGTGAGGAAGGGGTGTAACCTCATTCTTTTGCATATGGCTATCTACTTATCCCAACATTATCTATTGTAGTGTAGGGTGCTACTGCCCAACCTCCTGTCTCTCTCTCCTGCACTGTGGTTGGAACTCTATCCGTCTAAATGGTTCTCCCAGGTGTCTCCCTTGATGAAATCCTCTCATGTGAATCCCATCTTGGCATCTGCTTTCTCCGGGGAGCTGGATTAACAAGTGAGTTTATCAGTTGAAATTAGATTTCATTGTATTCAGCATTCCTATAATAGTTACATTCAGTACATCCTTTAATACATCGAAAGTGATAAATTGCAACATTTGTTTATTGGGTCCCTCAATTCTTCTGTGCATTTAGCTTGATTGTTTTTCATTCTATGTGAGGAATTTGGGCAATGCACAAATTTTTTATCTTAAAAAAATTCTTTTTTAAGATAAAGAAGAAAAATATAATTGGATGACACATAAATAGTGCTTACTGTAAAGGTAGTTAATATTCCAGATTATCAACTCCTCAACATCTTCATTTCAATCTGATTATTGTCTCGAGACAAATGAGTAAAAGCCCATAATTTTACCACTGGACAAAATTTTAGTCAGAATTTTAGGATTACATCTTGGAATTCCAAAAGACATATTTTGGGACAAAAGATGTTCAAAATTTTAGAAGAGTTGGATCTTGAAAGATATACACATATGTGCTTGCTCTCTGTACATTGTACAGCACAGTGCAAACATGGGTCAAAACCATATTCTTCTATTCCTAGGGAATCAATCTTCTATTCCTAAGGAAACAGCACTGCTCCAGGAAATGGAGCCATGCCTTGGCATCTGAGGAGACCCAAGCTGAGGGAGGGTCCTCCAGGTCCAAAGACAGCATCTCCCTCTCAGCCCTGTGGTACAGTCTTATCTCTGGGGTGGAAGTGTAGAAGCTGGTTTCCTAAGTTAAAGTTCATGCTTGCTTCCTTTCATATATTAGCTTAATGGAATTGTGTTTCACATAAGTACTTGATGCAGGCATTTTGTTTCTAAAAATCCGTGAAAGTTTTGTGACTTCAACAGCTTTGTTGGAAGTTTTCGTCTTGGAGCAGTTTACATTTTCCACTAGGCTGATGTGGTGATTTTCGCAGACATTTTATTGTATTTTTTGAGGTACATTCTCAGGACCAGCAGGGCAGAAGTGGGCACCCAGTAGCAGCAGACCTCTGTCTCCCTTTCTTTCTCTCCTCACAGACACACACGCACCACACACACACACACACGCACACACACACACGTCTCCTATAAGCAGCTCGCCGCAGCACTATTTTCAGCTTTTTGGGCTATCAGGCACCAGAGTGTTTAAAGTTTTAATAGGCTTAAAGGTGACTCTAGAGTCCACCAACATCTGCATTCATCTGTACTTTATGGCTGCCTCTTATTTAGTTGGTTTAGTAAATTGTACCTAAGAGTATTCTTTGAGACTTGGCAGCCTGGTGTACAGTTTCACGATTCAGCTGTGTTTTTGCCAACTATTTGGCTTTTTTTTCCTCTCTCTTGGATGACATTCTCAAATACTTAATTTGGAGCTTTGGTCTGGAACACACTTTATCAGACACCTCTTGTGTGCCAAAAGACCCCTTATATTCTGTTAAGACTAACTTTCCACATGCTAACACATTTATTTCTAAATTGCTTTTAAAGTCACCGTATTTCCAAATAGCAGAAGGTAGAGTGTGGTGAGTTTGGACTATGTCGTTCTTGTGGGCTCCCTGTACTGCACCCTCCACCCTTCTTCTCTGGATTTTAGTGAAGGGAAAATTCCTCTGTAAGTAGCGAGGTGAGGGTGATGGTGCCTAACCAAACCGTAACATGAATGTCTGTTGCAGAAATAAAAAGGCTCACTTTCTTACGAGTTAGGTGAGGAAATGTTTTGGCCTTATTTCATTTGCTCAGCCTAACCATGCCCTAAAGATTAAATCAAGGCTATTATGGGTATAATTTATTTCTCTTCCAAGTCTGTCATCATGTGTGTAGATTTGGGTTATTATGTTTTCCCACTTTCAGGGGTAAGGTCCATATCTGGCAAACACAGATTTAAGACCTTCTATGAAAAGTCCCTGAGGCAGTTTGCTTACAGTTTCACAGAATATGATTTTCTAGCTGAATCTGTGACTAATTGACTACTCCCTTTTCTTTTCAATAAGCATTATGGAGAAGTCAACTTTCCAGAATCGAGCACTCCTTTGTGTTGTTGCCTACAAACAAGAGAACGTGTAATTCATCTGCATCATGATGAATAGACTATAATCATGTAATCTGTTAGGAAAATGTGATCTTAAGACAAAAAAATTGTAATACAATTAAATCCTCTACTCACACCATAAATCTTCTCTTAAGGTCTGAGGAGCAATTGGAGGTTAAAATAAATCTTTTAACATTCTTTCTTATGAGAAGAATAATTAATTTAGCCACTTTAGCTCTTTGTGGTGGCGGAATGGGAATTTAGATTTTAAGCTTGAAATGCACACTTTCCTCCACATTTTCTTTGGGGTCATGTCTTCTTCCTCCCATCACACTTGTGGGCTGACTGAGAAGTATCTGAGGCCACACGTACAATCCACTCTGAAACCCACCCCTGTATGATGTTGCTGCCTTGGTGCCTGGCTACTGTCTCTTGGGTTTGTCTCCTGGTGCAGAGATGCTTGATGTAAATACAGTATGTGCACACTGGTGGCCAGGCATGGACAACATGTGTCTAGGATACTTGATTCTTTTTGAATCTGATTTCTCTTCCACATCAATCCTGAATGCCAGGAGTAGAGAAATTGTTATAACAGTATGACAAAGGACATTCAAAGATACCTGAAGAAGGAATAAATAGAATAGGTACATTTTCCTTTTACTCAGGGACTCCAAATCCCTAAGCCCATGCAGAGGCTTCTGTGTATCAAATGTGTATCATTTGTAGGACACGAGGTGCCAAAGTCAGCCTCCCTACCTGGTGTAGCCCCTCCCCTCACATCCACAAGCCTTCTAGGGCAAGGGCGTGCAATTGGGAGGCTGACCCCAATGGTATTTTTTGTGGCTATAGCTAATGCAAATGTAATTATTTTGCTAAAAATACTCACAGACCTCTTTTTCTGCTAGAAAGTAAGGAAGTACTCAAAAGTTAGTGAAGACCTATGGAAAGGACATAGAAATCAGCTTAAAGACGCTCCTACTGGCCAATGTGGGTCAATTTAAACATAGTAATAAATTATCATAATGGATCATAACACATTACATAAAATATAAATCTATGGGCAGCCGGGCGTGGTGGCTAACGCCTGTAATCCCAGCACTTTGGGAGGCCAAAGCAGGCAGATCATGAGGTCAGGAGATCGAGACCATCCTGGCTAACACGGTGAAACCCCGTCTCTACTAAAAATACAAAAAAAATTATCCAGGCATGGTGGTGGACGCCTGTCCCAGCTGCTGGGGAGGCTGAGGCAGGAGAATGGTGTGAACCTGGGAGGCGGAGATTGCAGTGAGCCGAGATTGCGCCACTGCACTCCAGCCTGGGAGAGAGAGACTCCGTCTCAAAATACCAAACCAAAACAAAACAAAACAAAGAAACTATATATATAATATAAAAAAATCTATGGATTCTTATCAGCAAAAGTAAAAAATAAATGGAATAGATTTTAGAGATCTACTAGATCTATAGTTATAAAGCCTATAGTTAACAATGTTGTAGTGTATACTTAAAAATTTGCTAAGGGAGTAGATCTTATGGTAAGTGCTCTTACCACAAAAGAAAACAATCTTAAACAAAATAAAGGGGCAGAAGGAACTTTTGGAGGTGGTGGGTATGTTTATGGCCTTGATTGTGGTGATGGTCACATCAGTATATACTTAAACTCCTAACTCATTAAGTTGTGTACATTAAATATGTACAGCTTGTTGTATGCCAATCATACCTCAAAACATGGTCTTAGAAAAACAAAAACAATATAAATGATACCTGGTTTACCTTATAAATTACAATTGTTAGGACAGAAAAAAGGAAAACCACAATAAGCATATAAATCACCAAAATACAAATATACATAAATGAAATTAAAATGCTAATAATAATTATAGAATCAGTAATAATGCAAATAGTAAAATGGAATAACATGCTGTAACCATAGAAGGAATGATGGACTTAGAAAATCAACAATGGTTGCTAAAACAAGTGAGTGAAAGTTTGATGAAGAACAAGATGCATTCATGATCTCAGTGCCTCCTTACAAATTACTTATTAATTACGCAGGGAAAAACAATTACAGTGGACAAATTTGGTAGATATCACCTTATCCAAGTGATAAAAGTCAATTATCACTCAAAATGAAGCAAACTGGTAGCATGTGCCTTCTGATATGAGGAGCATGGTATCACTCTGTGACATTTCTGCCAAAAAATGCATAATCTGAATCTAATCATGAAGAAACAGTCATCAAAGCCAAATTGAGGAACATCTATAAAGTAACTGACCTGTAATCTCCCAGGTTGAAAAAGTCAACAAAAGCAAAGGCTAAGGAGATGTTTCTGATTGAAGGAGACTAAAGAGGCATGACCACCAAATGCAACGTGTCTTCCTGGATGGAATCCTGGACTGGAAAACAATTGGCTCTACAGTGTATTTTGGGGACTTTTGACAAACATTGAAAATGGACTGTGGATTTGATAATAGATTTGCAACCAAATTAAATATCCTGATTTTTTAAATTATGTTGCAGTTATATAAGGAAATGTCCTTGGCTTCTACATACACACTAAAGTATTAAGGGGTAAAGGCACATGATAACTCAAGTTACTCTCAAATAAAAAATAATATGAATATATTCACATACATATGTCTATATATATATAAACATACATAGATATGTATACATGCACATATATAAACATACATAGAGCTATGTATACACACACATAGAGTTATGTATACATGCACATCACTATGTATGTTTATATATGGAGAGATACATATATATTTTTTATATATATATATATATGGAGAGATAGAAAATGACAGTGGAAATAGGACAAAATGGGATAAAATAAACAACTGATAACTCCCATAGTAAAGGGTATATTGGGTAGAACTTGTACCATTTTTGTAACCTCTCTGTATGTTTGACATCATTTCAAAGTAAAAAAGTGACAAAAAACATTCATAAGATTAAACTTGGTTAAACTTGGTATCACCAAACACTTGGGAAACTCAATATTATCCCATACTTGTGTTCTACATGACCCTACTGGCTATTCTTGTCTCTGTCTGCTTAGCAATTATAGCCAGAGTGCAGTTTCATTTCCTCAAATCATAGCTATTTAATTTTGTTGCAATTCTATTATCTTCAGTCCATTTTCAATGTTTGTCAGATGTTGCCAAAATAAAAATAAGTAAAACAAAAGGAAGCATCCTTGACAGGTTTGGTTATTCTCAGTCCCAGCAACGAGGAAGGAGAAGACCCCTAACTCAGGCGAGGGAAAGGGTTCTCACTGCTCCAGGCAGGATGTCAAACACGGATGGCAGAGAGGAGGCGATGGGCACCCTCTGGTGGTCTGTGGGCTTTTGAGAAGGGTTGGGTCTAACTCGCCTGGACAGGGGAGGCACAGAAATCGTGGCAGTTGGTTGCAATAGCAACCACAGACGTGTGCAGTCTCCAGAGAGGACGTGAGGGGTCTTTATCTACAGTGCTAACTGAGTGCTGTTTTGGCAAAGGCGAACAGGCATTCACCAGGCAATGTCACACATGGACACATGACCCATTCTTGCAGATGTTGCCTCTAAAACCAGTGATACTCAAACAGCATTTGTGCCATAATTCAAACAGCTGTTTCACAAAATTACATTATCTTACTTAAAATTTAGCACCTATAGGTATCACTTAATTCAGGGGTTAGTCTATTGATCAAAGAGAATGTGCATAGCTAAAATGTAATATTAGTTTGGCCTTAGACCCTGCAATAACAGATTTTCTGATGTTTTCACAACATATTAGTCTCTTATTTTTGTTGAGCAGAAACAAGGATCACAGTCTAGATCAGTGTCAACAGGTCAGTTGCTAATATTGTAATCAGTGTAAGTCAGGCTGAACATCAGCTGTAATCATTTGTTGGGGCAGGGGCTGATTTGTAGCCCAGGGAACAGGAATGTGAGGGAGGATTTTGGGTATCAAGAGATTTTTCAAGTGTTCTTGAAAAATAGCTAGTAAATTTCACCTCCTGAAATATACTGTTTTTCTAGTTTGCTTCCTTTCACAAGGGATTCAAAGTGATTTACAATAAGACAATGTTAGGTATCTTGGCAGTTAATAATAATAGTAGTTTCTCTTTATCGAGCTCCCAGTATATAGCAGGCACTATGTTATACTGTTTAATTATCTCGGTCACCCTAAGAGATAGGATCATTTTATGAAGAGAATTCAAATCCAATGCTCTCTGTTTGTCAACCCATCGACACTTAACTATGTTCAGGGCAGCCCACTAGAAGCAAGTCATGGAGAAGCCCACTGGTGGAGCCCAGAGACTTCTTCTGCACATTAGAGCTGTGTCCACTTACCTATGGGAGTGACATTGATACAGAGCTCATTCGCTGCAGATTTCCTGCTGCAGACTTACTCCCTGTTTAACTGTCATATCATGCATGAGATTCATTTTATTTTGGCAAGAGCAGTGCATTACAACACATAAATAAGCGTTTCTTTTCTTTTCCCTTGGTGTGCAAACATTCCACTGCAAAGTCATCAACTAATCCTGCCATTTCCCAAAATACGTTTTTTTTTTTTCTTTGAGATGGAGTTTCGCTCTTGTTGCCTAGGCTGGAGTGCAATGGCGCCATCTCGGCTCACCACAACCTCCGCCTCCCTGGTTCAAGTGATTCTCCTGCCTCAGTCTCCCAAGTAGCTGGAATTACAGGCATACGCCACCACGCCCAGCTAATTTTTTATTTTTAGTAGAGACGGGGTTTCTCCCTGTTGGTCAGGCTGGTCTTGAACTCCCGACCACAAGTAATCTGCCCGCCTCAGCCTCCCAAAGTGCTGGGATTACAGCTGTGAGCCACTGTGCCCGGCCCCAAAATACATTTTTAAATAAACATATAACCTTCAAATCTTGATGGACAGACACTGTAGAAGTAAAAAATGGGAAATTTAGACAGTAAGTAATTGAAATGGAAGAAAAAATGAAAAAGTGTATTAGTTTCCTAGGGCTGCCAGAACAAAGTACCATAAGCTGGGTAACTTATAACAACGGAAATGTATACTCTCACAGTTCTGGTGGCTAGAAGCCTACACTCAAGGTATGGGCAGGGCCACGTTCTCTCTGAAGGCTCCAGGATCCTTCCTTGCCTCCTTTTCCTTCTCATGGTTTTAGACAAATCCTTGGCATTCCTTGGCTTGTAGATGATCACTCCAGTGTCTGCTTCTGCCTTCACGTGGGCTTCTTTCTTTTATGTCTGTGTGTCTGCATTTTCCTTTTTTTGTAAGCACACTACTCATTAGATTAAGGCCCATCCCAATCCAGTATGTCCTCACCTTAATGAGATTACATCTGCAGAGTCCCTATTTCCAAATGAGGTCACATTCACAGGTACCAGGGATTCAGTCTTCAACGTAGCTTTTGAGGGAATGCAATTTAACCCAAGACACAAGCCTATATATATACACACACACACACACACACACACACACACACACACACACACATATATATACACACACTTTTTTTTTTTTTTTTTTTTTTTTTGAGATGGAGTCTCACTCTGTCACCCAGGCTGGAGTGCGGTGGCACGATCTCGGCTCACTGCAAACTCCACCTCCTGGATTCAAGCGATTCTCCTGCCTCAGCCTCCTGAGTAGCTGGGATTAAAGACATGTGCCACCACACCTGGCTAATGTTTTTGTATTTTTAGTAGAGACGGGGTTTCACCATGTTGGTCAGGCTGACCTCGTGATCCACCTGCCTCAGCCTCCCAAAGTGCTGGGATTACAAGTGTGAGCCACCACACCTGACTCACACAATCCAACATTTTAACAAAGAAAAAATATGACCCAAGTTGTATTTAGAGAAAATAGGACCTAAATTCCAGAGAGCAACGACTGCCATTGGTATGTTCATTTGTGCTTTGGCACCTGCAGTTCAGTCTTTTATTTGCTTGCTCTGAATTGTAGGTGAGGCAAGGATAAAGATTCTGTTGACCTGAGACTGAAAGCAATAACCAAGACTGTACTGGCTCGATTATCACTGCTACATACTTGGTTTTCAAAAAATACAAGGCATACCTTTAGGCAACGAAACAGGTAACCTTCAGTCAAGTCACTACCTACAGCAGTACCATGTTCCTGGGGTTAGGACTGGAAAGAACAGTCAGGGAGACAAACTTATGTAACTGATCAAATCACCTAACCTGATTATTATGTCGAATTCCAAAACTGATAGGAAAAAGAAAATCCACTTCGGTACTTAACTCCCTGATATGGCTCCCTAGTGTGCTTATATTAATATCATAGCTGCTGGGTCTTCATAAATCTATACTGAGAAGACATATCTTTTGGTTATGCCTGGGAGGTATTAAAAAACTGAACATTTTCAAGTTCATTACCAAACCCATGACTGAATTGCTGAATTGTTGATGCAATCCTTTTTGCAGTAATTGAATCAAATATGCTATTCAATTACATGTTTGGCATTTGATTTAGGGATAGTCTAAACTCCCCATTTAGTTCTCTGTTTTCACAACATATTAGTTTCTTATATCTGGGAAATGTTCCCTGATGTTCAATGAATGCGCTAGAGAATAAAGATCTAGTGCCACCTACAAATAAATCTGTGACAAACTGTTTATTTGAGGAAATATTTCAGGGACTGACATGAAGCTGACAAATACGGTGTCAATATTTTACTGTAGAGTCTTATTTAATATATTGAAAACATTCAAACCCGAATGTCAAGGAAACAATTTTACTCTGACTCAAGGGCCAAGGCTTATATTTTAATGTAGTTACTGTCGAATGTTGGTAAATAACTCTCATTTTTCATAAGGATTGGCTTGGATCAGTTGGGAAAACTCCCCTAACTGCTGCACTGGGCAGCGAATGGTAACTTAATTTATCTTTTGGAAGTTCAACAACTCCCCCTTGTTATTAAAGGAGCTAGCTCTAACAATGTGTGGAGTGCAGGACCATTGGAATTCTGGACTGGTTTAGATTAAGGGGCTTCCTTTCTTTGTATTCTCAGAGAGCCTGTTGGAGAACACCTAATTTTTCTCTGTCGCTCACGTCAACGCAAGTAGAAAACCTGTCAGAGATTAAGCCAGTCAGTCTCACCTTGAAGAAGAATTTTTGTGGAATGTTTAATTTTGGGGGTGTGAAAGAGGAAAGGGATTAGCATGTTCTCAATCAGCCTTAGCACGAGACTATGTACCCGGGGAGAGTCTCCAGGGAGCATCCTCAGAAGCAAAGACCGAGAGCCAGGAGACAATGAGGGCGGCAGGAGAATGGGAAAAACCCTATCTTACCAGGGAGCCAAGTAGCTGTGGCTTGATGTGTCCTGCATCTTATTCTTTTTGATTTTCCCAGAAAAAAACTGGCAATGAGAATAGAAGAATCGCAAACAATGTAGCAGGCCCTTGCCAAGATTTAAATACAGAAGAAACATTCAAAAGGACAGTATCAAATTATCACAAAGATGAAGAAAGTAATGACTTACATTCTCCATCCTCTGGCTGGGTGACTCACCAAAGTGGAAAATAAAGCACTTGGAGATTACAGTTACTCCCAAAAAGAGGGGGAAAGGGATGGGCTCTGGAGAAGCCAATCCAGTTACAAGTTAACATGCCACTGGAACATCTGTGATGGGAGGTGGCAGCTAAATGCTTCGTGTCTCTTTGTGTTCTCCAGAATCTTCAAGTAAGAAAGTCCAGCCCTGCCTCAGCATTCTTCATCTGGACCGCAGACATGTTAAAAAGCACCTAATGCGTGCAGGGTATCATGTGAGGATATGCAGGTGATAATTGTAGTGCATGCACACTTAGTTAGAACACAGAGTGAAAATAGGTGTCCCTGACCACTCTACTTAAAAGGGCTGCTCTCTGTAGTCTCTATTTATTTTTGTAATGGTCATATTGACATACAACTCATACATTATACAATCTAACCACTTCTATTTTGTTATATATATGTGTTAACTTATTTAAAATACAGGCTCCATGAAGATAACAACCAGGTGTCTTTTGTTCATCAGTGGACACCCAGCAGCTATCATAATGCACAATGCAGCCACTCAGTAATGATGCGGAATGGGGAAGGGAAGTGCTGGGAAGGGAAGGGCATGGTCCCTTTAAATGATAGGGAAGCGGGGAAGGGCATGGTTCATAGCTAGGGCTCCACCCCCGGGCCTGTGCCTATGGACCTAGGTGAGGACAGACATTTTTGTTTTCCTGCCCCAATGTTGCATTTCCCAAGACCACCCTGGCCTGCCACGCCCCCACCCTTTGCCTATAAAATCCCCGAGACCCTAGCAGGCAAACACACAGGCGGCTGGATGTGGAGAGGAGCATTTCAGTAGAGGCACACGTGGGCGGCTGGACATCTAGAGGAGCTCTGACAGGCACTGGCACACCAGCAGGCCACTCACTGGCAGAACAGCCTGGAGTTTGGCCGGGGCAGTTGGAGGAGAGCCCTGGTGGCCAAGCAGCCCGACTCCAGGGGAAAACCATCTCCCTTCTGGCTCCCCCATCTGCTGAGAGCTACTTCCACTCAATGAAGCCTTGCGCTCATTCTCCAAGCCCACGTGTGATCTGATTCTTCCTGTACACCAAGTCAAGAACCCCGGGATACAGAAAGCCCTCTCTCCTTGTGATAAGGCAGGGGGCATCTAAACGAGCTATCACAAGCCACCTACTGATGGCTAAACTAAAAGAGCACCCTGTAATGCATGCCCACTGTGGCTTCAGCTGTAAACATTCACCCCTAGACACAGCCCTGGGGCTCCCTGCCGGTCTGTATGCTCCCCTTGGAGGTTTGAGCAGCAGGGCACTGAAGAAGTGAGCCACACCCTCGTCACGTGCCCTGCAAGGGGGACAAGGGAACTTTTGCCATTTCAGTAACAATATATTTTTAGTAAATTCATAATTAATGAATAGACAAGAACACGGTGTCTAAGGCTCAGAAATTGGCTTTAATAAACCTCACATTTTTGTGTTTTCCTCCAAAATTATAGGCAATATGTTTTAAAGAGATGGGACCTTACTGTGGAGCCCAGGCTGAACTCCAAGCCCTGGGCTCATGGAATCTTGCCACTTAACTTCCCGCATAGCTGGGCCCACAGGCCCTTGCTGCCATGCCCGGCTAACAGGCCGTTTTAAAAATCAAAAGGTAACAAACAAACAAGAAAGTCCTGGCCAGGCGCGGTGGCTCACACCTATAAACACCTGTTTGGGAGGCCAAGGCGGGTGGATCACTTGAGGTTGGGACCAGCCTAGGCAACATGGCAAAACCCCGTCTCTACTAAAAATACAAAAATTAGCCAGGTGTGGTGGTGGGCGGCTGTAATCCCGCTACTCGGGAGGCTGAGGCAGGAGGATCACTTGAACCTGGGAGACAGGGGTTGCAGTGAGCCAACATTGTGCCACTGCACTCCAGTCTGGGTGGCGGAGTAAGTGAGATTCTGTCAAAAAAAAAAAAAAGAAAAAGTCCTTATTTGGTAGGCGTGAAACAGTATGGACCTACTCATTCTCTCAACCACTTCTCACTTTCTCACGTGCTACAGTTTGACTCCAAATCTGAGCAGACGGGACTTTGGTGGGAAAGCCTCTCACCCTCTTTGTGTGCTCAGGAAAGCGGAAGAGGTCAGATCTTTGTCTCGGAAGGGGTTTGATTTTCTGTGCATTTACTCTTCATGGTTCAGTTTGAAGCAATTCAACTCAGCAAGGAATCCCTGAGTGAGGGTTATGCTAAGGCCATGAAGAAAACAAAAGTATGAGATGCCTCCTTGTCTTTCTAGCTTGCTATCTCAGTGGGAGAGCAAAACATGTGTCTGAACTAGAGTTGAAGAAAAGGCAATGAGACTTAGAGCCAAGCACTCAAATCGGACTTGATGCAGAAGGAATTCAGGGGAGGAAGAGAGAATGGTGCTTTGGAAGGTCAGGAAACACTGTGCTGAGGAGATGGGGCTTGGGCAGTGTCTGGGAAAGCAAAGCAAAGCAAAGATAAGGAGGCCTGTGCTGCATTCAGGGGACCCTGGGGGCACTGGCCCCGCTGCAGTGGAGGGGCCAGGCTGGGGTCGGTAAGAGGGGCTTTGGGATGGGTGCTGGAGTTCTGTGTACTCGTGCTGAGGGAGAGGAGTTGCAGAAACCCAAAGGCTTTTTTGACTTCTACCTCTGTAGGAACCCTATTCTTCTCTCCCTCCTTTCAGCAGTGCTCCCTACCAGGCTGTTTTGTTGTTATTTTGTTTTGTTTTGTTTGAAACAGAGTCTGTCTCTGTCACCCAGGCTGGAGTACAGTGGTGCAGTCTCAGCTCACTGTAACCTCTGCCTCCTGGGTTCAAGTAATTCTCCTGCCTCAGCCTCCCGAGTGGCTGGGATTACAGGTGCCCAACACCACACCCAGCTAATTTTTGTATTTTTAGTAGAGACGGGGTTTCACCATGTTGCCCAGGCTGGTCTCAAACTCCTTACCTCGTGATCCACCCGCCTTGGCCTCCCAAAGTGCTGGGATTACAGGCGTGAGCCACTGTGCCCGGCTCCTTCGTTGTTTTTGTTTTGTCCCTTCTATTATGGGGGAGAGAGGAAGAGCCTCCCCCACAGAGAGAGAGGCATTTCTGTGGAGCAAAGTTTGTAAATCATCTAAATCAGTCACATTCCAGAAAGAAACAGCGATAGATCCTGTCTCCCCCACCACAAGAAGGAAACAACCCGATAAGCACTCCATCATGGGCTTGGCACAAGCCTATTATTTTGCATTAAACATCTAAAGCCATTATTGGGTAGCTCAATGCATACCCTTTACCATTATGCTTTCTTCTCAATCATAAAGCCATTTTGCTCCTTTGGCTAAGGCAAATAAATATAAGAATCATCATTATTATCTATAAAGGGGACTAGTGTCACTATTTTAAAAGAGAGAAAGTGGCAGATTTCATGACAGCATCAGCAGAAGTCTGTGGAAAGATTCAAATCTCAAGGGAGCACTGAATTAGCTTCGTACAACCGATGAATTCTCATTATGTCTACCTTGGTGGGCACAGAGAACTTACAGTGAATATGGATAAAAAATAGAGTTGGTTTTCTTTTCCCAGAAACAACTTGTCTTAATACTTAAGTCACTTAATATTTTAAATTTGCAAAATGAGGTTCTGTAGATCCTAATGCAAGCTGCTTTCTTTAAGTAGTTTTATTCCCCCTTTCTCTGTAGAAATCTTCATTTGCCTTTGCCTTGCTGACTTTTAAATGTGTGATAAAAATCTAAGAGGGAGAGGGAGTTGTGGGCACTTAACTCAGTAAAAACTGTTTAAGATGACTTTTTCTTCTTAATCATAGAGCTTTTTTTCTCTTTTGGCTTTTGCAGAGTTGAGAGCAGTGCTGTGCAGATGGTAAGTATAGAAGCTTTGTGAATAAAAGCTGGTCATGGTTAACCCTCAGATTATAGCTCTAAGATGCTTTAAGAATGTGTTCTGAGCCCTTCGAGAGCTGTGAAATGAATATGGCCATTTACGAGGCAGTAATAAGAACCTTCAGTGATAGTTTGACTCAGAAGCTAATCTTAAGGGTTGGGAGTTTTTATGAAGCACTCATCCTTTTCCTGGACTTGTGGCTTAAAGCAACCTCTTCCTTGAATGAATCCTCCATGTTCCATTTTTCTTCTCATTATCTGTCTGGTGGTATTATTGTTGTTGTTGTCATTCCTACTGTTCATTTCCTTTTTCACTGCAACTTTTATATTTGGTTCATCTTTACCTTCTTATTTTCACGATTTCTCTTGGACTGGCAATCACTCCGTAGAAAGTCTTCACAAATCATGTCAAGCTGTCACCATCTCCTCCTTATTCTGTTCCTTTTGCTACTTCTCACTCATTTTCTTCTTTTCAGTTTTGTAGGCTCCTACCAGTGAAAGTCTCATCACAACTCTCTTCTCTCCAAGGTAAGTAACTGCTTTTTCTTCTTGCATGCTTTCATTCCAGAGCCATTCTCTCTGCATAACCTCTATTGATGAGCTTCATTTGCTGCTGTTTTCTTACCCTCAACCATCTCCTCCCTCAGCCACAGAAGTACAATCCATTGTTCTTTGTCTCCACCATGTACTTCTAGGATTTTTACCACAAAATAAGACTGTTTTATTATGCCATTCTACCCCTCGCTTTGATTATTTTAGATATATTACTTAAGTGGAATAGTATGGTAGTGGTCTTTCTGTGTCTGGCTTATTTCAGTTAGCATAATGTCCTCCAGGTTCATTCATGTTGTAGTGTTGAGTATATTTGATATACAAAAATACCTCACATATTTAACGTATATAATTTGATGAGTTCAGACATGTGCATACACCCATCATACCATCACCAAAATCAAAGTAATGTATATATACATCACCACCAAAAATTTTCTTGTGTCCCTTTGCTTTGGATGTGGGGGTATGTGTGTGGTAAAATGCTTAACATGAGATCTACTATGTTAACACATTTTTAAGTACACAGATTTGTACTGTTAACTACGGGTACTATATTGTCCAACAGACTTCTAGATCTTATTCATTTTGCATAACCTGAAATTTTATACCCATTGAAGGGCAACTCCCTATTTCCCCCTTCCCCCAGCCCCTGAACAACCATTTTACTCTCGGCTTCTATGAGTTTGACAATTTTAGATACATCATTTCAGTGGAATCATGCAGTATTTGTTGTTCGTGTCTGGTTTATTTCGTGTCTTCCTGGTTCATCCATGTTGTAGCATATGGCAGGATTTCCTTCTTTTTTAAAGCCTAAATAATATTCCATTTTATGCATATGTCACATATTCTTTATTCACTCATCTGTTGATGGACATTTGGGTTGACTCCACATCTAGGCTATTGTGAATTATGCTGCAATGACTCTAGGAGTGCAAATATCTCTTTGAGACCCCGATTTCAGATTTTGGAGTTATAGACCCAGGAGTGAAAAGCTTCTGCACAGCAAGGAAAACTATCAACAGGCTGAGAAGGAAACCCAAAGAATGGGAGAAAATATTTGAAAACCATATATCTGATAAGGGGTTAGTCTCTGAAATATATAAGGAACTTCCACAACAAAATAGCAAAAAAAAAAAAAAAAAAAAAAAAAAAAAAAAAAAAAAAAGAGAGAGAGAGAGAGAAAGAAAGAAAAGAGAGGAGAAAACCCATCAAAATCCAAATAACCAGTTTTTAAAAATGGATAAAGGATTTGAATAGACATTTCCCAAAGAAGAGATACAAATAACCAACAGGTATATGAAAAGGTGCTCAACATCAATAATCATCAAGGAAATGCAAATTAAAACGGAAATGAGGTATCCCCTCATACCTGTTAGGATTTTAGAACCCTTGTCCACTGTTGGTGGGAATGTAAAATGGCACAGCCACTCTGAAAAACATTATAAAGGTTCCTAAAAAAATTAAAAATAGGACTATTATATGATCTGAAGTAGACCTTCTGAATATGCATCCAGAACTTTCCAGAGGAACAGCTGTCAGTGAGGGCATTGCATTCCTCACCAAAAGCTTGTCGTTGGAAAAGGCATAGCTATCACCTGCTTTTCAAACCAAACCAAAGATTCAACAACCACCAAACTGCACATTTTACTTAACTGGTAAATTTGTAAAGCTAATCTCCACCATGGGAGCTTTGAATCCCAAGGGACCTCAGTCATCATTCATTTAATCCCGGTGTTTGTGAACTTTTTCTTTTTTAAGTCAAAATCCCTCTTTGACCAAAGAAAATCTTACAGAATGAACATGTCCGATTAAAATAGAACTGCCTTGGCTAGCTCATCTGTGCTTATCCTATAGCCCCACCTTACCCCTGAAGCCTTGAGAAGGTTGTCCAACTCTTCCAACTCACAAATGAGGAAACTGAGGCTCAAGATCAAGGAGCTAAAAGAGAAGGGCTCAACATTTTACAGTTTTCCTTTTCAAATAAGTAGAAACGTAGGCACATGCTGACTATAACCAGAGGGTTGAAAACTTTGCTTAGCAATGTCAAAAGTAGAGAAGCTAAGGTTTAGTATATCTAAAATGAGACTCATTTAAAAGGACTATGCTAGCAACCAGAAGCATTTAATTAGTTTTAAAAATGTGTTTGCATTTTTAGTCTTCGGGAGGAACCCTAGGTTAACTTTTAGGACTCACATCTATTTAAAAGTCATCCAGAAAAGTTTGGACTGATTATTCTTTTTCCTTTCAATAAATCTTCCCTAATAAGCAAAGGCTTCAGAACAATTCTGTCCATCAGACTTTTAAGAAAGCAGTTATAGCATCTACATATTTAAAAAGTCATTATTAAGAAAATTTGTTGTGAGCATTTGAAGAATAGGAGCTTCTTGAATCTGGTCCTTCCTATTTTACTTTTTCTCTTCCTAAGAGTGAAGGCAGCTTCACAGGGGAATCAGACAGACCTTTTAAGCAGAATATCTGGGGAAGGGAAGAGAAAGACGGGGCCAAACATCTGCCTTGATTATAATAAGTACTGTGCCTATTCATGGACTGGCTGCTTTTCAAAAAATTATTAAGAAAATTCTCTTCCACCCCCACCTGAGTTGTTAAACATTCATTTAAACGATATTTCTTGAATATTTTGAATATCTATAGTATACAATGTAGATATTAGGAATATGCCCTTTTATAGAAAATAAGAACATTTACTGGGAATTAGCACAGTTCATTAAAGATAGTAAGTGGAAGGTAATACCCAAAGTACTGAATCATGGGCAATTGTGGTTCTTGTGTTTGCCTTTCTGTTGTTCTGTTAATGACTAGAGGAAATTGTTTCCTTTCCTTTCCTGAGATTTATCTGGTCACAATCTAGAGGGTAAACTAAAGGTGATACTTGAAGGTAGAAGTGCACCTTCTAACAAGGGTCCTAAAACATCAGGACCTGGGCATTTGGTAGGGATAACATGTAAGTTATTTTGGATATCTCGATACTCCCAACATGCCAGCTAATGATGATCTAATTTTCACTACCTTAGACATGACGTGGTAAAAAAAAAATCAAGAAAGAAAAGTCCTTTTTATCCCGTTTTATGCACAATTGAATGGGTTCTTGACTGGAAGTGTCTGTAGGCAGAGAATCATTCAACATGCTTAGCAACCACCTGTGTAAAAATATGTAGTTGATTTTACAAAGCTCTTAACTAAGCCTTGGAAACTGGAGGGACATTTAATACGCTCTCTGGGAGAGGAGATTCTGTGGTGCTAAGAGTAAGATATTACAGTTTCCTCAACAAAGAAAAAATATACACATACACCTGTGAGGCTGAGTGGAAATCACTTACTGGGGCCATAAAACTGCACTTTACAGTCGAACTGTTTACCTTAAGGTAACTGTCAGCTCTGATGTGCCTCCTTGGAGCTGATACTCCTGTGTGGGTTGGAGCTCATTTCAGCCCTGATATAATTTAAATAGCAATTTCTTCTTGTCAGCAGCATCGGAAGCCCCAGGGAGATGTGGATCAGTGATTCATGGAGTGCCAAGACCAAGGAGGTGATGGGGATCCCAAATGTTTATAAAACCACTTTTTGTTCAACTTCAGATTAGCCCTACAGATTTTTTGGAGAGAATTCTGCTAATAAGCTCCCAGATAAGCATATGCAGTAAACACACGATAAATGTTTTCCTTGGGAAAAATAATCTTGACTTAAAATGAAACAAGATGGAGTGTGTATGGTTGAGGGAGGAATGGGGTTGGAGGTTGAATTGTGTTTTCAAACCCACAGAGAAAGCTTGCTTCATAGTCAATATTTGTCTTTTGATGCATACATTATGTAAGTCCTGCTCATCACATGTTATCTCAGGCACACTCTTTTTCTTTTTTTTATTTCAAATTGTATTTTAGATTCAGGGAATACATGTGTGGGTTTGTGTGATGCTGAGGTTTGGGGTACAATTGATCCTGTCACCCAGGTAGTGAACATAGTACCTGAAAGGTAATTTTTCCATCCTTAGTTCTCTCCTTCCCTCCCCCATCTAGTAGTCTTCAGTGTCTATGGTTGTCATCTTTATGTCCATGAATACCCAATATTTAGCGCCCACTTATTGGAAAGAATATGCAGTATTTGATTTTCTGTTCCTGCATTAATTTGCTTAAGATAATGGCCTCTAGCTGCATCCATGTTGCTGCAAAGGAGATAATTTTATTTTATGGCTCTAGTATTCCATGGTGTATATGTACCACATTTTCTTTATCCGATCCACTGCTGATAGGCACCTAGGTTGATTCCATGTCTGTGCTATTGCAAGTAGTGCAGTGGTGAGCATATGAGGGTCTTTTTGGTAGAACGATTTATTTTCCTTTGGGTATATACCTGGTAATGGGATTTCTGGGTCAAATGGTAGTTTTTTTAAGTTCTTTGAGAAATTTCCAAACTGCTTTCCACAGTAGCCAAACTAATTTACACTCCCACCAACAGTGTACAAAGGTTGCTTTTCTCTGCAACCTCACCAGAATCTTATTTTTTTGACTTTTTAATAATAACCATTCTGACTGGTGTGAGAGGATATCTCATTGTGGTTTTGATTTGCATTTCTCTGATGATTAGTGATGTTGAGCATTTTTTGATATGTTTGTTGTTTGCTTGTATGTCGCCTTTTGAGAAGTGTCTGTTCATGTCCTTCGCCCACTTTTTAAATGGGGTTGTTTTTGGCTTGTTGAATTAAGTTCCTTATAGATTCTGGATGTTAGACCTTTGTTGAATGCAGAATATGCAAATATTTTCCCCCATTCTGTAGGTTGTCTGTTTGCTCTGTTGACAGTTTCCTTTGCTGCACAGAGCCCATTAGTTTAATTAAATACCATTAGTCAAGTTTTGTTTTTGTTGCAATTGCTTTTGAGGACTTAGTCATAAATTCTTCGCCAAGGTCAATGTTTAGAATGATATTTTCTAGGTTTTCTTTTAGGATTTTTACAGTTTAGGTCTTACATTTAAGTCTTTAATCCATCTTGAGTTAATTTTTATATATGGTGAAAGGTAGGGTCCAGTTTCATTCTTCTGCATATGGCTAGCCAGCTATCTCAGCACAATTTATTGAATCAGGAATCCTCTTGCCATTGCTCATTTCTGCCAACTTTGTCGAAGATCAAATGATTGTAGGTGTGTGACTTTATTTATGGGTTCACTATTCTGTTCCATTGGTCTATGTTTCTATTTATGTACCAGTACTGTGCTGTTTTGGTCACTGTAGACCTGTAATATAGTTTGAAGTTGTGCAATATGATGTCAGGTGCAATTTAAATGATAGCTTCACATTTGTAAATGAGCTCTGGTAGATTAAAAACATTTACTTCAAAATTCCTGAAAAAGACTCAAATTTACTTTTCTTTCTTTTTTTTTTTGATAGATGGGATCTTGATATATTGCCCAGGGCTCAAACTGTCCTGAGTAGCTTTTAAGAGGAAGCTATGGAGGCAGGGAGTGGGCTCCAGGCCTGGTTCTTAGGCCAGTTGTGTGGGTTCTCTGAAGCAGCTGTGAGAAGGCAGGTGGTGTGGCTCTCGTGAATCAAGGCATTCAAATCAGTGCAATTACTTGTTAGAATGATGGGCTGGGTGTGGTGGCTCACGCCTGTAATCCCAGCACTTTGGGAGGCTGAGGTGAGTGGATCACTTGAGCCCAGGAGTTCAGGACCAGCCTGGCCTACATGGGAAACTCCATCTCTAATAAAAATACAAAAATTAGCTGGGTGTAATGGCGCACGCCTATAGTCTCAGCTATTTGGGAGGCTGAGGCATATGAATCACTTGAACCCAGGAGGCAGAGGCTGCAGTGAACTGAGATTGTGCCATTGCACTCTAGCCTGGGTGACAGAGTGAGACTTTGTCTCAAAAAAAAAAAAAAAAAAAGATGGAGAAATGCCAGAATAATAACCACTTGAGGCATTTTTCTCATCTGAGGAGTCACATCCATGTGGTTGTGCCCTCAATTCTGGGGTTCTGTAGACGTGTTGTTAGCAGGCTTCTTTCTTTTATTGAGGCTAGGATATCCCCTTAATTCATTTTAGCTCTGGCCTTTACTTTTTTTCACAGGATACTTCCTGAATGGAAGCCATTCTGCAAAGCAGCCACTCTGGACCTGTCCTGCTTGGGTGGGAAGCTCAGCCAGCTTACTGCTTCTCAGCCTCCAGGGGCATAGGCCTGAGTAGGGTAGAAGGGCAGGCCATCAGCTTGAATCAGGTTGGGCTTGGGAGAGAAAGCAGAGGCCCTGCCCAGAATCTTTTCTGCCTCCTTCCAGGGGGATGAGACAGCTGGGTAGGTGCCCACCACTCTTATTGGTCAGAAGCTCTGCCACATTTTCTTGCCTAGACTACGAGGTCCTGGGAGGCAGGGGCTGTGCTTTATGTGCCTACTGTAGGTCTCCTTGGAACTCAACACGGTGCTGGGTTCAAGGGGGAGTGTCAGAAAAAGTCTATTTGTTGAGTAGAATTAAGCACAGGTTGCATATACTGCAAAGCTGTGTTCTAAACTGGGCAGTGCTTAAAGAAGGCAGATTTAGGGCAGTAACACAGAAGAAAGCCCTGGAACCAAATTGCCTTGGTTGAGTTATGTAACTCTGAGTAAGATGCTCAATTCCTCTGTGCCTCGGTTGGTTTTTGCATTAGTCAAACAGGGACAGTGATAACATTAAATGGGTTAATATATATAAAGGGCTTAGAACAGTGTTTCAGAACAGTGAAAACTGCTGAGTAAACGCTAGTTATTATTTTTAATCTTCAGACTGGACTTCAGACTGAAGTTCTGGGGTCTTCAGGTCTTCCTTTTGTGCCTAGTGTATTGACGTGTAGCATGTAGTATGTATGTATTCCCTACTTTGTTCCAGAAATAATTTAAGATGACATTTATGTCCTGTCTTAAAGGATACATTTCCATAAAGCACCTATAATCATCTAGAGTTGGAGGACTGATCTGATGACTCATCCCAGTGTACCCAAATCACGGGCCAAACCAACCCATCCTTTTGTTCTCTGAGGAGTTTAAGTATCTAGAAGGCAGTGCCTGGGAAGCTGAACACTCTTATGCAGTGGAATTATTGAGGGTTTTCATACTACTCAATTACAGGCAGAATTATCCTCTGGCTCAGGTCACTTGGAGAAAATTCCGTGGCACAGAGATATAAAACTGTATTTATTTTCCAAGGATGGAGGTCTTCTTAAAAAATCTGCTTACCTAATATATATATTTTTTCTTTTTAAATAAAATGTTCTCTGCCCATCTGGGTAATCTGGTTTACTGAAAATGGAGGCTATTTAGTTTGCCTCTAAATGGATCCTTTCTTCTAAGGGCCCCAAAGGGTTTGGGAAGATGAACTCTTGCCAGGGGTGGTAGGGCTCTTACTTGAATAATGTCTGAGGGCAAGAGGGGGGTCCATACAGGTCTCAACAACTGTCCTCAACTTAATAAAGTAGAGCCAGCATTAACAATAATACTAATTCAATTTTTAAAAGTTATATCAATAAGAAAATCAATCTTGATATCTTACTACATGAGTAAGACTCTGTGCTAACAGCTGTGGGTGATAGACCATGTCCTCAAGGATCATAAATTTAGCATAAATGCTCTCTTTTTAAAAATTATGTAAGTGAATAGTGAGTTAGCACTCTGAAGTCTGTGCTGTCAATGTCCTGTTGCAAATCCCGGTGAATACGGAGGTTGACATAGTGAGGTGAGAGACCATCAGTGAAAACATCAAGCAGATTCTATCTGCAGCACAAGTAAATGTATTATCATACTTGGAATGCAACTGGCTGAGGCTTGCACTATCAAATGTTCAAGTTCTCTGGTCCAAATAGTTTGAGTTGGATGGCTTTAATTCAAAAGGCTCCCTTGCTTCTTTTAATTAGGTAGAAACAGAATTTAAGATGATTTATTCACTGATTGTTAACCAAGGAAGATGGCCCAACGCACCACTCAGTCCCCAAGAATTTCTCAAGTGCTCTTTTCTGGCTGTGAAAACAGTTGTTCACATCCAGGAAAAATATAGAGGGCTTATTTAGGGAAAATGATGCCGAGAAACTGTCAACTTTGTATCATCATAAACTATATAGAATATGAAAACAAACTGTCTAAATGTGATTATATGCATTCTTTGGTATGTGCATGTATAGATCTGTGTGTAATCAGGGGACCTCCATCCCTAAACCAGCCTTTCATTAGACAGTCTTGAGGAATAAAGCCTGTGGGGGAGGAGGGGAAAGGGGAGAGAAGAGGAAAAGAGGAAGGGTAAAGGAGACAAGGTGTGTGTGCACTTAGGTGGCCTGCCCTGCAGGGAGCCACTCACGCACACTGAGTTGGAACAGTGCCTCTTGGCTGTGCCTTCTCACTCCTTCCCTGGAGTGCACAACTTTTAGTTCCCCCATCTTGGAGTGAGAAAGGGGTAAGTGACAGTAAAGTGAGTTAAAGCGATGCTAGCAACAGCCCTGTCCTCCCACCTGGAATGTGGGAAAACTCAAGGAGGAAGATCCGATGCGGGAGCCCAAAGGAGAGAAGGGAAGAGAGAACAAAAGGGGTAGAATTGGTCATTTGCTCATGCCTCCATTTATTAATTCAATCCAAGGCCTATAGCAAACCCTGCATTAAGGTGTGGCAATCCAAAATCAATTTACTTGTTTATGCATTCATTTATTCAACATGTATTTGTTAAATTGCCAGTATGTTTCAGATGCTATTTTGGACACTGGGATTCAGTTATGAACAAGACAGGAAAGATTGCTCTCATGGAGTCTGCCTAATGGAATTTAGGGTGAGAGACGGACAAGCCAACAGGCAGATCTGACACACAGGATGTACACCTATCCAGCCTAGGGGTTTAGGGAAAGCTTTCAGGAAGAAACTGAATTAAGATGGAATGGATGAGAGGGTAGGCAGGTGAGACTACCTTCAAGCTAGATCTTCGGAAGAGACCCCAATATATTTCTTCTGGAGCCTTGCACATCACTTATTTTTCTTCTTAGCATAGAACATTTGGAAACTATTTAGACTGAGCTAGTGAAATTTTCATTCTATGCCTTTTGCAATTTAATAATATTATCCCTTTCTTTCTAAAAAGAAAATATGTCCTATATGCTCAAATATACATCATTGTTTTTAAAATTTGGGAAGAATTTTGGAAGCAATGGACCCAAGAATGTAGAGAAGGTTCCTTCTACTTCATAAAATATGATATTTGTTCTTAATGAACTTGTGTCTAAGTACCAGATATGGTTAGGGAGGTGAAGATAGAAGAAGAGTTGTGTGCCATAAGTGGGAGTGTCACTTGGCACAGCCCTTTCAGGGAGCAACCTGGCAGGACTCAGTTACATTAACGCATTCCACTCCCGAGGATGTGTTCCAAATACATTCTCACAAGCGTCCATAAAGGGACATGTGCAGTGCTATGTGTGGTTGAAGGTGGGTGGAGGCAGTCACTGCTCCATCACCAACCAGGTACAATGTGGTGGCTGCGCACCCTGAAGTGCTATGCAGCTGGTGGAAGCAGCAGACAGGGTATTAAAATTGAGATGCTGAATGACAATTATAAGTAACATGAGGTTTATAATACCACTCAGATAAATTAAAAGACAGGTACAGAGAAGTACCTTATGAAATTTATAAGAACATACATAACAAGATGTGTATTAAACATTAGAATGGTTAACTGGGGTGAGTAGGGGAGAAGGAAAAAGGAATGGGAGACAAGGGATAACTAATAATTAACTGACTAACTGAGAGAGCAGCCTTCCTTGGAGCCGTGCAGAGAATGCACCATAGACTAAAAGGTGTGATTAGCCTTTCTGAGGTTCCCTAGAAAAGGAAGGAAGAAAGGAGGGAGGTGGGTGGAGCAGGAAGGGTGGAAAGGAAAGAGGGCATCTCCCAACGTGCAAGGCCGTTCTCCAACCTCCCTCTCCTTTGCCCTCCTAAGAAGGAAGCTGCTGCCCCATGTTCCCACCCAGCTGCAGAACAGGGCAGTAGAGAAGAGTTAAAACTAACTATCCAACACTGAAGAGCCTGTCAAGATTTACAAGACAAAACAGGGAGCTTGGGGTTTAGTATGCCTAACAGAGAAAAGAAGAAACTTTAGGGAAAATAAGGAGTAAAGGGTGTTGAGAATGGGGGAAGGGGAGTGGAGAGGGTAGCAGTGTGGGAAGGGAAAAGGGGTCCTTCTGGAGTCCATCCGCTTCACCACCCTATTCCAGGAGAGCTGGCCTGGGAAGAAGGGTGGTGGTGTCCATCATTCAGGGTAAATAATCACTGTCTTTCTGGTCCTTGTACTCCCCAAGCATCAGCTCAACAAAACCAGGATGCCCCATCTTCTCATGAGTCTTTCTAAGCAGCTTGAGGGGCATCTCTGCCATGGAAGAAGATCCCTTAAGCCAAGTTTCATGAAGAACTTTCCCTGGGCTCCAAGAAGGGGAGGAACAGACAGCTCTGTACACCAGCGTGTATAGACAGTGTCTGTTTCACCAGGGGGAGTCCTATCTGAAGGTCATATTATTTGACAATTTGATGAGAAATCCTCAAATCACTAATATGAGAAGGGTTGTTAGTGACTACTTCTGACATTTTCTAGCTGAGAAAGCTGAGGATCAGTAGATTCAAAAGCCCTAATTTCTGTTTCCCTCTGGCACTGCCTAGACCTGACATTGGGATATTCTTACTATGAAAGTCAATATTGAGGGGCAGAGGAGAGATTCCAATCTGAAGAGAGTGAGCAGTAGAAAAAGGAAAGTGCCTGTGCTTCCAAGATTCTGTTTATAGAAAATTATTTTTATTGCTTTTAAGAGAGCAAACACTAAAAATATTTGACATATCAGCACATTCAATCTTAAATTGATTATTTTTCCAGGTTTTCCATACAACACCAAAAATGAATTAAATTTCTATTCCTAAAAACATCTGACAGAAGAAATTCATACCTGACATACCATGTAATGAAAAAGAACATGAGCATGGCATGTGTTCCTTTTTCCTGCAGAAGAAAAAGAAAATTTTCTTTAGAAATATTTCACCCAGGTGTGGTGGCTGGGGAGCGCTTTGGGAGGCCGAAGTGAGCAGATTGCTTGAGTACAGGAGTTCGAGACCAGCCTGGGCAAATAAAAAAAAGAAAGAAAGAAAGAAGGAAAGAGAGAGAGAGGGGGAGAGAGAGAGAGAGAGAAGGAAAGGAAAGAAAAGAAAGAAAGAAAGAAAAGAAAAGAAATAAAGAAAATTAGCTGGGCATGGTGGTGGGCACCTGTGGTCCCAGCTACTCAGGAGGCTGAGGTGAGATAACTTGAGCCAAGGAGGTGGAGGCTGCAGTGAGCTGTGATCGTGCCACTGCATTTTAGTTGGGGCTACAGAGCTGACTCTCTCTCTCTCTCTATATATATATATGTGTGTGTGTGTGTGTATGTGTGTGTGTAGGTATGTATATATATTCCTTGGGATCTTTGAATTCAAACATCTGCGGGCAGCTCTTTTTTATAATTAGGAAAGTTGTTTTTCACCCCTGTCCTCTGCCTCACCACTTCGTGTTCTTTCACTTCCAGAGGCATGGAATAGCTAGCTCCCAAAATGGTTAACCAAATCCATCTTGTCCTACCTGTTTTCATTTTCCTATTTGTGGATTCATTTCTTCCTTTCATAGTTAGCTCAGTAAAACATTTGCTTTTAATAAGAAAAATAGTTGCTTAAATCCTTTTTTTTTTTTTTTTGCCAAAACTTACAGGTTTATTTCTGGCATTTGCTTCTAGCAGAGTTCATTAATTTACTATTGTCAGATTAATAGCCTTTTAATTAGCAGTTATTAATATAAAATGCAATCTTTATCGTCTCATCCAAGAAAAGAGAAAAACTCATATATTTCATTTGTGTTTTTTGGCCCTTTGCCATTTTGGTAGCGAAGAAAAAAATAAATGTATATATTATAGTAAACACACATTTGTTGCATTACATTCTGGAGTATACCATCGGTATTTGTCTGTGTATGCGAGAAAATTATATATTGTTCACCTGGGTAGCAATTTGTGTTCTGGCAAATCTTTATTTGCTCTCAGGGGATCCTATTTAATATAATTACATTTAATTGATATTTGCGGTGGTGGATTAAGGAAAAAGGAACCGTCATTTAATATGCTTCAGGATTTTATGGGTCTTGTGTTTCTTGGCTTGGTTTTCAAAATACATGTAACCACATTTTTTAAAGCTAGGTACTTAGATAAATTCAGTCATTATTAAAATAGTGCACCAAAAGGGGTGGTTGGAGTTTAGAACTATCTAACATCTTTCTGGTGAAACAGTGAAGAAAGAATTAAATCTTTCTCCTCCCAAGTGTTCTCTTATATAATTGTGTTGTCTAAAGGTTTATATGATTAAAACATGTTGCTCATGGTTTAGCTGACAGTTTGGCTCCCATCCAACCACATAGGAAAAGAATGGTTAGCTGTTGGGAGGATTAGCACACTGACTTTTCCACCTTCCTTACGTTCTCAACTGTGAATTTAGTTTTCTACTTATGTCAAATTGCAACAGAATTTTTCCATTCTTTGTTGCCTGTCCATGTGCAACGTGCAATGGTTGATTTATTTAATAGATGGTTCTAGGTAACAGTTAAGGCTGCCATATATGTAAAAGCTGGCAAAACAATAATTGGTGTCTGTATCACTGTTTTGTTCATGAAGTTATTTGATTTTAATTCATTTTATAATATAAGCACTCCTAGTGAGCAAAGCAGCCACCAGTTAGATAAACAATTATGTATAAAATGTAACAGAGGACAGTTAATGTTGATGTATGACAGGCTTTGGACTCAGACCTGAAGACAAAATCAGGTTAGAGCAGAAACTGGAAAGATTAGTATATTTACATCTGAGCATATTAATTTCACTCGCAATAGGAGAAATAATTATTAATTAATACCCTATGAGACACAATTTTTTTTTCTGATTTTCAAGGAAAGGATGTCATTTATAAACGACAAGAGTCTTAGAAAAGTCCTAGAAAAATCTCATTTCACCCAAAATGAGCATGTAATTTCCCTTGTTTTTCCCTAAGAGCACTGCCTTCATTATCTGGAGATAATTATCAGAGCCATTTCCCCAATAAAAACGTCCAGTTGCTCTGTCTTCTTGTTTCTCCCTTTGTACCCATAAAAATGCATAAGTGAGAGATTTCCACCTAATATCTCCAAGGCAGTTACGGGTATCCATTCATCATTCTCTTCCTAAGATTCCATTTGCCAAAAAGTTCAGGGAACGCTAGTTCTCAAGCTGAGTACTGTAATTCTAACCCAGGTGGCTGGGAGACAGCATCAGGCCTCCTGCATGTGGGAAGAGCTGGAGACGGTGAGCTGGGGGATGTGGGTTTCTGACTCCTGATATATCTGGACTTTACCTTCCATCTCTGTAGAGTAAGGAAATGCGCAGAGGATCTCTGTGGGCCCTTCCAGCTCTACATTTACTTGGATCTTATTTATTTTGTTACTTCTTTAGTTGTCATGTATACAGATCTCTAGTTTTAATATAGTTTCTGCATATAAACTAATAATTATCCATTTTCTGGGAAAGACTTAGAGAGTTTTCTATTCGTTCTTTGTTCTCAGGAGGCAGCCAAAATTTCCCAAGCTGAGATCATGAAGCGCATCATTAAATATCAAATTGCCCACCCCTTCCCCACCACGTACCACCCATTTTCACAGGGGAAGAAACTGAGGCCTAGAGAAGTCAGGTGACTGACACAGTGTCAGGAACTAGACCTACTGCCCCAGGTGAGAGGCTTCCTGCTAGCCAGCTGTGCTGTAATTATTTTATGTTGGACCATTTCATTTGGCACACAGTAATCCTAAAAGCAGGATAAGTCAACTCCTGGTCTTGTATTTGGGTTGTTGGATGTTGTGAGCACTTTTGAGAATTTTTGTGGAGACAGGGAGGGAGCAAGTGGGGAAGGGAAGAGGGAGAGAGAGAGAGACAGAGACACAAAGAGATTTTTGTTTCCATTGAAGAAGATAAAGATTCTTCTTCCTTTTATGGAAAGAGACTCATCTTTGGAGACATGAGATTGTATTTCCTGTTTCCTCTTCCCTTGCAGGGCTAGTGTGTTCACTAAGAAATCAGTGTCCAAGAGATTAGGACACTGTCAAACTGTTACTTAGAATTCCCAGGTGGAATAACTTTTTCTTGAAAGCAGTGTGAGGTAGGTTTATGTATGAAATTCCTGGACTGTCATGTCATTTTGCATTAAACCATCAATTTCTTGGTCTGAGATGACAAGCACATGACACATCCAAATAATTTTTCTGTCAAGTCTATTCAGACAAAGAACAGAGATGAGGTATGAGAAAGCAAGTTCAAGGAGACGAAGTTCCTTCTGATGGATGGAATAGAACATTTTCTCCCTGTTTTTAATTTAAGGTTTTGAAACTATGGCTCTTCACTCTGGAAACTGACAAGTTCCCAGGCTTGGAGTGATGCTGTTTAACATAATGAAGGGTGACAGGGTAACAAGGGTATACTCAGTCAGAGGTTTCGAAAGCCATAGGGTTCATAGGCTCACAGGCAAGAGAGAAGAATCACCTGAATTTAACAAAATACAGTTTTGGATGAAGACTGTCTCTTGGGCTGATATGGACATGAGATGAGTTTCTGTTCTCCCTACTCCAATAACCTACCCTATGAGTTGGGATCACTTGACTTTAAGCATGAAAAAGGCACAGATACAAATAGAAATAAAGCTGGAATAATTTTGAGGATCACGGAAACATCTTTGCCTCGCTGAGAGAAAATCAAATGGTGCCTGAGAGTCCACCCACTCAAAATGAGAATTACAATATCATGCTGACCAGAGAGCTTTTTAGGAGGGCTAAATATGTTTCTGTCAAAAAAACACAGGGCTTTGAAGTTCCTGTTCCATCTTTTTTTTTTTTTTTTTTTTTTTGAGACAGAGTCTCACTCTATCACCCAGGCTGGAGTGCAGCGGCACGATCTCAGCTCATTGCAACCTCCACCTCCCAGGCTCAAGCGATTCTCCTGCCTCAGCTTCCTGAGTAGTTGGGACTACAGGCATGTGCCACCACGCCCGGCTAAGTTTTTATATTTTTGGTAGAGACGAGGTTTCACCATGTTGGCGATGGCTGGTCTTGAACTCCTGACTTCAAGTGATCCAACAGCCTCGGCCTCCCAAAGTGATGAAATTACAGGCGTGAGCCACCACGCATGGCTCGTGTTCCGTCTTTTACAGACAACATGATCTTGGAGAAGTTACTATTCTCTTCTGAGCCTTAAGGTCCTCATCTTGAAAATGAGAATTAAAAACCTAGGACCTCACATAATTGTTGTAAAAATGATGACAATCATTTAGTGGGTGCTTCCCACATGTGAGACACTGAGTAAAACTGTTTGTGCCTATTATCTAATTTAGTCCTCAACATAGCCCCAAGAGATAAATATTATTAACCTTGTATCATAGATGTGTAAACTGAGGCTTAGGGGTTGCCTAGGTTCACCTGATTACGAAGTAAAAGATTTGGATTTGAGCCTGAGTCCGTCTGATGCCATGACTGACACTCTTAACTACGAGTCTTGTAAAAAAAAGGTCTTTGTGAGATGCAAGCCATTATACAACAGTTAGTAGCTCTTGTAATGAGTTTAAAGTAATCTTGTAAGGTAACTTCAGTTACTTTACTCATTCTCTTTAGGCTACAAGCACCATTTGTTTGGCAACTAACATTTAAAAAAAAAAAATACTACCATTAATAAATATTAAGACCTTGAAATGTTTTGACTTATTCACTCCTCACAACAGCTTTGTGAAGTAGGTGCCATTATTATCCCCATTTCACTGATGTGGAAATAAGAACGCTGAGACTTTGAATAACTTGGCCAAAGCCCCATTGGTGGTAAGTGGCAGAGCTGGGATTTAACTCAAGGCAGTTGTAGAACTGAAGTGTGTATTGTTTCCTCAAGTGAAGCATAGCTCTAGAAATTGGCAGAGTGAAATCGCCAATTGAGTTCTTGCTTATCTCTCTCGGGAACCAGAGTGGGTGCTGATGATGCAGGTCTGATAGTGGGAGCCCTTCTGTGTATCCCCGTTTTTCTGGGACACCTGGCCATGGGAACTGTGGCTTTTCCCTCCAATGGTCTCCTGAGTATTCCTCCAACCCTTATTAATCACAGGATTCTTAAAATATCCCCAGTTACAGTTGGACCCAGGCAGCCCCAATTGTTATGATGACCCCTGACTGTTTGAGGTCATTCCCCAGCCTGGATCTTGCCTTCATAAGCCGTATAATTGGGAGCATGACTAGAACAGTAGGGAGGTTGTGAGAAGGTGTACCCAGTTCATACAGCCTATGTCTCTGGTCTCTGTAATGTTCTGTGATGCACATGGAAGGAGTCCCAAAACTCTAGGAAGCAATTAAAATTATATTTCCTAACAATCAGTGTTCTCAATCCTAAATGAGAATTTGCCTATTTTAAATTATCCTAATCCGAAAATGAACTTATTGGAGGGCTGCTGGGTAGTTCACAGAAGGGTGGGAAGGCCAGCAAAACTGACTCAGAAATGGAAAAGGAAGCACAAAGGGATGCACGTAGAGATGGGCTGGTCAGGAGCCACAGCCACTGCTGGAGGACACTAGACCCCAGGCCACTACTCTACCAAACGGAATTCTGCAACTGCCCTTGTTTGTTTGCTTGTTTGTTTTATCACTTCTTCAGATGTAAAGTCCTGGGCTAGATAACCAATTTGCAATTTGCTCCTCAGCTCAAGAAACACTGGCTTAGGCAGGAGGCGTAGTGCTCTTATTCATAGATTGCTTGGATGGAACCTTACCTGTTGTTCTCTCCCTGGAACTAAGAAACAGACAGTCCGCTGTAAAGTGCTCCAGTGTCTTTGGCATTCTGGCGGGAGCATGGCCTGAGGTATCTCAAGGGGAAGCAAGTTAATATGAAGTGCAGTCCATAAAATGCACAATTTATTTCTATATATTCATTTGCATCTGGTGCACACACAGCTGTTAAATATATTCCCAAAGAAGAGAAACATTATCCATTTCCATAATTTTTGAATTATAGAAATATTTAGTAAAACTGAAAATACAGCGAGCTTTTATAGGCCGTTATACTGATTGAAAGGCCCTGACAACTTCTCATAGTTCACAATCATGGGAAACAGATGTGCAGATCTCCTTGTGGGAGCAAAGATGTGAGAGCATTGCGGGGACTGGGGGGAGAAGCTTTCTGTGAGATTTCAGAAGGTACTGAGACCAAGAAAGGACCTCAGGGATCAAGAGGAAAGATTTTCAGCTTAAGACACATTATCAATAGGCCCCAAAGCGGGAGAGGCGGTACCAACAATGCATTCTAGACCAGCAAGCCTGGAGAGATGTGGCCAGCCTGATGGTCTAGCAAAACATGTTCCCCGCACAAGACCAGAGTGGGGAGGCTTCCAAGATTGTTTCAGGAATGTGACTATTTTTTCAGCAAGCTTTCTGTGCTGTGTCACATTTATGAAAAGAAACACATTTTCCTAATTTGTCTTCTTTGTAGGAAGAAAGGCAACATGACAAAGAGGGACCACATGGTTTAGTCAGAAGCCAGAAGACATGTTCGAGAACTGGGCCCACCACTGACTGGCTGTGTTGGTCTTGGGCATATTGTGGCAATTTTTCTGAGTCTCAGATCTTCATTTATCTCACAGGATTAAGTTAGATGAATTAAAAAATGCCCATGCAACTTAAAGCAATCTTCAATTGGGAGGTGTGATTCATAAATGGAAATGTGGCCAGTCATAATTTAACTATAATTTGGAATATAGTTTCTCCTAGAGTTCAAGTTAAAAACTCAGTAGACACACAGAATACACAATGGATCAGTGTATTGATCCATAAGACCTCAAATGATAGTAAGCATGGGACATTTGTAGTGATGATGGGATGACCACACGTCTGTGTTATCCCCTCCTGAAACCTCAATTAAATAACAGTTTTTATCATTTAATTGAGATTTTTAAAAAGGATTTGTTAAAGGCATATGATCACAAGGAAGGGAAGAATAGTGGGGAGAAAACAGCAACAAAACTTAGGAATCTGGAAAACAATTGAGTGAGTGGTAAAGGATTTATAGGAAAGGGAATATTAATAGGTAACAGGGAAATCTAGGCATCAGCAAAACCTAGACTGCAGAGTCCTCCAGTGCCTTAGGAACCAACAACACAGGGTACCTCTGAAGTGAGAGTGCGATGCATCTAAAATATGGAAGATTGGCTGAGAGTCTGTTTAAAAAGCCATTGACCTCTGCGTTCCTTCTCCCACCACACTCAGCCAGAATACTGTCCTTCTCCTACCCAACTAAAGATGGGGGGTCTCTGGGGAGAGTAAAACAGAGGGTATCTGGCACAACTGAGAATTAAGTGAATGATGTGTACTTTGTAGTGAGGACTCAGCCCTCTTTTTCCAGTGGATTCCCAGAACTCACTGGACAGCCAGGCCTTCACCACTCCGCTGGAATTAGGGAAAGTGTTTTATTGGTAGTCTAACCAGCCAGAGATATAAAACTTACAGATATTAACTTTGAAGCTTCTCTAATAAATTACCCAGCCATATTTATCTAACTAATATTTACTGAGAGCCTATGATGTACCAAGGATCTTTCTAAGTCCAAGGGTTTCAGCAGAAAAAAAATAAAGAAAAAAGAAATTCTTCACTTTGGGAGGCCAATGCAGGAGGATCACTTGAGCCCAGGAGTTTGAGACCAGCCTGGGCAACATAGTGAGATGCCATCTCTATAAAAAATAAAAAATTATCCAGGTGTGGTGACATATGCATGTAGTTCCAGCTACTCAGGAGGGTGAGGTGGGAGGATCGCTTGAGCCTTGGAGGTGGAGGCTGCAGTAAGGTGTGATCACACCACTGCACTCCAGCCTGTGTGACTGGAGTGAGACAGAGTGAGACCTTGTCTCAAAAAAAAATTATTTCCCTCATAAAGCCTACATTTAAGATGAGTTAAGTGGAAAATAAAAGAAGTAAATGAGTAAAATAGATGATATGCTAGATGATAATAATTACTATGGGAAAAAATAAATTAGGGAAGGGGAAAGTAAGTGTCTAGGGATAAGGGAGGGAATTGAACATTTAAATAAGGTGGCCAGAAAAGTGTTCCTTGAGAAGGTGATGTTTGAGCAAAGGGTTGGAGGAGGCGAAGGAGTGAGTGTCAAAGCTCACTAGGGGATGGACAACCTCACAGAGGGAATAGCCAGGGCAAGGACTCTAGTGTCTGGGAGATGCTGAAGGGCCAGAAGCCAGGTTGGCAAGAAAGGAGAGAGTGCAGGGCCAAGGAGGCCAAAATGAGGGCAAATTGGCGAAGGGTGTGGTGGGCTGAATAATGACTTCCAAGATGTCCACATTGTAATCCTCAGAATGTGGAATGTGTTACCTTAACTGGCAGAAGGGACTTTGCTGATGTGGTTAGGACTTGAGATGGGGAGATTATCCTGGACTATCAGAGTGGGCCAATATAATCACGAGGGTTTTTATAAATGAAAGAAGGAGGCAAGAGATCCAGTGAGAGAAGGAGATGGGAAGGTGGAAGCTGAGATGGCAAGAGGGGAGATGCCAGGAAGGGGCCAGAAGCTAAAGAATGTGGGCAGCTTCTAGAAGCTAGAAAATGCAAGGAAAGAGATTCTCCCTGAGGATCCCCCAAGTCAAAAAAGCACAGCTCTGCTGACACCTTGATTTTATGAGTGCTGACCTCCAGAATGGTAATATATTAAGTATGTGTTGCTTTAAGCCACTAAATTTGGGGAAATTTGTTACAGAAGCCGTAGGAAACTAATAGAAACTAAAGTAAGAGGGAGGGGAACAGATCCTGTGTTTTGATAAAGTGAGAAATTTTTTAAAATTTGCCTTATTTTTATTGCAAGTATAAAAATGCCCATCATAAACTCTTCTGAAGTGTTTATTGTTTTGAATACATAATCCTAAAACATTATTTAACATGAAGCAATTTAAATCTCTTGAGCAAAGCTTTCAAATATTTTCCCCTTTGATACATAAGAATCTGTTCTCCCCATAAGCATATTATCCAGGCATGACTAGATAATTTAAGTAAATATTAATCTATGTTTATCCTTCCAGTGTTTTCCCCTATTTCATGGAGCTGGTCAGGATGGTAGGAGCTCTACCACCCTGTAAGTGCTGAGGAGAGGTTGCTAAAGCCCAGGGCTGTAGATCTACTGAGAGGTCATACCTGGGGTTTGGGGAAAGGGTGGGTGGAGGGAGGGGAAGCTTCAGATGTGGAGGCTTCTGAGGACTCTAACATATAAGAAGGAAATAGCTTTTGCATTTTTGGCCCCTTAATGGAGATTCTAACCTGATAGGGAATGGAGGCCAGTGCTCTGGGCTGAAGGGAGTTGCTGCTCTGCAGGGGTGGGGAGAGGAGTATCTTCCTAGAGACCCAGAGGGGCTGAGCATGGGGTGGGGTGCATGTGGACAGTGTTTTGCAGCCAAAGGATACAGCAGGAGGATGGATCCTAAACGCCTTTATAGGATGTGGAAGGTCTCTGGGGGACCTCCACCTGCCTTGGTCCATGGAACAGACGTGGGAGGAATGTCTTAGAAGTTACCCAGCGAAGCAGTGATTGACAGGCAGAGAAGAACTAGTCTTCACCAGCTGCCTCCTGTAGGGAGAGCAGTGACTTGGAGTCTAGGTCTCTGGCCCATATTGCAGGCCCTGTATAAGCTACTGGGGATCTTATACCATTCTAGGAAGGGGGCACTTAACACCTGCTACAACTCTGTGTCATTCAGTAGATGCCATGCAGACCAAACTTTGCTTCCAGATAGTTGAGACATTGTGTGGTTTAAATGAGGGGAGTGGCAATTGGGAAGCTGAGTCTTATTCCTGCCTCACTCACCAAACAGCTAAGTGACACTGATTAGACCGTTAATTATAGGGGCCTCATTTCCTCTCCTCTGTCAGGGAGAAAGACCAAGACAGAAGGTTTTTTTTTTTTTTTTTTTTTTTTTTTTTTTTTTTAAGATGCAGTCTCATTCTGTCACGCAGGCCAGAGTACAGTGGCACCATCTCGACTCCCTGCAACCTCTGTATCCTGGATTCAAGCAATTCTCCCACCTCAGCTTCCTGCGTAACTGGGACTACAGGTGTGCATGGCCATGCCTGGCTAATTTTTTGTATTTTTAGTAGAAACGGGGTTTCACTACGTTGGCCAGGCTGGTCTCGAATTCCTGATCTCAGGTGATCTGTCCACCTCTGCCTCCCAAAGTGCTGGGATTATAGGTATGAGCCACCGCACCCAGCCCAGAACTGCAAAATTTTGAGCTGAATGGAAGAATTCTGTTATATTCTTTTTCTACCAACAAACCCAACCTAAAGCAAAGCAGGTCAAGCCAATAAACAAACAGCAGCAGCAACACAGAAGAGATAGGATAAAATATCTTTGAAATGTGCAGTGTCATCCAAGAGGTACCACAAAATATGGAGGAAAAAATCATGTAGGGACAGTTTAGAAAAAATGAGATTCAATAACAAAGTTGTCACCAAGTCTCATAAAATCCATTGATTCATAATACTTCTGATATGCCGTAGGTATCTGAGATGGCAGTGTAGACAGGGAGAACTATTTCAGAGGATGCTGTCTTGAATAGGATATGAAGAAAAATGTTTCAAGTGGCAAAATTTCATAGCTTGGGAAAATAATTGGCTTTGAGTAGAAAATATGATCCTCTTGTAGAGCCTCAGCTTTCGGCTTCTAGAATTACATCGCTGTCAGTCATTGCTCCAGACTGCCTGAAGACAGTGATTTCACACGGCAAACTTGGACTAGCGTATTGGAGCCCAGTGCTCTGGGTGTTAGCAAAAGCTTTGGTATTCAAATGTTGCTGCCAAGAGATTTCAAGGTTATATTAGGAGTTGCAAAAATCTAGAGCTGTGTAGATATTATGCAAAGCACAGTGAAGAAATATGCCTTAATTTTTTGACCAAATATTGATACTGAAACCATATATATGATGGAATTTGAATTATTCTTTTCTAAGTTAATTACTTCAAGGCTCTAAGAAGGAATTAAACAGAGCTACCATCACTGGAGCCACCGAGCACTGGTGTCTGCTCTTGTTGCGTGGACCTGGGAGTAGCTGGTCTGTTATCTTTGGATTCAATTCTGATCTCCCTGTCTAGTCTTGCTGCCCCCAGGTAGCTGTTTCCTGGTCACTCCCCTGCGGACCATGCCCAGCTCAGTTCCCTATCCCATGCCTTGTCAGAACTCAAGTCTTCCCATTTTGTAGTGTTATTTGTTCTGGATTTTGAGGGGCTAGTACAGTCTACAAATTAGAAAGGTCGCATACCCCTGGGATCTTGGAACAATGCATTTGCTTAACTGCAGAACAGCTCATTCTCCATGGCTACTCTCTCAGATAACATCCAAAGGCAAATATTTGCTTCAATTATAGACTCCTCAATTATTGTAACGATACTTTATTCATTTTACTAGCCAAAACTCAGTAATCAAGATAAATATTTCAATGCAATATTTTCTTAAAATAAAAATTAATACCCCCAATCCATGATAAACAAAATATCAGCATTTTAAATAGAGATGAGATCAGTGTTAGTGTCCTTTCTCTTACCTCTGGCTCTCCTATGGCATAGCACAATAGTGTCATTGTGACAACAATGTGTATTGTTTTCTTACACCACTTCTGACACCAAATGTGTTTTTTTCTTTAACATCAAATAATTATAGTTTTCCACACCAATTCTCAGCACCATTTGGTGTCCAATAATTTAATTCAATTCTGACACTCCAGGAGTTAGTGCAGACCCCATAGGTGAAGGGCTCAGTCCTACAAGACTGCCCCCACTTTAAATGCCAGTTCAAATAGAGCACCCAGGCTACTCCCACTTCTGTCCACCAACTGTCAATTTGGGGGTCCCCACGACTCCTTCCTCAGGTTTCTTAAATCACCAGAATGATCCAGAGAACTCAGAAGAACTCTTTACTTACTATTACTGGTTTACTATAAAGGATACAACCCAGGAGCAGCCAAATGGAAGAGACACATAGGGCAAGGTTTGGGGGCTATAGGGTACAGAGTTTCCAAGTCTTCTCAGAGCATCTCAATGCCTCGATGCCTTCATTAATCTGGAAACTCCCTAAACCCTATCATTTGTGGGTTTTTATAAAGTTTTCATTTTGTAGACATACTTGAAAATCACTGGCCACTGGTAATTGAAGTCAACCTTAAGGCCCTCTCTCCACCCTGAAGGTCTGGGAATAGGGCTCAAAGTTCTAACCCTGTAATCACATAGTTGTTTCCTCTGGTGACTAGTCCCCAGACTGAAACTATTTAGGGGCCAACCAAAATTTACCTCATTAGGATAAACTCAAGTGTTGTTGAAAGGGGCTCATTATGAATAACAAAGGATGCACCTATGAGTCAGGAAAATCCAAAAGCTTTATAAAGAAGCTCTGTGCCAGAAATGCAGGTACAAAAGCCAATATATATTATTATACCGCACTATCTTTATTTAAAATTTTGAGTTTTTCATACATTTTCCCACTATTTTTGGTATTTTAAAATATCACATTAAAATATTTTAATTGCAAAAATCTTCTCCCATTCTGTAGGTTGCCTGTTCACTCTGATGGTAGTTTCTTTTGCTGTGCAGAAACTCTTTAGTTTAATTAGTTCCTATTTGTCAATTTTGGCTTTTGTTGCCATTGCTTTTGGTGTTTTAGACATGAAGTCCTTGCCCATGCCTATGTCCTGAATGGTATTGCCTAGGTTTTCTTCTAGGGTTTTTATGGTTTCAGGTCTAACATTTAAGTCTCTAATCCATCTTGAATTAATTTTTGTATAAGGAGTAAGGAAAGGATCCAGTTTCAGCTTTCTACTTATGGCTAGCCAGTTTTCCCAGCACTATTTATTAAATAGGGAATCCTTCCCCTATTTCTTGTTTTTGTCAGGTTTGTCAAAGATCAGATGGTTGTAGATGTGTGGTATTATTTCTGAGGGCTCTGTTCTGTTCCATTGGTCTATATATCTGTTTTGGTACCAGTACCATGCTGTTTTGGTTACTGTAGCCTTGTAGTATAGTCTGAAGTCAGGTAGCGTGATGCCTCCAGCTTTGTTCTTTTGACTTAGGATTGTCTTGGCAATGCAGGGTCTTTTTTGGTTCCATATGAACTTTAAAGCAGTTCTTTCCAATTCTGTGAAGAAAGTCATTGGTAGCTTCATGGGGATGGCATTGAATCAATAAATTACCTTGGGCAGTATGGCCATTTTCACGATATTGATTCTTCCTATCCATGAGCATAGAATATTCTTCCATTTGTTTGTGTCCTCTTTTATTTCATTGAGCAGTGGTTTGTAGTTCTCCTTGAAGAGGTCCTTCGCATCCCTTGTAAGTTGGATTGCTAGGTATTTTGTTCTCTTTGAAGCAATTGTGAATGGGAGTTCATTCATGATTTGGCTCTCTGTTTGTCTGTTATTGGTGTATAAGAATGCTTGTGATTTTTGCACATTGATTTTGTATCCTGAGACTTTGCTGAAGTTGCTTATCAGCTTGAGGAGATTTTGGGCTGAGACAATGGGGTTTTCTAAATATATGATCATGTCATCTGCAAACAGGGACAATGTGACTTCTTCTTTTCCTGATTGAATACCCTTTATTTCTTTCTCTTGCCTAGTATCTACTCATCTGACAAAGGGCTAATATCCAGAACCTACAAAGAACTCAAACAAATTTACAAGAAAAAACAAACAACCCTATTAAAAAGTGGGCAAAGGATATGAACAGACACTTCTCAAAAGAAGACATTTATGCAGCCAACAGAGACATGAAAAAATGCTCATCATCACTAGCCATCAGAGAAATGCAAATCAAAACCACAATAAGATGCCATCTCACACCAGTTAGAATGACAATAATTAAAAAGTCAAGAAACAACAGGTACTGGAGAGGATGTGGAGAAATAGGAACACTTTTACACTGTTGGTGGGACTGTAAACTCATTCAACCATTGTGGAAGACAGTGTGGCGATTCCTCAAGGATCTATAATTAGAAATACCATTTGACCCAGCCATCCCATTACTGGGTATATACCCAAAGGGTTATAAATCATGCTGCTATAAAGACACATGCACACATATGTTTATTGAGGCACTATTCACAATAGTGAAGACTTGGAACCAACCCAAATGCCCATCAATGACAGACTGGGTTAAGAAAATGTGGCACATATACTCCATGGAATACTATACAGCCATAAAAAAGGATGAGTTCATGTCCTTTGTAGGGACATGGATGCAGCTGGAAACCATCATTCTCAGCAAACTATCGCAAGAACAGAAAACCAAACACTGCATGTTTTCACTCATAGGTGGGAATTGAATAATGAGATCACTTGGACACAGGAAGGGGAACATCACACACTGAGGCCTGTTGTGGAGTTGGGGGAGGGGGGAGGGATAGCATTAGGAGATATACCTAATGTAAATGACGAGTTAATGGGTGTAGCACACCAACATGGCACATGTATACATATGTAACAAACCTGCATATTGTGCACATGTGCCCTAGAACATAAAGTATAATAAAAAAATAAAATATTTTAATTGACAAAAAATAATTATATGTATTTGTGGGGTACATGGTGATGTTTCAATACATACAATGTATAGTGATCAGATTAGGATAATGAGCATATCCATCATCTCAAACATTTATAATTACCTTGGGTTGGTAACTTTCAATATCCTCCTGCTAGCTATTTGAAACTATATATTACTGTTGGCTATAATCACCCTACAGTGCTAAAGAGCCCTGTAATTCATTCCTCCTATCTAGCTGTAATTTTGTATCCTTCAGCAAATCTCTCCCTTTCCCCAACTTCCCCTTTCCTTTCCAGCTTCTAGTATTTTCTGTTCTACTTTTTACTTCAATGGGATAAACGTTTTTTAGCTTCCACACATAAGAACAAGTCGTGTTTAACTCTCTGTTCCTGGCTTATTTCATGTAACGTAATGTCTTCCAGTTTCATTTATGTTACTGTGAATGACAGGATTTCATTCTTTATGACTGAATAGTATATTTTCTTTATCCATTCATCTTATTGAATAACTAGATTGATTCTGTATCTTGACTATTGTGAGTAGCTCTGTAACAAACATGAAGGTGCAGATGTCTCTTCAATATAATGATTTCCTTTTCTTTGGATAAATGCCCAGTAGTGGGATTACTGGATCATATGGTGTTTTTATCTGCAGGTTTTGAGGGACCTTCCCACTGTTTTTCATAGTGACTATGCTAGTTTACATTCTTACCAACAGTGCATAAGGGATCCCTTTTATTTGCATCCTTGCCAACATTTGTTATTTTTTTCTTTTGTCTTTTTGATAATGGCCATCCCAGTTAGGGTGAGATGATACCCCATCATGGTTTGATTTGCAGTTCCCTTCTAATTAGTGATAACAATCTTTTTTCATATATTATTTAGCTGTTTGTTTGTGTTCTTTTGAGAAATGTCTGTTCAGATCATTTGCACATTTTCTAGTTGCATTGTTTGTGGGTTTTTTTTTTTGTTTTTGTTTTTGTTTTTTTTTTTTTTTTTGCTATTGAGATGTTTGAGTTCCTGGCATATTTTGGATATTAATCCCTGTCAGGTGAATAGTTTGAAAATATCTTGTCACATCCTGTAGGTTATTTTTTCAATATGTGAATTGTTTCTTTTGCTTTGCATAAGCTTTTTAGTTTGATATAATTCCATTTGCTTATTTTTGCTTTGGTTGTCTCTATTTTCTGGAAGTGTTTATAAAATCTTTCCCAAATTCAAGTCCTGAAGCGTTTCCCCTATGTTTTCTTCTAGTAATTTTATAGGTTTGGGTCTTACAGTTAGGTCTTTGGTACAGTTTGAGTTAATTTTGGTATAAGGTTAGAGGTAGCAGGTCTAGTTTTATTCTCTGCATATGGATATCCAGGTTTCCCAGCATTATTTATTGAAGAGAATGTCCTTTCCCCAATGCTTGTTCTTGGTGACTTTGTAAAAAAATCAGTTGGCTGTAGATATGTGGATTATCTTCTGAGTTCTCTATTCTGCTCCGTTGTTTTATGTATCCTTTTATGCTGTTTTAGTTATTAGAGCTTTGCAGTATATTTTGAAGTCTGGTAGTGTCATATCTCCAACTTCGTTCTTGTTGCTCTGGATTTCTTTGGCTACTTGGGGTCTTTCATGGTTCCTTACAAATTTTAGGACTTTTTTTTCTATTTCTGTGAAGAATGTCCTTTTTATTTTCGTAGGGATTTTAATGACTTTATAGATTGGTTTGGATAGTATTGTCATTTTAACAATATTACTTCTTTCAATCCGTGAGCACGGGATGAGGATTTTAAGTCCTTAGCTAAATTTATTTTTAGTTTTTTTTGTTTCTGTTTTTGCTATTATAAATAGGATTGTCTTCTTGATTTCTTTTTCAGCTAACTTGTTCATGTTTAAAAATACTACTAATTTTTGTATATTAATATTATATTTGTATATTACTTTTGTATTCTTAAACTTTATTAAATTTATTTGTCAGTTTTGAGAGTTTTTTTGTCAAGTGTTAGGTCTTTCTGTATATAAGATCATGTCATCTACAAACAGGGACAATTTGACTTCCTCCTTCCCAGTTTGGAAGCCTGTTGTTTCTCTTGCTTAATTGCTATGGCTAGAATACCCAGTACTATATTGAAAAAGAGTGGTGAGAGTCAACATCCTGGTTTTGTTCCAGTTTTTAAAGGACAGGCTGAAAGCTTTCCCTCAATCTGTAAGATATTAGCTGTGGGTATGTCATTTATGACTTTTATTATTTTGAGGTACTTTCCTTCTATTCCTAATAAGAGTTTTTGTTTTGTTTTGTTTTGTTTTGTTTTTAATCATGGAGGAATGTTGAATTTTATCAAAACCTTTTCTGTATCTATTGCATGATTATATGACTTTGGCCTTCATTGGATTGATGTGATATGACATTTATTGATTGGTATATCTTGAACCACCCTTGCATTCCTGGGATAAATCCTGCTTGACCATAATGTATTACCTTTTTGATGTGTTGTTAGATTCAATATGATAGTATTTTGTTAAATATTTTCTTATCTGTGTTCATTAGGGATTTCAGTCTGTAGTTTTCTTTTGTTGTTGTGTCCTTGTCTGGTTTTGGTACTAGGATTATGCTCACCTTATAGAATGAGGAGGAATTCCGTCTGCTTTAATTTTTTGAAATAGTTTGGAAAATTGGTATTAATTCTTCTTTAAAGGATCAGAAGAATTTAGCTGTGAAGCCATCCAATTCTGAACTTTTCTTTGTTGGAAGACATTTTATTACTGAGTAAATCTCATTGCTTATTATAAGTCTGTTCAGGTTTTCTATTTCTTCTTGTTTCAGTCTTAGTAGGTTGTATGCACCCAAGAATTTATTTACTTCCTCTAGGTTTTCAAGTTTATTGTCATATAGTTGTTCATCATAGTCTCTAATGATCATTTGTATTTTTTTCATCTGGTTTTATTTATTTGAGTCTTAGCTATTTTTTTCTTAGTTAACCTAGGTTGTGATTTATTGATTTTGTGTATCTTTTCAAAAAACTGACTTTTTGTTTCATTCATCTGTGTTTTTTTTTAGTTTCATCTTTGTGTATTTTCTGTTATTTATTTCTCTTGCTTATTGCTCTGGCTAGAATATCCAGTACTATGTTGAATAAGTGTGGTGAGAGTTGACATCTTTGTCTTGTTCTGGTCTTAAAGGAAACATTGAAAGCTTTTCTGTAAGATATTAGCTATACATTTGTCACTTTGATATTAATATTAAATTGATCTTTAATTTAATCTTTACTATTTCTTTCCTCTACTAATTTGGAGTTTGGTTTGGTCTTGCTTTCCTAGTCTCTTTGTCCATTGTTAGGTAGGTTGTTTATTTGAAATCTTTCTAGTTTTGATATAGGCATTTTTGCTCTAAACTTGCCTCTTACTACTGCTTTTCCTGTGTCCCATAGATTTTGGTATGTTGTGTTTCTATTTTCTTTTGTTTCAAGGAATTTTTAAATTTCATTCTTAATTTCTTCCATTACCCATTGATCATTCAGGAATACATTGCTTAATTTCATGTATTGGTATAGTTTCAAATGTTACTTTTGTTATTGATGTTTAGTTTTATTCCCTTGTGGTCAGATGAAACATTTGATGTGACTTTGACTTTGTAAACCTTTTTAAGACTTCTTTTGTGTCCTAACATAATGGTCAGTCTTGGAGAATGTTTCATGTGCTGATGAAAAGATTGACTGCTCTGCAGCTGTTGGGTGAAATGTTCTGTAAATGTCTGTTAGGTCTGTTTGGTCTATGGTGCAGTCTAAATATGATATTTCCTTGTTGATTTTCCATCTAGCTGATCTGTCCAATGCTGAAAATGGGGTGTTGGAGTCCTCAATTATTATTATATTGAAGTCTATCTCTCTCTGTAGATCTAATAATATTTGTTTTATATATCTGAGGGCTCCAGTATTTGTTGCATATATATTTATAATTGTTATATTCTCTTGCTGGATTGATTCTGTTATTATGTATACAATGTCCTTCTTTGTCTCTTTTTACTGCTTTCAACTTGAAGTCTGTTTTGTCTGATATAAGTATAGCTATTCTTGCTCACTTTTGGCTTCAATTTGCATCAAATATCTGTTTCCATCTGAAAGGACACAAAGATAGATGTGTACCCGCCCCCCCCCGCTACACCCTTTGTTCTGCTCTCTAATCTTTGCACATACCAGAGATTTCGTAAGTTCTGTGAGTACCTGTTTTTCTGCACGTACCAGAGATTTTGTTTTGCACATACCAGAGATTTTGTTTTGCACATACCAGAGATTTCGTAAGTTCTGTGAGTACCTGTTTTTCTGCACGTACCAGAAATTTTGTAAGTTCTGAGGCAAGGTCACAAGATGTGTTTAAGTAAGATAAACTCTTGCTGCCATAAACCTGCTCTCCCGCCTCAAAGGTTGAACCGAAATATCAGAAATGGCGGGAACCAATCATAGTTAGCCAAATCGCCTTGTTCAAACACTAGCCAATCATATATCTGATTTGTATAATAATTCTATGCCCACTTTTCTTAGACTATGTAACACTGCTCGGAGCTCAGTGGGGGAGCTCTCCTGCCCGTCTCGTTTCGCGAGCGAGGGAGAGTTCCAGGTTCGAACCTGTAATAAAGATCCTTGCTGCTTAGCTTTAACTCTGGACTCTGGTGGTCTTCTTTGGGGAATAAACGGTCTGGGCATAACACATCCTTTCATTTTTCAGTCTATGTGTGTCTTTACAGGTGAGGTGTGTTTCTTGTAGACAGTGTATTTTTGGGGGGAGATCTTGTATTTTTATCCATTTAACCAGTCAGTCTCTTTTAAGTGGGGGAATTTAAGCCATTTACATTCAATGTTATTGTTACCAGGTGAGGACTTCTGCCATTTTATTGATTGTGTTCTGGTTTTTTAATATATTCTTTGCTCCTTTCTCTCTTATTGTTTATTTTTGAGGTTGAGTGGTTTTCAGTAGTGACAAGTTTTGATTCCTTTTTCTTTTTCCTTTATGTATCAGCTCTACCAGGGAGTGATATAATTTGGATATTTTTTCCCACTGAGATCTCTTGTTGAATTATAATCCCCAGTGTTGAAGGTGGGGTCTGGTGGGAGATGTTTGGGTCATGGGGGTAGATCCCTCATGTTTTGGTGATGTCCTTGTAACAGTGAGTACTCACAAGGTCTGGTTGTTTAAGTGTATGGCACTTACCCTCTACTTTCTGGATTGCTCCTGCTTTTGCCATGTGATGTGCCTGCTCCCTCTTCACCTTCTACCATTATTGACAGCTCTCTGAGGCTTCATCAGAAGTTGAGCAGATGCCAGCACCATGCCTCCTGTAAAGTCTGCAGAACTGTGAGGCAATTAAACCTCTTTTCTTTATATATTACTGTCTCAGGTATTTCTTTATAGCAATGCAAGAATGGCTTAACACATAAAATTGGTACCAGCAGTGGAACATTGCTGTGTCAGGTCTCTGAGCCCAAGCTAAGCCATCATAACCCCTGTGACCTGCATGTATACATCCAGAGGGCCTGGAGCAACTGAAGAACCATAAAAGATGACATTCCACCGTGGTGATTTGTTCCTGCCCCACCCCAACTAATTAATCAACCTTGTGACATTCCTCCCCTGTACAATGAGTTTCATAATCTCCCCATCCTGCATGTTGTGACCCCTGCCCCTGCCTGCAAGAGATAACCACCTTTAACTGTAATTTTCTACTACCTACCCAAATCCTATAAAACTACCCCACCCCTATCTCCCTTGGCTGACTCCATTTTTGGACTCAGCCTGCCTGCAACCAGGCAATTAAAAAGCTCTATTGCTCACACAAAGCCTGTTTGGTGGTCTCTTCACATGGATTCGCATGACGTTTGGTGCTGAAGACCTGGGACAGGGGGACTCCTTTGGGGGACGGGTCCCCTGTCCTCACCCTCTCTTCGTGAGGAGATCCACCTACAACCTCGGGTCCTTAGAACAGCCCAAGGAACATCTTACCAATTTTAAATCAGGTAAGCAGCCTCTTTTTATTCTCTCCTCCAACCTCTCTCGCTATCCTTCCACCCTTCAATCTCTCCCTTCCTTAATTTCAGTTCCTTTCCCTTTCTTGTAGAGACAGAGGAGATGCGTTTTATCTGTGAACTCAAAACTCCAGCACTGGTCATGGAATCGAAAAGATAGTCTTCCTTTGGTGTCTAATCACTGCGGGGATGCCTGCCTGATTATTCACCCACATTCAAGATGTGTCTGATCACCGCAGGGATGCCTGCCTTGTTCCTTCACCTTGGTGGCGAGTACCACCTCCCCTGGGTGGCACATACCACCTCCCTCCCTCTATGTCTCTACCCTCTGTTTTCTCTAAATTTACCTTTTTACTATGGGCAACTTTTCCTCTTTCTTCTCCCTTAGCCTGTGTTCCAAAAAACTTAAAATGTCTTCAACTCTCCCCTGATCTAAAACCTAAGCCTCTTATTTTCTTCTGTAACACCGCTTGGCCCCAGTACAAACTCGACAATGGTTCTAAATGGCCAGAAAATGACACTTTTAATTTCTCCATCCTAAAAGATCTAGATAATTTTTGTCGTAAAATGGGCCATTTGGTCTGAGGTGCCTGATGTCCAGGCATTCTTTTACATATTGGTCTCTCCCTAGTATCTGCTCCCAATGCGACTCATACCAAATCTTTCTTTTTTCACTCCTGTCTGTTCCTTCAGTCTCCACCCCAAGCTCTGAGTCCTTTGAATCCTCCTTTTCTATGGACCTATCTGGCCTCTCCCCTCCTCCCCAGGCTGCCCCTCGCCAGGCCGAGCCAGGTCCCAATTCTTCCTCAACCTCCACTTCCCCACCCTATAATCCTTCTATCACCTCCCCTCCTCACACCCGGTCCAGCTTATAGTTTTGCTCCATGACTAGCCCTCCCAACAATTTCCTTTTAGAGAGGTGACTGGGGCTGAAGGTATAGTCAAGGTTAATTCTCCTTTTCTTTATCCAACCTCTCCCAAATCAGTTAGCATTTAGGATCTTTTTCATCAACTATAAAACCCAGTCCAGTTCATGGCCCGTTTGGCAACAATCCTTAGATGCTTTACTGCTCTGGCCCCAGAGGGACCAGAAGGCCGTCTTATTCTCAATATGCATTTTATTACCCAATCTGCTCCTGTCATTAGAAAAAGCTCCAAAAATTAGATTCCAGTCCTCAAACCCCACAACAGGATTTAATTAACCTCGCCTTCAAGGTGTACAATAATAGAGAAGAGGCAGTCAAGCAACAACATATTTCTGAGTTGCAATTAGTTGCCTCTGCTCTGAGAGAAACCCCAGTCACATCTACAGCACACAAGAACTTCAAAACACCTAAACCACAGTGGCCAGGCATTCCTCCAGGACCTCCTCCCCCAGGATCTTGCTTCAAGTGCTGGAAATCTGGCCACTGGGCCAAGGAATGCCCGCAACCCAGGATTCCTCCTAAGCTATGTCCCATCTGTGCGGGACCCCACCGGAAATCAGACTACTTGCCCGGCAGCCACTGCCAGAGCTCCTGGAACTCTAGCCCAAGCCTCTCGGATTGATTCCTTTCCAGGTCTTCTCAGCTTAGCGGCTGAAAGCTGACACTGCTCAATCACCTCAGAAGCCTCCTGGACCATCATAGATGCTTTGGGTAATTTTTACAATGGAGGGTAATTCCTTCCCTTCTTAATCAATACAGAGGCTACCCACTCCACATTACCTTCCTTTCAAGGGCCTGTTTCCCTTGCCTCCATAACTGTTGCGGGTATTGACGGCCAGGCTGCTAGACCCCTTAAAACTCCCCTATGCTGGCGCCAACTTGGACAACATTCTTTTATGCACTCTTTTTCAGTTATCCCCACCTGCCCAGTTCCCTTATTAGGTCAAGAAATTTTAACTAAACTATCTACTTCCCTGACTATTCCTGGACTGCAGACACATCTCATTGCTGCCCTTCTCCCCAACCCAAAGCCTCCTTTGTGTCCTCCTCTTATATCCGCCAACTTCAACTCACAAGTATGGGACACCTCTACTCCCTCCCTGGCAACCAATCACATGCCCATTACTATCCCATTAAAACCTAATCACTCTTACCTGCTCAACACCAGTATCCCATCCCACAACAGGTTTTAAGGGACTAAAGCCTGTTATCACCCATCTGTTACAACATGGCCTCTTAAAGCCTACAAATTCTCCTTATAACTCCCCTATCCTACCCATCCAGAAACCAGACAAGTCTTACAGGTTGGTTCAGGATCTTTACCTTATTAATCAAATTGTCCTTCCCATCCCTCCTATAGTGCCAAACCCATACACCCTCCTATCTTCAATACCCCCTTCCACAATTCACTATTCCATTCTTGATCTTAAAGATGCTTTTTTCACTATTCCCCTGCACCCCTGGTCCTACAGCCTCTCTGCTTTTACTTGGACTGACCCTGACTTCCATCAGTCCCAGCAGCTTACCTGGGCTACACTGCCACAAGGCTTCAGGGACAGCCCTCATTACTTCAGCCAAGCTCTTTCTCATGATTTACTTTCTTTCCAGCCCTCTGCTTCTCAACTTATTCAATATATTGATGACCTTCTACTTTGTAGCCCCTCCTTTGAATCTTCTCAACAAGACACCCTCCTGCTCCTCCAATATTTATGTTCTCCAAGGGATATCATGTATCCCCATCCAAAGCTCAAATGTCTTCCTCAACCATTACCTACCTCGGCATAATTCTTCATGAAAACATGCATGTGCTTCCTGCCGGTTGTGTCCAGCTGATCTCTCAAACCCCAACCCCTTCTACAAAGCAAGAACTCCTTTCCTTCCAAGACATGGTTGAATACTTTTGCCTTTGGATACCTGGTTTTGCCATCCTAAGGAAACCATTATATAAACTCACAAAGGGAAAACTACCTGACCCCATAGATCCTAAATCCTTTCCCTACTCCTCTTTCTGTTCCTTAAAAACAGCTCTAGAGACTCCTCCCACACTAGCTCTCCCTGACTCATCCCAACCTTTTTCATTACACACAACCAAAGTGCAGGGCTGTGCAGTCAGAATTCTTATACAAGGATCGGTACCACACCCTGTAGCGTTTTTGTCCAAACAACTTGACTTTACTGTTTTAGGCTGGCCCTCATGTCTGCGTGTGGCAGCTGCTGGCACTCTAATACTTTTAGAGGCCCCCCAAATCACAAACTATGCTCAACTCACTCTACAGTTCTCATAACTTTCAAAATCTATTTTCTTCTTCACACCTGACACATATACTTTCTGCCCCCCAGCTCCTTCAGCTGTACTCACTCTTTGTTGAGTCTCCCACAATTACCATTGTTCCTGGCCTGGACTTCAGTCTCCCACATTATTCCTGATACCACACCTGATCCCTATGACTGTATCTCTCTAATCTACCTGGCATTCACTCCATTTCTTCATATTTTCTTCTTTCCTGTTCCTCTCCCTGATCACACTTGGTTTATTGATGGCAGCTCCACCAGGCCTAATCACCATTTACCAGCAAAGGCAGGCTATGCTATAAGTATCTTCCACATCTATCATTGAGGCTACCACTCTGCCCCACTCCACTACCTCTCAGCAAGCCAAACTCATTGCCTTAACTCAAGCCCTCAGTCTTGCAAAAGGATGGCTTGTCAATATTTATACTGACTCTAAATATGCCTTCCATATCCTGCACCACCATGCTGTTATATGGGCTTAAAGAGGTTTTCTCACTGTGCAAGGGTTCTCCATCATTAACGCCTCTTTAATAAAAACTCTCCACAAGGCTGCTTTACTTCCAAAGGAAGCTGGAGTCCTTCCCTGCAAAGGCCATCAAAGGGCCTCAGACCCCATTGCTCAAGGCAACAATTATGCTGATAAGACAGCTAAAGAAGCAGCCAGTATTCCTACTTCTTTCCCTCACGGCCAGTTTTTCTCCTTCTCATCAGTCACTCCTACTTACTCTCCCATGGAAGTTTCCACCTATCGATCTCTCCCCAATCAAGTCAAATGGTTCTTGAACCAAGGAAAATATCTCCTTCCAGTCTCACAGGACCATTCTATTCTGTCATCCTTTCATAACCTCTTCAATGTAGGTTACAAGCTACTAGTCCATCCCTCAGAACCTCTCATTTCCTTTCCATCATGGAAATTTATCCTCGAGGAAATGACTTATCAGTGTTCCATCTGCTATTCTACTACTCCTCAAGGATTGTTCAGGCCCCCTCCGTTCCCTACACATCAAGCTTGGGGATTTGCCCCTGCCCAGGACTGGCAAATTGACTTTACTCCCATGCTCTGAGTCAGGATACTAAAATACCTCTTGGTCTGGGTAGATACTTTCACTGAATGAGTAGAGGCCTTTCCCACAGCATCTAAGAAGGCCACCATGGTCATTTCTTCCCTTCTGTCAGATGTAATTCTTCAGTTTGGCCGTCCCACCTCTATATAGTCCAATAATCGACTGGCCTTTATTAGTCAAATCACCCAAGCAGTTTCTCAGGCTCTTGGTATTCAGTGGAACCTTCATACCCCTTAGCATCCTCAATCTTCAGGAAAGGTAGAATGGACTAATGGTCTTTTAAAGACACACCTCACTAAGCTCAGCTGCCAACTTAAAAAGGACTGGACAGTACTTTTGCCTCTTGCCTTTCTCAGAATTAGAGCCTGTCCTTGAGATGCTACAGGGTACAGTCCATTTGAACTTTTATATGGACGCACTTTGTTGCTCAACACCAACCTCATCCCAGATGTCAGCTCTCTAGGTGACTATCCTCCAATCCTCCAGAAGGCTAGACAGAAAATTCACCAGGCTGCTAATCTTCTCTTTCCTACTCTACATTCCCAGCCATATGAAGACACCCTAGCTGGACGATCAGTTCTTGTTAAGAATCTGACCCCTCAAACTCTACAACCTCAATGGACCAGACCCTACTTAGTCATCTATAGTACCCCAACGGCTGTCTGCCTGCAGGACCCTTTCCATTCCTCTTCCAGTGATTTGTCCCCCTCCATATCACTGTTCCAGAATAAAGCTGTATCTGTCAGCCAGCCAGCCTGATCTCTCCTCTTCCTCCTGGAAGCCTCAAGTACTCACCCCTACTTCCCTTAAACTCGCTCACATTTCTGAATAACAGTAATCACCTTTATGAGCTTAATACATCCCTTCATTCTATTAGGTTTATTCATCCTTACTCTACTTTTTGTAACAGGGCTTTACACAGTCACCCCCACTACTTGGATTGCACCCTAAAAACTTGTCATCCCTACTATCTTCTGTCTAGTCATACTTCTATTCACCATTCCCAACTACTCATAAATGCCCTGCCCTTATTTACAATGCTAGTTTACACTTTTTCTCTAAACCATCATAATTGATATCTCCTGGTTTTACCTCAAACTGCCACTCTTGACTCCCTCGTAGAGTGGGTCGATGATCTTTGCTGACAGGGCATCCTCCAATACTTTCACCCTGATGAAGTCCTATTCTTTACTTTTATACTCACTCTTATTCTGGTTCCCATTCTTATGCCACCCTCTACCTCTCCCCAGCTATCTCCACCACACCATCAATCTCACTCACTCTCTTGTAGCTCTTTCTAATCCTTTTTTAACAACCGTCGCTGACTTTGCATGTCTCTTTGCTCCAAAATCACCGAGGCCTCGACTTACTCACTGCTAAAAAAAAAAAAAGAGGACTCTATATTTTTTAATGAAGAATGTTGTTTTTACCTAAATCAATCTGGCCTGGTATATAACAACATATTAATAAAAAAACTCAAGGATAGAGCCCCAAAACTCGCCAACCAAGCAAATAATTATGCGGAACCCCCTTGGATACTCTCTAATTGGATGTCCTGGGTCCTCCCAATTCTTAGTCCTTTAATACCTGTTTTTCTCCTTCTCTTATTCAGACCTTGTGTCTTCCGTTTAGTTTCTCAATTCATACAAAACCGCATCCAGGCCATCACCAATCATTCCATATGACAAATGCTCCTTCTAACAACCCCACAATATCACCCCTGACCCTAAAAGCTTTCTTCACTTTAATTTCTCCCTCTCAAGGTTCCCACATCAACCCTAATCCCGCTTGAAGCAGCCCTGAGAAACATTGCCCATTATCTCTCCATACCACCCCTTAAAATTTTGCTGCCCCAGTACTTCACTACTATTTTGTTTTGTTTTTCTTATTAATATAAGAAGACAGGAATGTCAGGCCTGAGCCCAAGCTAAGCCATTATAACCCCTGTGACCTACACGTATACATCCAGAGGACCTGGAGCAACTGAAGAACCACAAAAGATGACATTCCAGCATTGTGATTTGTTCCTGCCACACCCCAATGAATCAGTCGACCTTGTGACATTCCTCCCCTGGACAATGAGTCTCATGATCTCCCCATCCTGCACCTTGTGATCCCTGCCTCTGCCCACAAGAGATAACCACCTTTAACTGTAATTTTCCACTAGCTACCCAAATCCTATAAAAGTGCCCCACCTCTATCTCCCTTTGCTGACTCTTTTTGGACTCAACCCACTTGCACACAAGTGAAATAAACAGCCTTGCTGCTCACACAAAGCCTGTTGGTGAAGTCTCTTCACACATACTTACATGACACTATGAAATACCTGAAACTGTGGAGGTGACTTTACAACTGGGTACTGCGCAGAAGTTGCAAGAGTTTGGAAGGCTCACAAGAAGACAGGAAGATGAGGGAAAGTTTGGAACTTCAGAGACTGGTTAAATGGTTGAGACAAAAATTCTGAAGGTGATATAGACAATTGAGTCCAGGCTGCTGAGGTCTCATATGGAGATGAATAAGTTATTGGGAACTGAAGCAAAGGTCACCCTTGTCATGCCTTAGCAAAGACCTTGGCTGTATTGTGTCTATGACCTAGAGATCTGTAGAAATTTAAACTTGAGAGTGATGACCTAGGGGATCTGGTGGAAGAAATCTCTTAGTAGCAAAGTTTTCAAGAAGTTGACTGGTTGCTTCTAACAACCTATACTCAGGTATGGGAGTAAAGAAATGGCTTAAAGTTGGAATTTATATTTAAACATGAAGCAGAGCATAAAATTTTGAAAAATTTGCAGCCTAGCCTTGTGACAAAGAAAGAAAAAGCTTTTTCAGGGGAGGAATTCAAGCAGGCTGTGGAGCAACCACTTGTTAGAGATATTTGCATAACGAAAAGGGAGCCAAATGCTAATATCCAAGACTAACGAGGAAAAAGCCTTAGAGGCATTTCAGAGACCTTTGAGGCAGCCCCTCCCATCACAGGGCAGGCCCCCACCTTTCTGAGGCGTAGGAGGACCAGTTTCATGGGCCATGCCCAAGGCTCTGCTGCCCTGCACAGCCTCAAGACACTGCTTTCTGCATACCTGCTCCTCTTTGGGAGCCCACTCCTCACACCAGTGTGCCCTGAATGGTGGGAGACAGAGTCAACGGAGATTATTTTGAAGCTTTGATATTTAATGATTGCCCTGCTGGGTGTTGAACTGGCATGGGGCCGGTAAGTCCTTTTTTTATTTTTTTTTGGCCAATTTTCGCCTTTTAGAATGGGGATATCTACCCAATGTATATACCTCTATTGTATCTTGGAAGTAAATAACTTGTTTCTGATTTTAAAGGTTCATAGGTGGAAGGGACTTGCCTTGTCTCAGATGGGACTTTGGACTTTTGAGTTAACACTGGAATGAATTACCACTTTGGAAGAGTGTTGTAAAGGCATGGTTGTGTTCTGCGGTGTGAGAAAGACATGAAATTTGGAGAGGCCAGGGTCAGAATGATATAGTTTGGATATTTGTCCCCACTCAAATCTCATGTTGAATTGTAATCCCCAGTGTTGGAGGTGGGGCTTGGTTGGAGGTGTTTTAGTCATGAGGGAAGATCTCTTAAGGCTTAATGCTATCTTTGCAATAGTGATTGCCTTGTGAGATCTGGTTGTTTGTGTGTGACACCTGTGTCCCTTCTCTTGCTTACCTCTGCTTTCACCATGTGTGTGCCTGTTCCTTTTTTACCTTCACCCATGATTGAAACTTCTTGAGGCTTCACCAGAAGCCAAGCAGATGAAAGCACCATGTTTCCTATAAAGCCTGAAGAACCATGAGTCAATTAAGCCTCTTTTCTTTATAAATTACCCAGTTTCAGATATTTTTTTATAGCAATGCAAGAATGGCCTAACATGGGGAATTTTATGGTTTCACATGTTTTCATAAGATGGTTATTGTCTTTTCACTTCTAGATGTAAGATTCCCTTGAGCATTTATTGTAAACCTGTTCTAGTGGTGATCAGTTTCCTTAGTGTTTGCTTATCTGTGCAAGATTTTTATTTCTCTGAAGGATAGCTTTGCTGGATATAACATTTTTGACTGGGAGTTTCTTCTTTTAAGTAATTTGAACATATAATTTTATTATTTTGGTTTCTGCCTAGAAATCCATGTTTAATGTAATGGAAATTCTCTTACATGTTACTTTATGCTTTTTTCTTGCTTTGTCTTTGACTTTTGACAATTTCACTATAACATGCCTCAGAGAGGACCTGTTTAAATTGAATCTATTTGAGGTTCTTTAAGCTTACCAGACCAGGATGTACGTCTCTCTCCCAAGACTTGGAAAATTTTCTGCTATTATCTCATTAAATATATTTTCCTTACCTTTTCCCTTCTCTTCTCCTTCTAGAAGACCCCTAATATGAATATTTGTTAGTTTAATGGTATTCCATAAATCCTATAGGCTTTCTTTATTCTTTTTTATTCTCTTTTCCTTTTTCTTGCCTGCTTGTATTATTTCAAAAGAGCTGTCTTCAGGTTCAGAATTTATTTTTCCTGCTTGATCTAGTCTGTTGTTGAAGGTCATGGTTGTATTTTTAAATTTCATTCATTGAATTTGTCAGCTCTAGGATTTCTGTTTGGTTCTATTTTATGATATCTAGCTCTTTGCTGTATTTCTCATTCAAATCAGGAATTATTTTCCTGGTTTCATTGAATTGTGTATCTGTATTCTCTTACATCTCACCGAATTTCCTTAAGGTTTTTATTTTGAATTCTATTTCTGGCATTTCACATATTATCTTATGATTGGGATCTGTTACCTCCTTTGGAGATAACATATGTACTTGATTTTTCATGGTCGATATGTTTCTACATTGATTCCTATTCATCTGGGGGGAAAGTCACCTCTTGTAATTTTATGGGCTTTGTAGGGACTTGTTTGTATGAATAAGTCTTGCGCTATTGTTCTGATGGGGTACATTGATCTTGGTTCTAGGTGGATGCAGTATATAGTCTCTGTGTAGTTTCTTCAGCCATAATCCACATTAGTGGTATTGTGAGTTTCTCAGTGGCCTAGGCTAACAGAATTTGTGGTGATGGTGGTGTAGCTTAGCCAAAGCTCGGCTTGTCTGGCTATTTCTCCAGCTGGGGTTGAGTCAGCTAGCTTGGGGTCTGTCTCTCTGGGATTGAGGCCATGGGCTATCTGACCAGGAGCATGGACATACAGTTGCTTGGCCAGCCTGGAGTTATACCTGCCAGGAGCATTGTGCAGCACTGTTTCTCAGGCCCAGGACACTGCTTACACTGCTCAGTTTTTCTAGTGGTATGTTTTCTAAGGGCAGAGCACATGGCTATGTTTCAGGCCTAAGATGTAAAAAGATGGCTTCTCAGCTGGCCTGGGTGCATGTTCACTGAGGGTGATCCATGGGGCTGTTTCCGTGTCTTGGACATGGGCACACTGCTGCTCAGCCAGCCTGGGGGTGTGTCTCCTGGGGGCGGCCCATGGGGCTGCTTCTTAGGCTCAAGATGTGGGCACAAGGCTGTTTGACTGGCTTGGGGACATTTCTGTAGGTGGTAGTACATGAAGCTGCTTTGTAGGCCTGGGACACAGGTACAGGTCTGCTTTTTCAGTCTCTTGGTGTGCCCACCAGAGGTGCTGCCAACAGATTTGTTTCTCAGGCCTGTTTATTGAGCCTGGGATGTGGGTGCACAGCTTCTCAAGCTGGTTTGGGTGCATGTCTGCTAGGAGCAGCCTACATTTTTTTTTTCAGGTCTGGAATGCAAGTGTGAGGCTGTTCAGCCAGTTCAGAGACATGGCCATTAGGGGCAGCCTGAAGGGCTGTTTCTCAGGCCCAGTATGCAGGCACGTGGTTGCTTGGCTTGTCTGGGATATGTCCACCAGGAGTGGCCCACTGGGCTGTTTTTAGGTCTGAGACATGGGCTCTTAGCTGTTCAGCCAGCCTTGGACTGTGCTTATCAGAGGCAGCTTATGGGATTGTTTTGCAGGCCCTTACTAGGGGTGGAGGGTCATCAAGAAGACCAGGAGTGTGTTTGCAGGGGGCAGGGTACTGAGGGGCTGTTTCTTAGGTCCTGAGCCCAGGTCCATAGCCTCTCTGTTGGCCCAGGGTTGTATCAGTTGCTTGGAAGCTCACGGGCCTCTCCCATTTGGGGGAGATCTCAGTAGTTTGGCCAATTCAAGGGCAGATTTGAACTTGGAAGAGCTGACAGGTGCTCTCTGAGGCATGTTACAGTGAAATTGTCAAAAGTCAAAGACAAAGCAAGGAAAAAGCATGAAGTAAAAATCAGCTCTTAAAAATACAGTGGCAGCCAGGCGTGGTGGCTCATGCCTGTAATCCCAGCACTTTGGGAGGCCAAGGCAGGTAGATTATGAGGTCAGGAGATCAAAACCATCCTAGCTTATGTGGTGAAACCCTGTCTCTATTAAAAATACAAAAAATTCCTGGCTAACACGGTGAAACCCCGTCTCTACTAAAAAATACAAAAAATTAGCCAGGCGAGGTGATGGGCGCCTGTAGTACCAGCTACTCGGGAGGCTGAGGCAGGAGAATGGCGTAAACCCGGGAGACGGAGCTTGCAGTGAGCTGAGATCCAGCCACTGCACTCCAGCCTGGGCGACAGAGCGAGACTCCGTCTCAAAAAACAAAACAAAGCAAAACAAAAAATTAGCCAAGCGTGGTGGTGTACCTGTAGTCCTAGCTACTGAAGAGGCTGAGGCAGGAGAATCGCTTGAACTTGGGAGGTGGAGGTTGCAGTGAGCCAAGATGGCACCACTGAACTCCAGCCTCAGTGACAGAGTGAGATTCCATCTCAAAAAACAAACAAACCCCAATATCTTCATTATAAATGATAGCAAATTTGGAAAATCAGAAAAGTGCAAAGAGGAAAAAAAATGTTCATTATTCTACTTCTCAGAGATAACAGCTGTTGATATTTTGGTATATCTAGTCCACACACACACTGTATATAAAACACTAATTTTGGTAACCTTTACAGATTTAGAGGAGAGTGGCTAGAAAGGTGGTAGTGAAGGAAATCTTAATGTATTCAGTCTCCTTTGGAAAAGCTCTGGATTAAAATTTAATTTTCACAACTGGTGAGGTATTCATTTTTATTTCCATTTTACAAATGAGAAAACTGAGATTCAGAAAAGTTGAGTGGTCTTCCCTAGGTCCCTAGTGAATAAATAAGCAAGGCAGGGTAACAGACCAGGGCTATCTGTAGGAAATGCCTAGATTATCTGCAGCCCACCACACTGTTTCTATCACTCTTATTGGGAAAATGAGTCTGGCAGTAAAAGCCATATTCCATGCATAGGTAAATACATTTTTACTAAAATTAAATATATTGTGGGACTCTGAGAATTCAAATTTAGATAACGTCTATAAGATATTCAACAGGGTTTGTTTTTCTCTGCTATTTCTAGAGAGTATCTTTTCTTGGGCAGGCTTAAATTCAGGTTTTGGCAAAAAATGCCTGCATGAAAAGACCTCCTTTTTTTCCGAATGGAAGGAAAGCAATTTTTTATTGAATTTGGAAAGCATATATTTAACATCAATACTGATTGCAAGAGATTAGGCAAAACGTTCTTTTCTACTTTAAAACTTTAATTCAAAATGTGCTGTTGAGAGTGGAGTCAAAATCAGTGCTTTGGTAAAGTCTCTAGGGTTCAGGTGCTATGCAGGTTCTTGCATTAGGTATTTGAACCACACATTCTGAGGTAATGATCTCACAGCTGCCTTAAAAATGTACTAATTGTAGAAGGAGGAGACATGCAGAAACTAACCATTAGCTGGTGGAACTATGGGAACTCTATTAGGAACTGAACTTAAATATGCTTGAATGCTTGAGTTAACTATCACTTCAAGAGAATCTAGATTTAGGGAAAGACAGAATTTTATAGGTCAAACTGAAGTAGTTGAGTCTACAATGGGCATTTTGTTAAAAAGCTCTTCCCATTCCCCAACACTCTAAAAAGACAGAAAGTTGAGTTGCACTGGTGGGGAGAGCAGGGTAGGACACACGGCTGACTCTCGGCCTTTGCTGAGGGGGGCTCTAAATTAGCTCCTTCCTTTTTACGTCTTGGGTTTCTCATCAGTGAAACCCATGATACAAAGCTTTCTGCTACCTTCTCAACTCTCACTTTCAATGGCATGTTTTGAGAAGATGATTATCTACCCAGATATCCAGACAGTTAATTCCAAGAAAAAATAATGCATAAAAATCAATGGTACTTTGCTCTTCATTCCTTCTTTCTCCCATGGCTAGGATGGGGGTGGCAATTCATGTGGGGAAGTGTGGAGGAAGGGATCCCCCTCTCAGAGTCTGCTCAAAGGGCAGCTCACTACACAGGTGGGAGAGTCGGGTTGTAACTTCATCTCCTTAGCTGCAAATAACCTTGCCCACGTCCCAGTTTCTTCATCTGCAAATTGGAAATAATATTTATGTTGTAGCTCAAAGGGATTTAGTCAGGCCTAATGAGATCAGTTGTGCAGCAGGTTTGGTGCTTGTTGGATGAAAGACATTATATAAATACATCATCATTTTCATTAGGATTATTTTCATCATCATTCTATGGTAAACACAGCTGTGGCAACATATGTTTTAAAGATTTAAATAAACATTCCTAAATTTGTGAAACCTGATTCACTTTTGCCCAATTTGGCTAAATTTGCCATCATTTTGAATATTCTGAAGGCAAGCTTTTCAATGCACAAAGCCTCCCTCCGTAGTAAGGACCTATTCACTGACAAGCACAATTTTCTTTCTTGCAAGCTCTTGAAAAACAGCAAAATTGTCCAAAGTGATGGCCTGGTAATTTGGAGGTGGGGCTCCCTTATGGGAATGGTGTGAAGGAGTGTATCCCAATCCTACCTACCTCCTACACAAAAGTTTGATTCCTGGAAAGGTAGAACGAATCAACTGAAGGGGCTTAAGTAGATTTTTTGTTTGTTTGTTTCTGTGTTTTAACTTGGAGATTAAATTATGGCTATGTCTTTAGTGGTTCAAAATATTGGCTATAGGCCACTTGCATTTTGGGTCATATCATAACTATTTACTTCATCTTTTCACAGGATTAAGCATGTGGTGACCCAGCTGCACAATTTAAATGGCCCAAAGCATTGAATCCTTTATGCCCTGTGTGAGTTACATGGAACCAGCTGTAGGCAGTGTTGCACCAGTGAAAAGGACTCACACCTTTTTTGGCTCTTTCCCCCAAAGACATTATCTTCAGTGCTTTGAGTGGCAGAACCATAACTCTCAAGTTTCTTTTGGGACAATGCAGATAAGTAATCAGCTAAATCAGGTGCAATCCAAGGACTCCATATCTTGGCTTTTTCCGATATGCCGTAATCAAACAAACTCAGCGTCAGGAGAGTGATTAATTAGGTTTGCCACCCTGCTGTTGATTCCTTATTTATCTTTACACGAACTTGTTCTCAGTCTTGAGTACATTGCATAAACTGGTGATTGCCGGTCTTTGTTTTATAACATTCCACACTATCTCCAGTGGCCTTAGAGTTGTACATTTGAAAAATAATTTTATTTAATTTATTGGAAGAATAAATACATGTCCTAGAGTGCTTTTAGGGAGAAACATTTTTAAGCCAAATAATAATAATTTGGGAGTACCTTGCATAAAGAGATGGTGGTAGTGATGACCAGATTTAGAGCTATTACCTTAATTTAGGCTTCAGGGTGTACCCTGGGAAAGGGTCACCCAAAGTGAGGATAAAAAAATCATGCTTAGGAAGGTGAAGATGAAACATTCTTATCAGGAGACAAAAGGAGGAGGATGTTTTGCTTTTCTCTATAAAGCCAATACTATTTGTTAAGCCAAAGAATCTCAAACCTCATGAAAACGTTACCTCATAATCTCATTCTTGGGTTGAGAGTACAGCCAGGAATGCTCAGCTTAACAAATTTGCTAGGTGATCCTTTTGGAAGTGGTTCCTATAATCGTAATTTGAGGATAACTGATTTAAATGACATCTCTTCTAATGCAATTCACAATAAGAACAATAGGAAATCAATGTTCTCCAAAAGACATTAGCTGTATTGTTCTTAGAAAGCTACCCTCCACACTCCACCTTTGTCCTTCATCCAAGAAGAGGAACAGGAGGTAAGAAATGAAAGATATCCCTGGAGGCTCCAAGTAATATCTGGGTGAGCTTTTGGGGCAGGGGGAGACAGGTCAGATAAGTCCTCCTTATCTCATGGTCCTGCAAGGAGATAGGGCCTCCAGAAAGTGGAGGAATGGAGAGCCACTGTAATTCTGGCCTTTGTGTGGTATGAACACACTGGGGCTAGTAGGCTGAATAATGCCTCCTCATCCCCAAAGATGTCCAAGTTCCAATATCTGGAACCTATGACTGTGTTACCTTACATGGTAAAGGCGACTTTGTAGATGTGATTAAGTTAAGGATTTTGAGTTGGAAAGACCCTGGATTGTCTGGGTGATTCCAATGTAATCACAGACCTACTTGTAAGAGTGGGATGAGAAAGGAGGGTCAGAGGAAGAATATAAGGCAATGGAATGACCAAAGTACAGATATAGAGAGATTGGAAGATGCTACCCTTCTGCATTTGAAGATGAGACCATGAGCCAACAAATGCAAACAGTCTCTAGAAGCTCTAGAAGAGTCAAGGAAATAGATTCTCCCTTGAGCCTCCAGAAGGAATGCAGCCCTCCTGTATTAGTCTATTCTCATGCTGCTAATAAAGACACACCCGAATGGGTAATTTACAAAGAAAAGAGGTTTAATTGACTCACAGTTCCACATGGCTGGGGGTGCCTCATAATCATGGCAGAAGGTGAATGAGGAGCAAAGTCACATCTTACATGGTGGCAGGCAAGAGACTGGGTGCAAGGGAACTACGGTTTATAAAACTGTCAGACCTCATAAGACTTATTCACTGTCATGAGAACAGCATGGGAAAAACCTGTCCCTGTGATTTAATTCCCTCCCAACGAGTTCCTCCCAGGACACATGGGGATTATGGGAGCTACAGTTCAAGATGAAATTTGAGTGGGGACACAGCCAAACCATATCACCTGCTGAAGGATTTTAGACTTCTGACCTTAAGAACTACAAGAGAATAGATTTGCATTGTTTAAAGTCACCAACTTTATGGCAATTTCTTATAGCAGCCATAGAAAACAGCATGGGGGAGATTTCCCCAAAATGATGACTCTTAGGTTGATGACTCACTACAAGGACTCACAGGTCTAAGAAAAGCTGTTGTACTCATGGTTATAGTTTATTACAGCAGAAGAATCCTGATTAGAATCAGTCAAGGAAAAAGGCACATGGGATATTCACCATAAATTAGATGTGTTAGCCAAAATATTTGATCAAACTAATACAGTGTGGCTCATGGCCTCAGGCATACAAAAATCTTCGATTAGGGAGCACATTCAAAGGGCTCAGACATTATCCCCTAGGAATTGCTTATTTTTCTTGCATATCTTCTCTTTAGACATTTGCCAAAATTCTCATGATTATAACAATACCTACCTCTTATGGCTGAGGGTCTTGAAGAAGATGCATTGTTTAGAAACACTTTTAAAATATAAAGTATAATTATTATCTTCATAATTCCAGATTACCAATTCAGAGTGACAAATTAAGTGAACAAAGAATTGGGAATTATAAGGCTCTCTATGCCATTACACACCTGGAAGTCTTTGGGTGCTTTGCTTAACCTCAGAATGTAAAATAAGGTGACTGTTCTAGGTGAGTGATTCTCAACTGACACATTTTTACACCAAGGGGTGGTGGAATCGCTGTTAGCTAGTTAGAAATTGTGCGATATCCATAGCTTGTAGACACATGTGAGTGTGTGAAGAGGTGTGTCCCACATGTGAATGTCATCAGAAGAAAGGGGGAAATTGATCACATGAATAATTGGTAAGGTCTAACGCGTTCTAAGAAATTTATTCCATTATGTTTGATGTATTCTACCTAAGAAGATGTTGAAGTGTACACTACATCACAGAATAATTTTGGCCAAAAACATTTCGGTGTAAAACATTCAAGATTATACTAAATGTCACATTAATTTGAGGAAATAGAGATTATGTTGAATTCTACTTTTGCTGGGTTTTTGTATTTTTATTTTATATTTTGTTTTTGGCAGTAATCAATTTTTGCTCATATTCAATTTTCCATCAATTCTACCCTGCAGGTCTTTTGCTGAGTAACAAGTGCCTTGACTGACTCTACCTAATTTATCTGTTGGTTTGTTTTTGCTGTGGATTATTTGATCTTCTATTGTCTTTGGTATCTTGTAAGAAAAATTTTTATAGTTTATCAGCATCAACTTTCTATTGTATTACTGCTTCCTATATTAATTGCAAATATTTCAGGCAAAGCCAAGGGAAAAATTAACATATTCAATCTGGATATAGTTGTGGAAGTGTTCAACATTTCCACAATTATAGAAGTGTAGTAACATTTTGTATGCTCAAAATATCCATTCTATTTGATTTGTTTTTTGGCTTTTGCTTCTTGGTGAGTATAGGTCTATCTGATGTTCAGAAAATTCATGCATCTTCAAATTCAAAGATTGAATATAGAATATGAATGCCTGAAAATGTTGTAACTTAGTTTAAACAGTAAATATTTATCAAGTCAAGAACATTTTATGTAAGACAGTTTATTTCTCAAGAGTGTTTCTTTTGATTTACATATTTCTGTAGGCCATTGATGTCACCTAGTGCAGCAGCTTGTGACTTTAGTTAACATTAAAGTTAAGTAATCAAATAAGCACACAAATTTAAAATTGCAACTATGGTAGCCTATATAACTCAGGGATTTGAAAGAAATCCTATTTAATCTTAGATCTGAGGGCTGCACAGTGTGTAGGGAGGAACCAGACTATGAAGGGCATTGAGGAGCAAGTTAGGGTCTATAACGTTTATTGTAAGAACCACAGGGCACCATTGAAAGTGTTAATGAGAAATGATTTCATTAGAATTGCATTTTGTCAAAGATCACTCTAATTGTGGTGAGGAGAACAGGTGAGAAAGGGAATAAACTGGACATGAGGAGACCTTCTGTGCTGCAGCGAAGGTGAAATGTGGCAACTGACTACCTTGTGGCGTTGGTCCTAGAGAAGGATGGATATGAGAGCTATTTAGGAGATATTTAAGAGGCAAAATCAATAGGGCTTGTTGATGAATTGCATGTGGCAGAGTGGGACTCCAGTAGATTTCTGGTGTGTGCAACTAGATTTGTGTTATGCATTCATGGAAATAAGAAACATTGAAAGAAGACCAGGGCTTTTGTGAGGTGGTGAGTACTGGGGAATCTTAGTTCAGTGTTGTACATACTGAGTTTGCAGGGCCTTAAAGACATCTAAGTGGTGATATCAAGTAGGCAGTGGATATAAAAAATACAAAAATTAGCCAGGCGTGTTGGCACACATCTGTAATCTCAGCTACTCAGAAGGCAGAGGCAGGAGAATTGCTTGAACCCAGGAGGTGGAGGTTCCAGTGAGCCAAGATCACACCATTGCACTCCAGCCTGGGCAACAGAGCGAGACTCCATCTCAAAAAACAAAACAAAACAAAACAAAACTAAAACCTCCACCACCAACAACAAAAAAAATACAACTCACAGAAGAGGTCAGGATAGAGCCATAAATCTGTAAGTCATTGGCACATAGGTTTTAACTATGGGTCTAATGACATCAGTTTGGAAGAAAGTATTGAATGATGGGATGTGGTAACAAAATCCTTAAAATTCCTCAAAGAAGTCAACAAAAAGTTGATGTTTGCATGGATGCAAAACCCCAAGGAAGGTTGAATTTTAGATAAAGTTTCATCTGTTGAATTGGTAATTAGAGGAAATGGTTTTAAACAAAATAATTTTAGGGTGATGGATTGATGCAAACTATGGAAGGGCAATATCAGATATTGTTAGTTATGAGGCTTTTACACTTGCAGAAACAAAGAGATGGTAGGAATCTGACCAAGGAGGTAGCAGAGAAAATGGAGATGAGGAAATGGAGTGAAAGTCTATTTAGAAGGTAGAATCGACAAGACTAGGTGTAAAATGGGATCTGGGACAGAAGAAAGAAAGGATCATTGAATGGCTCTGAGGATCCCAGCAGGAGTAACTGAAAAGAGGGTCATAATGTAAACACAGAAAGGGCATAGGGAGGAAGAGGAAGCTTGTGGCAACAAGAGTGTTTGAGATGTCAGTTTAAGGTACCCGTGAGAGAACCTAGTAAGACATCCACCTGATCCCTGGAAATACCGTTGTGCCACCCAGGGCAGGGTCTAGGATGGAAATATGAATTTCAAGTTACAGGCATGGGCAGGAGGAAGAAGAGTTAATGGGTGATAGGGAAGGGAAGGGGCCAGTATAACTAGAGAAGGGCAGGAGGGAAATGGGGTAGAAGGCAGTGTGGCCAGGAAAAGCCTGAAAACTCAGATTAGCCCCAAGTCACTCCCAGGGTGGCTAATCCAGAACTTGGGTGACTATACAAGCAGGTAGTGGAGCACCCAGCTTGCAGGGAAGAGACACGGATTGAAGTGGGGTCAAGGCCCCACTTCCTTTCCTCCTGTCAGAAATGTTCATGAAGGGGATAGCCTGTATACTGCCTTTCAGCATTTCTTTGAAAATCAAGGCCTCAGGTAAAACTACTGTGAATTTCTTACAGAAAATTTCTCCCCAGAAACAGCCCCTCCCTGAGACTGCCCTATTTATGAAAGATATTGGATTTCTGGGGGCAATGATGAGAACTGTGGCTTCCTTGGGTCTTGGGTCACCAGGATTCAGCTATGGTGTGTGGACAGCTGAGCGTTGGCCATTAGGCTTGGGCTTTCAAACCACTGTACTATGGAGCTTGTGCACCACTTAGGTGCTCCTGCCTGCCCATCGCATTTCCTTGTACCTTCAGGCTATAGGAGAGGGAACAACAGAAGGGGAACACTGGAGAGTTAAATGAACTGGGGGAAGCTAGAAGAGGAAAAAATAAACCTCCCCAAACCTGCAATATCCTTTAATCTACAAATCTCACACTTAAACCACCTCTTCTATAAATATGATCAGCCAGCTCCAGGTCTAGGTCCATTCTGCCCACATGCAGTAAATCAATCACAGTCACATGGGTTTTGCGAAAAAGAAAAGAGGCCACCGAGTTCTCGCGGAATTGAGATGTGGGAAAATAGCTCTCAATTCCACTTCCGTAAAGATAAGGCTTAGGGATATCAATGGGTTAGGGAAGTTGGGTGGTTTAAGGAATGGGGAAAGGTGGTTGGCAGTGGGGGAAAATGAAGTGACAGGTTTATTCTGCGCAAGCTTAGTCAGGGTTCATGGCATTTCATAGGACATGTACAGAAAATGGCAGCATTAGCGTGCTCTGAGGGTGGAGGTTTTGGCCCTATGACGTGAAAAGGCCACCTCTTAGGCACTTGCACAGGTCCGTGTGAAAGGTAGGTGGTTTCAACGGTTCGAACTGGATAGGAACTGACCCAAGTCCCTGAAAAACAACTGAAATGACTGTCACAATGGTGACTTATGAATGTCATCTATAAAGTGGCCAGTAAAGATTAAATTTCAGCATTTGGGGCATAGCCTTCAGCTACCACACCTTCAGCTTCATAGAAAAAGCACAGAAAAACAAAACAAAAAGCAAGCCGAACAGGCAGACCTGATCGAATTAACCCCTTGGGTTCATTAAGAAACCTAAACTGAGATAAAGGGCATGCCCAAGATGGCCGAATAGGAACAGCTCCAGCCTCCAGCTCCCAGCCAGAGCGACAGAGAAGACGGGTGATTTCTGCAGTTTCAACTGAGGTACCGGGTTCATCTCACTGGGGCGTGTCGGACAGTTAGTGCTGGTCTGCGGGTGCAGCCCGACCAGGGAGAGCTGAAGCAGGGCAAGGCATCACCTCATGTGGGAAGTGCAATGGGGAAGGGAATTCCTTTTCCTAGCCAAAGGAAAGTGAGACACACAACACCTGGAAAATAGGGTAACTCCCACCCTAATACTGCGCTTTACCAAGGGTCTTAGCAAATGGCACACCAGGAGATTATATCCCACACCTGGCCCAGAGGGTCCCATGCCCACAGAGCCTTCCTCATTGCTAGCACAGCAGTCTGAGATCTAACTGCAAGGTGGTAGTGAGGCTGGGGGAGGGGCGCCTGCCTTTGCTGAGGCTTAAGTAAGTAAACAAAGCCACTGGGAAGCTGGAATTGGGTGGAGCCCGCCACAGCTCAAGGAGACCTGCCTGCCTCTGTAGACTCCACCTCTGGGGACAGGACATAGCTAAACAAAAAACAGCAGAAACCTCGGCAGAGGTAAATGTCCCTGTCTGACAGCTTTGAAGAGACCAGTGGATCCCCCAGCATAGAGGTTGAGATCTAAGAACGGACAGACTGCCTGCTCAAGTGGATCCATGAACCCTGAGTAGCCTAACTGGGAGACATCCCCCACTAGGTGCAGACCAACACCTCACACCTCACACGGCTGGGTACACTCCTGAGACAAAGCTTCCAGAGCAAGAATCAGACACGTACACTCGCTGTTCAGCAATATTCACTCTTCTGCAGCCTCCGCTGCTGATACCCTGGCAAACAGTATCTGGAGTGGACCTCAAGCAAACTCCAACAGACCTGCAGCTGAGGGTCCTGACTGTTAGAAGGAAAACTAACAAACAGAAAGGACACCCACACCAAAACCCCATCAGTACGTCACCATCATCAAAGACCAAAGGCAGATAAAACCACGAAGATGGGGAAAAAGCAGTGCAGAAGAGCTGGAAATTCAAAAAATCAGAGGGCATTTCCCCCTCCAAAGGAATGCAGCTCATCACCAGCAATGGAACAAAGCAGGACGGAGAATGACTTTGACGAGTTGAGAGAAGAAGGCTTCAGTTGATCAAACTTCTCAGAGCTAAAGGAGGAAATGTGTAACCAGTGCAAGGAAACTAAAAACCTTGAAAAAAGATTTGATGAATGGCTAACTAGAGTAACCAATGTAGGGAAGTCCTTAAAAGAACTGATAGAGATGAAAACCATAACACGAGAACTATGTGACAAATGCACAAGCTTCAGTAACTGATTTGATCAACCGGAAGAAAGAGTACCAGAGATTGAAGATCAAATGAATGAAATGAAGCGAGAAGAGAAGTGTCGAGAAAAAAGAGTAAAAGGAAATGAACAAAGCCTCCAAGAAATATGGGATTATGTGAAAAGACCAAATCTGCGTCTGACTGGTGTGCCTGAAAGTGAGGGGAAAATGGAACCAAGTTGGAAAACACTCTGCAGGATATTATCCAGGGGGACTTCCCCAACCTAATAAGGCAGGCCAACGTTCAAATTCAGAAAATACAGAGAACATCACAAAGTACTCCTTGAGAAGAGCAACTCCAAGACACATAATTGTCAGATTCACAAAAGTTGAAATGAAGGAAAAAATGGTAAGGGGAGCCAGAGAGAAAGGTCGGGTTATACACAAAGGGAAGCCCATCAGATTAACAGCAGGTCTCTCAGCAGAAACCCTACAAGCCAGAAGAGAGTGGGGGCCAATATTCAACATTCTTAAATAAAAGAATTTTAAACCCAGAATTTCATATCCAGCAAAACTAAGTTTCGTAAGTGAAGGAGAAATAAAATCCTTTACAGACAAGCAAATGCTTAGAGATTTTGTCACCACCAGGCCTGCCCTACAAGAGATCCTGAAGGAAGCACTAAACATGGAAAGAAACAACAGGTAGCAGCCACTGCAAAAACATGACAAAATGTAAAGATCATCGATGCTAGAAAGAAACTGCATCAACTAACGAGCAAAATAACCAGCTAATATCATAATGACAGGATCAAGTTCACACATAACAATATTAACCTTAAATGTAAATGGACCAAATGGTCCAATTAAAAGACACAGACTGGCAAATTGGATAAAGAGTCAAGATCCATCAGTTTGCTGTATTCAGGAGACCCATCTCACATGCAGGGACACACATAGGCTCAAAATAAAGGGATGGAGGAAGATCTACCAAGCAAATGGAAAAGAAAAAAAAGCAGTGGTTGCAATCCTAGTCTCTGAGAAAACAGACTTTAAACCATCAAAGATCAAAAGAGACAAAGAAGGCCATTACATAATGGTAAAGGGATCAATTCATCAGAAAGAGCTAACTATCCTAAATATATATGCAACCAATACAGGAGCACCCAGATTCATAAAGCAAGTCCTTAGAGACTTACAAAGAGACTTAGACTCCCATACAATAATGATGGGAGACTTTAACACCCCACTGTCAACATTAGACAGATCAACAAGGCAGTTAACAAGGATATCCAGGAATTGAACTCAACTCTGCACCAAGTGGACCTAATAGACATCTATAGAACTCTCCACCCCAAAGCAACAGAATATACATTCTTCTCAGCACCACATCACACTTATTCTAAAATTGACCACATAGTTGGAAGTAAAGCACTCCTCAGCAAATGTACAAGAACAGAAATTATAGCAAACAGTCTCTCAGACCAGAGTGCAAACAAACTAGAACTCAGGACTAAGAAACTCAATCAAAACTGCGCAACTATATGGAAACTGAACAACCTGCTCCCGAATGACTACTGGGTACATAACGAAAGGAAAGCAGAAATAAAGATGTTCTTTGAAACCGACAAGAACAAAGATACAACATACCAGAATCTCTGGGACACATTTATAGCAGTGTGTAGAGGGAAATTTATAGCACTAAATGCCCACAAGAGAAAGCAGGAAAGATCTAAAATTGACACCCTAACATCACAATTAAAAGAACTAAAAAAGCAAGAGCAAACATATTCAAAAGCTAGCAGAAGGCAAGAAATAACTAAGTTCAGAGTGGAACTGAAGGAGATAGAGACACAAAAAACCCTCCAAAAAATCAATGAATCCAGGAGCTGTTTTTTTGTAAAGATCAACAAAATTGGTAGACTGCTAGCAAGACTAATAAAGAAGAAAAGAAGAATTGAATAGATGCCATAAAAAATGATAAAGGGTATATCACCACCAACCCCACAGAAGTACAAACTACCATCAGAGAATACTATAAACACCTCTATGCAAATAAACTAGAAAACCTAGAGGAAATGGATAATTTCCTGGACACTTATACTCTCCCAAGACTAAACCAGGAAGAAGTTGAATCCCTGAATAGACCAATAGCAGACTCTGAAATTGAGGCAATAATTAGTAGTCTACCAACCAAAAAAAGTCCAGGACCAGACGGATTCACAGCCGAATTCTTCCAGAGGTACAAGGAAGAGTTGGTACCATTCGTTCTGAAAGTATTCCAATCAATAGAAAAAGAGGGAATCCTCCCTAACTCATTTTATGAAGCCAACATCATCCTGATACCAAAACCTGGCAGAGATATAACAAAAAAAGAGAATGTTAGACCAGTATCCCTGATGAACATCGATGCAAAAATCCTCAATAAAATACTGGCAAACCGAATCCAGCAGCACATCAAAAAGCTTATCCACCATGATCAAGTGGGCTTCATCCCTGGGATGCAAGGCTGGTTCAACATATGCAAATCAAGAAACATAATCCAGCATATAAACAGAACCAAAGACAAAAACCACATGATTATCTCAATAGATGCAGAAAAGGCCTTTGACAAAATTCGACAGATCTTCATGCTAAAAACTCTCAATAAATTAGGTATTGATGGGACATATCTCAAAATAATAAGAGTTATTTATGACAAACCCACAGCCAATATCATACTGAATGGGCAAAAACTGGAAGCATTCCCTTTAAAAACTGGCACAAGATAGGGATGCCCTCTCTCACCACTCCTATTCAACATAGTGTTGGAAGTTCTGACTAGGGCAATCAGGCAAGAGAAAGAAATAAAGTGTATTCAGTTAGGAAAAGAAGAAGTTAAATTGTCCCTGTTTGCAGATGACATGATTGCATATTTAGGAAACCCCATTGTTTCAGCCCAAAGTCTCCTTAAGCTGATAAGCAACTTCAGCAAAGTCTCAGGATACAAAATTAATGTGCAAAAATCACAAGCATTCTTATACACCAGCAACAGACAAACAGAGAGCCAAATCATAAATGAATTCCCATTCACAATAGCTTCAAAGAGAATAAAATACCTAGGAATCCAACTTACAAGGGACGTAAAGGACCTCTTCAAGGAGAACTACAAACCACTGCTCAATGAAATAAAAGAGGACACAAACAAATGGAAGAACATACCATGCTCATGGATAGGAAGAATCAATATTGTAAAAATGGCCATACTGCCCAAGGTAATTTATAGATTCAATGCCATCCCCATGAAGCTACCAATGACTTTCTTCTCAGAATTGGAAAAAACTGCTTTAAAGTTCATATGGAACCAAAAAAGACCCTGCATTGCCAAGACAATCCTAAGTCAAAAGAACAAAGCTGGAGGCATCACGCTACCTGACTTCAGACTATACTACAAGGCTACAGTAACCAAAACAGCATGGTACTGGTCCCAAAACAGATATATAGACCAATGGAACAGAACGGAGCCCTCAGAAATAATACCACACATCTACAGCCATCTGATCTTTGACAAACCTGACAAAAACAAGAAATGGGGAAAGGATTCCCTATTTAATAAATGGTGCTGGGATAATTGGCTAGCCATAAGTAGAAAGCTGAAACTGGATCCTTTCCTTATTCCTTATATGAAAATTAATTCAAGATGGATTAGAGACTTAAATGTTGTACTTAAAACCATAAAAATCCTAGAAGAAAACCTAGGTAATACCATTCAGGACATAGGCATGGGCAAGGACTTCATGTCTAAAACACCAAAAGCAACAGCAACAAAAGCCAAAATTGACAAATGGGATCTCATTAAACTAAAGAGCTTCTGCACAGCAAAAGAAACTACCATCAGAGTGAACAGGCAACCTATAGAATGGGAGAAAGTTTTTGCAATCTACTCATCTGACAAAGGGCTAATATCCAGAACCTACAAAGAACTCAATCAAATTTATAAGACAAAAACAACCCGATCAAAAAGTAGGCAAAGGATATGAACAGATACTTCTCAAAAGAAGACATTCATACAGCCAACAGACACATGAAGAAATGCTCATCATCGCTGGCCATCAGAGAAATGCAAATCAAAACCACAATGAGATACCATCTCACACCAGTTAGAATGGCAATCATTAAAAAATCAGGAAACAACAGGTGCTGGAGAGGATATGGAGAAATAGGTACACTTTTACACTGTTGGTGGGAATGCAAACTAGTTCAAGCATTGTGGAAAACAGTGTGGGGATTCCTCAAGGATCTAGAACTAGAAATACCATTTGACCTAGCCATCCCATTACTGAGTATATACCCAAAGGATTATAAGTCATGCTGCTATAAAGACACATGCACATGTATGTTTATTGCGGCACTATTCACAATAGCAAAGACTTGGAATCAACCCAAATGTCCATCCGTGACAGACTGGATTAAGAGAATGTGGCACATATATACCATGGAATACTATGCAGCCATAAAAAAGGATGAGTTTGTGTCCTTTGTAGGGACATGGATGCAGCTGGAAACCATCATTCTCAGCAAACTATCACAAGAACAGAAAACCAAACACTGCATGTTCTCACTCATAGAATTGAACAATGAGAACACTTGGACACAGGAAGGGGAACATCACACACTGGGTCGTATTGTGGGGAGGGGGTAGGAGGGAGGGATAGCATTAGGAGGTATACCTAATCTAAATGACGAGTTAATGGGTACGGCACACCAACATGGCACATGTATACATATGTAACAAACCTACACATTGTGCACATATACCCTGGAACTTAAAGTATTAAAAAAAGAAAAAATATTAGACAAAACACACAAAAAAAGTAATAACAAAATTAAATTTAAAATATCATTTTCCTTAAAAATAAATAAATAAAATAAAATGTAAACATCAAAAAAAAAAAAAAAAAGAAAGAAAAAAGACACCTAAGCCAAGACATCATTAACCCTATTGTTACATAATAGATAAAATGACTTCTGGTTATTACATTTCTAATAACTGAAAGCAAGCATATTGACCACACTTTTTCCCTCCTATCTCTTCCTATAAATAAGATGTTTAGTTAAAGACTTACTAAAATACACACGATTGTTTAGATAGACCCCAGACAATATTTTTTACATCTGGACATTTAATTAGTGGTATGTTTAAAGTGTCAGCATTGTCTGTCTGCTACTAGAAAAGAGCCTGCAGTTTGAGTTCCACAGGGGCACCTGTGACCTTGACCAGCTCCTTTATTATGTTAAATCTTTGCATCTTCAAAGGAGAAGCAGGGACTTGGTCTCTGGGGTCTGTGTTCAAAAGGTAGTAATGTCAGTGGAGTCCTTAGAGCATTCCAGAGTCAAATGACCAGATGTGGCAAACTTCTGGGTCATGCAGTGCCTATGCAATGAGGGCCCAGGAAGATGGGTCACAGGGCCTGCTGTCCAGTGATGAACTGAAGACAAGTCTCCCATCTTCTCATTGCAATAGCAGGACAAAAAAGTCTTGGATTCATTTTCAGCCTCTGTAAAAACTAAAAGCATGTGGACTTTAAATGTGTTTAAAATATTAAGAGTCTATTAAAGCCCAAACTGCAGAAGCTTATAAAGTAATATATAAGCAGTTATTTGAAATATTCTGTATAATTCTGACTGATCATCTGCCAATACCATCACTGATTTCATCCAGCGCCACACTGTGCTCTGGGCAATAGCCCCATTCTGACGAATTGACTTGGGCAAAAAGGCTTGGAGAATGGTTCCTTCAGAATCAGCCAAATAGTTTCTGTTTAATGTACTTCCCATTGAAATTACTCAAAGACGTTTTGATGAAATTCTGCATTGGTCAAAACTCAGGGTAATTAAATATAGCAATGTAATTAAATGTCATTAAAATTTACAACATAGCATGTTTAGGAAACAGTGCAATTTTGATTTGTGTGCTTTTTATTGTTCCCATGCTGCTCACATCCAAATGTAGTTGACATGAACCATTTTACAGATGAGTTTCTTGGAAGATAGAAGTCACGTTTGACCTGAATTCAAGAAGCATCTAGGGTCCCTTAAAACCTGACTTGTCTTATCTTTTTTGATACACTGCTGTTAATTTGCCTCCCATTTTAAAGTTACTGTTTCTGCTCTGGACTTCCCTTGCCCTTTGTTCTTTAATTTTTTTCTTTCTTTCTTTTTTGAAACAAGATCTCACTCTGTCACCCAGGCTGGAGTGCAGTGGCGCAATCTCAGTGCACTGCAGCCTCTGCCCCCAGGCTCAATCAATCCTCCCACCTCAGCCTCCCAAGTAGCTGGGACCACAGGGGTGTGCCACCACGCCTGGCTAATTTTTGCATTTTTTTTTGTAGAGACAGGGTTTCACTGTGTTACGCAGGCTGATCTGGAGCTCTTGGGCTCAAGCAATCCTCCCACCTCCACCTCCCAAAGTGCTGGGATTACAGGGGTAAGCCACTCCTGTATCAGGCTCAGCCACAGTCCTATAGCCCAGATGCTTGGAGTTGTATGTAAAGCATCAGATTTACAATTGTATTAGTTTTCCATAGCCACCATAACAAAGTACCACCAACCTGGTGACTTAAACCTCAGAAATGTAGTGTCTCCCAGTTCTACAGGAGAGAAATCCAAGACCAAGGAGTTGGCAGGATTGGTTCCTTCTGACAGCTGTGAAGTGGGAGCCTATCTCAGATCTCACCTCTAGCTTCCAGAGGTTTGTTGGCAATCTTTGGTGTTCCTTGGCTTATAGAAGCATCAGAGCCATCTCTTCGTTCTCCCTCACACGGTGTTATCCCTGTGTGTGTCTGTGTCCAAATTTCCCTTTTTTATGAGGACACTAGTCATGTTGAATTAGGGTCTGCCCGATTCTGGGATGACTCGTCTTGACTAATGACATCTGTACTAACCTTATTTACAAGCAAGGTTACATTGTGAGGGTTAAAACTTCAACATATGAATTTTTGGGGAGGGGATGTGATACATGATTCAACCCATAACACAAATAAATATTTCTTTAAGGATCAGAAGTGGAAAGAAATTCATGAAGGGATTCTAGTATACAAGTTCTCTTAAAATAACACTTAAAATATTAAGCATAAAGTTTTTTTATTAAAAATCTTTTATTCTTAATTGACTAATAATTATATATATTTATGGGGTACAATATAATGTTTCAATACCTGTATACATTGTAGAAGAGCAAATCAGGCTAATTAGCATATCTATTACCTCAAATATTTATCATTTCTTTGTCATGAGAACATTTAAAAGCCTCTCTTTTAGCTATTTTGAAATGACAATACATATTATTTACTTTAGTCACTGTACTATGGAACAGAATATGAAGTTTCAGTTAGGAGGAAAAATTCCTTTCCTTTCCCCATTCTATGTCTCTTCTCCTTCATCTGTTTGTGGCAGATTGAATGGGATCTCTCTCTTACCTCCCACCAGCAGGAGGGATGTTTGGGGGTTAGAAATTAACAATCGGGCTGGTGCTATATCCCCAAGAGTTCAGACAAACCCACGTTCAGTTGATATGGTGGTTTCAAATATAAGTAGGATCAGAGAGAACAAAGATGCTGGGATTATTATTTCTCAATAATATACTCAATAGTATACTCCTCCACATGAGGCTATTCCGGGTTTTTCTTGGGAGGGAAATTAACACTCACTGTGGTGAAGTGTGAGAAAACTGGACACAACCGTTACTAGTGGAAAGACAGAGCTGGAATTGACAGTGTTCATTTCCTCCCACTCTCCACCCTCTTCGTGATATCAGGGCTCACCTTGGCGCCTTCCCAGTTAGAAAAAATGTTGTCCATCATCACTTGACCAAAGCCTGAGATGCTGGCTTCTAAGATATAAGAGAGGGTCAAAGTCCAGGTTGTATATCCATGTGTCAGGTAGATAGAGATGGACTTTTCTGGTGGAGAGAAGTGCAGACACTAGAGGATAAAGGCTGAAGTAGGGATATAGGAAGAGGATGGAGGGGAGTGAATAATGAGGCACAGTGAGGTGAGGGGCAAGATGGCATTTGTGTGGAGTACATGAGGCCACAGCTCCTGCTGGGCAGCTTGGCTTTCTCTGGGTTCCAGTCCCCTCTTTTTTCTCTTTGGACTTAGGAGTGGTGATAGCTTCCCTCTATTACTAATTGCTGGATACTTCATCATCCACTACAGTTCCCCTGACATTATCCACATCTTCATAAAGATTAAACGCTCTATCCATCTGACTGTGGCCTCGAGTTCCTGCCTGTGTTCAGGTTGCATCTCCCCAAGGAGGTTTTACATTTCTGGAAGGCAGAGATCAAGTCTTGCTCACCTTTGAATCTGTGTAGCATTGCATGAAAAGCCTTGTGGAAAACTGCATGAATAGTGAAGGCAGAAAAGGAAAAGGGGAAGAGTGGGCGCGGAAAGAAGAGTAAGGAAAGCAGAAAGGAGGGAAAGGAAAACACACAGAAAGGTGGAAGGATGGTGGAAAGGTGGTGTAACACAGAAATGGGAACCCAACTCATTTCTCTAGAATTATGCTCTCTGACTACCAAGGTAAAGCCAAAACAGCCAGGAAGAACAGGGGCCCAACCTGCCATCTCCTTAGGCCCTGCATAGACATACCTTTCTTATTTACTGCCTTGCCCAGCTCCTCATTCTGCAAAATTCTTTTACTGCCCCCAGTGGCTGTCATACAGTACTGAGGAGTGGCTTGGGCTTCTCTCTCTGAGTTAGAGGCCTGGGGACCTCCCCTGGGAGCCCACTCAGCACTGTATGATGTCAATCTCAGCAAGCTGGGCTATCCTGGAATAGCAGCCACAGGCCCTCTAACTGCAGTCATTGTGTTCCTGCTATGTGCAGAGTCTTGTAAGTCTTAAGGGTAGAAAGCCATACAGGAGACTCCCTCACCCTCAAAAGGTATAGTGGCACCATCCAGGGTCCATGGGACAAGTGGAAGGAACATTTACAGAGCATCACATCAACCCAAATGAGTGAATTAGGAAAGTCAAGGGAAGCAGTATCAGGCAAGTGAAGTGCAGAGTGCAGATGGGAATAGTCATGAGGGATGACTCAGAAGGACTGGCGAGATTTTTTAGCTATATTTGTGGTCAGAACACTGAACCAGGTAGCTTGGAAAATATATCAATCAGTGTCAAGCACTCTCCTCAGGAATGTGGGCTTCTAGGTCCTCTGAGGATGCTTTATTGCTGGTGGAATAAAAACTATTATATAAGGATGTGTTCAAGGTTCAGTGTGGATGTTTTGTGTTTTATATTTTTTAGTTTGGCAAAGTCCACCAATAATGGTACACAGTAGAATTAAAGGGATTGGAAATCCTCTTCCTAGAACCCAGATGATATGTATTGATGGGTGTGCTGATCTGCATCTATTCCTATTTAGTCATTTACCGTCTCTGCTGGTAAGCTGATGGTGTGCCCAGCATGTCAGAGGAGTCATTGATCCTGCCTCAAATAAAATAGACTAATGCATATTTATTTTGCCATTTTCATTATTAAGTGAAATGCCAGAAAGCATTTCAGTATAACCTCTAGAGAAAGTAAACCACTTTCCTGAAACCGGCTCTGTCTCTTCATAAAATGGAATGAAATATTTGGAAATGCTTCACTTCTTCCAGGCCAAAGGCACATCCATTCTCCTCATGCTGTTTCAAAGCTCTGATGAATGGAGTTCCTGTCCTGGCTCTCCTTCAGGAAGTCGTTGATCTCCAGAACTCAATAAATAGTGGGAGAAAGAATGAATGGCATATATATGTGTTGAGAAAGGACTTAAAGTTTCACAATTTTCCTTTTTTGGTGTAGTCTCACAGGTACTCTTTTATTGGCAAAAACAACAAAAGACAGCTCCATTTGTTTCTGTGTTAATTGTAAAACTGATAAGTTAGCTCAACAGCACATGAGAAGTATGTTTAATGAATCATAATAAAGGAAAAACAGGGCCAGAAACTGGGCCAGTTTGACCATTAGTTTAGGAGATACCACGGGACTGTTATTAGGAAGAACCAAGAGGCCTAGACATAGCCTGTTAACTAGAGATGAAGGAGCTTCCATTGACTCAACCACTTATTCATTCAAAAGCTGTATCCTAAGGACTGCCTCTAGATTTCAGGAATAAAGCAGCAAATAACACATTAAAAATACCTAGTGCTAGAGACACAGTAAATCAGACAAACAAACAGGGTAGGGGCTTTCCTATAGGTCTTGCTGCCTGCCAATCTCACAATATTCTGCATACAATAAGAGCACGGGCCAGTGGCTGCTGCTCCAGGGCCCCAGCTTGCTGGGGTTGGGGCTTGTGTAGCACTGAGTGGGCTCTTCCCAATGGAGGTTTCCAGGGCCTCTATCGTAGAAAGAGAAGCCCAAGCTACTCCTCTGGCATTGTGAGGAAGCCATGGGGGACAGTAAAGTCATTTACAGACTCAGAAGCCAAATAAACAATGGTAAAATATATAGTATGCTAGATAATGCAGAGAAGAAAAATAAAGTATGGAAGGTGACTAGGAAATGTTAAGGGGATGCACAATTTGAGACACTTTTAATTAGAACAAAAGAAATCTCTGCCATCTATCAGCAAAGAAGACTGGGAAATATCATGAAAGCATGAAGACTTGTTAAAAACCTAGTCAACAGTGAGACCCAAACCACACCTACGTAGTTGACATTCTATGCATTCGGCAGGAGCAGGATGCAGGGTTCTGAGTCAGAAGTCCTGGCCCAGGCTGTCAGTTCTGGCCAGACGAACTTGGGTGAATCATCTAAACTCTGTGAGCCACTGATTCATCATGCATAAGGGAGAAAGCATCTTCATAGTCCACTGCACAGGGTTATAGAGAAAACCTAATAAATACTGAATTTGGAAATTTTTTGCTGAAATCAGAGCACTGAGAGCATGCTTGGGAAACACATATTGCCAGGGATTTCTTCCAAGAACTTCTGGTTCAGTAGATCAGAGACAGAGACAGAGTCTAATCCAGCAGTTCTCAATGTTGGATGAACATTAGGATCACCTGAGAAGTTCCTAAAACATACAGATGCCAAAGGCCCACACCAGACTAACGAAATCGGGATTTCTGGGGCACAGGCATAGGTACTTTTTAAAAAAGCTCTCCAGGGTATTCAAATGTGTAGACAGTTTGATAATCAACAGTCTAGTGAAGTCCATGTTACTGTGAATGATGAAAATTACAAAAAATTGCAAGCTGTTAAAAGGTCTCAACCACCTTTATCTGGAACAGTAGAAGAGTGGGACACCCACACTTCATGTATATTAAGTGCACAGGTAGTTCCGGGGTGAAAGTGGCTTTCCAAGTAACAGATAGACGCTTAAACATCTCCAAGTATGCAAGAATCTCCTATTTTGTGGGCATTTTCCTCCTCCTAGAGGCTTTGGCTCCCTCTCCCCATTATTTAATCACCCCATGATGAGGAACCCATCCTTTAGATATCCTAAGTCCCGATTGCCTCAGCATGATGATGTAGCACCATAGGAAATGGGCATAACACGTGAGCATCTAGATGTAAAGATTGAGTCAAGTAGTAGCACAAGGATGCAACTTTAATAGTACATTTCCTTACTTTTCATTATCTTTTAATGGAAATAGAAATAAACAAAGTGAAATGTGTCAGTGCTGAAAACAATCCTGTATTAAAGTATTCATGAAACATCAAGTGCAACTTGCTGAAGGAAGATAGGCACAGCCTGCTATCTACAATGCTGACCAAAAAGGCTTATTTGCAAATAGGAATTTAAAAAAAAAAAAAAAAAGGCAAAGGAAAGATGATAAAACTGGGTCAGATGTTTGTGTAGTTTTCTACTTAGATGCAAATACCAAATGATGAATTCCTTCTCTTTCCCTGTATAAATCTTTCAGTGTCTTGAAATTATCTCAGATCATTTTCTCTTTATTTCATTTATTTTATAATTTTGCCAGGTACTTTTTTTATGGAAAAATGGGAAGCTTTGACAGTAACAAAAAAGGAGTACTGATATCAGGTTCCTGTACTGGGGAGCAGTTTGTGTGAGTTGTTGAGCTGAGGTGGGAGCTGGGAGGATCTAGAAGCCTGTGTTGTCTTAGGCTCTGTTAAAGGCCATCTAAGGTAGTCACGAAGCTGTTTCCCAAAGGTTGCTTTTCTGATTCACCACAATGTAAATAAAACCCCAAAGCTCAAGCAATTATCTACTGAGACCAGGTTATCCCTAGAGTCCTTTACACAACCCAATGTAACATCTTTCAACACCTGAATCCGTTCTTTAACTGTCTTGTTTTCCTACAGTAACTACTGCATTAAATTACCACTTAGGAGAAAGATTTTATCTTGGCTTCTCAAGAAACTGAGAAGTTTCATAACCCCAGATCAGCCCTGTTTTTACACTTTAAAAAGTGAGATAAGAAACATCTCATCCTTTGCAATGAAGGGCAAGTCTTCCATTTGGTTGTTTGAGAGCTGGTTAAAAAGGTCCCTCATAGCACATTTCAATAAAATATGTATAAATGGAAATAGCTGATTTCTATTTTTCAGAAAAACAACAACAACAACAACAACAACAACAACCGGCTGGGTGTGGTGGCTCATGCCTGCAATCCCAGCACTTTGGGAGGCTGAGGTGGGCGGATAACCTGAGGTCAGGAGTTCGAAATCAGCCTGGCCAACATGGTGACACCCTGTCTTTACTAAAAATATAAAAATTAGCTGGGTGCAGTGGTGGGCACCTGTAATCCCAGCCGCTCGGGAGGCTGAGGCAGGAGAATCACTTGAATTTGGGAGGCAGAGGTTGAAGTGAGCTGAGATTATACCATTGCACTCCGTCCTGGGCGACAGAGCAAGACTCCGTCTCAAAAAAGAAAGAAATTAACAAACAAACAAAACAGACAAACAAACAAACAAAAAACCCATTGTCTTTAGAAAGAAAATATTTTGTTAAAATTTCAAGGCTAAATTTTATTATTTAGAATATCTTTTTAAAGTGTTCTATGGAGCTTACACTGTAAACTATGCCACTCCCATTCAGTCATCTTTCCATGGAGTAATTTTGGCCTTATGCTACTGTTACTTAAAATCTATTCAAATTATTATGTTGTGACTCTACATTTCCTCATTTTTAACTATTGTGCTCTTATTCTTACTCATTTAGAAGCTCCAAAGAAGATTGTTCCCAGCATTTCAGTACACATGAAGATATTGTGTTAAATTTCTCTTAGCTTATTTTCTTCCTGCCTTCTACCCACTAAAAAAAATCAGTCAAGAATAACTCAGAGATACATGAAAGGAGTTTGCAGTTCTGCATTAAAATTGAAGCCAAAATTAAGAACACTCTCTGAAGGATTGATTTCAGAAGAAATAATTTGATTCTTCTTATTTCTTATATGATAATTGGTTCTCCCTACTAAGCTACATTGGACAAGTCCAAATTACATAAATTTACCTTAGTTATACCACTATTTCTGAGGACATCATTATAATCATTGCTATGTTTTGCTATTTTAAATGATCCATAATAATTCCATTTTGTCATTTTCCTGTGTACATACATTCAGACTTAGGGTCTTAGTGTGCTTTCAGTTTGTACTCTTTGATGGCATTAGAATACCCTTTCTCTATATCTAGCACTCAGTAAGCATTAGATAAATCTTTACTGACTAAATAGTTTTCTCTCTAGCTACTTTCAAGCCTATTTCTATCTTTTCTATCCCTTCTTATTATTTCTGTGAGGTAGGCAGAGCTGACTGCCTCCATTCTTAAGGATGAAGGATCCACGGCCCAGGGAGGTAGAAGACCATCCCCAGTCCTTCTAGTAACTTATGCAATATCTTTCCTCTTTACACCGACCTTCTTTGCATTCACGATTCTCAACTGGGAGCAATTTTTTCCCTTCCTCCCTCTTAGGGGACATTGTCTGGAGACATTTTTTGTTGTCACAAGAGGGATCCTACTCGCATCAAGTAGGTAGAGGTCAGAGATGCTGCTAAACATCCTACAATATATAGGACAGTCCCACAAAAAGAATTGTCTGGCCCAAATATCAGTAGTATCACTGTTGAGAAACCCTGTTTTGCATGTGTCTGCAATGCCTTTGATGGTCCTCAAAGTCCATGACGCCTGAGGACCTAAGCTCCTGTGGCACATTGGTGGACTGGCTGGTTGTGAATGCAAGAACCCAGTGGTAGGTTGCTGAAGGTCCACCTTTTTTCTGGAGGTTGAAGTCACTTGACATATTAATGGATGGAGATTATTTAATTTTAAATATTTTTATCTTTAATTGCAAAAGGAACACATGCTCCCTGCATACAACTTATGTCAATGACTATCTTTGGCCAAAGACCACAACAAACACACCTATTCTAAAAGTTAGATTTATTGATTTTGCTGTAGCAAGGGAGGCTGCTGAAAACCATAGCAGTAAGAGGGTGTTACAGGGGCTTGTTAGGATTGGCTGTGTTGGGTATTTTGGGTAGGGTTCGAGGATGTGTGGATTGGGAGGAAGTGGAAGAAGGGGAATTCTAGATTATATTACAAGTTTTTATCTTCAGAGGTAGAAGAACAGAGTAGGTTAACAAACACTATAGTCAGCAAGGAAGTTGAAGTCACTCATATTTGGCTCTTTGTGGTTTGTACAATGTTTTTATTTTTGTCTGTGCTCAGACATGTTTACAGAGGGGTCCTGTGTTTACTTCATGATGGTTACAGGTAAAGGTCTCATGCTGTTGGTGCAGTGTGAAATTATGTTCATCAGGAGAACAGTATGATGCAGCTATTAGAGCCAGACTAGCTTCCAGCTGATAGCTGTCAGGGTCTTCTTTTTCTTTCTTATTCGGAACACATGAAAAGGCACAAAGAAAAACAACAAACAAACAAATAAGCAGAAAATACCTTATAATCACACCATTCTGAAATAAGAAAATTCAGATGTTTGTTGTAGGTCTTTTCAGTATTTTCCCAGGCATGTAACTATCATCAAAATGATAGTATAATTTATCAAACAAGGTTTAGTAGCCTTCTTTATCACTTAGCAAGATATCAAAAACATTTTTCTCATGTCAGCAAATATTTTCCTACAACATGATTTTTTTATTGGTTGCAAAACATTCCATGAGATTAATAGCGTATAACTTACTTAATCAATTCCATATTGTTAAACATGTGCATTATTCAAATTTTTTACTATTATAAACGTGTTGAGATATATATCCTTGTACAACATGTGTTATTTTCCTCGGAATAAATTTCAAAAAGTATTATCACTAGGTCAAAGAATAGCCACATTTTTAAAGAACTTTTATGTTGAAATAATTGTATTTTAGGATGACAGCCTCTGTCTGCTGGTCAGAAGAAAATCATAAGAAGTTGAGTTAAGTGAGTATTATGGAGATCTTCTTTACCAAGTTTTGTTTTAGAATCATGAGTCCAGAAAAGGACAAATAATAATAAGTACAAATTTATATAACTGGAGAAAATCTCATTGTAGTCTTGATGAGGGATTTGGGGAGAAAGTTTACTTTCACCATGTGAAATGTATCAGAAATTTTTAGCCTCTTATGCAAAAATCAAGCTACAAATAAGAAAAGGAAACCTGTTGATATCTTCCTCCCCCTACCCATGGAGCATCAAGTTAACTGCTTTTCTCTCTGACAATTAGAAGAGACGGTATCTCTGACTCAAAGCAGAGGAGAGTGGTGACTTGATTCCTCGAAAGTGAAGTTACATATTGGTGAGGTGAGTTCAGATGAAGAGAGGGAAACTTCGAGCAGGAGAGTGAAGCTTTGATTCTTCTTTTCCAGTTCCTACAAGTTTTATTTCCTTTTCCTGGCTAGTTATATTAGACAGCATCCTCAGGTATAAAACTGCATAGCAATGGAGATTAAGGGACATCTGGTTCCTGATTTAATGAAACTGGATTAACAGTTTTACAACTAATGTGCTGTTTGATACAACTTTTTGATAGAAACTATTTTCCAGGTTAAATAAGTTTCTTTTATGCCTAGCTTACCAAGAATTTTAATCATAAGTGAGTAAATGTTGAAATTTATCAAAAAAATTGTGCATCAGTTAGACAAACATTTTTGCTTTAATCTGTTAATGTCATGTAAAAGACAGTAGATTTTCTGATATTCAACCATTCTTCTATCCTTATACTAAACCCAACTTGGTCAATACGAAAATGACTAAATTCAGCTGACTAATATTTTTGTATCTCTATTTGTAAGTAAATTTGGACTATAATTATATTGTCTTTTTTTATTTTGGGGTCAACTAGATTTCTAGAAGTATTGGGCAACTTTCTTTCATTGTCAGTTATCTGAAACAGTTTTTATAAAATAGAGATTATCTGTTCCTTGTAAATTTGTTATAACTTGCTTCTAAAACCATGTCCTCTTATATTCTTACCTCATTCTAAACCCTCACCAATAGAAGAATTGATAGTCAACATTTTAAATGGTTACTCATTTTACTTTGCACACTCTCTCTCCTGCTGCTTTGTGAAGAAGGTGCCTGCTTCCTCTTCCACCATGATTGTATGTTCCTTGAGGCCTCCCCAGCCATGCCTCTTTCCTTTATAAATTACCCAATCTCAGGGATTTCCTTATAGCAGTGTGAAAATGAGCTAATACAGCACCCAGTACTTATTTCTTATGTTTCTATGTCTTTGTCCATAAATCATAGGAGGCAGGGGAAATTACACACACACACACACACACACACACACACACACACACACACATACACACACACATATATAGACTTTTGTGCCAGATAGACAAAGTTGAGATACTCAGTTTTGCTTAAAAGTTTAAAGATCATAGACAAATCATTTTAACTCTCAAAGTCTCATTATTTTGATTTCTAAAATTGGGATAATAACATCTGTTACTAAGTTGTTAGAATCTGTAGATACAAATTTGAAACAATAAGACCTTGCCTCTTCTTTCATGAAGCTTTCAATCACTGGGGAGGACAGGTGTTGAATAAGTGGCTCAAAGTGCTCTGAGTATTATTATGGAGAGGTTTAGGGTGCTATAGGAGCTGATCAAGAGTGAGGAGTCTGAGAAGACTGGGGTTGTGGAGGAACTAACATTTTCCCTGAGACCTAGAGCATGCATTATTCAGGGAAAGAAAGTTGGCAGTTAGAAGCATCAAGTGTGAATCCTCTGGGGCAGAAAGAAGTATGGTATGTTTGAAAAACTGAAAGAAGCCCAGTGTATCTAGAGGGTAGAGCAAGGAGACAAGTGGGTGAGAGGAGGCCCTTAGGCCCCGAGGCCCTGCTCTTTTGTTTGTTTGTTAGGGGTGTGTGTCTTTGTGTGTGTGTTTTAATCCTAAGCAAAATGGAAAGCAATGGATTATGCTCACACTTGTGGGTTCAATCATGGTGGATGAAGTAAAAAGGAGTCCTTGGGAGGTAATTGCAGTAGCCTGGGGAGAGATGGCAGTGGCTGAGACAAGAGCCGGTATGTAGAATGGAGAGGATAGAAAGCATTGAGAGAGATTGACAGGGCCAAATCAGCTGGACTTGGTGTTGATTGGATGGGAGTCCATGGATACAATGTGAGTGAAATAACTCTTCCATGCATTCATTTCTATCTGGTATTTCTGCTCCTTTTCCTTCATTCCCTCACATGATAAATTTAATAGATTAAACTCATTAAAAAGATTATTAAAAGTTGTCTCACAGAGAATGCTTTTCTTGTGGGTGACAAAAGGCATACCTTTAATATGCTTTTATTTGTTCAGTTGGTTTCCTTAATATCCTGGGCTTAAAAGAAGTGATAATTCCTTTAATTAATGGCCATTCAATGTCAAGCACTCCATGTTTGCTATATAGTAGCTTAGAGTCACCTGCCATCTACCTCACCCAAAGGATTCAAGTAGGGAAAGTGTGTGATGTCTTTGGTGCAGTGACTGCATGTCCCTCTGCTTCTTCTACAGAATGTGCTAAAGGTCTTTGTTTTCCCCTTCTGTAGCCACCGTTTCCTGGATTGGAGAAGAGGTGGAATTAAAGGATGAGAACAAATTGTAGTTCGATAGGTAGGAGGGACCATACAGGTTGATGTCTTTCTCCCTTAGTCAAATTTTGTCCAGCAGTTGTCATCTAATAGTGTTGTCCTATGCAGCCCATGTTCCCAAGACAATGGTAAAGAATGGAGCCTGATCCTTTATAGATATGATGATATCCTGGCAGACACTTTAGAAGCATTACTGGGGTTTTTCTATAACTGCAGCAGTTCTCCTCTTTGAAGAACATCGAAGTTAATAGAAAATTTCTGCCTTTTCTAGGACCAGAGGTTTGGGAGACTGAAATATAGTTTTTTTCAAATACCAGAGTAAATATATAGCTATGTTTATACGGAAACTCTGGAGTTTTGTAATCTGTTTCCTAGTGAGAACCCCAGACGGAACTTGTCAATGTTCTACGGGCAACTGGACCTTATTTTTGGGATGTGCTTTCAGTTGGCACTCAGAACCCCATCCAAGATACCAAGTTCAAAACATCTAACGCTATGCTCTCATCAAAAACCAAGATGAAGGAAATTGCATACAGAATAGTTATCTGAAGCAGAAATTCTCAAGTGGAAGGGGGCAGGTCTATCCCTTGAAGAGTGGTCTTTCAGAATATCTGGTAGCACCTTTCTATGACTCTTGCCCCATCTGTTTGAAAATAATCACTGTGTATTATAGGGAGCATTATTGGCAGAACTACAAATGCTGTGGGAAGAGAGAAAAGAATGTGTGATCTCTAAAATGAAGGGGGTAGGCTGCTTATAATTACATTCACAGAAGAACACACACATGTATGTTCTTCCATTTCAGAACATGTAAGGAAGTCTATTCAGATAATATTCATTAAATGCAAAGATCCTTACTTTCCTATGGATGAATTTACATCTCTAAGTTCTAACCTTGACTCTAATTAGACACTTAGAATGCAGAATGCTTTGTCTACTCTAAGTTATGCTTTAATAGTATTCTTTCAGCTTTTAGCAAAAGAATAAAAAGTTGCTACATGAAACAAACAGATGACATTCACTTTTTAATTTGCTCTGCAAAAAAATACGTGACAATTATTCTTTATAAAACTTAATGCTTTCCAAACAAAGCTCCTTGTGAGAAATTTCTTCTAGAGTTTAAAAGGTTTATTTTCTTCCTTAAAAAACTGATTTGACTCCTTTTTCCAATAATGAGAGTAATGCAACCAATTATGTTTCCATTTTTGCCTTGACTGCAAGGAAATTATAAAGGCAAACTTTTAGATCAGCATTTGAAGTAATATACTTACACCCTCCTGTTTTATTTATTAATTGATATTTCTATTTTACTAATCTTTTTGTTAATTGGCTTCTTTTAAACCAACTCAAAATTTCTTTTTAAGAAGAAAAATTAGGGCTAAATTTAATATACTAGTAGACATTATGTGGTTAGCTTTTAAGTAGGTTTGCAGCAGCCCTGTAGAAGGGAAGCCATTTGGGACTTTCTCACCTGCCATTCTAGCTGAAATCCTCAACCTGGAATTACACCTTGTTCACGGTCCCATAAAAGCTACTATTGAAGCACTGCCCCTGTTGAATTTCACTCTCGAACAGATCTAGTGTCAAGAGGCTTGAAAGAACTCTAGGAAGCTCCATACGCAGCCTCCAACTCTAACACAAATCACTCAAGGTGGACTTGCCCAACAAACCTGTACATGTGATGTTTTAAAAAATCTTGTTCCAATGTTCAGCCACCTTGCAAGTTTAGGGTTTGTTTTGCCTGAATTATTTTTTATTCTTCTCTTTTTTAAATTGGCATATAATAATTGTACATATATGGTGGGTACATAGTGATATTTCAATACATATAATATATAGTGATCATGTCAGGATAATTAGCGTGTCCATCATTTGAACACTAATCATTTTTTGTGTTGGGAACAGTCAATGTCCTCCTTCTAGCTATTTAAACTGTATATTGTTGTTAACAGTAGTCATCCTACAGTGGTATAAAACTCTAGAACTTATTCCTTCATCTAGCTGTAACTTTGCATCCTTTAACAAATCTCCCCCATCTCCCTTTTCCCCGGCCCTTCCCAGCCTCTAGTGTCCTCTGTTCTACTTGGTACTTCTATGAGATCAACTTTTTTTTAAGCTTCCACATATGAGTGAGAACATGAGTGTTTAACTTTCTGTTCCTGGCTGATTTCACTTGACATAATGTCGTCTAATTCCATTCATGTCAACAGGATTTCACTCTTTTTATGGCTGATTAGTGTATCATTGTGTGTATGTGTGCGTGTGTTTTCATTCAACTGTTGTTGGACACCTAGGTTGACTCCAAATCTTGGCTATTGTGAATAATGCTGTCGTAAACAGGGGGATGTAGATATCTCTTCGATACTCTGATTTCCCTTCCTTTAGATAAATGCCAGTAGTGGGATTTCTGGGTCATATGGTAGTTCTATTTGTAGTTATTTGCAGAACCTCCATACTGTTCTCCATTGTGCTTTGTGGCTATCCAAGTTTACATTCCCACCAACAGTGTGCAAGATTTGGTAGAAATCTTTGCCAGCCTTTTTTTTTTTTTTTTGACAGAGTCTTGCTCTGTTACTAGGCTGGAGTGCAGTGGCTCAATCTTGGCCCACTGTAACCTTTGTCTCCCAGGTTCAAGTAATTCTCCTATCTCAGCCTCCCGAGTAGCTGGGACTACAGGCGTACATCATGACACCCAGCTAATTTTTGTATTTTTAGTAGAAACAGGGTTTCACCATGTTGGCCAGGATGGTCTCGATCTCCTGACCTCATGATCTGCCTGCTTTGGTCTCCCAAAGTGCTGGGATTACAGGCGTGAGCCACTGTGCCTGGCCCTTATTTCTTTTTTTTGTCCTTTTGATAATTGCTATTCTAACTAGATTGCGATGATACCTCATTGTGGTTTTGATTTGCATTTCCCTGCTGATTGGTGAGGTTGAGCATTTAAAAAATATGTTTGTTACAAAAAATTAGCCGGGCGTGGTGGCAGACACCTGTAGTCCCAGCTGCTCGGGAGGCTAAGGCAGGAGAATGGCATGAACCCAGGAGGCAGAGCTTGCAGTGAGCTGAGATCACGCCACTGCACTCTAGCCTGGGTGACAGAGCGAGACTCCATCTCTCTCTCTCTCTCTTTCTCTCTCTCTCTTTCTCTCTCTCTCTTTCTCTCTCTCTCTCTCTCTATATATATATGTTGGCCATTTGTACATCTATGTATTCTTTCCAGAAATGTCTGTTTAGGTCATTTTACTCTTTCTAAATTGGCTTGTGTGTATTTTTGCTGTTGGGATGTTTGAGTTCCTTGTATATTCTGGATATTAATCCCCTGTCAGATGAATAGTTTGTAAATATTTTGTCCTATTCTTTAGGGTGGCTTTTCATTCTGTTGATCTTTTGCTTGGCAGAAGATTTTTGGTGTGCTGTGCAGAAGCTTGTTAGTTTAGCATACTCTCATTTGTTTATTATTGCATTTGTTACTTGTGCTTTTGAAGTCTCATTCATAAAATATTTTCCCAGACCAGTGTCCTGAAGTGTTTCTTCTATATTTTCTTCTAGTAGTTTTATAGTTTCATGTCTCACATTTAGGTCTTTGATCCACTTTGAGAAGATTTTTGTATAGAGGGAGAGGTGAGGGTCTAGTGTCATTCTTTAGTATATGGATGTCCAGTTTTCCCAGCAACATTTATTGAAGAGACTGTCCTTTCCCCAACAAATATTCTTGGTGCCTTTGTCAAAAATCAGTTAGCTATAGGCTGGGCATGGTGGCTTATGCCTGTAATTCTGACACTTTGGGAGGCCAAGGCTGGTGGATCGCTTGAGCCCAGAGTTCGAGACCAACCTGGGCAATATGGTGAAACCCCATCTCTTTAAAAACATCAGTTGACTGTAGATATGTAGATTGTATTCTGGGTTCTCTATTCTGTTCCATTGTCCTATATATCTGTTTTTATGCCAGCACCATGCTGTTTTGGTTACTATAGCTTTGTAGTATATTTTGAAGTGTGGTACTGTGATGTCTGTAGCTTTGTTCTTTTTCCTAAGGATTGCTTTGGATATTTGGTGTATTTTAAAATTCCCTACAACTTTTAAATTTTTATACTACATTTCAATAGAATTTGTTTATGTTTGGGCCACATCTATATGCAATTCTGACCCATATGCCCTGTCTAATAACTCTGGGAGCACTTTTAGGGCAGGATAACACTGTGCCTAACAGGGCGCCTGGTGCATAGTAGTTGATCACTAAATTGAATTGCCTTATGATGCTTCTCATCATTCTCTCTTTAAGGCAAAACAATGATGTCAAGTATTCTTGTTAATTTTGGTCTACATGTGGCTTTCAAAAGCCTCCAAATGCAGAGTTTATGTAGCACTGCATGAAACTCCAGGGATGTTTTTTTCAGAATGCTTGTTCAAACTCACAAAAGCCCTTTATGAGTTCCTCCTCAGGCTCATTATATCATCCTCTAAGCCATTAAATTAATCTATTTCAATTAGATAATGACTCCCACTTAGAATCTGTGTAAAATCCATCCCCACTTCACTGTGTATCTCCAGCAGCAGATTTCCAATGTCTTGACAGCAGCAGGGCTTTTGTCCTCCCTGTATCCCTGCAGCCACCAGGGGCCAAAGACCAATTTGCTGTAATGAATTTAATATGTTTGGTCTGAGCCATATAATTCCAGGCCAAGCAGAGAGGGCCCCTGTTAGGGTTACTTTCCATTAAGTGAATCAAAGAGGCATGTTAGCAACTGCAGGCTGAATGTGCAAACCCTCTTGATGCCAACTTCATTTTAAGTCCAGCCAGCTTCCAGTCATTTTATGGACTGCCTCAAGACCATTTTGGCAGTAGTTTATTGTGCCTCTGGCTCCTAGAAACTATACTAGACCACTCCCAAGCATGTATTTCAACTCTTGGAAGACGAGCTTGTTGATTTCTCATCTAAGAGTTGGCTTTTGTTAGTGACAAGAGATGGTTTTACAAGCAATCAATTTCTTAGATATTTTGGAAACCTGTTTCTGTGTGTGTGTGAGGCAAAGTATACCTGAAAATTGTGTTTTCAAAGGAAGGCAAATACAGAAAAGGGTAAGGATTGCCATACTTTAAGGATTTTAAGAGAGTATTCTTTTCTAGTTCTATGCCTCTAGAAATAGACTACTCAGACTTCCACTGCTCAGGACATTCATCTTAAGTGGACATTCCAAGGCCCTTGACAAGGTAGATGCTGAATATCTGTTAGATGCATGCAATCATTAAATTTTTTATTTTACCAACCTTAGCAGCAGATACCTGGCTAGGTGTTAGGGAAATCAAAGATGAATTTAAAAAGATACCTGTGTTTAAGGAGCTCACAGTTTGAATCTGGTATAGGAAACACAAACAAGAAGGATGTTATGAGGGCTTTCATAAAGATACAGGAACGTGCTTATTATCAAAGAAAACTTGGAACCATCTTCAATGACCATTTAAAAGCCATTTAAATTGAATCCATTTAAAGTGGAGACCAACTTTTCTAATTCCAAATAAATTAGACAAGGTTTGTTTGAGAATTTGTCTTGAAAAATAAAGCTAAAAATATAAAAATAATTTTTATTTAATTAAATTTAGATTATTATTTAATTTTGCCTATACTGTCATTCTTAGAACATACGAATAATCAGAATAACATTTTTGGTGGAAAGTAGCATTACGGCAGGAAGGTAATATATAACAGAGGGTTATTTTGCAAAAATATTTGGAGTTTAATTGGTTTTTCCAAAGACCAGTGTTAACTTTTGATATCCAAATCATTTTATTTCACATTCCTATATTTCCTTGTCTATTGATTTTTGTTGTCTTCAATTGCTAATGCATCTAAACCTCCTGGATTTTCATTTGTCAGTAATTTTCCATGTGATTCTAGCAGTTTTCTAAGAAAAAAACTTTTTTCACTTTTGTAAAATCCTACATTGTTTGCAAGATTTGCCATTTCACGTGCAGTTGAAAAGACTTTGGAACCAGAGGAAGGAGGATAGACTCCAGTGTGAAGTTGGGTGGCATGTTTTGGTGGGGATTTATATTGTTGATAAAGAGTTGATTAGTAAACATTTTCATGTTATGATGACGATTGGTACTTTTCAAATTCTTAGTTATGGGGATTTTGACAATGAATATTTAGATAATGATAATAATCTGCAATCCACCAAGAGCTCAGGTGGCACAAAAATGGAGATGCTAGAATTAAAAAAGAAATACATTTACTACTGGGTAAGAAGTAGTTGTATTCTCATGACTGATTCAAATGATAAATTCCTGTATGAATAATATGACTTATCCATTAACATGATCAATATTAGTTGCAAACTTGTGGAACCAAACTTGTTTGAGATCACAGGAATTACGGTTATTTCACTTACAACCAAATATGTCCTTGAGGTTTTCTAATTCTAAAGTTAGTGAGTACTCTTTCACCACATGATTGGCTCCCAAATGTATCCTGGGAGATGCTACTTTTATTACTTTATTGAATTACTTTCCCAGAATCTCAATCCTTACAGGATGCTAGAAAGATAGCTCAAAGTGTCTTTTCTTTAAAAAAAATTTTTTTAACATGCCAAACAAGCATTGCTTTAGTAAGACAATAAAGATGTCTCCTAGAGTGGTAGAATTCTACCGAATCAAGTAGCAAACCATTTGCTAGTTTGTTAAATGAAGTATCTTGTTAAATGGATTACCATGAAGTAGAATATTTTAGGCAGATTATGCACAATTTTTTATGATAGCTTATGCACAAATATTTATACATAATCATAAATATATACCTAAAATATTCAAGAGTTTAATCAGTTTTTTCCAGGACCAGTGTTCCCTTTTGATGTCCAGAATTTTAGGTAGATTAAGCACAAATATTTATGAGATTTTCATGATACCAAGGTATATTTTTCTTAATCTTCCGGAATATTTATTATGCATATGATGTATAAGATATACCCCTTAAGGTCTTGTGGGAAAATAGTTTGAAAAAATAGAGCCAGCCCAATACCCAAAGTAAGATTACTGAGGGCAGAAGAGTATCCAACTAACAGAAACCAAATATAATGGTCCCATGCCAGAGTGGGAAGACATTAGCTTTAGGGACTGCAGGTTCAGGACTGCCTTTTAGTTTCAAGTGACAAAAATCTAACACATGCTAGCTTTAACTCAATAATGGAAATTTATAGGCTCATAAAACTAAACTCAGGACAAAGGATAATACTGGCCTCAGGAATGACAATGCTGGTGTCCCTTGATGCTCTCAAGGCTCCCTTTCTCCATTTCGGTCTGGCATCTGCTTTTCATCTGTGCTGACTTCACTCTCTTACCTCTGCATCCTCTTTCTGCACATGATGGGCAACAGGAATCCCTCAAGTCAACCCAACAACTCTGCCACCAGAAGAGTAAAGAAGTTCTGTCCCATTAATCTCAGGTGGAAAAATTTCAGGGCAGATCTTAGTTAGGGTCAGTTGCAACTGACCATCACTGACCATCACTTGTCATCCTGTCTTCCACATTTGAGGACAGGAGGATACCCTACCTGGGCTAGCCCTGGTCTTCTGAACTCTCATGAGGCCAAAGGGATAGATTATGTTACCAGAGAAATGGAGAGAAGCTGGGCAGAAATAGACAACAGCCACTGAAAGAATAAAATCCTTACCTTCTATTACTTTTTGTCTCTCGTCTCTTAGTTGTATGGTTTTACATGTTGCATATGGATTCTCATATAGGCCAGTTAACCTTAGGCTAATCTGACTTGGACTTGAGTTACATTTTCATTAGTTTAGGACTAGACTGTGAAACAGAGTTTATGTGGGAAGTAATTTACAGATGGCCTGACTTTGGTTTTGTGAGCCTATTTATTGTATCTAAACCTGAGAAATAGCATGGGTTTTTTTCCTCCTTTAATTTAATTTTAGCTGTGATTCGATAGATTAGGTGTGTCAAGAAACACATTGAAAGTCTCAGTTGAAAATAAATTTGTTTCTAAAAATGTCCCATTTTCTCTCAAAATGCTATGAGAAAAATTCAATAAAACCTCTTTCATCTCCTTAAATGAAGAGACCAATAGTAATTTAAATGGATTTTAATAGTATTTATGGTTTTTAATGTTTATACTGTAAGTATATTTATTAATATACATATGGGTTACATTTCTTTATGGCCTTGAAACTAGTTTTAAAAGTCATTAAGTACACCAAAAATTATTTAGCTGGTAAAATTTTCCTTTGGCTTTGTTTAAAGAATCAGTCTACCCTCAGACGAATAAATTCTATATTGAGCATTCAATAGTCCTGAACTCTGAACTAGGAGCAGTAGCAGACAAAGCAAAAGGCTTTAACGAGTTTATGATGTAGTTAAGGAGATAGGTCAAAGGCTTGAAATAAGAGAGAAATATGCGTGGCCTTGTATGACACGTACGTAAGCCAGCAATATGATGAAAGGCGTTCAAGAGCATGATCAGCTGCACAGGCTTCAAGGCACTAGTTAGATTGGGAGAACATTGCAGTCAAATAATAATGACATTATTTTTCAGTCGTTCTCACATTACTGCTGACTTATGCCAGCTTAAATCCCCATTTGTGTTTGTAGCACACATATTTAAACTAAGGTGGTGTAAGGTAATGTGACAAACAAACCCTAAATTATATAATGGCTTAGACATAATAAAGCTCAATGTGGGTGTTCATGACTGTCAGTTAGTGACTCAGAAACTCAGGCTACTTCTGCCTTGTGGCTCTGCCATCTTCAAAACAGCTTCCAAAAGGATGCTTTGCTCATCGGAGCCAATCTGGAGGAAGGAGGGAACAGAAGAAAAGAGCATCCGTTGCAGGTTTTTATGAGCCAAGCCTGAAAGCGGCACACATTCCTTCCGTTCACATTCTGATGAATGGAAGTCAGGTCCATGACTTTGTCTAACTGGCTAAGAAATGTCACCTAGGTGTGGGCCAAGGATGAAGAGACAGGTTAGGTGAATAGTTAGCCATAACATCCGTGAATATCAAATTCAAGAAACAAAAAGGGGAGACAAAGTACTACCTGACATGTGTTTGTTGATGACTCACCCACCATCATTTACTAAACTTGTACTCTGAATCTTATTAATTTTGTAATCTGAATCTTATTAATTTCTCCAATGCCTGGCAGTGTTTTGTGGAATGGGTTCAAAGACGGATGAACATTTTTTGGATATTCTCAGCTTGTACACATGTATACGTGCATAGCTAGGGAAGCACAATAGTAAAGCCTCATCACACCCTCATGCAGAAGGCTGTGTGGTATAAGATTGTGTGTTTGTGTGTGTGTGAGTTAAGTGGATGGGTGCATGTGTATCTCCACAAATAATACCCATATATATGAAACCTTGATATTATGCGTGTTTCTCAAATTAAGTGGATATAAATTTTGATGTTCCCAGTGGAGACATAAATAATAACTTTTCAAAACTTGTTCTTTCATTTACACAAGATAATTTTCGCATTTTGGTTGAATGGAAAACCCTGTTTTGGAGATGCTGTTTATTATGGGTTAAATTGTGTTCCCCATGATGATATCTTAAAATCTTAACCCTTATACCTGTGAATGTGACCTTATTTGGATATAGAGTCTTTGTAGATATAATTGGGTTAATATGAGGTCATACTGGATTATGGCAAACACTAACCCAATGACTAGTGTCTTTAGACACTAGACTGAGAGGATGTCTGGACTCAGGGAAACACAGAGCACTCACTTTGTGAGTCCTCCTCACAAAGCAGAGGACATGAGGAGAAGATGAAAGCAGTCATTGGAGTGATGTGTCCCCTAGCCGAAGAACATCAAGGGTTACCAGCAACCACTAGAACCTAGAGGAGAGCATGGAACAGATTCTCCCTCAGAACTTCCATAAGAGACCAACCCTGCCAACACTGAATTTCAGACTTCTAGCTTCCAGAATTGTGAGAGAATACATTTCGGCTGTTGCAAGCCATTTACTTTGTGGTAATTTGCTATGGCAGCCCAGGAAACTAATATATATGTTATACATTTATTTATATTATGGTTGTTTTTCTCTTATAAATGTTTAACTTACACATTTTCATGGATATAAAGAAAGGTATGAACACCATAAGCACTGTGACTATTCCCAATGCCAAAAAATAAGGCTAATAGTTGCCTTTATAAAATCACTCTGGGTGGCTGGCAAGATGGTGGAATAGGAACAGCTCCGGTCTGCAGCTGTCAGCAAGATCAATGCAGAAGATGGGTGATTTCTGCGTTTCCAACTGAGGTACCCGGCTCATCTCATTGGGACTGATTAGTCAGTGGGTGCAGCCCACGGAGGGGAAGCTGAAGCAGGGTGGGGTGTTGCCTCATCTGGGAAGCGCAAGGGGTGGTGGATTTCTCTTTCCTAGCCAAGGGAAGGCATGAGGGAGTGTGCCATGAGGAACGGTGCATTCTGGTCCAGATACGACTTTTCACATGGTCTTCACAACCCACAGACCAGGAGATTCCTTAAGGTGTCTACACCACCAGGGCCCTGGTTTCAAGCACCAAACTGGATGGCCATTTGTGCAGACACTGAGCTAGCTGCAGGAGTTGTTTTTCATACCCTAGTGGCACCTGGAACACCAGCAAGAGAGAACTGTTCACTCCCCTGGAAAGGGGGCTGAAGTCAGGGAGCCAAGTGGCCTAGCTCAGCAGATTCCACCCCCAAGGAGCCCAACAAGCTAAGATCCACTGGCTTGAAATTATTGCTGCCAGCACAGCAGCCTGAAGTCGACCTGGGATGCTTGAGGTTGGTGGGGAGAGGGGCATCTGCCATTACTGAGGCTTGAGTAGGTGGTTTTCCCCTCACAGTGTAAACAAAGCCGCCTGGAAGTTCAAACGGGGTGGAGCCCACTGCAACTGGGCAAAGCCACTGTAGCCAGACTGCCTCTCTAGATTCTTCCTTTCTGGGCAGGACATCTCTGAAAAAAAGGCCACAGCCCCAGTCAGGGGCTTATAGATAAAATTCTCATCTCCCTGGGAAAGAGCACCTGGGGGAAGGGGCAGCTGTGGGCACAGCTTCAGCAGACTTAAACGTTCCTGCTGCTGGCTCTGCAGAGAGCAGGGGATCTCCCAGCACAGTGCCCGAGCTGTGCTAAGGGACAGATTGCCTCCTCAAGTGGTTTCCTGACCTCAGTACCTCCTGACTGGGAGACACCTCCCAGCAGGGGTCAACAGACACCTCATACAGGAGAGCTCTGGCTGATATCTGGCAGGTGCCCCACTGTGATGAAGCTTCCAGAGGAAGGAATAGGCAGCAATCTTTGCTGTCTGCAGCCTCCACTGGTGATACCCAGGCAAACAGGGCCAGAAGTGGACCTCCAGCAAACTACAGCAGACCTGCAGCAGAGGGGACTGACTGTTAGAAGGAAACCTAACAAACAGAATGAAATAGCATCAACATCAACAGAAAGGACATCCATGCAGAAACCCATCCAAAGGTCACCAGCATCAAAGACCAAAGGTAGATAAATCCAAGAAGATGAGGAAAAACCAGCACAAAAAAGTTGAAAAAAATCCAAAAACTGGAATACCTCTTCTCCTCCAAAGGATCCCAGCTCTTCACCAGCAAGCAAATATAACTGGACAGAGAATGAGTTTGGTGAATTGACAGAAGTAGGCTTCAGAAGGTGGGTAATAACAAACTCCTGTATGCTAAAGGAGCATGTTCTAACCCAATACAATGAAGCTAAGAACCTTGAAAAAAGGGTTGAGGAATTGAAAACTAGAATAACCAGTTTAGATAAGAACATAAATGACCTGATGGAGCTGAAAAACACAGCATGAGAACTTCGTGAAGCATACACAATTATCAATAGCTGAATCGATCAATCGGAAGAAAGAATATCAGAGATTGAAGATCAACTTAATGAAATAAAGCGTGAAGACAAGATTAGAGAAGAAAGAATGAAAAGGAATGAACAAAGCCTCCAAGAAATATGAGACTATGTGAAAAGACCAAACCTACGTTTGATTGGTGTACCTGAAAGTGACGGGCAGAATGGAACCAATTTGGAAAACACTCTTTAGGATATTTTCAAAGAGAACATCCCTAGCCTATCAAGACAGGCCAACATTCAAATTCAGGAAATACAGAGAACACTACAAAGATACTCCTTGAGAAGAACAACCCCAAGACACATAATCATCAGATTTACCAAGGTTGAAATGAAGGAAAAAATGTTAAGGGCAGCCAGAGAGAAAGGTTGGGTTACCCACAAAGGGACGCCCATCAGACTACCAGTGGATCTCTCTGCAGAAACCCTACAAGCCAGAAGACAGCAGGGGCCAATATTCAACATTCTTAAAGAGGAGAATTTTCAACCCAGAATTTCACATCCAACCAAACTAAGCTTCATAAGTGAAGGAGAAATAAAATCCTTTACAGACAAGTAAATGCTGAGATATTTTTGTCACCACAAGCCTGCCTTACAAGAACTCCTGAAGGAAATGCGAAATATGGAAAGGAACATACCAAATTGTAAAGATCATCGACACTATGAAGAAACTGCATCAACTAACAGGCAAAATAACCAGCTAGCATCATAATGACAGGATCAAATTCACACATAACAATATTAACCTTAAATGTAAATGGACTAAATGCCCCAATTAAAAGACACAGACTGGAAAATTGGATAAAGTGTCAAGACCCTCCAGTGTGCTGTATTCAGGAGACCCATCTCACATGCAAAGACATACATCGGCTCAAAATAAAGGGATGGAGGAATATTTACCAAGCAAATGGAGAGAAAAAAAAAAAAAAAGGCAGGAGTTGCAATCTTAGTCTCTGATAAAATAGACTTTAAAACAACAAAGATCAAAAAAGACAAAGAAGGGCATTACATAATGGTAAAGGGATCAATGCAAGAAGAAGAGCTATCCTAAATATATATGCACCCAATACAGGAGCACCCAGATTCATAAAGCAAGTTCTTAGAGATCTACAAAGAGACTTAGATGCCCACACAATAATAGTGGGAGACTTTAACACCCCACTGTCAATATCAGATCAATAAGACAGAAAATTAACAAGGATATTTAGGACTTGAACTCAGCTCTGGACCAAGTGGACCTAATAGACATCTACAGAACTTGCCACCCCAAATCAACAGAGTATACATTCTTCTCAGCACCACATCACACTTATTCTAAAATTGACCACATAATTGGAAGTAAAACACTCCTCAGCAATGCTAAAGAACAGAAATCATAACAATCTCTCAGATCGCAATGCAATCAAATTAGAACTCAGGATTAAGAAACTTGCTCAAAACCGCACAACTACATGGAAGCTGAACAACCTGCTCCTGAATGACTACTGGGTAAATAACAAAATTAAGGCAGAAATATGTAAGTTCTTTGAAACCAATGAGAACAAAGTTACTATGTACCAGAATTTCTGGGACACAGCTAAAACTTATAGCACTAAATGCCCACAGGAGAAAGCAAGAAAGATCTAAAATCAACACCCTAATATCACAATGAAAAGAACTAGAGAAGCAAGAGCAAACAAATTCAAAAGCTAGCAAAGGACAAGAAATAACTAAAATCAGAGTAGAACTGAAGGAGATGGAGACACGAAAACTCCTTCAAAAAATCAATGAATCCAGGAACTGTTTTTTGAAAAGATTAACAAAATAGACTGCTAGGCAGACTACTAAGAAAAGAGAGAAGAGACAAATAGACACAATAAAAATGATAAAGGGGATATCACCACTGATCCCACAAAAATACAAACTGCCATCAGAGAATATTATAAATACCTCTATGCAAATAAACTAGAAAATATAGAAGAAATGGATAAATTTCTGGACACATAAACCCTCCCAAGACTAAACCAGGAAGAAGTCAAATCCCTGAATAGATCAATAACAAGTTTTGAAATTGAGGCAGTAATTAATAGCCTACCAACAAAAAAAGCCCAGGACCAGATGGATTCACAGCCAAATTCTACCAAAGGTACAAAGAGGAGCTGGTACTATTCCTTCTGAAACTATTCCAAACAATAGAAAAAAGAGGGAATCCTTCCTAACTCACTTTATAAGGCCAGCATCATCCTGATACCAAAACCTGGCATAGACACAACAAAAAAAGAAAATTTCAGGCCAATATCCCTGATGAACATCATGTGAAAATCCTCAATAAAATACAGGCAAACTGAATTCAGCAGCACATCAAAAGGCTTATCCACCATGATCAAGTTGGCTTTATCCCTTGGATGGAAGGCTGGTTCAACATATGCAAATCAATAAACATAATCCATAACATAAATAGAACCAATGACAAAAACCACATGATTATGTCAATAGATGCAGAAAAGGTCTTCGATAAAATTCAACACCCTTTATGCTAAAAACTCTCAGTAAACTAGGTATCGATGGAACGTATCTCAAAATAATAAGAGCTATTTATGACAAACACACAACCAATATCATACTGAACAGGCAAAGGCTGGAAGCATTCCCTTTGAAAATCAACACAAGACAAGGATGCCCTCTCTCAGCACTCCTATTCAACATAGTATTGGAAGTTCTGGCCAGGGCAATCAGGCAAGAGAAAGAAATAAAGGATATTCAAATAGGAAGAGAGGAAGTCAAATTGTCTCTATTTTCAGATGACATGATTGTATATTTAGAAAATCCCATTGTCTCACCCCAAAATCTCCTTAAGCTGATAAACAACTTCAGCAAAGTCTCAGAATATAAAATTCATGTGCAAAAATCACAAGCATTCCTATACACCAATAATAGACAAATAGCCAAATCATGAGTGAACTCCCATTCACAATTGTGACAAAGAGAATAAAATACCTAGGAATACAACTTATAAGGGATGTGAAGGACCTCTTCAAGGAGAGCTACAAACCACTGCTCAAAGAAATCAGAGAGGACAAAAACAAATAGAAAAATATTCCATGCTCATAGATAGGAAGAATCAATATTGTGAAAATGGCCATACTCTCCAAAGTAATTTATAGATTAAGTGCTATCCCCATCAAGCTACCTTTGACTTTCTTTATAGAAATAGAAAAAACTACTTTAAATTTCATATGGAACCAAAAAAGAGCCTGTATAGCCAAGACAATCCTAAGCAAAAAGAACAAAGCTGGAAACATCATGCTACCTGATTTCAAACTATATTATAAGGCTACAGTAACCCAAACAGCATGGTTCTGGTACCAAAACAGATATATAGACCAATGGAACAGAACAGAGGCCTCAGGAATAATGCCACACAGCATGGTGCTGGTATTAAAACAGTTATATAGACCAATGGAACAGAACAGAGGCCTCAGAAATAACACAACACATTTACAACCATCTGATCTTTGACAAACCTGACACAAACAAGCAATGGGGAAAGGATTATCTATTTAATAAATGGCGTTGGGCAAACTGGCTAGTCATAGGCAGAAAACAGAAACAGGACCCCTTCCTTCCTTACACGTTATATAAAAATTAACTCAAGATGGATTAAAGACTTAAACATGACACCTAAAACCATAAAAATCCTAGAAGCAAACCTAGGCAATACCATTCAGGACATAGGCATGGGCAAAGACTTCATGACTAAAACACCAAAAGCAACAACAACAAAAGCCAAAGTTGACTAATGGGATCTGATTAAATGAAAGAGCTTCTGCACAGCAAAAGAAACTAATATCAGAGTGAAGAGGCAACCTACAGAATGGGAGAAAATTTTTGCAATCTACCCATCTGACAAAGGGCTATTATCCACAATCTACAAGGAACTTAAACAAATTTACAAGAAAAAAAACAACCCCATCAAAAAGTGGGCAAAGGCTGTGAACAGACACTTCTCAAAAGAAGACATTTCTGCAACCAACAGACAAAAAAAGTTCATCATCACTGGTCATTAGAAAAATGCAAATCAAAAGCACAATGAGATACCATCTCATGTCATGCCGGTTAGAATGATAATTATTAAAAAGTCAGGAAACAACAGATGCTGGATAGGATGTGGAGAAATAGGAATGCTTTTACAGTGTTGGTGGGACTGTAAACTAGTTCAACCATTGTGGAAGACAGTGTGATGACTCCTCAAGGATCTAGAACCAGAAATACCATTTTACCCAGCAATCTCATTACTGGGTACATACCCAAAGGATTAAAAATCATTCTACTATAAAGACACATGCACACATATGTTTACTGCAGCACTATTCACAATAGCAAAGACTTGGAACCAACCCAAATGCCCATCAATGATAGACTGGATAAAGAGAATGTGGCACATATACACCATGGAATACTATGCATCCATAAAAAGGATGAGTTCATGTCCTTTTCAGGGACATGGATGAAGCTGGAAACCATCATTCTCAGCAAACTAACACAGGCACAGGAAACCAAACACCACATGTTCTCACTCATAAGTGGGAGTTGAACAGTGAGAACACATGGACACAGGGAAGGGAACATCACACACTGGGACCTGTCAGGGGGTGAGGAGCTAGGGGAGGGATAACATTAGGAGAATTACCTAATATAGATGACGGGTTGGTGGGTGCAGCAAACCACCATGGCACTTGTATGCCTATGTAACAAACCCGCACGTTCTGCACATGTATCCCAGAACTTAAAGTATAATAAAAAAAAGAGAAAGTTCAAACAAAAAATATTTTAAAAAATCACTTTGGTCTTAAAAACAATTGACTCTGAGAATACTTTCCACAACCTAGCCAGAGTACAAGCAAAGGAGCATCTGTATCATTCAAGTCATTCATATCCATTTATCTTATGAGAGATGTATGTAATTGCATTACATATATAGAAGGAACAGAAAACTATATAGAAAATCAATTCCTCTTTTTCCAATTTATGGAATGTCTTGGATGGCGGGAATTTCATTTTTCTTACAAATGAGCATTCAAGACCCCCAAACTAGAAATTCCTGTAGACCTGTTTGCAAAAAATCAGTCAAGACTCAGTGCCTCTGAGCTTCACTCAAGGTAAGCTGGAGGTTGACCTGCCAGCCAGGGGTCCCCAAGTGTTTCAGGTTGTCCTGTCTCCATGAGACCAGTGAATCTGATCCTGATGTCAACAGTGACAGGGCTATGTCTCAGGCTGGGCCACACTGAGGAGTTGTCCTCACTTTCCAATCACCTAGCCCTGTCCATTGTAGTGGATCAGTCACACCACATTTGAGAGTAGGAGGTAGACATTCGTGATGGTTTTGTAAGCAGACGTGCCTTTTCTTCCATCTTCTTAGAATACATTTGGCACTTCCAGAATAGTTACTATTCAAGGAGCTTCCTACGTTTATTGAGGAACTGGTACAGGCAGCTGAAGCTTGTAGTAGCATTTTAGATTTTATATTTGGTTACGATTACATTAATGGAAGAACATACTTTTGTATGTTCTTCAATTTCAGAACATGTAAGAAAGTTTACTCAGATACCACTCAGTTTGACATGATTATTGACGGAAAGGCTAGGATCAAAATATTCATATTAATGATGCCAGGCACAGCATCAGTTTTTCAGGTCACAGCACTTGGTGAAGTAGCATAAACTGCAATTAATTGAAAAGGTTGAATTTCTGATTCCCTGGATACGTTGACATGCAAATCTTATAGTTTACCTGAGAGTAAGAATGAATGAATTGAGATTGCATCATTTCTCAAGAAGATTGGGTGAAGGATGGGCAAGATTCTTCGTACTGAGCCATAAAATATTAAGAAAGCAGTAATTGCAAAGAGTTCTCTTATCCATTCTTTTAAAGCACAGGGAACACATGAAAACAATTTCCTGTACTTTGTCTTTTGATTTAATGCTTGCTATAGACATGTGTTACATTTTAATGGGGGTGTGGTTAGAGGAGAAATGGTACGCAATCTATATAGTCAACAAAAGTGTGGTGGGTAAGTTTCTCACAGAGGTGGAAACAATTATATTATTGACAAAATAAATTTGATTCGGGATACTTGACAACATTCTATTATCTATTTCCATGTTGTTTATAATGCTGCAACCCCTTTGCTTCTCAGAAAGGTCCGCTATAATTATTTCTTCTGCTGGTTTGTTCTGTTGGTTTAAGTAAACACCTTTTACAAGGGGGTGCTTGGGATTGGGTCATGTATAATGTTTGTGGCAGAAGAAAAGACATTGACAATACACAACAACAACAAACTAATGGGGTTGGAAGTTTATAAATAGAAATCCTAGTTGAACTAAAAATGGAAAATCCAAGTAATGAGTCTTAATTTTAAAAGTGACAATCTTAGACTGTGTGTTTCTCACGGTTCTGAAGACTCCTTTTGCATTTTACTTTCCTGAAATGTTTAACTCATAAAATAGCAAAGGAATAAAATAAAATATAGGCTCAAGGTTTAAAACACTCTCCTAAAGGTGGGACAAATTTTCTTCTGGAGTGTTGACTTTTCACTTGGACCTAGCAATATGTAGGAAAATGCCCCAGAGGTTGGAAATATTCTTTTATTATGAATCAATATCTTAATTGTTTCTAAAATCCTCTTAACTGGCCCGTCACTTCTGCTAATAAAAAATACCACAAAAATGATATAGTCTAGATGAATTATGCCAAAATATGACTCTAAGAGAGTTTACATCTCAGAACAGTTTGACATGATTATTGACGGAAAGGCTAGGATCCAAATATTCACATTAATGATGCCAGGCACAGCATCAGTTTTTCAGGTCACAGCACTTGGTGAAGTAGCATAAACTGCAATTAATTTCAAAGGTTGAATTTCTGATTCCCTGCATAAGTTGACATAGCTTTATCATCTCATGCTGGTAGAAAGTAACTTTTACCATTTATTTCTATCAGAAGACAGAACTGGGAAGGAAATATAATAAATGAATTAGATAAAAGACAAACAGAAAGAAAGGAAGAAAGAAAAGCCAGAATCCCCAGCTAGGAATTTAAAAAATAATTTCTTAGAATTCAAAGCAAATAGTTCAGTCAGCTAATAGAGAACAGTAAAAAATAGGTGCTACTGCTTCTGCAAGGCATTTAGTGTCTTCATCTTTTCAGAGTACTGATTGGGGCACTCAAATAAACCTGAATTTTTCCAATTATATAGGCCACAGAAAAACTTTACCTTTACTCAGGAACACGTAAGTCACAGAAGGAGGAAACACATAAACCTGTCAAATGTATTTTTATATCCAAAATTAAGAAATGCAGATCAAAATACCCAGTTAGAAAGGTTTGCTTTTTATGCTAAAATTGAACATTTATAAGAGGTTGGGTGACATGGATACTTTTATATGTGGTTGTCTGGAAGATGTTACCAAATAATTTGACAATATGTGTAAAAGAGCTTAAAAATGCTCATACACTGTTGCCAAGTAATTCTATTTTTAGAAAGTAGTCAGAGATGTGTTCAAAGATACATGAACAAAGATGTTCATTATGGTTATTTACATTAGGGAAAAAAAATAGAAATAAAAGCCCTACCTGTCAGATAAGAGGAGAAAGCCAGCTAGGCGCAGTGGCTCATGCCTGTGGTCCCAGCACTCTGGGACGCCAAGGTGGGCAGATTACCTAATGTCAGGAGTTCGAGACCAGCCTGGACAACATAGTGAGACCCCATCTCTACTGAAAATATAAAAATTAGCCGGGAGTGGTGGCATGCACCTGTCATCCCAGCGACTTGGGAAGCTGAAGCAGGAGAATTACTTGAACCTGGGAGACAGAGTTGCGGGAGCCGAGATTGTGCCACCTCACTCCAGCCTGGGCAACAGAGTGAGACTATCTCAAGAAAAAGAAAAACAAAGAGGAGAAAGCCTAAATAAATAGTCATATGTCTGTAATAGACTATTCAGCAGCCATTAAACAAGTGAGACTGCAGAGCCCTAGGGTTCATGAGTAAAACTTGAATTTGGCTCAGAATGTGCCAGATCCCATCATCTCAAACATCCCAAAAGAGGGAACAAGGTTGAGCCTGTGAGTGAGACCTCAAAGAACTGAAACCTGGAGCTCAACTCGGGGCCACCACAGCTGCCTATGGGGGGTCTAAGCTATCAAGCACATGACAGCAGCAGTGACTTGTCATAGTCCACCGGGCTGTGAGAAGAGGGGACAGTGTTCAACATGTGAAGATGAGTAAGAAGACCCTCACCAGATGCCAGAACCTTCATCTTGAACTTCCTAGCCTCGAGAACTGAGAAATTTCTGTTCTTTATAAATTACTAAACCTCAGGCACTCATATAGCAGCACAAAAACAGACTAAAACACACATACTACACATATTTTGAAGAAATTTATAGAGGTAAAAGTTTGTGTTGTCAACTTAAATGTGTACTGTTTATATAGTCTTATACAGTCTGATTTTTAAATGTCAGTACCTGTGTTCTGTTGTATTTACTAATCATAACTTATTTTATAAATCTCTCAGTTAGATTTAGTTTTGCCTAGGATTTTTGTAATTATAAGTAACACTAAAAATGAAAGCACTTAAAAGTGCTCGCAGGTCTCAGGCTAGAGAGTGAAGATGAAGGCTTTTAATTGCCAAGCCATTGGAACGGGGCCTACTGGTGCAGGCATGGAAATGCGTCTTATATTGACGTGAGATATTCACTAATAAACCCAAAAGGCAGGAACATTTTGTTATGTTTACATTTAAAAATTCACCAGAGGCTACAACAGTGGTTACAATGGTTACAAATGATAAATTGCATTGGTTTTCCACAATGAGAACAAAACTTTTAAATAGAATGTGTGCAGGCATGCCTTGTTCTATGCCCAGCAGAGTGACCATTCCACATGGGCTGATTTGGTGTCTCACCATTCTTTCTGCGTTCAGCCTGAGGCCAGGCATGCTCCTGCAGAAGTCATACAAACTACGGAAGGACCATGACCCTCTTCATCACCTATCTCAGCCATGCCTCTTGGAACCTCACTGCTCCAAACTGTGAAAGAACAGTAACAGTAGTTTCCATCATCATTGTTATCTCACAAGAATAAACAACATGATAGCATGCCATATATATGCCCATCTACTTAGTGAATTTCATAAGTAATCTTTACCCGTGAAGGTAGGTGAGCTGGGAGGAGGAAGGACAGGAGGAGGTAGTGGCATTGTCTCCCTCAGTGCGTCCCTGCCTCAGCCTGAACTGTGAGGTAGCTGTGTCCTCGGGGTCTCCCTTCCGCTGCTCCTCAGAGGGTGAGTGCTTCACCCAGAGGAAGGAGACATGCACAGCATCCTTTAATGTAGCCCCTGAATGCAAGCACCATCTTCATTTGGTGCTCAAAGCGACAGAGCTGTTCTAAGCTGGAGATTTTCAAGCTCAGTATTGATAATACAGGTATTGTTTTGCTTTATGTGCAGACTTTGAAACCAAAATCCCTTGTCACCCTTCTCAGAAGCAATTCCTTTGTTACCCTCATTGTATGGAGGAGAAAGCTGGCACCCCAGAGACTGCCAATCCTGAGGCAGCAGGATCACACCCACTGACTTCCAGGTCAATATCGCTGCAAAATGGCGACATGCACGAAGACCCTTCATTTTTACCTGTGGGTGTCCCAGAAAGTCGTGAAACAGAAAATTTCACTGATGTCAAAAGGTCTTCTTCCCGTGGAAGGCTCTAATGAGTAAAGGTGCCCATGAAAACAAAAATTTAATATGAGAGAAACAAAATGTCTGGTAAATCCATGTATGATAAAGGATCATTTATTCTGAATAGGTTTTTACTTCATCACCCTTCATCTCACTTGGGGATTTCTTAAGTGTTACCGGGGGAGGAGAGTGAGAGCTGTCCTGTGGCTTGGCTGAGGGATGACTCTCTGGGAGCCTGCCTGGCCACCAGGGCAGCTGGGCCCCAAGAGGACTTAGTTTTCCCTGAGTTTGAGGATTTGAATTATTTTTCATCTATTTCATTGCAAAAGGGTTAATATCCTTGTGGTTCCTGGCTCATGGCAAAAATTCCTCCATGACTGGCAGTTTTATAGATGCTGATGAATTTGGTCCGGGATAACATCTTACTAGTTTACCAGGTAAATGCTGGCTTTCCTTGTGTAAATGGAAAATTTAGTGTGAAACTGATTTAATTGCAGGTGAAAATTGACTGCGTGTATCACAGAGGCGGTTTGTCACCACTGAAAAAACCATGTCCTGCTTAGGAAAGAAAGCACCAAAAACCAAAACCGCCTTTCCCTTTCATAAGCAAGTTTCTGCCAAAAGGAAAAGCAGTTTTATTCTTTGTGAACCCACAAAAATGTGATATTTGCCAGTGAGGAAATCACATTTGTATAACTGTATTAAAGATGTTTTGCTTATCCAGGCGAATGGAGAGAATTTTACCTGAAACTACTTTGGGGGCAGGAGCAAGAGATAATGCTTTTATATGTTTTTAAAAATAGTCTGCCTTGTCTTGGAAATAGAAATTGCTCTAAAAAGTAGACTTGGAAGCACTTTCTAGTCTCTCTGCAGCTGTTAGTCCATCACTGGCTCAGGTTTAAGTAGAACTTCCATAAACCACACTTCAAACTTTTTTTTAGTGAAACATTTTTGATGGATTTAAGCTGTGGCTTAAATCAGTGGCATGAAAGTATGCACATGACAAGATCCCTTTTCCAAAGAACACAGAGCATCGGATACTTCCTGGGGGAGGTGGGTATGCTCTCCAAGTTGAGTTGCCTGCAGGAAGCAGACCACACTGGGCTTCCCAAACTTGTTCCTCTTGCTAATTGTTCCTGCTGGGCCCTCCAGGGCAGTAAACACTGATCTCCAGGGTCCAGATGAGAATGCATGACTTCTGGGGGTCCACCCTTCTGGAACTGATAACCACCCATGGCTCTGCAATGCTGGCCTGTATGCCACAGGGTGTGGCAAATCCACAGCCACAGGCCAGAGGCTCTGTGAGGAAGGGAATTGCCTACTCTTGATCAGCTTTAGGAAGGGGCAGGCCTGCCCCGAGCATGTCTCCTCCTTACAGTGTTTTCAAAGCAGTCAGAGGCTGTGGTCTTCTTGCCAACAGGTGCCTTCTCAGATCTGCCTCCTGGAATGGTTATTTACCTGTCCCTGCTTTTAAATAATTCACATCTCAATCTATCTATTCTCAGTCCAGAGCTCCTTCACCTAGAGAGTTCTGGACTGAGAATAGATTGAGATGCCTCTTAAAAAATGGTGCATGCTCTTGTTATATTCCTGCTACCCCTTCTGTTTAAAGGAGCCCTGGAGAGTGAAGAGTAGAAGAATGCTAATCACAACCAGGTTAATCACTCAGTTTAAACTGGGTGAATAAAGAATGAATTTATGATACACTAATATTTGGATATTAATGATGGTGGTATCAGTTAGTCTTCATGAGGAACAAAAAATGCACTTAAATATCAATATAACAGGATAATGAGCATTTGATATTAGCATAAAGTGCTGAAGAGAGGCTGTGACAGCTCCAACTGAAGGTAGCTTCTTAAATTTAGAGCACTGATAGCCTAATAGAGCTCATTTGAAATGCTACAGTTCTGCTTTAAGGAAGATGATGTGGACAACATATCGTCATCCCTGCCAGCCTTGGTGTTAAAAAGAGGAGAGCCTAAGAGGCAGAAAGATGCTGGAAAGCAGTTAGCTTCACCCCCTCCCTCAGTACAGAGCCTGCTGGAGTACTTGAGTTGACCAGGAGGACTTCCATCGACCACACAAGTGAGCCTGTTCCATTGCCAGACAGACCCGACTGCCTGAACACTGCTTTTTATATAAAATTCAAATCCACTTTGTGCTAACTTTCACCAAGGTCAACCTCTGGAGTCCCACAGCTCCCATCTCATTCCCCTCCCTTGTGTGACCTGCAACAGTCCCCAGTTTGTAGTGATGGGTGTTCCGGCTCAGCCACCGACATCCCATGGCAGGTGATGTAAACCATGCAAGCTAGTCAATTTTGAAAACATAAATTACAAGCCTAAAAGTGACTAAATACCAGCAACTCGGGTCTCTACTGCCTGTGTCAGCTACAAGGATATTTATTATAACCCAAATGGCCTCCAGATTTTACCAGCCTACATAAATGAATATTGTCACCTCCACATGAATACTGGAATCAAGCTGCTCCAGTCCTCGCCTGCTTGTACCTGAGTTTCAATCCCATGAATCCTCCTGTACCCTGTTCCATTGCCGAGGTGAGTGAATCCGGAATGCCTAACTGCCTCTGTGAATCAGTTTGGGATTTTCTGTTGCTATGGTCTCAGCCACTTCCCTCAGGCCTCCCTGCACCCACCTCCCTGCTGCTCTGGGCCAAGTTGCTCTGCACGCTCCCACCTCTATCCCAGCCATTTCTGCTGTTTGTCCTCGAAGTGCTGTGCTAGCTCAACTGTTCCTTGCATAATGAGATGTGAAACTTGTTAGTGAGGAAGCCTGCTTCATTTTTGGGGTAATTAACATTAGAAAAACCTTTCTTATATTTATCTGAAATGCATATTCTTATATTTTCTACAAATATGTGTTCCCCTGTCTTTTGGAGCAGTTTAGACAAAGTTTCTTTGTAGGGTACAGTGTAGCCTACGTGTGTAATTTCTCACTCTCTTGCTCTCACCCTCATCTCCTTCTTTCTTAAGATTCCTAGATGGCAGAATGTGTATCTTGATGACTGGCCTGTAATTTTTGCATAGGAGAATGCCACATTTAAACAGAAGCTTCAGCTAGGCATAGTGGCTTATGTCTATAATCCCAGCATATTGGGAGGCCAAGGTGGGAGGATCAATTGACACCAGAAGTTTGAGACCCGTCTGGGCAACATAGTACCTAGTTTTCACGCACACACAAAAAACATTAGCTGGGGATGACGACATGCACCTGAGTTCCAGCTACTTGAGAGGCTGAGGGGAGAGGCTTGCTTGATTCTGCAAGGTAGAAGCTGTAGTGAGCAGAAATCATACTACTCCACTCCAGCCTGGGTGACAGAGTGAGATCCTGTCTCAAGTAATGATAATCATAATAATAATAATAAGAAGAAGAAAAGTAAAAAACAGAAAAAAAACCCAGAAGCTTTATATATGCTCTAGATGATTATAAAAATTGTACAGCCAGGACCTGGACTGCAGATGACTACCTTCCTAGTGGGATATAGACAGTCCCACAAATTTCTTCTCCTCTTTAAAAATACCTCCTTTATTCATGTGCCTGTCTATCTGCAATTCCAAGGATTCCATCACTACATCCACGTTCAGATGGTGTCCTGGGGACTTTCAGATGAACATCGTTTCCGTGGCACAAACACACTGACACAAATCAACACATTGCTCTAACTGGATTCTAGGAGAAGCTACCTCTACTACTTAAACCTAAGTTTGATAGGAAGAAGTTTCAGTGAACAGGATCCTGGTCGAAGAACAGATCCTCTTAAGGTGCCTTAGGAGGTGTCTGTTGCAAGTTGGGGTGGTGGGTTCCAAAGAAACTGCCAGGCATGTTTAGACTTGCAGCCTTACATTAGTCCCGTTTCTAGCTTCCATGAATTTGATGCTTTAACCTGCCCTACATGCATACGCTAGGCACATCCTGTTCTGGATAACCTCATAATGCCCTTGAGTCACCCTGCCTTTCTGCCTCCCTTGTTACCTCCCCGCACCCGTTGGTAGGAGTCCTTCTCCTCCTGTCTCTGAGATCTTTTCTTAAGTATTACCTTAGCATGCCTACTAGACTCTCTTTGGAGGAGGACACGGTGTCTCTATCAAATCTTCCCATTGCCCCTATTGTACTTCCTCCTTTTGGTCCCCCCTAAGGCCCCTCCCTGGCCCTTCTCAATCCCAACCCCCATGTAGTCAGTCGCATTTATTCTCCTAGTAATTGCCCTCATCACTAGCCTTTCCTCCTCACAGAGTGGTCTTCATCAAAATCTAAAGTAGACTGTATTTTATTTTATTTTATTTATTTATTTATTTTTAAGGTGGAGTCTTATTCTGTAGCCCAGACTGGAGTGCAGTGATGTGATCTTGGCTCACCACAACCTCTGCCTCCCAGGTTCAAGAGATTCCCTTGCCTCAGCCTCCTGAGTAGCTGGGATTACAGGGACTCGCCACCATGCCCTGCTAATTTTTTTGTATTTTCAGTAGAGATGGGGTTTCACCATGTCAGTCAGGCTGGTCTCAAACTCCTGACCTCAAATAGTCTGCCCACCTCTGCCTCTCAAAGTGCTGGGTTACAGGCATGAGCCACAACACCCGGCCAGTACTGTATTTTAATAGGTTTCATTATTATTTAGGGATGGCATGACCAATGGTCTTAGGCAATTCCAGCTGCTGTAATAAAAATAGCATAGACTGGGTAGCTTAACATTTATTTCTCACAGTCCTGGAAGCTGGGAATCCAAGAGGAAGGTACCATCTTGGTGTGTGGTGAAGGCCTACTTTATGGTTCAAAGACGGCTGTTTTCTCACTGTGTCCTCATGAGGCAGAAGGAGTGAGAAATCTCTCTCGAGTCTCTTTTGTAAAGGACACGAACCCCATTCATGAGGTCTCCACCCTCATGACTTAATCACCTCCTAAAGGCCCCACCTCCTAAGACCATCCCACTGTGGGTCTGGATTTCAACATATAAATTTGGGGGGAACAAAAGCATTCAGAGCACCAGAGGACCAACTGATCAAGAGACAACAGCCATTGAGAAGGTAGTCTGCTATACTCCCAGATCCTAGGAAAGGGAGGGCACATCATGCCACAGGCAACACAGGGAGGCGCTGGGAGGAGTCTGGAGACAGAGAAGGGATGCTGTGGGTGAGATTCTCTACTGTGGCTTCTGCAGGAAGGAACAGGCACGCAGGGGAAGCAGGTATAGGACTGGCTGGTTTGAATGATTTCAGTGACTCTGGGGCACAGGGGCTGTCCCTAGTTGTGTGTTTAGGGCAGGTGGACAGGGGCCCAGAGTGTGAGAGCCTGGTGGAGAAGGTGCTTAGGGGTGAGAGCTGTGGATTGGTTGATTTTGCGCATTTGAAAAAAACTGTGCATTTGAAAAATGTGCCCTAGGAGGAGGAACGCAGTCTACTTTACGTTTTGATGAAGACCACTCTGTGAGGAGGAAAGGCTTGTGATGAGGACAATTACTAGGAGAATAAATGAGACTGACTACATGGGGCTGGGATTGAGAAGAGCCAGGGAGGAGCCTTAGGAGGGACAAAAAAGAGGAAGTGCAATAGGAACAATGGTAAGGTTTAGTAGAGACACCGTGTCCTCCACCAAAGAGAGTCCAGTAGGCATGCTAAGGTAATATGTAAGAAAAGATCTCAGAGACAGGCAAGAATAAAAGCTGCATATACAAAAGATATACACTGAGGAAAATTAGAGGAAAAGAGCACATCAGGAAGAAATCCATTCCCTCAGTGCAAGGAGTCCAGTGCTGTAGAGGAAATTACTCTGGCAAATATGCCTGCCCTGCGTTTCCAGGAAGTTCCCCCAGGTGAAGGCTCGGGCTTGTTTCTGTTGTCTTTTCTGAGGTGTTAGAACGGCTCTGTCTAGACATTTATAGATCCCAGAGAACACCTGCTGTCGTATGTCCTATGCGATGTGACTCTGGCAGGAAAGGCTGTGGTCTCCCATGTCCCTGCATCCCCAGACTCTGGCCCAGGGCTGGCAGTGGGGCCATCTGTTCTAAATGGGCATGTCTAGGGTTTGCCAGATCTCAACCCTAATGGGTCATGTTGTGTCTCTTATTTACTCTTAGCATGGGGCTTTCTAGATCCTGTCTCCTTCATTGGTGAGCAAAGCCTCCCTGTTGGCTGACAAGTCTCAGGGGGCTCATTAAGAGCTTTCGGGGTACTCTTCAATGAGCATTCCCCACCCCCACTCTGTTCAGCTCCACTCCATCTATTTTGCCTTCTGTTTGTAGCAGGGGCCCCAGTTTAAACCTAATCTTTGAGCAGCAGGATCTGGCACAGATGGTGGGTTAATTAATTTGCATGAGTCCATTCAGCTAAAGAATTTACTCTTTGACTCAGTTTCTCCTCCAACTGTGCTCCTGCTCCATCTCAGAAAATGATCCCAACCTTCACTCCAGTCATCAGACCATCCCTGCCTTCTTTCTTTCTCACATCCAATTCATCAGGAAGTCTCATCAGCTTGGCATTCCAATGATCCCTCAATTCACCCATGAATCACCTCCTTCACTGTTGCTACCCTTGGCCAAGCAGCCACCCTGTCTTGTCTAGACCACTGTCTGTCTCCCTGCTTCCACTCTTTCTTTTTAGTAACAGGCTGTCCCTCTGCTACCCAGGCTGGAGTGCAGTGGCAAACTAGCAAACTAACTACAACCTTGACCTCACAGGTTCAAGTGATTCTCCCACCCAACTATTTCTACTCTAGGTCATTATTTTAATTTTTAACACAGAAGCCAGAGTGACTTTTCACAATTTGGAATCAGATCATGTAAAACCCCAACTCAAAACCCTGTCTTCCCAACATGCTTGAGATGAAATTCAAAACCTTCAAACTGCCTGGCCTATGTCCATCTCTCCACTTGCCTTCCTACCACTATCTCTACACCCCTCTGAAATGGGAGAGTTCACTGACCCCCTTGCAGGATGTGTGACAGGGGTGTGGCTCGTCTGTTTGGGTGGCTGTTGCACTGTGTGCTGAACCCCTTATGGGAGGGGGAACACACAGACAGGCAGGAACAGGAGCCAGGGCGAGTGTTTTTGGACTCTGGCCTCATGGTATTGTCTACAGGTTGGTGCCTGTGACTCTTGAAGTCCCAGTAGGTGTACTACAGTGCTCTTTCAACTCTGCCGTCTGCAGACAACTTAAGTGTGAACCAGCTCATTGCCTGGTTGGTACTTGGGTTTTTGTTTAGTGTACAGAAAGAATCAGTTCATACACAGACTTGAAAGATTGTGAATGTGGGGATTTTATTGCCAGATGGAGGTGGCTCTCAGCGGGATGGATGGGGAGCTAGAAAGGGGATGTAGTGGAAAGATGATCTTCCCCTGGAGTTTGGCTGTCCCACGCCTGATCTCCTCTCCAACCATCCCCAACTGAACTCTTCTCAACGTTCAGATGCTCCTTCTCTTCTCTCCTTCTTTGCTGTGCCACTCTTCTGTTCCTCTGCTCTTCTGTTTGTCTGCTCATCTGCTCATGGAGCCTGGGGTTTAAGGTTTATAGGGGTACAGAATAAGGGGTTGTGTTGTGCGAAAAGGCAGCATTTGGTCTCAAAAACAGGAATAACTATTCCCATTTAGGGCCGCAGGTTTCTAGGCTTGGGGTCAAGGCTTTGCTGGGGAACTGCCCTCTTCTACCCAGTATTTCCCTGTCCATATCACCTCAACTCCAGCCACACTGGCCTTCTTGCTGCTTCTCTAAAAGGCCAAGTTCATTGCCATCTCGAGTCCTTTGCACTTGTTTCTTGTTTGGAAAGTTCTTCCTTTGATATTCACTCAGATGTCTTTTAAGATGTTACCCCTCAGACAGGTCTTCCCTTATGATGTGGGTTCACATAGAACCTTCTTCCCTGGTCATTCCCTTGCTTTGTTCTTTCCATATAAAATGCATGCATGTATTAACAGGTTGCTGTTTCTTCTTTTACCGTACATGCTGCAAGGTCAAGATTTGTCTGCATTGCTCATTGCTATATCCTAGAGTTTTGAACTGCATCAGTCAGCATTCCCAGCAACGTTCAACTCTTGCTCTAGGTTCTTCCTGCCAAATCCATAAGTTGCCAAAATTGTGCTAAAATTCATCTGGGGCAGAGATTGAAATCTCTTAAAAACAGTACAACTGACTATGCTAAGCAAGAAAAGGGGAAGGAGCTGTGTGAAGTTTAGAGGCACACAAAGGCAGGGACTGAGCTGGCTTCCTCTTCAGGAGTGTTGTAAATGGCTGTGCATGGAGGGAAATGGCCTGGCTGGATCAAGGCAGGGGTTGCGGCAGGCAGTCCCAGGGCTGGCTCGTTGGGAGGCAGCCTGGGGTAGGAGATCAAAAGTCTTTCTCAGCAATGCCAGTTTGGATGAGCTTTGCAGATTCCTGGAGCATTCCAGCATGGGGCCAGGGAGGGTAGCTTAGGAGGGTGGGGTGATGTGAGTTGGGAGATTTTAGAGGAAAACAAGACCAACAGTCTTCCAACAAGTAACAGAAGAATGTGGCAAAGTGGAAACAAAGGAGGTAGCTCCAATCACATTATGGAATATTTCTATTAATTTGCAAATAAATCAATATTTTAGATTTCAAGAATTCTCAACACTCCTACTCTTTGGTGAGATGGGATGCCCCTAGAGCAGTGTTTCTCCAAGTGTAGTCCTCAGACTTCAGATACAAAATTACCCTCACTTGGGAACTTCTTAAAAAGCAAATTCTCAAGCTCCACCCCAGACTTCTTAATGAGAAACCCTGGAGGAAGGACCCAGAAATCTGTGTTTCCACAAGCCCACCAGAGGATTCTGGTGCACACTAAAGTTTGGAAACCATTGCTCCAGAGTAGGCCTTCTCAGATGTTAAGGTACATGGGAATCATCAGGTGATCTTGTTAAATAAAAATACAAATTCTGATCAGTAGGTCTGGGTTGGGGCAGAAATTACACATTTCTTTCCTTCTTTCTTTGTGTTTTTTTGTTTGTTTGTTTGTTTGTTTTTGTTTTTTTGAGAGGGAGTCTCGCTCTGTCACTCAGGCTGGAGAGTCTACATTTCTAATAAGTGTCCAGATGCCGCTGATGCTGCTGGACCGTGGAACCCACAAAGTGAGGTTCTGTGATCAGAATGAGACCAAGAGTTCATGACCTGTGTCATGGGCTTTGTGGGAGCTTTTCTACATGGCAGGGAAGGAATAGAAGCTAAGTATAACCTCCTCTAGGAGTCCCTTGTAGGGTGATGAGGGCTGGACCTTAGGTCTTGATGTTGCTTTCTGGTCTGAGGGCAGGTAGGAGAGGGGCTGAGTTGGTGGTAGGAGAGTTAAGAGCGGCCACATCTGGAAAACATTTGCTGGATCTGGCCTTGTGGGGAAGGACCCTGGAGTACTTCCACTCAAATTCCTTCTGGGGGTTTCCATGGATGCATCAGTTTCATGCTCTAGACTGTGGTTTGAAGTTTCTTTCTTTCCTGAGGGGTATAGAGGAAGGTGGGAGGAGGCAAACAAAAACAAAAATCAGAAGTTTGGAGGGAAATTGTCTTGAGAATCTCACAAAAGATGTTTAGTATATTTAATTGGAAAGGAAAGGGTTTAAGGTGGAAATAGGTGGCCAGAGTCAGATTATTTTTATTTCTGATCTAATTAGTTGTTTAATATAGTACTAAAAAGGAACAAGCTTTAGTAAAGCAAAATGGAAAGACTTCTAGGCAAGACTATAATCCACATTGCATTTTCTTTTGACCAGATTTTCTTTGCAGTTGAATGGGAAAACAAATTAGACTGGATGGTCTGGTATTAACCCCAACTGGGATGGACAAGAGACTCCTTGAACCTCAGTATATAACCAAAGAATGAACTTGAAGTAGCTGAGGATATCTGACTCCTTGTGTAACTACAGAAACAGAATTGCTGTGTAAATGGGTTTATGATCATACGGCAGAGAGAATGTTCATTCAGTGTTTAGTGCTGTGTTTGAAAACAGGAAAGCTTTTTTTGCTTTCTCCATTCTGGTGAAAGTTAAGTATGTGCTTTCTTCTTTAAAAGAAAAGCAAAGGCAAGAGTGTTGCTCTTTTACCTTCAATTTTTATGACACTGGAAGGAATCTCTCAGACTCCTGAATTATACAAGTCTAGAAGGAACACAGGTTATTCTTTAGGCTAACTTAATACAAATTAATATGAGTTGCTTAAATTTATGTCATGTATGTCAGTTGTATAGGACCTTTGCCTTTAAAGTACTATGATTATTGTTGAACAAAACAATATTAAGGGATATGACTTCAGGTAGGAGAGTTCTCAAAACATCTAAGTGGAGAGCTACAATTCCTGGAACAAGATGACCTTCCTTTGCTTTTGAGTATGTCTCAAAAAAATTAGATATGACATCATACTTAATGTGAGAGGCTAGATGCTTCCTTGCTAAGATCAGGAGCAAGACAAGAATATCTGCTTTCACCAATTCCATTCAACATTATATCGGATGTTTCATCTAGGTCATTTGGACAAGAAAAATAAATAAAAAACATCAGATTGGAAAGGAAGAAATAAAACTATTTCTTTCTTTTTCTTTTTCTCTTTTTTGAGATGGAGTTTCACTCTTGTTGCCCAGGCTGGAGTGCAATGGCACGATCTTGGCTCACTGCAACCTCTGCCTCCCGGGTTCAAGTGATTCTCCTGCCTCAGCCTCCTGAGTAGCTGGAATTACAGGTGCCCGCCACCACACCCGGCTAAGTTTTGTATTTTTAGTAGAGACGGGGTTTCACTGCATTGGCCACAATAGTCTCAATCTCCTGACCTCATGATCTGCCTGCCTCGACCTCCCAAAATGCTGGGATTACAGGTGTGAGACACCATACCCAGCCTAAAACTATTTTTATTCACAGATGATATGATTTTGTATATGGTAAATGTTAAGAATTCCATGAAATGACTCTTCAAACTAATCAATCAGGTCAGCCAAGTTGCAGGATACAAGATGAACAATAAAATTAACTAGCTTTCTACACACTGGCAATGAATAATTTGAAAAGGAAATTGAGAAAACAATTCAATTTAAAATAGCATCAAAATGAATACTATATCTAGGAGTAAATCTATCAAAAGAAGTTCAAGACTTGTACATGAAAAACTTACAAAACATTGTTGAAAGAAATTCAGCATCTGAATACATAGACATCTCATGTTCATGGATTGGAAGACTTAATATTGTTAATATAGCAATGCTTCCCAAATTAACCTACAGATTCAATGTGATCCCTATAAAAATCCAAATAGCTTTTATTTTGGAGAAATAGAAAAGCTGATCATAAAATCCATATGAAAATGTAAGAAACCAAGAAGAGCCAAAACAATTGTGAAGAAGACAACACTGGGGAACTCACACTTCTGACCTTCAAAATTTGCTACAAAGCTACAGTAATCAAGACATAGTGCTAGCATAAGGATAGACATAAATATCAATGCAATAGAATTGACAGTCTAGAAACAAAACACTTACATTTATGGTTGGTTGATGTTCAACAGGATGCTAAGACAAAATGATGTTGGGACAACTATATATCCATATGCAAAAGAATGAAACTGGATTACTTTATATTGTGAAATTAACTCAAATGGATAAAAGATAAACAAGAGCCAAAAGTGTAAAACTCTTAGAAAACAGTAGTAAATTTTGATAATCTTGGATTAAGCAGTGATTTCTTAGATTTGGCACCAAAATTAAAAGCAACCAAAGGAGAAACAGCTGAGTTGAATCACATCATAATTAGGCAAATTTTGTAATAAAATGATGAAATTGAGAAAGTGAAAATACAATATACAGGATGAAAAAAGATTGCAAATTATGTATATGATAAGGGACCTGGATCCGGAATATATAAAGAAATTTTAAAACTGAATAATAAAAAGAAAGCCCAATTAAAAAGTGGGCAAATGATTTGCATAAACATTTTTCCAAAGAAGATATACAGCAAATAAGCACATAAAAATACTCTTTAATAATTAGAGAAATTGAAATTAAAACCATAATGAGACACTACTTGACATACATTAGGATGACTGTAATAGAAAAGACAGACAAGAAAAAATGTTCGTAAGATGCAGAGAAATTGGAACCCTCATAAATTTGCTGGAGGGAATGTAAAATGGTGCAGCCATTTTGGAAACAGCTTGGCAATGGAGAATTACCATGGGACTGAGAAATTTTACTCCTAGGTTTCTATCTAAGAGAAATGAAAACATCCATCTCCAAAAAAACTTGTACATGAAAGTTCATGGTAGCATATATGAATGTTCATAGCAATGGTTATTATTCATCATAATATATTATTATATTATAAATATTATAATCATATGATGAATAATAACCAAACATTGGGGACCACCTTAAACTGGTAAGTGCATAAATAAAATTAAAATGTGCTATATCTATACAATGAAATATCGTTCTGAAATGAAATGAAGTATTGACACATAGTATGACATAGTTGAAACTCAAAAGTGAAAAAGGCCAGAAGCCAGCTGCAAAATCCCCACGTTTCATGATTCCAATAATATGAAATGTTGAAATACACAAATCCATATCTAGAGGAAGTAGATTAGTGGTGACTCCAGCTGTGGAGGAGGGAGTTGTGGGGAATAAGGTGGGACTGCTAGTGATGGCTGAGGCATTTCCTTTGGGGTGATGAAAACATTCTAAACTTAGATTGTGGTAATGGTCACACATATCTGTGAATATGCCAAAACCATTGAAATGTCCAGTTTAAACAGGTGAATTCCTTGGTATGTGAATTATATCTTTTTTTTTTTTCTTGAGACGGAGTCTCGCTCTGTTGCCCACGCTGGAGTGCAGTGGCACAATCTCAGCTCACTGCAAGCTCCGCCTCCCAGGTTCATGCCATTCTCCTACCTCAGCCTCCCAAGTAGCTGGGACTACAGGCGCCTGCCACCAGACCTGGCTAATTTTTTTTTTTTTTTTTAGTAGCGATGGGGTTCCACTGTCTTAGCCAGGATGGTCTCGATCTCCTGACCTCGTGATCTGCCCGCCTCTGCCTCCCAAAGTGCTGGGATTACAGGTGTGAGCCACCGTGCCCAGTCGTGAATTATATCTTAATAAACATATTTAAGAATAAGTATGATTTTAAGTCTAGAAATCTAAGTTGTGCACTACATAATAATTTTCTCTTCCTGTTTCTCCTTGTTTGGTTGATATTAAAATGAATGTATGATTATTTTTTCTACCTATAGGTAGCCAATCACATATGGTTAGTTCCCTTTCTTATGCAGAGCTTCATTGTGTGTAGGCAAAGACCTGATCACTACAGAGTGAAGAGGAAAAGTTATATTCCCTAAACACCAAAAGCCTGATTGCAGTATGTGCCTAGTGCTTGGTGCTCCAAAATAAAAGAGGTTTCCTGTCTTATAAACTTTTTTTCTTTATTGTCTAATGTATTGATTAGGTCTAATCAACCTTAATAATCTAATACAGGATGGTAAATGGAGTTTTACAAATAGTAAATAAAATAAGGATAAGAAAGTTTTATTCTAAGTCTTATTATAAGAAATAGAATAAGACTCAGATTTGGAATGTTGTAAAGGTGAGGTGTGTCTCATTCCATGGACAGGTTTCATTGAAGAGGCAGAGTAATAATAACTCAGTAAAAATCACTGCAAACATTTGTACCATTCTTTTTCTAGTTTGCATGGCCCCTTGCCTAGCTATTACCATTGCCTTGCTTAATGCTCCCAGCATCCTATGTGAGGTAAATATTTCTACATTCAATGTAAAGAAGAGGCAAGGGTGGTTATGCACCAAGATCCCCTACTTCAAACTCTGGGCCACTACTGGAAGTCAATGATTCTGTGAGATTTTACATGGAAGAATTTTGGAGAATACTTGGAAGACAATTTTTTAAAAAAGCAAATAGGAAAAACCTTACTGAGGGAGTAAGGTTAAAACCTTACTGGGAGTTCAGGCAGCCCAGCCAATCTCTAGAAAATGGGTAAGGCATTCCTCTGTAAACTGTAACACCATCACTGAAGCACCTCACAGTAGAGACAAAGGGCTTCATTGATTTGGACATCTATTTAAAGGCTCATTTTGCTCAATGCAGAGCCTTTGTTAAGTTGTTATTTTTCTCACTATAGAGAGAAAGCAATAATTGAAATTGCTACTTGGTTTTAAATCTGAATCATAACATAGATTCAGGTGGTATCTGGAAAGAATGGGAACCGCAGAAAAGTGTGAAAAGGTTATCACTGAATGATTCTGCCCAGAAATGGATGTGCTAGGCATCAGACTTGACTTGGAGTTTGGGAAAGCAGTTTCAAAAAAGTCAGTAAAAAGTTGGATAATTTCATAGCCAGAGACTCTAAAGGGAAGATGCCCAAGAGGTATGGAAAGTTCCAACAGGCAAAATTCTCACCTTTAAACTTGAAGAGTAAAAAAAGAGAAAAAGTCTCAAGAAAGCAGCGTGTTTTCCCAGGGTGCTCTTTGAGAAACTGGGAAAGGACTCAGCCTACAAGGTGGAAGGAAGGTCTCAAAATTGTGGCTATAAAATCATGGCATGTTCTCTGATAATAATGCCAGCTAAGCACAGCATTAGAGTGGGCTGAAGTTTTCTAAAAATACCAGAGAAATTTAAAAGGATACATTTTTAAAAGTATTGATTAAAAACAACAAGAAATTAGGGGGCTCGTAACAAGGAGAATAGAGGTGTAAAGAGGTCTCTGAAACAGCACCACTCTTCTCCTGCCCAAGTTCGTATTCTCTACAAAAGGGAAAGAACTTTAAAAGCAATGGGTGCCCAGACCCAGTGGAGATGAGACCACCAGAAACTCAGCACACATAGCTCAGGAGCATTTCGACCCTAACTGAGGTGGATGCATGGAGGAAAGGAGAAAATAAGTAAATAAGCAAGTAAATAATACAAAAGTAAGTGTGTTTGTTAACTGGCAATTCAATATGAGGCTACAGCACAATGACGTAACCACGTAATGAGTGGGTTTGAAAAATAGTCAAAACTGGGGCTTCGTTAATAGACTGAGAGTGTTGAAAACAGAACAGGCAGTCTGACCCTTCAGTGCTGGCTAGACCACGTTTAGGGTGTTGTGTTCCATTCTTTGACCCACACTTCAAGAGGGGACACAAGAAACTGGAGCACATTATTCGTCTTGGAATATCGAGAGAGTTGAGGGTAGATAGACAAAATGGTGTTGAGTCCCTAATAATGCTATGATGGAAGAACCCTTGAAAATTCCCTTCCTAGCACTGTGCACCTCCCAAGCCCTAGCAAAGTAACTGCCTTTCCTCCAGGAATGCTCTCTGCTAAAGTGGAGCGACTCGGGTCTTTCCTGTGAAGGTGGGACCAGCATCTGGCCTAGACTCTCCTGGGAGACAGCAGTGTAGCAGGTGTGAGAGCGTCAAAGCGAAGCCACCATGACTGCTGTGCTGCTGAGGACCTGAGGCAAGTCCCTTTCTTCTGCACCTCATTTTGCTCAAAGTGCGGAGAATATGTAGGGAATTTAGCCCAGTGGTTGACAGGTGGAAAACCACCAGAAACACGCATGGAGATGTTTAATTTTGGAAAGAGTCTACCCTGAGCTAGTCCAGCAGCACCAGTCATCCTTCTTCCTACAGTCCTATCTGTACTCCATGCCTTTCAGAAATACCATCCCATTCGGGGTGGGCCAATGCATCCTGAAGAAAATGGGGAGAAGACGGATCAAGGGTACCGTCTGCTACTTACTAAGCGATTTCAGATTCCAGTTCTGCATTCACTTTTCTCAAGGTTGGATTCATTCCCCAGTGCTACCGAAATAGAGACAATGGAGCCATTCTCCGCTCCTAATCACCTCCTCGGTCTCAATATTGATATTTAATAGGGTCATGTGGGCTGCGGGGGGCTTGGCTCTCAAATCCTTAGGGTTACCAAGATTCATGGAGGCAGGGCTGGAATTCCTAAACACTCAGTTCTGACCCAAGCACTAAAATGGCAAGGACCTTCCTGACTACTATTAATAATTGGTCTCTGTGCCCAGCAGACTCTGACGGCACCCTGGCGCCAGGGCCTGGGGTGGCAGTGCGCCGTGCCAGACCGGGCAGGTCCTGGACCTTGTGGGCTCCGGGAAGGGCTGAGCATGAACCATTCCCGCTTCTGCGCTCTGGCGCCCAGCACACCAACCCGCTCAAAGTACAAGGGCCCGCTGGGGTTCTCGGACGCCAAAGAACTGTTGGAGAGTAGCATTTTAATGAACTGAGTGTAAATGCATTAAAAACACATGGAATTAATGCTCCTTGAAATAAACATAGGTTTAAAAAAAAAGAAGAGGAAAGCAAATGTTTTGGCAAAACACATTTGGGTTTTTCGAACCCCAAATATTTGAAAACTATTCATGCAATCTTAATCCAGAGGGCCATTTAGCTCTCCTGTGGTGACGAATAATATGAAAGTAGGAAAATTCAGTGTTTTTCTCTATATTCATGGGATTTCCACAAAGATACAGACCAACAGGAAGGCTTTCAGGGAACACTTTAAAAAATACTTAGGAAATGAAGCTTTCAGTTTTGAAAAGAAATGACAGGAGGTAAATTGTGTTATTTGATTGATGGAAGGCAAAGGAGTACGTAGCTGCCATATTATTAATTTGAACGCTGAGGTGCAGCACTAACCAAACACTGAAGTTTAATGCATATGACTCAAAAAGCCACAATCTTATTTAAAAAGAATAAAAATATTTTAAAACGCTTTCTCAATACATTTTGAAATCCTGCATTTATGTATAGGACTTGACAAGAAAGTAAAACTGAAATGGGAGTGTTCCCTGATCCCCCTTGTAGGACATGCTCACCTGCCTGTCAAACTCCTAGCGGGAGGGGAGCATGCAGATGGGCAGGTGCAGAGGCAGGGGGAGCACTTTGGGCTCCAGCCCCGAGCTAGTGTGTAGGGGTGGATACTTGCAACCCCAGTGTTACAAAGCTCTTTCAGCTTTGTTATCTACAGATGGCTTGTGTGTTAACCAGTGCAATGGACCCTCTGTCTTTTGGCAAGGGCAGAAGACCAGTGTGACAGCTTTCTGTATCCTGAGCTCTTGCCCAGCATCCTGGAAAAATTGGGTCACACTTGGGCTTGAAGGGTGACTGCGAGGTTTTATTGAGTGGTGGAGGTGGCTTTCAGCAGGCTGGATGGGGAGCTGAAAGCCGGGGATGGAGTGGGAAGGTGATCTTCCCTGGAGTCAGGCCGCCCAGTGGCGGGACTCCTCTCCAACCAACCCAGCCAGACTCCTCTCGGCATTCAGACGGTCCTCCTCATCTGTCTTTCGCTGTTGCATTGTTCCACCATTCCTCTGCTGGTCTGTTGGCTTGCTGGTCGGCTTCTGGATCCTGGGGTTCGGGGTGTATATGGGTGCAGGATAGGGGGCATGGCAGGCCAAAAGGCAACTTTTTGAGCATGAAAACAGGAATGCCTGTCCTCATTTAGGACCATGGGTCTTCAGGCTTGAGGGTGGGGCCTTTGCTGGGGAACTGGCCTCTTCTACCCAGTATTTTCCTATTTCCTGTCTGTATCAAAACTACCTGGAAGGCTGAGGTCACTGAGGCCAGGAGCACACGCACCTGCCATATGCCCCACCTGGCCTGTACCTTGACCACCAGGGCCAAGAAGGACAGACCCCTTCAACACTCTCCACCACCTGTTCGGAGTGCTCACTGACAACTGACAGGCTTAACCCACTCCTACTGCCAGATCCAGCCCTGGAAATCTGAGAGTTTGAGCTTCATCACCCTAAGGTCCTTCAGCTGTCCTCCAACTGCCCCCACTATTTCCCCACCTCTCTAGGAACTGATTTCCCAATAGGCACGTGCTCTCAGATGACTGTTGGCTCAGGTGTTAGCTAATAAGCAAGGTGTTTGCTGACAAGGGCTTAACGCCTCCCAGAGGCATTTGCATTTTAATAGGGACTGTTACAAGAATTCAGCCCCCAAAGGAATGAAGTTATGATGGTAAAATGCCAGGAACCCACGTGGATATTTCAGAGCAGGGAGCCCTCTCCTTGGATCCTAACACCTGGTTAGCTAGCCCTGTCTATAGCTCTCTGGAGTGGAACATGAGATCATTTCTCTTCAACCTGCCGGGGCTGGCAATCAGCTCCCAAAGTGAGGCAGCCATCTCTAAAGAGCAGGATCCAGAGTCCCAGAAATCTTGACCAGATGGGATGTCAGAGGAAGCTTCTGAGGAATTGCAGACCAGTTACAGGAAGCCACTATGGAACATCTATGGGCCAGATTCTGTGTTAGCTTAAAGGTACCAGTTACAAGCAGTTCCTGACCTCAGGGAACTCTCTGTTTAGTGCAGAAGGGCCCTCCCAGTGTAGATACAGGAGCACAAAGAGGGAGAAGGGGCTTCTGCGGTTGGCTGGGGGAGCTCTCATCTTTCTCCCCGCATAAGCTATTCACCATGCCACTGTTCGGTCTCATCTCTGCTCCTTGCATCTTGCTCCCCACCACCTTATGCACATTTGGGGCCTTTTTAAAGTTATCAAACTAAAGTAACTTTATTTTAGACGTTTCCAAATTACAGAAAAGCACAAAGCAGGAAGTAAAACTCACCAATAATATCACCATCCCCGGGATCACAGGGTTAACTACTATTTTATGTTCTTCTAATCTTTAATCTACACTTAGGGATCTATTTTTTTTATAAACTAAAGATCATAAATATATACTTAATACAAATATATTAAATTCTTATAATTTGTAAAAGTCTCATATTGTTAAATATACTTTGAAAATGTATGTTTTTATACACATTCCATACTATGAAAGGTGATGATCCATCTTGCAAAGGGTAATAATTAACAAAGAACTTTACGATATGTTTAGGTTTTAGCAAAATCTCTTTATTTCTTTATTAAATATTAAAGCTCATGGGGAAGGAAATTGTAAAACTAAAAATCTTAAACACAGGAGCTTGTACTGACCAATACATAATATTTTAGGATGATGCATCTCTTAAAGAAGGTTTGATAATGTTGCATTTTCATTGAAATTAACTCATAGAAATGTGAAACATTATCATTTTTCATACCAACCATTGTTTTGAGATTTACATTATCTAAAGTGTAAATTAACCTTGAGGTTAATTTAGGTCTGCATTGCATAATAGAGAAAAACCAACAAATCTTATTATTTCTAGAAGAATTAGATATCTTTTTTCCCTCAAATGTCAGAATCTTAGGGAGCAATGAGGGAACATATCTTGCTAGCAAAAAGTGTATTTGCTTTGAGATTTTTTTCCCCTTTGGCTTAACATATCTGGCAACAAGCATCTTACATTAACTTATTTTCTTAAAGGGAAATGCACACTTCTGTAACAAATACATGTTTTTCTTCTGAAAGAGGAGCTTTCTTGCTACTGCCGATAGTATGTATGGGCATAGCTAGCCACTTGTCTAAGAGAAAGCTTATTGTACAAACTATATGTTTGGAAAACATCCTTTGACTCTTCATAGTATCTCAGTATCTCAACCATGACTATAAACAAGAATCACCTGGAAAGCCTGTTAAAATGTCCCAGGCCCTATATTCCAACTTATTATTGGGGTGGGGAATAGGAGGCAGGGGTCCTTATTTTTAAGAAGCCACACAGGGGATTCTAATGTCTAAGGGCCATACTTTGAGAAACACTGCCCTACTGAATAAAAGTCCAACTCCGTAGCATGGGATGCAAGTCCCTCCTTAATCTCACTCCTATCAGGCCCATCTCGCAACACTAGACCCATCCCTTCTTGGTCACACTGATGACTCATTCTTCCCTAACACACCATTCTACTCCGTGCCTTCATCCCTTTGGTCAAGTAGTGTAGCTGTCTTTTCCATTCTGGTCTTAAGAACAAGTAATTCTTGTTCTTAAGAATTTTTCGGCTAATTGGTGTATATCATCCTATTGTGTGCCTGGTGGTTTCCTAGTGCTATTCTAAGCAATATGTGTGTGTGTGTGTAAATATGTATATTTATATAAAATAAATTTGTTTATATATAAATATATAATTTATATAAAATTATATAAATCACATAATATAAATTATACATAATTTCCACATAAATTTATATTATATATACATTATAAAAATATATAAATTATATATAAATTATATATTTTTATAATGTATATTATATATTTTTATAATGTATATTATATATTTTATAATGTATAATATACTTTATTATATTATTTATATATTTATTATATTTAATATATTTAAGATATTTAATATATTTAATATATTTATTATATTATTATAAAATTTTTTATAATAAATTTATATTATATATACATTATAAAAACATATAATTATATATTTTATATAATTTATATATGATAATTTATATAATATAATTTATATGTTCATATATTTGTGTATCAATGTGTAATATATGTAGTATATTATATATAGTTATATACAATTTTATATAATATAAAATAATTATATAAAAATTATACTATGTACATTACAAATTTACTTATGTATATATCTTTATAAATATTAAGTATTAAAATATTGATAAAATATTAAATATTTATGTAGAAATTTATATATAAATACATACACACACATATATAAATTTATTTCATCCTCCGCACGTCTCTATTAATGTATTATTATTCCCATATTGCAACTTAATAAACTATGGCTGAAATAAATGAGTAAAGAGATGAATGAATATTACAAATATTTGTTCAATGTAAAAACAGCTGGAGTAGCGGAGGGGAACAGACCCCACATCCTAGGCCTGAGACTCGAGGGACATGGGAAATGACTGTTTACATTTCATAGGAATATGAAGATAATCCGTGCTATGGTCTGCATGCGTGTCCCCCAAAATTCATATGTTGAAATCCTCACCCGTAAATTGATGGATTAAAAGATGGGTCCTTTTTGGGACATGATTAGGTCATGGGAGGAGACCCACCCTAAATGGAATTAGTGTCCTTATAAAAGAAGCAGGAAGAGTTTGTGTGTTCCACCACGAGGACACAGCGACAAAGTGCCATCCATGAACCAGGAAGTAGGTCCTCACTAGACACTGAATCTGCTGGCACCTTGATCTTGGACTTCTCAGCTTCCAAAACTGTGAAAAATAAATTTCTGTTGTTTATAAGCCATTCTATTTATGGTGTTTGTCCAAAAGGACTGTGATAATGGGATGCTGATCATTCAGAATTTGAAAGAAAAGTATGTTGAAAACATCTGTCTCAATTTTTTTCTCAATATTGTGTTGAAATTACAGCATAGCAATACAAATCTTTTTATAATTTTTAATACCTACTCAAAAATATGCCATGGAGACCTTTATTTATGGGCATAAAATATGTCGCTTCCTAAGGCTGTTCTGTGGGGGAGGCTTTTCTTCTGGCCCTGTACTGCTCTTTGGTCAAGCCTCTCTGTGTGCCAGACACAGTGGCCTCCTCTCAGTTCCTCAGACACATCATTTTCTCTCTACCTCAGAGCCCTGACACGTGTGGGCCCCCTGTGTAGAGGCTCTCTTCTTGCTCAGTTTCAACTTGCCTTGCAAAGTCCAGATCAGGTGGCCCCACCCCTAACATTTTTAGAGCTCGAAGCAAGAATGCAAATGGAAGTTCACACACCATAGACAGAATTTAGACTTCTCAGATTCCATGCAGTTTCACATGGGAGTGCTGTGGCCTAAGAACAGGGACTCCTGGCTTGTAGCTGAAGCTGCATCTCTACTTTCCCCATCTTTGGCTCCTTTTACCATCATGAAAGGAAGAGCTTGTGAATATCCCAGTGTGTATATCAAAATCCACACATACACACTCTGCAAGCAACCTCTCTTGGCCATCACCCTGAAGCCTTGGGGTGTACCTATTTGTCTTAGTCCCCACTGGGATGATAGTCCCAGGGAAGAGGCTTGAGGTGCTTTCAGGAATTCAGAGGTACAGGACACCCTGAGCCTGGTCTAGAATGGAGGTGTGGGCTTCTTTAAAGTGTTGGTTGTGGTGACCCTTGCTTGGGGCCACCGGTGGCACTAAGCTTAAACATCCCTTTCTCCAAGTTTAATCTTCCAGATAAACTTTCATACCTCTCTTTGAAGTACTTGATAAGGAGAACTCATTAAAAGTTTAATGAGTTATTGTTCAAACTGGTGGTATAAGGTCTGACTCCCTTGCAAAAAATATCAGTTTCACAAAAGCAGAACTGAATCTTGTCTTGTTTAACTCTGGTTTTTTTTTTTTTTTTTTTTTTTTTTCTGTTGTCCAAAACAGTGTCTGGCAAACAAATGGTACTCATCACATATTTGTCGAATGGATTAATGAAAGGAAAGTCCACTGAGACTTCTAGAAATAGTTTGGGTCTCTCAAAAATATTTTAAAAACTCTGCTTTGCTTTTTCTTGTATATCTGCATTATTATCAAAATTAACAGACTTACAGAATAAAAGTTTAAATATCACAGAAGATTTTCTAGCACTTTGGATCTAAAGATAAAGTTCTCAGTGGGAACTGTAGGGATAAAGGATTTAGGTAAGATTCCCAGGCACAGGCCCATACAAATATGTGTGGTGTAAATCCTATAACAGAATGCCAATATCATATACACAACTTTTTCTTTCTGGAAAATTACAAAGTTAGCATTACAAAAATCAAACTGGAGGTGACAAGAATAACATATATCCTTCACAGGACTGCGTACAATTCTACTTAGAGATCTTCATAACATCTTAAGGGAAAAATCCTTTTTGAAAGAAAAACAACTCTGGGTGGTGCTTGAAAATTCAGAAGGCAGCTAGAAACTTTGCCAATGACAACTGTAGGTAATAACACAGTATTAAATTTTATTTTCCGTTTTTAAGACTGGATTTTTTAAAAGCAGCAGGTATGTGGAGGGATATTTCTAACAGACGTTCTGAAAAAAAGTTAATAGTTTTATTTATCTTGGTTGGTATGAAAACCTTGACCTTCAAGGGTAAGGTTTTGATTCATTGAGAGATGGGATGCTTAGGACAGCGGCCTGAATGCCTCAGTTTTTGGTTTTAGTTATTTTCAAAGTTTTTGTCCTCTTTTTCCATCTTACTGATTAGTGGGCAAAAATCATCTAAATTTGAAAATCTGTTCTCACTTGAAGCTTATTCTGTAATTCTGAATGATCTGGAAAAGATAATATTGGCTATATATCGGTCTTCTTGAAAAAAAACACTGAGAGAGGACAAGGCCACCTTAGCCAGAAGCCACTGTGGACAATGACTATCTTTATTTATTGAAAACTGTATTACAAGTCGTGGAAATTCAAAGTGCTACAGAAAAAACACTCTTCCTTTAGAACCTGCTGAGTTTCCCAGGAGCTTAACAGAACTCTATCTTGTATTCTCTCTGGGAAAGATAAAATAGCAAGCAACAAAACTCAAGGTCTAAAAACAAAACCAGCTAACTCAACATGCAGTGTAGCAGAACACTGCCACTCATCTGGTCACCTCTGTAAGACTCACCTGTCTAACCCTGTAACCCAGAGTTTCTCAGCATTGGCACAGTCTAAACACTTTGGGTTGGATAACCCTCTTAACTTCTCTTCTTTGGCTCCTACTTTTTGTCATTGTGATAAATATGCACAACAGAAAATTGATCATTTTAACAATTTTTGAGTGGCAGTTCAGTGGCTTTAAGTACATTCATATTGTTGTGCAACCATCACTGCCATCTAGCTCCAAAAATTTCTCATCTTCCCCAACTGAAACCCTGTGCCATTAAATGATAACTCCCCCTCATGTCCTGCCCCTAGTCCTGGGAACCACACTTTTTTTTTTTTTTTTTTTAATTCTAAAACTACCCACATCCTTGAAGCAAAAGTAAAGCATGAAGGTGCATGAGTGTGCCCGTGTGTGTGAGTGTCACGATAATTTTGTTAAGTTAAAGGGCCAAGGACCAGGTGCTTTCCCTCCCACACATGAGTGTTCTGTGGGGATTAGAAGACCAGGCTGTACCATCAAACTGCCCAGCTTCAATCCTGCCCACACCCATTGACTAACGTAAGGGATGTTTCAGATCTGCCTGCCTCAGTTTCCTCATCTAAGCAGAGTTGGTTATAGTACTATTGAGAGGTGATAATGTTCTAGCAGCCCTCACTCTCAGTGCCTCCTCAGCCTCTGCGTCCACTCTGGTGGCGCTTGAGGAGCTCTTCAGCCTGCCACTGCACTGTGGGAGCCCCTCTCTGGGCTGGCTGAGGCTGGAGCCGGCTCCTTCTGCTTACAGGAAGGTGTGGAGGGAGAGGCACGGGTGGGAACCAGGGTTGTGCAGGGCGCTCAGTCTAACGCGAGTTCCAGTGGGCGCCAGCGCCGGCTTGGTGGACCCCATTCGGAGCAGAGGGCCGGCGCTGCTGGCCCAGGGCAGTGAAGGGCTTAGCAGCTGGGCCAGCAGCTGTGGTGGGTGCACCAGGTCCCCCAGCAGTGCTGGCCCACCTGTGCTGCGTTGGAGTTCTCGAGTTCTTGCTGGGACTCCGCTGCCTCCCGGGGGGGCAGGGCTCCGGACCCGCAGCCCGCCATGCCCAAACCCCCTGCCCCACCCCCCGCAGTGGGCTCCTGGGCCGTCGGAGCCTCCCCAGTGCTGGGTCCCAGCAACCGCCCAGGGCCTGAGGAGTGCAGGTGTATGGTACTGGACTGGCAGGCACGTCTGCCGGCAGCCCGGGTGCTGGATCCACTAGGTGAAGCCAGACAGGTTTTTGAGTCTAGTGGGGACTTGGAGAAATTTTATGTGTAGCTAAGGGATCATAATACACCAATCAGCACTCTGTGTCTAGCTCAGGGATTGTAAATGCACCAATCAGCATTCTGTCAAAACGGACCAATCAGCTCTCTGTGAAAAGGGACCAATCAGCTCTCTGTAAAATGGACCAATCAGCTCTCTAAAATGGAGCAATCAGCAGGATTGGGGCGGGGGGCTGTCAGATAAGGGAATAAAAGCAGGCTGCCGGAGCCAACCAAGGGCAATCCAGTGGGGTGATGTTTCACCTTATGGAAATTCTGTTCTTTTGTGGTTTGTGATAAATCTTGCTGCTGGTCACTCTTTGGGGCCATGCTGCCTTTATGAACTGTAACACTCACCATGAAGATTTGCAGCTTCTCCTGAAGCCAGAGAAACCACGAACCTACTGTGAAAAATGAACAACTCCAGCCGCCCTGGCTTTAAGAGCTGTAACACTCACAGGGAGGGTCTGCAGTTCCACTCCTGAAGTCAGTGAGACCACGAAGCCACCACAAGGAAGAAACTGCGGACACATCTGAACATCCGAAGGAACAAACTCCCGACACATCATCTTTAAGAACTGTAACACTCACCCAAGGGTCTGCAGCTTCATTCTTGAAGTCAGCGAGACCAAAAACCCACCAATTCCGGGGACGCCTTCACTAGAGGTTGTGTGAAGATTAAGTGAGTTGAACACTAGGTACTAGAGCTACCTCACACTCTATTAAGTTCAAATTCTGCACAACAGTGATCTGCAGATCAGTTGCTGATCTTGGCCGAAAGTCTCAGGGCAGGAGAGTTTGTTGCTGTAGGCATACCAGATACTTAATCCCACTGTCTTCTCCTTGTTACAGTGGATATGTAACTTGGAGTGTAATATGTTAGCTACAAGAATCTGGATTTCGTTTTCACACTTTGGGATCGGAAGACATAATCATGAGCAGACTTGGACTGCGACTCAAATGCGTGCAGTGTATGCAGACGCAATGGCTGCCAACTCAGCCAGGAGATCACTGTTCTTGAATCAGATGTTTCAGTTGTCCTGCAGGTGCATAAATGCAAACTACAAACTTCACTGAGCTCCCTTTCTTCTCTTTTCATAGTGTGAGCCCCAGGCACATCATTCCTCCCTCCTTTCCACCCTCTAAATGCTGTTTCCCCTTCAACCATGTAATTTAAATAAATTAACATACAGCTTGACAGATACTAAAAGTTGTTGATTATTATCTAACTTCAGATTTCACAGATTTGAATGCTCCTTCCACCACTTGACTGCATATGTAACCTTAAGAAACATTTTACCCTCAGTTTCTTATCCAAAGAGTTGAAAGAATCATGGTTCCTACCTCACGTGATTATTTTGAGAAATAAGGAGATAACCAAATACACTTGGCATGCAAATCCTACCTTTCTTGTTCGTGGGAATACCAAGCCTTAGCAGGCACACATCACTCTCATTGCCTAGACAGGTGTAAGATGAGTTCAGCAAAAACCAAAGTTTCTCAAGTAGTATCTGTCAGCACTAAATGTATTAGTACTGTGAACCAAATTGAATACTATTCTAGAAAGAAAGCATCTAGAGTAAAAAAGAAATGCTATCAGTAATGGTGTATTATGTGCTAGGAACTGTGCTAGTGATTTCACAAATATTTTCTTGTTCGAATTTTCATATTGTCTACTTAAGAGAAGATATTATTATCCCTATTCTTCAAATGGGGAAACTTAGGCAGCAGGAGGTTAATGAACATGTCAGAGGTCACAGAACCAGTAAAGAGCAGGACAAAATACAGTTTGGTCATATTCTCATTTCATGTGTAACATTGCCTCTGTGCTAAAGTGTTGACTGATGAGACTGTGTAATGCAGTAATGATAAATAATGAAATAATAATTATATTGTATCATATACTATGCAGTGCTGCAATACACATACAATTCCCATATTATATTTTAAAGGAAATTATTTATACAGGTACTTGCAAACTGAAACTAATTTTTATTTTCATGTATAACATACGTTTAACTATAGTATTTGGTCAAAACTAAAACAAAATATGTTAATATTAGCGTTCTCTTTTTGCTTTGAAATTTGGTGATTATAATGCTGCTGTATGCACAGCTTTTGCTTGATTTCTGCTAACTAGTTCAGACTTGAAGACCTAATAAATATCTTACATAGTCATTGTTGAATAGATCTTCACATTTTGATGAATGAACCTGGTTGAATTTGAAAAATCCTACTGTTTGAGATTGGCACATAACCAAATTATAACTTTAGGAGGAAAAAAAATACCTGATTGCTTATTACTTTCCAAACTTTTGGCATGTTTTCAATGGTACAAAGCTGTTTCTAAATAAAATTTGTTGGGGGGCAGAAATCTTGAGAACTCCACAATATACAATTTGCGTCATTTGCTTTTCTAAATTGTTGTTTCTCGCCAGCGTCAATAAACTGCTGTAAGTGGTTAAGCATGTTTGGTTGGCTGTACCTATGCATAAAATAAACAACGTGGCTAGTATTCTTTTTACAGTTGATGACGATGGGTGCTGTGTAACTACCCTATATAACCCTTAATGAGGGAATAACGAAATTTACCTTGCAGAGGTATCAAAAAGCAAACATGTTTTTCTAGTGCCTGGGTCCATGACTAATTTCCCAATTTCTGTGTAAGAATTTTATATATAGGATGTCTTAAATTCCAATCCACATGCCTAACAAGCATTTAAAAACCTGTGCTTGTCTTATCTGGAATGATATTGGAGTGATGAATTTTTTTAACCTTTTAGAATGGTGTCAGCTTGGACTGAGAAATTAATCAAGGGTACTCAAAGTCTGAAGAAAATTTGAGCTGTTGAATTAAGACAAGATGTTTGCACTGAGTGCCAGCAGGAATGGGGTACTATATGTAGTAAGTTGTTAAAAAATGCCTTGCGTTGAGGTATTTACATAAATTTCATAGGAATATATTAGTTATGTTTTTTAAACTATACAGTTAAGGCTTAAGAACAACAGGCAATACATTGTGTAAAAGTTTGTCCGAAGAAACATCAGGTGGATTTGGAAGCACAAGGCAAACTCATTTTTCAAATTATAAAATCTAGTGTCAAAGGGATAGAGTTTTAGTTTTGTTGCTTTTTAAAAGGTATAATAATAAACAGAAAATGCCAATAAAAAGTACATTTGAGTTGTCTTAAACATAATGATTTTTCTGAAAAAATGGCAACAGTTAATTACTCTGTTGTGTGAGAATCTTTGTGACTCTTAAGGCTGACCAAAAAAGGAAAGGGATTTTTAATAAGTAGTTTTGGAAGGCCAAGTCCATGGTGTCCTTCCAAGCTGGATAAATCAGGCAGAATGCTCCTTACCAAGAAAGGGATGGACTTTTGAAAGAGAGGATAATCAAGCTAGATTCCTTCTACTCGGCATAAACATCAAAGTCCTTGTGGTGGTTCAAAGAAGAAGAATCTGCTTCCATACATTTGGCCAGATTTTTGGCACCTGGTTAAAGAGATTGAGCAACAAAAAGCCTGGCTTGAATTTCATTAAAATTGAGTATTAAAAGCATACTCTTACAATTGAAGTGGAGTGGATCGAGTCTCTTGATGGGGATGGGCCCTTAGTATATATGCATGGCTTGGGCAACTTTCTTCATTTGTTTAATTGGAAAACTTGCTATTTTTATCTCTCTGTCCAACCATAGCCCCCTCTCTCCACAATATTCTTTGACAAACATCTAGTTGTCCATAAAATATCTAGCAAAAGAGAGAGAGAGAGAAAAAAAATACTGTCACAAATGCTTGTCAAAATAAAAGAAAGCAAACGGAATTACATACCAAGTCTTTATCTCCTCTTAGACCTAAATTTGATTAGATGTGCTGCTAATGATTAGGCTAAAATAAGTGATAATAAGCTTGTTTGTTAAACTAATTAATGGCATAAATATGACTTCCCAAAACAATCCCGCTGAAATAATGCTTCAGGTTTCCACAGAAGCCTGTGCTTTCCATCCATTCCCAAGGAATTTGAGGGGAGCCACCCATTTTTACCAGTGGTTTAGCTAGAATTAAAATTAATAACGTTTTGGCCTACTGCCTTTGCTCAAACTTCTGGGAAGCACAGACTTCTGTTGCTCAGTGCTACATGCATCTTCCAGATTCATAGTTGGGAAAAATGTGAAGTCTGCATTCTGGCCTTGGGAATCAGTGCCTCAGGTTTTTACAGCAATGTCAGCACCCCCCACAGGTCAGCAACCACAGTGGCTAACCTCTTTCTCCCAACCGCAACACAGAATGCATTTTCTAATGAGATGCCAGTATATCTCTCAGGCCTTTGCTTCACTGGGATTGAGAGGTTTTTTTTTTTTCCTCCCAACATTTTGTTTTGAAAGTTTGAAAATTTACATAAAAGATAAAAACTAGTACAATAAAAAAGTATATACCCTAATCTAGACTTATCATTTGTTCCCACTTTGCCGTTATTTTCCCTCAATCTCTCTTATTTATTTATGTATTTTTACTGAACCATTTGCAAGTTGCAGACGTTATGAAATTGCACTTCTATGTACCTTATCATGCATCTCCTAAATATGAGCTCATAAGCACAGTACCATTTTATTACATGCCCAAATTAACATGCATTATGTTTAATATGAACTCCATATCAAAATTCCCCAATTATTTCTCAAATGTATTATTATTTTTTTTATCTGTAGGATTCAGTGAAGATTGATGCATTGCATTTGGTTGTAATCACTTTTTAGTTTTGTTAAAGCAAACCAAATATGGCCTGAGAAGGACTCCATACTTCTATATTTGAGTCTTTGTGGAGGAACCGCAACCTAACTTAATAGGTAGACGAGATTGAAAACCTAACTTAACAGTATACACCTGTAACAGTCGCTGAGCAGGTCAGCGATTGGTCAATTCCAGCAGCCTTATTTCAGCCACTCATACACTGCTGAGTGTTTAAACTGTGTTTAAATGAGGTAAACGCCAAGCTGTAACCAATCCAGTTGTTTCTATACCTCACTTCCGATTTCTGTACGTCACTTTCCTTTTTTTGTCTGTAAATGTATTTTGACCAGGAGGCACCCCTGGAATCTCTCTGCATCTGCTGTGATTCTTGGGGCTGCCCTATTTGCGAATCGTTCATTGCTTAAACTCCTTTAAATTGAATTCGGCTGAAGTTTTTATTTTAACAGATTCTTTTAATCTAGAACAGGTTCCTCACATTTTGTTTGTTTTGTTGTTCTCATGATAATTACTTTTCTGAAGAATCCAGGTTAGTTTTCTTATGGAATTTTCTATAATGTGAAGTTACCTGATTAATTTTTTTCATTGTTAGATTCAGGTTAAACATGCTGTGGCAAGAATACTCTATCAGTGTTGTACATTTCTCAGTGCTTTATATACATGATGTTAGACTGTTCCACCACAGTGATGCTAAATTAAGCCACTTGGTTAAAGTGATGATTGCAGAGATCTCTTCATTGTGAGGTAGATTTCCTCCTCTGGGATTAGTAAATAATTTGCAGAAGAATACCTTGACTGTGTGACTAATCTGTTCCCTAACTTTTCATGTTACATTTTCATGATCTGTTAATCATCCTTGCTTGCTACAATTATTACTTAAGGGTTGCAAAATGACATTTTTTTTCCCAATTCTATTATTCTGTCTTCATTTATTAGCTGGTATTCTCTTACAGAGAAATGTTCTTATTTCTCTATCTTGTTTCTTCTCTATTATCATTATGAACTCATTTAAAAAATTCACTAACCTGGATTCTTCAGAAAAGTCATTATCAGGAGAACAACAAACAAAATGTGAGGAACCTGTTCTAGATTTAAAGAGAGTGTTAAAAGGAAAACTTCAGTTGAATGAAATTTAAAGGAGTTGAAGCAATGAACGATTCGCAAATAGGACAGTCCCAAGAATCACAGCAGATTCAGATTAATGTATTACAATTAATTATCATCATTGTTCTTTTATAGACTCAAATGTGCAAAATTTGCTTCGTGGGAGACACTTTAACAGGCTCATGTGCTCCTCTGACATGGTCTTAGTATTTGAGCACTTAGAAACAAGTAAACTACATTTTATTTTCCTTGCCCTGGACTTGGAATTAGCTATTACTGTAACAAGTTATGGTATTTTATACTGTGGAATGATGTCTAAAAATCAATAGCTGAATATGAACTCTGTTCATTCCTATTGGAGTGTCATTATTTCTACCTGCTTTAGGTAGAGGGTGCTATAATACCTGTGAATTTTATATTCAATTAAAATTAGTATTGCAAGATTGTTTACTTTAATTTTATGTTAATACCTCTTTTACAGTTCAAATCTTAAACTTAGTATGCTTAGTATTTGCATTAAATTAGGTATTATAACTATAAAACTATCTTATGTACAGTATAGGATAAGTATAGGATCTCTTAATGGGATAGTAAACCTGCACTATACATAACATTTCATTTCAGTTATTTTTGTCCTTTAATATATGCCACAGAGAATGTACAATCAGAGAAATTATATTAAAAAGTTATTTTAATTATTTTCTCCATTTGATTGTCTATAATTTTTGTCATTTTATTGAGGTATACTTTACACATGATAACACCCTTGTAGAGTTCCAAGAATTTTGACAATTGCATGCAGTCAGGTAGCCACACTACAAACAAACTATGATGCACTTCCATCACCCCATTGTTTCCTCATTCCCCCTCCTATTTAATTCCCTTCCTCCAACACCCAGCCCCTGGCAACCACTAATTTGTCTTCTGTCTCTATGACTTAGCCTTTTGCAGAATGTCATATAAACAGATTCATATGTAACCATTTAGTCTGACTTCTTTCATTTAGTATAGTGCAATAGTGTTGTGCAACTTAGTTCACGCAGATTTTTTTTTATTATTATTGATGGGTAGTATTTCATTGTATTGGTGTACCAAAATTTTTCTAAAAATCTATTCAGCATTTGGACATTTGGCTTGATTTTTGAATAAAGCCATTATAAATATTTATATGGACACATTTTTCATTTCTCTTAGGTGAATAGCTAAGAGTGGAATTGCTAATTTTTAGGTGCATTTTTAACCTTATAAAACACCTCTAAATTATTTTCCAAAGTGTCTGTACCTATTTTCATTTCGACCAGCAATATATAAGAGCTCTATTTGCCTTTCACATCCTTATTAGCACCTATTATTGTCAAAAATGGTTTGTTTATTTGCTTCTCTATTTCTTTCCTTTTTTTTTTTTTTGAGATGGAGTCTTGCTCTGTTGCCCAGGCTGGAATGCAGTGGCACAATCTTGGCTCACTGCAACCTCTGTTTCCTGGGTTCAAGCAGTTCTCTGCTTTAGGCTCCCAAGTAGCTGGGATTACAGTCGCCTACCACCATGCCTGGCTAATTTTTGTATTTTTCATAGAAATGGGGTTTCACTATGTTGGCCAGGCTGGTCTTGAACTCCTGACCTTGTGATCTACCCATCTTGGCCTTCCAAAGTGCTGGGATTACAGGTGTGAGCCACCACGCTCGGCATCTTTTTTCTTTCTTATCATTGTGATTGTTACGTAGTGGTACCTCATTGTGGTTTTAGCTTACATTTCTCTAAAGACTAATGATATTAAAAATTATTTTATATATGTATTTGCCATCTGTGTATCTTCTTTGACAAAGAATCTGTCAAATATTTTCTCCAGTATTTTAAAATTAGATTGTTTGGGTTCTTACTATTGAGTTTTGAGTCATTTATATGTTCTAGATACCAGTCCTATATCAGATGTGAGTTTTGCAAATATTTTCTACAAGTTTATGTTTTATGTTTTCAACATCATTCTTTGAAGAAGAAAACTTTTTAATTTTAATGAAGTCCAATTAATCAATTTAAAAAATAATTTGTGCTTTTTGTTCCTGTGTAAGAATCTCTGTCTGAAGTTGGCAAAGATTATCTCCTGAATTTTCTGGTAGTAATTTTACGCTTGTATATTTTAAATATATATGTATGATCCATTTTGATTTAATATTTGCATATGGTACAGGATAGACAGAGGTCAAGCTTTATTTACTTGTATATAGATATCAAATTGTTCCATCACCATATATGGAAAATAATATCATTTCTGTATTGAATTTACTTAGTACCTATGGCAAAAAGCAATTGAGTATATATGTGAGAATCTATTTCTAAAATCTTTATTCTGTTCCACTGACATTCTCAAAGGAGAATTAATTTTTTAAGAAATTGAGTCTTCTGTATGTTGATTTATTTTGCTCTTCTTTGATTTCTCTCATCAATGTGTTTTAGTTTTCAGTATAAACACTTCACATATTTTGTTGTACATACTTAATAATTTTATATTTTTTGTATTATGGTAAATCATACTATTTTCCTAACTTCAATTTTCAATTCTGTATATTAGCTATCTAGAGAAGTACAATTAATTTTTGAATATTAATATTCCTAACTTCATTTATTATTTCTAGTGGCTTTTTAATAAATTCTTGGGATTTTTCTATGTAGACAATCATATAATCTATGAAAAAAGACAGTTTTAATTCTTTCTTTTAAATCTATATGTCCTTTTTTTCTCTTGTCTTATGAGACTGGCTGGGTCTTCCAGATGATACTGAATAGGAGCCATAAAAGAATATATTCTTGCTTTGCTACTAATATTAAGGTGGAAAGCTTTCAGGATTTCACTCTGAATTAAGGTATTAGCTGTAAGTTTATCAAATATGCCTTTTATCAAAAATTCCTTTTAATTTCTCATTTGCTTAGAGACTTTTTTTTTTTAATTTATTTATTATTATTAAACTTCAAGTTGTAGGGTACATGTGCACAACGTGCAGGTTTGCTACATATGTATACTTGTGCCATGTTGGTGTGCTGCACCCATCAACTCGTCATTTACATCAGGTATAACTCCCAATGCAATCCCTCCCCCCTCCCCCCTCCCCATGATAGGCCCCAGTGTGTGATGTTCCCCTTCCCGAGTCCAAGTGATCTCATTGTTCAGTTCCCACCTACGAGTGAGAACATGCGGTGTTTGGTTTTCTCTAAAAATCATGAATGGATATTGAATTTTGTCAAATTTTTGTTGGCATCTTTTGAGATGGTCTTTTTTATCTTTTAGCCTATTGATATGATGAATTATACTGATTTTCAAATATTAAACCAACTTTACATTTTTGTGGTAAAGCCTTACTTGGTCCTGATATTAATCTTCTTTATAAATTGGTGAATTTGACTTATTAATAATTGGTGAAGATTTTTATGTGTGTTTTTATGAAGAGTAGGTTTTTATCTTATAATATCTTTGTCAGTGTTCCATTTTGGTTGCTTCCTATTGAATTATCTCTAAGTTCACTGGCTCATCCCTCAGATCAAGTTTACTCATAACCACATTGATGACATTCTTCATCTCTTATATATTCATCTCTATGCCACGTTTGTTATATATAGCATTTCTAGTTAAGTCCTTCTTTTAGTTTTTATCACTTTGCTGAAGTTTCCCATCTGTTTGTACATGTGGCAAATCTTTTCCACTAGATCCACTAGAAGTTTTTATGTATTAGTCATAGGTTTTTTTTTTTTTATCATTTCTGTCTGATAGTTTCACATCCAGGTCATCTCTGACTCTGGTTAAGCTGATTGCTTTGTCTCCCAATAATGTTTCTCACCCTGTATGTGTATGTGTCTCATGATTTTTTACTAAATATTAAACATTTTTGTACAAAACAGGAGACTGATATAAACAGCATGTATGCCTGGAAGTAGGCATACCTCCTTTCAGACAGCTACAGCAGAAAATTGAGTCAATTTAGTCAGGATCTGAGCTAGGTTTGAGTTTTTTGTTGCTTTGATTAAATTTCCTCTAGTGATTTCTTATGCTTAAAACTCAGATGGAAGTGATGGAGACCGTGTCTCAATATTTTACTTCATTCTCAGTTTTCAGGCATCACTATCCACTTGTACCACAGAAAGGATCTTTCTCTGTGGTCTCCCCACTTCCACAATGACAGACTGCTCTTTCTTGTTAATCAGTTCTTGCTAGTCTGGAGTTGGGGGCTAGGGGAGTTCTCTGTTTTCTTGATGCAGGCTCAGTCTGAGAGAGACCTTATGTGTCTGGGCCTCAGGGGTGAAGTTTTCTGCCCTTTCTCCCCGAGGCAGGCAGTCAAACACCACCTTTTATCTATAGCAGGTCTTGGCTAGGAGAGTTTCCTTCCTCTACTCCAAGAGTACTATAATAGTGTTGATATGGAATCCAGGGTTTAGGACTCTTTCTTACCCCTTTGCCAGGACTAGAGGGTTCTCCCCCTTTCTCCTTTTCCCAGCAATAAAGTGTTTCTACCTGTGCTCTGAGTCAATGGGATTTACTGCCTCTCCCTAGAGGCTTAGAGATTTGGAGAGAAGAATTCTGTGGTAGTGCTGCTCACATGGGGGCACCAGCTGTGGTAGTGCTCCTCACATGGGGCACCAGCTACAGGGAGTCTGACCCCCAGAGCCTGACCCAGCGATGGATGAATGAAGTACACTGACACAGATATTCTGCTTTGCCAGTCCAACTGAGTGTCTGAGCCACTTACAGACTCCAGCAGAATCCTGTGAACAGTTGTGACTGTGGTCTCGATCAATCAGTGAGATTTGCAATTATTTAGTAAAGATTAATTGACAAAGGTCATTAGTAAACACCATTAGAGGGTAATTGACATTGTGGACTTTCTGAGTAGAAAGCAATTAAGCACCTGAGGTACATCAAAGGGTTAGTCTTAAGATCACATGAGTAAACAAGCTAGCTACATAACTTCCCCACATTCCTTTGTTATTACTCTAATTTATTTAGCTAAAGGTACAAGGCCACCTTCAGCCAAGTTTATTACTAGAGCTATGCAAACTTCTTTGCCTTCCAAGAATATTTGTGTCTATTTCTACAACTATCTTTAATATTTTTCCCAACAGCCTGATTGAATCCCTACAGAATCCAAGTAGAGGAGGGGCTTTGTGACATTCCTACAGTGGTGGCTAATCCACACCAGAGTTTTCGTGGCAAATGTATGTTTTCATTTGCCTAACAAGAACTTTAGAATCAACCTATGAAACTTCAGGTGAAAAAAAAAAAATCTGTGGTATATTTATCACTATATATTCACACTTTACTTGGTGAGAAGTGATATTATTATGATGTTCAGTTCTCCTAGCCGAGAACAAAGTATATCTTTTTCATTTGTACAAATCTACTTTTATGTCTTTCAGGCATATTTTAAGGTGTTCTTCACAAAGTTTTTTTTGTTAGGTTTATTTCAAAGTACTATATATATACTATATCATCTCATATTTATATTTGTGTATGTATATATTCATCTCTTATATATTCATTACTATGCTACACACACACACACACACAAATATACATAGTGGCTCTTATGACTCTTACAAATGATGGGGGGTTTTCTGATACTCCCAAATCCATGTCAGAATAGACTCTCAAGGTAGATCAACACATTGGTTTTCCAATTATATAGTCAGTCTTGTGATCCAAGACTAGAATATCTTTCTCTCAAGGCTTCAATGATGACATTTAAAAAAGTGCTTATTAAGGAAAATGTTACCAGGAGAGATTAGAAGCCCCGGAGTTCATCCTGTTCTTTTTGGTTGGCTCATTTCATGGGTCCAACTGTGAGCAGAGGTGAGCTATGAAGCACAGTTAAAGTGAGGGGAGATCCTTATTTTCTGCCTGGTCAAGAGTCCTAATGATGGCAGGCAGTAGGGGATGACAGTGCTATAATCCAGATATGAGGCTGGCCTCCAGGGGATGAAAACTGGGTAACATGTCCCCTGAGTTAATCACATTTATTGCTATTCAGCACCATCAGATTCAACACACATAGACACTGGCAAAACATTCTTGGCTTAGATTAACTGCATCTGAGTCCACCCTTTCTCAGTGACTCTGCAGGACCCCTGGTAAATGATACTTCCATGAATTGTTATGGTGCATGGAATACAGACAAAATTAAAAGATCATTAGAGTGTTTCAGAAAACCAGGAGGCACTTTGGCACCAGGTGCTGGCCTAGCAGTTTTGGTTAAGGAGGTGATTTGCACATAGATGTACAACCAGGAAGAGGCCAAGGCATGGTCAAGAAAGGCATGGGGGAGGTGTGGAGGAGTGATGGTAAGGGGAGAAGCTAGATAACTAATTTCAACCTCTTTACCTTGCAGATTTTGTGTGTGGCTGAGTTTGGCCTTTAACCTTACAGGCTCTGACACAGGACTACAGGGCTCCGTCTCTCAAAGACAGACTTGTTTTCACTGAAGTACAACACTGACTATATCATCAGAATAAATATGTGCTATGTCAGCGATCTTCACTGGCATTATCAGGAGAGCTTGTTACAATACAGGCTGGGGACTCAGCTCCAGAGTTTCTCATTCAGTAGATCTGGGAAGGACAGGAGAATCCGTGTGTTTAACCATCTCTCAGGTTCTGTTGGTGCTACTGACATTGAATATCCAGTATTTACAACTTGAATTACAGAAAGGAGTCACCTGTGGAGCTCTTAAAAACACTGTTGCCTGGGCTTACCACAGACCAATTAAACAGGGATCTCTGGGGGCAGAGCCCGGGCACTTTTATATTAAGCTTCTCAGGTGATTGTCTTTTTTTTTTTTTTTTTTTTTTGGAGACGGAGTCTCGTTCTGTTGCCCAGGCTGGAGTGCAGTGGCGCAATCTTGGCTCACTGCAACCTCTGCCTCCCAGATTCAAACAATTCTTCTGCCTCAGCCTCCCAAGTAGCTGGGACTACAGGTGCACACTGCCACGCCAAGCTAATTATTTTGTATTTTAGTAGAGACAGTGTTTCACCGTGTTGCCCAGGCTGGTCTTGAACTCCTGAGCTCAGGCAATCTGCCTTCCTCGGCCTCCCAAAGTGCTAGGATTACATGCATGAGCCACCATGCCCGGACTCTCAGGTGATTTTCTTATGCAGAAAGTATTGAGAACTGCCAGTATAGGCATCACAGAATTTTTCCTCCTGGAACATTCTCCACCTTCAGCTAGCTAACCTCTTACCTGTCCTTCAAATGTCACCTGAAGTGTCACTTTGTTTTTTATTAGCCCTGAAATATCTGTGTCTCTTTCCTTCAGAAACTGTCTCAGATTATAACAGTGGGTCATTAGTATGATTATTTAGGCACTTCCTGTTTCCTTAAAAGGCTCTAAGCTTCATGTGTCTACTGAACTCTGAAGCCTCAGCCACCCTCCCACAGCACAGGTTTGAAAATCAGCACTTAACTAAATGGAACCTCCAAATAATGAAGAAAGACCAACTAAGTTGGTTACTGTGATAACTATTTTAATATCTTCTTTTTAATTTCCAAGTATGTTTTAAAGGTTTTGTGCTCATTATTTGCTTGCCTGGGCTTTACTGGCATTAAGAATATGCTTAGTACCCTTGTTGAACAATAAGCATTGGGAGAACAGCGTGTGCCAAGGTAGTGGGGAAGGGGAGATAAAATGAAACATCCAAAGAACTGAGGAGGGCAGGCTGGATGAGCACAGTGTAACTGAAATGAAAGGCGGTACCAAAGTGGATTGAAACCCAGGGAAAGGCACAAGGCCAAGGATGGGCTCTAAATAGTGTACTTAGACACGTATTTTGCAAAGATCAGTTTGATTGTTGTGTGGGAAGTGATCTAAATGGTCTCAGAATGAATGCCAGTCTACAAGCAGTCACAGTCAAGAGGAATAATGATGGGGACTTGTGGGTGAATGTTTGGGTCCTAAACTCTGGAGCAGAATCTCATTCAGGTAGGTTGGTAGATTGAGGTTTTTTAAAAGAAGGACCATTGAATAGTGAGGCTGGTAAACCAGTGTGAGATGAGCCAGCCACTAGAGCAGAAAGTGTAGATGAGAACGAGGAATAAAATAAATCATCAATGTTTCCTGGGGACATGTCAAATATTCTTAGACCCATCTCCCTGACGTCTCATCTCAGTGTGACCATAGTGAGGCCCAGAGCAATACTATTCACATGCTCCCAAGTGACTCCATCCATCAGCCAGGACTGGGGAACCATTTAAATAGATGGAGCTCAGATGGATAGGGTAAGGTTGAAAAGATTACTGGCAACCAAACTGGGCTGGCCCTTATGCTATTCCTCAGAAGTGATGATGATGACATAATGTGGAGTAATGAGAACACTACCATATTGGGGCGGGGCTGTTGAGGGAAGGGCCCTGGCAGTTGGAAGTGGGTGCAGAGAATGTTTTTATCCCGTGCATCAGCATAGAGTGGGAAGTCTGCAAAATTTTGTACTCTAAAGCCTATAGATGGTCCTCTGGATGACTCCATTATTGAAGCATCTTGGAAATAGTTTGTGAAGAGTTCTGAGTGCTAGAAACAAAGTAGTCAGCTGTTGTCTTTAAATAGTCCTCCACACCAGCTGCAGTACGTTCTCCAGAATAACTCTCTAACAACTGCCATCAAGCTAGAGGAGGAACAACCGCCAGCATTCAGAGATGCACCAAGTAGTTCCTGCCCTCAAATCTCCAAGTGCTTGCAGGCTTCCTTTTAAACATCCTCTTTTAGAGTTTTTTGAAAGTCATTAATGACATGTTTGTATGGTTAATTTACATGGTCTAGTGTTTAGCCAGTTAACCGTCACATAATAAAATATGAATGCCTTTTTTTCTCGTGATCTAAAGCAAGTTCTGGAAGGATAAGTGTGCACAGGTGGGTATTGACTGAGGCACAGAGCAGAGGGGAAGGAAGTAAGATGCAGGGAATAGTGTTAGTTTCTGGGCTTTACTAAGTGACACTGAAGGGAGTAGGGCCTGAAGTGTAGGTGGAAGGAGAATCCAGGATTAGGGAATAGGAGTAGGATGGACAAGGAGCATCCCAAAATAAATCAGCACAAGTTTTTCCAAGGGCTTGCCCAGCCTGCCTGAAGTCATAGGAGTTTATTATTTCTATGTTCATAAACAACTCCCTTGTTCCTTGGCCCCAGGAGCAAATCCAGGTTTTTGGGGGTTTGAAGCTCATATAATTTGGGGTCGTTCCTCTTTGAGAAAAAAATTCAAATTATGATATGAAAGTGAATATTATTTTATGAGACAGGTGATCATAGAAAATTATAAAATGTAAAAGCACTATAATTACCATGCTGCAAACTTCCTAAAATTACATAATTAACTTCATGGCTCATCTATAAAATACTTTTTCCTACTTTCTGCCTGCACACTCTTTGATCACTTCATATCAGAATGCTTTTGTTATATTATTTTCTAATGAGTGAAAAGAAAGATAATTTAATATTTCCTTTAGCATGGATGATCAAAATGTGTTTTTTATTATTGTGTAATAGCACTCTTTTAGCTTTACAACTTGTTAATGCAATGCTATATAAATGTTGAAGATTATTGCCAAATTTGAAACAAGTACCTCTTATATAAAAACTGTAGGATTTAAGTTATTTCAAGTTTCATTGTACAAGGAAGAGCCTTAAATTCTCTTTGAATTTGATGATATTCAAACACCAGTTTGTTACCACAACCATATCTTACTTCTTCAAACTTTACAATTCTATGAATGTTTTACTGCACTGCTGGGGCTCCTTCCAGGTGAGAGGGGTGCAGGTGAGGGGACCTGAAGTCACAGCATCACTAGATCCACAGCAAAACCACCTCTGATTGCTTCATGTGCTTGTGTCTTATTGTTAAAAAAAAAAAAAAAAAAAAAAAGATAATAAAAGCTAACATTTGCTTAACAGTTTCGTTAAATTGCCTCATTTAATTTGACATTTTTTTGAGATAGAAATTAGTGTCCCCCTGTACAGATGAGCAAACTGATATTCAGTGAGGTTGACTTTGGCCAAGCAAGGACCTGAAATTAACTGAAATTTCCTGGGTGTCATTCCATCCCTAGAGCTCTATTCCTTGCTTTTCTCTTTATTGCTGCCTATGAACTTTGAACCATTCTTTGCAAACCAAACCAAAATCTCCACAGAGAACCCTATAAGTCTGCTAAGAATAAAGAATAATCGTGGATATTTTATGGATTTGGGCAAAGAAGGTAACCACTTCTTCATAAGAGACTTTCCACATCTTGACTTTGAGTCTCTGTTTTATCCCTGAGTGTGAGGGAAGTGTCCCAGATTCAGACTCCAGAAGGCTCACAGAAGTCCTATCAGGGGCTCAGTTATTTGTAAGTCCAACAACGTGAGGCCCAGAGGCTGGGGGTGTTTGGCAAATGTGATGTCTTAATGGGCCAAAGCTGTTTGGTGGGATTTGTAACTAAAAAGAGATTTTAGCCCATCTGACTGAATGGTAATGGATTGGTCTGAGGCAGATTTTTAAAAATATACTGTTTTATCTACTCATAACAGAGTTAACAGGTTTTGATGACTCTGGCCCTTTCTTTTTGCTCTGTGTATGTTGCCAGGCCAAATAACCTAGCTGTGTTGGAAACGAGTTTCCAATTACTTGCAGGTGGCTGGAGGTAGATGAAAGCTGCCATAGAGGTGTTCCTCGTTCTATTCTCTAGTCCCCAGACTATCGGGCCATGTGCTGACACTTGGATGCTTGTTTTACAATATCATTTGACAAGTGGGATTTATGTGTCAAAATTTCAGTAGAAGCCAAGAAAATGTCAGAGTGAGCAAAGAGAGGCAGCATGAGAAAAGGGGGAGGGGGCTGCTTTTTAAACCCAGGAGTGTGTGAGTTAAACTGTGCCAAATCCCTACTCCGTTGGAAACACACAGGGAGATTAACCTGGCTGCCAAAAGCCTGAGATTTCTTTGGTGTGTTTTTGTGCAGTGCTGTTACTGCCTTTATCATTAAGGAAACAATGTAATAAAAATGATACCTTTTCCCTGAATGCATTAATAAAGATAACTTGTTGGTGCCGGTCCCAAACCACTGGAGCCACATTTAATTTGCTGCATTTATTGTTCTGGGCTGTGGTATACAGAGGTGCTCTGGAGCTCAGCACCGTCACTGGAAACACTGATAGAAAGGACAAAAGGAAAGGTTCCTGTTCTTACTTAGAATTTCCAAAATGCCCTAGATACTACATGTTCATCAATCCTCCTAAATTTGTTCGAACTTTCCCAAAAGTTTTTATCTTATGATTATTTTAAAAAGATTAAACACATACACATATGCACAAATCCCCAAACCTTACCTGAAACTGTTAGAGTGTCTCATTAATTCTCACTTAAAATAACTTCATCCCTATTTTTTTTTTTTTGGTGTAGGGGCGGGAGAGGTGGCAAGAGATTGAATGTTTAAGTTTCTGTAAGCCGTGTGCTGTTGCTCACCGTATTAAGAGCATGTGTGCATTACTTCATAAACTATCAGATGACATGCAACTTTATTTAGATTCAATAAAAAAGAATAATGAGTTACGCAAAGTTATTTCTGACACAGGGCAAAATAACTGCAAAAAGGCACCATTCATGGGGGTCAGCCCAGCCTGGCTCAGGGGCCATCATCCACTAGTTCCAAGCAAATTTAAGAAAGAATTACAGCTGTGGACACCACGTCAGGTGCCAAGGGTAATATGTACAACTCATGATCAAGCATAATAACAAAAGCCCTTATTCCCTCTATTATATTCCTCTCTGCAGATTAAGGGCCTCCAGGGTCAGGATCTACTGCCTAGGGAAGGCTTAGGAAGTCTGAGTTTGTATCTTGTCCAAATTTATGAAAGACAACATCACAGTGGCTATCAGCCTGGGGTTTGAAAATATCTAAACTGAAAAAGCTGAGATTTAGCCAAAGTATGAAGTACATTGGCTCTCCTTGTAATCTGTTTTTTCTTTTTTCTTTTCTTTTTTTTTTTTTTTTTTTTTTTTTTTTTGTTTAATGACAACCCATATGTAAGTCAAGAGGTAATTAAGTGAACACTTAAGTTTACTTGGTAAGGAAGGGCAAATACTGAGATTTCTTTGTGGGATGTCATACCTTTGTATTTTTCTCAACCATCCTAAGAGAAATATAAAGCATGTTTTCTGCCAGGATCCTGGGCCATCAACATGTCAATTTTTCTGATCTGCAAATGTCTAATTTCTCTTAGTAGAAATGGTGTTTACAGGGAAAATATCATGTGTACAGCTAGTTGCTGCTTAGTTAAAATGAATTCTGGGAAACATGCTTGGGGCTCATAGGTATCATAAATACCTTATAAAGTAGCCCCAGAGTAGACTTGCTGATTTAGAAATTTTGGAAATAAAAAGATTGAGATTTTGGAAAACTCCCACTTCATGTGATATCAGCAGGTTAACTATGTGCTGTTAACTGCTGATAATTGGCATTTCATTACTGATGGAACTACTACCAACTGCCTACTGGGAGGGTTTGTAGAAACACCATGACCAAACCTAGCATGCACCAGTACTTATTTTTCCCTGAGGTCTATTAAAATGATTTATTACTAAATAAAGACTGTAATTTCACGGGCTCATATGAACTTAAATTCATGTGTGTGTCTCTCTCTCTGTGTGTTATTTCTTTCTCTCTGTGTGTGTAACTTAGAGAAAACTAGGCAAAGACATTCGATTAGCAAGTACAAAGAGGAAAAGAGGGAAGTTTCATTTCTCCCAGTAAAATGATTATTTTTAATGTTTCTGTATAATTAATAGGAAAAGAGGATGTGGGTGAAAGGGGAAAGTCACAGGTATTTATATGTAAATAGCTCTATAGGTTTTAGAGAAACTTAAAGAAGGTAAGGGTGATGATGTGTTTATTGGAGGTGGGAAGGTGGAAGTTGGAGGAGTGTACATCAATGGGCCCTTTTTTGTTTGGTGTCCTGGGAAATGGGGTCATTTCTGAAAGTCACGTGAGTCAAATGGAAGAGGTAATTTGAGAACTCTGAATTGCTGACATACAGGAAATAAGAAATAGGATGAGAATAAAAAGATTGAGCTATAATGAAGGACCATGTGAGAGTGGAAATGACAAATTTACATTAGTGGCTAATTGTTAGAATGTTGTCATTTTATTCAACTGAGCTCAACGTGTCAGGAACAGAAAAAATGAATGTGATAGGATTAAGTAAGGTGTATTAGTCTGTTCCCTCATTGCTATAAAGAAATATCTGAGACTGGGTAATTTATAAAGAAACAAGGTATAATTGGCTCACAATTCTGCAACTGTACAGGAAACATGATTCTGGCATTTACTTGGCTTCTGGGGAGACCTCAGGAAACTTATAATCATGGTGGAAGGTGAAGGAGAGTCAAGCCTGTCTTACATGGTGGAAACAGGAGGAAGAGAAAGAGGGAAATTCCTGGTTTCCCAGAAAGTCTCTGGCTCTAAATCATATTCAGTTTCAGCAGAATATTTGTTTCTAACCTTTCCCATGCTGCTGCTACATACTTTTAAACAACCAGATCTCTTGAGAACTCACTCACCATACAGTACCAAGGGGGGATGGTGCTAAGCCATTCATGAGAACTCCACCCCCATGATCAAATCACCTCCCACGAGGCCCGTCCACCAGGACTGAGAATTACAGTTCAACATGAGATTTGGGTGGGAACACAGATACAAACCACATCAGAAGGATTTGCTGGACCCAACACCCAGGGATCAGGAAGATGGGAGACAAAGATGTTGCAAGGACATGGCTGAAATTATTGACTGTGTGGTCCAAGCTGGGTGAGAAATTTGAAATCAAGAGGAATTTAAGAGGGAGGGGAGGCATGATGAGGGTGGCAATGTCACAGTACAGACATAGTTAGAATGTGAGAAGTGGAAGAATTAGAGATAGAGATTGGACAGTGAAATTTTTCTGAGATAATATGCTAGGGTCTGAATGTTTGTGTCCCCTCAAAATTCATATGCTGAAAACCTCATCATCAAGGTGATGATATTAGGGGATGGGGTTCTTGGGAGGTGATTAGGTCATGAGGGTGGGGCCTTCATGAATGGAGTTAGTGTCCTGATGAAAGATGCCCCAGAGAGTTCCCTTGCTCCCTTTCACCATGTGAGAACACAGCTAAAAGGCATGATCTATGAGGCAAAAAGCAGACCCATGGCAAACACAGAATGCTGGAACCTTAATCTTGGACATTACAGCCTCCAGAACTGTAAGAAATATTTATCTTGTTTATCACCTACCCAGCGTATAGTATTTTGTCATAACAGTCTGAACTGATTTTGACAGACAATTCCTGGTAGTGGCTGGTATCTGGACTGTGGCCCTGGGAGTGGACTGATGTGTAAGAATGGAGGCAAAGTTCGATGATCTGTGAGGCTGGGAAGATTCCAAAATCAACACATATATCGCCTCATGTAGGATACATTAAGACTCTGGTTGAAGAGAAAGTCTACATCAATTTAGACCACTTGGCCTCTGAAAAGATGTTGCCCTTGTTGATTTTCTGTGTGTATATTGCTGAGTCTTTGGTTGATAATGCTTTTTTTTTTTTTTTTAATTCTCAAGTGTCAAAAAGTCCCCACAGAGAAGACCCACATGCTAATCCTGAGCAGACCATGCAATGGAAGCATCTTGAGGCAGAGTGGTGAAGTTGAAAGCCCTGGACTAGGAACTGGAGCTGTAGAGTCCTGCTGTGGTTCTGCTGTTGATTTACTTGTTTAACTCAGATGAAATAACAACCTCTCTGGGCCTCTTATCTGTGAAATGAGAGGTTGGCTAATGTGGTTTCCCAGGAATTTTCTGGCTCTAAGTTACATTCAATTTCAGCAGAATATTTGTTTCTAACCTTTCCCATGCTGCTGCTGAGTTGGCCTAATTGCTAGCCCTCCACTGATTTCATTCTGCCCCACCCCACCCTCAGATGACTCCTTCTTTCCACTTAGAGATAACAGCATCAATTAACTCAGGATAATTTCCCTCACTGCCAAAACTATTTCCAAAATGCAAACTTGTGGCTGCTGATTCATGCTGCTAGAGAAGCACTGTTTCTTTCTGTCTGGCTTCATATGTATTGCCTCTACAGGAAGAGACCAAGTCACTGGAAAAAGCTAGGGTAACCAGGAAAAGTGGCCCCTTCAGATGACACTGTGAGAGTCAACAAGGTAAGAAAGAGGAAGCTTTAAAATCACCACCATCAACACTTCTGAAATGTGGAAAGTTAGTTATGCATGGCGCTTACCCTTGGGTACCTTAAAACTGAAAACATGTATGGCCATATATGGCCTGGCATGGTGGCTCATGCCTATAAATCCCAGCACTTTGGGAGGTGGAGGTGGGTGGATGGCTTGAGCCCAGGAGTTTGAGATCAGCTTATGCAATATGGTGAAACCCTGTATCTACCAAAAAAAAAAAAAAAAAAGAAAAGAAAAAGTAAAGACACACACAATAATTAGCTGGGTGCAGTAGTGCGTACCTGTAGTCCCAGCTACTCAGAAGGCTGAGGCAATAACGCCTGAGCCCAAGAGTTTGAGGCTGCAATGAGCCATGATTGCACCACTGCACTCCAGCCTAGGTGGCGGAGCAAGATCCTGTCTCAAAAGAAAAAAAAAAGAACCAACAAAAAACAAAAACCATATAAACATCATCTTATAAAGTGAATAAATATATAAGTGATTTAGGAGTCAACTCATATTACTCAAGAGCATCCTGTTGAGGCCCAAGTCTCATTGACAAGATCTAATTGGAGTTTATATGTGTAAGCCAACACTACGAGATGAATGGGATAATGAGCAGAAAAAGAGTAGGGCTGGGGAGGGGACACAAAGAGAGACATTCTTAGCACAATGCCCAAAGGAGCTCCTTCTTTTACATGGCTAGATGACAAGAGGAAGTGATGAAGTCATAAAAGGAGTCAATGAGAGAGAAAGAAATGGGTGAGCAAAGTTCCTCAGTATCAAAGAAAATGTAGTTCAAAGGAGGAGAGGCTGGTGTGAAGAGGAAAATGACAAAGACGAGTCAAAGAAGCTAGGCGTGGAATAGGTTTTTGGAAAAACTCATTATGAGGTCACTGACAACTTTGTCATGAGAGTTTCTGTGGAATTAGAGGGCAGGATCCAGACAGCATTAACTTACATAGCAAATGTTTGGAACGAAAGTGATGTTTCTAAAGTTGAGACTATTCTTTCAGAAAGATTAACAGCAAAGTTTGGTACTCAAGAGGATAATAAAAACAAGGGTAAAATTTTGAGGAGGAATAAACCTTGACCTGAGGTTAAAACAGAAGTGAAGAACTGATTGGAAGCAGGGCATTGACAATAAATAGAAGAAGAATGGCACAATGGATGAAGCAGAAACCAGAGAAACGAGACAAGGTCACAATCCTAGGTGAAGGAATGAGCAGAGAGGAGGGTAAAGAGATTCTGAGTTTTCAAGAAAAAAGAATACCAGCAGAGAGGCAGATATAAAACTGGGCAGTAACTTTTATGTGGAGAGTTTCTTGAAGATTTCAAGCACAGGAAGAGGGAAGAAGAGCAGAGTGCCACGATCCATGATCTGGACTTAGAAAGTTCCAGAAGAAGAAGAATTAGAACAAGTGATTGGCTTATCTCCAAATATGCCCAAAGATGGGACTGAAGACATTGCCTCACCTGCATAAGAGGGAACAATTTGCTGTAAAACTAGAAATGATTGGCACAAAGCTTGATTCTCTCACCTCTTATTACTGTTGTCTCCATTTCTATTACTTACATGGAGGGGCAGGAAAAAAACCCCAAAACATTGCTGATACTAGCAAGGACTTCTGCACATATGTGACCAACTGCTCTGTAGGGTGTATATTTGACAACTCAGAGTTCTGCTGGTGTGACATACAACCATTAAATTACCTAAAACTTCTCGTTAGCTAGAAAATTGTTTCTACTTATATCATTTGTAAGTATACTCTAATTTTTTGCTGACTGGAGACCTATTTTGGGAAATATATACAGGTCTACAACTCCTTATTGAAACAGCACCTAAGTAAGGCTCAGCCTCTTCTACTGAGTTTCACACACTATAGTAGTTGTCAATAAACTTTATTCTCAGATATATATTCAAAGGTTTTAAAGAAAAAATACATATTCTTTCATAAATTTTTAAGTTAACATCTAAAATTTTTCATTCACACTCTAAATGATTACAAAGGATATAATTTTCCTGTGTGTTATAAATGACTGACATTGAAAAATAGAACCATTACTTCATTTTTTGAAAGGTACTAATGACATCAAAATACCATAGTGATCATTTAAAAACAATTTTTTGATTGACGTATAACATTTAAAAACGTGCCAGATTATGAGTGTACATCCCACTGGTTCCACAGAGTTAAGACACTCATTTAACCAGCAAACAGACAGTTTAAGAAGTTCTTTTTTGCTCCAAGACAGTCCTTTGCCTCAAAGGTAACCATTATTGTGACTTTAATATCACAGATTAGTTTCCTGTTTTTAAACTTTATATAAATGGGATTATACAGTAGTTAATTCTTTTGAATACAGCTTCTTTTGCTCAGCATTAAGTTTATGGAATTTATTGTCGGGAGTAGAAATACGTCTTTCTTCTTGCTGTATTGTAGTCCTTAGTAAGAATATACTGCAATTTATTTATTACATTTTTAGTGTACATTTGAATTATTTTCAATTTGAGGCTATTATGAGTAGTGCTGCTGTACATATTTTTATACATGCTTTTTTTGTGATGTATGTAAACATTTATGTTAGCTATATGTCTAACAGTGAAATTGTTGGAAGATAGGCTTATGCATATATTCAGCTTTATTAGCTATTACCAGACATTTTTAGGGTATTTGTACCAAATTATCTTTTTATTAGAAGTATGTGAGAGTTTTACCTGCTCTGCATCATTTGATAATCTCTGTTTATTTTTCATTTTACCTATTCTAGTGAGTATAAAATTTGAGTACTTTTCAAATATTTTTTGGTTCTTTGGATATCCTCTTTTTGTAAGTTTCTTTCCATTTTTCTGTTGGGTTATTCTTTTTCTTATTGATCTGCTGGTACTCTCTATATAGTCTCTGTATAAGCTCTTTGAGGTACATATTGCAAATATCCTATTTCATTCTTTGGCTTTCAATTTTACTCTACTAGTGGTGCCTTTTATACAAAAGTTATTAATTTTACTGTGTACCAATTTTTAACTATTTTCCTGTATGGTTAGTACCATTTATATCCTGTGTAAGAAATTTCTGCCAACTCAAGATTATGAAAATGTTCTTGCAAGTATTCCTCTGGAAGTTATATTGTTTCAGCATTCACATAAGTATAAATATAATCTCAATGTGATATAATATAAAATTACTACTGTGTTACATAATTAATCAAGTAAAAATCAATTTGAATTGACTTTTGTGTACTGTGTGAGGCAGAACTAAGAGTAATTCTCCCCTGCTTCATAGCCAATTGACCCAGGAATATTTACTAAAATGGCATTTATTTCCACAACACTGTAAGGCCATCTTTGTCATAAATTAGGCAACCTTATATTTGTGGCTATGTTTCTATTTGGCTATTGTTGTACAGATACAATGTCATCTTAATCACTATAGATTTACAGTGTGATCTGGTGATTCCCATATTTGTAATTCTTTTTCAATATTGCTTTGGCTATTCTCTACCCTTTAAATTTCTATACAAAATTTAGAATCTTCTGGTCACTGTACACAAACACATCCACACCCCATCTGGAATTTTTATCGAGATTATATATAGTGATATATATTATATATTAGATTAATTTGGGAATGACTTTATACTATTGTACCTTCTAACTCATGAACATGGTATGTCCACCATTTACTTAAATCTTGTTTTTTCAATAATGTTTTGTAGTTTTTAATGTAGAGGAATATGTGTAAATATATTTCTTTGGACTCATAACTAATTGTATCTTTTTAAGATTTAATTTATCCTTATTGTTGAAATATAGAAATATACTTAATTTTTGTATATTAATCTTATATCCAACAACCTTGTAAATTTTTTTACTTTTTAATTTTAATAATATTTAAATTGTGAAGGGGATTATATGCATGCAATCACATAATCTCCTAATGTCATTTTTATTTCTCTTTTCCCTTTTATTAAAACTATATTTTTCTTATCAAAATGGATAAGACCTCAAATACAGAGTTGAAAAGAAAAGGTGATAGTATCTTTCACTTATTCTAATCTGATGTTGATAGCTTTCAACATGAAATGATTAAATGTGGTGTCTGCTATAGTTTTTGTAATTATTCTTTGTCAAATAAGAAAATTTGTATCTATTCCTAGTTTACTAAAAGGTTTTTAAAATCATGAGTTAGCACTAAATTCAATTAAATATTATTTTCTGCATTTATTGAGTTGATTATATAATTTTCCTCCTTTTTTCTGTTAGTATAGTAAATTACCTTGCCATTATATGTGCATATGTGTATGATATGTATCTAGATTTAACTTGTTAATATTTTCACAGATTTTAAAATTTTATGTCCTTAAGGGATTGGCTTATAATTTTACTCTCTATGGCCTTGTCATATTTTGAAATCACAGTTTTAATGCCCTCAGTAAATAACCAATTACTTTCTTAATTACTTATTTAATGAAGGCATTAAAAGTTTGTGTAAGATTTGTATCTTTTTTTCTTAAATATTTTGGATAACTTATCTATAAAGTCAGGTGGAATTGAAGATATCATTGTCAGAAGGTTCTTAAATACAGATTCAGTTTCTTTAATGAATGTAAGAAAGTGTTTTTCTTCTGTTAGTTTTGGTAATTTGTGTTTTTTGAGGTATTTTTACATTCATTTAAACTTTTAAATACTTGACAATAAAATTATTAATAATGTTATCTTATCTCTTTTTGTTAATAGGTTTTATACTTTATAATAGTTTTAGATTAACAGAAAAATTGAGTAGATTATAGAGAGTTCCTATATAGCTTCACACATAGTTTTTATTATTATTAACATTTTATGTTAGCATAGTATGTTTCTTATAATTAACGAACTAATGTTAATACAGAATTATTAACTAGAGATCATAGTTTTTTCAAACTTCCTTAGTTTTTAACCTAATAATTATATTGTGTTTTGGGACCTTGTCTAGGATACCACGGTACACTTAGTTGTGATGTCTCCCTAGGCTCCTCTTAGCTATGATAGTTTTGTAGACTTCTTGTTTGTTTTTTTGATCACCTTGACAGTTTTGAGCAGTACTAGTCAGATATATTATAGTATGCCACTCTATTAGAATTTTTCTGATGTTTTTCTAATAATTAAACTGGACTTATTTCTCTTTTTTTCTTGTTTTCTAAGGTGAAAGCTTAGGTTATTGATTTTAGATCTTTTCTGATACACCTATTTAATACTATGATTACACTCCTAAGCACAACATTAGCTGCATTCCACAGATTTGTGTTTTTTCGTTTCATTTTCATTTAGTCTGAAACATTAAAAAATTATCTTGAAACTTCATGAATCCATGTGTTATTTAGACATGTTATTATATTTAGAAGTTATTTAATATCCAAACATTTGGATTTTTTTCCAGCTATCTAGTTTAATTCTATCATGGTATAAGATAATACCTTGTATAATTTTTATTATTTTAAATTTATTAAGATGTGCTTTATGGCCCAGAATGTTGTCTATCTTGGTGAATGTTCCATGTACACTTGAGAAGAGTACGTATTCTGCAGTTGTTTGATAAAGTACCCTATAAATGTCAGTTAGGTGCGGTAGATGGTGCAGTTGATGGTACTGTTCAGTTCAACTATATCCTTAATGATTTTCTGCTTACTGGACCTATCAATTACTAAAATAGGAGTGTTGACATTTCCAGTCATGATACTATATTTGTTTCTCCTTAAAGTACTTTATCAGTTTTCCCTTCATGTATTTTGAGACTCTCTTGTCAGGTGAGTGCATATTAAGGATTGCTATGTTTTCTTAAATAATTGATTGCTTTAAGAGATAAACCCTTTTTATACCTGATAATTTTGCTTGTTTTGAAGTATTCTTTGTCTGAAATTATTGTAGTGAATCCAGCTTTTTTTGTTAAGTATTAGCATGATATATTGTTTTTAAGCTATCTGTGTATTTGTAAAGTGGGATTCTTATAGATAACAGAGTTGGATTAAAAATGGTGTTTAAAAAATCAACTCTAATACTCTCTGCTTGGTAATTGGTACATTTAGACTATTCACATTGTACGTTATTATTGATTTAACTGGTTTAATATCTGCCATAACATAGCTGGTTTAATGTGGCAGATACAGCTTGTTTCTGTTTGTTGCATTGTTCTTTCTTTTTTTCTCTCATTTTTTCTGCCTTTTCTGGTTTTAATGAAGCATTTAAATGATTCCATTTTCTTTATTTTAATGCCATACAAATTATAATTATTTTTAAAAATGTTACTAGCTAGAGTTCATAATATAATTTTATAACTAATGTAAATCCACTCTCAAATACCACTGTACTGCTTCAGAGGTGGTACAGGTACTTCATAACAGAGTAGTGCCAATACCTCCCTTTTTTCTTTTGCGACATTCCTGTCATTCATTTTAGGTTATCTATATATACTATAGTTGTCCAATACACTTAGTCTATTATTACCTTGAACAAACAATTACCTATGTGGTAACATATTTCAAAATCGTTACTTTCCCCTCTCTCCGCATGGAACATGAGATTTTTCTCACTTCTTCACCATGAGAATTTGATTTGGTCCCTGGAAGTAAAACCCACAAAACTGAGTCCCCAGAAGTTCACTCACTCTAAAGTTAGTCCACACGCAGACTGCAGTAGCTCCTCAGCAATTAAGTGTTCCTACAATTTATGGCTCCAAGTGGCTTCTGCTTAAGGTGAGCTGATCTCAACTGTATTCAGCTATCTCTTCAAATTTCATAGTAGCAGTTTGTCTTGCAACCTCAGTTTTTTGATAGATCTAAGAAAAGTCATTTATTTTGAGTTTGTTTAGTGTTTTTTTGTAGTTGTTGCAAAGATGGAAGCGACGACTTCTAGGCTTTTGTTGAAACTGAAACAATAAGTCATCCTATTATCTTTTTTAATGTCTAAAACATCTGTGGTAATATCCCATTTTTTATTCATGATATTGGTAATCTGTGACTTTCCACTTTTTTTCTTTTTCTCTCTCTCTCCCTTCCTTCCTTCCCTCCTTCCTTCCCTCCCTCCCTCCTTCCCTTCCTTCCTTCCTTCCTTCCTTCCTTCCTTCCTTCCTTCCTTCCCTCCCTCCCTCCCTCCTTCCCTTCCTTCCTTCCTTCCCTCTCTCCCTCCCTCCCTCGCTCCTTCCCTTCCTTCCTTCCCTTCCTCCCTCCCTCCCTCCTTCTTCTTTTCCTTTTTCTCTTTTCTCTTTTCTTTTTTTTTCTTTTCTTTTCTTTTCTTGTTTTCTTTCTCAGAGTCTTGCTCTGTCGCCCAGGCTGGAGAGCAGTGGCCTGATCTCGGCTCACTGCAACCTCCGCCTCCCGGGTTCAAGCAATTCTCTTGCCTCAGCCTCTCCAGTAGCTGGGATTACAGGCGTACACCACCACGCCCAGCTAATTTTCTTGTATTTTTAGTAGAGACGGAGTTTCAACATGTTGGTCAGGCTGGTCTCGAATTCCTGACCTCAAATGATCCACCAGCCTCGACCTCCGAAAGTGCTGGGATTACAGGCGTGAGCCACGGCACCCAGCGTTTTTTTTTCTTGGTTGTTCTTGTCAGAAGTTTATTAATTTTATTAGTCTTATAAAATAAGTACTTTTGTTGACTCTATTATATATTTACTGTCAATAGTAGTAATTTCTACTTTAAAAAATTATTTTTGCCTTCCTACTAATTTTTGTGGGTTTAACTTGTCCTTTCTCTAACCTTACATAATAATTGCATCATAGACTTTCATTCTTTTTTCTTTTCTAATATATGCATTTAAAGATATAATTTCTCTCTTAGCATTGTTATATGTATCCCACAACTTCATATACATAATGTTTTTATATTTATTCAGTTAAAAAATAATGCCATATTTTTCTCATTAATTTCAAAATATTTTCTGATATCATTATGGTTTTCTTGTTTGGATTATTTAGAATTGGATGTTTAATTTACAAAAAGAAAATCTTAGTATTTGAATAATTACTTTAAGTTATTAATGTCTAGCTTAATTTCAGATAATATATTCTGAATGATTTTAATCCTTTTAAATGCATTGAGGTTTATTTTACAGTCAAGTATAGTTGATCTGGGTAAATATTTTATATGTACTTGAAAGGAATGTGAATTCTTTTTTAAGTACATTGTTCTATATATGTCAGTTAAGTTTGTTAATTGTGTTGTTCAGATTTATTTCATTATTAATTTTTTGTTGATTAATTTGCAAATGGTGAGAGATGGATGTTAGTCATCCAATTCATTCTATTTCTCCTTTTAGTTGTTTCAACTTTTGCTTTTTGTATTTTGAGGCTATGTTATTCATTGTATACAGATATAGAACTTTTATATCTGCCTGGTATATTAACCCTTTTATCTTATAAACAATCTCTATTTTTAGTAATGTTTCTTGCCTTTTTATTTAAAGGCTACTATGATACAAGTATAACTACGCCAGCTTTCTTTTGGTTATTGTTACCATGTTATCTTTCCATTCTTTTACTAACAACTTTTCTGTGGCCTTATTCCTAATATATGACTTTTAGAAGAAGAATCAGTTTTCTAAAATATCTAGCCTGACAATTTTTGTCTTTTATTTTGAGTATTTAGTTTCTCATATTTAATGCAATTTTTATACACTTCAGTTTTTACTTTCTACATTCCCTTTCTCTCTTTCCTTGCTTTTTGTTGTATTAATCAAATATTTTTATTGTTCCATTTCATTGATTTATTATATTGGTGATTTTACATTTATATTGTTCTTTGGTGATTATCCTAGAGATTATCACATATATCTTGAATTCTTTATAGTGTTAATATAAATTAGTATATTTATCCATTCCCAGATAGGATCTTGGAGCCCTTTAACTCTATTTCCTTTCCTCCTGCCTTTTATGTTACTTTCCCAGGGATTTCATATATTTTTGACTCCACAACTCGTTATTATTATTGTTCTATATAGTCAATATTCTTTTGTATTTATCAATCTGTATTAGTTTTGATTCCTTCTTACATTCTATTTTTTTGCTTTGGGAGGTGGGGATATTATATTATTTTTCCTTTTGCTTTAAAAATTCTCAGCATTTCTTTCATTACACATCTGCTAGTGATGAATTGTCTATTTTTGAATGGCGAAAAAAATCCTCCTTTTGCCTTTTTTTTGTGTGTGTGACAGATATTGTTACTACGTATAGATTTCTGTGATGACAGTTGTTTTCTTCCCATACTCTAAAGGTGTTGTTCTCTTGCCCTCTGCAGACAAATCAACTGTCCATCTTATTGTAGCTCATTTGAAGATAATGCCTTTTTTCTTTGGCTTGCTTTTAAATTTTTATCCTTTTTTCTTTGGTTTTAACAGTTTTTTTCTCTAATATACCTAGATGTCATTTTCTTTGTATTAACTCTACTCTAGTTTGTAGCTCTTTTAATTCTGGAGGAAGGATTTTCATCCTGGAGGTGTGTTTACATCCATAGACCAATTTCATTATGCCCCAGATAGCTCTTTTTTTCTCTTTCTCTCTAGAATAACTATTATTCTACCTTTTAGTTCACTAATTTTTTTTGCATGTCCAATCTGCTGTCAAAAGCTTCTCTTGAGTTCCTTATTTAAAATATTAAATGTTTCATTTTCATAATTTCCATTTGATGTTTCAAAGTATATTTTAGTTTCCAGCTGAAATTCTCTACTTTAATAACTATTTTCTTGAACATGTCCATCACATACATTTTAAAATCTGTGTCTAATACTTCAATAAATGGGCCATCTATAATTCTTTTATTTGCTTTTTGGTTTCATTTCTTGATATGCTTGCCAATCTTTTAAAATAAAGTACTTTTTAGAGAACTTTTAGGGTCACAGCAAAATTGAAAAGAAAGAACAGTGAGTTACCATCTTCCCCTTGCCCCCACACCCACATGCACAGTGTCTCCCACTATTAACATTTACCCCAGAGTTGTACATTTGTTACAATCATTGAATCTACATTGACACATCCTTTTCACCCAAAGTCCATGGTTTTCATTAGAGTTCATTCTTGTTGTTGTTTATTCTGTGGATTTGACATATGTATAATGACTTGTACCCACTTCTATACTATTAGACAAAAGAGTCTCACTACTATAAAAATCCTCTGTGCTCCATTATTTGTTCCTCCCTCCTTCCTTACCTCTGGCAATCAGCATCTGATCTATTTATTGTCTCCATAGCTTTGCCAGCCTGCTTAGCAATTTTTGAGTGAATGGAAGGCTCTGTGTAAGAGGAAGTACAGAGGCTCTAGATGATGTTGCCTTCATCTGGAGGGGGATCATTTTTATTTTTTGATAGGCAGCCAGGGTGACACAGACTATTTCAATCCAATCAATGACTGAACTGACTTAAGGCTGAGTTTCAGTTTTGTGAGGCCTAGTCAATTCTTTTTATCTTTGCCTTGGAGTGTATAGCATACAGCAGCCTCACCGAGAATTTGGGATGCTTACAAACGTCCGCTTCTTTGGAGGTTTCTGAATGTTTTTCCTTTCAGTTCTCTGAGACTTCTAACATACCACTCTGCTTTGCAAACACTTTTTGTGTAGTTATATAGAATTCTACTCTGACAAATTCCTCTGAAGGAAAAAAACACTAAGTATTGGGCATATTTGTTTGTATTTTCTTCCTCCTAGATCTTGACCCCTTAAACCCTAGATGTCTTCACTCCCGTGAGTATTATTTTTGTCCCGGCAGCCCATCAGATTGCTTAAAACTCTGCTGGCTTCTATGCCTCCCCTCCATGTTGCTCTCCTTTGGTTTTTAACCTCCTGTCTAGAACTAGAATCAACAAATGGCTCACGGGAAAATCTGTTTCAGTGAATGTTAGCTCATTCTTCGTCCTTTGCTCTGAGATCATGGCCCATGAAGTCTAGGTTGCTTTAGTATATCTTTGATACCTCTAAGAGAATTTTTGTTTATATTTTATTTAGCTTTCTTAGTTGCTTCATCAGAAACATGTTCTGCTGGAAGCTACTCTATCTTAGCACAATGTGACAATGATTTGATAAACACCATTATCCTTTTTTTTTTTTTTTTTTTTTAAAAAAAAAGCTCTACAATGCTGAAAATTTTACATTGTTCCTTTTGTTTTTTGAACTGGTTTTATGTCCATATTTTATTCTGCTTCCTCCATAGGAATCCTATGTAATTTAGGATCCTAATGTTGTGTAACTTTTTACTAAAACGTCTTTGCATCACCCTATAATAGTTTTCTGAAACAAAATGGAAACATACAATTTTTTAAAACATTTAATATCCTATTACCAATAGACTCTAATTCGTTAAGTCTCTAATTCTGTATTTCTCAATGTTACATATTTGAATTACCTAGGGACATTTCAAAATTGCTGATGTCATTTTTGTCCTAATCCTAGAGATTCTAACTTAATTGATCTGGGGTGCAGCTTTGGCACTGAGATGTCTTTAAATCTCTTCAAGTAGTTGTAATGTACAGGGAATCACTGCTGTAACTGCTAAAAAATGTTCTTCTGGTTTGAGTAACCATTGCAAATGTGTTGGTAAACAATCACAATAAATGAAATACATTATGCATTTTCATAAAAGATAGTTCACAGACTCTCTTCCAAATTGTACCTTTGTCACTTTAAAAGTTTTCATAGGTAAGGGTAATACATAAGTATGGATAAGAGGTATACCTTTTGTTCCAGATAAGTAAGATACATCTTTTCTTTTCTTTTTTTTTTTTTTTTTTTTTGAGATGGAGTCTCACTCTGTTGTCCAGGCTGGAGTGCAATGGTGCAATCTCGGCTCACTGCAACCTCCACTTCCCGAGCTCAAGCGATTCTCCTGCCTCAGCCTCCCTAGTAGCTGGGATTACAGGCATATACCACTGCACCCAGCTAATTTTATATTTCTAGTAAAGATGGGGTTTCATCATGTTGCCCTGACCTCAGATAATCCACCCGCCTCGGCCTCCCAAAGTGCTGGGATTACAGGTGTGAGCCACTGTGCCCGACTCTCCCTTCCTTCCTTCCTTCCTTCCTTCCTTCCTTCCTTCCTTCCTTCCTTCCTTCCTTCCTTCCTTCCTTCCTTCCCTTCCTTCCTTCCTTTCCTTCCTTCCTTTCTCTCTCTCTTTTTTCTTTTTCTTTCTTTCTTTCTTTCTTTCTTTCTTTCTTTCTTTCTTTCTTTCTTTCTTTCCTTCCTTCCTTCCTTCCTTCCTTCCTTCCTTCCTTCCTTCCTTCCTTCCTTCCTTCCTTCCTTCCTTCTTTCTTTCTTTCTTTCTTTCTTTCTTTCTTTCTTTCTTTCTTTCCTTCCTTCCTTCCTTCCTTCCTTCCTTCCTTCCTTCTTTCTTTCTTTCTTTCTTTCCTTCTTCTTCTTTTTTTTTTTTGAAGGTGAATAAGGGCATTTTTAAAAGGTTAGTAGGAAAGAAGTGGCCACAACCAAAGGCGTATTTTCAGGCAGATAAATATTAGGAAAGAATACAAATGCAGCTGGAGAACTGGAACTTGATAACTTAAAGCTGTTCTTGCCACATACCCCTAGGGAAATCTTCATGTGTCCCCCAAATTAGGTAAGGGGTATATTACTTTGAAAACTGTGTTTTATAATATGTTAGATAATGTTCTTTTTCCCTTCCAAATTAATTGTTCACCCTCTTCCACCCTGCTCTTTGCCTCTGGAGGCTGATCTCAATGGATGCCAGCAGACTTTCTTGCCCTCTGGCTTCTGGTTAGGTTTATTCAATGAGTTAGGGAGGAGATCAGGTCAAGGTGTTCATTTTCCAAGCTCCCTTTCAGCAGAGTTTTCAGTCAGCAGGAAGGCTGACTTCTTTGATTCAAGGTCACAGTTCCTCCTAGGCAACCATCTCTACCTGATTTTCTCCGTCTTGCTCTTGGTAGTCATTCCATCCACTTCTCCCCTTGAGAAGGTAACACCCCCGGGGTATTTTATAATGCTTCTGATTTTCCCATAACATTTGAAAACAGTCACTGCATGAAATCCTCCTTAAATTATCCTAGTTTGCCTGGCTGGTACACATAGGAACAATGGTATTCTCGGTGGGACTCAGTGGTTTCCACAGAGGTTAACTGGGATCAGGGATGTTATTGAACAAGATTTCTAGTTCCTCATCCTCTCTAATTAGACAGCACAATAATCTTTTATGAACTAAACCTCAATTTTGCCTGACAAACCTGGTATTATGGCTCTGTCAGTACACAGATCCCAGAGAATGAATGCTTCAGCTGACATCACTTAAAACTGATACAAGGAGAACATTGGTATTCTGTTCCGGATCATTTCCTGCCCACATCTTTATCCGTGGCAAATGAGGGATAATTTGACAAATACTAAAGGAGGAATGTCAAACCTATACAATACATACATTCTTCCATCACTTTTCCCCACTTACCCCTTATTTATATGCAATTCTGTCTTTTATTTTTTGTAAATCATTTCTTGTATGTCAGTCTCCTCTTCTTAGCTAGATTGTAAGTTTCATGGGGACATAAGCCACAAACTTATGTGTCTTTGCAGTTGCTGCAGCCTGAAAATTTTCTACTCAGCTCTCTTCCAGCCCACCTATCTTTTGCATGTCCAATCTGGTGTCAAGCTCATTTAGTGAGTTCTTAGTCTTAATTATTACATTTTCTTCATTTATTCAACAGAAATATTGAGCACCCATTCCATGCTAGGGATTGGGTGGGTTGTAGGATATGAAAATGAACAAGGACCCTGACTAGTGTTATTAAATGAGGATAATAACTGATTGATTTTAGAAGACTGATTGCTTTAAAGGGGTCAAATACCATTATTCTTCTTTCATGAAACACCATCCACCCTCATGGTATTTGCCAAGGATTTTGGTTGAAAACAATATAAACCAACTTTGTGTAAGGACTTTATTGTAGGTTAAAGACTTAACCAAAAGTCTGGAATATCAGGTGATATGGCTGGGATTTGTGTCCCCCCCCAAATCTCATGTTGAATTGTAATCCCCAGTGTTGGAGGAGGGGCATGGTTGGAGGTGACTGGATCATGGGAGTGGACCTCCCCCTTGCAGTTCTTGTGATAGTGAGTTTTCACAAGATCTGGTTGTCTAAAAATGTGTGGCATTTCTCTTTCTTCCTTCTCTCTCTTCCTTCTGCTTTGGCCGTGAAAGATGTACCTCTTTCCTTTTTGTCTTCTACCATGATTGTAAGTTTCCTGAGGCCTCCCCAGTCATACTTCCTGTATAGCCTGCAGAATGGTCAGCCAATTAAACTTCTTTTCTTTATAAATTACCCAGTCTCAGATATTTCTTTGTAGCAGTGTGAGAATGGACTAAAACACAGGCAGAAAACAGGTAGAGACATAAGGAGTCTACTAGGTGAGAATTTAGTCAAAGCACACAGGGGGTCACAGCACTGAAGATGAACACTTGGCTGTATGACTGACTCTGATGTCTCTCTAGAAACTGGACATCAGAGGTCAGTACTTCCCCTGATTCAGGAGGATGTTGTCAACTGTCTCTTCTCCTTGTGTCATACTTAGTCCAGACCCTAGGACCCCATGGTGATTATCTGTGGAGCTGAGTTTAGGTCCCTACCAGTTGCTAGGGGTCTGGGAGAACAAGGATATTCAAGGATTCTGAGAAGTGGCATTCCACCTCCAATTATGACTCACATAGTAGAAGATTTCCCCAATATGTGACGGGGCCCCAAATGGTTAGTAGCCAAAAAGTGCTCGTAACTGTCCACTCTATTTATAATAAAGTTTGCAGCCAACACATTGGCAATGGCATTATGCACAGGTAAACTATTTTGAAAGTGCTGAATATTTCAGATGCCCTTGAAGCCAGCATTTTTGGGATAAATATTAATGACTTCCTTAGGAATGTAACTTATTAAGAGCAAGATTATCAGTTCACCCAAATATTTGTAAGGACAGAACAGAGCACAATGAATTCATTCATTTACTTCCGTAAATATTTATTGATCACGTGTTAAATGAAAGGAGGTAGAGAGTAGAAAAGGCATAGCTGCCCCATCCTCCACCATCCCAGTATCAGTTTCTAGCCTAGTTTTGGGAGCTGTGAAATTACAAGGATTTAACTTTACTAAAATTTAACCCAGAACATTCTCTCTCTCTCTCTCCCTCTTTCTCTCTGTCTCTCTGTGTTATTATACTTAGCATTTCTCTTGTTGAGAAATTAGTATTAGTTTTCTAGTTTACTAGGTAACTAGTAAAATGCAGAAAATGACCCAGTGTCAGAAAATTTACTACCCAAAACAAAAATTTTGGGTAAAAACATCAAATAAACCCCAAAGTGAATGCTGACAACAAAGATAATGATATAAAAGGGAAAACACATCTATAAAGCAAAAAATTGGAAAGATTTTTGCTTTTCTTTTTCCCCTATATTCAACATCCACTGGATGGCAGCTCTAAGGTAACACCATGAGAATGTGGCCATTGCAGCAGCTGAGATAGAGCAGCTAATCTGTCCTGTGCAACTGACTAGGCTCTTCATGATTTCACTCTGACTTTACAACAATCTTATGAAGTAGTAGATATTATTATCCTGACTTTCTAATTAACAAACTGATTCTTCAAGAGGATAAGTACCTAATGTAGTCACACAGTTAGTAAATAACAGAGAAAGGAGTCAAAATCATCTTTACCTGACTCTAAAACTGAGCTCTTAATGATGGCTCTACACATCTTCTCATTGAAAAGGCAAAGTCTGTGGCATACACACGTCTGGAAGATGTTTGTTGGACTTGAAATAGACATATTCTCTACTAGTGGCCCTGGAATCTGGTGTGGTAGGAGGTGGTGGTTGGGACATTTTATTTTTGAATTTGCATGTGTAAGTTTGTTCTTTGGAAGAATGTTGATGATACCATTTTTAGCCATTCAACTGGTTACCAAGCATGTGCCAATGAGGCATTTTGTTGTATTGTGTCCTGACTGCTGTCTTATATATCTTTATATAACTACATGATCATGGTGAAGACACAGCCTCGAGATTTCTGTGACTGTCTGCATCTGGCTGTAGTGTGTACAAAGTAAACACTAAGGAAATGGCCTCCTGGTTCTTTCTGCGTAAGATTTCTTTTGCTGTGGACTCACAATCTCCAGTCTTTTATCTTATCAATATTTCTGTTTTATTTGCAAGTATCTTAAAAATAAAAGTAAGGTTGCTTCTTGGACTTGACTTTATAGAACACCACACGTGCCAAAGCCATTCCAAATCTTACCTCATTTTGAAATGCCTTTGTGGCTGGTTTTATTTTTCCTTCCTTTCCCTTATTTTAGATCATTATAACACGTTTTATAGGTCAGCGTCAAACAGCAAGAATTCAACAGTGTGCGGACTATTGCTGGAAGTCATGCCAGAGCACACAACTATAATCCACTAAGTTAATGGAAATGCAGCATTATGGCTGAGATTTTACGTATGTGGAAATCATGAAAACTCACAAACCCAATTCACACAACACAAAGAGAAAAGACAACTGCCCACTATAAGCAGCTGGCCCGCACGCGGTTAAAGACTCCATTTGTGGGGTAGGAGACCCTTGGTAGTTCACATTTCAATAAACCATAAACTTTTACATGCATATTAAACACCAAAGGGCTTGCAATCATTTCACTATTATCTAGATCTATTGAATTTTCATCGATGCCATCAAAACCAAAGTGCAAGAAAAAAGTTGTTTTATTAAAAACTTTGTATTTGATCAGATCAACATCTCCAATGTCCCCAGGAGTGTAGCAACATGGAAAATAAGGTTTTGTAGTCCCATTTGGGCTCACTGGACGCTCCGTTTTACAACGGCAGTTTTCATCCCGATACAAACCTCACATCTTTTTGCTAAGCAGAGTTAGCAGGGGGGGAAAAAAACTGTAAAGCAATGGTTCTCAACCTTGGCTGCACTGGAATCATCTGGAAAGTTTTACGAATCCTGATGCTTAGGCTGCACCCAGACCAATTACAGCAGAAGCTTTGAGGGTGGGACCAGGGCATTCATATTTTTTTTTAAAACTTCCCATGTTTTAAAACTTCCCATGTTTCCCATGAGCCCACACCAAGGCCCCTGTTGCAAACCTTGCCCTGGCTAGTATTTCTTTTTTCCTTTTCCATGCCTCCTTTGTTCTTCATTGGGTTCCCCCACTTTCAGATCTGTCTGGGAAATTCCCTGAACTCCAAAATAATTTTTTACACTGCATAAACTATTTCACAGTAACATGAAAGCTTAATGTTTTCTTTAAAGGAAAATGATCTCCAAGGAGGGAAAAATGTTTTAAATGGAACACCTGATTTCTAATGCCATCACAGGGCCAATATCAGAGAGGTTGTGATGTGGATTTTATCTCTCTCTTCAACCTCAAGGCACTTCATGAAATAAATGGTCTGTTATGACTATTATGAGAAAACTCAGTTGCTGTGGATATATGGGGTACGAACAAGAGATGCATTTAAAAATATGTGGGCCATGGGCCATTGCATCAGTCACCTGGGCTCCAACTCCAGACACCTGAATGTCTCAAATAGGGGTCTTGTAATTTGCATTCTAATGAGCCCCCCAGTTATGCTTATGTAAGCACATTTTGAAAACTCTGGAACCAGCATGTTAACTCTCTGACAGCAGTGCCTTCTGTACAACATCAGTGATATGTATGGTCTGCCTATGTCCCCACTCAAATCACATCTTGAACTGTAGTTCCCATAATCCCCATGTGTCATGGGAGGAACCCAGTGGGAGGTAATTGGTTCATGGGGGTGATTACTTCCATGCTGTTCTTATGATAGTGAGTGAGCTCTTACAAGATCTGATGATTTTATAAGAGGCTTTCCCTCCCACTCTTCACTCTGCACTTCTCCTTCCTGCCACCATGTGAAGAAGGACATGTTTGCTTCCCCTTCTGCCATGATTGTAAATTTCCTAAGGCCTCCCTAGCCATGCTGTATTGAGTCAATTAAACCTCTTTCCTTTATAAATTACCCAGTCTCAGGTATGCTTTTATTAGCAGTGTGAGAGCAGACTAATATAATCAGTTCACACAAAATATAAGAAAATTAAAGTGGAAGAAATATTGAGTCCTATGCTAATAACAATTAATAGGTGAGAATGAATTTTTATAAAGAGTTAAAATACAACAGAAATATCTTTTGTCCCTGAAACTATTGGGTTTCACTGATGAGAAATATATTTGACTGTGTGTTTTGGTGGATAAATAAAAGGGTCTTTGAGGGTATTTGCATCATCAAATTTCATGCACAAATATGTCATGCTTCTATGTCAAAGTCTATGTTTGGCCAGGCATGACGGCTCACACCTGTAATTTCAGTGCTCTGGGAGGCCAAGGTGAGAGCATCACTTGAGTACAAAAGTTTGAGACCAGTCAGGGTAACACAGTTAAATCTCATCTCTACAAAAAAAATATATTAGCCAGGCACAGTGGCACATGCCTGTAGACCCAGCTATTCAGGAGGCTGAGGGAGGAAGATTGCTGAAGTCCAGCAACTTGAGATTGCAGAGAGCTGTGATCCTATGAGTATGCCACTGCACACCAGCCTGGGTCACAGTGAGAAACCCTGTCTCAAAAAAAAATAATAAAATAAAAAGAATATGTGGTTTGATGCAGCCTTGGCCACTCTCTGTGTGACCTTGGACAAATTACCCAATCCCTCAATTATCATTGTCAAATGGGGGCCCAGTGCTTCACAGACTATGTAAAAATGTAATGAGATCATTTATGTGCTTTATAATCTGTGATGCACTGCACAAGTGGTGGCTACCACTGAAGCTCCCATTGTCCAGACCCACATTGTCATGCTGCACAGAGCTCAAAAAAGGTCTAGTCTTAGTGACGTACACATCAATCAGTCCTGGGACAGCAACCCAGGACTATTGGCTGTATCCAGTCTTTTTTCCACTTCCCCCACTCCCAAAATCTAAATTGGGATGTTTGACTCAAATTTGTATCATATTGGAGCTAGGAAGTCAGAGCAATGATTTGCATTCCTTATGTGACAGAGAAAAGTAAAATTTAAGTATTTTAAGTCTTTCCTTTCTTATGTCTTCTAAAGAGAAGGGATATTTTTCAAGTTAGGTACCTGAAGTTTGTTCTGCTAAAGAAAGAGGTAATAGGTAGAGAGAGTGGGAAGAGCTGAGAAAGCCAAATTGTGTTACAGGAGAGAAGGCTAAGAGCAAAAACCAAGATGAGAGGTAAGAGGAACTAAGAAGAAGAGGGTGAGGAGGGTGAGGAGATAGGAGAAGCAGGTGGAGATGGTGGAAGGCAGTGGGCACTGCCTCAAGGAGTGGAATTCCTGGAGAGAAAGAGTGGTTCAGGGAGGATTATTACGGAACTTTGCTTTCCAAAGATGCACAACACAATCTCTTTCTTCTCTCTGCAAGGCACCTTCAGGGATGACCTACATTGCTTTTAAGTGCTTTTAGTGTCCAGCTTGGGTTTTCATGTTTGTTTTTTAGAATGTATTGATGTATTGAGTTTGGCATAAGGCAAGAGTAAAAATTTAAGATAGTAACACCTATTTAGGTAAATGTTTTATCACCATTTTTCTCTTTGAGGTTTAAAAAAATTAGGAAAGCTAAATAAACTACCATTCAAAACAAAATAAACATAAATTCACACACAGTAAAGGCTTGTTAAGTGGGTCAGGCCTTGTCTTTATTTCTGTAGTTCCCACCCCACCCCCAACCGCAGGATAAGGAGATAACCCTAGGCTACACTCTCAGAGTAAACAGAGTCTTGCAATTCCTTTGTCTGTTAAAATCCCTTCTGCCATGATTGTAAATTTCCCAAGGCCTTCCTACCCATGCTGTACTGAGTCAATTAAACCTCTTTCCTTTGTAAATTACACAGTCTCAGGTATGTTTTATTAACAGCATGAGGCATTCTGAGACTTTCAGTGCTCATCCAGCATCACAATCTTATATAACTGTTCCCCTCTCACTGCCTTTCTGCCTCATGACCATCTATATCTTGATGGTTTTGCATCACTGCTATGGTTTGAAAAATGGTGCCCCCTCCAAAACTTATATTGAAACTTAATTCTGATTGTGGCAGGATTAAGAGTTAGGGATTGTATTAGTCTATTGTTACACTGCTATGAAGAACTAGCTGAGACTGAGTAATTTATAAAGAAAAGAGATTTAATTGACTCACAGTTCCACAGGCCGTACAGGAGGCATGACTGGGAAGCCTGAGGAAACTTATAATCATAGTGGAAGGGTGGAGGGGAAAGAAGCACATCTTCACGTAGCGGGGTGGGGGGAGGAAGAAGAAGAAGAAGAAGAAGAAGAGGAAGAAGAAGAAGAAGAAGAAGAAGAAGAAGAAGAAGAAGAAGAAGAAGAAGAAGAAGAAGAAGAGGAAGAGGAAGAGGAAGAGGAAGAGGAAGAGGAAGAGGAAGAGGAAGAGGAAGGAGGAGGAGGGGGAGGAGGAGGAAAGAAGAAGGAAGAGGAAGAGGAAGAAGAAGGAGGAGGAGGGGGAGGAGGAGGAAAGAAGAAAGAAGAGGAGGAAGAAGGAGGAGGAGAAGGAGGAGGAGGAGGAGGAGGAAGAGCTGCTATACACTTTCAAACAACCAGATCTCATGAGAACTCACTCACTATCATGGTAACAGCAAGGAGGATATCTGCCCCCATGATCCAGTCACCTCTACCAGGTCCCTCCCTCAACATTAAGGATTACAATTCAACATAAGATTTGGGTGGGGACACAGAGCCAAGCCATATCAGGGCCTTTTGGGAAGTGACTAAGTTGTGAGGGCTCTTGCCTAGTGAATGGATTAATGCCCTTATAGAAGAGGTTTCAGAGAGAATGTGCAGCTTCCTGGCCCTCTGCCTTCTGCCATGTGAGGATGCAACAAGAAGGCCCTTACTGTACATCAAATGCTGACACCTTGATCTTGAACTTCTGAGCCTCCAGAACTGTGAGAAACAAATTTCTCTTTATAAATTACCTAGTTTCAAGTATTTTGACATAGCAGCACAAATGAACCAAGACAGAAATTGGTACCAAAGAAGTGGGGTATTGCTTTAACAAATACCTAAAAATGCAGAAGCAGTTTTGGAACTCGGTAATGGGTAGAGGCTAGAATGGTTTTGAAGTAAATGCCAGAAAATATCCTATATTACCACTAATAGAACATTAAGGGCAATTTTGGTGAGGGCTCAGAAGAAGAGAGCTATTGAGAGAGCCTGAATCTTGGAGATTAAGATGTGAACAGAAATGTTGGTAGAAATGTAGACAGTGAAAGCAATTCTGATGAAGTCTTAGGCAAAAATGAGGACCATATTATTGAAAGCTGGAGGGAAGGCCATCCTTGTTACAAAGTGACAAAGAACTTGGTTAAATTGTATCCATGTCCTACTGCTCTATGAACCCAGAATTTGAGAGCTATGAACTAGGGTATTTGACAGAAGTAATCTCTAAACTGAGTGTTCAGGGCACTGCGTGACTTCTCTTAACTGCTTATAGTAAAATGTGAGAAGAGAAAAACAAGTTCAAGATGGAATTTATAATCAAAAGGAAAAGTGAACGTAAACATTCTGGAAAATTCCCAGCTCGGCCATGTAAAGAATAAAAAATGTGTTTAGAAGAGAAAACCAAGGGTGTGGCCAAGTGACCTTTTGATGAGGAGATTAGTGTGGATAGAAGGAAGCCAGATGCTATTCATTAAGAAAATTTGAGAATGACCCCAAAGGCATTTCAGGGATAATCAATGTTGCCACTCTCATCACAGGCCCACAGCACTAGGACCTTAAAGATAGAACCCTTTCAAAGGAGGAAGAAACACAGGGCTTCCTCACGTTTCTTCTTCCTGCATTCCAGTGCAGCACTCCTCTGTCCACTCCTGCAACCCTCTCACCCCACGGCTGGGGCTCCAGTGAGCTGAGGTGCAGCACAGGCTGTCGTCACCCTGGAGGGCAATCTGCAAACCTTGGCAGTGTCCACATGGTGCTAACTCTGCAGGTGCTCAGAGTGCATAAACTGTGCTGGCATGGCTACCTCTACCTGGATTTCATAGGATGCTTCAGAGAGTCGCAGGCCCTGCAGAGAATTGCCACAGGGTCAGAGGCATGTGAACCTGAGCAATTCCATCTTGAATAGGAGCTGGGTAAAATGAGGCTGCATTTCTAGATGGTTAAGGCATTCTAAGTCACAGAATGAGATAGGAGGTCGGCACAAGAGATACAGGTCATAAAGACCTTGCTGATAAAACAGGTGGCTGTAAAGAAGCTGGCTAAAACCCACGAAAACTCAGGATGATGAAGAGAGTGACCTCTGGTCGTCCTCACTGCTACACTCCCACCAGCACCATGACAGTTTACAAATGCCATGGCAACATCAGGAAGTTACTCTATATGGTCTAAAAAGGGGAGGCATGAATAATCCACCCTTTGCTTAGCATATCATCAGAAATAATCGTGAAATGGGCAACCAGCAGCCCCTGGGGCTGCACTGTCTATGGAGTAGCCATTCTTTTATTCCTTTACTTTCTTAATAAATTTGCTTTCGCTTTACTATATGAACTCTCCCTTAATTCTTTCTTGTATGAGATGCAAGAACCCTTTCTTGGGGTTCTGGATAAAGACCCATTTTCTGTAACATCTTTCGGACAACCCCTGGAGGGACTATTGCACAGAAACGCAGACCAAAAGGATAACTTTGGGTAAGTGGTTGGGTCCAGTGACACCTTTCTGGTGAACCATGGAAAGGACGATACTGAAGAGACCCCCAACATAAAAGAAGATCATCTGTGCACACCAGTTGACTAACTTTGGGTAAGTGGAGTGCATATACCAGGGTAAAGAATGGGATTGGGTTAGAGGCCCAACTTAGGGGAGTTAGAGTCTCTCCTAAGACAGAGAGGGTTAAAGGCTCCTGTCAATAAAAGGTAATGACCCTTGACCGACCTTGGGTTAGAGACTCAACTTAGGAAGGTGAGAGTCCCTTCCTAAGATTAAAGGGGTTAAAGGCCCCTCTCAGTAAAGTCCCTCTTAGTGAAGTCTCTCTTGGCTAAGAAAGGGTTTGGCACTATGGGCTGTTAACTGCTATTCTCTTTTGAATAATCTGCCTTGCACTCTTTGCTGATAGTTGTGGGTGACAGGATTAGGCATGCACAGGATTATGGGACATGGGGAGCTTTTTCTTCCTCAAAAGGAGAAACTTGAGAGTTGATGAGACTGCTGGGAAAAAAACCCTTCTCAACAGCAGCTGCCTGAACTTTTCAGTGTCACTGCAATGGGTGGATCTTTCTCTGGCCTCCCTGAACATTTTGCCTTCTCCACCCTGCCACAGGCAATACTTTTCTCTCTCTCCTTTCCCTTTTTTTGTCTTTTCTATTACTCAGGGTGACTGTCTTGCCGAGAGACCACATGTTGAAACCCCTGGTTGGAGGTTGGATTAATGATGATGGGGGCAGGTTTGAGCCTTGCTAGTTTGATATTGGGTGCTAAGCAGAGTGGCTAATGTCTGTGTGTTGTCACACATATTTCACTCTGACTAGAATGGAGATAATTTTCCTTTGTGTTTTGGCTTGGCCCCCAGGGCTGTGGTACAGCCAGCTGGGTCACTAGGGCCGCTCAGGGAAAGGGAACCCAGAAGCCTGGCATGCTGGCAAAAGGGTAAGAATTTCTTACCAGTCAAACTTCTGGTCTCTCTCTCTCTCTGTGTGTGTGTATGCATGTGTGTGTGTGTAAACTGGATGAGGTTTCCCTCTGGTCACTCATGTCCTTGAGAGTTTGACCTTGTAACCACGTGGCAGTACTTTCTCTTTGTCTTCACTCTCACAATGACTGCCTGGGTTCAGGGTTCAATTCCCTGCTTAGGGGATGATCCTTTATCTTCTGTCTGCCTATGTATTTATATGTATTATGTGTGTGTAATATAAACTATCTTTAATTAATTGGTTTAAAAATAAGAGCTTAAATATTTTGTCAGAAAAGTAAAAAGTGTAATGCCTTTTTGTTATATAACTTTAGTAATCTTTTGGAAATAAAGACATTTGATCTAAATTATGCAGGTTAGATATTAGGTTTGCTAAATGCTTCAAGGTTATAACCTGCTTCTTTGACTTTTGAAAATTTCTCAATTTACCTACTTTGAAGCATTGGATTCTAGATAAGTCTGGGGACATGAAGAGAGCCATGCCTCCTAGCTATGCTGGAAAAAGTCAATCCTTATCTGCATTTCTGCCTGGTGTGTCCTAGGAGGCACCACACCTGGTACATAATTAAAATCCCAAACTTACCAAGATTTTCAACCAAAAGTAAAAGTCGTTAAGAATTAACATTGTAACATGTATTTAAGACTACTGAAGAACCAGTTTTACATGCAAGGTGTGTAAGGAAAGTGAAATGTGTTTGCAGCAAAAGATTATAAGAAGGCATGGAAATGTGGATTTCTTGCCTAAGATTAAAAGATTAAAGGATTGTTTTTAGTTAGAATGAAGCTGAAGATTTAAGCAAGTTGTGGAAGGTTTATGAAAAATTAATTGTAAAAAAATTGTGTATGTGAACATACTGGCTAAAGTTAAAGTGGTATTATTCAGTTTTTTTTTTGTAAACTGAACATTGGAATAAAAGCACACTAGGTTATTCTTAAAGCAGAAGCCTGCTTACAATCTACTAACAGAAATTTGTAAAGGGTTTTAAAAGGTTTATGAGAATTTTACCTTATGGTCAAACACAAAATTGGATATATTTATTTATAAGTTTTTGTTAAGAATTAGGTTTGACATCAATAATGCACTAATGCAATAGTGACATTTGGCTTATTTGGTATAAAAACGATACAAAAAGCATTATCAAATGTGACATGATGGCCAGGTGCAGTGACTCATGCCTGTAATCCCAGCACTTTGGGAGGCTGAGGCAGATGGATCACGAGGTCATGAGGTTGAGACCAGCCTGACTAATGTGGTGAAACCTATTCTCTACTAAAAAAAAAATGCGAAAATTAGCTGGGCTTGGTGGGGAGTGCCTGTAATGCCAGCTACTCAGGAGGTGAGGCAGGAGAATTGCTTGAACCCAGGAGGCAGAGGTTACAGTGAGCCAATATTGTGCCACTGCACTCCAGCCTGGGCAACAGAGCGAGACTCTGTCTCAAAAAAAAAAAAAAAAAAAAAAACTGTGAAATGATGTTTAGTTTTCTTTGGGTTGTATTTGTTTAAATGTGTTATTGGTATATATTCCAAAATTATGGGAAACTCTTATAATTCTGACATGACATAGTGCACATTATCAGTAATGATTATAATTTTTGTGTTGAATTATTGTATGCCACAAATGTAACCAAAATTTCCTAGTCAATTGTGGCTTTAATTGTGGCTCTCCTAAGATGTTTTGTCATCCACAAACAATTGTTACTTTGTCTTAATTCTTTTTAGAAGGTGGTTTATAATCAATTATAGAACTTTAACAGGTGTTCTTAAATACAGATTTTCTGATAACTTTGGAGATTATGACATCAGAAAAGAGGAAAATAAAACTTTCAGGACCCATGGAGAGATAAAATGTCCATGACTGTCACACAGGAGTTAACTGCATAAACTAAACTAAAGAAGTCTGAAGTAATCATTTTAACTTTTTGCTTAAAACATTGCTGATCCTTTGTTTTGTTTTTCAGAGTCAAGAAAACTTTGCGTTTTGGTTATTTACAGCTTGTAGCAATTGAGTAAAGTATAGTCGTGTGAACAAACTTTGGAGCATATTTGTTTCTGTCTGCCTGATTTCTCCAGAATTTGGAAACTAGTTGTGAGTATTCTTAACTTAGGCTAACCCTGCTTATTCCTGTGAACCAGTGATCTCTGGCTGCAACTCAGAAGAAACAAGAGGGATGAGTAATATGAAAATCTAGAATCAATATTCTAATTCTGGGCACATTGAAATCAGCTAGTGGCCCTACATCAGCTTGGTTCTAACAGTTACATAGTTCATGGAAAGCCTTCTTATTTAGTTTACTTGGGATAATTTTACTTATTTTGCTTTACTGTTGTGGAATATATTGCTGTTGTACTCTTTGTGTAGGAATGAGGATAAGCTAACTCAACGTTTCCCTAAATTGAACACTTATTAATCTTCCAGATATCACCTCTTGTCAGAACTCAAGGGTCATGAATGGCCCTTGCCATACTGATACATTCTGACTGAGCTCCTTTCTACTCTGAACAAAAGAGACCCTAATAGTTAGGCAGGAATATCATTGCCCCTTTTCAGCCTGAAGAAGTTACAGAAGATAGATCTTTGTCCCTCTGCAACCTTTAGGATTAAGGGTTCTCTTATACGAGGGAGAGGGAATGTCAGAGGCATGTAAACCAGAGCAACTCCATCTTGAATTGGAGCTGAGTAAAATGAGGCTGAGACCTGGGCTGCATTCCCAAATGGTTAAGGCATTCTAAGTCCCAGAATGAGATAGGAGGTCAGCACAAGATACAGGTCATAAAGACCTTGCTGATAATACAGGTTGCAGTAAAGAAACTGGCTAAAATTCAAAACCAAGATGGCTATGACAGTGACCTCTGGTCATCCTCACTGCTACACTTCCACCAGTGCCATGACAGTTTACAAATGCCATGACAATGTCAGGAAGTTACTCTATATGGTCTAAAAAGGGGAGGCATGAATAACCCACCCTTTGTTTAGCATATCATCAAGAAATAACTATAAAAATGGGCAACTAGCAGCCCTTGGGGCTGCTCTGTCTATGACATGGCCATTCTTTTATTATTTTACTTTCTTAATAAACTTGCTTTCACTTTACTGTATGGACTCTCCCTGAATTCTTTCTTGTGTGAGATCAAAGAACCCTCTCTGGGTCTGGATCTGAACCCCTTTCCTGTAACAACAGGGGCAGGGACACTGCAGCAAACTCCCAAAAGGGCAATGCCTCATGGAATTGTATGGGCCAGGGCTACTCCTGAGATGCTTGATCTGTAAAGCAACCATCATGCAACTCCCCACTCTGGGGAGAGCCACAGACACTCAACACCAGGACATGAGAGCTGCAGTATGGGCTGTGCCCAGTAACACCATGGAGGTGGAGTCCCTGAAGTCTGGGAAACCCAGACTTCACCCCAGTGTGTCTGGAAGGTGCAATCTAGAGTCCATAAAGATTGTTCTCAAGCTTCAAAGTTTAATGTTGTGTACCTTGTTGGATTTTGGACTTACTTGGGAACTATTACTCGTTTCTTTTTGCATGTTTCTCCCTTTTGGAATGGGAATGTCTATCCTATGCCTATCCCATCCTTGCATTTTGGAAGCACATATTGTTTGATTTCACAGGCTCACAGCTGGAGAGTAATTTGCTTCAGGATGAAAAGTACCTTGAATCTCACCCATATCTGATTTAGATGAGATTCCAGAGTTTAGACATTTGAGTTGACGCTGGAAACAGTTAAGGCTTTGGGGGCAATTTGAATGGAATGAATGTACTTTGTAGGTAACAAGGTTATGGATTTCTGGGGGGCCAGAAGTGGAATGCCATGGTTCAAATGATGATGTCACCTCCAAACTTTATGTTCAAACTTAATCCCCATTGTGATGGTATTTAGAGGTAGGGCCTTGGGGAAGTAATTAAATAATAAAGACTCTACCCTCATGAATGGATTAATGCCTTATAAAAGAGGCTTTGGAGAGAATGTTCCCTTTTCCTGCCCTCTGTCTTTTGCCATGTGAGTGAGGACGCTGCAAGAGGGCCCTCACCAGACATCAAATGTCAGGACCTTGATCATGGCCTCCCCTGACTCCAGAAATGCCAAACAATAATTTCTATTCTTTACAAATTACCCAGTCTCATGATTTTATGATAGCAGCAAAAGCAAACTATGACAATCATAGTCCATTTTTAATCTGTATCATACCACAGTTTTCATCTGTATCCAGTCTCCCTGGTTTCTGATCCTTGGCCCAGTTTCCCATTTATAATATATAATTTCTCAAACTCATTTCCTTGCCTTCATCTCAAGGACTAACTTCTGGCTTTCACCATTCTCTGTGGTTCCTGTGCACCTCTTTGACTTCCTTGCATTCAGACCTTTCTGGCAACACCTTCCACCATTCCAACTCCCCATCAGACCTTATTTCCAAGACCAAGACTTACAACAAGCTAACAAGTTAGCTAACAGCTCTTGTTAACCTCACTCCTGCCCCAAAAGCACCAAGGAAAAGGTCAAACTCCCTTTAAAAACAAGGGTACAGGGTATTGTATTGCCTATCCATATTTTAGTATCTCAAGGACTAGACTCACATGTTAAATGTAGGCATCTATACATATGACTGACATAACCATTATCTGTTGTAGTTCTAAGGCAATAATGAGTAAACACACACATACCCCAGAAAACTACTTCTGTGCCTCCATACTTCAGTATGTGTGTGTGTTCGTGCTAGTGCATGACTCTATCTAGACCTCTACATTTGGTGTTTATTAATTTTTAAGAGATTTTCATTAGAAAACAACACATGTGTTCTACGCTATTTTCATTTGTTGATAAATTCTTTAATTCTTAACCAATTCTATTCAAGCTTAGCAAAGAAGAACAAAGATACATTTTGCATTCTTAAACCCCCATCTGTTTTCTCATATATCAAAATAGAAGAGAAAAAGAAGAGGAAAACCTCACCTTGACTATGCCATTTTTCCCATGAGATGATCTTGGAGGTCACATTCTTTTCACCATTATTTCCAAGTTGCCCTCTGAGGGCAGAAGCATAGTGCAATTGAGCTCCAAAGCTAATTTGAGCAAAACTATTTATAGTCTGAATAAAATATTTTATAGACTTAAGTAGCATTAAAATCAACAGCAAAACAGCTGTATTTTTGTGAGAAATAAGAAGTGAGCCTACAGAACTGTATCGTGGACACTCTTTACTACCTTTTAAAATCAGCACATTTTCACCATTAGCACTACTACGTTCTTCCTTAGACACCCAGCCCCACATTTCAGCTCTGTCCCTTCACTAGCGAACACATGAGGGGGATGCAGAAGAGAGATAATTGCAAAAACATGGCGCTTTATGCTTCAGTTGCCAGCTTTTCCCACCCCAAATAATACACTGGAATCTCAAGTCATGTGTAATTCTTTGTGAAGAAAGCACAGAATTATTTTGAAGGAAAATGCATAAAGAAAAAGTGATTTGTTTGAAGGGAGAAAAATGCTACCTTTTCCTGTTGTCAGGATTATCAAGCTTTTTGTTTTTAACTGCTTTTATCCCTGTATGAGATAAAGAGAATTCAAAGTGAATTCATTCAAGTCAAGTGAGCTTATTTTGCAGGAGATGGGTATTAATGTTTTATTTCAGAGTTTTTGTCATTCAATCTGACAGGTGTGGCCAGGCAGGGTTGCTGAAACCAACTCATCCCCACTCTGGTCTCATTTCATCTCCTTGGATAACAGTCACAGCAGCCACATGCCAATGTGCTGAGTCACATTTTCCATCAGCAGCATTTTGCTGTTTGGAAAGTCCTCAAGCAGTGCCGGCTGCCTTAGAGTTGCCTGCAATATGGCTCATGTGTTCCTCACAGACCGCCTGGGAAGTTTGTTAGTCTCAGAGGCATTTATTAAATGTTTAAAACAAAAGTAAGTTACCTTTGTCTGTCAAATCTGTTTCTGAACATGGCTTTGAGTTACTCTGCATTTCAGGATAGTGCAATAATTCTGTGATGATAAGTGAGAATTGGATTTGAAAACGAAGCACCAGTTTTTCCTTCTTCTGTCCTTTTCTGCAGAAGGAGCTCTGTGTTGTGTAATTCAGCTTTCATGTTGCCTCTTCTGGTACCTGTTTTTACATTAGGATATAGAGTGCACAGAAATGCATTGTTTGCCTAGAAATTTGTTATGTTCACAAGTTGATTGCTGCTCAATCTGTGGCTCAGTGGATGAATTTGAAGTGTAAAATTAGTTAAAAACATTTCTAAACATTTAGTTTCATTGTTTTGTTTTATTAGTTCAATGTTCATCTCTGAAAAGTCCCGTGGAAAACAGAAATGACCCTTTCTAGCAGAGGGTAGGTGCAGAAGCTCAAACCTCCCTTTCTTTTCCTGATTCCATTTGTCAGTGCTCTGCAGAAGTGGTGCCTAGAGAAAAGTTTCTCTACTCATGTCTTGGTGATAGTGTGGAGGCTCAGCTAAGGTGCACCCAATCTTCAAGGTCCTGAGTAAATAATGAGAACCTCTTCACCACTTGGCTAAAAATTTATTCTCCAGGAAGAATCTAAACATTGGGAAAACAAATTAATAGCAGACAGTGAAAATGTCCCCCAGGTTGGTACTTAGTTACTGAAATTAGTCTCTGAGCCACCCTGAAGACTCTGGAAGGGATAAACAGAGGACTGATTTAAGTTTCTATCATTTCTGGCATGATTTCCCACAAACCTAACAAGGAATTCACCTTTAATCAAATGTTCACATAAAAGATAACAAATAAAATACCTTAAAGAAAATCAGAAAGGGAAAAATTTACAAAGAATAATCAAGAATGTTTGGTGTATTATTGGTGAGTGAGATTCATTACCTGTGTGGGGAGTAGGACTTACCAGAGAGAACCTATTCATCAGTTCCATTTGGCCAATAGCTATGACTGCTCAAAATGCCGAGGTAACACCCCAGTCACCTGCAAAAAAGTCTGAGGCCAGAGATGGCCAAATTGCCCGAGTGTGCAGTGACTTCAATGTAGTAGGTACATTGCATTGTACCTGGGACAGTGGAATGTGGAGAAGACCTCTATTAGACGTGCCCTCTGTCTTTCCTAATTTAGCAGTGATTTTATGAATTAGATAATTGGTTTTTCTCTGCAGCTGTTTGCAGGTTTTAAGCAATTAGTCTCAATATTTGCATGAACCTTTATTTATCTTAGAGGAAGGTGATCTTGCTGCTATCTGAAAAAAAAAATATGTCTTTGAAATGGCTTTCTAGTCCTTTTCCACTTGTTTCCCCAGGCACCGACTGAAGACAAAAGAAACTTCTCTAATGGATGAAGTTTGTCCACTGGCATCAACAGCAATGATGTCCTTGCTTCCCAAAGTGTGCACATTCTTTGCTGGTGAGTAAGCAGACTGGGTTGTGGCATCATTCCTGCCCCCACACATGAAGACACATTCCTTCTGCTCTCTAAATAACCTTGAAACAGGCTAAGCTTTCCAGAGCTCATTTATAGAAATCCTCGATTTATGCAAACACAGTATCATGCAAAAGAATTAAAAAGGAGAAAGAGAATTTTGAAATAGTAGTGCAAGGGAAGAGCTCAATGAGGACCACCCTGGAGATGGAGAAAGGATCCAAAGTCTGTTTCCAATTATGAGCTTCTAGGAGGAGAATGAGTTCTATTTAAAGTAGTTCCAAATCAGGTGAGGATGGAGAGGTCATCTGTGTTGAAGAGGGGTGGGGCAGCATGGCTTGTGGCAAGTTGTGACCCTTGTTTATAACTAAAATTAGATAAGTTTGCATACAAACAAAAAACAATGTGCCTTTGGGTATAGTGACTACAGCTGGGCAGACAGAATGGGGAAATAGAGAAAGGCTTCACTTAGGAAGAGGAGAGAGGGTCAGACCAGTGTTATTAAAACATTTCAAGTGGGAAATCCTGGCTTTGTGTCTGAGCTCTGCCAGGTTGTAATTACTTTGGGTGATTCATTTCAACTCTGTGGGTCACAGCTTAGTTATCTTTCAGTGGTGGTATTAGCCAGTGATTCTCAAACTTTTTTATCTAAGGATGGCTTCACACTCTTAAAAACTGTTAAGACTCCAAAGAGTTTTCGTTTATGTGGAATCTATGTGTTGATAATTATCATATTAGAAATTAAAATGATGAATTTAAATAAAAATATTTATTAATTTATTTATAATAACAGTAATAAACTCTTTTCATAGTAGCATAAAATATATTTATGAAAATTAACTATATTTTCCAGAACAAAAAACAGTTTGGTGAAAATGAGAGACAGGACTGGCTGGATTTCTAGGCTGACTAAGAATTCCTAAGCCTAGTTGGGGAAGGTGACCGTACCCACCTTTAAACATGGGGCTTGTAACTCAGCTCACACCCAACCAATCAGGTAGTAAAGAGGGCTCACTGAAATACCAATTAGGCTAAAAGCAGGAGGTAAAGAGATAGTCAAATCATCTATCATCTGAGAGCACAGGGGGAGGGACAATGATTGGGATATAAACCCCAGGCATTCAAGATGGGAGTGGGCAAACTCTTTTGGGTCCCCTCCCATTGTATAGGAGCTCTGTTTTCACTCTATTAAATCTTAAATTAGATTATATCTAATCAAAAATGACAAGGCATACAATGAAGCAGTATGATATAATTCATACAGAAAATGACAGTGTATTTTTCATCAAACATAATCCAACTTAGAATTATATGCTGAGAAAAAAACACATCTTTTAAAATGAAGACAAAATTAATACTTTTGCAGACATTCAAAAACTGAAAATATTCATTATTAGCATACCTGCATTGCAAGAAATGATAAAGTCCATCAGGCAGAGGGAAAATAATACCGGAGGGAAATATGTATCTACATGCAGGAATGAAGGGCATTGGATATGGTTTTTTGCAGCTGCTTTTGAGGACTAAGTCATAAATTCTTTGCGAAGGCCAATTTCTAGACATATACTTCCTAGGTTTTGTTCTAGGATTTTCATAGTTTGAGGTCTTACATTTAAGTCTTTAATCCCATCTTGAGTTAATTTCTGCATTTGTAGGGGTTCAGGTTCAGTCTTCTGCATATGGCTAGCCAGTTTTCCCAGAACTATTTATTGACTAGGGGGTCCTTTTTCTATTGCTTTTTTTTGGGTTGATTTTGTCAAAGATCAGATGCCTGTAGACACGTGACTTTATTTTGGGATTCTCTATTCTGTTCCATTGCTCTATGTGTCTATTTTTGTATCAGTGCCATGCTGTTTTGGTTACTGTAGCCTTACAGTGTGGTTTGAAATTTGATAATATGAAGCCTCTGGCTCTGTTATTTTTGTTTAGGATCACTTTGTCTATTCATGCTCTTTTTTTGGTTCCATATGAATTTTAGAATAGTTTTATTTTCAAGTCTGTGAAAAATTGAGCTAGGTAATTTGATAGAAATAGCATGGAAACTGTCGATTGCTCTGGGCAGTATGGTCATTTTAAGGATATTGATTCCTCCAATCTATGAACATGGAATGTTTCTCCATTTTTTTTTTTTTTTTTTTTTGGTGTCATCTATGATTTCTGTCAACCATGTTCTGTAGTTCTCCTTGTAAAGATCTTTCAACTCCTTGGTTAGCTATATGAGGTATTTTATTTTTTTGTGGCTATTGTAAATGGGATTATGTTCTTGATTTGGCTCACAGCCTGTATATTATTGGTGTACAGAAAAGCCAATTTTTGTATGTTGATTTTGTATCTTGAAATGTTACTAAAGTTGTTTGTCAGGTCTAGGTGCCCTTTGGTGGGACCTTTAGTGCTTTCTAGGTAAATAATCATATTATCAACAAAAAGAGATAATTTGACTTTCTCTTTTCCTACTTAGATGGCTTTTATTTCTTTTTCTTGCCTGATTGCTCTGGCTAGGACTTCCAGTACTATGTTGAATAGGAGTAGTGAGAGTGGACATTCTTACTGTGTTCCAGTTTTTAGGGGAAATGCTTCCAGCTTTTCCCCAGTCAGTATGATGTTGACTGTGGATTTGTCATCAATGACTCTTATTATTTTGAGGTATGTTCCCTCAATGCCTAATTTGTTGAGCTTTTTTTTTTTGTTTTTAATCATGAAGGGCCGTTGAATTTTTCTTGAATGCTTTTTGGCATCTATTGAGTTGATCATATTTTTTTTGTTTTTTATTTGTGTTTATGTTGTGAATCATATTTATTGAGTTGTGTATGTTGAGCCAACTTTGCATCCAGGAATGAAGCCTACTGGATCATGGTGAAATGACTTTTTGATATGCTGCTGGATTTAATTTGCTCATATTTTGTGGATGATTTTATTAGGATTATAGGTCTGCAGTTTTCTTTTTTTTTGGTGTGTCTTTCACTGATTTTGGTATTAGGATAATACTGGTTTCATAGAATGGGTTAGGGAGTGATATGCTTTGGCTGTGTCCCCACCCAAATTGCATCTTGAATTGTAGCTCCCATAATTTCCATGTGTTTTGGAAGGAACCCAGTGGAAGATAATTGAATCATGGCAGTGATTTCCCCCACACTGTTCTCTTGGCAGTGAATAAGTCTGATGAGATCTGATGGTTTCATAAGGGGAAACCCCATTTGCTTGGTTTCTCATTCTCTCTCATGACAGCTGCCATGCAAGACATGGCTTTTGCCTTCTGCCATGGTTGTGAGGCCTCCCCAGCCACATGGAACTGTGAGTCCATTAAACCTCTTTTTCTTTATAAATTACCCAGTCTTGGGTGTGTCTTTATCAGCAGTGTGAAAATGGACTACTACAGAGAGGAATCCCTCCGCAATGATTTTTTTGGAATAGTTTCAGTAGGCTTGATACCAGCTTTTTGCTGGTAGAATTTGCCTATTAATCCATTTAATCTAGAGCTTTTTTGTTCGGTACATTTTTTATTACTGATTCAATTTTATAACCGTTCTTAATCTGTTTAGGGTTTCCATTTTTTCCTATTCCATCATGTGAGGCTGTGTGTTTCCACGATTATTTTCATTTTCTCTATATTTTCTAGATTGTGCACATAGAGCTGTTCGTAATAGTCTCTGAGGATCTTTTGAATTTCTCTGGGATCATTTGTAATCTGTTCTTTGTCATTTCTGGTTGTACACCTTTGGATCTTCTCTCTCTTTTTCTTTGTTAATCTAGCTAGTGGTCTATCAATCTTGTTTTTCCTTTCAAATAACTAACTTTTTATTTTGTAGATACTTTGTATGGTTTTTTGAGTCTTGATTTTGTTTTGTTTGACTCTGATTTTAGTTATTTCTTTTCTTTTTTTTTTTTTTTTTAAATTTATTTATTATTATTAAACTTCAAGTTGTAGGGTACATGTGCACAACGTGCAGGTTTGCTACATATGTATACTTGTGCCATGTTGGTGTGCTGCACCCATCAACTCGTCATTTACATCAGGTATAACTCCCAATGCAATCCCTCCCCCCTCCCCCCTCCCCATGATAGGCCCCGGTGTGTGATGTTCCCCTTCCCGAGTCCAAGTGATCTCATTGTTCAGTTCCCGCCTATGAGTGAGAACATGCGGTGTTTGGTTTTCTGTTCTTGTGATAGTTTGCTGAGAATGATGGTTTCCACTGCATCCATGTCCCTACAAAGGACACAAACTCATCCTTTTTTATGGCTGCATAGTATTCCATGGTGTATATGTGCCACATTTTCTTAATCCAATCTGTCACTGATGGACATTTGGGTTGATTCCAAGTCTTTGCTATTGTGAATAGTGCTGCAATAAACATACGTGTGCATGTGTCTTTATAGCAGCATAATTTATAATCCTTTGGGTATATACCTAGTAATGGGATGGCTGGGTCATATGGTACATCTAGTTCTAGATCCTTGAGGAATCGCCATACTGTTTTCCATAATGGTTGAACTAGTTTACAATCCCACCAACAGTGTAAAAGTGTTCCTATTATAGCAGCATAATTTATAATCCTTTGGGTATATACCTAGTAATGGGATGGCTGGGTCATATGGTAGAATCGCCATACTATTTTCCATAATGGTTGAACTAGTTTACAATCCCACCAACAGTGTAAAAGTGTTCCTATTTCTCCACATCCTCTCCAGCACCTGTTGTTTCCTGACTTTTTAATGCTGGCCATTCTAACTGGTGTGAGATGGTATCTCATTGTGGTTTTGATTTGCATTTCTCTGATGGCCAGTGATGATGAGCATTTTTTCATGTGTCTGTTGGTGTATGAATGTCTTCCTTTGAGAAATGTCTGTTCATATCCTTTGCCCACTTTTTGATGGGGTTGTTTGTTTTTTTCTTGTAAATTTGTTTGAGTTCTTTGTAGGTTCTGGATATTAGCCCTTTGTCAGATGAGTAGATTGCAAAAATTTTCTCCCATTCTGTAGGTTGCCTGTTCACTCTGATGGTAGTTTCTTTTGCTGTGCAGAAGCTCTTTAGTTTAATGAGATCCCATTTGTCAATTTTGGCTTTTGCTGCCGTTGCTTTTGGTGTTTTAGACATGAAGTCTTTGCCCATGCCTATGTCCTGAATGGTACTACCTAGGTTTTCCTCTAGGATTTTTATGGTATTAGGTCTAACATTTAAGTCTCTAATCCATCTTGAATTAATTTTCGTATAAGGAGTAAGGAAGGGATCCAGTTTCAGCTTTCTACTTATGGCTAGCCAATTTTCCCAGCACCATTTATTAAATAGGGAATCCTTTCCCCATTTCTTGTTTCTCTCAGGTTTGTCAAAGATCAGATGGCTGTAGATGTGTGGTATTATTTCTGAGGACTCTGTTCTGTTCCATTGGTCTATATCTCTGTTTTGGTACCAGTACCATGCTGTTTTGGTTACTGTAGCCTTGTAGTATAGTTTGAAGTCAGGTAGCGTGATGCCTCCAGCTTTGTTCTTTTGACTTAGGATTGTCTTGGAGATGCGGGCTCTTTTTTGGTTCCATATGAACTTTAAAGCAGTTTTTTCCAATTCTGTGAAGAAGCTCATTGGTAGCTTGATGGGGATGGCATTGAATCTATAAATTACCTTGGGCAGTATGGCCATTTTCACGATATTGATTCTTCCTATCCATGAGCATGGTATGTTCTTCCATTTGTTTGTGTCCTCTTTGATTTCACTGAGCAGTGGTTTGTAGTTCTCCTTGAAGAGGTCCTTTACATCCCTTGTAAGTTGGATTCCTAGGTATTTTATTCTCTTTGAAGCAATTGTGAATGGAAGTTCATTCATGATTTGGCTCTCTGTTTGACTGTCACTGGTGTATAAGAATGCTTGTGATTTTTGCACATTAATTTTGTATCCTGAGACTTTGCTGAAGTTGCTGATCAGCTTAAGGAGATTTTGGGCTGAGACAATGGGGTTTTCTAAATATACAATCATGTCATCTGCAAACAGGGACAATTTGACTTCTTCTTTTCCTAACTGAATCCCCTTGATTTCTTTCTCTTGCCTGATTGCCCTAGCCAGAACTTCCAACACTATGTTGAATAGGAGTGGTGAGAGAGGGCATCCCTGTCTTGTGCCAGTTTTCAAAGGGAATTTTTCCAGTTTTTGCCCATTCAGTATGATATTGGCTGTGGGTTTGTCATAAATAGCTCTTATTATTTTGAGGTACGTTCCATCAATACCGAATTTATTGAGCGTTTTTAGCATGAAGGGCTGTTGAATTTTGTCAAAAGCCTTTTCTGCATCTATTGAGATAATGATGTGGTTCTTGTCTTTGGTTCTGTTTATATGCTGGATTATGTTTATTGATTTGCGAATGTTGAACCAGCCTTGCATCCCAGGGATGAAGCCCACTTGATCATGGTGGATAAGCTTTTTGATGTGCTGCTGAATCCGGTTTGCCAGTATTTTATTGAGGATTTTTGCATCGATGTTCATCAGGGATATTGGTCTAAAATTCTCTTTTTTTGTTGTGTCTCTGCCAGGCTTTGGTATCAGGATGATGTTGGCCTCATAAAATGAGTTAGGGAGGATTCCCTCTTTTTCTATTGATTGGAATAGTTTCAGAAGGAATGGTACCAGCTCCTCCTTGTACCTCTGGTAGAATTCAGCTGTGAATCCATCTGGTCCTGGACTTTTTTTGGTTGGTAGGCTATTAATTATTGCCTCAATTTCAGAGCCTGCTATTGGTCTATTCAGGGATTCAACTTCTTCCTGGTTTAGTCTTGGAAGAGTGTAAGTGTCCAGGAAATTATCCATTTCTTCTAGATTTTCCAGTTTATTTGCGTAGAGGTGTTTATAGTATTCTCTGATGGTAGTTTGTATTTCTATGGGGTCGGTGGTGATATCCCCTTTATCATTTTTAATTGCGTCGATTTGATTCTTCTCTCTTTTCTTCTTTATTAGTCTTGCTAGTGGTCTGTCAATTTTGTTGATCTTTTCAAAAAACCAACTCCTGGATTCATTGATTTTTTGGAGGGTTTTTTGTGTCTCTATCTCCTTCAGTTCTGCTCTGATCTTAGTTATTTCTTGCCTTCTGCTAGCTTTCGAATGTGTTTGCTCTTGCTTCTCTAGTTCTTTTAATTGCGATGTTAGAGTGTCAATTTTAGATCTTTCCTGCTTTCTCTTGTGGGCATTTAGTGCTATAAATTTCCCTCTACACACTGCTTTAAATGTGTCCCAGAGATTCTGGTATGTTGTATCTTTGTTCTCATTGGTTTCAAAGAACATCTTTATTTCTGCCTTCATTTCGTTATGTACCCAGTAGTCATTCAGGAGCAGGTTGTTCAGTTTCCATGTAGTTGAGCGGTTTTGATTGAGTTTCTTAGTCCTGAGTTCTAATTTGATTGCACTGTGGTCTGAGAGACAGTTTGTTATAATTTCTGTTCTTGTACATTTGCTGAGGAGTGCTTTACTTCCAATTACGTGGCCAATTTTGGAGTAAGTATGATGTGGTGCTGAGAAGAATGTATATTCTGTTGATTTGGGGTGGAGAGTTCTATAGATGTCTATTAGGTCTGCTTGCTGCAGAGATGAGTTCAATTCCTGGATATCCTTGTTGACTTTCTGTCTTGTTGATCTGTCTAATGTTGACAGTGGAGTGTTGAAGTCTCCCATTATTATTGTATGGGAGTCTAAGTCTCTTTGTAAGTCTCTAAGGACTTGCTTTATGAATCTGGGTGCTCCTGTATTGGGTGCATATATATTTAGGATAGTTAGCTCTTCCTGTTGAATTGATCCCTTTACCATTATGTAATGGCCTTCTTTGTCTCTTTTGATCTTTGATGGTTTAAAGACTGTTTTATCAGAGACTAGTATTGCAACCCCCGCTTTTTTTTGTTCTCCATTTGCTTGGTAAATCTTCCTCCATCCCTTTATTTTGAGCCTATGTATGTCTCTGCGTGTGAGATGGGTCTCCTGAATACAGCAGACTGATGGATCTTGACTCTTTATCCAGTTTGCCAGTCTGTGTCTTTTAATTGGAGCATTTAGTCCATTTACATTTAAGGTTAAGATTGTTATGTGTGAACTTGATCCTGCCATTATGATATTAACTGGTTATTTTGCTCATTAGTTGATGCAGTTTCTTCCTAGCCTTGATGGTCTTTACATTTTGGCATGTTTTTGCAATGGCTGGTACCGGTTGTTCCTTTCCATGTTTAGTGCTTCCTTCAGGGTCTCTTGTAAGGCAGGCCTAGTGGTGACAACATCTCTAAGCATTTGCTTATCTGTAAAGGATTTTATTTCTCCTTCACTTATGAAACTTAGTTTGGCTGGATATAAAATTCTGGGTTTAAAATTCTTTTCTTTAAGAATGTTGAATATTGGCCCCCACTCTCTTCTGGCTTGAAGAGTTTCTGCCGAGAGATCTGCTGTTAGTCTGATGGGCTTCCCTTTGTGGGTAACCCGACCTTTCTCTCTGGCTGCCCTTAAGATTTTTTCCTTCATTTCAACTTTGGTGAATCTGGCAATTATGTGTCTTGGAATATGTCGAGGAGTATCTTTGTGGCGTTCTCTGTATTTCCTGGATTTGAATGTTGGCCTGCCCTACTAGGTTGGGGAAGTTCTCCTGGATGATATCCTGAAGAGTGTTTTCCAACTTGGTTCCATTTTCCCCCTCACTTTCAGGCACCCCAATCAGACGTAGATTTGGTCTTTTTACATAATCCCATACTTCTTGCAGGCTTTGTTCATTTCTTTTTCTTCTTTTTTCTTTTGGTTTCTCTTCTCGCTTCATTTCATTCATTTGATCCTCAATCGCTGACATTCTTTCTTCCAGTTGATCGAGTCGGTTACTGAAGCTTGTGCATTTGTCACGTATTTCTTGTCTCATGGTTTTCGTCTCTTTCATTTCGTTTGTGAGCTTCTCTGCATTAATTACTCTAGCCATCAATTCTTCCACTTTTTTTTCAAGATTTTTAGTTTCTTTGTGCTGGGTACGTAATTCCTCCTTTAGCTCTGAGAAATTTGATGGACTGAAGCCTTCTTCTCTCATGTCGTCAAAGTCATTCTCCGTCCAGCTTTGATCCGTTGCTGGCGATGAGCTGCGCTCCTTTGCCGGGGGAGATGCGCTCTTATTTTTTGAATTTCCAGCTTTTCTGCCCTGCTTTTTCCCCATCTTTGTGGTTTTATCTGCCTCTGGTCTTTGATGATGGTGATGTACTGATGGGGTTTTGGTGTAGGTGTCCTTCCTGTTTGATAGCTTTCCTTCTAACAGTCAGGATCCTCAGCTGTAGGTTGTAGCTGTAGGAGATTGCTTGAGGTCCACTCCAGACCCTGTTTGCCTGGGTATCAGCAGCAGAGGCTGCAGAAGATAGAATATTTCTGAACAGTGAGGGTACCTGTCTGATTCTTGCTTTGAAAGCTTCCTCTCAGGGGTGTACTCCACCCTGTGAGGTGTGGGGTGTCAGACTGCCCCTAGTGGGGGATGTCTCCCAGTTAGGCTACTCAGGGGTCAGGGACCCACTTGAGCAGGGAGTCTGTCCCTTCTCAGATCTCAACCTCCGTGTTGGGAGATCCACTGCTCTCTTCAAAGCTGTCAGACAGAGTCGTTTGCGTCTGCAGAGCTGCTGCGTTTGTTATTGTTTACTGTGCCCTGTCCCCAGAGGTGGAGTCTACAGAGACAGGCAGGTTTCCTTGAGCTGCTGTGAGCTCCACCCAGTTCGAGCTTCCCAGCAGCTTTGTTTACCTACTTAAGCCTCAGCAATGGCGGGCGCCCCTCCCCCAGCCTCGCTGCTGCCTTGCCGGTAGATCACAGACTGCTGTGCTAGCAATGAGGGAGGCTCCGTGGGTGTGGGACCCTCCCGGCCAGGTGTGGGATATGATCTCCTGGTGTGCCTGTTTGCTTAAAGCGCAGTTTTGGGGTGGGAGTTACCCGATTTTCCAGGTGTTGTGTGTCTCAGTTCCCCTGGCTAGGAAAAGGGATTCCCTTCCCCCTTGCGCTTTCCAGGTGAGGCAATGCCTCGCCCTGCTTCAGCTCTTGCTGGTCGGGCTGCAGCAGCTGACCAGCACCGATCATCTGGCACTCCCCAGTGAGATGAACCCAGTACCTCAGTTGAAAATGCAGAAATCACCGGTCTTCTGTGTCGCTCGCGCTCTAGTTATTTCTTTTCTTCTGCTAGCTTTGGAATTATTCTTTCTTTTCTAGTTCCTTACATATGATATTAGACTGTTAATGTGAGATCTTTCTATCTTCTTGATGTAGGTTTTTAACTTTATAGTCTTTCCTCTTAATACTGCTTTAGATACATCCTAGAGGTTTTGGTATGTAGTATCTTTATTTTCATTTATTTCAAAGAATTTTTAAATTTCTGCCTTATTTTTTGTGTATCCAAAAGTCATTCAGGAGCAAGTTGTTTAGTTTCCATGTAATTGTGTGGCTTTGAGAATCTTTTTGTTTTTGGTTTCTATTTTAATTCCACTGTGGTTGGAGAATATGCTTGTTATAATTTCAATTTTATTTGAATTTATTGAGACTTTTTTATGAATGAATATGTGGTTGATCTTAGAGTATGTTTCATGTGCATATAAGAATAATTTATATTCTGTGGTTGTTGGGTGGAATATTATTTATATATTTATATGGTCCTACTGGTTAAGTGTTCAGTTTTTAAGTCCAGAATTACTTTGTTAGTTTTCTGACTTCATAATGCTGTCAGTGGGGTATTGAAGTTCCTCACTGTTATTATGTGGCTATCTAAGTCTCTTCCTAGGTTTAGAAGTAATTGTTTTATAAACCTGGGAGCTCTGATTTGGGGTGCATATAGACTTAGGATAAGTAAGTCTTCTTGTTGAATTGAACTATTTATCATTGTGTAATTCCCTTTTTTACTATTGCTCGTTTAAAGTGTGTTTTATCTAATACAAGAATAGTGACTCTTGCTCTTTTTGGTTTTCCGTTTTCATTACAGATCTTTCTTCATCTCTTTACTTTGAGCTTTTGGGTTTCATTGCATGTGAGATGGGTCTCTTGGAGATAGCAGAAGGTTCTGTCTTGGTTTATTTTTTCCAATTTGCCATTTTGTATCTTAAGTGTTGTGCTTAGACTGTTTATATTCAAGATTAATATTTATATGTATAGTTTTGTTCCTGTCATGGTGTTGTCACTTTGTTGCTTTGTAGACTTCATTGTGTAGTTGCTTTATAAGGTCTGTGGGCTGTGTACTTATGTGAGTTTTTGTGGTAACAGGTGTCCTTTTTTCATTTCTATGTTTATAACTCCCTTAAGCATTCTTGTAAGCCCTATCTAGTGGTAATGAACTCTCTTAGCAATTGCTTATCTGAGAAATATTTAATTTCTCCTTTGCTTATGAAGCCTAATTTGGCAGGATATAAAATTCTTGGTTGAAATATTGTTTTCTTTAATTATGCTAAAAATAGGCCCTGATCTCTTCTGTCTTATAAGGTGTCGGCTGAGAAGTTTGCTGTTAAACTGATGGGATTCCATTTGTAGGTAACGTGACCCTTTTCTTTAGCTGCCTTTGAGACTTTTTTTCCCCATTGACTTTGGAAAGCCTGATACCTATGTGCCTTCAGGATGGTCATCTTGCGTAATATCTTGCAGGAGTTCTCTGAACTTATTGAATCTGCATGTTGACCTCTCTGGTAATATTGGGGACACTTTTGTGGATTATATTCTCAAATATGTTCTGCAGGTTGCTTATTCTCTCTTCTTCTCTTTCAGATATGCCATTGAGTTGTAGATTTGGTCACTTTATATAGTCCCATATTTCTCAGAGGCTTTGTCCATTTTAAAATTTGTTAGTTTTTCTTTATTTTTGTCTGGCTTGATTGATTCAGAGGACTGATCCTTGGACTCTGAAATTCTTTCCTCTGTTTAGTCTAGCCTATTGTTAAGGCTTCAAATTATATTTTGAAATTCCTGTAGTGAATTTTAAAATTCTAGACATTCAGTTTGGTTGTTTCTTAATATATCTATGCCATCTTTCAAATCTCGGATTGTGTTTCTGGTTTCACTGGATTGGATTTCCACTTTCTCTTAGATCTTGTTGAGTTTCCTCACCATCTAGGTTCTGAATTCTATGTCATTTCAGACATTTCAATCTCGTTAGGATCCATTGCTAGGAAGCTAGTGTGATCCTTTGGATGTAATGAAATGCTCTAGCTTTTTGAATTGCCAGATGAACTTATTGTTTTTAACAAATACATGACAGATAGATAGATGGATAAATAGACATTAGTTTGTATACTTACATGTATTTCTATACTCTAGGGTCTGGAAACAGTGATATCCCCACAGCAGTGAGGACACCCAGCGCTCAGAGATCTTGATTTCTAAATACCCTCTTCAGTAAAAGGAACTAGGCTTCTTGGGAGAACTGGTTGAGCCAGGGCTGGAGCAGGAAACGTACAAAATGAGGCTGAAACATTTTGTGGTATCAGATAGTAAGAAAGTCTCAGAGAACACATGAACCAATAAGAAAAACTTCCAATGGCCAAAGATGGAATAATTGGAGTAATAAAATAATTTATGACAATATATGCAATCTAAAGAATAAAATAAATGTCCATGACTCCACATTGATATGTTAATGATTGAATAAATAAATAAGTGAGTGATAAATAACATTTACAGAGTCATTTAAACTAAATATTTAGATGGTGTATTAGTCCATTTTCATACTGCTATGAAGAAATACCCTAGACTGGTTAATCTATAGGCAAAAAGAGGTTTAATGGACTCACAATTCCACATGGCTGGGGAGGCCTCACAGTCATGGCAGAGGCGAAGGACATCTTACATGACAGCGGGCAAGAGAGCATGTGCAGGGGAACTGCCCTGTATAAAACCATCAGATCTCATGAGACTTATTCGCTATCAGGAGAACAGCCTGGGAAAAACCACCCCCATGATTCAATTACCTCCCACCGGGTCCTTTCCACAATATGTGGGGATTAGGGGAGCTACAGTTTAAGATGAGATTTGGGTGGGGACACAGCCAAACCACATCAGATGGAATGAGGGAGATAGGAAATAACAATTAGAACATCATAATAATAATTACTTCAAGTAATCCACCAATAAATGCTAAAATTAGTGGGCAAAAGTTTAAGAAGGAATAAGATTTTGCATAGACTAAATTTTTATTGATTACGAAGTGAAAAGTTGTGATTTACTATGGAGAAACCTGGTAGACACAGCCTTACCCAAAGAATTAAATGTATTATCACCAGTGTCGAGACATACTGGTATCATATATTCCCAGAGAAATACACATCATCACCTCTGTGGCATTCCCTTCCCATATCCATAACTTTAATCTAATCATGAGAAAATATCAGACAAACCTGAGTGGAGGGCCATTCTACAAAATCTCTTACCAATACTATTTTAAAATGTCAAGGTCATGCAGGACAAGTATAACTGACTATCAGATCAGACAATACTAAAGAGATATGACTATTAAATGCAATGTAGTACTCTGGACTAGATCCTGGATCAGAGTAAATATGTTCATGTAAAATCTTATGAAATCCAAATAAATTCTGTAGTTTAGTTAGTAGTGTTATATCAATGTTGATTCCTTAGTTTTGGTAGCTGCATTACGATTATATGAAACGTTGACAGAGGAAACTGGGTGAAGGGTATACTGGAACTGTTTGTACTATCTTTTTAACTCTTCTGTAAGCTTAAAATGATATCCAAAACTAAAAGCTGTTAAAATAGTTCAAGAAATAACCTAGTGAGAAAAGTGGCGTTGTTTTACATTTTTGAAAATCAATTTAATGAATGTCTTTAATGGGAATCAGATGGATTCTGAATTTTACATTCAATCTGTTACAATATTATGTGTCATATAGCCTCTGGAAACCCAGCTATATATTTGTAAGAAAATGGGAGTGAAAAAGGCAACGGTGTCATTATAAAAGTAATTTTGACTTTGTGGATTCCTGGAAAGGGTTTATGGGTCCCTTGGCCCTGTAACACATTTGAGAACCAGTGAATTAGGGTAACACTCTTGAGTTCTCTTTACCATTTAGGGTGATTGCTGAGTTCCGGAGACAGATTGGGCTTCTGCTTTTTTTGTGGGGGGAGGTGTCTGCTTGCAGAAAATTTATGTTCTGGGGTGAGTATTTAATTTCAAATAATGTTATGAAGCCCATTTTTGGCTACATCTAACCGTATGAAACAAATAGCTTTATTACTATTAAATCAGACCTATTGATCTCTATCCACAAGAGTCCTGTTGTGTATCTTGGTTAATCCAGAGCTTGGCCTGGGATCAGAGGTGTTATTTTCCTCCTACATCTATGATATGTGCTTGTGTGATTCACAATGGAAGGATAAAGGAGGACAATGCGGCAACAAATAGGGAGTGACAGGAAAAATTGTCCAGAGTAAAGTATCAGGTTCACCAGGGTAATCCATGGATCCTTTCTTGAGCTCATTCCAGCCCAAAGGAGGATTCCTTCTTTGTGTGATATCTGCAATATTAAATTTACTTAGGTTCAAAAGCATTGATAATAAAGTAAATGACTATCATATGTGTCTGGTTATAAATCTTTTCTTTCTGCCATGATGAAAGCTTGGCTACTCATTTTTACTCTGAAGTTCATCGTCATCTTCTTCTTGAACTAAATTCTGTGGAAAGATTGATAAGCTATTTCAATATGGCATCCTGTGAGAAATAAAGCTTTGGAAACTCAGACATTTAGCCCCTTCCAAGCTCAGAAGACAGCTGCTACCCACACAGTCACTCAATAATCACAGCGTGTTCCCAAATCTTGCTTTGTGTCTGAATTTTTAAAGTACCTCTAGAGTTATGATTGGACAATCTGTTTCTGTTTTACTAAAATTACTATTTAATTTATACTCCACTAAACCAGAATTTTGCATAAACATCACTCCTATGATTCCTGTTTAATACAATATTGAAAATCATTTCCTCATTGAAAATGTTTTGGGCTTCTAAGAATAAAATACTCTACTTTCAGAGCAGTTTTTACATTTTCCAAACTAAGGGGGTTGGAACAGTGAAGATTCTTTTAGCTTGCCTTTCATTTTCAGGACTAGCACGTTCCTGTAATATAAAGGTCTTTGGGGTTTTTAGTGCAAGCCTATTGAGAACTATAATTTATTTCACCTCATTTCACTTATATATAATACTATTTTACATGTCCTATGTAAAAGAAAAAATAATATTTCTGTAAAAATTATTCTATAAATTCCTTGTTAATCTAGCCTTGTGTGTGATGACACCCTTTTTCTATAAATGAAAAATGTATGTAAATGCTGCTTTAATTATAAGTAATGTTTTGACATGTACAACTTAAAGCACACTTAGAAAACATATTCATATAGCTGGGCATGGTGGATCACGCCTGTTATCCTAGCACTTTGGGAGGCCAAGGCAGGTGAATCGTGAGGTCAGGGGTTCCAGACCAGCCTGGCCAACATGGTGAAACCCTGTCTCTACTAAAAATACAAAAAATTAGCTGGGCGTGGTGGCAGGTGCCTGTAATCCCAACTACTTGGGAGGCTGAGGCAGGAGAATCTCAAACCTGGGAGGCGGAGGTTGCAGTGAGCTGAGATTGCACCACTGCCTTCCAGCCCAGGCGACAGTGCAAGACTCTGTCTCAAAAAAAAAAAAAAAAAAAGAAAAGAAAGAAAGAAAGAAACTAAAAGAAAATATGTTCATATAACCCTGATTTTGGTAAAACACATTTCTACATATTCATTTCTGAGGCACAGGGTTTCTTATATAGTCACCTGTTTTGAGGTATTTAAAACACTTTTTAGTTTTGTGCTAGTTGCAAAAACTGACATTTTAACATAAACTATCAGTTTTACTTGCAGAGTTTGGTGTAAAAACTATGAAGATTTTATCTCCAAAATTAAGATACCTCTATATGCCTTTCCACACATCTCAAATTTGCCATCCCAGCTGGCCTCTCCCATCAAGTAGTTTAAGAGGATTTTAGAAGTGATCAGTATCAGTTTACAAAATTACTTGGAACATGTGTTAATCAGTCATCTTCCTTTGTCAAGCTGACTCTGAAATTCATGGATTGTACCTACACACCAAACTTTAAATGACTGCATATGCTAGCTTCTAAATATTTATGAGGATTCTTTCAATTTTAGCATTTTGGGTGCTAGCAAACAGTCTATTCCCATTACCGAATTCCTAAGCACAAACTTATTTCATTATCAAAGAAAATAACATCTTTTGGGGGCTGTAAATACTCTGTGAGGACAAATGGATTTTCTAAAGGAGACTACTGACCGTGTGTTAAACTATGGAATTTTAATACACTTGTTTAATTGTTGGTCAAAAACATACTCAAAGGTAAACAACTTGAGCAAATAATAGGCAACTGAAGTTGACCATTTAAAGAGAGGGACAATGAGCATGAAAAATCAAGATGAATGCATTGCTTCAATTTCATAGACAAAATGAATTAAATGGCAAGCCACTGCCATTCTGATTTAATTTAAATAAATCAAATGTTTTCATTGTCTCAGAAAACTAGTTTTTTCAATAACATTCATGATATATTTTTCTTGGTTTGTGTGCCTATTTGGAAAAGCATCACCAAGAAAGAGTTGTTGGTTATGAAAAAATACAATTCCCTTAGCCATTTACTGGGCTACATCAGTTGGTGGAAAACAGATTTCTCAAGATAAATTGTTATTTGTCATTAAAAACATATAATGCTTCTCCTTAGACAGACTAAATGTATCTGATATGTTTGTATTCCAGGATGAAATCAGAAAAGTGACTGATGACAGGGAAACAGGATAAGATCTATTTTCACACCAGATTTGTTATTCAAGTTAGCTTCAGAAGTATTAATAAATATTTCCAAGAGCAGTTTTCATCAACTTAGATCGGACCAGGAATTATGACCACAGACCACAGACCCTCTGCCATCCCAGCTGGCCTCTCCCATCAAGTAGTGCAATGGGGCTATCAAAATTTTTATTTAATTTGCTATTTTTTCTCTAGTTCTTCTAACAAAATAGGGATACATGTGCAGAACGTGCAGGTTTGTTACACAGGTATACGTATGCCATGGTGGTTTGCTGCACCTATTGACCCCTCCTCTAAGTTTCCTCCCCTTAACCCCCACCCTTCAACAGACTCTGGTGTGTGATGTTACCCTCCCTGTGTCCATGTGTTCTCACTGTTCAACTCCCACTTATGAGTAAGAACATGCGGTCTCTGGTTTTCTGTTCCTGTGTTAGTTTGTTGAGGATGATGGCTTCATCCATGTCCCTACAAGGGACAGGATCTCATTCCTTTTTATGCCTGCATAGTGTTCCACTGTGTATATGTACCATATTTTCTTTACCCAGTCTGTCATTGATGGACATTTGGGTTGGTTCCATGTCTTTACTACTGTAAACAGTGCTGCAATAAACATATGTGTGTGTGTGTCTTTGTAGTAGCATGATTTATATTCTTTTGGGTAGGGGCTATCAAATTTGTTATCAAGACTAGGTGGCCAGAGAGCATATCTGCTCAGTTGTTCCTCCATTCCTACCCATTTTCCATACTCTCTCACCCTCACTTTCACCCTCATCCTCACCAAAGGATGATAAAGCAAATGCCTACAATTGCAAGTGAGTGAGCGAGCAAGTCAAACGGATGAAAGATGAGCTATAGGAAGCTAAGCAGAATAATATGCTACAACAGGGAGGTGCCTGCTTCACTTGGGATAAAGCCAGAAGCTTCCTTCAACCTCTTTGGTATCATTTCAGGCCTAGCTGAAAGTAAACATGAACAGTGAAATGGGTGACCTTGAGCACAAGCTTATGGGTAATGATAGTAAAAAATGAATTGTAAGTGTTTCACAAAACCACAGGTTTCAGTCCCTTGAGGCTCTGAGAAAGTAAACAAGAAAGCTGACACATGACAGCATATCTTGAGAGCACACTTGAAGAATTTTTACACACTTGTGATAAGAAGCTTTTTGGGGAATGTTTGGTTGTTTTTCCCTCCACACAGAAGCAGTGGGAGGCAGAGTTTAGATTTCTGAGTGTTCCAGAACGTGGGGAGGGTCATAGCTGCTGCTGTTGCTAGAGAAGTCTGCAGTGTTAAGAGCAATACAGGCAGTTAAAATAAAACCTAAAATAAGTATTTGGCCCTCTGTTCCTCAGCCTTCTCACTATGTGAGGCTCTTAGACTTCCTCAGTACTAAACAGTGGGCCAGACCTGCCTTCACTGTCATTTTCATCCTTGATTTATCTGTTTTCTTCAATGGAATTTTTGTTTGTTTGTTTTTTGTTGTTGTTTGTTTGTTTTTGAGACAGAGTGTCGCTCTGTCGCCCAGGCTGGAGTGGCACGATCTTGGCTCACTGCAACCTCCACCTCCTTGTTTCAAGCGATTCTCCTGCCTCAGCCTCCTGAGTAGCTGGGACTACAGGCATGCACCATCACGCACAGCTAATTTTTTGTATTTTTAGTAGAGATGTGGTTTCACTATGTTGGCCAGGATGGTCTTGATCTCCTGACCTCATGATCCGCCCACCTCAGCCTCCCAAAGTGCTGGGATTACAGGTGTGAGCCACCACGCCTGGCCTCAATTGAATCTTTAATAAACCCCTCAGAGATAGTATCATTGTATCTGAATAATTATTAGGCGAGGTTTAGATATATCAAGTATAATCAACTTCATTTGAACACATGAAAGTGGTGACTATTTTCTTCTCCTTCAGTTAGTTCATATCATCTTGTTTCTCTAGTGATAAAATATGAAAGATTCCAAAAGTTATAAAAGGAGAGAAAACAGGAATATAGAAGCAGGGAGTGTGTAGGGAAGGTAGGGAGAGTGACAGGGAACTAAATCTTGAGAAAGCACAGAACTCAACAGACATAGACTGAAAACCTTGTTTGTTATTAAATCTTACATTAGATTGGACAAGTGAAACTCCGTCTCTGAGCAAGCTCACCTGTGAACTGGGCAATTTCAGTGCAGCCTCTTTTTTTCTCTTAGAGTTATTAATAAGATGAATTGAGATAATGCCAATGCCTTTTGGAAATAAGAACCAAACAAATGCAAGGTGTCCTGGAAAGCTGTCTCCAAAAAAAGGCAGTGAGACCCCCCCAGGAAATATTTTTAACTGTATTTTTCAAAATTGCTTTTGTTTTCAAAGATTTACAATTTCAGGGAGACAAAGGAAACTCTAGCTTATCTCCCACATCATTGATTGAGAGGACCATTTTTTGACTCTCTGCATACTTAAGTACCTTGCTTTCACTAGTTGGAAGCTCTTGCACTCCAGTCCTTACCTCCTGATGCTCTTTGTTCCTTATATACTGTCTGTGATTAATGTAGGCAACTTCTGACTACACCTGTCACATTTTAATCTAAGCTAAAGGGAGAATTATAGCCTAAAGGCACAGTAGGTAATTTCATGAACTTGTTTCTGAAAAATAGAGAATGACTGAGTAATGGAAAAATTGTGAGATCCTTCTGTTTCAACTGAGTGCATTACCAAACTGAGTGCTGGAGGAATATCCCAAGGAAAGGAGAAAGAAGGACCAATTAGGGAGAAATCATAAATACTCAAATAGTTAAATAAGCTGTCCATTAATTATAGAAAGAAAAAAACAAGTTATGAAGAGATAAAGGAAAATTATGAAGGAGAGCAGAGGAAAAGCACCGTAGGAGGAAGCTTGTACTTAAAAACAGAATGAATCTAAACAGATCACAATTGGTTAAGTGGATGAAAAGAGAGGAATGGAAAAATAACATAGTTTTTAAAAATGACAGAGGTAAAGACTCATCTATCAAAAAGCAAGGATTAAAAAAAAAAGATAATGTTCCAAGCAAAAAGGGGCCCAAAAGACTGCCTCAAACTGAATGACAGAAACAGGAAAGAAAAAGCCTGAAAGAGGGAAAAAAGACAAAACGTGCAGGAGGAGTAAGTAGACCCAGAAACACACATAAGAAAACATTATAAAACAGACCTATCTTATTCAAACATTAATGAAAGAATGAAGCTCTGAGAGTAATAAAATATTAATTATTATTCCACCACCACCTGCTAGTCTGTCTCTGCTGGCAGCTTTAGCATATCTGCTTGTTTGAGTGACAACCTCCTGTCTTTGCTATTTCTTGCACTGTTTAAAGTCCCCCTCCCAAGGGAGAACTTATTTTACTCTTATAGAACCAGCATAAATAATGGGTCAAGAAATCTTGTGTTTTGAAGATTGAGAAAAAAATTTCCAAAATTTTCTCCAAGTTGAAAAAGATGTAGAAGCCTTAGACCAAATGGTGGTCAACACCCAGAATATTCCCAAATAGATTTGTGTCTGTAATTGGAAATAATGGCAATATCTAGGGTTATTTGAGGACAAAATGAGATTATACACTTAGGACATGTCTGGCATCTAGTACACGCACAATAAATATTAGCTGTTATTATAAGCAAGGACATTCATTTTTATCAGATGGTAGGCCAAACACTGTTGGACTGTGGCATACTTATTTCTTCCTGGGTCTCTCAACCCAAGTGAGCAGTCAGCAAAGAAATAATTTGGGAAACCCTCTGTTTTTGTTTGTTTGTTTGTTTGTTTGTTTTTAATACCATAATTAGATTAATGCTTGTTCCATCATTTCCTATGAACAATCCAAAATTTTTTTTCTTTCAGGAAGGTGTGCCCTTTGGTCAGGGTCAGATGTGTTTCTGTGCTTTTCCTCTCCACCTGCTTCTCCCCTGTGATGCAGGGCAAAGGGGCTGTGGGTGTGACTGAGTGCTCAGAAGGGTGCTGCCCAGTGAGGTCATTGCATCGGTGTCAGTGACTCATGTCCGCCTAGAATTGCCCCCACCAGGGCCTTGTTGAGTCTTCCCCCTGCCGGTGGGAATTTTGTCCCACCTTTATGTAGATGTGCGTTACTGAGTTTATCTGCATAGGAAGGGATATGAGCTCTGAGTTCCTGGACTCTTCCTCCTATTAGGTTCCTGAGAATGATTTAGGAATAGGATTCTGAGCATCTTGGGGAGCTCTCCTGGGGGGTCTAACCACCCATGCCCCAGGGACATGGGAGGGCCTAACAATCAAAGTGCACTTGGGGCTAGACATAGAAGTGGGAAGAAAGTGGAGAACAAATGAACAGGAGGCTGGCTATCTGGATATCTGGATGACAGGCCCGAAGGACCATAGAGACCACCCAGCCCATGGGATAGACAAAGAATGGGCAGTGTCCGGAGGCAGAACTGGAAAGACGCCCGTACACACACAGCCCACCCATGCTAGATTTTCAATCCCTGGAATCAACACTGCCACTGACAAATATGTTATTTCTGGGAGACTCTCTGACCTCACCTATCCTTAGTTTCTTCATGTATAAAGCGGGAATTTTATAACTCATTTGTCAATCTTTTCCTGGAATAAAAACAAATGAGATACAGAAATGCTTTGCAAGCAGATGAACTAAATAAATACATCCAGAGAACTGGCAAACTGTACTGCTCCTTCCTACCCACTTCTTTGCTAAGTTTTGGAAGAGGATTTGTGGGCAAATATCCTATTTTACATCTCCCATCTGGGGACAATATATCAAATGACTTACAACATTTTAATCATGTAACACAAGTCTACTGTTATGAGTATTTAAAGTGTGAAAGATTTAAAAAGAAATGAAAATGACAATGCCTTCATTTAAGAGTGGAGTGTTGGTGTTCTCTGAAAAAGTCAGAAAGAACTCCAAACTCAATTATTATTATTGAATCATATTTATTAAACAGTGTGTGCTGTGTCCTCAAGAAAGAGGCTACACACACAAACAGATTAAGAAACACAAAGCCCCAAATCCAAGAACCAACACTATGGTTGAAAATGCCCAGAGCACATGTGACTTTTCAGGAACCTCTGATGACCCCAAAGACACAGACAGGGAACCCTGGCTCTAGACTGTTAGCAACTCCAGACAGGAACAATGTTTTATTTGTTATTGTACCCCAAGTCCCAGCACAGTGCCAGGCATCTAAGAGATGTCACTCTGAATTGGCAGGGCTAAACTCATTGTTATTTATGCTCTTTTAACACAAGCACAGGTATGAAGGACAGCTTTGGACCAGGGACTCAGAGGGAGGATAACAATAGTTGAAGAGTTTGAAAGGCAAGACAAGAGCACAGGTATCCAAACTGCTGAGAAGTGACTCCACTTCTCAGCTAGCTGTGAAGGTGTGGTGGACAGGGACAGTCCTAACAGCCAGCTAAGAATTCAGGAGAATACCTGATGACAAGATCTTGATACAGTCATTGGAACCAAGGTACAAGATGAGGTGTGACTAAGATGTAACAAGCCAGACCGGAGGGTAGTTACAGAAAATGAGTGCAAATCATAGAGAATAGGCATTCCCAGCTTCCTAGGGTAGGCTAATGAAGGAGCTAGGAGTCAGAGAAATAATTGCAGGAGGTTCTGTCTTTGACTGTGCCTGGGACTGGAAGAGATCACTCAGCTTCTCTGAGGTTGTTCCATGGAGCTTGCAAGTTTTCAAAGCACACTTCGGCCCACTTTTAGAGGTTCGTAAATACAAGGCAGCTTCTTAGTTTTGAATGCTTCTACCTTATGCCACACATATGGTACTGAAAAAATTAAACAGTAGACATTTTTTACAATAATCAGTTGTAAAAATAATCAATTGGTGATATTAAAATATTGCTTACCCATATTCATCCTTCCATGTAGTATAGTCTAACAGATGTCATTTAACCTTAATACTTAATCATCTGCTCCTAAAACACTGCTGCTCTTGTAGGGTATTATACTCTATTATTCTAAGACTAGGGAGTATTTGAAAGAGAAGACCCAGAAGAGTGGCTTCATAATTGGGTAGGCTGGGGTACATCTCATGCAGATGCAGTTACAAGAACAAAACTCAGTTGAAGGGAAAATAGAAATGATTTCTAGTTTAGCTGATAAATAGAAGCTAATTAAGATATTTTCTATAAATTTTAAGTTTACAGACTGTTAGAATCAGAAGGGATCTTGGAAATTACCACATTGCCAATTACTAATTTTCAATTGAGGAACCAGATTTTGAGGTTGAGTGGGTTGCTGAAGGCCAGGAAGTTAGAGGAAAGGAATAGGATCTGTTTCCTGTCATCCCAATCAAGGCTCATTCTGGGGAGCTCCCTGGCTGGAGGAAATGAAGTGGGGATAAGAACCAGGAGGAGAGATATGTAGTTACTCCTCTCTTCTCAATGTCCACCATACAGAAGTCATTTTGTCCAGTGGGAAAAATGTAAGGAAAAAAACATATTTTAAAATTCCCTAACAAATATGACATCACAAGTCAGGTTTCTTCTCTAGAATTTCTAGGTGTTTCTAATGACAACCTTATTTATTAACTCCTATAGCATTATTTTTGCTTGTTTTCTAAGGAAAATAAAGGTTTCGAGAGTAATATTTTTGAGTTGGAAAAGGCTGGGAGATCAAAAACTGAGAAAAATGTGAACAAAATTATTTAAAAATGTGTTTCTTTTTAAATTGTATTACTTTTTATAGAATAAAGCCATTTAAGCAGTATTATAATATATTAATGAAGTTTGCATTGTGGCAAAGTTAGCTTTTGATTTATTACAAACAATATTTCTGATAATATTTTTTGAGGAATTTGTAACCCCGTTAAAATTTTCCTTACATCTCTACTTGAATGTCTGTAGTTTCTGGCTACGACTGATTAAATCTAGGGAAATGTTCTTCCTAGATGAAAGAAGGGCTTCAATGCGTCATGCTTCCTCTGTAAATGCTTTTGCTAATGGAGTGCTCATGTTCAACCAGATGTAGGAAAATTCTATCGACAGGCCCTTGAATAACTAATTAACAATTACCATGGGAATTCTTTTGATAGAAGGCCACTTGACATTTATTAAATGTCAAACTTCCTTAGACCACAGACATCACATGTTTCTAACGTGACTTGAATCCTTTGAGAGAAGGAAATCAGTCATGTATGGTGCCAGTGTTAATATAGATTTGGGGCTGTCTTTATTCTTTAAGGAGGATGACAGCTAACATTTATGGAGTACTTATCATGTGCAAGGCTGTCTCCTAAGTATTTTATATGGATTAGCAACATTATTATTGTCCCATTCTTACTGTTGAGGGAAATAAGGCACAACAGGTTAAGAACTTGGCTAAGAACATAGCTCATAAGGAAGTCTAGATCCAGAGACTATGCCCTTTTATGTTATACTGCCTTCTATGAGTAAAAATTTCCATACATTGTTATCATTGTCGCTAATAGGGCATGATTTTAGATTATTCACTAGGATTCTACTAAATAAAGAAAATATGGATCCTTAAATTAACTCATTATCTCTAATTGTCCCCTCTACATGAGCAGTGATAGCAATGATGGCTATTATTATTATTTTGGCCTTTGAAAATCAGTTTTTACTTCCAGTGGAAATAGAACCTTGTCACCATTGTTAATCTAGAGTTGCACTGCGCAGTACAGTAGGCACTAGTTTCCTGTGGCTATTTAAAATGAAATTAATTACAATTAAGTACTGTCATACTCTGTTTTTTGTTGCTTCTAACAGAATAACTGAAACTGGATAATTTATAGAGAAAAATAATTTATTCCTTACAGTTATATAGGCTGGTAAGTCCAAGGTCAAGGAGCTACATCTGATGAGGACCTTCTTGCTAGCGAGGACTCTCTGCAGAGTCCCAAGGCAGTTCAGGGTATCACATGTTGAGGGGCTAAGCTTGCTAGCTTGGGTCTGTCTTCCTCTGTTATAAAGCCACAAATTCCACTCCCATGCACCCAGTAATCCATTAACATATTAATCCATTAATTCACGAGTGAATTAGTCTATTAATGAGGGCAGAGCCCCCATGACCCACTGACCTCTTAAAGGCCCTGCCTGTCAATTCTGCCACATTGGAGATTAATTTTCAGCATGAGTTTTGAAGGGACAAACATTCAAACCATAGCAAGTACAATTTAAAAAGTAGTTCTCAGTCATACTAGCTATGTTTTTAGTCTTACTAGTCACAGGTGGATAGTGGCTACCATAGATATAAAAAGCTTCTATCATAATAGAGAGTTCTATTGAACAGCAATGTGTTATAGAATTCTCACCTTCTTGATATGTGACTAAACAAATCAATTACTAGCTGCAGAATGCAACCAGGAGATAGAACTTCATCTATTTGTGGGGGGGAGGGGTGGCATAAAAAACAAACTCATAAATTTATCTTTAAACTTGTGAGGTTGGAACTAATTAAAGTTTCATATTTGACCTCGAACCAAGTCAACATAAAGTGAGAAAGTTACAAGTGAGAGGAGAAGGATTGGCTGGTGATCTGAGCAATCAGTAAATTATTTATGTAGAGAAGGGAGGATCTTTTCCATGGAGCTACAGGGAGTGTGTTAAAGGACCCTTGACTCCCCCAAAACTAGAATCACTCACTTTTGATGTGTAGTAACGTGGATGTATATACCATTCAGAATGTCAAAATGAGCAGAATATTTTGCCATAGGAATATGTTTTGAAGATTTCTGAAAAAGAAATGGGATTTTAGGATCTTTTCCAGTCATGTGAAAGGGACTTGTTTTAGTCAGCTTTCTCCAGAGAGACAGAAACTATAGAATATAGATAGTAATACATAAAAAGGGATTTGTTAGAGGAATTAGCTCCCTTGATTGTGGAAGCTGGGAAGTCTCTAGACAGGCTGTCTGCAAGCTGGAGAACCAGGAAAGTGGATAGCATGGCTCGGCCCATGTCTAAAGGCCTCAGGACCAAGGAAACCAATGGGGTAACCCTCAGTCAGAAGCTGAAGGTCTAACAGCATGGGGGTGGGAAGGTGGGTGTCACGTGAGTCCTGGAGTCCAAAGGCCAGAGAACCTGGTGTTTTGATACTCAAGGGCAGGAAAACAAGAGTGTCTTGGCACTGGAAGAGAGATTAAATTTGCCCTTTCTTCACCTTTTTGTTCCATTCAGGCCTCCATCAATTGGATGGCACCTGTCGACATTGAGGGCAAACCTTCCCACTGATTCCACTGGTTCATACACCATTGTACTCTGGAAACACCCTCATAGATACACCTGGAACAGCCCAATCATTCTCATCAAAAGCAAATCCACCTGGGTTTTCCTTTCAGCAGAATACAGACAGGCTCAGTGCCTACTGGTACCTTGAGAGTAATTGATACCAGCTAGCTGGGTATCCCTTAATCTAGTCAAGCTGACCCCCAAAATTAACCATCACAGTACAAAAGGGCTGACTTGTTTAGGATTATACAGGTCAGACTGGCTTTTAGATTTCTGGGCTGGGACCAAAGATATCAGGACCTGTGGTGATGATTCACTCTGGTGAGGGAAAAATGTTGGGGGTGAAGTATTATGTTTTGTGCAAGAGGGAATTTTGACTCCAGGTCTGTTTGTCCACCAAAAGCCTGTCTTCCCACTATGGCACATGTCATCGGTACATATCCCACAAGTTTAGCAAATTTAATTGGGGAAATCACAAAAGATGTTGCCTGGAAGAATGGCCTCAGGAAGAGGAAAGAAGAGGGGGCCACAGGCAGATTGGATGTAACAGGAGAGCTCCTCTAGGGAAGAAGATTGGCCAAGGTGGAGGCAGTGGGATGGGGAGGGGGAGATACAACACATTTAATAGCTCTACTTTGGCCACAGTAGCCTTGAAGAAATGGAAATTAGTACTTAAATTACATAGGAAGGTAGACTATAGTACTGAGCACAAGAGACAATTTTCTATACTGTTGCTGTCCAAAGGTGTTATCCTGTGAAGAAGCTGAGACTGACTGCATCAACAAGAACTTGCCTTCATTACAGAGGTTTCCTATGGTCCCAGACTTGACTTCAAGGTTAAGTTCTGTTAGGCTCTAGCACTCTAGAAGGGTCAACCTCCTCTGAATCCTGATGCATTCATTCAAGTCTCAATTAAGGAAAATGACATCATTTTAGAGAATTGGCACTTTCAAGGGGGTCAGTAAGTAAATCTGCAGTATTAAATGGACTCGTCAAATGGCAAACAACACACTTTCCAGTGCACAGAAACGAGCGATCTTTTCCTCTGGGACTCCTCTTTTCCTCCTCTGCCATAGGTAACAATCCTAGACCAGTATTATTCAATTTTCCTCTAGGTACCCTCTTTATTTTCCTGAGAAGATAGAACATTCTGCTGTTTAGCATTTGTTTTCCTGTCTTTTCATGTAAAAACCATCTGCTGTATTCTCAGAAAAGGTTTTCTCAAGAGGCAGGGAGTTAGGACTGATGCAGAGATGATGTGAAGTGGAGGTGGAAGAGAAAATGAATCAGTAGAGCTGATTGTGAAAGCTGACACAAAGTCTGTATTAAGACTTTTGGCTCAAGTTTCTGTATATCTTTGGGTGCATTCTAGGTTTACAGAAATAATTTTTAAAAGCAAAAATAAAACTAATAATTGAGAGCTAGGCTGGGCACACTGGCTCACGTCTGTAATCCCAGCACTTTGGGAGGCTGAAGTAGGCAGATCACCTGAGGTCGGGAGATCGAGACCAGCCTGACCAACATGGAGAAACCCTGTCTCTACTAAAAATACAAAATTAGCTGGATGTGGTGGTACATGCCTATAATTCTAGCTACTCAGGAGGCTGAGGCAGGAGAGTCACTTGAACCAGAGGTGGAGATTGTGGTGAGCCAAGATCGTGCCATTGCACTCCAGCCTGGGCAACAAGAGTGAAACTCTGTCTCAAAATAATAATAATAATTGAGAGCTAAAACATATTTCACCTATAGGGCACTACCTCAGTCTATCCTGAGAGTGAGATCATTTGGGTTTGCTGAGAGAAAAGCCGACATAAAATGAATTTTTGTGGCCTTGTTTAATGTGTGAGGTCATAAAAATGAGTATCACCACCTCAGATTGAAGCAGAAATGCCAAGAATCAGTTTCTCTGTGCCTTTTATCAAAGCCACGCCTGCACTATGAATCATGGTCAGCTTGTAGGTCCACCAATAATATCGGTATTGTGAATAGCTTAGGGGTAATATGTCCAGAGATATTTTAGTGATCGAAGTGGAAATCTTTGGATCTACAAACCCATTGGTGCTGGCACGTGGAACCAAGTGTCTCTGCACACAGACAAGCATTCCAATCTGTGGAAAGGATGCTGGGGATGGGCTCTTCCTCTTCCCAGTCCCACATAGTGATCAGTGTGTGATTGTGCTTTTGGAATGACCATGGGTACACTGGGAACCCACTTGTTGCCAGACACTTCTTGTGGGCTTGCAATGGTTTCACTCTCCTGAGAAAACTGGGGCTTGTTTAGCCGTAGTGAATACCATACCCTTTCCTTCCGCCTACCTCTCCTTGAAGAAAGCTTTATGCTCAAAAGAGACAGTAGCTACTAAACATCGCTTTTCCTTTAAAGGAAAGGGATGTGGAGTTACAAAAATATGACTCTAAATCTGTTTGTCTTTTCTCTACTTCCAGGATTGTTAGGTTACCATTGTAAAACAGTTTTCAGCATACAAAGCACTGTCAAGTACATTTTTCTTTCTTTCTTTTTTTTTTCTGAGACAAAGTCTCGCTCTGTCGCCCAGGCTGGGGTGCAGTGGCGCGACCTCGGCTCATTACAAGCTCCGCCTCCCAGGTTCACGCCATTCTCCCTGCCTCAGTCTCCTGAGTGGCTGGGACTACAGGCGCCCGCCACCACGCCCGGCTAATTTTTAGTGTTTTTAGTAGAGATGGGGTTTCACTGTGTCAGCCAGGATAGTCTCGATTTCTTGACCTCGTGATCCACCCGCCTCGGCCTCCCAAAGTGTCAAATTATTTATTTTATTCTGGCAGGAGGATGTCAGTCATAATTGTGCTAGGATGCAACATCTGTATATGTAAAGACATGTCAAGGACCTAGACACCTAAATTGGCCCATTTATTAATAGAGGCAAGTCAGTTAAGGGAGAACTATCACATTGGCAGCATTTAGCTAGAAGGATAAATTCTTGGTCATCACTAAATGCCCAGATGATACAAAGACTCAGCTTTCCCCTGGGATAACTACGGCAGCTAAATAATAGGATAAACACCCTGCTTATCTATACCAAACAAATCTCCCAAACTTACACTTCTTTGGAAACATACCTCCTCCTCTTATTCATTTTTCCCTAGGCAAGTAAAAATGTAGGCATAATTAAGAAATCAAGGACTCAGCTTCCAACAAATCCAATTAAGGCCACAAACAAAACTACACTTAATTATGAAGTTGAACTGTGACATGATCATTCTCCGTGTGCTTTCTATGGGTCACTTGCCGATCAGAAAATGCCACATCTCATTCATCACAGAAACAAGGGGCTCTTTTGCTCAAAGTTAAAATGTGTATTTAAAAAACCCCAACAGTTCTCAGGTTCTGCGGTTCACCCCTAGTAATGTTGTGGAGTTACATGATTGCATACACTACTGTCATTCTTTGTAATGTGAAAGAAAAGAAAACTCGTTGGCAGAGGATGCTGATTAAAGCATATGCCTAAAAAATTTTCCACAGCACTTAAATGCTTAAAGATTCATTGCCACAGTTTGCATAGAAAAAACACTCTTTTAGCAGACAAGTCAGTTTTCCTGAGTAAGCAGTATGAATATGAATTTACAAGCAGTCAAGTTTTTAAAGTAAAAACTTTTTATTTGATATTGATACTTGTAATCATTATATTTTTAAATTGAAAAATACTACCAACTACTCAGCTCCATGAAAGCTTACTATGTTGCCAGATTTGCTTCAGATTTTTGAAAGTAATAAAATATTACAACCACATTTGAAGACCCCATGCTCCTGTCTTCCCAGTGGTAAGCACCACTGTGTACTTGTATCACATTGAACATGTATATGTTTATTGACTATACAAATTTCCTTTTCTGTAATTTTTCTTTGTTCATTTATCTATTAAGCTAGCACTTTCTTACTAATTTGTTATTAGGTTGGTGCAGAAGTAATCGCAGTTTTTGCCACTAACTTTCAATGGCAAAAACTGTGATTACTTTTGCACCAACCTAATAAAGCTTATGGATATTAAGCCTTTTTTTCATGATGTATATTGTAAATGCCTTCTTCTAGCTTATGGATTATTTTATAACTTTGTATAGTATGATTATTTCAACACTACTTCTTAATTTTAAAGTAATTCATCAGTCTTTTCTTGTGCTTTTGTATTTTGTTTAACAAAGTCTTTCCTATTCAAAGACTATAAAGATATTCTCCTATATTTTAATTTTAAATATGTGATGAAGAGATCCAATTTCATTTTCTTTTTTATAAAAATAAGTTAATAATTCAGCACCATTTATTAAATAATACACTGTCTGTTTATTTACTAAGCTATCTCCATATCAATTTTCCTAGAAATACACATGTATGTATTTCTAGGCTACTATAATCTATTCATTTCTTTCTATCTCATAGGATCCTCCTATCCTTTCTTTTTTCTTCAAAGTTGTCTTCATTGTTCTTGTACCTTTATTCTTCTGTATTAACTTTTAAATAGTATTGTCAAATTCCACAAAAATCCAGACTGGCCCTTTAATTAAATTGCATTGAGTTTATAAATGAATTCATAGAGATTATCACATTTAAATTATTAAATATTCTTTTCCACGATATATCATCGTTTAATTAGGTATTTTATTTCCTAAAATAATAGTTTAAAAATTTTTTCCAAAAGGTCTTCAAGATGTTGTTAGATTTATTCTTAGACACCTTATAGTCCTTGTTATTGTGAATGAGATTATAAGCTTTTCTTCTATTACATTTTCCATTTGATTGTATATAAAGGTGTTAAAAATATTTGATACTGATCTTGTATTCACAAATGTTATGAGTTCTCTGTTAGTTCTAATGGTTTACATATAGAAGAGATGTCTAGATAGTGATATTGTCTATAAATATGGACTGTTGACAGTTTTTTTCCCAAATTTCCCTCCTTCCCTCCCTCCCTCCCACCCTCCCTTCCTTCCTCCTTTCCTTTCTGCCTGCCTTCCTTCCTTCCTTCCTTCCTTCCTTCCTTCCTTCCTTCCTTCCTTCCTTCCTTCCTTCCTTCCTTCTTTTCCTACTATTATATACAGCTTTTGGTATACTTTTAAATAGTAATAGAAGTGATCCTTAAGTCATGGGCAGATTGACTTCGTTCTTATTCATGAGATCAAGTGTCTATCCAGGTTCTTAAGTTCCCAGGTGGTCAGCAACTTATGTTGTTCTATCCCTTTTTGGAGCAGGGAGCTCAGCAGCCCTTACCTGCTTCTGGTTTTAAGCACTTACCTTAGCTATGTTCCCCATCTTGCAAAGAACATTTTAAGCACTTTCCTTCATAAATGCAAAATGTCCATGTCTAGCAATGCCTACTTCCTGGAGTAGACCAGGCCCAAACTTCAGCCATGCACACTGCTCATTTCTTGTTCAATATCTTGGGAGATTTTTCTCTAGAGTACATACCAAGAAATGAAATTATCCCACTTTCTAAGATATCTCCAACTTTACTTGATATTGCCATGGAGATGATTTTCTTGTGTTTTAATTTGCCTATGCCATTTTTACTTTTACTTGTGCTTTAGGCATTTTATCTCTTGTTGCTATTTTTTTGCAGTGAAAACTGAAGCAGTAAGTGAACGTTTGGAGCCATTTTGGCCAGAAAAATCATCAGTTCTATTTTAAACATGACTTTTTTTGTATGTGAGAAAAGGTGGGAATCAGAACAATTATATTTGTGTCTGCAGAATAATCCCTCAATGATGAATTCACTATGACTATAGATTCCAACAAAAGGAAAATGTCTGCCCAGTGGCCATATGGCTTATTTATCATTTGTTGAACATGATCTGTGCGTATTAAAGAATTTTTAAAACAGGGTCTGACATATAATGGTATTTGTCCTCTCCAAAGCTCATGTCGAAAGGTGATCCCCAATGTTGGAGGCGGAGCCCAGTGGGAGCTGTTTGGGTCATGGGTGTGGATCCTTCCTGAATGGGTTGGTGCCCTCCCTGTAGTAATGAGTGAGTTCTTGCTATATTAGTACACACAGAGCTGGTTGTTTAAAAAAGCATGGCACCTCCTCCCCGTCTCTCTTGATCCTTCTTTCACCATGTGACATGCCACTCTCCTTCCCCTTCCAGCATGATTAGATACTTCTTGAAGCCCTCACCAGAAGCAGATGCTGGCATCACACTTTTTGTACAGCCTGCAGAACCATGAGCCAAATAAACCTATTTTCTTTATAAATTGCCCCTTCTCAAGTATTCTTTATATCAGCACAAAATGGAATAACTTAGGGCCACTATAAGTTTATTGTTTTAAAAATTAGACTTTCCTAAGGTGCTTTCAAGTATGTAAAAGGCACATTTTAAGACAATGTAGTGAAGGGGTTAAGAGAAGAGCTTCTAGTCACACCACTGAGTTGGAGTACAGGTTCCACCAATTACTAGCCATGGTTTCCTTATTAATAAAATGGGACCCTATTAATATCTACCCTGAAGGGTTGTTTTGAAGATTAAGCAAAATATACTATACTTAAAACATTTAGCACCGTATTTGGCACATAACAAACACTCAATAAAATTTAGCTATTATTTATTTAAGTTCACAAAGGTTAACATATTATCTTTTATGTGACACATAATCTAACAATAATCTGAAGCCTTTTATTTTCATTACTTTCAATTTGTCCATTTCATAAAATTAACCACATATGCTTCCTGTAATTAACATGTAGGATAGGGGTTTTCCATAATTTTTAGATAAAAATAGAAGCTATACTTTTAAATAAATTAAATCAGAAAAAGTTGAATTTCATAAAGTAATCAAAGTTTATTTGCTTGTGTCTCATTGCTGAAGATTACTTTAATATTCTAATAATAGGCAAGTTATTTCTGTTATATTAGCTGAAGAGAAAAATGAATGACAGACTAAAAATGATAGATAAGGAAATGAGAAAATTAAAAATTAAAAGCCAAGTTTAGAGATGACCTGCAGATTCAATTACTAACATTATGAGGCTTTACTCTTCTGCTCTGCTCTATCAAATAGCACTTAGAACTGGTGAATTCATGGTTTAGCCAGGTATACTTACAAATCTGTATGATAAGTGAACATGCCAAATAAAAATAGTATTGAATTGATGGTGTTAGAGTGACAGAAGTATGTTCCTTTGAGGAACTGGCCTTTCTCCACCAAGTGCTTGCCAATCACATGACCCAAACTTTCACATCACAAGATTGACATGAGGCCAGAGAACACATCCTTCTGAACATTGTAATTGATTTAGAGTTTGTTTTTTAGCCAAATTTGTCACCAATTTCTGTTGCTGCTTCTGGATTTTGAGTTTATTAGAAAATATTGGCTGGGCACAGTGGCTCACGCCTGTAATCCCAGCACTTTGTGAAGCCGAGGCGGTTGGAGCACCTGAGGTCTGGAGTTCGAGATCAGCCTGACCAACATGGAGAAACCCCATATCTACTAAAAATACAAAATTAGCTGGGCATGGTGGTGCATGCCGGTAATCCCAGCCATTGCACTCCAGCCTGGGCAACAATAGTGAAACTGTCTCAAAAAAAAAAAAAAAGAAAAAACAAATTTTCCTATTCCCAGTTTAATAAAGTATACACTTGGGTATTCTTCTAGTATTTACTTGTATTTATTTGTATAGTTTATCCTGGTGTGTGGTATGAATCAGTTGAATCTTTCTTCATAAAACTCTCCAGTTACATCAACCACACTGATTTAAAAATTCCTCTTTTCTTAAATGTGTGGCCTTTATCATGTGTTATATTTCCATATGCACTCAGCTCTTTGAAGATAATGTGTCATTTCTCTCTGAATGCTTTTAAGATATTTTTATTTTGTTTTATAGCAATTTTGCTGTGATGTGCTTGGTTACAGTTTTCTTTTTATTTATTATGTCTGTGGTATGTAGCACTTACAAAATTGTGATTAAATGTCAGTTTTGAAAGATTCTCAGCTACTATCTTATCAAATATTTCTGCTGGCCCATTATCTCCATTCTCTTTTTAAGATTCCAATTACACATAGAATCTGTGTGTAATAAATTAAGGGCTATGTTAGATCTTTTAATTTTGTTCCAATCATCCCTTATTTTCTTTACAGTATTTTCCAAACATCTGTCCATGTTTCAGTCTGTATATTTTCATTAGGTATATCTTCTAATTTACTAATCCTCTCTTTATCTGTGTCTAATCTAATGCAAACATTGAGTTCTTAATTTTCAGTTATGGTATCTTAACTCATTTATTAATATATAATTCATATATAATATGAGGTGTAGCTTTCTAGGAGTTCCAACTTATAGGCTGGCGTATTTATCAAAGGCCTGCCTCCTTGGTAAGCACATCAAAATTAAAATTCTAAGACCCTAATTATCTGAATGAATTCCTTCTCTCAGCCAGCAGCCTTCCAAAGTTAACCTGAATAACTAGTTCAGACCATGATAGGAAGTGGGAGTTGGACATGCCTAATTTTACCTCCTGTCTTTTGGAATTCAGGAAAAGTCAGCCAACATTCACATCAACACAGACCTTAAGTCTGGCAAGAAACATTTACAGTCTATTCTATCTGAAGTCGGCTATGTGGAGTCTTCATCTGCATGATAAGACTTTGGTCTCCACAACCCCTTGTTGTAACACAGACATTCCTCTCTATTGATTCCAGGTGTTTAGATAATAACTTCACTCTTTCAAGCAATTGCCAATCAGAAAATCTTTAACTGTTCCTATGACCTGGGAACCCCCACTTTGAATTGTCCTGCCTTTCCACATTGAATCAATGTGCATCTTATGTGCATTGATTGATATATTATGTCTCCCTAAAATGTATAAAAACTCAAGCTGTACCACAAGCACCTTGGGAACATGTCATCAGGACCTTTCAAGGCTGTGTCATGAGCATGTCCTTAACCTTGGTAAAATAAACTTCTAAATTGATTGATACCTGTCTCAGATACATTTGGGTTTACAATCTTTAACTCTAATTTTTGTCCCCATAAAATTGCCAGTAGTTCTGTTTAGCTACTTCACCTTGCAGTTGACATTGCTGCTCAGCCTCAAGGGGATTAGAGAAACAGTGTACTACTAGATTTACCTTTCTGTGTTTCTCATCTTTCCAGGAGCATGGCATCTCAAGTCTTAACTGCTTTGGTGGTTCTCTGATGCTTCACATACGAACACACATACAGAAAATTGTTTCTTTTTTTTCTTCTCCTTTTCCTTCTACTCTTATACCTCTAGCTTCCACTCCTCCTCTGTCCCTCCTCCTTTTTAATTATCCAGCTTTTTCTACTTATTCTGATCGGTGGGGTTGGTATACAACAACCTAATTCATCATCCTTCCATGCACTTGGATCCTTGTATTTTCTATTCTGTTCCATTAGTCTATCTAGTCATGTACCAGTGCCACCCTGTTTTAATTATCGAGGGTTTAATAATACATGTGTTATTTGATAGGGCTAGTGCATGAGTGCATGTTTGTGTACACGTGTGTACACACACACACACACACAGCTTTTTTCTTATATTTATTTATAATATAATTCATATATCATATAATAATTCACCTATTTAAAGTATACAATCAATAGATTTTAGTATATTCAGAGTCATATAACCACCACTACAATTAATTTTATAACATTTTTATTACCAAAAAAGAAACCCCATACCCATTAGCAGTCATTCCCCATCTTCTCCCAACTCTCCAACCTCTAAGCCCTACTAATCTGCTTTCTGTTTCTCTCTATATTTGCTTTTCCTGGAAATTATACCTAAACGATCATAAAATATGTGATCTTTTGTGACTGAATTTTTTCACTTTGCATAATTTTTCTCAAATTCATCTGTGTTACAGCATGTGTCAGTACTTCATTTATTTTTGCTGAATAATATTAAATTTTATCAATATACCACATTTGGTTTATATATTCAGTTAAACATCTACTCAAGTTTACTCTATGCACTTCAGGAGACATAATTTTCCTCACATAGAAGTTAGACATTTTTTTGGGTTAATTTTTTGCTTAGATTTTTAAAATTGTAAATGGAATCTTCTCCTTCATTGATCCTCTGATTATTATTCATATATGTGAAGAGTAGTGATGTAATTTCTTGCATATTTATTTTATGTCTTGTAACTTTACTAATTTTTTTTTTGTTTATGGTGGTTTTCCATCAATTATTTTGCGCTTGCCAGAAAAATAACATAGTCTACCAATAGAGATAGTTTCACCTTATTCTTTCAAACGCTGATGTTTCTAATTGCTGTCTTGTCTAGTTGTATGGACTAATTTCTACAATACAATATTAAATTTTGACAGAGAGACTAGGCATGTTGTCTTGTTCTTCCTTTACCAGAAAGAATCTAGAGTATCTCCATTAGGGAAGATCTGGCTTTTGGATTAAATATCATTTTAAGGATGATAATGATTTTAAAATTTAAATGATATTTAAAATAACAATTTTAAGGATTTATCATTGATGACTATTGAGTGCGTTTTCCATCACTGGGTACTGGGTTTTGTTAAGTGCCTTTTTTGCCATTTAAGAAAATGTTCATATTGTTTTCTTCTCCACAGCTCTATTAATGTGAATTATGTTTATTGTTTTCTTAATATTGAATCATTTCGTGTTTATGAAATAAATCCTACATGTTGTGGGGTCTTATTTTAAAATATGCTATTAATTCTTTTTGCTAATATTTTATTTTAGAATTTTGCATACCTATTTATAAGTGGGAATAGTCAATAGTCTTCTCTTTTGTATAATTTTTAAGATTTTGATATGAATTCTACATTCAATTCATTAAAAGATTTTAAATATTTTCCTTATTTTTTCTTGCTTTGGAATAGTTTATATAGCATTTGGATGATCTAGGATTTAAAGGATTTTTAAGATGTCACTCCGAAACTCTGTGGGGGTGCTTCTTTATATCTTTATTTTTTTCTTTTAAATTTGGTCCATTTAGACTGTATGTTTACTGAGATCAATTTTGGTAAATTAAATTTTCCTATAAAATGTATTTTTAAATATTTCAATAAATTTCTATACAGTTGTGCAGAAAAGTCTCTTCTGATGTTAATTCCTCTCTTTGGTGGTTCTCATTACCCCCTCTTTGCTCTTTCTTATTTTGTATGCTATTATTTTTTACTTTCTCACATTTAATTTAATTTTATTGATTTTTAGGGAATAAGATTTATTTATTCATAAACTGTGAGTTTTTTTGTTTGTTTGTTTGTTTTTAACCTTTAATATTTCTTTTCTTCTAATTTCTTCATTTTTCTAATTTATGGCAATAGCTTTTACTCCCAGTTAATACCTATCAGGCAATTAGAAAGCATTCTATTTCCATATACTCTACCTTTCTTCTCTCATTTTTGTAGTTAAAATTTATTCAGATTATCAGGGCATATATTAAGTATATACTATTCTATCACCTTTATATCCGTCATCACCTCTACAGTTAAATATCTTTAATGGCCTTATGGTTAACGTGCCCCAGTATTTCCCAGTTGTCTGAAACTCACTTTCTACTTGATTCTTGAAAAATGTTCCTTGAGGTCTTACATACTCATAGCCTTCTCTATGACATATGTATATATATTATGTCATATGTGTGTGTTTATATATATGTAAACACATATGTCTATGACATACGGTATAATTTATCATATGGCATGAATTTACTGTATTTTCAATTCCATTTGATTTTCAATATTTGTTTCTTTTCCATTTTTTATTTCTCTTACTGTATTTTCATTGGTGTTTATTTACTTTTGGTTTTTCTAGTTTAGTCTTTTGAATTTTTTTCTCTCATTTTCAATTTTTTTGTTTACACTTTTTTATTTTTAATTATTACAGATACACATTAGTTGTATAGTTGTATATATTTATGGGGTACATGTGATACTTTGATACAAGCATACAATGTGTAATTATCAAATCGGGGAAACTGGGATATTCATCACCTCAAGCATTTATCATTTCTTTGTGTTAGGAACATTCCAATTTTATGCTTTCAGTTATTTTGAAATAATCTTATTCCTTCTATCTAACTGTATTTTTGTATCTATTCACCATACCCCCTTTATCTCCCCTTCCCTATAACCCTTCCTGCCCTCTGGTACATCATTCTACTCTCTATCTCCATGAGTTTAGTATTTTTTAGCTCCCACGTATTAGTGAGAACCTCAACATTTGTCTTTCTGTGTCAGGCTTCTTTCACTTGGCATAATGTCCTCCAGTTCCATCCATGTTGCTGCAAATGACAGAATTTCATTCTGTTTTTATGGCTGAGTAATATTGTATTGTGCATCTATCTGTACTACATTTTCTTTATCCATTCATCCACTGATGGACACTTGGGTTGATCCCATATCTTGGCTATTGTGAGAAGTTTTGCAATAAACATGGGAGTGAAGATATCACTTTGATGTACTGATTTCCTTTGGGTATTGCTGGATCACATGGTAGTTCTATGTTTTTGGTTTTTGAGGAACAGAGAATGAGGAACAGAGAAAGAGGAACCCTCTATACTGTTGGTGAGAATGTAAATTAGTACCTCCCCTATGGAGAACAGTATGGAGGTTCCTCAATTATTTCTTGAGCTGTTTTCTTTCTTTTAGTATCCTCCTCTTGGTTAGTCTTTTAATTTTCACCTTTTCTGATTGATTATGCAACCCTTATAGTTTTTATTTTTTTCCTAACGTTCTTCAGCTGGTTTTGAAATATTAAGTAAAAAAGCCTTTTATTGGCCTTTTTGCTATATTTTTCTTCTTCACTGTCCATTATTGTGTCAGTCAGAGCATGTACAAAATAAAATGTCTTTGCTTAAAAGACATTTTATTCTGGAATTATTTTCTGTTGCTCATGTTTTCTTGAGATGGATTATATTATATTGTAGGTATTATAATGTAGGGGTGTGGCAGACCAGAATAGTCTTCCTAGATTCATGCATGCTTTAAGATCCCTTTTCCTTTTGTTTCTGCAAAATATTTACAAATAGGACTTTTTTGTACCTTCTGCTTTCTCTGATCCCTTCTCTCCTTTACATCTAGGACTTCTCTCCATTTTCTATTTATATGGATTTGAATTCTATTTTCAGTAGACTTTACTTAGTGTGGGGTTCTCTTCTTACAGAAGGAAAGTTTGGTTGGCTATTTCCAGAGGCTCTGGGACTTGAGTGCCCCAGCATAATCTAATTTCACTTTAGTTTTTCTACACCCATCTACAGAGTTGCTGCTCTGTAATCTCTCTCCAGTTTTGGCAATTGTTCTCAGACCTGCCTGCTAGGTTTCCATCCAAGAGCAGACTTCTGCTTTAGTAGGTGAGTACATGTGGATTCTTGGTACTCCAGCTCACAGAAAGTTGGAAGTTCCCCCTTTCTCCTCTCTGTCACTGCCAATAGTTGGTAATTTTTCTTGCCTGCCCATATTCTAGAATTTGTAAGAATGACCCTTGTTTTTGTTGAAGATGCCCATGAGGTTTTACTTTCACTATTCTAGACGCTCTAACCATTTTGTAAGGGGAATTGGGATGGTTTAAAAGTCTGCACTGATGCTGCCATATGCTCTAAAACCTAAACCACTTTCTTTAATTGGTTTTGGAGACATCATACTACACTGTCTTTCTATCCTGTCTCACTAGGCTGGTTTTTCTGAGAATTATTTGTTTATGATGTGAGGAGAAATTTCATGTTTACTCCCTTCCCTAATACCCCGGCACACACTTATGAGATAATCTGTACTTGTTCAAAATGTTACCCTTGACATACACTAAGTATATGCACATATGGAATATCCTTCATAAATTCCTTATATTATTTGTACTTTAAATATTGATACATTTTGATGTAAACATTCTAGGCATATCTACTGAACTGCATTTTGTTATCATACTGCTAGAACTTCATTCTGCCATTCTGCTATAGGGCCGTTAGTTTATTACGAGATCAGAAGTTAAATTAAACCAATGTGCTTGGTCATGTCATGTTGCTGTCTCAAACAATATGCTTTTGAATGTCATATATAGCTTGTTTCTTTTATGTCTAAACTTCACAAGATAGACATGTATATTGTGGGGAAGGCAGAGAAAAGGAAAAAACCAAACCAGATTACAGAAGAAATTTCTATTCCTTTGGCGTTTTCTAAGATATTCTATAATATTTTGATAAAATGTTTAAACTTGCTTTCTCTCTGCTTTGTGATTGGCTAAAAATCACAGTACTATTGTAGCATTCTCACCTAATGGGTTCAAGGCTATGTATCACATCCTTGCATTACAGCATCCTCTGTGCCTGTTCACATATGTACTCATTCATTCTAAAAACCATCTGTACCTCATAATGCAAGTGGAGACCAGGCCCTGAGGGTTTACTATCTAACAACAAAATCCATTTATTTAGTTTTCTAACCAAAATAATGTTTTCTCATTCAAGAGATGTACTTGTGCATCTGCTATTTATTTGGCATGCCTTCCCCCTCTCTATTACTCACTTCACAGTTTTGGTTTAGCAAATGCATTGGGTGAAATGAATAAAGATATGCAGACCAAAACAGTAGGAAGTGTTAATTGTCATCAACTAGCCAAGTTCTGAGTTTATAAGAGAAAGGTATAGTTTGATACTCCAGCCACTTCGGGCTAGATCTTTCTAAGATGGCCACATTCTGTTTCTAATAGACAAATTTCTTCGATCTATAGGGAATAATTTAATTTATGAATAATTTATGTCACCAGAATTCAAATAAAATTGACAATGTTTGAGAACAAACTATTGACCATGCCCTTGTATTATTTTATACTGTGTTTAAAAGTGAAATAAAATGTAATATTTTAACACAAACTCACAACCGTCAAACATGCACTCATTTTAAAAATGGACCAGCCATCAGGAAAAAAGATTAGATAATGAAATTCCACTTTCTCACCCACTGTCTTCTGAATGTCCATTTACTTATTTATATGAATAAAGGCAACTACTTAAAACTGGCATTCTCAATGCCAATATAAAGTGGGAAATAAGGTAATCATTCCTTTTTGTTCTGAAATTCACCCCAAAAAACAATAAATGCAAGTTTTCATGGTCAAATGTATTCTCATTCATTGTCATCTAGCTTTCAATTCACAGCTTGATACATCAAATTGTCAGACAATGGAGAGAGAGATTTGAGAGGAACAGAAAGGAAGGAGGAAAAGAGATTCTTCAAAAGGATGAATCTGTGAAGGGCAAATGACTCAGAAAAATCTTCATACACTAAAAGTTACTTTTTACAAGTCCCTACCCATCTACCTTCTTGCATTTCTCTACTTGTGTCCTAATTATTCATTTTAAGATTTAATTGTCTATTTCTCTTCTGTCCCTCCCTGCCTTTCTCCCTCCCTTCCTCTTTCCCTTCTCTCCTTCCATCTTTATAATGGGTAAAAACTCCCACTGAAATGCTAGTTTGGGTCCTAAGCAAATCTTCTGCAACTCCACTGATCCCAGTATCCCTCCTGTACAAGACCATCTTCCATTCTAACTTCCTTCAGTTATGACCAAATAGATGACTCTATACCTTTGAGCTCAAGTAAAACACGCTGTGAAAATAAACTCAATTAGTTTATCTGGAATATCACATGAGAATACACTGACCATATTACCGCCATATATTTTATTGCTTTGAAGTGGATTATCTTAGATCCTTAGTTATGTCTTGCTATTTAAAGTTAAGGCATGTGTAGAATAGAAGAACAAATGTAACAAAGTGTACGTTTGCATGAAAATAACTTTAAGATTTACAATTATCATTGCTATAACTTCTAGAAAACACAGGAAGGAAGGCTAAAGGTGAGGGTACTGAGAAAAACAAATTCTGTCTCAACTGGACACCTATTATAGATTGAATATGAATACATGGAGGCAGCCAGTAATGTAGAGTGCATTTGAATAATTTTTAAAAGAGTTAAATGATCAAGTCCCTAAGGATACAGCATTTTTATTTTTCTTTGCCCAGGAATCTGTTTTGGAAGCCAATTCAATGATTACTACTAGGACATGGAATTTTGATATCCATTTGGTACTGATTTACACCAGTATTTTTAAGGCTGCCAACAAGAAAGTCCAGAATTTCAGGCAGCCAAAATTCCGCAAGAGACAACTGTCTTTTATTTTATAGCTTATGAATTTGGGACTTAATACGATTTTCCACTAACAAGTTCTGTACCCCCTCAGAGTGCTAAAGCCAGTGCACAGATCAGCAAAGTAACCCAGAACATATGAGGCAAGTTAATATTAAACTTGAAGGAAAAATGTACAAATTATATTGTTTACTTAGGAAAAAAAGCACTCTAGTTGAAAGGGCTGACATACGATTTGTTGCAAACACTTAACCAGCGTGTTCACATTTTTACCCCCAATCCCACTTGTAGTACTCGTTTGGTGGTGTTGTGGCACTGGATACAAATTAATAAATCCATCAATTAAAAGTCCATTAACTATTGGTAAAAAGCTCTATTACATGTCTTCTGTTTTTATGAAATGGCTAGAAAACATACAGAATCACATCCATAATAGGTAAATAAATCACAGTAATAAATAACTTAGGGAATAGGTAGATGAATAACTCTTTTTAAGTATAAGTAAATGAAGAACATGTTTAATTTAAAAACAACAAAATGTTCTTGGTTTCCGGAAATAATTCTGTTGTGAAAAAAACTTCCATATATAATTAAGAAAAAATAGTATAGGGTTTCTTTCTATGCTCAAAGCAATGTTTTCAAAAGAGTCAAAGAGATAATAAATACTGGAACACATAAATGATTAAAAGTGTGTGGTTTTTTTTTTTTTTTTTTTTTTTTTTATGTAAGTCATGAAATCGTCTTCCCCAGATGCCAGGAAGAAAAGGAGAAACTATATCTGTCCCATAATATTTAAATTTTCCACTCCTAAAGGATTTTTCCTAGGATTTCAGGCTTATTCAAAAACCTTCATGTTTCATACAATTTGTAATGTAGCTTTATACATTTGTTCTCAATCTGAGTCAGCATAGATAGATAATAGAAAATATCAGCATAGGAAGTTGTAGGATTATTTATCCAGAAAATCAGGTATCAAACACTGCACCCTGCAATATTTTTTTAGTAAAGAGAAATTATGTCACAAAATTTCACAGATGAGGCCTATGGAGAACACAAAGGAACTATTTCTGTAGTAGAAGCCCATCCTAACTACTAAGAAAGCCACACTATACCCTTTAGATTTCACATTAGAATTCCTAAACTGTTAGCCTAACACCTGGCCCTGGTGCTGACCATGGGAAGAGGACTTCTGAACCACCATCGTCAGGATGCACTCCGCCTTCCTGAAAGGGATGAGAATCTGCAAGGGATTCCCAGGCTCATCAGAAAAAAGGCTAGAGCATTGTATATGAGCACCATCTAACCTCTATATTTCTAAAACAGTAATTGTACAGAGTCATTTTAACCATGTGCCAAACTGCTCCATCTGATGACAATTAAAGCTGCACACAAGTGTGAGCGAATGGTAAAAAGACTTCTGACTTCTTTTCTTAACTTTATAGTAGAAACATTTCCATAAAAAACTTATTTTAAAAATATATTGCTAGATTATGAGATTTATCATTAGCTAATAACATGATTTTTTTAATCTACACAAACTTTAAAAACTGACATTGAGTGGATAAATTATTTCACACACAAGTTACTGTACCTAGAAGAAAATAAAAGGAAGAAATTGCTATAAATTAACCTTTGAAGTTTAATGTCTTTGCCCACACCGACTTATAAGACGAGCCCTGAAAAAAAAGCCATTCTGTTTGTAAAGAAGGCCAAGATACTGTGTCTCAGGTGGTAGCAAACCACACAAATATTGCGAGTATCAATCCTGGCCCTCTATCAGGAACATGCATTTCTGGTTTATTTAATCAGAGATAATTATTTATATTATCTACCATTATAAATCTTATTTGTTTCTCCCTATTGGCACAGAGTTATGACAAATTTCATTCTGAAATTTTTATTAGTTTTCCAAAAGACTCCACATTGAAATTCAATTATGGCTAAACTCCACAGGTGTGGTATATGGGGAAAAATGGAGAAATGCTCCTCTAAATATATCAGATCCACCGACTGTTGCTTTATCTTAAAACGAAAGTTTATCCCTCTAGACTTTCCCTCTCTGTTATAATATGTTTTGACCTAAACTCATTCCCTATTTAGCCTTTACTAATTTGTTTTCGATATAGCAGTGTGACCAGCAGCAATGTGACCAGAGTACACTACACTTTGTTTCCATATAAACATTCAGGCAGTCAGTTAAGTTCACTGTGTCCTTTGGAAGTCTAATCATACAGACAACAGGTCTGACAGAATATACACTACTTGATATATACAAATGTGAGTCCTGAGAGCAACATGTAAGGATTAAAAGAAGAAATAACTTTTCATTAAGGCTGGAAGAAATTTGAGAAACTTTAATGGGGAAGTTTTTAAAACTCTAACTAAATTATAGCACTTGCTTTTCGATAAAAATGAGCCCAATATCGAGTTGCTGGCTTGAAAATGTTTTGTTCATTCATTCATGACCAATGGTGAGTAGGTACTTGGCATCCCAGTTGTTTTATATTTGAACTTCATCTTCTGCTTTAAGTTCATGGCGTGTACCACTGACGTGTGTTCCTAATAATTCTCCTTCTGACAACAGTGGAGATAAGGCAGGAGGCTGCATGGTCAATAGGGAAAGAGATGGAGAAAAACTGGGAGTCATGGCTTCTGGCAGAGAACCAAGATGGTAGGGGATGGGAGAGCGTGGGTGTTCTGGAGGCACCTGCCCCAGGGTTACTGCCGGCATTCTTGGTGGGACTGCTTTAATCCCAGGCTGGGCTACTGCTGTTATCAAAGGTGGTGGAAAAACAAAAGATTTCTTCTCTTTTGGAATGCCAGGCATATCCAAATGTTCATCCTTTAGTTTTGCGATATCATTAAACACTGAGGCAAGAGGTTGGAACTTGGGTTCCCAACTGAGAAGATAATTCCAGTGATAGTTGCCTCTTCCATCATGGTCAGAGGTTGTCTGAGTTGAAAGAGCTGCACACCTTACTTCCTGATCACCTGAAATAAAGACAGACTCTTTTCTAACATCAGCCAGGATGCTCTCTTTTGCTTCTCTCTTCTGAACTGTCTGGGGTAACACATTATTTTGAGCACAGGTGGTGCTGCAGCCTTCCCCTTGATCTCCTTCCCCAAATGTTTGGCTGGCTTCTGCTGTTTCAGCAGTCACCATCACCTCGGTTTCCCCAGATAGGCAGGAGAGCTGGTCTGAGTCCCTCGGGATACCCGAGTCTGGCACCCTGGACTCGCGGTCACTCAGAGCTGAGTCTGAGCCCTTTCTGTAGGGATGCTCATTTATCCTCTGGATTTCCTTATCTTCCGCAGTTTCTCCTTCCACAGAACAGTGGCCACTGGAGTTTGAGTGTCTGTACTGATTGACAATGTCCTTCTCTATGATACTTATTAAACTCAACCATTCCGGTGTGGCATCCACAGGGACCACCTCGTTACTGCAGTCATCAGTTTTCCGGAAGGCTTTGAGCACACTGGCATCCCGGGTCATTCTCAAGTTCATATCTAAGGATGAGGTTTTCTTCTCCTCATAATTGTTTATTGTGTCTTTTTGTTTATGTCTTAAAATCAGTACAAGTAGAATGCAGATGAGCATCAGAAACACTAAAAAGGAGACCACCAGGCTGATTGAAAAGCTGCTGGCGAACACTGCCAAGGGTGTTCCTTCAGAGGAGAAAGACACATTCACAAAAACAGTGCAAGATGCAAACTTGGAGTCTGGTTTGGGACTATGAGCGATTATTTTCATTTCCATGGTGTCTTCCTTGTTGAGTTGACTTTTTATTAGAGGAAGGGCTCTAATCAAATAAATATTTCCATTGGTTTTATTTACAGAAAAGAAAGGAGATGAGGTTCCAAGGGAGTAAAGAATGACTCCATCAATACCAGCGTCTGCATCTGAGGCTTCCACTCTGCCGATCAACTGTCTGTCTTTATTCTTTTCTGGGAGGGTGAAAAAATACTGATCTTGAGTGAAAATAGGCTCAAATTCATCTATCCCTTCAATATCCACCCAGACCACCAAGGAGGCTGTTGCATCACCTTTGTCTTTGGCTTGGACTGTGAGGCAATATTTATTACCATTTTCATAGTCAAGGATTTGCTTAGTATGAATATCCCCTGTCAAAGGGTCAATGAGGAAGAGATCGTGATCATAAGACATTCCATGAGGGAGAAAACAGGGTGATATAATAGAATAGGTCAATTCTCCATACGGACCTGCATCGAAATCGAGAGCACTTATAGAGCATATGGTAGAGGAAATAGGCAGATTTTCTGGAACAATACAGTTGAAGCTTGAGAACATAAACTGAGGTGCATGGTCGTTATCGTCCAGGACATTGACAAACACAGCTGCGAAAGAAAAGTGTTTCTTTTCTGCATCTGAAGCTTGGACAGTTAAGGTGAATTTTGCCATTTCTTCATAATCCAGAGGTTTAACCAAATAAAGAACTCCAGTGTTTTCTTCTAAGTAAAAATGTCCCTTCTCATTTCCAGAGATGATGTGGTAGATGATTTCTGCATGTGACCCTGTGTCACGGTCATTTGCTGAGACCACAGTGATGTGACTCCCTAGAGGGGTGCTTTCCTTGACATGGGTGTGATAGCTCAGGCTGCTGAAGTTTGGAGGATTGTCATTGACATCAAGTACTTGTATTGATATGACAGCTGTGGAACTCAATGGAGGGCAGCCACTGTCAGAGGCCAGAATGACAAGGTCATGGTTTGCACTTGCTTCTCTGTCCAGACTGTGAAGCAACACAAGATAACCAACTTGCTTATAAGGATATTCTGAATGAACGAAATCAGTTTCCACATGAAAATTGTTCTGTAAATTACCACTGATGATGGAATATTCAACATATGTGTTTTCATGGGTCCAGTCATGGTCGATGTTTGAAAATGTAACAAGCGTGCTTCCAATCAGAGCATCCTCACTTAGGCTAAGATTATAGGATTTGACTGTGAATTCAGGGGCATAATTGTTCATATCTTGTATTCCTATCTCCACTAATGTAAGAGATCTTAGGTCAGGATTTCCACCATCACTGGCTTCAACAAGAAATTGAGTTGTTGATATTTTATCCAGAAGTAATATGGGACTGATAGTAAATATTGTGCCTGAAAAATAAGACATAGCATTTCAACACTGTGAGATGCAGTTTTGATGATCCATTTAATCAGCAGTTGATTATTCAATGTCTACTAATATGTGTTTAATTCTTTGTTAGATTTGTTAAGTTACAACCAACAATGACTCCAAATAGAAACACAAATTATTCTATTTATATGTTTATAACATGTAAGATACAGAAATAATATTCATGACATTCACTCTGTGAAATATGTGTGCTGCTTGAGGTTGCTTCTGCCACAAATTCCTCTGAAATTTATTTTTGTATAGTAAGTTGTTCCACTATTCTTAAAAAAATATTTTTTTGTTTGTAAAATTTGTACCCCATTTTACTACCCACAAACACATGTATAGAGATATTCTGGGATAAAGATACTTATTCTGGAAATACTTGTTGATACTCAAGCCAAATGAAAGCAGTAAAAATGATAATGCTGAGTTACTATTACACTATTGCTTAATTAGAGAGAGGAGCTTTTCCTACAGATCATGCAAGTCGGTTTTTCCCTTATTGCTGAAATGTAATTAATAAAGTTTATTGTACTAAATACAGAAATATACAATTTTTATAAATATGTGTGTTAAAACATTTTTAAGATAAATATGTCTTAAGGATGGTCACTAAGAAACAATACAGAATGCTGACATTTAAATGCCACGTTTTCAATTAGAGTCCCACCATAAACTAAATTGGCCAGCATTCAATGTTTTAAAAATATTTGAATCAATAGCTTAGTGCGTTTAATGTTTTAAACATTGCATTTAATGTTTTTAACATTGCACTTAATGTTTTAAACATTGCATTTAACGTTTTAAATTAAACATTTAATGTTTTAAAAATATTTGAATCAATAGCTCGGTGTAAAATTTGTCAATAGCACATGTCAAGTAAAAGTGTTGCTAAGGATTGAGTACTCAGAAAGACTGCCTTGAACACTGATTTGCTGTGGCCAGGGTGGCAGTTGCCATCATCTGAGACTACAGAAAGAGACAGAGACAGATAGACAGAGAGAGAGAGAGATGGAGAAAAAAGAGGGTGGGTTGTAGGGTGGGGATAGAGACTGAAGAATAGAAAAGCCAAATTCCTGATATGCTTGTATTCATGCAGTGATTGTTCATCCATAGGCAACATGATATATGATGTAATTCTCCATTTACGACACCTGGTGGGCTTCGTGGTGGTATTTTGGGACTAAATTCCCCTTTCAGGTAATCCCAAGGTTAATTTTTCAATGAACTCTCACTTGTGAAATGATGCAATAGTGGATAGAGATGGGGAATACAGAGTGTGATGCCTCCCAGGCCCTGTTATTTTCTAGTGTGCTCTGCTAGGGACATTGTTTTGCTAATTATTCATCTTTATAAAATTTAGCTTTTAATGTCCACTCATTGTTCAACTTTCTGTATATACTGTTTAATTGAATGTGGAATCACTTTCCTGAAGGCATTTCACAACCACAAATGTCTTGGTCTCTGATGAAAAGACAAAAAGCCTTGGGAAGCATCAAATAAACCAAAACACCACCGTGGTTTCTAGTTGGTAGAGATGCTTAAATAATTTTCCTTTTTAAATTATTCTTGTGTTTGTTGAATATATAATGCTATTACTGATTTTTTTTAACTTGGCTTGGGAAAAAAGCATCCAAACTCTACTAATATGAAGTCTTCAGCACTAACTTCATCCCTTCAACATCATTTTGATTTTTGCTGAATCCTGGGATAATTGCCTGAACTGTGCTTGGTTGGGCAGATGAAACTGGGTGTTTATTATATTGGGGTCTCTGAATTTGTGAGCATTTACCAGCATTTAAAGAGTGACATTTACTTTCCAGCCACTGAGATGTTGGAGAAGAGAAATAACACTGGCATTTGCTACCGCAACACTTGATGTGAAGAGTAATAAAACAGTCGTGCTTATAATTCCATGGGGGGTGGGGAACATTTTTAGAGGCATTTAGAAAGGGTTATTTCAGGTTTCTACTTTGAAACCCAAATGTATGAGCATGAATGCAACTATAACTAACTCACCATTCTTAGGATCAATGGAGAATTCCTTAGAAGAGGATATAATTCTGTAAGAAATGTTCTCGTTGCTTTCTACGTCTGTGGCTGACACAGTCAGCACTGAATAGCCCACAGGTATTGATTCAGGAACTGTGACCTGAGGGAAAAAGAGAAAAATAGGGACATTGTGCTTAAAGGCTGAAGGCCTCTGCCTCCCCAGTTCAAGTGATTCTCCTGCCTCAGCCTCTCGAGTAGCTGGGACTACACGTGCCTGTCACCATGCCAGGCTAGTTTTTATATTTTCAGTAGAGATGGGTTTCATCATGTTGGGCAGGCTGGTCTTGAACTCCTGATCTCAGGTGATCTGCCCGCCTCAGCCTCCCAAAGTGCTGGGATTACAGGCGTGAGCCGCCACGCCTGGCCAGAAAAAAAATAAATTTTAAAAATAATTTTATTCAGTTTTTTTAAACTATGAAAAAAAGTTCTTCTAAACTATTTCTATGCGGCAGAAGATAGTTAATACATTCACTAATATATTATTACATTACATGCATGGCATAATTCAAGCAAGCCTTCACAGGGGATCATTACTTAGGTTACCCTCCCCTTGTGTTTACACTTAAATTTTGCATTTGCTACCTTCAAAAGTTCTGGAGTCCATTTGCGAGTATTGAGTTGAATGCTATCTTGGCCCTTACTTCTACATATAGAACATACACTATGCTCTACAAGCTAAAATTTCCACTTTATAGTTTTCTTCGTAATTTTTTTTCTGTAAAATTTTAATCAATGCATTCCAAAAATATGCCTATGAAAGAAAGAATTTTCCCAAATTAACTGCAGATAATGCAAACAATCTTATCAGTGGTTTTGCAAATATTAGGCAGGTTCAAATTGTCATGACAAACTGGACTACAACCTCTAAAAACTAAAAAAAAAAAAAAAAAAAAAAAACATATGTAGTAAACTAAACTGAATGAGACATTCATTTCCATATGTACTTATAGACTCCATGATATTAAGTGCAAAACCCGCAGCATTAACTTAGGGACTAAAAACAGTAAATGCTGTCTATCGGCGATGGAGGACTTACATCATTCTCTATTCTTTCTAGTTTTGGCTGTGGTTTCATCTCTTTAAGCCCTTTACCTGATAGAAATCTCGAGAAAACACTGGTGGATTATCATTGACATCCAGCACACGGACTACGAGTGCTCCCTCTGTGTGGTGCACCGAATCAGAAATTTGGATGAGCAGCTTATATTCAGTCACTTCTTCAAAATCCAGTGTTTTCACCAACACCACCACTCCAGTGTTCTGATCAATAGCAAACTTGGTTCCAGGATTACTCTCTTTGGCAAAACTGAATATGAAAGCTGAATTCAAATCCACATCGTGAACTGACACGTGAGTCACAATTACACCAGGCAAAGAATCTGAAATAGTCATGACCAGTGTCAGTCTCCATTAAAATTCATCCTTTGAAATACATTTCTTTACTAGTTCCATCCAAGTATTTTTATTCTAAGTCCAACATGATTTGCTCTTTCTTGGCCTGATTTCTCATACAAAGCTCATTATGCACTGAACAAAAACTCTGAAGAATTTATGAGACCAATAAAAGTGAAAATTTACCACTGAGTAGGGAATTGAGGAGGTAGGGTATATTCAGTTTTCATATGACATTATTTTCATTATATGCTTACAACACAATTCCAGTACCAAGAAACATCCTAAGCCACTTATTTATAATATACGGTTTCTGTATCAAAATCATATCTTTATGGGGGATATGAATGGGATGAAGAGTATTACTCAGGACATTAATACAAAACATGGCATTTTCAAAAGTAGGCCAGATTTAAATATTTGGGCACTAATGTTCAAATTAGACATTTATTTATATTTGTTTTTGTACAATTACTTATTTTGGAGTGGTGCACACACTGCTTCCTTTTATTAAATCTGACTCTCAAAATTATTAAGACAACAGAAAAACAAAGTCTACATAGTACTAGTGAGTAAAGCAAATCTCAAATATTATTCACCAAAAAATTACAAAAGAGATGACATGTTCAGTGCCTCACTCACCACATATGTTCTCTAGCCTAAACAGCCTGTGAAAAGGACTTTGTTTTTAAGTTTACAGATATGTACAGCTAGAAAGAATATGCCAAGATGCTCAGAATAGTTCCATTGTATATGAAACCCATAATTTTCCATTTTCAAGCTTGAACACTCTCGATGTGCACCAACCACACCATACCCTATTCAGTATGTTTTGATTTATGTAGTTTCTTCTTGTGATATATTTATATTAGGCCCATTGCTATATTTTAACACTAATTGCATGTGCTGAAAAACAGAACCTTCAATAAAATCAAATGAAAATATATCAAATATGCAAGAGGCAAAACTGGAGAATTTATTTGATTTGTAGGCTATTGATAAGATTTGTAGATATCTCTATGCATAGACATTTCTGGAATATTTCCCTCTGTGAGAGTGATGGTTGTAATCTGTTTAGAAAGTGAGCATAATAAAATATTAGAAACATTTTAGGAATTAATTTAGTATTAAGAGTGAAGTAGAGAGGCAAGCAAGGGGCCACCATTATTTTCAACTTCAACTATAAAGACTTAGGTCGTGTTTCACCAGCGCAGCCATCGACTGTGGACAACTTTGGGTCCACAGACTATGGGATCATTGTATAACCCACAGACCCAAATAGTGAAGATTAACCAGCATCTCACTTAAAAATTTCTAGTTTCAACCTCTACCATCAGTGTGGTACAAAGGTTGAAGATAAGGTTATTCTGGGAAAAATGATGGCTTTTTGCAATAAACATCTAATTCACTTCACTAATTAGTTGTTATTAGTATCCTGAAAAGACTGACAGAGCTATGAATGTTGATTCTTCTTAGAGGAGGTTCACAATGGTTATCACAGTCAACAAAATATGCTTCTTCATAGAATGGATGTAATTTGTAAGAAATGTCTGCATTTTAAACAGATACTATAAGGGATGATGGTTGGAGCATGGGGACTTGGCCTCCAGATGATCCGAGTACAAATCTCAGCTTTAACATTTTATTCCTTTCACATTTAATATTTAACTTATGATCATCCATTTTCTATTTTGCAAAATGAAGACAAAAATGATCTAGTTTGCATGGTTGTTGAGGATTAGCACTCATGTTAATACAGTGTCTGGCTAAAGAAAATAGTAAAAAATATTATACAAGTTAATCAAAACCACTATGCCAAATTGTCACACTTACCTTCTGCAATTTCCACTGCCTCAGAGGGGAGAAAAGCTGGGGCATTGTCATTTATATCAGTCACCTGTACCTTGATTATAGTTGTATTAGAAAGCCTGGGCATCCCTTTATCTGTGGCTTGGACAATCAAGCTGGTTTAGAAAAAGAATCAAAGAATGTGATTCATCATCCAGGAATTAGAAAAACAACATAAATACCAAATATCTAGTTGAAAATTTTAAAATGAGCTGACTAGCTACTTTTATTTCTCTCTTGGATTTTCTAAATGGCATCATTGAAAATGTATTTCATGAGAATGGTACCCTGAAATTTATTTGTTTTTGGCATGTTCAGAGAACAAAATCCAGCAAGCTGCCAGAGATCATGAGGCATTAAAGTCAAAATGGACCATTTCGGAGAGCCAGACTGTAAAATTCAATCCTGTCCTGCAATGAATAATCTAAAAAAATAGAAACACCAATACCTATACTTTGGATAAGTAGACTGTCTCCACCCTGCCATGTCATGGTCTGGATACTACTACATATTTCCATCTCACTGAACCAACGAAAGATGTAGCTACTAAAAGATGCTTTGTACTGATACTTTTGGATCCAAATAGCAAATCAATCGAAATGCTAGAATTAAGACAGGACACTGCTATGATGAACACACTTACAGAAGATGCATGATTGACTAGGATTGTAAAGTAGAGGTAAAAGTCCATGATCTGAAAGAATTTACATAGACTGATTTAATCTCTCTTGGATGATGCTACATTGAGCTTCTCCATCAAACAAACTACAAACTTTATTACTGTATTCAACTTCTCCCGTTCTCTCACTACCCTTCCAACATCCAACTAATTATGTCTTTTATCGGTATTACCTCCTGGATGTCACTTGAATTAGTGTTCCCAGCCATTTCATTCCTACCTTCAGAGTGCTCATGTATGGTAATCACATTTCGCTTTGTCTTGGAGTGAAGAATTTCCTGGGACATGAGCTTGCAGTGTTTTTAAAACCAAGATACTCCAGGCAAACTGGACATGGGACTTTCAGTGCTACATCCACTAAAGTCCCAGGCAAACCTGGACAAGCCAGTCCCCTGTAGCCTCAGCCCCTCACCATTTTTACCTGGAATGCTCTATATTTATTGTATCCTTTCTTACCAGAAATACCTGATAAATTACGAACCTCCCTACTGTGAGTCTCCTCTTGTTCCATCCACCCTCTATATTGCACTCAATTGCTCTAACTAAAATCCTAATTTGAAAACCTGACCTCCCTATTTAAAACCCTTCTTTGGCTCTCCATGTCTCTAAGCAGTTATCCAACCCCTGAACATGTTCACATAAACTTTTCTGTCCTTGCTTTTACATGGAATCCTAGCCCTTACACTTTCTTGGTTTTTCAAAGCTCACATCTCTGTGAAGTTTTCATGGACCTTTCATTCTATTTAAATGCACCTTTATGTATTCCCATAGCACCCTGTATATTCTTCTGCCATAGCAATCATCACTCTTTTTTCTTCATAACATATTTGTCTGCCTCTTCTGTAAGTTTATTAAGGGCAGGGAGCTGCCTTATTTGCTTTTCTTTAGTAAGTATTGGATGTTGGTATCTCAATATTTCCCCAGGGTTATACACATATTACATGACAGAGCTGGGATTCAGGCTCATGTGTTGGTCAACTGGAAACCTATGCTTCATGATATTTGTTGAACATACCTCTCTTACTGTGTATACATCACATTCTAACGTATAATTATTGGCTTATTTTTCACTCCCTTCTAAACATGATGAAGGCTAGGAGGGCGGCTGAGTAATAAAATAAGTTATTAATGAGAAGATGCTCTTTATTTCAGAAGTGGAATTACTCTTAGCCAGTTGTGGGGGCTACCTTTTAAGAAACTAAGTCTTGAAAGTTGATACACTTTCACTTTGTTTTCATTGTTAGCTCACTTGATAAATGTTCTTTCTCTTTCCAATCCTAAATTTAAAAATGACATAAAATAAACATCGACTCTGTCTTGGTTTGAATTCCACTTAATATTAAATGATCAGTGCTTAAATCTACTATTCATGAAGAACACAGACTGCCTTCTGCATTATCAGAGTTGGAATATTAGTAGAATAACCACCTGAATATCACACTTGTGGAGCCTAACTTCTGGAATAATTATATGTGGAAAGTTTATTTTGTTGGTATGAATGTCAGTCAGATACATATGGAAATATTTTAACAAAAATAATCAACTCATACTGCTCTCTCCCCTGCTGCTTGCACCGCCTAATGTCATCTAAAGTCTCAGCCAAGACATCAAAGTTAAGTTTCTATCAACTCTTCTACTGTAGCCATAATTACCATTATTTTCACAATGTTACAACTTCAGGCATCCTACATAATGTCTTGTCAGATTAAAAAGAAGTGAGATTCTTTGACATGGAGAGAAATACGTTGCTTAGCATGAAAATAAATGGGAAAGGAAAAGGTTTCTCAATGGCTTGAAGAAAAAATAAAAAATATGAAGGTAGATGCGCAGATATTCTGTACACAACCTATACAAGACTTCAAGTCATCTATGATGGCTGTTTTGCAGTTGTGAAACTGTTGGTTGTAGCCAGTCCAACTCACTCCATGTTCCACAACTGTTGCCCTGATTACTATTGCATTTTTTTCCTATTCTATCAACCATGAGAAGCTTCTTTTACCATGTTAAACTTTAAATAAGGCCTTTGACCAGGAAGGATCTTTTTGATTGTCTTAACAAGTACTAAACTTGTTGGTAGAGGGTTTTTCAAAACTCTCAATTGTATCTTAAATGCCTAGCAAGAATTTTCTATTCCTTCTGAAATTCTGAAAAAAATTAAAATATCAGCCACTAACAGAAATAAATATGAAAAGAAAAACTATGATTTCTGGTTAAAGATTGCAAGCTGACTACACAGGTTTTATCTTCTCTTCCTCTCAAGATTCTTCTAAAATGATATCAAAAATCTTTTATAATAAGTTATGGGATCCTCACCAAGATGGCCGAATAGGAACAGCTCCAGCCTCCAGCTCCCAGAGTGAACAATGCAGAAGACGGGTGATTTCTGCATTTCCAACTGAGGTACCAGGTTCATCTCACTGGGACATGTCGGACAGTGGGGGCAGGACAGTGGGTGCAGCCCAACGAGTGAGAGCCAAAGCAGGGCAAGGCATCGCCTCACCCAGGAAGTGCAAGGGGGAAGGGAATTCCCTTTCCAAGCCAAGGGAAACTGTGACATACAACACCTGGAAAATCGGGTCACTCCCACCCTAATACTGTGCTTTACTAAGGGTCTTAGCAAACAGCACACCAGGAGATTATATCCCGCACTTGGCTCAGAGGGTCCCAGGCCCGTGGAGCCTCCCTCATGGCTAGCACAGCAGTCTGATATCTAACTGCAAGGCGGGAGCGAGGCTGGGGGAGGGGCGCCTGCCATTGCTGAGGCTTAAGTAGGTAAAGCAGCTGGGAAGCTTGAACTGGGTGGAGCCCACCACAGCTCAAGGAGGCCTGCCTGCCTCTGTAGATTCCACCTCTTGGGATACGGCATAACTAAACAAAAGGCAGCAGAAACCTCTGCAGATGTAAATGTCCCTGTCTGACAGCTTTGAAGAGAGTAGTGGTTTTCCCAGCACAGAGTTTGAGATCTGAGAATGGACAGATTGTCTGCTCAAGTGGGTCCCTGTCCCCCGAGTAGCCTAACTGGGAGACATCCCCCACTAGGGGCAGACTGACACCTCACACCTCACATGGCTGGGTACACCTCTGAGACAAAGCTTCCAGAGGAATGATCAGACAGCAACATTTGCTGTTCAGCAATATTCACTCTTCTGCAGCCTCCACTGCTGATACCCTGGCAAACAGGGTCTGAAGTGGACCTTGAGCAAACTCCAACAGACCTGCAGCTGAGGGTCCTGACTGTTAGAAGGAAAAATAACAAACAGAAAGGACATACACACCAAAACCCCAACTGTACATCACCATCATCAAAGACCAAAGGTAGATAAAACCACAAAGATGGGGAAAAAGCAGTGCAGAAAAACTGGAAATTCTAAAAACCAGAGCACCTCTCCCCCTCCAAAGGAATGCGGCTGCTCGCCAGCAACGGAACAAAGCTGGACAGAGAATGACTTTAATGAGTTGACAGAAGAAGACTTCAGACAATCAAACTTCTCTGAGCTAAAGGAGGAATTACGAACCCAGCACAAAGAAACTAAAAACCTTGAAAAAAGATTTGATGAATGGGTAACTAGAATAATCAATGCAGAGAAGTCCATAAATGAACTGTTAAGAGATGAAAACCATGACATGAGAACTACGTGACAAATATACAAGCTTCAGTAACTGACTCAATCAACTGGAAGAAAGGGTATCAGTGATTAAGGATCAAATGAATGAAATGAAGCCAGAGGTTTAGAGAAAAAAGAGTAAAAAGAAATGAACAAAGCCTCCAAGAAATATGGGACTATGTGAAAAGACCAAATCTATGTCTGATTGGCGTACCTGAAAGTGACGGGGAGAATGGAACCAAGTTGGAAAACACTCTTCCAGATATTATCTAGGAAAACTTCCCCAACCTAGCAAGGCAGGCCAACATTCAAATTCAGGAAACACAGAGAACGCCACAAAGATACTCCATAAGAAGAGCAACTCCAAGACACATAATTGTCAGATTCACCAAAGTTGAAATGAAGGAAAAACTGTTAAGGGCAGCCAGAGAGAAAGGTTGGGTTACCCACAAATGGAAGTCCATCAGACTAACAGCGGATCTCTCAGCAGAAACCCAACAAGCCAGAAGAGAGTGGGGCCAATATTCAACATTCTTAAAGAAAAGAATTTTCAACCCAGAATTTCATATCCAGCCAAACTAAGTTTCATAAGTGAAGGAGAAATAAAATCCTTTACAGACAAGTAAATGCTTAGAGATTTTGTCACCACCAGGCCTGCCTTACAAGAGACCCTGAAGGAAGCACTAAACATGGAAAGGAACAACCGGTACCAACCACTGCAAAAACATGCTAAAATGTAAAGACCATTGATGCTAGGAAGAAACTGCATCAACTAATGAGCAAAACAACCAGCTAAGATCATAATGACAGGATCAAGTTCACACATAACAATATTAACCTTAAATGTAAATGGACTAAATGCTCCAAATAAAAGACACAGGCTGGCAAATTGGATAAAGAGTCAAGACCCATCAATTTGCTGTATCCAGGAGACCCATCTCATGTGCAGAGACACACATAGGCTCAAAATAAATGGATGGAGGAAGATCAACCAAGCAAATGGAAAACAAAAAAAGTCAGGGGTTGCAATTCTAGTCTCTGATAAAGCAGAGTTTAAAACAACAAAGATCAAAAGAGACAAAGAAGGCCAAAACATAATGGTAAAGGGATCAATTCAATAAGAAGAGCTAACTATCTTAAATATATATGCACCCAATACAAGAGCACCTAGATACATAAAGCAAGTCCTTAGAGAATTACAGAGACTTAGACTCCCACACAATAATAATGGGAGATTTTAACACCCCACTGTCAACATTAGACAGATCAACGAGACAGAAAGTTAACAAGGATATCCAGGAATTGAACTCAACTCTGCACTAAGCAGACCTAATAGACATCTACAGAACTCTCCACCCCAAATCAACAGAATATACATTCTTCTCAGCACCACATCACACTTATTCCAAAATTGACCACATAATTGGAAGTAAAGCACTTCTCAGCAAATGTACAAGAACAGAAATTATAACAAACTGTCTCTCAGACTACAGTGTAATCAAACTAGAACTCAGGACTAAAAAACTCAATCAAAACTGCTCAACTGCATGGAAACTGAACAACCTGCTCCTGAATGACTACTGGGTACATAACGAAATGAAGGCAGAAATAAAGATGTTCTTTGAAACCAATGAGAACAAAGATACAACATACCAGAATCTCTGGGACACATTTAAAGCAGTGTGTAGAGGGAAATTTATAGCACTAAATGCCCATAAGAGAAAGCGGGAAAGATCTAAAATTGACACCCTAACATCACAATTAAAATAACTAGAGAAGCAAGAGCAAACACATTCAAAAGCTAGCAGAAGGCAAGAAATAACTAAGATCAGAGTAGAACTGAAGGAGATAGAAACACAAAAAACCCTTCAAAAATCAATGAATCCAGGAGCTGGTTTTTTGAAAAGATCAACAAAATTGATAGACCACTAGCAAGACCAATAAAGAAGAAAAGAGAGAAGAATCAAATAGACACAATAAAAAATGATAAAGGGGATATCACCACCGACCCTACAGAAATACAAACTACCATCAAGGAATACTATAAACACCTCTATGCAAATAAACTAGAAAACCTAGAAGAAATGGATAAATTCCTGGACACATACACTCTCCCAAGACTAAACCAGGAATAAGTTGATACCTGAATAGACCAACAACAAGCTCTGAAATTGAGGCAATAATTAATAGTCTACCAACCAAAAAAAGTCCAGGACCAGACAGATTCACACCTGAATTCTACCAGAAGCACAAGGAGGAGCTGGTACAATTCCTTCTGAAATTATTCCTATCAATAGAAAATGAGGGAATCTTCCCTAACTCATTTTACGAGGCCAACATCATCCTGATACCAAAGCCTGGCAGAGACACAACAAAAAAAAGAGAATTTTAGACCAATATCCCTGATGAGCATTGATGCAAAAATCCTCAATAAAATGCTGGCAAACTGAATCCAGCAGCACATCAAAAAGCTTATCCACCATGATCAAGTGTACTTCATCCCTGGAGTGCAAGGCTGGTTCAACATATGCAAATCAATGGCTGTAATCCAGCATATAAACAGAACTAAAGACAAAAACCACATGATTATCTCAACAGATGCAGAAAAGGCCTTTGACAAAATTTGACAGCCCTTCATGATAAAAACCCTCAATAAATTTGGTATTGACAGAACATATCTCAAAATAATAAGAGCTATTTATGACAAACACACAGCCAATATCATACTGAATGGGCAAAAACTGGAAGCATTCCCCCTTGAAAACTGGCACAAGATAGGGATGCCCTCTCTCACCACTCCTATTCAACATAGTGTTGGAAGTTCTGGCCAGGGCAATCAGGCATGAGGAAGAAATAAAGGGTATTCAATTAGGAAAAGAGGAAGTCAAATTGTCCCTATTTGCAGATGACATGACTGTATATTTAGAAAACCCCATCGTCTCAGCCCAAAATCTCCTTAAGCTGATAAGCAACTTCAGCAAAGTCTCAGGATACAAAATCAGTGTGCAAAAGTCACTAGCATTCTTATACACCAATAACAGACAAACAGAGAGCCAAATCATGAGTGAACTCCCATTCACAATTGCTTCAAAGAGAATAAAATACCTAGGAATCCAACTTACCAGGGATGTGAAGGACCTCTTCAAGGAGAACTACAAACAACTGCTCAATGAAATAAAAGAGGACACAAACAAATGGAAGAACATTCCATGCTCATGGATAGGAAGAATCAATATTGTGAAAATGGCCATACTGCCCAAGGTAATTTATAGATTCAATGCCATCCCCATGAAGCTACCAATGACTTTCTTCACAGAATTGGAAAAAACTACTTTAAAGTTCATATGGAACCAAAAAAGAGGCCGCATTGCCAAGACAGTCCTAAGCTAACAGAACAAAGCTGGAGGCATCACGCTACCTGACTTCAAACTATATTACAAGGCTACAGTAACCAAAACAGCATGGTACTGGTACCAAAACAGAGATATAGGCCAATGGAACAGAACAGAGCCCTCAGAAATAATACCACACATCTACAACCCTCTGATCTTTGACAAACCTGACAAAAACAAGAAATGGGGAAAGGATTCCCTATTTAATAAATGTGCTGGGAAAACTGGCTAGCCATAAGTAGAAAGTTGAAACTGGATCCCTTCCTTACACCTTATACAAAAATTAATTCAAGATGGATTAAAGACTTAAATGTTAGACCCAAGACCATAAAAACCCTAGAAGAAAACCTAGGCAATAGCATTTAGGACACAGGCATGGGCAAGGACTTCATGTCTAAAAGACCAAAAGCAATGGTAACAAAAGCCAAAATTGACAAATGGGATCTAATTAAACTAAAGAGCTTCTGCACAGCAAAAGAAACTACCATCAGAGTGAACAGGCAACCTACAGAATGGGAGAAAATTTTGTAATCTGCCCATCTGACAAAGGGCTAATATCCAGAACCTACAAAGAACTCAAACAAATTTACAAGAAAAAAACAACCCCATCAAAAAGTGGGCAAAGGATATGAACAGACACTTCTCAAAAGAAGACATTTATGCAACCAACAGACACATGAAAAAATGCTCATCATCACTCACCATCAGAGAAATGCAAATCAAAACCACAATGAGGTACCATCTCACACCAGTTAGAGGAGCGATCATTAAAAAGTCAGGAAACAACAGGTGCTGGAGAGGATGTGGAGAAATAGGAACACTTTTATGCTGTTGGTGGGACTGTAAACTAGTTCAACCATTGTGGAAGACAGTGTGACAATTCCTCAAGGGTCTAGGACTAGAAATACCATTTGATCCATCCATCCCATTTCTGGGTATATACCCAAAGGATTATAAATCATGCTGCTATAAAGACACATGAGCATGTATGTTTATTGTGGCACTATTCACAATAGCAAAGACTTGGAACCAACCCAAATGTCCAGCAATGACAGACTGGATTAAGAAAATGTGGCACATATACACCAAGGAATACTATGCAGCCATAAAAAAGGATGAGTTCATGTCCTTTGTGGGGACATGGCTGCAGCTGGAAGCCATCATTCTCAGCAAATTATCACAAGAACAGAAAACCAAACACCGCATTTTCTCACTCATAGGTGGGAATTGAACAATGAGAACACTTGGACACAGGAAGGGGAGCATCACACACCAGGGCCTGTTGTGGGGTGGGGGGCTGGGGGAAGGATAGCATTAGGAGATACACCTAATGTAAATGACGAGTTAATGGGTGCAGCAAACCAACATGGCATATATATACATATGTAACAAACCTGCACATTGTGCACATGCACCCTAGAACTTAAAGTATAATAAAAAAGAAAAAAAATAGGTTTTAAGTCCATAAAGCTAAACAAATGAGGAAAGATATTAGTGGGTGAAATGAATGAGAAATATCAACAATTTCTGGAAGATGCAAGCAGACTGAAGAGCAGTTGCAGATGAGTGGGCCAAAGGAAATCAGAGATTAAAATCCACTCAGAATGTATAGTAACAAGAGTGGATCCCACTGAAAACTGTAAATTTGAGTGATAATGATGTGTCAATGTAGCTTCATCAAATGTAACAAATGCACCACTCTGGTGGGGATTTTGATAATGAGGGAAGCTGTGCATGTGTGTGGGCATGGATATATAGGAAATCTCTGCACCTTCTCTCAATTTTGCTGTGGACCTAAAACCTCTCTTTCAAAAGTCTTTTAAAAAGCATTCAGAGGAGCATAAAGATACATGAGGAGCAGAGTTGCTCTCAGGTCACCAAGGAGAGACTCGATACATGGCAAAAATTGCAGTGAGGTATTTGGTTAATAGGAAGAATATTTTAAATTCAGATTATTTAAACAGGAAGATGATATATGTTGGTTTAAATACAGGATACTCATGTCCCTCTTGCCCATTATTCTTCATTCTCAGCCAAACAATGCCTTTGGTTCATACTTGGAGTTAGTAATATTGAAAGACCTTCTCTGGAGAACTCAAAGTCCCTTCCCAAAGAAAAGTGAACTCCATATACCGCCATTTGTATGTCATCCTGAAAAGTAGTCAACTTCCCGTGTGGTTCATTTGAAAGTGAAGTGTGCTAATCAAATCCCTCTAGCTCACTCAGATGTTCTAATGACTTTGACATTGCCTCACTTATATCTAAAAATCAACACTTAATTTCGGAAAGCCTTCAGCATGAAAAAGAAAGCTCAATATAGACAAAAAGAAAAAAAGAAAACAGTGGAAACAGATATTGAAAGGAACAAAATAAAATTTAAAACAATTCTAATTAATGCCTTGGAGAGATATCAGAAGACAACATGTGCATAAAACAAGAGTTGGATATTATTTAAAAAGTCAAACATCAAATAAGAGCTTTTAGTAGTAAAAACAAATATATAATAGCTTCTCAATTTTTAATTAGAAAATAAAAAATTTTAGAAGATTAAAGCTCAGGAAATATCTTCCCAAAATAAAACAAAAACTAAACCCACACACAAACAAGAAATGGAAAGTAGGAAATAAAATATAACTAACAAAGAATCCATCTAGGCGATCCAATACCTAATTGAACAGGATTCAGGAAAATGAAACAGGGCAAAACAACAAACCAAAACTAAAAAATGGGGAGGAAATTTTCAATGAAATAATACAAGAAAATTAAAAGAAATGTCTTTGTATTAAAAGGGAACACTGAATACACAGTACAAGGAGAAACCCACATCAAAATATGTAATTATATTTTAAAGTATTACGGATGATAAGTATAACCTATAAATTTCTAGAGAAAAGGAAAAATTTACGCAAAGTAAAAGAATCAGAATGGCGGCCAGGCGTGGTGGCTCATGCCTTTAATCCCAGCACTTTGGGAGCCCAAGGCGGGCAGATAAAGGTCAGGAGTTCGAGACCAGTCTGGCCAATATGATGAAACCCCATCTCTACTAAATGATAGTGGGCGCCTGTAGTCCCAGCTACTCAGGAGGCTGAGGCAGGAGAATTGCCTGAACCCGGGAGGCAGGGGTTGCAGGCAGCCAAGATCACACTACTCCAGCCTGGGTGACAGAGCAAGACTCCGTCTCAAAAAAAAAAAAAACGAATTAGAATGGCACCAGACTTCTTAATAGCAACACTGAGTTTCAGAGAATAACAGAGCAATGCCTTCAAAATTCTAAAAGATACTTTCAACTTCTCTGTTGCCCACTGCGTATATTACATGAAAGAGTCGAATAAAGACATTTTCAGACATGCAAGGCTCAGATAATTTACTTCTCTGGCACCTTTTCCTGCAAACCTATTAGAAGAGAAAAACATGGGATCTGGAAGTGCTGGCCTGACCTAGGAGAGCTATAAACCAAAGTTATGGGATCTCAGCCTTGCAATAGGTGTATTAACCCAAACTGCTCACGCTAGATGGAGAGGGCATAAAGCAGTAGGAACCAGGTCTTCATGAAAAAAGAGGGCTTGATAGAATATTTGATGAAAGGCAGTTAGAGGAAAAATTAGATGCAGATAACAAAGCTTATGGGATATTTACAAGGAATTAAGTGCATAGATATAGCCAATTGGGCAATCAAGAAAGAAACTCTGGGGGCTTCAGGAGTAGTGATAAAAGGAAATAAAATCATATAATATGATCTGACTATGAAGTAAACATGAATATATTCATATAATATAAACACTAATTACTGATTAAATGAAAAACAGTGATATGAATATAGAAAGAGTTGGAGTGTGAGATAATAAGGATTTTATACCTATATCTATTATAACAGGAAGTTAAGAGATGTTTAAAGTTATAAATCATTACATACTTGTATTTATAGTATCAGAGAAAATCAGTTAATAGTGTCTGCGTCTGGAGGGTTTTAGCCTTGGGAGAGGTGAACCAGTGGTTGCTGACTTTCATCTATACTTTATACAACTATTTGATTTTTTAAAAAATGTATATATTACTTTGATAATAAAAAATCAAATTAAGAAAATATGCTTAGATCAAAATCTTTAATCTTTATGTATCTATTGAATACTTCTTTTCTGCCTAAACACACTCACTCCTAAGCAAAAAGAAGAAAGCCAGAGGCATCATACTACCTGACTTCAAGCAATACTATAAGGCTACAGTAATCAAAATAGCATGGTACTGGTATAAACACAAACACACAGACTGATGGAACAGCATAGAAAACTTAGAAATAGAATCACACACCTACAACCATTCAATCTTTGACAAAGCCAGCAAAAACCAGCAATGAGGAAAGCCCTCCCTATTCAATAAATGGTACTAGGACAACCGGCTAACCAGATGCAGAAGAATGAAACTAGATCCTTACCTTTTACCATATACAAAAATTGACTGAAGATGAATTGAAGATTTAAATATAAGACCTCAAGCATAGAAATCCTAGAAGAAAACTTAAGAACTACCCCTCTTGAAACTGGCCCTGGCAAGAAATTTTTGGCTAAGTCCTCAAAAGCAATTGTAACAAAAAACAGAAATTGACAAATGGGATCTAATTAAGCTAAAGAGCTTCTGCACAATAAAAGAAACAATCAACAGAGTAAATAGACAACCTACAGAATGAAAGAAAATATTCACTAACTATGCATCTGGCAAAGGTCTAATATCCAGAATCTACAAGGAACATAAATCAAAAAGCAAAAACCAAATAATCCCATTAAAAAATGGGCAAAGGACATGAACAGACACTTTTCAAAGAAAGACATACAAGCAGCCACCAAACATAAAAAATGCTCATGATCACTAATCATCAGAGAAATACAAATCAAAACATAATGAGATACCAGTCAGAATGGCTATTATTAAAAAGTCAAAAAACAACAGATGCTGGTGAGGTTGTGAAGAAAAGGGAACATTAATACATTGTTGGGAATGTAAAATAGTTCAGCCACTTTGGAAAGCAGTTTGACGATTTCTCTAAGAACTTACCACAAAGTACCATTGGACCCAGCAATCCTACTGCTGGGTATATTCCCAGAGGAAGGTAGATCATTATAGCAAAAAGATACATGCATTTATATGTTCATCACCATGCTATTCACAATAGCAAAAAAGATGGACTCAACATAGGTGCCTGTTAATGGTGGATTGAATAAGGAAAATGTGATCTATGTAGCTATAAAAAAGAATGAAATCATGTCTTTTGCAGAAACATGGATAGAGCTGGAGGCTATAATCCTAAACAAATTAACACAAAAGCAAAAAACCAAAATAGCTCACGTTCTCACTTACAAATGGAAGCTAAACATTGAGCAAACATGGACATAAACACGGGAATAGTGGACACTGAACTGCTGAGGGGAGGGAAGGAGGGGGCATGGTTGAAATATGGCAATAGTTGAAAAACTACCTATTGAATACTGTACTCACTACATGGTGCAATACACCTATGTAACAAACCTGCACACGTGTCTCTGTATCTAAAATAAAATTTGAAATTAAAAAAATAAAAATAAATAAATAAAAATAAACTCTATGAGAGAATTGCATAAGTAATATGCAAATACTATGCCATTTTATACAAGAAATGTGAGCATCCATGGATTTTTGTATGGGGGAATGGGAGGGACGCAGTGGAGAGTCCCACAACCAATACCCCATGGATCCTGAGAGATGACTGTACTTTAAGAGATTCTAATGCAAACATATTTTGAAGTCTTCTCGTTTCATTCAGCCCAACCTCTCCCCTCGGTCTCCATGACATTATCTTTTTCTAGATCTTTCTATACCCTAAATATATTTTGCAGTTCCTATTTATCTGCTGAATCCTGAGGTGGTGATAAGTCACCACTCCTCAATTCTCATTTTACATATTCTCCCTAGGTAATTCATTTTACACATTTTCCCTGGATGAATCTCAAATCTACATCTTGAGTGAAGACCCCTACCCTGAGCTACAGATTATTATTTTCAATTGCCTAAAGGGTATCTTCACTTTTGTCCTTGTATTGGTCCTTCTACCTCAAATACCTAGAATAAAAAATCATAATCTCCATCTACTCTTCTCCCTTCCTTTCCTAAGCAGAAATTTCAGAACCATTCTATCTCTTTTCTTGCTCAATAAATTCAATTGGTGGTCAAGTTCCTATGGATTCCATATTCAAATCAACATTTTAGTAAGTACCTTCCTTCTGTCCCCACTGCACCATCCATGTAACAGACTTTTCATTGCTGCAGTCTAGCTCAGCTTGTTGGCCTAAGCTAGTTCTCTCTCTCTTGCAGTGCATCCATTACGGGGTGTCTTTAGAAATAAAGATACGAACATTCGTTCAACTGCCTATAGTTGTATGTAGTTCACAGAATAATGTATAGTTTCCATTATGAGACACCGAAAGTCTTTCAAAACTTGCCTGCTGCCTCTTTTATTACCCTACACTTAGTTACTTCTTTGGTGTGCTGTACTACTTGCTACTTCCAAACATATAAAACACTTTCACATGCCCGTGTCTTTCTTCATGCCTTTGGCCCCAAATCCTTTTTATTCCCTTTTTCTCAGGGTATCAATAGACTGGGATTCCAATCCCAGCTTTGCTTTTCATGAATTGTGTATTTTGAAAAAGGTAATTAACATCTCATTCCATTTCCTACGTTGCCTGTAAAATTGCTTTCTCCCACAGTCATAATGAGCATTCAATAGAGAATACACTGAGTTTAGCACTGCTCCTGAAAATAACTGCTTGCCTTGAATATTTACGTATTTTGTAAATGTACATGCATATACTTTTAAGATTCATTCACATCATAAAATAAGCCCCGCAATCATTCACATCGGCTAGATTCATGTTCTACCATGTACTAGCTTTGGATTCTTGGCCAAACCACTTTACCTCTCTGAGTTCCCATTTCTTTATTTTATGAATCATGTCTATTATGAGAATTCAATTAGATAATGAATGTGAAGCAGGAGTTCCATAAATGGCAACTATTGTGATTATTAATGTGCCTTCTGCCATATATTTTACTAGGACTTGATTTTCTTTTTCTTGCCTTCTTTTTTCAAGATGAAGTCTCACTCTCGTTGCCCAGGCTGGAGTGCAGTGGTGGGATCTCGGCTCACTGCAGTCTCCACCTTATGGGTTCAAGTGATTCTCCTGCCTCAGTCTCCCAGATAGCTGGGATTACAGGCGCCCGCCACCTTGCCTGGCTAATTTTTGAACTTTTAGTAGAGGCGGGGTTTTGCCATGTTGGCCAGGTTGGTCTCAAACACCTGACCTCAGGTGATACACCTGCCTCAGCCTCCCAAAGTGCTGGGATTACAGGCGTGAGCCACTGCACCCGGCCAGGACTCGATTTTCAAGCTCCTTGAGAACAAAGGCTGTTACATTTGTCTTTGTGCCCCCAGCTTCATGCTTGATAAATAGCTTTTTATATATTCATAAACATCAGAGAGAAATTAATGCCTATTTTATAATTTGTCATCAGATTTTCCACTGAATTTTCTTCTGTGTGGCTTAATATGAAAACTAAAAATTAAATTTAATACATTCATATTTAGTAGAATCATGACTAACACTATCTCCCTTTTTCCATTTTGTGTTTTATTACTATTATTTTTAAAAAATGCATCACTAATTAAAGGTTAAATTGTCCAAGTCTTGGAAATTGAAGGATATAATAAGAAATCTTTTCTTTTCCAATTTTTAGTTTTTGTGGGTACATAGTAGGTATATACATTTATGGGTTACATGAGATATTTTGATACAGGCTTGCAATGTGTAATAATTACATCAGAGTAAGAAGGGGTATCCATCACCTCAAGCATTTATCCTTCATGTTAGAAACAATCCAAATCTTGTAGTTATTTTAGTTATACTCTTTTTGTTATTTTTAAATGTATAATTAAATTTTTGACTGTAGTTACCTTTTTGTACCAGCAAATACTGGGTTTTATTCATTCATTCCAACTATATTTTGTACCCTTTAGCCATCCCCACTTCCCCTCAATCCTCCCCGACCCATCCCAGCTTCTGGTAACCATCCTTCTACTCCCTATCTGCTTGAGTTCATTTGTTGTAATTTTTAGCTCCCACAAATAAGTGAGAATATGTGATGTTTGTATTTCACTTAACATAATGACTTCTAGTTCCATCCATGTTGTTGCAAATGACTGGATCTCATTCTTCTTTTTTAATGGCTAAATAATACTCCATTGTGTATACGTATCCCATTTTCTTTATCCATTCACCTGGATAAATGGACACTTAGGTTGCTTCCAAATCTTGGCTATTGTGAATATTACTGCAATAAATTGTCAATATAGTGATTTCTTTTTGGTGAGTATATACCTAGGATCAGGAATGCTGGATTGTATGGTAGCTCTTTTTTTTTTTTTTTTTTTTTTTTTGAGGAAATGTTTTATATTTTAAAACAAAGGGCTGAAATTGGGATACTTTCCTCAATCAGACAAAATAGCAATACTTCAAAAGTAAAAAGCTGAAAGCTAAATGAGACTGTTTCCAAAATATTCACTAAAGGTGCAGCAGACTAGGGAAAATCCTCCTTTATTTCTTATTACCTTAAATATCAAGAAAAGCTTTATTAAAGGATAGAAGCCACACCACACCAGGGGTTGTGAGTGGGTGTGGGGAGAGCCCAGGGAGGCAAGAGGTTTAAAATAATTCCTTGCCTTGGTGACGCTGGAGAGAGAAAGAGCGTGTGTAGGGGGTCGGGGGGCGGGTGGGGGTCACCTCTATGTATCTCTCTGTGACAATGTGTAGGGGGTTCAACTTCTCTCTGTTCTTGCTTCTTCAAGCCTAGAATTAAATTCTTCATGGGGATGGGAGAGAGTCACTTTTTAATATTGGGACCAATTTAATGTTGTAAACATAGAAACCATGACGCAAATAGGAAAAAGTTGAAAGAAATTAGATTTAATTGTTAATTAGGTTCCATTGAGTAAGAACACTGTAACGGAAAGTCCTTGACATCAGAAAATGCTTAGTTCCTAGAACATAGCAGACCTTTAATAATTCCTGAATTTGTAATCACTCAACTAGATTGAGATTTATCTGCAGTCATCCATGGAAGAGGAGAAAAAGTTTCATGCTTAAACAATTACTATAGAAACAACGTAGCAGGGAACAGGTTTTAATATATTTAAACAACAAGTACCAATAACTATTATGCTAAAATATTATTTTAAAATTTATAATAGTTAATACAGGATAAAGTCTTAAACTTTTAAAATACTTTTGAAGTATATTAAAAAACTAAACAGTTAACAAAAAGCTAAACATTTAAATTTTTAGCGTTGGGAGGTTTTCCAGAGGGTAATTAATCCAATATATCCAGTAAGATATTCCAGTTTAATCAGCTCTCATTGCTCAGCCACATGCACACATTATAATTTTTTCATAAAACATAAAAGTAGTCTGGCATCGAAGCATACTGACACTCACTGTCTTTGGTATACTGCACCTGTGTTTTCCTTAAATAAGACGTCTGCTCTGCAGCTCTACAGTGGAAAGAGGGTGACTTAGAAGCAGAATACTTAAGTGCAAGTTCAAGTTTGATCCTCAAATTATCCTATGACCCTGAGCAAGCCACTGTATTTCTGTTGTCTTATCAGCAAATAAGAAAATGCCCACCTTAACATCCTCATGAGGTGCTTGCGAGGATTAAACAGAATACAGCATGGGCAAGGCCTTTTGGAAAAACACAAAAATGCAACATCTATCTAAAGCATACTAAAATGTTCGGTAAGAGAGCTAAGCCTCTCTTGGACCACAGGCTGCCTGACTGCTTCTCCAGAGACAAATAAAATGAACAGTTTCTTATATTTTCTTCCAGAAGCATTCCAAATACGCAGGTGTGCTTTTACTCAAACAGGCATGCTGAATAAGCACTGTAATGGGTCTCGTTACTGCCTTCACTTAATCACATATCCTAGAGCTCCATTCTCATTGGTACACAGAGTTATGCCTCTTTCTTTTGTAAAATCAGCTTCATGGTATTCTATTCCAGGGTTTTGCTAAATCTTTAAGCAGTCCCCACTCATGGATATTTTAGAATTCTTAAGAGTCTTTTGATGGCTGGGTGCAGTGGCTCATGCTTGTAACCCTAGCACTTTGGGAGGCCAAGACGGGTGGATCACTTGAGGTCAGGAGTTTGAGACCATCCTGGCCAATATGGTGGAACCCCATCTCTACTAAAAATAAAAAATTAACCGTGCATGGTGGCAGGTGGCTGTAATCCCAGCTACTTGGGAGGCTGAGGTAGGAGAATTACTTGAACCCAGGAGACAGAGGCTGCAGTGAACTGAGATTGTGCCACTACACTCCAGCCTGGGCGACAGAGTAAGACTCCGTCTCAGAAAAGAAAAGAAAAAAAAAAAGCCTTTTGCTTCCACAAATTGTGATGCCATCACTATCTCTCTGTATAAGTCTAGTCTTTTGTAGCACTGATTTTTTTGAACACCAAGAAAACTAAAACAATATTATTCTTTCCTTTGCTGAATTCTGTATAAGGCTGGCATATCTTAGACTCTAGGGGCACAGAGTTTTAATGTTAAATGTATGCTTTTAATAAGATCATTTCTATTAGATCAAAGAACTGCAACAAGACCTTGAAGACAGTGTTGTACTTTCACATGCAAGAATAAAAAATCAAAAAGCAAGGTATCCCTCAGTCTTCACCGTTTTTTATAAAACAATAACAACAAACACCTGCAGAGGGTTCTCTAGGTCATTAGGCATTTCACAAACATTATCTTTTTAGTGTGCCCCATTTAGTGCTTAATAGCATCACAAATTCATAAAATCTTAGAACTAGAAGGGACCTTAAAGTTTTGCTATTTTAATCACTTTTCCCACATACAAATAATTGCTAAGACTATTCTTAATATCAAAAAGAGTGGATCAAAGAGAATATCAACAAGTTGGATCAAAGGGATAACACATTTACAACTAAGCTTACATAACAGGAAGTTACGGACAAAACAGCAATGTTGTCAGCAAGCAGGCAGAATAAATGGAGCCAATGGATCTAAACCCTGGACCAACCTGTAGGAGCTGGTGAGCTCGTAATCTAGAATCGCTTTTGTTGTTATCACACCACTTAGTGCATCAATCTGGAATGCTTCTTCTTGGTTGCCAGAGAGAATAGAATACTCAATCAGGCCATTCAAACCGCTGTCCAGGTCGGTAGCAAAAACCTGTGAGGAACCAACTGTTTCGTTAGACAAGCTTTATTCTGCAATATGGGTTCATTCTGTTTTTCAGAGACATGCATTAAGAAAGAATCACAACTTGTCAAACATATTTTAAAATCAATGATTAAATCAAATACCAACAAAAAACTGAAGCTTACATTTAACTTTATGATAAACTGAGTGACGGAGAAATTCTTCATCCAAAGAATTTCCAAATAGCTCTCAGTAGACATGGTACATGTTTTTGAGGTATAATTTTGTGCAATGGTGTCCCTTCACCCAAGATTCAAATTTCAGGGAGAGAACGTCTGTGTGACTGAGAGAGGCGAGGCAGTTCACACCTTTGGCAGGGTGGGAGTGGGAGGCAGGTCAATATCTTGATGACAACCCCACCAGGACTGCATTGACAGAGGGTCAGACCCTCAAAGGAAGTTTGTGGGGCTGTAACCAAAGGAGGGCATTGAGCAGTGTGGGGGCGAAAACCCGGAAGCAACCACCACAATTGGTATGAGCTCCAGAGCCTCCTCCATTTCTAATTTTCTAAACAGGACACAGAAGAATGGTAGTGCTAGCTTCCTGGGAACTCAATGATTGAAAAATGGGAAGAACAAAATTCATTCTATCTGTCCCTGACTCGGCCTTCTACAAGTCTGCCATAGTTTGAAGCGCGGTGGGTCAGGCTCTCTCTCATTCAGTGTACCTGGGCTTTATATGGGTCTTTGCCTTCACTTATTTCACACTGAACAATTCAGCTCCATCCCAGCTAGCATGTGGGACAGAGAAGTGAAATGCTGCAGGGCCCCAGTGTGGGGATCCTCTTGTGACAAGGTGGCATTGGAGGCATCTGCCATCTCCACTGATCAGCCTCACTGGGCAGGGATGATAAAGACTGGAAAAGTGAATGTCTTCACTTTCTTCTGAAACATCTCAGTCATGGCTGAAACCAGGGTAAAGACACAGCACATCTGGAACAGGCTGGTGACTAGAGCAATCAGGCTGCTATAATACAAAATACATCTGCAGTCATAGCCTAGGGGATCCCAGATATTCTGGATGGGGTGTAGGGGCACAGAGCTAAAACTCCAAGGCAGCTGAGACTCTATTGGTCTTGTTTTCACCAACAGCAGGGATATGTGCATCAGAAACTGGAATTGAAGTAAAAGAAAGGCTTTTTTTTTTTTTTTTTGAGACTGAGTTTTGCTCTTATTGCCCAGGCTGGGGTGCAGTGGCGCGATCTCAGCTCACTGCAACCTCTGCCTCCCAGGTTCAAGCAATTCTCCTGCCTCAGCCTCCCAAGTAGCTGGGACTACAGGTGCCCGCCACCACACCAGGCTAGTTTTTGTATTTTTAGTAGTGATGGTGTTTCACCATGTTGGTCAGACTGGTCTCGAACTACTGACCTTAGGTGATCCACCTGCCCCGGCCTCCCAAAGTGCTGGGATTACAGTTGTGAGCCACTGCGGGGTCTTTTTATATAATGAGCTCTTTACTGCACAGTAAAGAGCTGTTGCAGGTTTTGTCCAGAAAATATGCTAGCACGCCATGTAAACGCCTTACCCCACCTAGCCCAAAGAAAAAGCGGTGTAATAAGCATGAAGTGCTGACCACAGCCATGACATTCCAGAGGCCAAACGGAATGGCCATCGCTGTGGTTAACTTTGCCTGGAAGTTGGATTTACACTGATTTCCTCTGCAGCCATAGGAGGTTGGAGAGCTCCTAATGCCCAGCTTCATGACTACAAAACTTCAATTCAGTAGTGAAGGGAAAGCTGAAACAAGCACTTGTCCTGAAGCAGGAGGAGAAAGTATCAAGGATAGGTGGGTTTTACAGCATGAACAAAACTGCCCTGAGAATGGATGCTTCTCCAGGACTTGGGACCTTTTCCTGAGATAGGGCTAGTCCTGAAAGCAGATCCATCCACATGCCTGTTCACCCTCGAAGATTCAATGAAAATATCATTATTCTGTGAAATTCTTACACTTTTCCTCCAGGAGGAGGCTGTGTCTCCTCTCTTCACTCATTACACTAAATGCATACTTCTATTGTATTAATAAATGCATATTTCTAGTGCTCAACAGTGCTCCCAGAGAAAGCAGATGTCAGTAACTGAGTACTGAATAAATAAAGAGGAAGAGACAGTGCAAGAATATCAGATTTTCTTTAACCTAAGGTTTCACCCCATCTATAAAATGTACATGCCCTGGAAAGACTGTTGGACCACAGAGCTTAGAAATTTTGATGTACATTGATTTGTAATAATTCTCTCTCTCTCTCTCTCCCCCCCACCCTCTCTCTCTCTCTCTCGTTCTCTCTCTCTCTCTCTCTCACACACACACACACAAATATGTTTCTGTTACCTGTATGACACGAGCATTGTAGAATTCGCCTTCAGACACTGATGCTTGGTAAACACTTTGTTCAAAGCATGGTGAATTATCATTCTCATCCTGTATCAAGACTGCTACTTTGCAATAGGCTCTATGTCCGCTACTTTCAGCTAAAACGATGAGTTGTACCTCATTTCTGACTTCAAAATCAAGAAACTTGGGTTCTTTCACAGTGAGTTGTCCTATTTTTATTACCAAGGAGGAAAAAAAAAAGAAAATGATATTGTAGTTATTCTTTTATTTTTATTTTATTTATTTGTTTATTTTTGAGACAGAGTCTCTCACTGTTGCCCAGGCCGGAGTGCAGTGGCAAGATCTCGACTCACTGCAACCTCCGCCTCCTGGGTTCAAGTGATTCTCCTGCCTCAGCCTCCTGAATAGTTGGAGTTTCAGGCACCCGCCACCACGCCCAGCTAATTTTTTGTATTTTTAGTAGAAATGGGGTTTCACCATGTTGGCCAGTCTGGTCTCAAACTCCTGACCTCGTGATTCAGCCACCTTGGCCTCTGAAAGTGCTGAGATTATAGGCGTGAGCCATAGCACCTGGCTATAGTTATTCTTAAAATGACCCAAAGCATCGTTGCCTCGTGTGCTCACAGCTCACCTGTCCCGCAAAAGCCTCCCATTGCCGGGCCTCCTTTCCCCACCAACCAGGGTCATTGTGAAAAGATTTGGGATCTTGCAGATGTTTGCAGGTTCAAATATGTAGAGGGAAAGAAACTAGGAAATACCAAGACCTGGGAGCTATCTCTCTCCATATTTCCCCCCTGGTCATGTCTGGTAAGTCTATCTTGCAAATATATCTTCACTCCAGTCTCACTACTGCTGCCCTCCTTCAAGCCACCAGCACTTCCCACCTTGTCCCCTGCATTTGCCACAAAACTGGTCTCTCCCCAATCCAGTTTTCATTCTGAATTTAATAAAAAAAAGACACTGTCATTGTTCTGCATGAAACCCTTCCATGATCATAATCTGCATCTGCTCCTTGAATACTTATTAAAGAGTCATCATGCATACGGTTCCATCAGCCTGGAATGGCTCCCACAGCTATCCTTCCTCAGGGATTTTTCCACATCACCATCCCTGTACCATTAGCCTCCCAAAAGTCTCTTACAAAGCCTCTGCATTTTCCGGCAGCTGCATCATCACTTTGTTCACCTTCACCTGTCTTTGTCTTATTACTGCTCTTGTTTATAAGCTCCATACACCACCTCTTACGCACCATCATCTCTCCAATGTCTAGCTCAGGGTCTGGCCTCCCGAAGGCACACAGTAATACTTTTATGTCCTCATATAAAAGGCAGATCCAGGTTAGGGAAGCAGATTTTTGAGGGTGATGCCATGCTCTAGTTTCCCCCACCCCTGGCAAATTAAGAAACTTAGTCCTTTAACGTAATTTCCATGTCTAGTTTTTACTGTTTTGTCCTCGACTTTACAACAAAATTTCCGACTCAATGTATTATTTTTATTTACTTGGCTTTCACTGTCAGCAAGTCCATCAGATGGAGAGTTGCTGAATGAACACTAATTTGGAGTTAGAGAAACCTGAAACCAGGCATAAATCCCAGGCCTAGAAATTTAACTTAGGTCAATTACCTGGCTGCACCACCTCCTAACTTTGTGACTTGGGTAAGTTATGCGGTTGACGTAAAGCTGAGTCTCCTTTTCTGTAAAATGGGATGTTAACAATGACTTCGCAGAGTGGCTGTGAGGAGCAAGTGACATAATGCATATTTGGAATGTCTCTTTGTAGTAACAGGTAGAGTCCATGATGTACTACCCATGTTTGTCTGCCCCTCATCATCACATATGGATTTAATATCTCTGTGAACTCGGAATTTAGAAAGAGAACATTTAACAGCCATAAACTACTAGAAGTTTGATCCTCTGGTGGAAGAATCTGTACTGTTTCCAGAACTATGGCCTGGGAGTTGCAGTTTTTATTGCTCTATCTGAATCAGCTTCCCCAGATAACCTAGTCCAAGAAGCTTTAGGTCATCTGGTACCTACTTGAATTCTAGTGGGAGGCATATCCTGTTCAGATATTCTATCTTTGTTATTGGGTGCTTTGGGGGAGATTTTGTAGTCTATATTGTGTTAGGAAAAAAACCAATATATTATATATTAACTCACTATACTACCAAATTTAAAATTTCGTAAGCTCAGTATCATCTTTTTGACATCAAATTTAGTTACCAGTTTAGTACTAGAACCAAATTACTTCACAAACCACAGTCTGTCATGACCAACACCCCTGGCAGAAAATTTAGAGTAGCTCTAACTTTGGACAGCTGGAGAATAATTAAGATGCCTTTGATATGCTGGTGATGAAACTAGGTGGGCTTCAGAAACCTCCCTGAAACAAAGGCTGATTCCCACACCCCAAGATGTTACCGGAGCTGGAGTCTGAGGTGGGTCCACAGCTCTCACCCAGATCTCTTGTCTCCACCAAACAGAGCACTTGCCTGGCTATCATGTTCTGTTACTGTTTGTAAAGGAAAAATAGAATAGAAATGCAACACTAAATTGCCCATGTCACTGAGGAGAAAGTATGCCAATTATAGTGCAGATCAAAGTAGATTTTTAATAAAAGGCTTGTGTTTAGGCTTTGATAATTGGAATTTTGCACTTGGAATGGATCGACAGTTCTAATGCTTTCCTTGCATGGTTTTTATTTTTGGGGGTAATAACTGGCATGTGCTGTGAAAGTCGTGCAAGTAGAAAAGACAATAACCAGTCTGTGGGATGATTCAAGGCTGGCTCACCTACTAGATCCACATTTTTCCTTGGATAATGCATGTGTAGTTTTTGCAAAGGCATCAAGCATGTACTGTCATCAGTGAGATGAAAGTACTACCGGGCTCTGTCTAATGGTATAAGTGGAAACTAACACCTTCCTTAGAGTAAGAAGCCTCACAAATGCTAACTTCATGTTCTTGCTTATATGTTGATGTGCCACTTATGTAATAACTTGAGAAAAAAACTGTAGTAACATTTCTCTTCTAAAAAAATACATACATTGTATAGCTTTTGGCAAAGTTATGAAATACACATCCAAATGAGATTAAGATTCATCAAATGCTACATGCTTGATAACATAATCAGGTTATTTCCATCAATTATATACTGTGTACATGCATTTGTGCAAACCAAAGCAGAATGTGATATTTATGTTATTCAGTAGCTTTCAGACCCTTTCCTACTTAAACAATGTCTTTGAAACATTGAAAGTTTGATCAGTTTTGTTTTGCACCACTCTAATAAATACTAAAACGAATGCTGCCATCCGTTATTTACATGCAAAACCTTAGTCAAGCTCTAAAATTGCTGCTGGTTTAGACAGTGAGAAATACATGTTTTTATGCTAAAGTGGCATGAAGTTTAAATACAGAGTCAATTTGGTTTGTGACTATGGAACAGAGGATAAACTGGCACAAATTGACAGAAAACAGTTCTCATCAGAGATCTGTCTAATGACAACTTATTAAACTAATTACTAATAAAATGGTTTTCTCACACTTTTATTCTTGTTACTATAATCTTAGAGATAAATATTATTGATTTGTTATACGTATTAGTCTCACATTTTAAGTGGTGTATGTTTAAAATACATACATTCAGAAAATCTATACAATTAGATACAATTTTAATGGTAATTTGTCAAAGGTAGCACAAAAGATGCATTTAATATAATAATTAAAGTTTTAAAAAAGCTTTCTTGACAGCAGTATGGTAAACTATACACTTAACCGATCTTCATGATAAAAATAACTAAAATGCATGATAAATTATATATATAATACACATATTTGTATAGATATGTATGTGTATGTATTACAATGCATTATTGAGTTGGTACAGTTGTAAGAATTCCACAGAGGACAAAACAGAAATGAAGACAGGGATCCTGAGAGGTTAGCAAGTAATTACAGCTCAGTTTTGTTCCAAAGATTTCTACCACAACCTTCTATCTTACTATTCATTTCTGATAGTTGCATGGAGTGTGGAAAATAACGTGAGAATTCACAAAAGGTGAAGAGGCTAATAGGGAAAACCAGCATAAAGTTGGACACCTAAAGGCTACATATATTCCAAATCAGTGGCCATTATTGGGGAAAAAAAAAAAGAAAACTGAAACTGAAGCAGAATTAGCAATGTGAACATAACTGAAATTTGCTGAAGTGTTTCAAATTGTGTAGATATTAAAGAACAAAATCATGAATACAATCCTCAGATGGAATGCATCATCAAAGTCACCCATATGATCACAGAAGGATTACAATCTGCAGCAACAGTGATGAGTTAAAAAGAAAGAGACTACAACTTCTAATTACAATGTTCTTCCAAAAGGTATTGGCCAAAAATCCACCAGAAACTTGACTCCTTTTTTTAACCTTGGTGTTGATTGAAAGGGAGAAAAAAACCTTATGTATTAGTTTAAGCCGAATTTATGGTAGCTACACTATCATAGTTATACATATTTAAAACTCTTAGAAATTAAATTTAAACTAGCTTCTCCCTGATGATTCTCCAGGTGAATTGCAGAAAAGAAAGCAAATCCTCTTTTATGGGCATAAATTCAACCAAGGCTTCAAAGAGTCGTCAAAGAGCTTTCAAGGATAGAGCTTTCAAGAGCTTTCATAGTCTACAAGCACTAAAATTGTAGAGAAACAAGGCACCATAAATGACAGAAAGCAACCCATAGACAACAGAACCAAACAATCAAAGACTTCAGATGCAGGAATTGTTGGACACAGAATTATTTTATATGTTTAAATACATTAAAAACCCTTGGAAATAAGAGCAAGGAACAAGAGGCTATTTTTCAAAAGCAAAGAAGAGTTGAAAAAGAACTCAACAGAAATTTTGGAAATGAAAAATACAGCTCCCCAGAATGAAGAGAAAGACAGATGAAAAATATAAAAAAGAGATATTGGAGAGATCACATAGCCCAACATTTGTCTAATTGGAGTTCCAAGGAAAGATACAAATGAATGGCGTTTAGATCAACAGCTGGCTTCTTAATGCAACAATGGGACGCCAGAAGCCAGTAGAATAATATCTTACTATGATGAGAGAAAATAACTGTGAATCTAGAATTACAAGATGAGCAAAAGTATTTTAAAAGCATGGATTAAATAACTACATTTTTTGACTACCTAAATCTGAGAGAGCTTACTATGTAAACCATCACTAAAGGAGATAGTTCAAGCAGAAAAAAAAAAATAATAATAATAGAAGAAAGGCTGAGATGTAAGAAAGAATGGTTAGCAGAGACATCAGCAAGGATGCAGCTAAATGAACTGAAAAATGCTACTAATGCCTAATTTGAAAGAATCAAAATTGTGGTCACAAAAGCATGTAAACTGAAACAGGAGCACTTGGAGATCAATAATTGCAAATCTCTTGTATTACTCAGGAAGAGAATATTGATTAATGTCGGACTTCATATATGTTAAAATAACTAGGCTAGCCACTGAAATAAGAGAAATAACTATATAACTTCAGACAGGAAAGTGGTCATTTTCAGATATGATTTTATGCGTCAAATATACAGAAAAATGTCAATCTCTAGTTTGCAAATTTGCCAGACAAAAAAATCAAAAGACATACACCAGTTTCAAATACATACACCAGCACTGTCAGGAAAAGCAATTTTTTTTCATTTACCATAGCGAGAAAAAGTATAATATACTTAGGGGAAATCTAACAAGAAACATGCAAGCCTGTACATTTCATTCTTTGCTATTTCTCTTTAACATGTAATGGTTTATGCACTGTAAGTCATAGTAAAAATGTCGAGCAAAGGAATAAAGTCATAGAAGAGTACATATCATGATTCTATTATCATACTTAAGTCAAGGTAAAAGTAAATGACATATTGTTTAGAAATTCAAATGCAGTGGAAAAATTATAACCAAAAATGTCAGTGATCAGTTGGGTGCAGTAGCTCATGCCTATAATCCCAGAACTTCAGGAGGCCAAGGCAAGGAGATTGCTTGAGTTCAGGAGTTTGAGGCCAGCTTGGGCAACATAGTGAGAATCTATCTTTCTTTATGAGAAAAAAAGAAGCCAGTGATCAATACAAATTCAAGTTACTAATTATCTCTGGGACAAAAAAAGAGAGACATGAAGTGATGTGTATGTTAATTGGCTCAGTTTAGATATTCCGCAATGTACACACATTTCTGAACAACAACAACAAAAAAAAAAAAAGAAAGAAAGAAAGGAAAAAAGAGATATAAAAAGGAAGGGGCAAACAGAGACTTTTGAAAATTTAAAAATTCTAGTACAGTAGTTCCCCCTTCCCTGTAGTGGATATATTCTAAGACCCCCAGTGAATGTTTGAAACTGTGGATGGTACCAAACCCTATATGTACTATGCTTTTTTCTATATATGCATACCTACAATGAAGTTTAATTTCTAACTTAGGCACAGTAAGAGATGAACAACAATGACTAATAATAAAATTGAACAATTATACTGTAATAAAAGTTACGTGAATGTAGTCTCTCTTGCAAAATATCATATCGTACTGTATTCATCCTTCTTCTTGTGATGATATGAGATGACAAAATGCCCACATGATAAGGTAAAGTGAGGTGAATGACTGTGACGTAGCAGCAGGCTACTACTGAACTTCTGATGGTATGTCAGGAGGAGGATCATCATCTGCTTCAAGTGGTCCTGGATCACCGAGCCACAATGATGTCGATGGTTGGATGGTTGGATGTCAGGAACAGATGGTGCTGATGGTTGGGAGTACTTGAGAGTTGCAGGTTGGTTTTTTTTTTTTTTTTTCTTTTGCCAAAACCTTTTGGAAATCCTTGTAATAAAAGCTTGTCAGTTTTTGGCCAGGCATGGTGGCTCACACTTGTAATCCCAGAACTTTGGGAGGCCGAAGTGGGTGGATCATGAGGACAGGAGATGGACATCATCCAGCTAACAGTGAAATCCTGTCTCTCCTAAAATTACAAAAAATTATCTGGGCGTGGTGGTGCACGCCTGTAGTACCAGCTACTTGGGAAGCTGAGGCAGGAGAATCGCTTGAACCCAGGAGGCGGAGGTTGCAGTGAATCAAGATCATGCCACTGCACTCCAGCCTGGGCAACAGAGCAAGACTCCGTCTCAGAAAAAAGAAAAAAAAAAAAACTTGTCAGTTTTTAATCAAAATGTTGGTACAGAAGTTATAATCCTATGATCCTATGGGTGACTTCAATGCTGCACTTTATCTGAGGATTGTATTCTATAATTTTGTCTTTTCGTATCTGTGTGATTTGAAACACTTGAGAAAATTTCAGTAATGTCTACATTGTTGGTTCTGCTTTAGTTTCTTCTTTGTCTTCCCTTTCCCTGTAGATGACTCAAAAAGTTCTTCCTCATTTATTAACACTTCTCAATGGCTTTCAATATGTTCTTCTACTTCTTCATCAAGCATGTCAGCAAACCCTTCTCCACCAACTTGTCTTGCTGTGTGAATTATTTTCCTAACTTTTCCATCAATCCCCAGGAAGCCATTAAAATCATTCATGACTTCACTCTAGAAGTTCTTCCAGCAGGCATTACAGTTTCTGGTTTTAATTCATGCATTGCAGCTTTGATGAACACTACTGCGTCAGCAACAGTGAATGATTTCCAGCATTACATTACATCCAGATTATGGTCTGCATCAATTAATGGCTGATCAAATACCAGACAGGTGTGTGACCCTGACAAACCAAATGATGCCTGCTCAAGGGGCTGAAGCAATGAGGTTTTATTTGGAGGTAAAAATGCAACCTCAACATTTTCATTTTCATAGCAGGATGGCCAGGTGCATTGTCTAATATTAACAGAACTTTGAATTCCAACCTTTCCTCATCCAAGTATTTTTTTTTTTAACTTCTGGGATGAAGCACTGGTGGAACCATTCTATAAACAAGATGTGTGTCAACCATGCTTTCTTATTATGTTGCCAGAACATGGGCAGATAATTTTTGTTTTAGAGACCTTGTGGGTTCTTCACTTTGTATGCGACACTTGATTTTATCGTATGTCCTGCAGTGTTGCCACATAGTACCAGAGTTCATCTGTCCATGTTTTATGCCCTGGTGCTTCCTTTGTACTTTTATGCATGTAGGTTCTATTGGGCATCTTCTTCCCCAAAAACCTAGCTTTATGGCAATTAGAGATTGGCTTTAGATGGTTTCCTTTCTCCTTATTCAACATTTTCAGAAATGCGGCAGCACCTTCTTTGTTGGCAGATGCAGCCTCTCCAGTAGTTTTTGTATTTTTCAGTCCAAACCTATTTCTGAATCTGTGTAACCATCTCTTACTTGCAGTAAGTGACTTAGGCTCACTCATTTCTGGGGATTCCTTGCTGAAGCCTTCATAGAGGGCTCAATGCTTTCTGGTGCAACATGTTACTGTCAAATTGAACACGTTTTTCTATTCAGGTCTTCCACCCCCAAATTTAATGCCTTTTCCATTCTTAACTAAGCATTTACCATGCACTGTGGCCATGACTTTTGCATCATGAGGTGCCATAGCAAAACTAGCACATTTTTTTTTCTTTCTTCACAATTTCACAAGTAGAATATTCATTCTTACTGTAGATCTTAGCAACCTCAGCATACAATCTTTTATCTTTGCTTATTAAATTGAGAACTTTTGTCTTTCACTTCCAAAAAAAAAAAAAATCAAAAAACACTTTACCACTTCTCCTTAGCATATCCAAATTGCCAGAATACTACACTTGTGCTTTGGGGCCATTATTAAGTTCCATAAGAGTGACATGAATATAAGTACTGCAATATGTGACTGTGGAACTGAGAATTGAGACAGCTACTGACTAACAGACAGGGAACATGTACAGTGTGGAGACCCTGGACAAAAGGAGGATTTACTTCTGGGTGGGACAGAGTAGGATGATGTGAGGTTTCGTCACACTACTCAGAATAGTGAGAAATTTAAAACTTATGAATTGTTTATTTCTGGAGCTTCCCATTTAATATTTTTTGGCCATGGTTGACCACAGGTAGCTGAGCCTGGAGAAAGAGAAACTAAGGATAGGGGGGACTACCGAAATGTCTGTTTCCAGAGATGGGTGGCATGTATATGGGTTTTTATTTTACTATTGTCCATTAAACAGTCTTATACATTTCAACATACCATCTGGCAGATATTTCACAGTAAAATTTTAAAACTCAATGTATACAAGTTATCTAATCAAAAAATAAAGATATTCCTGTGAATGACCTCTTTAGACTAACTCTAGGAAGATTTTATCTGCATTTTAATGATGGACTGTAGAAGAAATAAGACCAGGTCTGGGCCATGTTAGGAGTGCGGTGGCAGAGGATCTGGATAGCCTGGGAAAATATGCCAGCTCTGTTACTCTTCTTTCTTCCTAAGCATTTTAATCTCAGCTACTTTCCCAGACCCTCAGACACCTGGACTGCAAGAAAATTAAGACTTGGTGATGTTCACAAATGGTCCTTTTGTGAACAGGCTTTCTACACCACCCTTTAATGCAACAACGGGATGAAGAGATGAAGACTTCTAGCAGGCTACCGCAGAAAGGTTGCTGACCAAAGGCTGTGTGGACCAAAAAGTCATAACACCACCCTGGATGACAGGACATTTACCTAAGGAATTACCCTCTCTCAATTCTTCCCAGGTGCGTGTAGTATAGATTAAATAAGGCGGTTGTATGGCAACATAGACATTATTAGAAACATTCTTCTTGAAGTTTAACAACAAAGCAGTAGATGTGTATCTACTACAGGGTTGTTAGTGAAAAAAAGTATGTTTGAAATAATCAATTGGTATTCATTTAAAACAGTAATGGTATTACTGAAGCTAAATTTATTACATGCTGTATTTGGAAGTAATTTCTTTACCACTGCATAGAAACCTTCGCAGCTGTTCTTTTTTTGTTGTGTTGTTGACATTCAGTAGCAAATTACAAGAATCTCTGATGACGATTCCTTACAGTTAGATGAGTTCTTATTTTGAATTCGGACTCAGTGTCAATGATCTCACTACTCTATCTCCAATTTTCCCAAATAGATGGGTAAATTGTAAGTGGAAGCTAATTTATCTTCAAAAGTTTGAAGGGCAGGATAGACACTGTCTAATTTGGAAATATTAAGAATATAATTCTTAGTGAATATAAACAAATAGTCCTTGATTTCCCATAATTTTTCATAGGCTAGCTTAAAAAATTCTTTCTTGCTTACTTTTTAAATTATTTAGCACTAACAATTTCTACTTTGCAAATTTTGCAGAAATAACATCAAACAGAGCAGAAAATAAAGCTATTATAGGGTAGAGAAGGATTACCTGACTTAGAGCACAGGGAAAGAACACCATCTTCATTTCCACTAAAAATTGAATATTTCAGGCTGTCCTGAACTGAGTCAGGAGCAAAAGCTTTTACAGTCACAATAGAAGTACCTGTAAAAATTAGGTAAAGAAAGAACTCCATTAGGATTAAAAAAGTTTCATGGAAACACAAGAGAAAATATTGGTTATTTATTATTTGCCTACTATGTTTTCACTTGTTCATTCATTCAACAATAGCTTATTGTCTTCAATGAGTCAGATCCCATGCCAGGTGCTGGGGATATACTAGCAAACAAGATAGAAAAGATCTCTGTCCTCATGGTGGTTATTAACTGGTATAAGGAGACATACAATAAACCATTAAAACATACATAAACATAGAAAATTTTCAACTGTGCCAGGCCCCTAGAAAGAGAAAAATAAGGTTTTGATATAAGGTACTTATTTTTCAGGGGAAGCACCAGACTTTAGAGAGGTCTGGGGATAGTGAAGGATAAGAAGCCATAGAAACAGCTGGAGGAAGAGGATTTTGGGAAAAGGAGCCACCACCACAAAGGCTGTGGGCTAGGAAAGGACTTGGTTGGGTAAAGCACAACGAGTAGGGGAAGAGGCAGAAGGTGGAGATGGCAGGATAAGCAAGGGTCAGATTCTTGTAAGTGCAAAGGGAAGTCATGGAAGCATTTTAAGGAGTAAAGTAAAACATGATTTACTTTTTAAAAATATCATACTAAGTGCTGTGAGAACAGAGACGAGAGGGGTAAGAATGGAGCAGAGAGGCCAATTAAGATAATACTGTAATAGTCCAAGCAGGAGACAATGACCTAGGACTGTGGGATGGGAGATGGAAAGACATGGACAGATTAAAAACATTTGACACACTGCCCCAAAACATTGGAGCTAGGAGTGGGAAAGAAAGCTATAGGAGCATAAAGAGAAGAAATATTCCCTCAACCAGCTTCTGATCTAGCTGTTGGTAAAAGCAACCCAACTAGAGAGTAACCAACAACTTAACTGCAAGACATGAATTCATTCAAGATTTGTTCAGATAGAGCAGGGGCAAAGAGATAACTTTAAGGAAGAAACAGAAATTCAGTTAGGTATAGGAATTGGAAAGACAAAAGAGAAGGAAGTCCTTTTAAGTTATGGGAACAGACTAAATACCAACATGAAAGAAGAATTAGCAAGGACTGATAGAGGCAAGAAGGCAATCCTTGTAATCAGATATAGAACCAAATAAGGCAGGAGTGGGGAATAAATTTAAATAGGAAGAATAAATACAATGTGAAGAAGGGTAAGAGAGGTAGGCAAGAGAATGGGAGAGCTTGAGAGCCAGGGAGATAAGTGTGGCTTTATGTGAAGAATCAGCTAATTTTTCTGTCAAGGGCCAGATATTAATTATTTTAGGCTTTACAGGTTACACAGTCCTGTTGCAAATACTCAAATCTGTTATTGTAGCATGAAAGTAGTCACAGACAATGCAGAACCAAGGAGTGTGACTGTATTTCAATAAAACTTTATTTACAAAAACAAGTGGATGAGCAGATCCTTGCTTTATGTGATGGGAAGCAATGAAGAAATACAAAGTTCTTGAGGTAACTGATAAACTAAGAGAAGATGCTGAGTGCCTTTAAGGCAAACTGGGTAGGGCAGTTGTCTATATGGGAAGCTCTGGGGAAAAAAGTCATCTACAGCAGCTGGAAGGGTCCCAAGGATTCATTTGGTCTCCAAGTCAGTACTTTGATGTTCTTTTAATATTTCATGTCCTTTGCTGCTCATCTATCCCAGTTGTCTATGTGTCACCCTCCTAGGATTGCCTGCCTTGTTTTGTAAAAGTATTTTTTTACTTAATCAATTTCATTTACATGAAATTTACATACAATAATCTGTACATATTTTAAATATACAGTTCTATGAATCTTGAAAATTATATACACCTGTGTAATCAGTATCATAAGCATAGAATATTTTCTATGATCAGTATCATGATCATAGCATATGTTCAACACCTCAAAATGTTTTCTTATGCCCATTTCAGTTTTCTCTCACTTTTGGCCCCAAGAAATCACCAATCTGCTTTCTATAAATTAGTTCTGCCTCTTAAATTTCATACACTTGTGAATTACACAATAACTGATTTCTTTTGCTCAGTATAATTTTTTGAGAATCAAGCATGTTATTTTATGTATAAAAATTCATGCAATTGTTATTGCACAGTAGTATTCTATTAAATGGAAAACACAATTTCTTTTTCATTTACCTTGGGATGGGCATTTGAATTGTTTCCAGTTTTTGGCTATTATAAAAAAAACTGCTATGAACATTCATCCACAAGTGTGTGTGTGGACTCATGTTTTTGCTGATCAAGGATAAATACCTATGGTAAGTATATATTTAACTTTATAAGAATATGCAAAACTATTTTTCCAAAGTAGTTGTATCATTTTACATTTCTGCTAACAACATATGAGAATTGCAGTTGCTCTACTAATATGGTTTGGCTTTGTGTCCCCACCCAAATCTCATCTCAGATTGTAATCCTCATAATCTTCACATGTCGAGGGAGGCACCAGGTGGGAGGTGATGGGATCATGGGAGCAGTTTCCCCATGCTGTTCTTGTGATAGTGACTGAGTTCTCATGAGATCTGATGGTTTTATAAGGCAATTTTCCCTGCTCTTACTCGCTGTCTCTCACCTACCGCCATGTAAGGCATGCCTCTTCCCCTTCCACCATGATTATGTTTCCTGAGGCCTCCCCAGCCATGCAGAACTGTGAGTCAGTTAAACCTCTTTCCTTTGTAAGTTACCCAGTCATGGGTAATATCTTTATAGCAGTATGAGAATGGACTGATACATCCCCATTGACTGGTATTATCAATCTTTTAAATTGTAGCCATCTTAGTGGATTTGTAGCAGTATCTTACAGTGGTTTTAATTTAATTTCTCTGATGTCTAATGATATTGAGCAATTTTTCATGTGCTTATTGGCCACTTTCACCCCTATTTTAAATTCATCTTTGGTCCTTGGCCTCCTGTTTTCTACTCACCTACCATTTCTCAGAAACTTCCTCATAGTTCCACTTTTACACTGTTGGTGAAAATGTAAACTAGTACAACCACTATGGAAAACAGTGTGCAGATTCCTTAAAGAACTAAAAGTAGATCTACGATTTGATCCAGCAATCCCACCTCTGGATATCTACCCAGAGGAAAAGAAGTCACTACACAAAAAAGACACCTGCATATGCATGTTTAGGGCAGCACAATTCACAATTGCAAAAATATGGAACCAGCCCAAATGCCCACCAATCATCAAGTAGATTTAAAAAATGTGACACACACACACACACACACACACACACCATAGAATACTACTCAGCCATAAAGAGGAACAAAATAATGGCATTCACAGCAACCTGGATGGAATTGGAGACTGCTATTCTAAGTGAAGTAACTCAGGAATGGAAAACCAAACATTCTATGTTCTCATTCATATGTGGGAGCTAAACTATGAGGATGCAAAGGCATAAAAATGATAAAATGAACTTTGTGGACTTGGGGGAAAAGATGGAGAAGTGAGGGATAAAAGACTATACAATAGGTACTATATATACTGCTTGGGTGATGGGTGCACCAAAATCTCAGAAATCACCACTAAATAACTTATTCATGTAACCAAACACCACCTGTTCCCCCAACACCTATTGAAATAAAAATTTAAATTTAAAAGAAACAAAAAGCCAAATATGTATATATAGAAAAAATATTATGTGTGTGTGTATATATATATATATTCTAAAAAATAAATGAAAGATGCTTCCTCATAGTTCCTTTACTGGCCTTAGTCCTCTGATATTAGGCCCATAACTTATGGCATCTATTTTACACTCTCAATCTTGCAGTGACTCTGCTTCTTCACTTACTGTCATCCTGCCCCATAGGATGACACATACTGGTAAAAGTATGCACACTGTCCTGAGTGGGTAGAGATGGATGGGGGTAAGGCTATAGCAGTCTACCCTGCTGCTGGGTGCACAGTAACAGAGGCCATGTATAAGACAGTGGTAACAAGTCACAAGAGGAAAGTAAGAGGAAACATTTAAAAGGAACAGGAGCTGACATGGTGTCAGAGATGAGTATGGAGCAGGGCTCATCATCCCATATGCATTTGGGTAAAAGCAAGAAGCAGGAACAAATGAAGGGGCCAAATGGTGGAGGAGGCCAGAAAATGTCTCAGACAGTCACTGTCGGCCTATTGCTGCTAGCAGGGAAAGGAGGCTTCAGGATGCTGAAGATTCTGAGGTTTTCAAGAGAAGCTCAAAATTTTATATATTTATTTTTATTCGAAATCTTTCAATTTCTAAGTGTTGGAAAATAATTTAATTTATGGGGAAAATCCCACTATATTGGTTGAACAAAACACAGCTGTGGTCTGACTCCAGTTCTGAGTTTTCTTGTTTACCATCTCTGATAGAGAAGATAAATCTCTCCTCTTTTGTTACTAGCCCTTTTGGTACTTAGATTGTGCTACTAATTTCCCATCTAAGGACTTGTACTGAACATAGTTGAAGACTGATCTCATTTGCCTGCTTAAATTGGACTAAGTTCCATGACAGCAGAGATTTTCTATATGTTTGTATTGTATATATTTTATAACTTTATATTAGTTTTGCTTTGAAAATGTCATATACTTGTGTATCATACGGTATCTGGCATATTTTGCTCAGTATAATTTCTCAAGAATAAAACATGTTTTTTTGTGTATCAAGTTTATTCCTTTGTATGAAGTAGATGCTTAATGTATACGGGAAGAAAGGAGGTTAAAAAGGGAGACAGAGGAGAAAGGACACTGATGTTTTCTAGCATGAGAGATTAGAAGAATCCTGGTCTCTGCCAACAGGATCACTGTAAGCCAACAGCAATTTTTTTAACTGTTTTTTTTTTTTTTTTCAAATAACTCACTGCTATAATACCACATCTGATAGTGAGATTTGCAGTAGTTAGAAAAAACAAACAAACAAAACAACAAAAAACCACTTACTCAAGATATTTGCTGAGCCATCTCCTTGAACCCTCATATACAAGTCCCAGAGACCACAGTTTGAAACCCATCTTGCTAGACGTAATAACAAAAATGACTGCTAAACCAAGCCAAATTGATATTTTTTCTGGATATGTAAAAGGATTTTACTGAAAAGAACAGAAAAAAGAAAAGGCTCTGGAACAAACTGTAGTTTTCCCTAGAATTCTTTTAATGCTTAACACTCAAAAATGCAGTGATCACTATAAATATTAAAGGAAATAAGTATGTGATATTGCCTGCAAAACTGAAACTTCAGTGAAAGCTCAGTTAAAAAAAAAAAAGGCATAAAACAGAATTTGTTAAGGAAAAAGAGCAAGAAAACTCAACTAAATACATTACTCTCATTACAAACATTATGTTTAACATAAACTGTAACAAAGTTTAAAAATTATTTATCAGGATTTCCAAATGATTATTCTTTTCAAGCCAGTTAGGAAGTCATTTAGTGACAAAGTAATGAATTATAATCAATCATGGTGGAATCAAGTTACTACACATATTGAGAACTCTTTCAAATTGCATTTTATTCTGATGCTTATTTTATTGCATTTTGAGAGACATATTGCTAATATAAAAATGTCTTACATTTTTGGTAGGAATATGCCTGTACAGCAGTACAATACGTTTTATCCCCACTGCTCAAAGTTCTGTGCTTCCGGGTACAATTTATTTCCTAAACACAGGAAATTTTATTTCAACTGGCTTGTCATATAAGTCTTAAGAATGGCAGTAAGAAAAGAAACAGCTATGCCAACACAAGAAACAATCTTGCTGACAGCCTTTTTCTTTCATGGGTTAGAATGCGTATCATATGCCCAATTACAAAAGAAAACATAGTGACTGTTTACATAGAAAAGAATAAAGATGAGTACAGAACTGCAAAAAAGAGTTATACATGGCCTCTCTCATAAAGGAACAATCCTATTTTTATTGCAAATCAAATTTTCATAATATCAAATGGAATTGTAACACAAAAGAATTTCATTCAATGAAAATACTTCAAACTAAACACTGAAGTCAGCAAGAAGCTGCAAATGTTTTATACGTTCTTCCTTTGGCAAAGTCCAAACTGGGGATTCTCTTGAAAAAAGAGAAAATAACAAAAGGGACTAGAATCCTTCTAGGCATCTGCTTACTGTGAAAATTTTAAATAAAAGTCTATCTCTGGGCATATGGATGAAACTCAATATTCATTTCACAACATCAAGGTAGAAAGGGTAAGCTATGAAAACCAACACTGTACCTTCAATTCAAATGAGTTAAGTGAAACATACAGAATAATTTACCTTTTACATTTTCAAGCTTTTATAAATTTTACTTCAAGTCTAACACCACATTTAAAAAGTGTAAAACATTTAACGTTCTTGGTTTTTTCTTCTTTACAAAAATAGAGTTTTAAAACTCTGACCACTCACAGCAGCAATTTAAAAGCATAATTAGATAACAATTAATGCTATATGACTGTAAAAATCAATAATTATAAAAATATTTTGATAATTATGAAAACATTGTATTCATAGAAGTGCATGAGTAAATAATTCTAGAGTTTTATGTTTGTTATTCTTAAGCAATGCCACATTTTCTTATTGATGACTGACTTGAGAGAAACAGATTTTCAAACATTTGGATGATTTTGAATTATCTGTTATCACTTAAGTGTCCAACCATTGAAACTAAACATGTTGCAACTACTTAAGAAAAGTCTGGAGTAACATTAGCAAGATGGCAAAATGGAAAACCCCAGACCTTGCTGCACAAAGGCACTGACTTAACAAGAACATATGTTCCAAAAAGCTTTCAAGAGAACTGCAAAACCAGTTAAGAAGTCATGGGACACCAGGCAAGCTTAAAACCAAGAACAGTCACCATAGACATTGCATTTAATCCCCAGTGGACCCTCCCCCAAGCCAGCAACAGTGCAAATGGGAATAAACACACAACTTGCGCCTTCTCCACTGGGATGGAAAGAGAAGGGTAGGATATACATCCAGCTTTGTAGTTTTTGAGGGGACTGCCTGTGGAGATAGTTTCTGTGTTAACTTGGCTCAGAATACTGATGGGGAGCCAGCATACTTTGGATGCTTGAGGGTTGCTGAGAACAAAAGAGAACTCAGTGACTTACTGCAGTGTCAGAGAATGTGAAGTACTGCAGATAGATACTTGAGAGAGCAACAGACTGCAAGACCTTCAAAAAGAAACTGGCAAACCTCTCTAATTGGGTAGTCACGTACATAAGCCCAGTGAAGATTCATCTCCAGAAAAGGTTTAGGAGGCCCCCAGAATCTGTAGCCAGGCCAATTGGTGAAGATCTTCCTTTGCACAAATCCAGTCTGTAAAGACTAGAGAGGTGTTGATTTTTTTCAACTGCACAAATCACACCAAAAAAAAAGAAAACAAGAAAAAAAAAAAAAAGAGAAAAGAAGGAATATGAAGAGACAAAACATGGCTGAATCAATGGAATAAAACAAATCTCCAGGTGCTGACCTGAAGAAACAGATCTACACATTACTTAACAAAGAATTCAGGGCTGGGTGCAGTGGTTCATGCCCATAATCCCAGCACTTCAGGAAGCCAAGGCAGGTGGATCACCTGAGATCAGGAGTTCAAGACCAGCTTGGCCAACATGGCATAACCCTGTCTCTATCAAAAAAAAAAAAAAAAAAAAAAAAATAGCTGGGTGTGGTGGCAGGCGCCTGTAATCCTAGCTACTCTGGAGGCTGAGACAGGAGAATCACTTGAACCCAGGAGGCAGAGGCTGCAGTGAGCCAAGATTATACCACTGCACTACAACCTGGGCAACAGAGCAAGACTCCATCACAAAAAAAAAAAAGAATTAAAAATAATTATAAAGAAACTCAATGTACTAAAAGAGAACACAAACAGACAATCAAATGAAATCAGGAAAGCTGCATGAACAAAGAGAGAATATCAATAAAGATATAGAAACTAAAAACAAAGCAAAACAACAACAACAACAAAAAACAGAAAATCCAGAGCTGAAGAATAAAATAACTCAATTGAAAAATTCACCAGAGGGATTTAACAGAAGTCTTGATCAAACAGAAGAATCAGTGAACTTGAAGACAGATCATTTGGAATTATCAAGTTAGAGGAACAACAACAACAAAAAAAAAAAAAAAAGAAGAAGAAAAATGAAGAAAGCCTAAGGAACTCATGGGACATCATCAAGTGGACCAATGTATTCACTATGAAAGTTTCAGAAGGAGAAGAGGGAAACAAAGGAAAATGTGTAAAGAGCTTATTTGAAGAAACAATGGCCAAAAAGTCCCCAAATCTGAGAAAAAAATAGATATCCATATTCATGATACTCAAGGAACTACACATAGGATACATCCAAAGAAGTCTACATGAAAACACATTAAAATCCAACTGTATATGTCAAAGATAAAGAGAAAATCTTAACAAAAAAAAAAAAAAAAGAGAGAGAGAGAAAGTGACTCATCCTAAACAAGGGAGCTCCCATAAGATTAAGTGGATTTCTCAGGAGAGACAATAGAGATCAGAAGGGAGTAGGATGATGTACTCAAAGGGTTGAAAGTAAGAAAATTGCCAACCAAGAATATCATGTCATCTAAAACTGTCCTTCATAAATGAAGGAGAGGGGACTTTCCTAGATAAACAAAAGTTGAGGGATTTCAAGTCTGCTAAACCTGCCTTACAAGATATGGGAAAGTGAGTCCTTCAAGTTGAAACAAAGGGACACTAGACAGCAAATGAAAACACAAAAAAAAATACAGCACTTGTAAAGATAAATATAATATGGCAATAGTGATGAAAATCACTCTTATTCTGGTATAGAATTTAAAAGATAAAAGAATAAAAATATAACTACTAACTAGGTTAATGGATATAAAATATAGAAGATGTAATCTGTAACACTGATAATATAGAATGTGTTGGGGGATGTAACAGAGCAGAGCTTTTGTATGTAATTGAGCTTGAGCTGTTATAAGTATAAAGTAAATTGCTATTAATATGATATTTTATATAGCCTCCATAGTAACCACTAAGAAAATACATACAGAAGAAACACAAAAGGAAATAAAAAAAATCAAGGTATATTGCTACAAAAAAATTAACAAAACACAAAGGAAGGTAGCAAGAAAAGAAAACAAAAAGTGAAAAATAAGATCCAACTATATGCTGTCTATTAGAGACTCACTTTACAGAGAAGAACACACAAATAGGCTGAAAGTGAAAGGATAAAAATATTACATACAAATACTATCCAAAAGAGTGTAGGGATGGCCATACTTTTATTAGGAAAAATTGGCTTTAAGTTAAAAACTATTGCAAGATGTAAATAAAGAACATTATATAATAATAAAAAGTCCATTCAACCACAATGGAATGAAACTCAAAATCATTAGCAAAAGGAAAACTAATAAATTCTCAAGTATCTGGAAATTAAACAACACTTTCTTGAACTACTGGTACATCAAAAGAAAATTTAGAAAATATATTGAGATAAAAACAGAAACAAAACATACCAAAAATTATGGGATGCAACGATAGTAATACTAAGAGGAAAGTTAATAGTGGTAAACGCTTACATTATAAAGATGAAAGATCTCAAATTAACAATCTAACATTACAACACAAGGAACCAGAGAAAGAAAAAACTTAACTCAAAGTTAGTAGAAGGAAAGAAATAATAAACACTAAAGCAGAAATATATGAAACAATAGAAAAAAATCAATGAAACTAAGTTATTTTTTCAAAAAGGTTAACAAAATTGGCAAAGCCATAGCTAGACTAATGAGATAGAGACAGAAAAAGAGAGAGAAAAAACGAATCAGAAATTAAAGAGGAGACATTAAAACTAGTGCCACAGAAATCCAAAGGGATCATAAGAGACTAATTTGAACAATTATACAGCAACAAATTAGATAACCTAGATGAAATGGATAAATTTCTGGAAATATATAGCCTACCAAGACTGAATCATGAATAAATAGAAAATCTCAAGAAAACTTTAATTAGTAAGATGATTGAGTCAAGCAGCAAAACCTCCCAACAAAGAAAACTCCAAGACCAGATGGCATCACTGGAGAATTCTAACAAACATTTAAAGAATTAATGCCAATTGTTCTTAAACTCTTTCAAGAAATTGAAGAAGACAGAATACTTTGAAACTCATATTATGAGGCCAGCATTACTCTCACTCCAAAGTCAGACAAAGATACTAAAAGGAACGAAAGTTTTCTTCAGACCAATCTCCCTGATAAATATGTATGCAAAATTTATCAACAAAATACTAGCAAGTATAATTCAACAGCACATTAAAAGGATTATACACTATGACCAAGTGGGGTTTGTCCCTGGGATGCAAGAATTGTTCAACATACAAAAACAAATTAATGTGATACACCACATTAACAGAACAAAAAATAAAAATTACATGATCATCTCAGTAGATGCAGAAAAAGCATATAACAAAATTCAACATGCTTTCATGGTAAAAACTCAAAACAAACTAGGAATAGAAGGAAATTATTTCAGCGTAATAAAGGCCATATATAAAAATCCCACAGCTAACACAACACACAACGGTGAAAAACCGAAAGCATTTATGCTAAGATCAGGAACAAGACAAGAATGCTCACTTTTTTTTTTTTTTTTTTTTAAGATGGAGTCTTGCTCTGTCACCCAGGCTAGAATGCAATGGCATGATCTCGGCTCACTGCAACCTCCGCCTCCCAGGTTCAGGCGATTCTCCCTCCTCAGCCACCTGAGTAGTTAGGATTACAGGCATCCACCATCATACCCAGCTAGTTTTTGTAATTTTGTAGAGACAATGTTTCACCATGTTGGCCGGGCTGGTCTTGAACTCCTGACCTCAGTTGATCCACCCACCTCAGCCTCCCAAAGTGCTGGGATTATAGGCGTAAGCCACTACGCCCAGCCAGAATGCCCACTATTACCACTTCTATTTAACACAGTAATGCAAGTCCTAGCCTGAGCAATTAGATAAGAGTAAGAAGAAGAAGAAAAAAAGCATGCAAACTAAAAAGAAAAAAAAGTAAAATTATCTGTGCAGACAACATAGTCCTATATGTGAAAAACCCTAACGACTCCACAGGAAAAACTAATAAACAAATTCAGCAAAGTTGCAGAATACAAAATCAATATGCAAATATTAGTTGTGTTTCTACCCAGTAACAATAAGCAATCTGAAAAGAAAATTAGAAAAACAATACTATTTACATCATCAAACAGAATAAAATACTTAAGAATAAACTTAATCAAGGAGGTAAAATATTTATACATTGAAAATTTCAAAACATTACTGAAGGAAATCAAAGAAGTCACAAATAAATGGAAAACCATCTCATGTTTACGAAGTGGAAAACAATATTGTTAAAGTGTCCATAGTACCAAAAGGAATCTACAGATTCAATTCAATCCCTACCAAATCTCCAATGTCATTTTTTGTAGAGTTCGTACAAGTTAACCTAAAATAAATATGGAATGTAAAAGGACCCTGAATAGTCAAAATAATCCTGAGAAAGTAAAACAAAGCTAGAGGCCTCACACTTCCTGACTTCGAAACACTTTACAAAGCTACACCAATCGAAATGTATGATACTGGAATAAAGACAGACATATAGACTAATGGAACAGAATATAAGGCCTAGAAATAAATCCACATGTATATGATCAAATGAACTTCAATAAGGGTGCCAAGGCTACAAAACAGGGTATGAATAGCATCTTCAACAAATGGTGCTTGGAAAACTGAATATCCACATTAAAATACTGAAATTGGACCCTTTAATATACAACATACAAAGATCCACTCAGAATGGATTAAAGGCTTAAATGTAAGAGCTGAAACTCTAAAGTTAATATAATATAGGAGGAGAGCTTCATGACGTTTAATTTAGCAATGATTCTTTGGATATAAGACCAAAAGCACAGGCAACAAAAGCAAAAAAAAAATAGACAAATAGGAGTATATCAAACTTAAAGCTTTTTCACAGCACAGGAAACAATCAACAGATTAAAAAGGGAACTTACGTAATAGAAGAAAATAGTTGCAAGCCAGATATCTGATGAGAGGTTAATATCCACAGTATATAAATAACTCTTGCAAATAAACAAGAGAACAAAAAAAAATAACCTGATTAAAAATGAACAAAAGACTTGAACAAACATTTCTCCAAAGACAATAGTCAAATGGTCAGTATCATTAAATATCAGGGAAATAAAAATCAAAACCACTAGATATTACCTTATGTCCACTGGAATGGCATTTGTTTTATATTAAAAACTAAACAAACAAACAAACAAAACCAGAAATTAACAAATATCGACAAGGATGTTGAGAAATTGGAACCTTTGTGCACTGTTGCTAGGAATGTAAAATGGCTGAACCATTACTAAGGTTTTTTAAAAAATCACTCCTGATGTGAGACAAATCATGGAAAATGTCTGCTCAAAAGAAATAGTTTTCCAAAATTTGTGGATAGGTGAAATCATGGTTATAAATTAAAATGGTATACATTCTTAAACTTATTTGCTTTTGCGAACACCTAAAGAAATAATAGAGAAGTCAGAAAACTGCTTATTTTTTTTTTATAAGTTTTAGCAAAAAAAAAAAAAAAAAAAAAGATGTGCAGAAAAAACAAAATAAAGTTAATGCATGCAATGAGAAGTAAACACAATTGATTAAGTCTGAAATAGGTTTTTAATCGGATTACAGATTTTAATGGGCAACTTTCAAAGAAGTGATTATAAATTGTTGCATTTAATTATTTAAAAATGCACACATGGCAACTTAGAGAAAGGCCGGTGCTAAAATGATCCCTAGATGTTCCAACTACATCTCTAATTTTATGATTTACATAAGACTGTATTTAAGACATGAGTTTGAGAATTTTCACTGCTACTTCAGTGTCAGATCAGAGTCAACATCTTGCTTGTGGACCTGGTGCTGCCAATTTTCCCTCACTTCCCAACCATTTCCTGTCTGGGCTGTCATCCCAAAGTTGACACTCAGACTTTAGATTCCCTGAATTTTCAGGAGCCATCCTCATTATCTTTTCCAGCTCCCGGAACTCCAGACCAAGCTAGAATTCAGAGCCTACATGTGTTTAGGAAGAAAGGTTGCACAATTTTTCTGTGTAATTCTCAACTTTGGTTTTGAGATAACCCAGAACATTTCCCATTATCTCAAAAAACAAGATAAATGTATCTACCAAAATGTACAGTTACACTTCACTTAAAGAAATGCCTTTTACGATGCTTTTAGTCACCAAATAATAAAAATTATGCTACCATATTTCCATAATTCAATGATCGTTGCAGCAGCTCTTCATGAAAACAGCATTTTTATCCTCAAAATATTCTAAAATGAGGCTTCAGACATCCACAAACAATAGATGCCAATTAAAAACAAAAATAAAATCTCTGTTATTTCTACTATTTTATTCTATTTTTGACTTAAATATTAATGAGGAGGTTGCGCAAGATGGCAAAATAGAAGACTCCACAGATTGTCCTCCCAAAAGGAAAATAAAATTGAACAATTATCTACACAAAAAAAGAACCTTCATAGGAACCAAAAGTCAGGTGACCAATCACAGTACCTGGTTTTTACTTCGTATCACCAAAAGAGGCACTGAGGAGTGTAGGGCCAGTCTTGAATACACCCCCACCTTCCCCATCTCCTGGCAGTGGACATGTGCTGAAGAGAGAGAATCTGTGCACCTGGGAAAGGGTGAGCATGGTGATTGTGGGACTCTGCATTGGAACTCAGTGCTGATGTGTCACAGCAGAAAGCAACACTGGGCAGAACTCAGCCAGCTCCCATGGAGGGAACATTTAGTCCAACCTTAGTGATAGGGGAATCTCCTATCTCAGCAGTTGGAACCTGAATTCCAGCAAGCCTTGCCACTGCAGGCTAAAGAGCTCTGGAGTCCTAAATAAACCTGAAAGATTGTCTAGGCCATAAGGACCATAATTCCTGGATAAGGAATTGTGCAGGGCTTGAAGCCAGTGGACTTGGAGGAGCACATGACCTACTGAGCACCAACTGGGGTGGCCAAGGGAGTACTTCCACCACCCCTCTCCCAACCCCAGGCAGTGCAGCTTATAACTCAAGGATTGACTCTTTTCTTCCACTTGAGCAGAGGAGAGAGAAGAGTAAAAAGACTTTGCCTTGCAACTTGGATGCCAGCTCAGCCACAGTATGATAGGGCATTAGGCAGAGTGCTGAGGCCCCCATCCCAAGCCCTAGCTCGCAGACATTTCTAGACACACCCTGGGCCAGAAAGAAACCTGCTGTCTTGAAGGGAAATACCTAGTCCTGACAAGATTAGCCACCTGCTAATGAAAGAGCTCTTGGGCTCTGAAGTACTCCTTGGTAGCCAGGAGTACTCACCATGAAACTTGGGTGAGACTCAGAGATATACTGGCTTCATGTGTGACCCAGCATACTCCCAGATGTGGTGGCTATGGGGAGAGACCCCTTCTGCTACAGAAAAAGAGAGGGAAGGGGAAAGGGGACTTTGTCTTACAGTTTAGGTGCCAGCTCAGCCACAGTGGGACACAGAACCAACTGGGCTCTTAAGATCATTGATTGCAGGCCTTGGCTCGTGGACAGCATTTTTTGAACTGCCCCAAGGCAGAGCAGAGCCTACTGCCCTGAAGGGAGAGTTCCAGGCCTGGCAATATTCATCACAAGCTGACTACAGATTCCTTTGGCCTTGAGTGAACATTAGTAGTAGCCAGACAGTATTCTTCATGGGCCTGGAAGGGTGGTGGCCATATGAGAGACACTCTTCTGCTTGTGGAAAGGGGAGGGAGAATAGGAAGGACTTTTGTCTTGTGGCTTGGGTGCCAGCTCAGCTGCAGTAGAATAGAGCACCAGGTAGGTGTCAGGAGTCCTGACTTTCTGACGACATCTCTGTACACACCTAGGCTTGAGGGGAACTCACTGCCCTGAAGGAAAGGACACAAGCTTGGCTGACTTCAACACCCACTGTAGAGTCCTGGGGCCTTGAGCGAACACAGCTGGTAGCAAGGCAGTGGTTGGTTACTATAGGCCTTCGATGGGACCCAGCGCTGTGCTGGCTTCAGGTATGACCCAGTGCAGTCCAGGTGGTGGTGGTCACAGGGGTTTCTGTGTCACTCCTTCCACAGCTTCAGGCAGCTCAGTATAGAGCAAAAGAATTTGTTTGGGAGGAAGTAAGGGAAGAGAATAAGAGTCTCTGCCTGGTAATCAAGATAATTCTTCTGGGCTGTATCCAGGACCACCAAGGTGGTGCCTCTGCATTAGGAACCCCCTAATGCATATATGACTGCAGTGACCAAAAACTTAGATCACAACACGAAAGTCACTTTGAATACCTGGAAAGCCTTCCCAAGTAGAAGAGGTACAAACAACCTAGACGACAAAGACTACAACAAATACCTACTCTTCAATGTCCAGACACTGATGAACATCCATAAGCATCAGTACCATCCAGGAAAACATAACCTCACCAAATGAACTAAATAAGGTACCAGGGACAAACCCTGGAGAAACTGAGATAGGTGACCTTTCAGACAGAGAATTCAAAATAGCTGTTTTGTGAAAACTCAAAGAATTTCAAGATAACACATAGAGGGAGTTCTGAATCCTATCAGATAAATTTAACTAAGAGATTGAAATAATTGAAAAAATTCACGCAGAAATTCTGGAGTTGAAAAATACAATTGACATACTTAAGAATGCATTGTAGTCTCTAAGCAACAGAATACAGCAAGCAGAAGAAAGAATTAGTGAGCTTGAAGGCAGGCTATTTGAAAATAAACAGAGGAAACAAAAGAAAAAATGATAAAAAAAAGAACAAAGCACAACTACAAGATCTAGAAAATAGCCTCAAAAGGGCAAATCTAAGAGTTATTGACCTTAGAGGGAAAGTAGAGAAAGAGGTAAGAGTAGAAAGTTTATTCAAAGGGATGATAACAGAGAACTCCTCAAACCTAGAGAAAGATACCAATATATAAGTACAAGAAGGTTATAGAACACCAAGCAGTTTTAACCCAAAGAAGACTACCTCAAGGCATTTAATAAACTCCCAAAGGTCAAGGATAAAGAAAGGATCCTAAAAGTAGCCCAAGAAAAGAAACAACATGCAATGGAGTTCCAATACATCTGGAAGTGGATTTTTCAGTGGCAACCTTACAGGAAAAGAGACAGTGGCATGATATATTTAAAGTCTGGAAGAAATAAGCTTTTTATCCTAGAATACTATACTCAGTGAAAATATCATTCAAATATGAAGGAGAAATAAATACTTTCCCAGACAAACAAAAGCTGAGAGATTTCATCAACACCAGACCTGTCCTACAAGAAATCCTACATGGAGTATTTCAATCAGAAAGAAAAGGACATTAATGAGCAATAAGAAATCATCTGAAGGTACAAAACCCACTGGTAATAGTACATAGAAAAACACAGAATATTATAACACCATAACTGTGGTGTATAAACTATTATTGTTTTAAGTAGAAAGACTACACAATGAACCAACCAAAAATAATAACTACAACAACATTTCAAGACACAGTCAAGACATAGTACAATAAGATATAAATAGAAACAACAAAAAGTTGAAAAGCAAGGGAACAAAGTTAAGGTATAGTCTTTTTAAAAATTTTTTGATCAGGAGTCTTTCTCTATCACTCAGCTTGGAGTGCAGTGGTATGATCTCAGCTCACTGCAACCTCCGCCTCCCAGGTTCAAATGATTCTTGTACCTCTGCTTTCCGAGTAGCTGAGATTATAGGTGTTCACCATGCCTGGCTAATTTTTGTATTTCTTTAAGTAGAGATGGGGTTTCATCATGTTGGCCAGGCTGGTCAGGAATTCCTGCCTCAGCCTCCTGACATCCTGGGATTACAGGTGTGAGTCACAGCACTCTGCCTAAAGTGTAGTCTTTTTTAGTTTTCTCTTTATTTGGTTGATTGTTTGTTTGTTTATGCATTTGGTGCCAAGTTATCATCAGTTTAAAATAATAGGTTATGAGATATTATTTGCAAGCCTCATGGTAATCTCAAATCAATAAATATACAATGAATACAAAAAAGCAAGAAATTAAAACACAACCAAAGAAAACTACCTTCACTAAAAGGAAGTCAAGAAGATAAGAAAAAGGGAAGAGAAGACCCTAAGACAATCAGAAAACAAATAACAAAACAACAATATGCTCCTGAATGACCAGTGATTCAATGGAAAAATTTAAAAGAAAATTTAAAAATGTAATGAAACAAATGATAACGGAAAGACAAAATACCAAATCCTGTGGGATACAGCAAAAGCAGTACAAAGAGGAAAGTTTATAGCTGTAAGTGCCTACATCAAAAAAGTAGAAAAATGTCAAATAAACAATCTAACAATGCATCTTAAAGAATTAAAATAGCAAGAGCAAAACAAACTCAAAATTGGTAGAAGAAAAGAAATAACAAAGATCACAGTAGAAATAAATGAAATTTAAATGAAGAAAACAATACAAAAGATCAATGAAACCAAAAGTCAGTTTTTTTGAAAAGATGAAATCAACAAACCTTTAGCCAGACTCAGAAAAAAAGGGAGAAGATCTAAATAAATAAAATCAAAAGTGAAAAAGAAGGCATTTTGACAGATACTACAGAAATTTAAAGGATCATTAGTGGCTAGTATGAACAGTTATACACCAATAAATTAGAAAACATAGAATACATGGATAAATTCATAGACACATATAACCTACCAAGATTGAACTATGAAGAAATCCAAAGCCTGAACAGACCAATAACATGTAATGAGATAACAGCTGTAATAAAAAGTCTGCCAGAAAATCCCAGGACCTGATGACTTTACTGCTGTATTTTACCAAACATTTACAGAAGAACTAACACCTATCCCACTCAAACCATTTCAAAAAATAGAGCAAGAGGGAATACTATCAAACTCATTCTACCAGGTCATTGTTATCTTCATACCAAAATCAGACTAAGAGACATCAAAAAAAGAGAAAAGTAACGGCCATATCTCTGATGAAGACTGATGCAAAAATCCTCAACAAAATACGAGCAAACCAATTCAACAACACATTAGAAAGATCATTCATCATGACCAAGTGGGATTCATCCCAAGGATGCAAGGATGGTTCAACTTACATAAACCAATCAATGTGATACATCATGTCAACAAAATAAAGGACCATATGATTATTTCAAGTCATGCCGAAAAAGCATTTGATGAAATTCAACATCCCTTCATGATAAATACCTTCAACAAACTGAGTATAGAAGAAACATACCTCAGCAAAACAGAGAAACCAGAAAAGAGAAAGAAATAAAGGATATCCAAATTGGAAATGAAGAAGTCAAATTATTCTTGTTTGCAGATGATATGATCTTATATTTGGAAAAACCTAAAGACTCCTCCAAAAAACTATTAGAACTGATAAACAAATTCCGTAAAGTTGCAGGATACAAAATCAACATACAAAAATTCATGGCATATTGCCATGCCAGCAGCAAACAATCTGAAAAAGAAACAAGAAAGTAATCTCACTTACAATAGCTGCAAATAAAATAAAATAAAATAAAATACCTAGGAATTAACTTAACCAAATAAGTGAAAGACTTCTGCAATGAAAACTATAAAACACTGATGAAAGGAATTGAGGAGGCTTCACAAAAAAGGAAAAGATATTCCATGTTCATGGATTGGAAGAATCAATATTCTTAAAATGTCCATACTACCAAAAGCAACCTACAGATTCAATGCAATCTCTACCAAATACCAATGACATTCCTCACAGAAATAGAGAGAAAAAATCTAAAATCTATATGAAATTACAAAAGACCCATAATAGTCAAAGCTATCCTGAGCAAAAACAACAAAACGAAGGGAATCACATTACCTGGCTTCAAATTATACTACAGAACTATAGTAACAAAAGAGCATGGATCTGGCATAAAAACAAACACATAAACCAATGAAACAGAATAGAGAATCCAGAAACAAATCCGGAAATCTACAGTAAACTCATTTTTCACAAAGGTGCCAAGAACATACACTGGAGAAAGAACAGCCTCTTCAATAAATGGTGCTGGGATAACTGGATATCCATGTGCAAAACAATAAAACTAGACCCCTACGTCTCACCACATACAAAAATTAAATCAAAATGGATTAAAGATTTAAACTTAAGACCTCAAACTATAAAACCACTAAAAGAAAACATTGGGGAAACTCTCTAGGAGATTGGAATGGGAGTAGATGTCTTTAGTGCCCCACAAACACAAGCAATCAAAGCAAAAAAAGAAAAATGAGACCGTATCAAGTTAAAAATCTTCTGCACGGCAAAGGAAACAATCAGAAAAGTGAAGAGACAACCCACAGGAAGGGAGAAAATACTTTCAAACTATCTATCTGACAAAGGATTAATAACCAGAATGTATAAGAAGCTCAAACAACTTCTTGGAAGAAAATCTAATCATCCAATTAAAACATGGGCAAAACACCCAAATAGACATCTCTCAAAAGAAGACAAACAAATGGAGGGGCGGAGCAAGATGGCCGAATAGGAACAGCTCCAGTCTCCAACTCCCAGCGCGAGCGACACAGAAGACCGGCGATTTCTGCATTTTCAACTGAGGTACTGGGTTCATCTCACTGGGGAGTGCCAGACGATCGGTGCTGGTCAGCTGCTGCAGCCCGACCAGCGAGAGCTGAAGCAGGGCGAGGCATTGCCTCACCTGGAAAGCGCAAGGGGGAAGGGAATCCCTTTTCCTAGCCAGGGGAACTGAGACACACAACACCTGGAAAATCGGGTAACTCCCACCCCAATACTGCGCTTTAAGCAGACAGGCACACCAGGAGATCATATCCCACACCTGGCCGGGAGTGTCCCACACCCACGGAGCCTCCCTCATTGCTAGCACAGCAGTCTGTGATCTACCGGCAAGGCAGCAGCGAGGCTGGGGGAGGGGCGCCCGCCATTGCTGAGGCTTAAGTAGGTAAACAAAGCTGCTGGGAAGCTCGAACTGGGTGGAGCTCACAGCAGCTCAAGGAAACCTGCCTGTCTCTGTAGACTCCACCTCTGGGGACAGGGCACAATAAATAATAACAAACGCAGCAGCTCTGCAGACGCAAACGACTCTGTCTGACAGCTTTGAAGAGAGCAGTGGATCTCCCAACACGGAGGTTGAGATCTGAGAAGGGACAGACTCCCTGCTCAAGTGGGTCCCTGACCCCTGAGTAGCCTAACTGGGAGACATCCCCCACTAGGGGCAGTCTGACACCCCACACCTCACAGGGTGGAGTACACCCCTGAGAGGAAGATTCCAAAGCAAGAATCAGACAGGTACACTCGCTGTTCAGAAATATTCTATCTTCTGCAGCCTCTGCTGCTGATACCCAGGCAAACAGGGTCTGGAGTGGACCTCAAGCAATCTCCTACAGCTACAACCTACAGCTGAGGATCCTGACTGTTAGAAGGAAAGCTATCAAACAGGAAGGACACCTACACCAAAACCCCATCAGTACATCACCATCATCAAAGACCAGAGGCAGATAAAACCACAAAGATGGGGAAAAAGCAGGGCAGAAAAGCTGGAAATTCAAAAAATAAGAGCGCATCTCCCCCGGCAAAGGAGCGCAGCTCATCGCCAGCAACGGATCAAAGCTGGACGGAGAATGACTTCGACGACATGAGAGAAGAAGGCTTCAGTCCATCAAATTTCTCAGAGCTAAAGGAGGAATTACGTACCCAGCGCAAAGAAACTAAAAATCTTGAAAAAAAAGTGGAAGAATTGATGGCTAGAGTAATTAATGCAGAGAAGCTCACAAACGAAATGAAAGAGACGAAAACCATGGCACGAGAAGTACGTGACAAATGCACAAGCTTCAGTAACCGTCTCGATCAACTGGAAGAAAGAATGTCAGCGATGGAGGATCAAATGAATGAAATGAAGCGAGAAGAGAAACCAAAAGAAAAAAGAAGAAAAAGAAATGAACAAAGCCTGCAAGAAGTATGGGATTATGTAAAAAGACCAAATCTACGTCTGACTGGGGTGCCTGAAAGTGACGGGGAAAATGGAACCAAGTTGGAAAACACTCTTCAGGATATCATCCAGGAGAACTTCCCCAACCTAGTAGGGCAGGCCAACATTCAAATCCAGGAAATACAGAGAACGCCACAAAGATACTCCTCGAGAAGAGCAACTCCAAGGCACATAATTGCCAGATTCACCAAAGTTGAAATGAAGGAAAAAATCTTAAGGGCAGCCAGAGAGAAAGGTCGGGTTACCCACAAAGGGAAGCCCATCAGACTAACAGCAGATCTCTCGGCAGAAACTCTTCAAGCCAGAAGAGAGTGGGGGCCAATATTCAACATTCTTAAAGAAAAGAATTTTAAACCCAGAATTTTATATCCAGCCAAACTAAGTTTCATAAGTGAAGGAGAAATAAAATCCTTTACAGATAAGCAAATGCTTAGAGATTTTGTCACCACTAGGCCTGCCTTACAAGAGACCCTGAAGGAAGCACTAAACATGGAAAGGAACAACCGGTACCAGTCATTGCAAAAACATGCCAAAATGTAAAGACCATCAAGGCTAGGAAGAAACTGCATCAACTAACGAGCAAAATAACCAGTTAATATCATAATGGCAGGATCAAGTTCACACATAACAATCTTAACCTTAAATGTAAATGGACTAAATGCTCCAATTAAAAGACACAGACTGGCAAACTGGATAAAGAGTCAAGACCCATCAGTCTGCTGTATTCAGGAGACCCATCTGACACGCAGAGACAGACATAGGCTCAAAATAAAGGGATGGAGGAAGATTTACCAAGCAAATGGAGAACAAAAAAAAGTGGGGGTTGCAATACTAGTCTCTGATAAAACAGACTTTAAACCATCAAAGATCAAAAGAGACAAAGAAGGACATTACATAATGGTAAAGGGATCAATTCAACAGGAAGAGCTAACTATCCTAAATATATATGCACCCAATACAGGAGCACCCAGATTCATAAAGCAAGTCCTTAGAGACTTACAAAGAGACTTAGACTCCCATACAATAATAATGGGAGACTTCAACACTCCACTGTCAACATTAGACAGATCAACGAGACAGAAAGTTAACAAGGATATCCAGGAATTGAACTCATCTCTGCAGCAAGCAGACCTAATAGACATCTATAGAACTCTCCACCCCAAATCAACAGAATATACATTCTTCTCAGCACCACATCGTACTTACTCCAAAATTGACCACGTAATCGGAAGTAAAGCACTCCTCAGCAAATGTACAAGAACAGAAATTATAACAAACTGTCTCTCAGACCACAGTGCAATCAAATTAGAACTCAGGACTAAGAAACTCAATCAAAACCGCTCAACTACATGGAAACTGAACAACCTGCTCCTGAATGACTACTGGGTACATAACGAAATGAAGGCAGAAATAAAGATGTTCTTTGAAACCAATGAGAACAAAGATACAACATACCAGAATCTCTGGGACACATTTAAAGCAGTGTGTAGAGGGAAATTTATAGCACTAAATGCCCACAAGAGAAAGCAGGAAAGATCTAAAATTGACACTCTAACATCGCAATTAAAAGAACTAGAGAAGCAAGAGCAAACACGTTCGAAAGCTAGCAGAAGGCAAGAAATAACTAAGATCAGAGCAGAACTGAAGGAGATAGAGACACAAAAAACCCTCCAAAAAATCAATGAATCCAGGAGTTGGTTTTTTGAAAAGATCAACAAAATTGACAGACCACTAGCAAGACTAATAAAGAAGAAAAGAGAGAAGAATCAAATCGACGCAATTAAAAATGATAAAGGGGATATCACCACCGACCCCACAGAAATACAAACTACCATCAGAGAATACTATAAACACCTCTACGCAAATAAACTGGAAAATCTAGAAGAAATGGATAATTTCCTGGACACTTACACTCTTCCAAGACTAAACCAGGAAGAAGTTGAATCCCTGAATAGACCAATAGTAGGCTCTGAAATTGAGGCAATAATTAATAGCCTACCAACCAAAAAAAGTCCAGGACCAGATGGATTCACAGCTGAATTCTACCAGAGGTACAAGGAGGAGCTGGTACCATTCCTTCTGAAACTATTCCAATCAATAGAAAAAGAGGGAATCCTCCCTAACTCATTTTATGAGGCCAACATCATCCTGATACCAAAGCCTGGCAGAGACACAACAAAAAAAGAGAATTTTAGACCAATATCCCTGATGAACATCGATGCAAAAATCCTCAATAAAATACTGGCAAACCGGATTCAGCAGCACATCAAAAAGCTTATCCACCATGATCAAGTGGGCTTCATCCCTGGGATGCAAGGCTGGTTCAACATTCGCAAATCAATAAACATAATCCAGCATATAAACAGAACCAAAGACAAGAACCACATCATTATCTCAATAGATGCAGAAAAGGCTTTTGACAAAATTCAACAGCCCTTCATGCTAAAAACGCTCAATAAATTCGGTATTGATGGAACGTACCTCAAAATCATAAGAGCTATTTATGACAAACCCACAGCCAATATCATACTGAATGGGCAAAAACTGGAAAAATTCCCTTTGAAAACTGGCACAAGACAGGGATGCCCTCTCTCACCACTCCTATTCAACATAGTGTTGGAAGTTCTGGCTAGGGCAATCAGGCAAGAGAAAGAAATCAAGGGGATTCAGTTAGGAAAAGAAGAAGTCAAATTGTCCCTGTTTGCAGACGACATGATTGTATATTTAGAAAACCCCATTGTCTCAGCCCAAAATCTCCTTAAGCTGATCAGCAACTTCAGCAAAGTCTCAGGATACAAAATTAATGTGCAAAAATCGCAAGCATTCTTATACACCAGTGACAGTCAAACAGAGAGCCAAATCAGGAATGAACTTCCATTCACAATTGCTTCAAAGAGAATAAAATACCTAGGAATCCAACTTACAAGGGATGTAAAGGACCTCTTCAAGGAGAACTACAAACCACTGCTCAGTGAAATCAAAGAGGACACAAACAAATGGAAGAACATACCATGCTCATGGATAGGAAGAATCAATATCGTGAAAATGGCCTTACTGCCCAAGCTAATTTATAGATTCAATGCCATCCCCATCAAGCTACCAATGAGCTTCTTCACAGAATTGGAAAAAACTGCTTTAAAGTTCATATGGAACCAAAAAAGAGCCCGCATCTCCAAGACAATCCTAAGTCAAAAGAACAAAGCTGGAGGCATCACGCTACCTGACTTCAAACTATACTACAAGGCTACAGTAACCAAAACAGCATGGTACTGGTACCAAAACAGAGATATAGACCAATGGAACAGAACAGAGTCCTCAGAAATAATACCACACATCTACAGCCATCTGATCTTTGACAAACCTGAGAGAAACAAGAAATGGGGAAAGGATTCCCTATTTAATAAATGGTGCTGGGAAAACTGGCTAGCCATAAGTAGAAAGCTGAAACTGGACCCTTTCCTTACTCCTTATACGAAAATTAATTCAAGATGGATTAGAGACTTAAATGTTAGACCTAATACCATAAAAATCCTAGAGGAAAACCTAGGTAGTACCATTCAGGACATAGGCATGGGCAAAGACTTCATGTCTAAAACACCAAAAGCAACGGCAGCAAAAGCCAAAATTGACAAATGGGATCTCATCAAACTAAAGAGCTTCTGCACAGCAAAAGAAACTACCATCAGAGTGAGCAGACAACCTACAGAATGGGAGAAAATTTTTGCAATCTACTCATCTGACAAAGGGCTAATATCCAGAACCTACAAAGAACTCAAACAAATTTACAAGAAAAAAACAAACAACCCCATCCAAAAGTGGGCAAAGGATATGAACAGACATTTCTCAAAAGAAGACATTCATACAGCCAACAGACACATGAAAAAATGCTCATCATCACTGGCCATCAGAGAAATGCAAATCAAAACCACAATGAGATACCATCTCACACCAGTTAGAATGGCGATCATTAAAAAGTCAGGAAACAACAGGTGCTGGAGAGGATGTGGAGAAATAGGAACACTTTTACACTGTTGGTGGGATTGTAAACTAGTTCAACCATTATGGAAAGCAGTGTGGCGATTCCTCAAGGATCTAGAACTAGATGTACCATATGACCCAGCCATCCCATTACTGGGTATATACCCAAAGGATTATAAATTATGCTGCTATAAGGACACATGCACACGTATGTTTATTGCAGCACTATTCACAATAGCAAAGACTTGGAATCAACCCAAATGTCCATCAGTGACAGATTGGATTAAGAAAATGTGGCACATATACACCATGGAATACTATGCAGCCATAAAAAAGGATGAGTTTGTGTCCTTTGTAGGGACATGGATGCAGCTGGAAACCATCATTCTTAGCAAACTATCACAAGAACAGAAAACCAAACACCGCATGTTCTCACTCGTAGGTGGGAACTGAACAATGAGATCACTTGGACTCGGGAAGGGGAACATCACACACTGGGGCCTATCATGGGGAGGGGGGAGGGGGGAGGGATTGCATTGGGAGTTATACCTGATGTAAATGACGAGTTGATGGGTGCAGCACACCAACATGGCACAAGTATACATATGTAGCAAACCTGCACGTTGTGCACATGTACCCTACAACTTGAAGTTTAATAATAATAAATAAATTAAAAAAAAAGAAAAAAAAAAAAAAAGAATACAGGAAAAAAAAAAAAAAAAAGAAGACAAACAAATGGCAAACAGTTAAAAGAAAAGGTGCTCAACACCATTGATTATCACAGAAATGCGAATCAGAAAACTACAATGAAATATCATCTCACCTAATTTAAAATGGTTTATATCCAAAAGACAGGAAAAAACAAATGCTAGTGAGGATGTTGAGAAAATGGAATCCTTATATGTTGTTGGTGGGAATGTAAGTTAGCTCAACCACTATAAATAAATAACAGTGTGGAGGTTCCTCAAAAAACTAAAATTAGAGCTATCATGTGATCCAGAAATCACACTGTTAGGTATATACTCAAAAGAGAAAAATCAGTATATTGAAGAGATATCTGCACTCCCATGTTTATTGCAGCACTGTTCACAATAGCCAAGATTTGGAAGCAACCTAAGCGTCCATCAACAAGTGAATGGATAAAGAAAATGTGATACACATACACAATAGAGTAACATTCAGCCATAAAAAAAGAATGAGACCCAGTCATTTGCAACAACATGGATGGAACTGGAGGTCATTATGTTAAGTGAAATAAGCCAGGCACTGACAGAAAAACTTCACATTTTCTCACCTATTTGTGGGGGCTAAAAATTATAATAATTGAACTAATGGAAATAGAAGAAGGATGGTTACCAGAAGCTGGGGAGGGTAATGGGAGGTTAGAGGGGAAATGGGAATGGTTAATGGGTATAAAAATATAGTTAGATAGAATGAGTAAGGTCTGGTATTTGATAGCACAATAGGGTTCCTACCATCAACAATAATTTATTTTACATGTAAAATTAGCTAAGAGTATAACTGGATTGTTTGCAACACAAAGAAAGGATACATGCTTGAGGAGATGGATACTCCATTTAGCCTGATGTGATTATCATACATGGCATGTCTGTATCAAAATATCTCATGTACCCCATAAATATATATACCTACTACATACCTGAAGAAATTAAACATTAAAATTTTTTAAAATGTATAAAAACAAATTTTCTACAATAAAAAAATGAAAGTTTCTTGTAAATTTTCCAGTGCTATAAATGACAAATACTGAAACCTTCACCTACTTTCAGAAACAGAACAAAATAACCCTCTGATTCCTCAGGGTTCTTCAAGCTATTGCCACTTTCCTTTCTTTCCCTTCATAGGAAAATCTTGTGAAATATAAACTGATGTCTCTGTCTGATTTCAGGGACTGATTTCACTTTTTCTCTCTGCACTTCACTATATTCTGGCTTTTAAAATAAATCTCTATTGAATCTCCCAAAGTCTCAATTCCCTCCCAAGTTGTTCCATTTAGCTATGAGGAATTCCTATAAGAAGCCACAGCTGACTCCAGAATTCACATTGGAAAACCTGGGCTGCTGGTATCTATTCTTGGCCCAAATCCTGAACAATTTCAACAGAGCAAATTTACTTCTCAGAACTTCCTCTCTAGACTCTCCAAGCACCTTATTTTGCTTTTAGTGCCATTCCTTTATTGCCTTATCCTCTATATTTAATACACGGACTTGTTATTTCAGACTCACCTCATGAGTTTTTTTCTTTTTTTTTTTTCATTTGTGCATATATATGCCTTTTGTTATCTTAGAAGTAATGATTAAATGGTAAAATGATATCAATAAACATTTGGGGACTACCCACTAGAAGCAAACATCCTCTGGCTCTGCTATCCACAGGGTCTGGCTGCACTTTCTTCTTCATATCTTAGACTTACAACTGCTGGTAATGGTGATGGCGAAATGCTTTAGAGATTACAAGTGCTCATTTGATCATCAAAACCACCTTTTAAAAGACTAAATGAATAGATGTTCAAGGCCCCTTAAAATTGAATATTGTGTATAACATACCAAGTACATAGTCAACATTTAATAGGAAGCATGTTGGGGAAGGAGAAAAACCATGGGGGGCATCCTCAGGAATACTGATGAGTGTCCTTCAAGAGTTAAAGATGTATGAAGCAGAGTTACAGTTTTAAACAGTACAGCTGACATGCACACAAAATTAGTTGATTTTGTTGATGCTTGATCCAATATTTTTATGAGCCCCACTCACTATTTTGTTTATCAAAGGCAGACCATCCTCTTTTTGTACTCCCACTATAGTAGTCCTAATGCTATCCACAGCAAATGGATGTGTTATGTAGAATAGGTGGAAGGTCTTATCCACAGATAGGTAACAGAAAAAAGTATTAATATGGTTCCAAAATATTAACCCTTTTACGTTTATAAATAAAGCAGAACAGTTTAGAGCAGAGTTATGCAAAATCCTCATAAAAAATCATAAGTGGCTTTCAGGGCTGAAGCCTTGACAGAGGCGCTAAGATACCAACAAGGAATGTGTAAATCAAAAGGAAACTGGTGAGTAATGGGAGCCCAGAGAGTCAATGAAGGCATCATAAAATCCAACTTGGCAGTGCTATGTAAACTCTGCCTGAGGAAAGAGTAATGTAGGCTGATGATACTCAACACTTGAATGACATCCTGCTCCTAATTATTGAGGATTAGCAAGTAACTTTCTGATCACAATTTGGCTTCTTGTGCCTTTTATTCCTAGAAAGGGAAAACTGGTCATTCTAATATGACTATTGTAATCTACATAACAATCACAGCTCACCAAATAAATAACAAAACTGGCATGGTGTATACATCAATCTCTTTTATATTGATGAAAAAGTTTCCACTCCTGGGGAAAGGAACTCCTTGGTGAGTTAATCAAATAAGGTCTGGTGTCTGTATGGCTAAGAGCCAGATGTGGGACTTGGGTGAATTTGCAAAGATTCACAACTGCTTTGTGAAGTATGTACCTTTTTCTGAGAATAAGACGTTTCTCTTTCTCCTCCAGAGCCATCTTGGAGTCATAAGTAAAGTGATTAAATTCCATACCATTGTATATGGCTAGTTAGATAATGCTCAATACAATGAATTTATACCAAAATATGAGACTGTCCCTAAATAACAAAATAGGAATGACAGATTAACACTTGCTTCCCTTTTTCATTATCATAGGAATTCATATGTGGAAACATTCACACGTTCCAAAGCTGAGAATAACACTGTGTTTATGGAGAAATTCATCATAATTCATTCTTGGAAAGTATCATTCTTATCTGGTTTGAAGACAAAGTAAGACATACTGTAGGCCCCTAACAACCACAAGTAGTTCATTGTTGTAATATAATTGTTGTGTAACAACTGTTTGCTCTGGTGAGAATTTATACCCAGCTAACTTTAGATATCAGACAGGAAGATGACAAAAATAGCAACCAAAGAAAGCAATGACTAGTATCCTCTTAAAACTTGATTTAATCTTTACAGTATCCCGGTGAGAAAGTCATCAAAGAGAATATGTCCAGTAGAGCCATGACAGAGGCGGACCCACTCAGCTACACTAACTAGTGTCACGAGTTTCACACTCTAATACACATGTGCCCAGCCTTACCAAAAGTGGAGCCTGAATTCAACAGATCGACTGCCAAAGAGCTGGAAAAAGGGTTTTTCATCCAAAACATCAAGATCTAATTTATGTATTGTACAATACTGAATACATTTGAGTAGTGAGACTGCATCCATGTGTCATCAGGTTTTAATTTTATTTCATTTTCAAGGTCTGAGTATTTACTTTTAAGTGGGGTATCAATATCATTCATAATTTCAATGTCTCCCCTCCTGGCAATTCAATGAAATGCATAAAGTTGTGAACAGTCCACATCATGGACTATGGTTGCTGCTCATTCTTATCATGACAGCGAAAGCACTGGAAATGAAACCAAAGAAATAAAAGCTGGTTTCTAGGAGATTCATTTAAATTGTTTAGTGGAGTGAAACATCGTGGGCAACCAAGTGGTTTATCCTTAACTTTTAAGAGATTCAGAACAGTTACATTCTCTCTCTCTAATCTGGCTTGGAAATGCAGGGGAAAGGGGTAGTCAGGAGGGGAGCATTCAAAGTAAAGAGTAGGGAGTCACTTGGATGTTAACTTTTCTTGTCACACTGCTATGGGGCCAGCCTGTGTCTTACCAGAAATTCTAGAGTGCCTCTTCCTATGATGAAGTGAACATTCATGACTGACTCTTAAAGAAATTTTACCAACCAAAAGGCTGATTTTAAAATAGAAACTCTACATTATTTTAAACAATTGAGGTGCTAAGTTTAATATTGTTAATAGATGAATACAACATTAATCAAAAGCTGAACTTGCGGGCTTTCCAACAAAGAAATGTTAAACAAATAACAATACATTGGAGTTATTTGTTTTACCTTTTAATTTTTTGTTTTCTTAAAAGAACAAGAAAATGTTAAAAGTAGTTTGGAGTGATGAAAATTTATGATAATACCAAAAATAATTCACTCAGGATGCCAAGTGGTGCCTACTCATAGATCAAATGTGAGTGGCCCACCGAAAACTGAAGCTTCTGATAGGCATGTATTTTTCCGTTGTAAATAAAGGTTAAAATTGCAGGCGTATTTGGGGAGAAAATAATGCTGGCAGCTATACAATGTTATTAAATAATTGATATCAAGGCTATTCTAACACTGGTAGGTAGATTTATAATCTTTTAAAACCACTAGAATTCGGGAATTTGAAAGCAAAAATATTGAACAAACGAGGAAAAATAATCTTCTGGTGTCTAAAATATGATCTGGCAGTTTGTAATGAGTTCATGTTCCAAGCAAAGCATCAGCCAGCTTGAAATGTCAATCAATATTTTATGATGTTGTCACTGTTTTTCACAGGGGCCCAAGAAACCCTGCTGACCCAGGTGTAGATTAATTACATCTAGTCAGTTTCAACAGCCTCCTTAACTGTCATCCTTTCCTTTGGCCTTTCTCTTTCCTGTTACACTTGCAACTTTTAGCTCACCTCTAAACTCAGACTTATGCCCTTCACAGGTTATATTTGCTCTTCCAAGAGAGGTCCCAACCTATTGCTTCAGAGGTCTTGACATATACACTTACCTGGATATTTATGGATACATGCTTATATTATTTCCAGAAGTATTTCTAGCCTTTTTTATGTGTGATATTTAATAAAGAAATTTTTAGAGTAAGTTCTATTAAAAAGATAAAAGCTAAATTTAATTAAGTAATTCCAAACATAAGGGAACTAAGAACAACTCTGACAAGAGGTCAAGAAAACACAGTAAGAATATGAGATTAAAGGCTCCCCATCCATTTATTTATTAGCTTTTCTAACTGAATCTTTAATGGGAGGGCCCTCCTTTAGAGGTCAGAAGGAATTTGGTCCTCACCGTCTTCTGCCCTGACATTTAATCTCAGACCAGGTTCCTCTTAACCACGTTTATTCCAATATCAAGAATAGGCATTGAACCAAAAAATGTATAACTGAATGCACAGTGGCACTCTTGTAGTATAATCCGTACTCTAAGTATTTTGCCAAAACAAGTACGATATATGAAAAACTTGAAGGGACACTCACCTGCCTCACAATTTTCAGTCACGAGCCCTTTATACAGATGGTGGCTGAAGGAAATCTTTACATCTTCTCCTTCCATGTGGATGACCAAGAGACCTGTGGTTGTCCTGGCTGGAACACCCTGGTCTGTAACTTTTAACTGCAGCCAGATAGGGAAGTATTCTGAAGATGGATTTTGCTGAAATTGAATTTCTCCTGTATGTTTATCAATAGAAAACATTGACTGAGTCTTTGCAAAACTAAAAACCACAGTTCCGTTGGGCCCCAAGTCTGGGTCATCGGCTCTCACAATGACAGTTGTCTGGTTTGTAGGCGACTGGGGGGAAAGAAACACATCAAAAGGGTTTTGTTCCAAAACTGGATCATTGTCATTAACATCAGTGACACATACTTTTATAATTACAGTAGTGCTTCGTGAACCCTGGATGCTACAGTCTCTGGCCACAGCACTAAATGTATGCTGAGATCTGGCTTCACGGTCGAGGGTGTTGCTGGTTCTCAATGTGCCTGACATAGGATCAATGGTGAATGCATCAGAAGCCTCATCAGTCAGAAAATACTCAGTTTGCCCATTCAGGCCTTCATCCTTGTCCACAGCTGAAAGCACAAAAACCACTGTTCCCACTTCAGCATCTTCTCTCACAGAGAACTGGTAATAAAGTGTGGGAAAAGAAGGACTGTGGTCATTGGCATCCAAAACTCTAACTTGCAGGTGTATTACAGAGCTCCTAGGCGGATCTCCCAGGTCAGAGCACAGAATGGCAAGGGTAAAATTGCTGACTTGTTCCCGGTCCAAAGCACGAGTGGTTGAGAGTTCTCCTGACATCTCATTTATAGCAAAGTACTCATCGGTATTTCCATCTATTAAAGAAAACAATTCCAAATTCATCTGAATTGAAAAAGTAGCAGCTCTTTGCTAGCACTGTCTATGGTATTCATTTATACATTCATTCAAAAATATATTTACTCCCAATTATATTGTATCTTAGCACTTCTGTAAATATTGGGGATATAACAGTAAACATGATAAAGGCTCTGCCCTCATGAAACTTCTATTCTATTGAGGGGATAAACAGAATAATATGATTCAATGCCTATCTTTAATCAGTCAATAATTAGAACACTTGCTTTCGCTGATTTGCAGCCGTATGATTTTTTTGTGTGCATCTACAACTTTTAATTTTAATATCTTTTTCCTCATAAGAGGATAAAGATGAATGTTTTATTTAATACAAAACAATAGGAGTTGGGGATAAGAAACAGAATATAATGTCCTTTTTTAAGATATCAATCAGAAATGAACAGATTTGATTTGTAGTTATTTTCCCAAATATTACCCACTACAGATTTCATGTCTGTTATACTATTGCAGTAAGCCTTCCCTTCTACATGTCCACAGTATTTTGTCCATGAATCGTAACACTTTGGTTAGAGTTAGTTGGACAATTGCCTATTTCTTCCAAAACATAAATAAGGCAATGTTCTATTCATCTATTCCTTTAAAAAATCTGCCCTTTATTATATTCCACAGTATCGAGTAGAATAAAACTTAAAATTGAACACAGGGACAAAAAGCTTTCAAAGACATTTTTAAATAACCCTGAAAATTAGTGAGGAGAAATGTGGTTAAATACTTGCCAGTCATATTCTTGGATGAAGAGCAGGACCAATAGTGTGGGAACTTAATAGAGTCTGCATATCAGAGGCATATGAGGACCAAGTAGAATGGTATTCAGAGGAAACAACAGCAATAGGTAGTTTTAGGGAGGAGGAGCGGGCCCTGCATTTGTATTCATGAGGCATAGTTAATTTACACCAAAAGTAGAGATGATTGGACAAACCCACATTTCTGTAGTATTTGTGGTTGATAAAGTGATTCATTCATTCAGCAAACATTTGATGAGCACCTAGTATGTGTCAAGTTTGTGCTTGAGATCACACATACGAAGGGAGTAAGACATGACCTAGCTCCAGCTCCAACAGTTTACCGTCTAAAAGGAAAGGCTGGTCAATACTTGGATATTAAAGTACCATGTGAAAATCATATGTACAGAGCTAAATTAGTGCATACAGATAGTGCTAGCCAAGGGGTGCTGTTTCTCTGAGAAGTACAGAGAAAGGGCACATAATCCTATGTTAGTATGACCAAGAAATGCTTATTGGAAACAGTGACATCAAGTCTCACCCCTAAAGTGGAGGAAGCCATACTACAAGTTTTGGAGAGAGTGTTCCTCTCACAGAGGAAAGAGCCTGTGAGAAGTTCTAGGAATGTAAGAATGAACAGGCTGCAAATGTTTGGGTGTGACTAGAACACAGGGTTCCTGGGTGTTTGTATGTGGAGAGTAGGAAAAGGGCTGGCAGTAGTGGCAGAGGAAAGACATGAATTTGGGAGGTAAGCAAGGGTAAATGGTGAAGGGCTCTCTGTATACCGCTGAAGATTCTATAGTTTCTCCTGAAATCCACGAGGGAGCCCCCTGAAGGATTTTGGACAGTAAAGTGTCATGAATCAAATTTCTATGTTAAGAATAGTATCGAGGCAGCAATGTCAAAGTTTGATTAGAAAACAGGATGGTTCCTATAATCCCAGCACTTTTAGAGACCAAGGCAGGAGGATTGCTTGAGCCCAGGAATTTGAGTCCAGCCTGGGCAACTTAGTGAGACCTCATCTCTTTAAAAAAAAAAAAAAAAAAAAAGTTTTTAAGTTATTCAGGCATGGTGGCATATGCCTGTAGTCCCCACTACTCAGGAGGCTGGGGTGGGAGAATTGCTTGAGGCTGGCAGGGGGTAGAGGCTGCAGTGAGCTGTGATTGCACTACTGCACAGCCTTGGTGACAGAGAAAGAGCCTGTCTTTTTAAAAAAAAAAAAAAAAGGAAAATGAAAATGGGAAGGTTAAGAGTCATAGTAATCTACTTGTGCAACAAGGGGTATCTGAAACAATATATGCATGCAGGAAGTGAACACATTGCAAAGATATTAAAGAGAAAAAATAAGAAGTTATGGAGAAAGGATTCATGACCCGGCTTAGGCCAATAAGTAAAGGGTTTGTAGATCAGTCAATCATCTCTAAAAGGAGGGCTGAGTACAGCTGGGTTACTTGAAGTTGTCTAAGGAATTTACTTGGAAACAGGTAGTTTTTTGGTAATCTCCAGAAGTTCTATTTAAATATCCTTATTCCTAAAATTGCTCTACCTGAGAGCGCACCTGGGATCATGGAATTTATCTTTCCCACATTCACCTTTATAAGCACTCTTCTTGCAAATTAGAAAAGAAAATCTCCCTCTCACCCAAATAAATGGCTGTCAAATAAAGTGATAATTCCCAGTGTTGAAAGTTCTATGTCAAAACAAAAACTGACTTTAACGCCTGGGGAAAATATCCTTTTGCAGTAGGAGAGGGTCTCTGCTATCAACCAGATTATAGGGCCTATTCAAGTTTTCAAGTGGTAGATAAATAAAAAATAAAGACTATTCATTAACTTTTTGGCATATAACTCAGAAGGCGTACAAGTACTAAATTAACTTTTGTAGCAATACTTCCATTTTAAAAAAGGTGAGCAAGAATTTTCAGTGCTTACATCTGTAACAAAGAGAAACAGCAACAGACTTGGCACTGTCCTTTGCCTTTTGCCTTATTTTTTATTTATTTATTTATTTTTATTTTTTTAGATGGAGTTTCACTCTTGTTGCACAGGCTGGAGTGCAATGGCGCGATCTCGGCTCACCGCAACCTCCGCCTACCGGGTTCAAGTGATTCTCCTGCCTCAGCCTCCCGAGTAGCTGGGATTACGGGCATGCGCCACCGGCTAATTTTGTATTTTTAGTAGAGACGGGGTTTCTCTATGCTGGTCAGGCTGGTCTCAAAACTCCAGACTTCAGGTGATCCGCCCACCCCCGCATCCCAAAGTGGTGGGATTACAGGCATGAGCCACTGCACCCAGCCGCTTTGCCTCATTTTAGCAAAAAGGAACATGCATTCCCAGATTCATGAACTCACTGGGAAAAAGGAACCCATTAATCTGATTCAGAGATGCATTTACAACACAATTTTACTTTTTATGTTATTACTTGTCAAAATTTGGAATGCACTTTTGCTATTTTAATCTTACAGTCACAATAATCTAATATTATTTTCAAAACTGAGACCTTACGTTCATTGGAAATTTTTAGAAATTTTAAATTTATCCACATATTTTAATTGTAGAAAATTATAATAAAATGATCAATACTTTAAGCAGAGAAGTCCATTACATTATGATAAAATTCTGCAACGATGTAGAAAGGTAATATTGATTGAAGAAGCAAAAATGCAAAACATGTAACTGAAAATGCTTGTTCATACATATAATTGAAAAAAACAAGTAAAATTCTACATTTTTATTAACTTAAAAAAATCATATTTCAAACAGTAGAGTCTGTGAACTATGAAACGGTACAATTCACTTGGCATTCCCAGTGCCCTGCGCTCCCTGGGACTGCGCTGTGCAGGCGTCTTGGTTTGTGCAGGGTTCTTCTCATCCTTGCCAGCATCCCCTTCCCCTTGCCCCTGAGGCACCTCATTCCCTTCTTTGCCGAGTTGCAGGGGGCTATTTTAGGCCTGGGTTCTGTTTTTGGAAGGGCAGGTTTAACAGACAACCCTGCCTATCTCCTGTGTGGCTCCTCCATCACCTTTGCTGTGTCACCTTTTTAGCCTATTTCCTGGGCATAGTGGCTTGGCAGGCAGCTTTGCCAATCCAAGTTATGCTCTCTGTTCCTGGAGAGATTTCTGAGTCCCACAGCCATCCGTAGGAGCTCCCAGTTTCCAACCTGGCTGAGAAGGTGGCCTCATCTTGGGCAGAACAGGTGGAGACTTTGGGACCATGAAGGGACATGCAGAGCCAGGAAAGAGGAAGGCAACACAAGGGGAGGATGACTTTCATATATATACACATATATATACATACACACATACATATGTATATATATACACACGCATATATACATATACACATACATATGTATATATATACACACACATATATACACACACATACACATATATATGAAATATATATATGAAATATACATAAATATATATACACACACACATATATATATTTTTTGAGACGAAGTCTCACTCTTGTCACCCAAGTTGGAGTGTAATGGCGTGATCTTGGCTCACTGCAACCTCCGCGCCCCGGGTTTAAGCGATTTTCCTGCCTCAGGCTCCCAAGTAGCTGGGATTACAGGCACCTGCCACCACACCCAGCTAAGTTTTATATTTTTAGTAGAGACGGGGTTTCACCATGTTGGCCAGGCTGGTCTCAAACTCCTGACCTCAGGCGATCCGCCCACCTCAGCCTCCCAAAGTGCTGGGATGACAGGTGTGAGCCACCACGCCTGGCCGCCTTTCATATATTTTTAAGGTATTTTTTATTCTATCGAATACTTTTAAAAGGTGATATAACAGTCTTATTTTAATGTGTCAATATTTAGGATATGCTGGGAAACACACCTTTGTTACTTTTTAAGTTTATGGAAAAAGTTTAGTTGACAACATAAAAATATGTGTGTGTTGGTACATACATTTTCAAGAGTAAGTGAAGCAAAAAAAAAACAAAAACAAAAACAAAAAAAACAAAAAACAAAAAACAATAGCTGAAGATCACAGGCAGAGAGTAGCAGAAGGACCCAGACCATGATGGGGGAGGTAGAAAGGGGGTGAGACTGATGTGTCATTTTGGACACATTGATAATGCAATGCTGTTGGATATAAAGACCGGGTCCTTGGGGCTGTCAGGAAATTGTGAAACAATTTGAAATAGGAGGAACAAGACGAGTAGGTGTCCTGGCATTGAAGAAAGAAGGGTGGGGTACAGGTGTCCCGTGTGTCTTTGCCATCGTAGTGGTCTTCCATCTTCACTGCCTTTTTGATCCCTCTGTAAATTGTTGAAAACTTATAATAATGTAAATGATTCTTGTCCACAGAAATGCAAGTAAATCTGGTGAAATGCCACTGAGTGATGTCTTGCAAATACACCTTTTCTGCATTTCAGAATTCCTTATTTGCTTTGTGTGTGTGTGTGCCTATGTATGGCTCTTGGAATTCTCCTTGAAACAATTTTAACATCTTTTTGGGTTACTCATTAATTAGTGAGTTAAATAAAAGTTATTTGCAGGTACCATTTTTATATTTGTATGAGAGTTATTACTTTACTTTTAAAAACAATATCCTTTAATGGGACCTAGATCTAGGATGCAGATAGAGATAGGAGCCGTTGGCATCCCAGTGGTAGCTAAAGACAGGGACTGGATGAAATGACCCAGTAAGAATCTGGCTATGAGAAAAGAAAAATTTAAAAAAAATTGAAACAGATCACGTGAAAGCAACAAAAATACAAACACACTATCTTTTCCATCCTTACATCCACTAATGTTAGCATAGAAGAAAATTCACAGCAGTTTGCAAAGGCAGATTTTTAAAGAATGTGGAGAGCAGTGGTTCAAGGTGGCTGTGAGAAGGAGGTAGAGAGAAAGCTCATGGCACCAGTCAGTTCTGACTGGGTGTGTATTTTGTAGAGAAAGGCAACAGGCATCAAACATAGAGTAATCAACACAGAGTGTGTATCAACTCAGTCAGCATCCTGGAGGAAATTTTACTTCAAAAATACTTACCGGCCGGGCGCGGTGGCTCAAGCCTGTAATCCCAGCACTTTGGGAGGCCGAGACGGGTGGATCACGAGGTCAGGAGATCGAGACCATCCTGGCTCACACGGTGAAACCCCGTCTCTACTAAAAAATACAAAAATTAGCCGGGCGCGGTGGCGGCGCCTGTAGTCCCAGCTACTCGGGAGGCTGAGGCAGGAGAATGGCGTGAACCCGGGAGGTGGAGCTTGCGGTGAGCTGAGATCCGGCCACTGCACTCCAGCCTGGGCGACAGAGCGAGACTCCGCCTCAAAAAAAAAAAAAAAAAAAAAAAAAAAAATACTTACCAATTTGGAAGGCTGAGGCACAAGAATTGCTTGAACCCGGGAGGTGAAGGTTACAGTGAGCCATCACGCCACTGCACTCCAGCCTGGGTGACAGAGTGAGACTCTGTCTTAAACAAACAAACAAACAAACAAACAAACAAACTTACCAATTATGTGATACTCAACAGCTCTATTATTGCCAACATCCATATCCGAGGCTAAAACAGTATAGACAACCTCTGGTTCCTGGTTTTCCAGAACCTCAATGTCATAACTGGAAACAATAAATTCTGGTGCATGATCATTTTCATCTTCAACAGTGCAGAGGATTGTTGTGGTGCTGGACAATGAAGGGAATCCCCCGTCTCGTACTAATACTGACATAGAACACAAAGACGGCATGAATTGTGGCCTTTGATTCATACCTAAAATATATTTGTTCTAACTAGACAAAGTCAGGCTAAACTAATCAGGTAGCACTGACTAAATAATATTTTATTTAAAAATACCCCACCAAAATGTAACATGTCACATTCCACCACTGAACCAGTTTTTTTTGAAGCATGGTCAAGGAATCCCTTACCTCGAAGGGTGAAGACTTCTTGAATTTCTCTGTCAAGCATGGTGGTTGTCACTACCTCTCCAGTGTCTGAATTTATCTCGAATGATTCAAATGAAGCACCTGGCATGATTTCAAACTGAAGTTTGGAATTGACTCCTTAAGAAAAATATAAAGAAAAACTTAGCAATCATTTATTTGAAATACATTCATCCTCTTTTCTATTTCTTTTCCTTTGAACATGTTAGGCCACAGAGGAAAATGGCAAGATTCTCAAACAGCCTTTAAATTAAGGTAAAAGAAAAATTCTTCTGGCTGTTCTTGCTAAATAAAAGCCTCCTGGGCTGAAATGCTTGATTTTCAAAAGTCTTATGAGACTTCCCCACAGTGAATGCTTAGAATTTTTTCCTTCCCATAAAAAATTTCTTATGAGTGTGCAACTCTACAACATATTCCTAATTACTCCTAACACCGCTGATTGTGACTTAATGACTTAATTGTAAGCTTGCAGGACAAATGACAATTTCTGCAGATTGACTCACTGTTTAAAAGCCTGTGCTAAGTTATAGAACTCTGTTTATTCTCAACCTCAAGAAGAGAGCACCTAGAATTGCTTATATATGTATTTCTGTTTGTTTTGTTTTCCACTTAGTGTTCAGTCTGCTATCCAGAGTGAGAAATGTGGTATCACATTACTACGCATTTTGGAAATAATTCTTCCCATATTTTTGTGGTTTTATTTCTCCCCTGAGAAAAGTATCACGTCATTTCCATCACTAATAGTATGAAGATCATTCATACTATTAATTTTAATGAGTTTATCCCATGCCATTGTAATTTATTTGCATTTTACACAAGTTCCTCTCAGTTATTTTCCTATGTTCTTTTCTTAACTGACAAGAATCTAGGTGTGCACACAGTACTCAGAATGTATGATGTTATACTTTAATAAAAAATGAAATGGCATTCTTTTGGTCTTAACAAAAAAACTTCAATTACAAATTTCCATCTTGCCAGTCTTAAAAAGTAAATTTTCATTCCATTATGATCTGGCAGATATTATATAGGACTGAGAGCTGAAACGAGTGACACAGAATTCTAGTTTTATATAAGAATGAATATACATATCTTATTACTATATAACTCAGAGGAGAAATATATTTGAGATACAATTCGCAGGCATTGGAATGACCCCGAGAAAAAACTCTAATAACATAGGACCAATGGATTTGATATGACATGGTCAGAGGTCACCAAAATGTTTCATTCTCTTTTTAGGCAATTGGCATATTATTAATGATATTACTAAAGGATCATTGTGATTATTTCGGCAACCTAAGGATCATATAATCTATTCTATAGCAAAGACAGAATTTCTTAAAGTTCCAGGTTGTTAAAATTTGTTATTCCTATCTCTGCCTACCTTATAAAAATGAGAACAATATTATCTTATATCTACTTTCCTTTTCTTCAAGAAAAGAGAGAAATATCAGGTGCCAAGCATAGTACTGTGTGCCAAACAGAGAGTGCTGAGTCAGATGTGACCTCTGTCTTCAAAAAGATCACACGGATCTTTGAAGTTTTAAATGAATGAATACATTTATATGATTTTGTTACCCATTATATATACACCATTGCATATTATTTTATATGATTTTCTTACATATTATATATACGATTGCATATTATGTATATTACATATTATAGAATGCTATATATTATACATTTTTAAATTCTCACTACTTGCCAAACCTAGAAAATGTCTTCAATTATTTACACATAAATTCAGATCTTTCTGCTGTCCCTTCCTCCCACAGTTCCCATTTTCCTCTAATGTGCTTCACCACTCTACTCAGTATTTCTCTGGCTTTTTAGAAACTTCCAGATTTTATTTTTTTCTATTATTCTACACAAGTTTTTTTATCCCTAAGATAACAATACATTCATCTTCAATCCTCCTAGTATATTATTAAGGATAAATAAGATCTTTACCTATAACTGTAGTCTGCATACATACATTTTTCATACCCCAAATTTCATACCCTTTACAACATAGGAAGTAAATTAAATGTATTTTACTATGGCTTATTTAGAATTTAACTAGTGCCTTCACTTTTCCTCCTAACACCCTTATAATCCTCGTAACAAACACAGCATCATCAAACTTGAGAACTAAGAAAATAAAAATTAAAAAGAGGTTATTTGGTCTCATTCTATCACCTCACTGAGCAAACTGGAAATTTGGATCTGAAGATATTTAGCGATATCCTTATCACACATGCCCACTGAAGGATATGTGTGTGTGTGCCTGTGTATATATGCCCATACCTATGTGTGTATGCACGCCAGTGTGAATACACACACACACACACACACACACACACATCTTCTCTTAGACCTCGAGATCTGCAGTCCCATGACTTCTTAATTCCTCCTGCCCTAGGATACCTCTCCTCAATTCATTTCTCTCCTTCTCCAGTCCAGCCCCATAAGCTATCCCTCTAGCAATCTTGCATGGTTACTCAGGTCCTGGGGCTTTCTGCCAAAGATGTCCAGCAAAGCTTCAGCCTGGGATCATTGCAACCATCTCTTTACTCCATTTGAATATCCAACGAATGACTGGAGCTACAGAAAATTTCACAACAGCATGGATTGAGACAACTGCAGTGCCGTTGTATGTGGCAATCTTTCCAGGTGTCTGTAATCACCCTTCTTCCATTCAGGTCTCCTACCTGACCACTACCTGGCTTACTCTCACAGATCACTTCCCTTTCCATTTCCCAGAGAGAAAGGAGGTATTCAGAAAGAACTCCCTCACCCTCTGCACCTGTACTCAACTGCATCCATTACACCCTGCCTCAGTGGCAAAAGTCAGTCTTCAAACACACTCTCAGAATTTTTCTGTCAGGTCTAGTCTTTCTCCTAATTTTTTTTTCCTTAAATTATATCCTTCTCTAGCTATAAGAATTAGGCTTTTTTCTCCTTCTCTTTGTAGCCAAATTTCTTTTGAAAATCATATTCAGTCTGCAGCTAGCTTCAAACCATGCCATTCCCAGTTACTCTTTCTACAGTGACCAGTGACCTTCTGGTTATAAAGTCTACTGGCCATTTCTAGTTCTTACCTAACTTGTCTTTTCTGTGGCATCATATATGGCTGACCAATATTTTTAAAAAAACAGAAAGAAAGAAAAGAAAGAAACAAAAGAAGGGAGAGAAGGAAGGTATGAGGAAGAGAGAAGTAAAAAAATAAAAGAAAAATAACATTGTTTGTTTGTTTGTTTCTCTATGACATATTTTTCTCCTGCTTCCAGGAGTGGGGTGCATTGACAATCAATGTGCTGGCCATCACGCCATTGTCATCTCACTCTACACATTCATGTCTTCAGTTTGCATCCATATCAGTTTGGTTGGTTCATTTATTTATTCATTCATGAGTTCCTTTATGAATGCACAGATACTGAGTGTCAGGTACTGGAAACGCACCACTGAATAGTTACCTTGGTCATCAGTTTCCCTCTAGAGGGGAAGATGATTACATCAATGAGTAATGGAAAGTGTGATGGAATATATGAAATCACTGAGGGAGTGGATCAGAGAAGACTTATCTCAGGTATGTAGTTTGTCATTAATTATCTCACTGAACTAACATATATACAGAGTGATCTTAGGTGCCAAGGTACCGTACCATATGCTAAAAATATAACTGCTAGTAAACAGACAAATTTTCTATCCTCACGGTGTTTACAATATAGCACTGTATACAGATAAGCAAGCTGACAATTCCCCTTGAATAGACATGATGGGTAAGTTGAGTTGCCTTGATAGAACCAGAAACCCTAAAGATGAATAGGAGTTAATGGGTAAGAGGGAAGAAAGAAAGTTTCAATGAGTTCAAAATAAAATCCAAATACCTTACCACAGTCCGCAAAGTCCCATATGATGTGGGCTCTGCATATCTTTCCAACCTCTTCTCATGGACTTGCTCCCTTGCTATATTCTTATCCTACTGGCTTCCTTTCTGTTCTCTGAACATACTAAACATCTTTCTGTTGAGGCCTCTGTAGTGGCTGTTCCCTCTGCCCGCTCCTTTCAGTTCTTCACATGGTGTATTATTTATTAAACCATAGTGTCTCAGATCCAAATCTGTTCTTCTATACTCCACCCTGTGATGCTGGGACTGGGGACCTGCAAACCACATTCTCCATCGCCAACTACCCCTCTCCTAGGGTTTGCCACAAAAGGACACTAGAAGGAGACTGAAAGTCAGAAGGATAGTAAATGGGACTTCCTTCTTCCTAGTTACTTACTGTCATCATCAGCAATGCTATTCAGTCTGTTTTGCTACCCCTTTGCAAGGCCCCCCTCTCTCATTTTCTTCCTAGGGTCTGGTAATCCAAACCTCTTCTTCTTTTCCAGTATTAGGGGTGGTAGCTGCCTTCTAGAGTTTTGTTTTTGTCTTTTTGGTTATCTCAGTATTCCCTTCTTGCTTACTCATTCATCCAACTTCTGTTCGTAGCATCTATTCTTCATGACTGAACACGGCTGATAGAGTACTTGGCACCAGCATTGGGTCTCAGATAACAGGGACTCTGAGACTGGTTTGGTTATGTCTTAGGCTTTGAATACAGAGATGAGTTCCTTAACCATGGGAAATGGAATGCTAGGAATTCAATACTTGGAGCGCTGTCAAGATTAATTAAATTATCAATCATGTTTGACTGTGAAAGTGACTATTAAAGGACTTGAATTCCTTAGAGAACCAAATGGTGCTGACTGACCACATACTGGTAGAAAGGACTATGATGCAGAAGACTGTTTTTCAAAGGACTAGGAAATTATAGAAAGATAACTACAAGCTGAGGCTTTAAACCTGTAACTCAAGTCATAGTTAGAAAGCTGGAAAGCTCCTATTTAGAAGGCCTAAAATTAATCTCCCTGAAGATTGGACCCAAATTGAGTGGCAGGTATAACAAATACCTTGCAAGTAGATGCCTATTCGTATAAATACCTATAACCAGAGTCAGAATTTCAACATAACTCAGGTAGCCAAGTGCAAATCTGACTCAGTCAAAGAAAGCTTATAGTTTCAAAGAATAGTAATATTTTTCTAACTTATATTGGCATAAACCTGAGGAATATGTGTGGAAATCAATTCTAAGAATGTGAGACCTAGGAAGATATAACATTGGTTTAGGCTGGATTTATTGACAGATAAATAGACAATATTGATATTGCTTGCTAGAGAGTCAGAATTTAATGTGTAAGCCCATAGAGCTGTGTCTCTTGAAAGTTTCTTTGATTGGTTGGATTCAATGGGAGCCTATAATCACTTAGGTTGAGACATTTGGTCTTCCTTTGAATACTATAAATAATCCAAAGCTTAAGGAAATGAAAATGTTAGAGCGAACTTATCATGTATGACATGCTCACCAAACACCCCCACTACCTTTCCCAAGAGATCAGAGGACCCTCCCTTCGTAAGTACACTGGGAAAGGTATTAGAAAGCCACCAGCATCCTTGAAAAGCAGAATGGGTGCTGTTTTCTGTAGACTGGGGATGGATGATGGTGCCACTGGTCCCAGGGACCACCTCTTGAGAAGCAACATTTGATACTAATTTACAAGAACTACCAGAACTCATTCGCTTTCACCCATCTTTATGCAAACTCTCCCACTGTTGACAACATCTAGTTGGTAGAGATATTACGATGAATCATGATAATTGGATCTGATGAGCAGAAAGTAGCAAGTAACTTACGTGTCTTAATTAGACACATGCATTAGACTAGGGATCGGCAAACTACAGTCCAGTGGTCAAATCTGACCTGCTCCCTGTTTTGTAAAGTTTTACTGAAATACAGGCACAATATTAACTATGGCTGCTGTCTTGCTATAATGTCAGAGTTGCACAAAAGAGACCGTAAGGCACACAAAGCCTAAAATATTTACTATCTGGTTCTTTAAAGGAAAAAGTTTTCGAGAATTCTATCCTAGAGTAAAAGGTGGGAGAGTGACAGGAGCTGAGGACAGACAGGAAAGCTGATTGTTAAGCAAAAAGGGGTAAAACTTCATCTTCCTCTTCCTCAAACTATGGGAAATTAATAAAGAATTCTTTCCAGGGTTGTGTTATTTTTATGAAGATCATTTTTCTTTTCCTTTCTTTTCTTTTTTTAAGACAGCGTCTCACTCTGCCACCCAGGTTGGAGTGTGCAGAGGCACAATTGTGGCTCATTGCAGCAAATTCCTGGGCTCAAGCCATCCTACTTCAGCTTGCTGGATAGCTGAGACTACAGGAGCGTGCCACCATACCCACCAAATTTTTAGATTTTTTTTTTTTTTGGTAAAGGCGAGGTCTTGCTACGTTGCCCAAAGTGGTCTTGAACTCTTGGCTTCAAGCAATCCTCCCACCTCGGCCTCCCAAAGCACTAGTATTACAGGCATGAGCCACTGTGCCAAGATTCTTTTTGTGTAATGCCTCAACTGTACAATGCCCTCACAATCAGGCGTTTCTAAAGCAAAAGTAGAATTATGCCTGGTTGATTGAATAAAGGAGTAAATAATAAATACATTCTAAACAGTGAGGGCAGCTTGAGGAAGCTTATGTCATACATGCTTCAGTTTCTCAGACCATATGGTCAAAAATATTTATTGAGTTCCTATGTCATATCTTGCACTAATCTAAGAACCTGGAATAAGCGTATTAATAGATAAAAGGTCCTGAATCCAGAAGAAGTTCACAGCCTAGAGAAAAAGCAGATGAATAAACATGTACACAATTATAATACTATATATTAAATGTATTAAGAATATATACCAAAGTTTTAACAGTGATTGTCTCTGAGTGAGTGATGTTATAACTAGTCCTTATTCTTTTTCATCTACTTATTTTTGATATTTGTGTAAATGTATTTATAATAGAATTTTTTTATATATAGAGAGAAAATGTATACAGAGAGCCAAGGAAAACATAACAGCACTAAGGTATTAGCAGAAATACTGCAGCCTAAGTAGGCGATGGCTTCAATTAGCATGCTGTTGTGACTTTCTCTAGCAAATGTTCTATAGCCTTGGATTGGGAAATTCAACTTTTGAAATGCCCTATAATCTAGCCCACCTCTAAATCCTTCTCTTGGACTTTAGTATAATCGACGTTGCTAGAATGGGGCAAAGCCAGTAAGATCGACTTGCGCTTGAATCCTATGGATCTCCTTATGCGCCCCTGGATTAATTAGATTGAATCTAAAGTGATGGGCAAATGCCACTGGGGAAAGAATGATGGGGCACGTCAATGAATAGCTACTAATAAAGTGCAGAGAGACCCAGGGCGGTGGCTCACAACTGTAATCCCTACACTTTGGGAGGTGGAAGCTGGAGAATGGCTTGAAGCCAGGCGTTTGAGGCTGCAGTGAGCCATGATTGGGCCACTGCCCTCCAGCCTGGGGAACAGAGCGAGATTCTGTCTGTATAAAAATTAAAAATAAGAAATAAAAATAAAGGATCTGGGATATGTTCTCTTTAAATAAAGTATAGAGGAAAGTTGGTGGATATTTTGCCTGAGTATATGATACAGAGAAAATATCACTCCATAAAGAAACATTTAAAATAAACTGAATAGCCAGATAGTATTGTCCACTCAAATGAGAAATTGTTATTACAAAATGTCATAGATTCAGATATTTTAGCATCCTTATCCTTTATTTTTTGATACACACACAAATAAGTCACCTTCTAAAGGGTATACAGAATGGCACCTTATAACTTCCTATGAAGATAAAGCTATCAGTCCAGTGGAAGTATTCTAAAATTAGATGCGTCTTACAATTAATGGTGTCTGAGATTTGATGAAATATGGTGTTTCTCCCTGGGCCCAAGTATAGACTTAGGCGGTGCAGTTGTACATCCAGTGCAGCACCAGGGATTCCAGAAAACCAGATGTAGTTTATTGAAGATGACCCCAGATAGAGAATACATTCTTATGGGATAGAAAATAACATCTCACTAATGAATTCTATATTTTGCTGTGGCAATGTACTGTTAAGTTATTTTATGTTAGACACCCTTGAGCGAATGTAAGTGAGTCGTATTCCCAGTGAGGCACCTTTTCCTCTTGGGAGTGGGGGAAGGGCACTGCAGGGGGAGATCTTTTTTCACTAACAATGGAGCTCTTGTTGGTGGCACCAAATGCTGCAGCAGTTTTAATACCTTAGTTAAAATCTGGTAGTTGTTTTTTCCTTTTAATACAAGAAGAAACTTCTGCTAGAGCTAGTGTGAGTCATACACCATAAACATTCAGTGCTCAAATCCCTGTGGGTTTTGAATGCCAAATAACACTGTATACTTACATTTTTAAAAACTGCATCGTAGAATGCTAGAAAACACATGTTAAGCTCTCTAGTATTAAGTAACGCTGTGGTATTTTTTTAAAAATACGTACTATAAAGTAAACCATTCATAAATTCCAGTGTAATGTCAGTTATGTTAAAATCTTGACTACGTCATTTAATTCTCATGCATAATCCTGTTTCATTGTTTTAACCCAATAATCAAAAAAGAAAAAAAGATTGAGGGAAAATGTATTCTAAAGTACGTGCATACACACAAATATTCACATGTATTTACATAACCACCTACTTAACAGATCTGGCCTCATTAAAAACACTGAGATTTCCAGTAAATCAAAATTGTCTCCAAAATATGTAACGTTACATGAGACTCATGAAGATGTTAACGTGTATTTCAAACATCCATTAATTCAGAAAAACAATAATTTTGTACCTAAATTCTCAGTTGGCATACCATAATCTCTAAAATAATAAAGTTTCAATTGAATTATAATTAGCAGGTTGCAGACAATTCTTCTAAATGAAAGTAACATTAACACTGGGCAACTTGACAGTAAAAATCAGAAGAATATATTTATAGTAATTGTCTTTGGTTAATATATGCAAATTTTGAGAGAAATTTTTTTCTCCTTCTTCAAGCATTAAGGCAAGAGGAGCCTTTTTAGTAGAATCCATTACAAAAAAATAAAATTCACAAAATAGAGCAAGGCCAAAGGGAGGAAGCATTTTACATACCTTACTGTTTGCAAAATCACACAACATCAGCAATAGGTTCAGTATATGTCTATATGCTTTGGGAAGCAGTTTTTGTATTGCCCAGCGCCCTGTATTGCTGCGTCCACAGAGAACACTCTAAGGGAACTTTACTGAGCTGAAATTATTGTGAAATACAAAGCTTATGTATATTCTTCATTGTTTCTGACACCCTAAAAATGAATACTGCCAAAAATGTGCTAAGTTCTAAGCACAGATTGGAGCAAACAATCCTCAGCACGCTTCAGACTCAACTCTTAGAAAAACTCTTTGATCACACTGCCCCACTCTGGCCAAAGACAGAAAACTGGGTTAGCCCTTGAAAAGCATGTTCGTAACATCACATACAAATTCATGTAAAATGCCTTTTGTTAAAAGATAATGTTTTCCAAGAGGGCAAAGTATTCAGATATTTTATAATTTACTTTAAAATTTCAAGTAAATATATCTTTTTCCCCTTAAATTAACAACGTACAAGGAAATGCTATTGTTAATACCATTTCCATAAAAACATCTATTACAATTCTTGCAAAAAATAACAATTACATTGATATATAATGCCATTTGCTATATACGAATGTAAATTTTAAAAGACTGAATTATTAAACTGAACTAACACGAATAGTTTATATTCATATAATATTCATATTAGTTCAGTGTTTCACATGTGAATGGGAATATAAACTATTCATATTAGTTCCGATGGAAGAATTCAGCATGTGCTGTGAATAAGAAACACAGCACCATAATTTTTGTAATTATTTTGTTTAAGATAAAAACAGAATATGATTAAAGTTGCTGAACCAGTTGCCAAAACAGCCACAGTGATGTTGAAAAGCAAGTCTAAGAAATTTATAAATTCCTAGTCATAGTAACTGTTTACTCCAAAGTCATTTGTCTGGACACAGTGGTTGAAAATAGTAAAAATAGTAACAAAGTTAACATATTGACCGTTTATTGTGTCAGACACCAGTCTAAGCTCTTTACATGTAATAATTCATTCATACTCATAACAGAACTATAATTTAGGCACTGTTATCTCCATATCACAGATATGTTATGTTAAAATCTGTGTTAGGGAATAGAAAGGATTAGTAACTTGTTCAAAGTCACATGGCACAAGTAAATGGTAGTTTTGGATTCAAATCCAGGTGGTCTGACACCAGCACCATGCCTTTTTCACTATGCTATATCCAGGGGAAATAAAGAACCATTTATCTTCCTCTTCTCAATGTATCTAACTATTATACTCTGAAAGAAGTGTGACGCTTTGTCCATACTTCGATTATTAAGATCAAATCAAAAAAGTGTATGTTAATTAGGTGGGTATCACCCTAATATAAATAATAATAAAGTTAATATAAGCAAATCTTATGTGATATATCTGTATCTTTACAGGTGTATGAGTTTCTGTGTGGAAGCAAATGAAAGAAGTATTAGAAATTTGAGATAACTAGCAACTGTTCATTTTTTCTGAGCCATAACTATTATAAATTATGTCGACTATAATCTTCAGTTTTTTTGAGAATTAAATGCCCAATTTCTGTATTTTTAAATTACCTGAATCTCTGTCCAGAGCTTCAACCCTGGTGACAAACTCCCCTGGATTTTGGTTTTCTTTCACTGAAGCTTCATACAGGTGCTGCTTAAACACTGGAGCTTCATCGTTTACATCAAGAACAGTAATTGTCAAAGTCTGGGATGAAGAAAGTGCTGGTGTGCCATCATCCAGTGCCAGAACAATCAGAATGTGCTGAGTTTTCATTTCATAATCCAAAGGACAGGTTGTAGTTAGTAAGCCTGTTTTGAAAACGGAAGAAAAGCAACATGTAATGAATATTCTTTAGAGAAGTCATGCTTACTCCACTTATATCTAACTTGTCTACCTAATACAAATTCAGAAGTCTTAACTGCTAAAATATGAACTGCATTAAACCATCTTTAAATGTATATACTATCTACAATTAAAAGCAAACATTTTTAGCCAGAAAAGTCATCTCAATTTAAATTATATCAAACAAAACAATTCAAGAATAATGTATGTTATGCATTTATCTCCTGAGAGGACTACATTAAAATTATCTAGCCTACATCTACCTCCTTTTTAAAAAATATCTAGGATACTAACTATATATATCTTCATGTCACATAATACATCACGTACAAAAGCAAGTTACAAAAATGTGGGTATGGCTATATTCTTTAAGACAGTTGATTTTTTGTTCAAGAGTTATGATCTCTTAATATTTATTCTCAGTTAACTGCATTTTTTTAAACAATAAAGAGCAGGCTGGGTGTAGTGGCTCAGGCTGGGTGTGGTGGCTCACACTTGTAATCCCAGCACTTTGGGAGGCCAAAGCAGGGGGATCACTTGAGGTTAGGCATTCAAGTCCAGTCTGGCCTACATGGTGAAACCCCGTCTCTACTAAAAACACAAAAAGTTAGCCAGACATGGCGATGGGCGCTTGTAATCTCAGTTTTTGGGAGGCTGCGGTAGGAGAATCACTGGAACCCAGGAGGCAGAAGCTGTAGTGAGCTGAGATCGCGCCACTGCACTCCAGCCCAGGTGGCAGAGCAAGACTCCATCTCAATTAAAAAAAAAAAAAAAAGCAAAGATGTTATAACTCAGACAATACACTTCACAAGTAAAACATGTCTCTAGCCCACTGCCACTGAAGCATGTAACCCATGTAAGTCAGATGTAATAAAGACTGGCACACAGATAGCCGTTATATGATTCCAATTATCACATTTTTCTTTTAGGATTACTGTTTGCTTCTCCCATTTTATAAGAATTTTTCATGAAATAATGAAAGAGGTTTACTGAATTCTATTTTACAAAATAATTTTTCAATAATTACTCATCACTTTATATTTCTCAGCCATAGCCACCAAAAAAAAAAAAAAAAAAAAAAAAACAACTCACTGTCTTCTTGTAAGAAATATGAGCTTTGTGAGAGAAAAAAATCCCATCTCATGTGAATGCATTTGGCAATTATCCTTTTATGTCTTCGAAAAACATCTCCATTGAAACAGTCACTGCAATTACTCAAGAGATTCATGATACCTATATTACCAAAACACAAGTCTAATTTTATCCATCCTTTTTAACAATCTGAAATATACCTTCCTTAGCCATCTTGGAACACATTCCAAGTATTACTGAAACAGGTCCTTGGAGAGCCTCAGCTCTGACAGATATCAGCAGCCTGTGTCTGGACTGTTTCTCTGTCAGTTGGGCATTTAGGTGGTGTCCACGCATGCCTCAGAATGAAACCATATGTACAGGATTTAATAAATATTTTGATGAAATTTTCTAACGGAATATAGCCAGACTATAATCATGACTTCCAAATCCTCCACATTTAATTCCATTCCAAATAATGTTTTTAACTAACAGTTGGGCCAAATGGTGTATATCTGAGATTTTTTTCCAAGGTTCATGTAGAAATAACTTTATTTTTTAGTGAATAAGATGAGAGTTTATTAATTTTTCAATATCCCCTGAAAATCAGGTAGAAGGAGGTTCATTTTGAAAGTCACAAGACTGAAAATTTGTACATTTACTCTTCCATCAAACTACATAAAAAACATATAGTAGATGTTATCTAGCAACATGGTGACAGCAAGACAAGTGAAGTTGAGAGTAAGTGACATTTCTGCAGAGTACCTGACAGTGAATAAATGCTTCTTCAAAAAAAGAAATGTTACAATTGATGTAAAAAGCAGGGGTCTTAATGTCCAAATGAATTCAGCCATAAAAAATATATATCATTTCCAATATTTACAAATACATATTTTTATAATCTCAAAGATAAATTTCCATACCAAAGTCTTTGAACAACGCTGTTGATCTGTCATACTGCTACCTGATTCACTATTGGTACTATATCCTACACTGCAAGGACTCACAAAGGGGGCAAAGAAGTTTTCTGTTGTATATTCAGCCCATAGTGTCTGTTAGCTACAGAGCATAGTTAATATTAACAAACAGGACCATTAAAGTTGGTTCGTCAAATACAAACTCTGTGTCTATTCTATATATATGTATAATGTATTTTATATATATCTCTCTCTAAGTTAAACAACAGAAGACAAAAATGTTTAAAGCATATGTTTCTTAAGAACCATCATTTTAAGAGAAGAAAATGAAAAAGGTAAACATAAGCAAGTGATGAGAGGGTTTAATTGAAAGTAGTAGAAAAAGAAATGAAAGGGATCCAAATCAGAAAGGAAGAAGTAAAATTATCCCTGTTTGTAGATTACATGATCTTATTTATAGAAACCCTAAAGACTGCATCAAAAAACTGTTACAACAAATAAATTCAGAAAAGGCAGGATACAAAAATCAACATTCAAAAATCAGTTGCATTTCTATACACCAACAAGGAACTATCTGAAAAGGAAATTAGAAAAACAATTCCAGAGGGGCAGAGCAAGATGGCTGAACAGGAACAGTTCCAGTCTCCAGCTCCCAGAGCGAGCGACACAGAAGATGGGTGATTTCTGCATTTTCAACTGAAGTACCGGGTTCATCTCACTAGGGAGTGTCCGACAATCGGTGCTGGTCAGCTGCTGCAGCCCGACCAGCGAGAGCTGAAGCAGGGTGAGGCATCCCCTCACCTGGGAAGCCGTGAGGGAGAAGAGAATCCCTTTTCCTAGCCAGGGGAACTGAGACACACAACACCTAGAAAATCGGGTAACTCCCACCCCAATACTGCGCTTTACCAAGGGTCTTAGCAAAGGGTACACCAGGCGATTATATACCACACCTGGCTAGGAGGGTCCCACGCCCCTGGAGCCTCCCTCATTGCTAGCACAGCAGTCTGCAATCTAACTGCAAGGCAGTAGCCGAGGCTGGGGGAGGGGCGCCCGCCCTTGCTGAGGCTTAAGTAGGTAAACAAAGCCACTAGGAAGCTGGAACTGGGTGGAGCCCACAGCAGCTCAAGGAGGCCTGCCTGTCTCTGTAGCCTCCACCTCTGCGGACAGGGCACAGCTAAACAAAAACAAAAACAAAAAAACAGCAGAAACCTCTGCAGATGCAAACGACCCTGTCTGACAGCTTTGAAGAGAGCAGTGGATCTCCCAACACGGAGGTTGAGATCTGAGAACGAACAGACTGCCTGCTCAAGTGGGTCCCTGACCCCTGAGTAGCCCAACTGGGAGACATCCCCCACTATGGGCAGACCGACACCCCACACCTCACACGGCGGGGTACACCCCTGAGATGAAGCTTCCAAAGCAAGAATCAGACAGGTACACTCGCTGTTCAGCAGTATTCTATCTTCTATAGCCTCTGCTGGTGATACCCAGGCAAACAGGGTCTGGAGTGGACCTTAAGCAATCTCCAACAGACCTACAGCTGAGGGTCCTGACTGTTAGAAGGAAAACTAACAAACAGGAAGGACACCCGCACCAAAACCCCATCAGTACGTCACCATCATCAAAGACCAGAGGCAGATAAAACCACAAAGATGGGGAAAAAGCAGGGCAGAAAAGCTGGAAATTCAAAAAATAAGAGCGCATCTCCCCCTCCAAAGGAATGCAGCTCATCACCAGCAACGGATCAAAGCTGGATGGAGAATGACTTTGACGAGTTGAGAGAAGAAGGCTTCAGTCCATCAAACTTCTCAGAGCTAAAGGAGGAATTACGTACCCACTGCAAATGAAACTAAAAATCTTGAAAAAAGAATGGAAGAATGGATAACTAGAATAATCAATGCAGAGAAGGCCATAAACAAACTGACAGAGATAAAAACCATGACATGAGAAATACGTGACAAATGCATAAGCTACAGTAACTGATTTGATCAACCGGAAGAAGGAGTACCAGAGATTGAAGATCAAATGAATGAAATGAAGTGAGAAGAGAAGTCTAAAGAAAAAAGAGGAAAAAGAAATGAACAAAGCCTTCAAGAAGTATGGGATTATGTGAAAAGACCAAATCTACGTCTGATTGGGGTGCCTGAAAGTGAGGGGGAAAATGGAACCAAGTTGGAAAACACTTTTCAGGATATCATCCAGGAGAACTTCCCCAACCTAGAAAGGCAGGCCAACATTCAAATTCAGGAAATACAGAGAATGCCACAAAGATACTCCTCGAGAAGAGCAACTTCAAGACACATAATTGTCAGATTCACAAAAGTCGAAATGAAGGAAAAACTGTTAAGGGCAGCCAGAGAGAAAGGTCGGGTTACCCACAAAGGGAAGCCCATCAGACTAACAGCAGATCCCTCGGCAGAAACTCTGCAAGCCAGAAGAGAGTGGGGGCCAATATTCAACATTCTTAAAGAAAAGAATTTTAAACCCAGAATTTCATATCCAGCCAAACTAAGTTTCATAAGTGAAGGAGAAATAAAATCCTTTACAGACAAGCAAATGCTTAGAGATTTTGTCCCCACCAGGCCTGCCTTACAAGAGACCCTGAAGGAAGCACTAAACATGGAAAGGAACAACAGGTACCAGCCACTGCAAAAACATGCCAAAATGTAAAGACCATTCATGTTAGGAAGAAACTGCATCAACTAACGAGCAAAATAACCAGTTAATATCATAATGACAGGATCAAGTTCACACATAACAATATTAACCTTAAATGTAAATGGACTAAATGGTCCAATTAAAAGACACAGACTGGCAAAGTGGATAAAAAGTCAAGACCCATCAATTTGCTGTATTCAGGAGACCCATCTCACATGCAGAGACACACATAGGCTCAAAATAAAGGGATAGAGGAAGATCTACCAAGCAAATGGAGAACAAAAAAAAGCAGGGGTTGCAATCCTAGTCTCTGATAAAACAGACCTTAAACCATCAAAGATCAAAAGAGACAAAGAAGGCCATTACATAATGGTAAAGGGATCAATTCAACAGGAAGAGCTAACTATCCTAAATATACATGCACCCAATACAGGAGCACCCAGATTCATAAAGCAAGTCCTTAGAGACTTACAAAGAGACTTAGACTCCCACACAATAATAATGGGAGACTTCAACACTCCACTGTCAACATTAGACAGATCAATGAGACACAAAGTTAACAAGGATATCCAGGAATTGAACTCATCTCTGCACCAAGTGGACCTAATAGACATCTACAGAACTCTCCACCCCAAATCAACAGAATATACATTCTTCTCAGCACCACATTGCACTTATTCCAAAATTGACCACATAATTGGAAGTAAAGCACTTCTCAGCAAATGTACAAGAACAGAAATTATAACAAACTGTCTCTCAGACCACAGTGCAATCAAACTAGAACTCAGGACTAAAAAACTCAATCAAGACTGCTCAACTGCATGGAAACTGAACAACCTGCTCCTGAATGACTACTGGGTACATAACAAAATGAAGGCAGAAATAAAGATGTTCTTTGAAACCAATGAGAACAAAGATACAACATACCAGAATCTCTGGGACACATTTAAAGCAGTGTGTAGAGGGAAATTTACAGCACTAAATGCCCACAAGAGAAAGCTGGAAAGATCTAAAATTGACACTCTAACATCACAATGAAAAGAACTAGAGAAGCAAGAGCAAACACATTCAAAAGCTAGCAGAAGACAAGAAATAACTAAGATCAGAGCAGAACTGAAGGAGATAGAGACACAAAAACCCTCCAAAAAATCAATGAATCCAGGAGTTGGTTTTTTGAAAAAATCAACAAAATTGATAGACCACTAGCAGCACTAATAAAGAAGAAAAGAGACAAGAATCAAATAGATGCAATAAAAAATGATAAAGGGGATATTACCACCCACCCCACAGAAATACAAACTACCATCAGAGAATACTATAAACACCTCTATGCAAATAAACTAGAAAATCTAGAAGAAATGGATAATTTCCTGGACACTTACACTCTTCCAAGACTAAACCAGGAAGAAGCCGAATCCCTGAATAGACCAATAGTAGGCTCTGAAATTGAGGCAATAATTAATAGTCTACCAACTAAAAAAAGTCCAGGACCAGATGGATTCACAGCTGAATTCTACCAGAGGTAAAAGGAGGAGCTGGTACCATTCCTTCTGAAACTATTCCAATCAATAGAAAAAGAGGGAATCCTCCCTAACTCATTTTATGAGGCCAATATCATCCTGATACCAAAGCCTGGCAGAGACACAACAAAAAAAGAGAATTTTAGACCAATATCCCTGATGAACATCGATGCAAAAATCCTCAATAAAATACTGGCAAACTGGATCCAGCAGCACATCAAAAAGATTATCCACCATGATCAAGTGGGCTTCATCCCTGGGATGCAAGGCTGGTTCAACATTTGCAAATCAATAAACGTAATCCAGCATATAAACAGAACTAAAGACAAAAACCACATGATTATCTCAATAGATGCAGAAAAGGCCTTTGACAAAATTCAACAGCCCTTCATGCTAAAAACTCTCAATTAATTTGGTATTGATGGAATGTATCTCAAAATAATAAGAGCTATTTATGACAAACCCACAGCCAATATCATACAGAATGGGCAAAAACTGGAAACATTCCCTTTGATAACTGGCACAAGACAAGATGCCCTCTCTCACCACTCCTATTCAACATAGTGTTGGAAGTTCTCGCTAGGGCAATCAGGCAAGAGAAAGAAATCAAGGGTATTCAGTTAGGAAAAGAAGTCAAATTGTCCCTGTTTGCAGATGACACGATTGTATATTTAGAAAACCCCATCATCTCAGCCCAAAATCTCCTTAAGCTGATAAGCAACTTCAGCAAAGTCTCAGGATACAAAATTAATGTGCAAAAATCACAAGCATTCTTATACACCAGTAACAGACAAACAGAGAGCCAAATCAGGAATGAACTTCCATTCACAATTGCTTCAAAGAGAATAAAATACCTAGGAATCCAACTTACAAGGGATGTGAAGGACCTCTTCAAGGAGAACTACAAACCACTGCTCAGTGAAATAAAAGAGGACACAAACAAATGCAAGAACATACCATGCTCATGGATAGGAAGAATCAATATTGTGAAAATGGCCATACTGCCCAAGGTAATTTATACATTCAATGCCATCCCCATCAAGCTACCAATGACTATCTTCACAGAATTGGAAAAAACTATTTTAAAGTTCATATGGAACCAAAAAAAGAGCCCGCATTGCTGAGACAATCCTAAGTCAAAAGAATGAAGCTGGAGGCATCATGCTACCTGACTTCAAACTATACTACAAGGCTACAGTAACCAAAACAGCATGGTACTGGTACCAAAACAGAGATATAGACCAATGGAACAGAACGGAGTCCTCAGAAATAATACCACACATCTACAGCCATCTGATCTTTGACAAACCTGACAAAAACAAGAAATGGGGAAAGGATTCCCTATTTAATAAATGGTGCTGGGAAAATTGGCTAGCCATAAGTAGAAAGCTGAAATCGGATCCTTTCCTTACTCCTTATACGAAAATTAATTCAAGATGGATTAGAGACTTAAATGTTAGACCCAAGACCATAAAAACCCTAGAAGAAAACCTAGGTAATACCATTCAGGACATAGGCATGGGCAAGGACTTCATGTCTAAAACACCAAAAGCAATGGCAACAAAAGCCAAAATTGACAAATGGGATCTAATTAAACTAAAGAGCTTCTGCACAGCAAAAGAAACTACCATCAGAGTGAACAGGCAACCTATAGAATGGGAGAAATTTTTTGCAATCTACTCGTCTAACAAAGGGCTAATATCCAGAACCTACAAAGAACTCAAACAAATTTACAAGAAAAAAAACAAACAACCCCATCAAAAAGTGGGCAAAGGATATGAACAGACATTTCTCAAAAGAAGACATTCATACAGCCAACAGACACATGAAAAAATGCTCATCATCACTCGTCATCAGAGAAATGCAAATCAAAACCACAATGAGATACCATCTCACACCAGTTAGAATGGCAATCATTAAAAAGTCAGGAAACAACAGGTGCTGGAGAGGATGTGGAGAAATAGGAACACTTTTACACTGTTGGTGGGATTGTAAACTAGATCAACCATTATGGAAAACAGTATGGCAATTCCTCAAGGATCTAGAACTAGAAGTACCATATGACCCAGCCATCCCATTACTGGGTATATACCCAAAGGATTATAAATCATGCTGCTATAAAGACACATGCACACGTATGTTCATTGCGGCACTATTCACAATAGCAAAGACTTGGAATCAACTCAAATGTCCATCAGTGACAGACTGGATTAAGAAAATGTGGCACATATACACCATGGAATACTATGCAGCCATAAAAAAGGATGAGTTTGTGTCCTTTGTAGGGACATGGATGCAGCTGGAAACCATCATTCTCAGCAAACTATCGCAAGAACAGAAAACCAAACACTGCATGTTCTCACTCATAGGTGGGAACTGAACAATGAGATCACTTGGACTCAGGAAGGGGAACATCACACACCGGGGCCTATCACGGGGATGGGGGAGGGGGGAGGGATTGCATTGAGAGTTATACCTGATGTAAATGACGAGTTGATGGGTGCTGACGAGTTGATGGGTGCAGCACACCAACATGGCACAAGTATACATAAGTAACAAACCTGCACATTATGCACATGTACCCTAGAACTTAAAGTATAATAATAATTTTTTTAAAAAAAGAAGAAGAAGAAAAAAGAAAAACAATTCCATTGACAATAGCACAAAAAGGAGTAAAATAAAACACTCAGGGATACAGCTAACTAAGGAGGTGAATATCTTGTATATTGAAAACCACAAAACAATGATGAAAGAAATTAAAGAAGATACAAATGGAAAGACATGTATGTTCATGGAGTGAAAGGTCTAATATTATTAAAATGTTCATACTACCCAAACTGATCTACAGATTCAATGCAATCTCTACCAAAATCTCAGTGGTATTTGTTGCAGAAATAGAAAAAAATAATATGACAATTCAAATGGAATCTCAAAGAATCCCAAATAGTCAAAATAATCTTGAGGAAGAACAAAGCTGAAGGTATCACACTTCCTGGCTTTGATATATTACAAAGCTGTCATAATCAAAACAGTATGGTATTGGCATAGGACAAACATTTAGGCCAATGGAACAGTGTAGAGAGCCCAGAAATAAATCCACCTGTATATAGTCAATTGACCTTGAACAAAGTTTCCAATAACACACATTAGAAAAAGGCTAATCTCTTCAACAAATGGTGTGGGGAAACTGGATATCCACATGCAAAAGAATGAAGTTGTATCTTTATTTTACACCATACAAAAATAATACAAAATAAAATGGATTAAAGACTTCAATGTAATACCTGAAACTATAAAGGTCCTAGAAGGAAACACAGAGGGGAAAGCTTTGTGACTTGAGTGTTGGCAATTATTTCATGGGCAGACAACAAAAACACAGACTACAAATCAAAAATAAACAAGGGTGACTACATACAATTAAGAAGCTTCTGCACAGCAAAGAAAAAGGCAACCTATAGAATGGAAGAAAGTATTTGTAAACCAACTATCTGATGAGGGGTTAATATCCAGAATATATATTTAAAAACTCCTACAACTAAACATAAAAAAACCAAATAACCTAATTTTAAAATGAACAAATGACTTGAATAGAAACATCTCCAAAAAAGACATACAATGGCTAATAGGTATATGAAAAAATGCTCAATGTCACAAATTTTTGAGAAATGCAAGTCAAAACCACAATGAGATATCACTCATACCTGTTAGGATGGCTATCATTAAAAAAAAAAAAAAGACAACAAGTATTGGGGAGGGAGTAGAGAACTTGGAACCCTTGTACGCTGTTGGTGAGAATTCAACATGTTACAGCCACTATGGAAAATAGCATGGATGTTCCTCCAAAAATAAAAATAGTACTACCATATGGCCCAGCAACTCCACTTTTGGATATTTATACAAAAGAATTGAAATCAGGATCTTGAAGAGAGAGTAGCATGCCCATGTTTACTGCAGCACCATCCACAATAGCTAAGATGCGGAAACAACCTAAAAATGTTAATCGGAAGATGAATGGATAAAGAAAATGTGGTATGTGCATACAATTGAAGACAACTCAGCCTTAGAAAGACATTCTGCAAGATGTGACAGTATGGATAAATCTTGAGGACATTTTGCTAGGTAAAATAAACCGGTCACAAAAAGACAAAACCCCATTATTAAATTTACATGAAGTATCTAAAATAGTCTAATTCATGGAATCAAAGAGTGCTGGTTGTCAGAGGTTGGATGGAAGGGAAAATGGGAGATACTAAAGTTTCAGTTAAGCAAGGTGAACAATCTCTTAGATATATGCTGTGCAACATTCAACCCATAGTCAACAACAATGTATTGTACACTTAAAACTTTGTCAGGAGGGTGGGGCTCATGTTTTCTTACCACAATAAAATACAATATTTTTTAAAGTGACATACAGGCACTGTACCTGATGACTCATCTAGCATAAACACCATATTTTCATTTCCTGAGAGGATGCTGTACGTTATTTTTCCATTCCTTCCTTCATCTGGATCGTGAGCAATTATATGGTGCACCAAGGAGCCCACTGTGACATCCTCTTTGACATGGGCAATGGAGAAAGACACAAAAGTGGGGTTGTGGTCATTTACATCCAAAATCACTATTTGTGCTGTCAGTGATCTCAGACGCCGGTCTGTCACATTCACAGCCTGATCAGACGCTGTTACTGTCAGGGTGACAGTTGGAATGCTCTCTCTGTCAAGAGGGGACACAGTGACTAGTGTGCCAAATGAGGGGTGGATGAGAAATGGATTCATGCCAGGGTTGTGGGATTCAATGTAGTATTGTATTCTACTGTTCAAAAAACTGCCATCACCATCTTTGGCATTGAAGACATACACCAGGGTTCCTATGGGAACATTCTCCTCTATGCTGATCACAATGAACTCATCCTGGAAAGAAGGGGAATGGTCATTCTGATCTTCCACATCAATACTAAGGAAGACTGTGCTACTTAGGGCAAGATTTTTGCTGTGGTCTGTAGTAATCACTCTGAAAAGATAATGAGATGTCGTCTCATAATCAAGTTCCTTAGAAAGAAACAACTCTCCGGTTGAGCTGTCTATTTCAAAGTGTCCATTCTTATCATCTGCAACAATACTAAAATGTAACTTTCCATTATAATGTTGTTGAAGGTGATCAGGTGACTTTATCAAGCTCATTATTTTTGCAGGCTTCAAATTTTCTGGCATAACTAAATGTCTAATATTCTGAGACATGATTGCTCTCCCTTTGGATAGTGGGATCACCTGAAATACGAATAAAAGAGATATTAATTTGGGGTATTTTTAAAACAGTTTGGTCAACACATGTAATAATATTATTTTGAAAGCAATTTCCTTCCATGTATGTGATCATATGTTAATGAGTGAGAAAAATGTCGGTTTTATATTATATAATTCCAGTATGTCTCAGAAGATCAAAGACTGCTAATATTTAGAGATAAGAGCTATAGAATTTTCTATTTCCCAGTTTGCTGTATTGTGTGAAAAGACAGTTTGGTAAAGCCATGCTATAGTTAAGCTGAACTGTAGCCTTGTGGATTCTTCAATGGGAATGCAGGATAGCTAGTTCTCCAAATTATTTTAAATACTACAGATCAGTCTAGCCATAATGACAACATCTGTGTACCTTTAAGTATCATATGTCTTTGTTTGTCTAAAACAAGAAACTGGAGGTATGACCATGTATATTTTTCTCTTAACCCACATATCCTTAAGCAGTAAAGAATATAATTTGGAAACAGAGTTCTTGTGGATATATATCCTTGGTTATTGTATATACCTGTATTAATATTTCTGATTATCACATGCATGCCCAAAGAAACTAACTATATGCACAGTCATCTTCTTTTTGAGTGGTTGGTGTAATTTTTTTCCTATTATGGAGACTTCCCACAACTTGTTTGCCCATTATGATTCAAGTAAAGCCTTAAAATATGAATCTGAAGTTACTTTTCCAAATTTAAAAAAATTACAAAAAACTATGTCATTTATTATATGGCCATTTGTTTATATACAAGTTTCTCCTGCAAATTTACCAGGTCCTTGATATTAGGAATAACTACAAGAAAAGATACCTTTTGTCCATTATAAACAAAGCAACATAAATGCCAAGTGATGATTATCTTGTCAAGAACTGTACAAAGCTAAGTTGCAAAATAATTTGGATCTAAATCATTTCTCTAGTGATAGCAAAAAGCTAAGAATGCTATGTGCAATGCCATCTTAAAACAGTATTCATGTCACATACATACATATTCACATACATACATATTACATGTATCTTCACTCTATAAACTTGTAATAAAAGTCAAATGAAATATGTAGATGTCCTTCCATATTTTATGGTGATGACATTACCTGAATATTAAGAACTGCCTGTCCTTGAAGAGGAGGCACTCCCTGGTCAGTGGCAATGACAGTCATTCTGTAAGAAGGTCTATAATCATATGAAAGTACTGTGGTTGTTCTTATTTCACCACTGTTGGCATCAATCTTAAAGTGCTCAGAACTATCTTCTATACACACATAAGAAAATTAAGAAATGAATGTTAATTGACAATGCAGAAAACAGAGAATCAATTAATCCAATATATTGATCATTTGAAAGATTTATTTGCTTTAAATTCTATGAGAGTATGAACACAAAAATGACACTAAAAATACACAAGAAACATCAGTTTTTAAAAAGTTTTATTATGGAAAATGTCAAGCATATAAAAAAGTGAATAAAATAGTATAATAAACTTTCATGAGTCCATCACCTAGCTTCAACAATGATCAACTCATGGCCAATCTTATTTCATATACTCCCCATGTATTTACTTCTCTTCTCCCATTTTTTTGAAGTAAGTTCCAGAAATCATATTATTTCTTCTGTATATATTTCAAAATGCATCTCTAAAAAATAAGAAATACTTTTAACACAATCACAATACCATATTATACCTCAAAAATTAATAATGATTCACTAACATCACCAAATATCTGGTAAGTTTTCAAATTTTCAATCATCCCATAAATACTCCTTATTTTCTTGTTTGTTTACATTAAGATCAAAATAAAGTCCATATATTGCATATTTCTTCAATCTATGGATTCCTGCCACGCATCTCTTTATCTGTTCTTGTAATTCATTCGTTGAATAAACTGGACCTTGTATCCTGACATTTTCCATGATCTAGATCTAGATTTGCTGTTGCATCTCCAACATGTAGCATAATATATTCCTCTATTCTGTGTTTTCCTTAAATTCGGAGGTAGATCTAGGGAACTGACAAGATTCAGGTCAGGTTTGATTTTTTTTTTTGGAAGACTACTTCACAAATAGTGTTTTTCCCTTCAGAGGCATAGGTCTAGCTGCCTTAAAAATAAATAAATAAAAATAAAAACAAAACAACAATGAGGTCTCTCTCTGTCACCCAGGCTAGAGCGCAATTGTGCCATGATAGCTCACTGCAGCCTGGAGTTCATGGTCGCAAGTAATCCTCACACCTTGGCTTCCCAAACAGCTGGGACTAAGGGCATGGGCCAAAAGCTTGTTGTTTTTGATGTTGGCCCCCAACTGATGCACAACCTAGATCCATTAATTATTCTTTAAGTATTGTGAAGTATAATACAAGTTGACATCCCAAATCCAAAAATATGAGATCCAAAATATTCCAAAATTCAAAACTTTTTGAGTACTGATGTAACGCTCGCTACAAGTGGAAAACTCTACACCTGATTCATCAGATGGGTTGCAGTCAAAACACAGTCAAAACTTTGTTTCATACACAAAGTTATAAAAAGTGTTGAATGAAATTACCTTCAGGCTATGCATATAGATGTCTGTAAAAAATGAATTTCATGTTTAGACTTGGGTCTCATCCCCAAGATATCTCATTGTATATATGCAAATATTCCAATAAAAAAAAAACCCACCAAAAAAAAATCCAACACCTGAAACACTTCTGGTCCCAAGCATTTTAGACAAAAGATACTCAATACATACTGCATTCTGCTTTATCATCCCTTTTTCATATACTAGCTGGAATATTTCAATAAATAGAAACTTTCAGAGAAAGAGTTCATTATAAGAAACACAGGATAAATGCTTGATAACTTAAATTTTATTTAACAGTTTTTGAAATACTGAGTTGGCTCACTAACATCCACCAATGTTCCAATTATGATAAGTAACATTTTGTCTTGCTTTTGTTTTGGAAATCATTAAGCATAATTTAAACATATTAGTGGTGTTTCAATATATTGCCATTATTATCCTTATTGATGCTCATATTGTCCCATCGCTGAACATTGGGATCTGCTTAAAGTTGGTTCCTGGATCTCTTCCCATGATCCTAACAGTGTTTAGTAGCCTCCTTGTAACTGGTATGACAAAATGGTGCAGACTCATCTTGTCGATTTCCTGATTGTGACCTGACATCACCATTTCTCCAGGGACTCCTGGTTCCTTTTGGTGGAAAATGGTTTTGGGAGAACATATTTGGGACATTAGGGGTGGGGTGCTCATTGTTTCTGGGTTCGTCATCATTTCTAGGCCTTTTCAGTGGACAGAGAATACATAGGCACACATCTACACATTCATATTGATGCTTATAATTCAAATTGGTATCACAGGGTTTTGAGTTAAATAACAGATTTAAAATCTGAATATTTCAAACCTCAGAAAAATCCTGATTAGAAGCTCCCCTCCATTCTTTAGTTCAACAGTTGCTGATTCATTACTATGGACCAAATACTTTACCAGTTATTAGGGATATAAGGGCAAATAAAAAAGAAGCCTTGTCTTCAAGAAACTCACAGCATGCGAGCAGGCAATTATGTAACATTTATTAGTTGTGATTTCTATGCTTTAACCCATTGATTTTATTCTCATAGAAATACTATAGAATGCATTCATGAATATGATACATACCTTTATTCCCCTTATACCGATTTTCATCTCATTATTTTACCATATATTTTGTAGTCACTTCTATTTTACTATCAGATAAAAAATAAAGATAGGAATAATGTAATGTATATCTTCATATTTTTGTATCGATGTGCCTCAAGTATCATTTTTGAAGCTAATTTTTTTAAAAAAATATTTCAAACATTCACAAATACATGAATATCAAAGTATCACTTCTTAGACTGATTAATTATCAATATTTCTTCAAATTTTTCCAAGAAATGGAAAAGGAGTGGATCTGTATACAGCTCCAAATCTCATTCCCCTCCTCTTTAGAAAGTCACTTTTATAACTAAAGTTGAGGTTTATCTTTCCAGTCCATACATCCATAAATAACATATACCATGGCTTTGTTTGCTTTTAAATGCTGGTATTATAGCAGGATTATAGCCGTGTGTGTATCTTCCCTCTTCACTATCATTGTCTTTCACAGGCATACTATGTTGTCTTCTCCACCCCAAAATAAAACAGGAAAAAAAGATATAAAGATCTTATTGACCTAACTGACCTCATAGCCAGAGGAAGATTGTTGAATGCATGACTGCAAAGCCAGTTTTTCTTCCTCACAAGGACCAGATTAAAATAAGCTAAGACAATAAAAAGAGAAATTTGAGAAGTAACAAAAGGGAAGACAAAAAAAGAGGGGGAGGATGGGGGGGAGTCTCTGGAGGGGACAGCAGGAACACAGAGGAAAGGGCTGTCTCCAAATGTGGATCTGCTGCAGGCTCACTACGTCTGTATAATCCACCATTCAAGTGTCCTGAAAACTTGGGAAGACATTTATAGGTAAATAAATGTGGATGGTTTATATGGGCATAGAAACATGAGAGAAGAATTTGGCTGCCTGACCACGGAAGTATTGAGAAGAACTGCATATGTAAATTTACCAATGAAAGGCAATGCAACGAACTCAAAGCTGCTGTTTGCGTCAAATTCTTTTTATCTTCTGTAAAATTTTTGCCTTCTTTGCTTAACTTTCGATTTAATATTTATCCATACTGCCATGTATGAAACTCTACTGTATTCATTTTCATTGCTGTAGAGTATTCTGTGAATATACCATATTACCCAAACAACTGAAACAATGCTTCAATGAACATCCTGTTACAATCTCACTCTGCACATATAAAGTTCCTCTAGAGTAACAGAACTAGAACTGCAAGGGTATAGCATAAGCACATCTCCAATCTTATCAGATATTGCTTCACTGCTCTTCAAAGCCATCATATCAAGGAGTCTGGGCATGCTTTAAAAATCTTTTTAATTATTCAGGCTTCTTTTCTTTGAGTTGTCTGTTAATATTCTTTGTCCAGTTTTATTATTTATTTGTCTTTTTCTTATTGGTTTGCAGGAGTTCTTAATAAATTCTGAATACTAATTTTGTATTGGTTACTGGGCTGTAATTATCTTTTCCCAATTTGTGACTTGACTAATCAAATTGTAAACAATGGCATATTTTGTAGTGTTTTCAATTTTCATGTAGTTTTCATGTAGTTTTTCAATTTTCATGTAGTTTCATGTATCTACTTCTTTGTGAACTTCTGCTTTTCTTATTATTTAAACCATCTTCTTTATTCCCAATGCCATATGTATAAACACTCTCGTATTTTCTTTTGTAAGAGTTAAAGATTTCTACATTTAATAAGACTCATCTTTGATATGCTGAGAGTAGAGCTATTTTTCCTTGTAGGTGACCAGGCACATCAGTGTCACATATTGATAGTCCATCTTTTCCCCATTTATTTTCTACCCCCTCATATGTCAAGTTTCCATATGTGTAAAGTGTCACCCCTACTCTTTTCAACTGATCCATTTATTAATGAGTGAATCAATACAATAGTGTCTTAATTATGAAATTTTATAAATTAAGACTGGGTAGGGCCAGCTACCCACTTGTTCTTTGGACATTGTCTTAGTTATTCCTTGTCTTTTGCTCTTCCACATGACTTTTAGAGTCAGCTTGTCAAATTCTATCAAAGCCTCATTGAAATTTTGATTGAAATCATACTGAATTAATAATTACGTTTTTGTTAAGAATTGTCATCTTTAGGATATTGAGTCTTCCCAAGCAAGAACATGATACAGCTTTTCATTTCATTCTTTTATGTCCTTCATTAATATTTTTTACTTTTCTGTATGAAAGTTTTGTACCAGTTATACTGGAATTTTTTCTACGCCCCTAATAGAGAGAGATCCTATTTGTATTGTTTTGAAGTTTGTATAGTTTGAGAGGCCTTCCTTAAGAAAAATAAATTTTCCACTTTCCCCTCTCCCTGGGGAGGCTATGCAAGTAAAACACCCTAAAACTAAGCTTCATTAGCTTCACAGTAGATATGCCCCTACACCCTTTCATTTTCTTTGTAAATTCACCATAGTGAATGAAATCTTTGGAAACTCCTAAGTTTTAAAAATACCAGTGAGTTTCACATGTTGACATTGTTCCCAGAAAATTGGCTATTTTATTAATTCCAAAGGGTTGCCAATAGCATCTCTTGGGTTTTCAATGAAGACAATCAAATTATCTGTGGGTAAGGACAATGTTGTCTCTTCTTTCCTATGTCCTATGTTTGTATCAAACATGACAAAGCACCAAATGTCTTTTAAAGTGCTATAAAACACAATGCCAACGAAAGTAAATAACTTGAAAAGATCTGAGGCCTGCACATTCCAACAGAAAACATAATAGTAAGCCCACTTCAATAAAATTTCCCCATACACACACATATATGTATACATGTGACATTTTCTAGGCATGATTTACTCTGACCTTACAAGTATTTAGTCTTCATAAAGATTCATGGATGCTTGGAACTCTTAATCATACTTAATACCAATTCTTATCCCCTAACACTTTCCTATCAACAAAAGTAAATTTGTACTTCACATTACTGCAAATTATTCACTAAAGATGAATGGTTTCTATTAGGAATGTAAAAAGCTACTCTGATTTTTTATTAAACTTATAAATTATTTTTCAAAAACTGAAAGTAGCTCTTGACAATAGCAAATGTATTTTGTTTGTAACTTGGTGTGTTTTCAAAATTAACTACAGCATTCTAAGTAATCAAAATAGAACCTGTTTTCCCAGAAGGGGATAGTTGATAAATGAAAGCAGAAATCCTAAAAGTTCTTAATCCTGTATGAACAGTAATTTTTACCTGAAGATACTGAGTATATAACTTCTGCATTATTTCCTTCATCAGGATCCTTTGCAAACACAGTTGTGACCAACATTTTTACTGGCTGACCTTCCAGAACCTGCCATTAAAACAAACAGCTTACAAATGAGTTAACAAAAGTTTAAAAAGAAATATCAATGGACCTTTAAATGAATGAATACATTATACATTTTAACATTTTAAACTATCTTAAATCCACATATAATTCAAACGCATACCATGTAAAAATTATATGGGTGTAAGTCCATGAAAAGAATCCTCCTTACAAATTAAATCTTTTATTCAATTATAATGAATTATCCGAGGCATCTGAACTAATTCTGACCAAAAGAAAAAGAAATTGGACTTACTAAACAATCTTAGATTTTTGGTGTATTTTAAGATTTCTAGCATATTCTCATTCATCACCTCTTAGGACATTTTTTGAAAGGTAGTTGCTACAGCTTAAAATATGCTTAAAATAAGTATGAACCTTTAATTCAGAAAACAAAACTCATACAGGACATATCTATTATCAGGAGCTGTCCTGGAATATTGAAATGCACATGTGAAGTTCAACTACATGTTTAGAGTCCAACTGCCCAGTTAAGCCACAGGACATTTTAATAATATGATTATAAAGCATAATGATAATACAGTAATATTTTGCTTTGTTAGAATTTTTCTTTAAAGCTGAACTCAGAAGATCAGTTTAAAGTTGTGAGTTCCTCAATACTTTCATTGAGTTGTTCAATATGTATATTTGAGCACAATTTGAATGTCTAATTCAATTGTTCTAGAACAGTAGCTTCTAAACTTTTCATTATTATAACCCATCTACTAAAAAAATTATTAGTAGGTCCAAACATATTTATTAATTATGTGAATGAACTGAGATTCTAATTTATTATGTATATTATAAAACATACAAAAAGACAGAAATGAAAAAGATGAGATAATATAAATATAATTGCAAGCTTGTGCATGTGAGCAAAAGGATCATCTTTTACTATCTCTGGATGTCCACCTACCCACTTTAGAGCTACACGTTGTTCCTCTACCCTTAAGTAACTATCTTAGAGACATGTATCAATTGCCCTTAAGAAGCTCTGCACAAAGAGATGCATGCAAACTACTGGAAAAACAAGCCACGTCTGAGCATTATCCTGAAGCACCATTCAGTTTGTATACAAAGGGCTGAACTACACTTATTAATAGAAAGCAACTAGAGGTACAATGCCAAAGAGCACATAGATTCATTTACCTTCTTAAAAGTTTTTTTTTTTTTTTAAATGTGCACAATATCTAGGTCTTCTAAAAAAAGTACGCTCTGCCACACCAAGAATGATGTGATACATTCACATGTTTTACCACAAGATGGTGCTCAAAACAAATGACTTAAGATATTACAACTTCATCGCAAGGTTACTTCACAAACCTTCACGTGTAACTCCTTTCCAGGCAGACACTGGGGGAAGAAGGGCCTGTTATCATTGATGTCAGTAACTAAGACATAAACCGCCATAGTGGCATTTCGTGGTGGGGAGCCGCGGTCTGTCACTAGCACAGTCATCTGATGGTGCCCCCGGTGCTCACGATCCAGTGCCACCCAATTGATCAACTCTCCTGCAGGGCACAGAGCAGAACAAGACACAGACACTGTGTACCAGGCACACCGTGGCCAGAACAATTTCCAGAAGGAAAACCAAATACAAAGCTTCGAGCGAACATGCGACTTCTAAGACCATCTACATAGTAGTTTGGCTCTATGGTACTGTTGAAAAAATTTTCTCAAGTTGCTCCTGAAAATGTCACTTTATATTTGTTATGCTTTGTATTTCAAATTATCATCCATCAATCATCTGAACTAATAAAAAATGAATTCATAAAAACGATAAAACTCTGTGGGAACTTAGTAATGATTGAGAAAATTTAAAACTGCTGCTTATCTCTCTTTATGCTGCTATACAGGATGATGGAAAGCACGTTAGCTCTGACACAAGTTCTGGATTTGGGCCCCAGTTTCCCCACCTCAGACATGGAATGGCCCCTCCGAGCCTGGGACTACTGTCAGGAAGAAATGTAATCACACATTTAAAAATATCGTGCAAGCTATACATGATTACACAAATGGCAGCTGTTATCACTACTTTAACATAAGGGCTACACATCTTTCTGAAAACTGAATCATATTCCTTAGGCAATGGTTTGTGTTTTATGTACACAGGTATTTATTTTTTATCTCACAAAATAGACATGTAGCAATGGATACTGACTTCCTAAAAACTCTTAATGCTTTAGAAGCTTTATTTCAAATATTTCTGCCTAGAGCTACACTACCTTTGGTAACTTTCCTCATGTGTCAGTCATGCAGACCCAGGCATAACATTTAACTGCCTCTCCCTATTGCCAGGGACCGTGGGAAGACAAGCACTTGGTCCAATAGCCTGTCTCCTGTTAGAGAGCTCTGCCAAGAATTGGTTTTCTCATCATTTATGAAAAAAACAATGTACCTGTGAGAACGTGAGCATGAAGCAGCTACCGACAAACATTTCTATGGCTAAAAACTTTTTTCATCTTAATACAAATAAAATAGCATTGCATAAAAAGAAAGTGGAAACAAGAAACAAAAATGACAATTCTCATTTAGGTAAGTTGCTGAATTGGTAAGCAGTGTTTATGATAACTGTTTACTGTTAATATATAAACTATATTTATAGTGTTTACTCTGAGGTTTTAATATAAGTCATATACACAATTGCATTTTTTAAATTCCAAACTGTAATTCTCCTCTGAAGACCTTAATTCTGAATGGCAAACAGATTTTTATTCATAAAGCAAATCTGATGGATAAGCAGCAGCCTTGGAGGTCCAGGATGTAAAAGACTGCAGCTCCGGCTGCAGCAGGGGATGGGCGACACCAGGGTACGGTTCCACAGGAGCTCAACTCCTGGTCACTTGGAAGACTGCCCAGAGAACTGGATGAAAAGGGGGTGTGTCTCCTAGGCTCTGAAGGTCACCCTCCACCCTGCCTTGCACCCTGCTGTCCTTGGGAGGAGGAACAGTTTACAAGCACATATTCTTCCAAGCCCCTTCATACTCTTTAGCTCTTTCCCCCTCAAAGCATGGCACAGGGCATGTCAGGAATTGTCTCCTGTATTCATGGTAAGGAAACAGCTCTGAGCTTAAGCTACTTGCTTAAAGCCATGCAATGAAATGAGGAATGGACACCTGGTCTTATAGGGGAGGGAAGATCAAGGGGGAATCAACTGTAGTTTGCTTATTTTTAAAGAAATAAACAAGTGAAATAGAAGACCTTGAAAACTAGCCATATGGAAGTAAAGTGCAAGCAGGGTCAATCCTGTATACCTGTATGGTTTTGCCCTGTCAGAAGGAGTCCCAGCTTAGGGAGTGAATGAGAGTGGAAAGGCAGCTTGCAACCTTCTTGGCAAGTCATGTGCCCTGTGAAAACCTCCATCTGCTGAGAAAGGTCACCTTCTCCTAATTCACAGAACAGAGGCTTGAGAACAAAGGCTTGAAGTTCATCAGAACTGAATGTAAAGTCTGTCCCACGAAAGGCACGGCACCATCTGCCCAGGTTATGACATAGATGGTGTCTGCTGGACCCGCACGAAGAGGGGGCTTCCTCTCATCTTACCAGCTGTATGACTTTGGCTGTGCTACTTGAGCTATCCGAGTCTCAGTTTCCTGGCTATGTATTTGCAGTATAAATATATTTCATTGTAAGGATTAAATAAACTCCCTGTAAACTTACACAACATACATTTTAAAATATAGTGACTTTTAATCTTTAATTTCTTAATTCAGACTTCAAAAATTTCATGGTGATTATTCCCCTTTTTCCTCTGGTTCCCCTGTCAGAATGAGAATAAAGATATACATTCTGAGAGTGATTTTGAAATCTTAACCAATGAATTCATTTCTAGCTTTACATTGATGATATTTATATTTCACAAAATACATCTTGACATTTTTAAAATGTCTACAAATGGAAAAGGATGGTTGCTGAAAAAATTAGCCTTTACACAAGGATATATTCAATCCAGTTCTGACTACACCTCTAGTTCAGAAAAAAAACCATATATTGGCAAGATGTGGATGTGATGCAAGGAAAGTATGAATTACTATGGGAGAAACTCTGTTCAATTTTTACTCCATTTTTAAGATCTCACAATACAGTAATCGAATACTGTATTTATTAAAAACCGTATTTCAATTGCATGTATGCACTAATGCTACACCTAACGATTTGAGTTTTCTCAATCTTGATTTTATTTAATTTTTTTTTTGTATTTTTACTTAAAGACCAGTGTGATAGTACTCAATCCTCATTTTAAAGGAATAGGTGGAAACTATGAAGTGCTACCTGTATTAGGATTCATCTTGAAGAATGTTCCATCAGACAAAAGGAAATATAATAGCTGTCCATTCCTTCCATAGTCCATGTCAATAGCTGTAATTTTGCCTATTACACCTTGGGGAACAGGGCTCTCTTCGACTTTCAGAAACAACACATCATGCAAGAAGGTGGGGGAATTGTCATTCTCATCCCGGACATGAACAGTGACTGTAGTGCTCACATTTTGCAACAATCTGTCCTCGGGGATCCAAGCAAACACTCTAAAATTATATGTTTGGGTGGATTCATAGTCAAGCTGTCGCCGCAAATAAATCCAGCCCGTGTAAGGGCGGATTCCAAACACAGCAGAGTCTACGCTGGGTTCCAGCGAGTACCTAAGCGGCGAGGCTGCACGCTGGGGGCCAAGTGGGTGCGCCTGTGTTTGCAGTATTTGTGTCGTGGGTGAGAGAGACTCACTGACTTCCACTTGATAGACCAAATGTTCGAAAGTCCAGGATGGGCTGTGTTCGCGTTTCTCGATAACGACTGTCAGCACCAGCAGGGCTGCCCGAGGAGGCACGCCTTGGTCCTCGGCCCTGAGAATCAGCGTGAGCTCCCGGTGCTCGCCCGCGCCCAGGCTGCCATTGAGGAACAGCACCCCCAGGGCTCTGTCGATGGCAAAGACGCCCGGCTGCGGGCTGGCGATGGAGTACCGGAGGAGTCCGTTCCGCCCACTGTCTCTGTCTTCCGCACGTGCGAGGTACAAGGCTGTGCCAGGCGGCGTGGTCTGCGATATTCTAATCTCATCCGAGGTGCTGAGGAACGCTGGGTGGTTGTCATTGACATCCAGGACAGTTATATTGACCTCTGTGCTGCTGCAGGCTGGGGCGCTGCCGAGCTGCGCCTGCACGGTGAGCGCAACCACGGGCTGCGTCTCATGATCCAGGGGCTTCCGGGTGCGAATAGTGCCCAGCCACGGGTGAATGGAGAACTTTCCACCGAGATCACCAGAAGAAATCCTGTAAAAGATGGGCTCTGAGGAGTCTGAAAAAGAGAGAGGGGGCAACCACTGTATGTCAAAAGGGTGGACCCACTGGAAACTTAGAAATTGAAATATTAATAGAGTCATCCGCTGCCTAATGACACTCCAATGATGGACCACATATATTATGATGGTTCCGTAAGATTCTGACACCGTATTTTATTGTACCTTTTCTATGTTCACATACATAAATCCTTACCTTTGGGGTACAACTGCCTACAGTATTAAATGCAGTAATATGCTGTGCAGGTTCGTAACCTAGGAGCAATCGATTATAGCATTTAGCCTAGGTGTCTGGTAGGCCACACCATCTGAGTACACTCTGTGACGTCTGCACACTGACAAAATTTTCTAATGTGGCATTTCTCAAAACATTTCCCATCGTTAAGGACGCATGATTGTATATTCTCCATCTACGGAGACTACCGTGCAATGTCTTACTTCCTCTGCTCTCTCCAAAGCCTGCTGAAAAGTGGACACGTGGTTTTAAGAATTTTTTGGTGTATGAAAAGAATGTCCAAAGGGCAAAGAGCAAGGCACAGGTTTCATATCTTCCTTCATCCTTCTTACATTAGTTAAAAGGGAAAGATATTCAGAAAATAATTCAGATACCTTTTTTTTATGTATTTGAGGAAGTCAAGTTAAATTTATGTTGATGTTTTTCTGTTATATCTACCTATGAAGGGCAAATACTCTCCATAGAGATTGTATAGTATTTCAACTTAGGTATGTTTTATGTTTACATTTGCTACCAGTTTGAATGATTTAAAAAATCTTGCTAGTCCAAATAGTACTTGAGCAAATAGCCGTGTGTGACTTTTTCACACTTGTAGAGGAACTTCTGTAGGATAAATTCCTAGAAATGAATTACCTCTCCAAAGAGCTTCTCCTCCTCCTGGTCCCCTCCTGTTCCTTCCTAAGTTGAAATACTATACAACTGTCTTTTAGGGAGACAGAATGACGTCCAGTTATCTGGAAAGTTGTTCAGTATATACTAAGTGGGGAAAGAAGCTCTACAACAACAAATACAGAAGGATGTATTTTTGTCAAAAACTTGTAAATTGTGTGTGAGTATGTGTGTGTGTTTTGGTGAGTGGGTTATAGGAGACATATACTTTGTATATTATAATCTGTATTGTTTTAAACATTCTTTTACAAATGCCTATTATTTTTGTGATCAGAAAAAACAATTGTGGGATGGATAGAAACAATGTTGGAAGAACAAAGAGCAAGCCACAGGTTGTGTTATCTCCCTTGTTTTGACTTGCATGGAAAGAAGAAAAAGATTATTCAAGATTGTACTGCCTAGGAAAAAACAAGAAATGTTCCAATAATGGAATTCCATGCAGCATAAGAAATAAGTACTTACTCAGGGGCTCTCTTGCTTTCACTGTTCCAATGGGACTATCTTCAGGCACATCTTCATAAACTAAGAAAGTGTACTCAGGCCTTTCAAATTCAGCAGGTGCCAGAGTTGTCTGGAAAATGTGTATGGTGACTTCAGCATTAATAACAGCTGTGAGCCCACCACCGTCTTGAGCAGAAACCATCAACGAAAGTGTGGTAGATTCCAAATGACTAAGAGGTGATGTTAAGTAAATAATCCCTGGGTAGGGAAAAGAAAACACTGGTAAACAGATAACATGCAATAAACACCGATGAGCAATAGGAACACCTGGTCTGTTAAGTGTATTGTGATGTTTTATTTATATGTTAACTGGGCCACAGGATGTCCAGACATTTGATCAAACACTATTTTGAGTGTGTGTGAGGGTGTTTTTGGATGAGATTAACATTTAAATCTGTAGACTGAATAAAGCAGATCATCCTCCCTAATGTGGGTGGACCTCGCCCAATCCATTGAAGGCCTGGATAGAACAAAAAGGCTGACCAAGAGAGAATGACTCCTGCTCTCAAGCTGGGGCATTGGTTCTTCTCCAGCCTTCAGACTCAGAAGCATTGGCTCTTCCTAGGTCTCAAGGCTGCTGGTCTTCAGTCTCAAACTATACGATTGGCTCTCCTGGTTCTCAGGTCTTTGGACCGAGACTGAAGCGACACTGACAGCTCTCCTGGATCAGCTTGATGGATCTACTCACCCTGCAGATCTTGGGACTTGCCAGCCTTCATAATCTCACGAGTCAACTCCTTGTGATCAATCTCCTCATACATACACACACACACACACACACACACACAGAACACATACACATACAGAACACATTGGTTCTGTTCTCTGGAGATGAACTGATACATGTATTTGCCAACCAAAGAACTTGAGCATATTTGCAAAGCAATGCCCAAATTATATTAGGTAAGCAATATTTTCCTAGAGCTAAAACATTAGACATTTTAGAAGTATATAAAGGCACTAGAAAAATGTAAATTGTGTTGTCGTTTTAAGGCCTTACCATATCACCAGCCCAAGATGACAGAAGAACAGATTATATCCCATAGTCCAGTGTATTCTAATGCAGGCTAGCGTGGGGTTGCAGGGTGATTACAACCTGCTCAAGTGTCAGAACCCAAGTCTACAGGATGAAACTAAAATTTTATCTTATGAGGTGTTTGACGTTTACCCTGAACTAGACTGTGTAGGGTAGCTCTCTTTTTCAACTGACTCCACTCCATCTTTGTTGGTGAGAAGAAATAATACAATAGCTGTGTACAACAAAACTTCAGCAAATGTAAAGACAATGGGGACAAGAGTGGCAACTTAGGCTTATGTATGTAGAGTATGTGAGAGAAGGTATTTATGGCTAAGTTGGGAAGAGATTTGGTAATACTGACAAATTGAATTATTTAATATTATTAATACTACCACTTAGTATACTAGTTTAAAAACCTGAAAACAGACCTAATACAATCAACTTACGAAATGAACTTGTTAGTTTTATTTAATGAGACAAATGTATGCAAACTTATTAAAAGAATTTGCAAACAAATGGCTGGCCTTTATGGAATTCATCATGTACAACTGGCCATAACAATTAGTGAAATGAATGAATATTGCAGTCTTTGCCAGTTTAGGAGAAGTTGGCAAAAACATCAGGGATATCAGTTTCTGGGCATTAAAAGGTGACATCCATTTGATTTCTTCCTTTTTTGTATAAAAATCTGCCCTCTTGCAACTTCAATTTCTTGTTTCTATTTCTATTAGGAATTTAATAAAATATTCTTATTTACTGAAATCAAATATCTTGCTTGGCCTGCTCTAAACATCCTCATTTTCCTTTTTTCTCCAGCTTTATTGAGGTATAGTTGACCAATAAAATTACATATGTTTAAGGGGTACAATTTTGACAATTTGTGATATATATGTATACATACATACATATATAACCATTTTCTTTAATTATTCCTTACCTAATATGATTTTAAGTCATTTCTCTCACAGTTCTTTCTCCTAAACATGGTCCAAGTTGATCATCTCAATTTTGACACCCAAAGTGAACAAACTTTGCTTCCAGATACAATTTTACTGTTACAAAGCAGAGTATAAACACTCTTTATTAGAATACTATAAAATACTAATGTAACCAACTATTACTACACCAGCTTTTAGTAGCCATATTCACATTTGGTTTCAGACTGATTTGATGGTCCATCAAAGCACTCAGTACTTATCACAAAAATTTCCAAGTCAGATCTTTCCCATCTGTTACTGGTGCAGTTTTTAAAAAAATATTGCTTTAGTATTAAAGTCTCTGACTGATTGAAAAATAAAACTTGAGTATACGCAAATGTGTACAGAAGAAAAGAAAAAGTCTCTCTACCGCAACCATCCCCACTCGCCAGGTATATATTCTTCCAGAGCTACTGCTAAATTCCAATTTCAGAGACTTTTTATTTTTTATTTTTTTTAATTAACAAAAAATTTTTTTTTTGAGACGGAGTCTCGCTCTGTCACCCAGGCTGGAGTGCAGTGGCTGGATCTCAGCTCACTGCAAGCTCCGCCTCTCGGGTTTACGCCATTCTCCTGCCTCAGCCTCCGGAGTAGCTGGGACTACAGGCGCCCGCCACCTCGCCCGGCTAGTTTTTTGTATTTCTTAATAAAGACGGGGTTTCACCGTGTTAGCCAGGATGGTCTCGATCTCCTGACCTCGTGATCCGCCCGTCTCGGCCTCCCAAAGTGCTGGGATTACAGGCTTGAGCCACCGCGCCCGGCCTCAGAGACGTTTTAAAAGATTTTATGTTGACCCCTGATAATTATGACAATGAAAAATTTAATGTCTGCCTCAACACAACCTGGTCTTCCTGCATCCCGACTGGCTCCTTCTGAACTATTTTTATATTTGTGTTAGACTAGTTGTCTTGAAATTCAAATCTAGGCACGTCGATGACTCCCCAAGTTTTCAGGGTAAACCTCAAATCCCTTATCTTAACATACCAAGCCATTCACAATGGCCCCTCTCCCTCTCTGTAACCCCATCTCATAGCTCTCTGTGTCATAGCTCTCTGTACAGTAACTTTTGCTCTAGGCAAAGTGAACAATTTGTAATTTCCAGAAAAGACCTTGCTGTCTTCCACCTGGATTGCTGCATCCTCTTCCCAGAACAACTTCTTCATCTTCTTTGACGTAACAATTTCTAGTCGTATTTTATTTTATTATTATTATTATTATTACTGAGATGAAGTCTTACTGTGTCGCCCAGGTTAGAGTACAGTGGCATGATCTCGGCTCACTGCGACCTCCGCCTCCTGGGTTCAAGTGATTCTCCTGCCTCAGCCTCCTCAGTAGCTGGGATTACAGGCGCACACCACCATGCCTGGCTAATTTTTGTATTTTTAGTAGAGACAGGGTTTCACCATGTTGGCCAGCCTGGTCTCGAACTCCTGACCTCGTGATTTGCCCGCCTCGGCCTCCCAAAGGATTACAGGTGTGAGCCACTGCGCTTGGCCTCTAGTCATATTTTAAAACACAGTTCAAGTTTCATCTGGTACAGCTGGCCTTCTTTTTCTCTCCACTTAGCTGTAGCTACCACTGTTCTATGACCCCACAGCAGCCTGGGTACATGTGCCTATTATGAACTTAACATGTCTTACTTAATTACCAGTTTTTAATATTTTATATCAGTCCCTCATTTACTCATTAGTTTACTCAATAATTTATAAATAAAATTAAAAGACATTTTGAAAATATATAAACGACAATTTACTATACATAAGGAGAAGAGAGTTCTGTAAACAAAATGGAAAATAACTGAAAGTTAGATTAGGAGTGGGTAAGGACAGGTAGTTTAGATAAGAAATAATAAAATGTTAATAAATACAGTACTGCTCAAAATCACTAATAATAATGAAAATGCAAAACTAAAACCACTACTTCATTTTTACCTCTCTGTTTTCCTAAAATATTTAAGTGATAATATCCAGAGTTAATAACAGGTTGTTATTTATGTACATTCTCCAAAAGGCATTTTGGTGATATTTATCAAAATTCTAATTGTTCACATTCAATAACATGGAAATGTACCATATATTTGTGTAAGTACACAGAAATAAATCAAGAAGATGTCATTTGGAACACTGAAAATGACCTCAATATGCATCAAGAAAAGAATGGATGGTTCACTCTATTGTGGTATATCAATACAATGGAATACTATGTAGCATCAAAATAAAGTAAATACACATGTTTTCATCTAGAAAGACTTTACATGCTACATTTTATGTGAGAAACAAGTTGCAAAAGTGAGTCTATGTTATCAATCCATTGTGCTTAAAAATATAATGTCAGTACTGCACGTATTAGCCAGGATTCTCCAGAGAAACAAACCAATGGGACCTCTCTCTGTGTAGATACAGATATCTATAGGTCTTATATCTCTCATATCTACATACAGAGATAGACAGATAGACATTAATAGATAGATATAAAGTGAGATTTATGTTAAGGAATTGGCTGAGATTATAAAGTTGGAGAAGTCCCATGTTCACCCGTCTGCAAGCTGGAGACCTAGAAAAGCTGATGGTATAGTTTGAAAGCCTGAGAGCCAGTTAATCAGTGGTGTAGATTCTAGTCAGGGTCTGGTGGCCCTAGAGCCAGAAGCACTGAGGGCAAGAGACTGATGTCTCAGCTCAAGCTGTTAGGCAGAGAGAAAATTCACCCTTCCTCCACCTTTTTGTTCTTTTTTCAGGCCCTCAATGAATTAGATGATGCTCACCCATTCTAGAGAGGGCCACCTGCTTTACACAGTTCACCAATTCAAATGAAAACCCACTCACAGAGACACCCAGAAACGTGTTTAATCAGCTATCTGGGCATCTCGTGGACTATTCAAGTTAACACATAAAAGTAATAATCACATGAACAAACTTTTTTTTGAGATGGAATCTCACTCTGTTGCCCAGTCTGGAGTGCAGTAGTGTGCTCTCGGCTCACTGCAACTTCTGCCTTCCCTGATTCAAGCGATTCTCCTGCTTCAGCCTCCTGAGTAGCTAGTACTACAGGCGCCCACCACCACGCCTAGCTAATTTTTGTAGTTTTAGTAGAGAGGGGTTGCATCACATTGGCCAGGCTGGTCTCGAACTCCTGACCTTGTGATCTGCCCATCTCGGCCTCTCAAAGTGCTGGGATTACAGGTGTGAGCCACCGCGCCCAGCCAAACATTTTTAAAATCATGGAATATCTCTATTTAATGTAAAAGAAAAATTCATGAAAACCTGCTGAGAACATTTGATTACAGAACACTATGTGAAGTATGAGTACAAGCACTAATACAAATACGATGTGTGTACACACAGAACTATGCATACTGAAATATATGAAAGGATAGGAACTGTCAAGGGAAGTCATCTTTGTGTGTTGAGATTATGAGAAGCTCACTTTTCACTTCTTATATTCCTATAGTTTAAAAATTTTTAATAATTATATGTTACCTTTGTAAATGAAAAAATATATTTTAAAGATATTCAGAAAAAGAAGATATATTTGGTTATTTATTTAACTTTTTTAGAACTATGAAGGAAACTTGTAAACTATAGTGTAAACTAAGATTGGACATTAAAATGTGGGCCTCTAGAAATAAATGCAGGGCACATTTCCTTAAAAACAGGATTCTTATTCTACAAAAAGTTTCAAGAATGAATATCATGGAAATTTCAGAACCATGAAATAAAGATATTTAAGGGAGTAATTTCCATTAAATCAATCCCTGAGGTTACAATAAACAAACTCTGGAGAAGCTGTCTCTATAAAGCTGAACATGAAAAATAATGTTTCAAATACTCAAATTACTAAAGTGTGTCCCAGTAACATATGGCAAATTGTGAAGTCTAATAAAATTAATATCTATACTATATTCACTCTGCTACTGAAAAGTATTATCTCTGGTAGAGCTATTTGGTGTCTCATTATCCCCCCTCCAAATCCCCAAACTGGCATTTTTAACTGAGACAGTTTAATAATAGTTTTTGAGGGTTCCCGATGATTTGACAATGGGGAGCAAGAAGCAACATATCACTTATTTTACCCTTGATACCACCTAGAATGTTAGTCCATGAAGAAAAATTAACTTTATTATCTTAACAACATTTTACTGATGAATGTCCATTTTAGTTGCCATAATATGAGTTATCAAATAAATTTGAAGGAAAGGAAAAGGGAAGAAAAAGGGAGACATGACATCAGTTATAGAGAGTTATACAAATGTAACCTTTTCAAGAATCTTTACCCTTAAAGAATGTATACAAGCCAATCAATAACTAAGTGTAATGTCAATAAAGGAAATAAGAGCTGTCAGTTATAGGTAAGCAGGAGATAACAAAATTTAAAGTTGTATGTAAACAATGAAACATTACACAAATGTTAGCTATTATGAAGAGGGCTTAGCTTAGAACCTTGCACATGGTAGCCACTCAAAGAAATGAATTTATGTAGGGGGAGAATCGCGAACCTTACTTCTCAAAGGGAAGGGCCTTGTTAATTATTTAAAAAAAGTTTTCCCCCGGGCGTCGTGGCTCACGCCTGCAATTCCAGCACTTTGGGAGGCAGAAGTGGGTGGATCATGAGGTCAGGACATTAAGACCATCCTGGCTAAAAAACACAGTGAAACTCCGTCTCTACTAAAAATACAAAAAAATTAGCCGGGTATGGTGGCGGGTGCCTGTAGTCCTAGCTACTCGGGAGGCTGAGGCAGAAGAATGGCATGAACCTGGGAGGCAGAGCTTGCAGTGAGCCAAGACCATGCCACTGCACTCCAGCCTGGGTGACAGACCGAGACTTCATCTCAAAAAAAAAAAAAAAAGTTTTCAATTATTTCAAAACACTGCCCTATAAGCACCTCACCATACAAGGTAAATCTCTGAAATCTCAGTTTTCCACTAGGTTTTAAAAAGAAAATGCCTGTTATCATCTTCCTCCATTTTTCATTTCACAGAAGTCTTAGAAGTAGAGACCATCACTCTATATACTGTATATGTATCTTAATGCATGCATTCATATATATACATACATACACACATATCTAGCTATATATAATATGCTGATCTGTCAAAAATTCCTGTGTAATAATGGGATTATAAATATTGTGTGAATAAAAAACCTGTCCATCAATTGCTAGTCTCTAAGTAATTTTTCAATAACATCAGAAACTCCACTGTTTTCCGTGCATATCCACAGGCTAATCACTTAAACCTACCATGTTTTTACCTTAATTCCCCTGGTAATATCAGACAGAATTAGTTCCTGTCTGAAAGTGCTCAATCCTTGGGTTAATTATTTCCAGAAGCCCAAAAGTTTAGTCTTTTTTATTTTAATTTTTTTATTAAATGAAAGCATTATACTCAACTAAATATAACCATCAAAAGAAATCAACACAATTGGTAAATTCACTTGTCTTTGAACTTGAAGGGCTTTAGAGATACTGTGGGCTTTATTCCAGACCACTGCAATAAAGCCAATACTGCAAAAAAAGTGAGACACAGAAATTTTTTCATTTTCCATTGCATAAAAAAGTTATGTTTATACTATGTTGCAGCCTATTCAGTGTGCAATAACAGTAAGTCTAAAGAAAACAGCGTATATATCTTAATTTAAAAATCCTTTATTGCTAAAAAAAAGTGCTAATGGTCATTTGAGATTTTAGTGAGTGGTGATCTTTTTGCTGGTGGAGGGGCTTGCCTCAATGTAGATGGGTACTGACTTTTCAGTGTGGTGGTTACTGAAGGTGGCGGTGGCTGTGGCAGTTTCTTAAAATAAGACAACAATGAAGGTTGCCACATTGACTCTTCCTTTCACAAAATATTTGTTTCTGTAGCATGCAATGCTGTTTGCTAATAGTTTACGCACATTAGAACTTCATTAAAATTGGAGCCAATCCTCTTAGTTCCTGCTGCTGATATATCAACTAAGTATATGGAATATTCTAAATCTTTTGTTGTCATTTCAACAATGTTCACAACATTTTCACCAGGAGTAGACTCTATCTCAAGAAACCATTTTCTTTGCTCATCCAAAAAAGCAATTCCTCATCAGTTTAAGTGTTATCATGCGATTGCAGCAATTTTGTCACATCTTCAGGCTCCACTTCTAATTCTATGCCTCTTGCTATTTTTACCACCTCACTGAAGTGGTGATTCCCTCAAAGTCATCTATGAGGGTTGGAATCAACTTCTTCCAAACTCCTATGTTAACCTACTTCCAAACTCCTATGTTAATCACAAATGTTCTCAATGGCATCTAGAATGGTACATCCTTTCCAGAAAGTTTTCAATGTATTTTACCCAAATATATCAGAGGACTCAATATCTATGGCAACTATAGCCTTAAGAAATGTATTTCTTAAATAAAATACTTGAAAGTCAAAATTAGTCCTTGATGGGGATGCATGGATTGCAGAATGAATCTTGTGTTAGAAAGTATTAAGAAAAAACCTCCTTGTACATCTTCATCAGAGCTCTTAGGTAGCCATGTGCATTGTCAGTGAGCAGTAATGATTTGAAAGAATTTTTTTTGTAAATAATAGGTCTCAACAGTGGATTTAAAATATTCTGTAAACCAGGCTGTAGACAGATGATATCTGTAAACAGATAACATCTGTTTGTCATCCAGGCTCTGTTGTTCCTTTTATAAAGCATAGTCAGAGTAGACACAGTATATTTCTTTTTTTTTCTTTCTTTTTTTTTTTTTTTTTTTTTGAGACGGAGTCTTGCTCTGTCACCCAGGCTGGAGTGCAGTGGCCAGATCTCAGCTCACTGCAAGCTCCGCCTCCCAGGTTTATGCCATTCTCCTCCCTCAGCCTCCTGAGTAGCTGGGACTACAGGTGCCTGCCACCTCACCCAGCTAGTTTTTTGTATTTTTTTAGTAGAGATGGGGTTTCACCGTGTTAGCCAGGATGGTCTCGATCTCCTGACCTCGTGATCCGCCCATATCAGACTCCCAAAGTGCTGGGATTACAGGCTTGAGCCACAGCGCCCAGCCGACACAGTATATTTCTTAAGAGTCCTAGGACTTTCAGAATGATAAATTAGCATTGTTCCACTTAAAGTCACCAGCTGCATTAGCCCCTAACAAAAGAGTCGGCCTGCCCTTTTAAGCTTTGAAGCCAGGCATTGACTTCTCCTCTCTAGCTATGAAAGTCTCAGAAGGCATCTTATTTCATATAAGACTGTTTCATCTACACTGAAAATCTATTGTTTAGTGTAATCACCTTCACCAATAATCTTAGCTACATTTTCTAGATACCTTGCTGCAGTTTCTCCATCAGCACTTGCTGTTTCACCTTACACTTTTAGGTAATGGAGATGGTGTCTTTCCTTAAACCTCATGAACCAACCTCTGCTAGCTTCAAATTTTTTTCTGCAGCTTCTTCATCTCTTTCAGCCCTCCTATATTTAAAAAGAGTTAGGACCTTGCTCTGGACCAGGCTTTGGCTTAAGGGAATGTTGCGACTGGTTTGATCTTTCCAGACCACTCAAACTTTCTGACTCAGCAATGAGTCTCTTTTGCTTTCTTATCATTTGTGTGTTCACTGGAGTAGTACTTTTAATTCCCTTCAAGAACTTTTCCTTTACAATCACAATTTGGATAACTGTGCAAGAGGACTAGCTTTTGGCTTATCTGCACTTTTGACATGCCTTCGTCACTATGCCTAATCATATCTAGCTTTTGATTTAAAGAGAGAGATAGGCCACTCTTCCTTTCACTCGGACACTTAGAGGCCATTATAGGGTTACTAACTGCCAAATTCCAACATTGCTGTGTCTCGGGAATTAGGGCAGCCTGGGGAGAGAGAGAGACAGGAAACAGCCATTGGGTGGAGCAATCAGAGTACACACAACATTTATCAGTTATGTTCGCAGTCTTTCATGGGCATGGTTTGTGGCATCCTCAAACAATTACAATAGTAATATCAAAGATCACTGATCACAGATCATCATAACAGGTATAATAATAATGAAAAAGTTTGAAATATTGTGAGAATTATCAAAATGTGACACAGAGACACAAAGTGTCCCCATAATGCTAATAAATTTGCTTGAGGAGAGTTGCCACAAACCTTCAATTTGTAAAAAGCACACGATCTGTGAAGTACAATGAAGTGGGGTATGCCTGTATAAATAAGCTAGACCTACATCTAAGCATGGCTGCTAGATCATTTATCAGCAAATATGCATATCTATACATTCAATCACTTCCTTCATTTTGTGAATTATATTCAATATATTTGTTTTGGTCAGGGTCTAATCAGGAAAACTGAAACCATCCTAAGAATTTTAGTGGCTATTTAATTAAAGCAACTGATTACACAACTATGGGAAAGCCAAAAGAATAAGAAGGGGATGATGAATAGTAACTCCAAGAAACTGCGACCTTCTCAGGGTTGCAGAAACAGAAGGAAAAAGGCAGTATTGCTACCTCTATCAAAAAGAGGAGGAGAGCGAGCCATGATGTGTCTTGGAGCCCTGAGGCAGCACCGCAGGGCTGGCGTCCACAGCTCCGAGGCATCTCCGTGCAGCTGAGACTCAGGTGTCTCAGAGGGTTAGTGCAGAGCTATGTTCAAACCTTTAGGGGCAGGGCCCAGGAAGTACTCTGGTCACCATGGTGTGGCTGCTGTAACCCGACGAGGCCTGGTGAGGGCAGTGCTCACTGTCCAAAAGGACTTGTGTGGCTGATACAGTTGATGGTGGCATTTCTGAGGAAAATGGTGCAGTTGGTGCCAAAGGACTTGGGAGGAATACTAAACACAGAAGAAAGCATGAAAAAGCCCCTTCTCTCCTCCTCGTGATGTCCACTTTCCTGCCAGTACCTCCCACTGGTGGAATAGATCTGCAAGGCGGCTGTAACAGTGGCTTGGGGCATCAGTCCCCCATCTGGCTGTGCCTTCGCCCAAGATGTCTAGGTCCCAGCTCTGCAGGGCCTCCTCACTAATGCTAAGTTTTGATGATGCCAAATCTTCAGCTTAGTTTCCCCAGCCTAGGGGTGACAGTTGCTTCCATCATATGTCAACCTCAGTGTTTCCTTTTTGCCTTTTCTGTCTTCCATTATCCCGGTAACCAACTGTCTATAGTAAATTATTTCCGTTACTATAAATGTTATTGTTTCTGTTTTCCTGACTGGATGCTGATTGGTACCGATCTCACTTTTTCTACAGGCCTGTCTTGAGTTACTAGTTAGATGAAATAATCACTATGGCTTGAAGGGCTAAGATGTTTGACCAATGTCAGCTTGTTCACATGTCAAGGTTTTCCAAGTAAATAAACAAGTGCATGCTGGGCAGACAAAAACTACAAGTCCTAATTACGCCACCCTTACAAAACAGGCTCTTGTTATTCTCTGCCTAACTCGCCCATTGTTTCCTTCATGAAACCGATCATAACCTGCGGTGTTTTCTGTTTTCTTGTTTTTGTTTGTCCCCCTCCACAAATTAAAGCCCATGAGGGCAAGGACTGTGTCTGTTCTCATTCACCACTACCAAACAGGGTCTGGCACAGTCCCAGGCTCAGAAAAGGTGCTTGGTAATTATTTGTTGAATGAATTAACAAATGAACAAACCAACCTGGAAAAAATCATGGCTTGAGATTAGTCAGAATTAAAAAAGAAGAAAGAAGATGTCTTAGTCAGTTTGGTTGCTATAGCAAAAGTAGCTTAGACTGAGTCGCTCACACTTCTGGAGGCTGGGAAGCCCAAGATCATGATGCCACCTGATTCGGTGTCTGGACAGGGCTCTCTTCCTGGTTTGCAGACAGCCATCTTCTTGTATCCTCACATGGCAGAAGAAGCAAGCTCTAGTCCCTCTCTTCATATAAGGCCACTCATCCCACTGTGGAGCATCACTGTTATGACTTTATCAAAACATAATTAACTCCCAAAGACCCTATCTCCTAATTCCATCCCATTAGGGGTGAGGGTTTCAACATATAAATTTTGGAGGGGCACAAATATGTAGTCCATAGCAGAAGAGTAATGTGGTGTCAGAACTGCAGATCAAATATTTACATTACTATACATCTGTAACAATTTAGAGTGTGGGCTACCAAGGCAAGAATAGATAATAGAACGGAACGGATAGACCTTACAAAGATGCTAGTCTACTTAAGTGGCAGTTATGATATTAATGAAGGAATTCCTCTAGGTCCTGATGTATTACATTTAAAAATCAGTCAACTCAGAGAGGGAAAGTCACCCCACAACAACTTTGTCCCATGCAATGTAGTTTCAGTGTATAAAATCACTTTTGTGCCTTTGGTAACAACATGTCCTTATTTAGTCAACATATATAATTATTTTTAATACATCACACATGAATTGTACCTAATTTGCCCATTTAATAAAGAAAGTCAGCAGATCAGGTGCCTATGTAAGTAACTCTTCATGCTTAAAGTCGAATTCATGGGACCCTGAAAAGTCATTTATTGAGCTGCTTCTACTTAAGACCACAAAATTTGTCCCTGGCCAGTAGGAAGATACCTTATGTTCAAAAACTATAGAGAAATAATTCATAACTCCTAGACAGCCATCAAAAAGTCTACCCCATATTTAACTCTACTCATTTGCATTTTAAACCCATACTCCCCCTCTTGATGTGGAGTATTTACCATAAGAAGCTGCAAACTTTGTGTCACAAAACTGAATTTTTAAAATACCCTGATTTTTTATGATAATATCTGACTTCAGATTTGTATGTATCTAACTCTTGTGAACCTGCTTAGGATGATATATTAAAGATATGTCTGTGACAGAAGACCACTTTAGTCAATGCGATATATTCAGAGGATATGATCATTATTTCGATTTAAAATACGAGTCTCCCTCTTGCATCAGTACTGCACAAACAAACGAGTGACATTTGTAACGTTTTTAATCCTTGCCTTCAAATGCTATGAATGTTCGATTTCTGATTCTATATGCTAATTGTATGTTCTCCGTGCTAGGTTTATTTGGGAATGATTTTGATTAAATCTTAGCAGAAACAGACTTCCTACATAAACCTGGCATCCTAGATATTTTCCATATGGGGAACGGCTTCTTAAAAGCAAGGCAAGAAATCTATTATTTAGGGTTGATGGAGTAAGAAAGGAGCATAGAGTCAGAGTTTTGCATCACATACAACTGGGTTCAAATCTTGGTTCTATCAATCCCCAGTTTGATCTTCAGCAGTTTCTTAAGTGCTCTGAGCTTCCGTTTATCACTTTAAACAGACTGAAGAATCAGACTAATACCATTTACTGTGCAGAACTGCTATGAGGATAAAATTATATTGCATATATAAACAAAGTACTGATGTACTATGGTACAGTACTACAAAGTACTGTAGCATAGTGTCTGACATATACTGACTCCTTAATACAATACTAGTTCCCTTCCTTTTCTCCTAAGGACTACAAGGTATTAGATGGGTAATTCCATGTGCCAAGAAATAACCAATAATGAATGATTTAAAAATATTTTGGGGAAAGGGAAAGTAGGAGGAACTGGAGTAGCATCAATACTTCACTGCAAAGCATGTATAGGAAGTCCGCTGGAAGAGCTGACCAGTGGCCAGTCTGACCTGGCAGCCTGCCACCAAGGAGCATTTTGGAGGAGGCTGTAATGACACTCCTTATTCCAACATGTCCAGCCCCTCTACTTAAATGGTACAGATTTCTGGTCCATAGACTTCTCTAAACCAGCCCTGGATGGATGTATATTTTGCATTTCTTCCTCTACTGTAGATGGTGGACTCTTATAGTTTGCATGAGGTTTACAATGTGTTCCCCTAAGTTAATATTTCATAATCTTTTCAATAAACCTTTCTGATTTTATAAAGCTGGATACTGACACAGGTTGGCAACATGGATGTGGGCTGATAGTCCCTTTTGGGGAGGCCCAAATACATTTCCAGAGGACACAGATGGCTTACTATTATTCTTTCTCACTTTTGTCATTTGAAACACTGACCATTTGAAAGAATCAACTCTGAACACCACTATTTACACCAACCCACCACCAACAACAGACATAACACCGATTTAAATATTCAGTTTAAAGGAAATCATTTACTTAAAGCAAAACCCAAAACCCTTGAAGACCAGGACCTAGGGGTGGTCCTCACAGTTGAGGGAGTATCACGTAAAGGTCATAAATTTGGCAATAATTGAGAAAATAATAAAGTATTATTTTAAGATAGCATAAATTTAGAAAGGTAATATAATAAGTTGGATCACGTCTCATCCAATTTATGTCCACTTGGATCCTCAGAATATGACATTTGGAAAAGGGTCTTTGTAGATATAATTAGTTAAGGATCTCAAGAGGAAATCATCCTGGTTTTAAGGGTGCCCTAAATCCAATGACCAGTGTCCATACACAAGGAAGGACACAAGAAGACACAGAAAAGAAGACCATGCAAAACTGGAGACAGAGATGAGAGTTATGCTGCCATAGGTCAAGGAGTGCCAAAGATCACCAACAAACACCAGAAGCTAAGGGGGTCTCCAGAAGGAACTAATGCTCTTGACACCTTGATTTCAGACTTCTGGCTTCCAGAACTGTTAGAGAATAAGATTCTGCTGTCTAAGCCACCCAGGGCCTGGTGCTTTGTTATGGCAGTCCTAGGACATGAACACTGGCAGGAGGCATACAGTAAGGTGGGAATTCTGAAGCCAGACTGTCTCAGTTCACATTTTGGTTGTCACTTTCTCACCACATTTATGGGCTGTTGATCTTCTTTGGATTCATTTACTCATTTGTGAAATGGAGGTAAAAATCGTTCCCACATCAAAGCTTTGGCATGACAGTTAAATCAGGCAGTTAATGCTCAATAAATATTGCCCAAAGATAAAATGACAACGAATTTAGTTTAAAGATCTTAACTGGCTTTTATTTGCAATTCTAGAAATGAGAAACACCTCATTTTATAATGTAGACTATGTTCCAATGAGCTGAGCAGAAGTGGCTGACTTTATAGACAGAAAAGGAAAGCAGAAACAGGGAACAAAAAGTCGTTTCACAGCTACTTTCCTTGCAAAGGTTAAATCAGACGGGACTTTCTTATCATGCCAGCTAAAATTGGCTCATTTGGGGATTTGGCTATTTATTATCCTCTCTCCTGATTTCTTGGAAGATGAAATAAACAGCTTCATTTCAGCTTGGTGGCCATGAAACTTTAGCATGAGTGATGCCGTTTTGGTCTGGTCTGTTGGGCCTACTGCAGGAGCTCCATTCAAAACAATGGCTTCCTATAAATTTCATTTAATAACACTCATTATGATTTATAAACTGTGTCTCTATGTCTCTGTATCTTCAAAAGCATATTATTTCTGCCTTCTTCTTACTTCATGGGAAGATTTGTGACAATGGACATGAACTAATACTTTCATAAACTTGGTGAATATGACTAAGCCCGTGTTTCCATTATTACTATCCTTTCATGTCTACTTAGGATTCAACAACTAAGGGAAATCACAGCCTTTATGGTAAAACTCGTGTATTTTTTGTGGGACAGTTGTAACCAAATGCTGATTCACATGATATGTATTTCAATGTGTTCCTATGATTACTTTAAGAAAATAACAGATAGTTGATGAATACTATTTAAGTAATAAACCAGAAGCCTTATTTTGGAGTTTTTGAAAAATGAAAGTTAGAAAATGCATAGCTAATTCCATAAATAAAATATTTGTGAAATGGTGATAAATAAAAATGCCTTCCTCTTCCTTTAATTTCATTCTACAGTCTTGGTTCTATCTCAGAAACTGGAATCTGCTCATTTGAAGTTTTCTATTGTGATAAGGTGAGCAGGTCCTGGCTGCTCCACCTACTGATGTTACTTGATAGAAATCATGAAACTTTTCTTGGCATCTGCTTCTTCATTGGAAATATAAGGAAACACATAAGCTCTGCCTTATGGAGCTCTGAGGAACTCAGCTGACAGGATACAAGTAAAGAAAGAACTATAGCATGAGCACATGGTGATTGTTCAATAACTTGCTGAAAAAGTTGTTCTTATCTCCAAGACATTTTACCCTGAATTTCTTTGATTTTAATTACTTTAACATGAAAAATCTCATCACAATCCACAACTTAGATTATACATTTAACAAGTAGCACTTCAAACAAACAAATCATTGGAAAACATCTCTGCAGAAAGAACTGCAAAATTAAAGAACAATCTGTGAAGATCCATAGTTTTTAAAAATTTTTTTTCAACTTGAAGGTGACATTGTACATCTATGCTTTGCCAACTGACTACTTTCTGAGGCTGATTTGAGTCATGTGCACACACTGGTCCCCAGACACACAAAACAGAAGCAAGGCCTTGGCTTACAGTGACATTGCATCTGTAAGAGTAATGCTAAATACCTGCTAGTTGGTATCTTCTACATCTTAGATATTTACTTTTATTCTAAAGCCAACCTACATATCCATAACTGCACAGCAACCATTTACACATCTATATACAAGTAAAATTCAGAACTTTAACTAGAAAAAGGTGTGGAATTTTGTGATTTTGATTTTTAGGCAACACTTACCATCTTTTTTTTTTTTTTCTATCAATCTCATCACAAAAGGTATAATCACATGTATTTTGTATATTGGAAACTAAATTTACCAATATTAACTTTAGGTAGAAGATGTCAGAAAATCCTTTCAATATTATTTTTGACCTTTATTTTCACCAACAGCAACAGGTTAGTCTCCATTAAAAAGATGAGCTTTACAGAAGTTAAAGGTTTCGAAAATTATCTGAGAAGTCAGACCTCAGGGAAAATGCAGAAAAAGAAGGGATGGCCAGAAGTTCAGGAAGAGGGACACCCACTGGCCATGCCTTCAGGAGGTTCTTGTTCTGGTTTGCTGACATGAAAGCTATGTCAAGGAAACTGCCTTCTAGTGATAAAAAGGTTCATTTAGAGAATGGCATTTGTGATGGGCTTGTCTTATGTTCAGCATGACCAACAAGAAGCAGAGAGATTTAGGGAATGGTGGACAACAAGGGGAAAAAGGGGGGCAATTGAAGGAAAAGCTTTTAAGTGACTCCAGCAAAGTATGTACCAAAAGGTAGTCTTTGTCAGGAAATGCTAATAAGGGATTACACTACAGGATCCCAATGGGAGTGTAAAGAGGAGGCATGTGGGCAAAATTTGGAGGGGGTTATAGTTTGGAAAGCATATTCAAATACTTGCTGTTTTTATAATACCATTCAAAAATTACAGAAATTAATGCAACTGCAATAAAAACATTACAAAAATATTTAGAGTAGTATAAATACTGAAAATAGAAATCTATAGATGACATAGGTTTAGCAGAGTAAAAAATACTGCCTTCATAAACAGTTTCTTCTGAATAGGTGCCTTCTTATTTATACAATAGATTTTAGCTATTCAATATATTTAACCTCCAAATCAGTGGTCCTCAATCTTTCTGGCACTAGGCACTGATTTCGTGGAAGACAATTTTTCCACAGGGTAAGGGTGGCGGGGGAATGGTTTCAGGATAAAAGTGGTCCACCTCAGATCATCAGGCCTTAGTTAGAATCTCATAAGGAGCACGCAACCTAGATCTCCTGCATGCATAGTTCATAATAGGGTTAGTGCTCCTATAAGAATCTAACGCTGGCACTGATCTGACAGGAGCTAGAGCTCAGGCGGTAATGTTCACTCACCTCCCACTGTGTGGCCTGGTTCTCAACAGGCCACAGACCAGTACCAGTCAGTGGCCCGGGGGTTGGGAACCCCTACTCTATGAAGGCACTGACTGCTTTTAGGCATTTTGCTATTTCTATGAATTATGTATATTAGGCAATTTAAACACAGTTACAGCTAGGTGCTTCCAACTCACCTGAGTATAGCATGAACTAACTACACACACACACACACACACACACACACACAGACTTGCATACACACACAAATTATGAACTGTTTATTGCTGGACATGTTTTTCCAGCAACAAAAGGCTTATTATTATTATTATTTGTTTCATTAAGTTTTTATTTTCTATATGGACTTTCAAGGATTTCTAGTTTCCCACTAGTGCCATCGCCCCACAAGTCACCCCAACCTGCCAGACTAAATATGGGATCTTCTCTAAACCAATAAGGCTGAGATAATAAGAAGCAACAGCTTGCTTTATCCTCATCCTCTGACAAGCTCAGCCTTCTGGGAAGAGATGAGTAGCCACCCCCTCCAATCGCAGAAGGTGTTGAATCTAGAATCTAGTTGTCCTTTCAGAAAAATCAAGTGTCCAGATAAAGGCTCCCTTACCTGTCTTCTTTGTAAATGTTCCCAATTTCTGGTAAATGCAGAGCTTCCTCTGGTAAATGCAGAAGAAAATTAAGTTCCTCTTAACTTTATAAAATTAAGTATAAACTAAAACAAACACAGATAGATAATTTCCATCTTGCAGACCATCGCTGAAAGGACTACTAAAAGAAAGTTTTGTGTTCTAGCACTAGGGACTCTGACTAACCTTCCTCCTGAAAGCAAGCGCTCCATAAAATATAAAAACACATCCTCGTAAATGCATCAATAAATTGACAATAAAGAAGGCAAAAAGTTTAAGTGATGTCAGAAACCTAGAGAAGCAGCAGCATATTGAATTTGGCTTTGGCCCTCAGGGCATTCGCAAAATCCTAGTGACATTAAACTTTCCTTTTACTGACCTTGTGGAGCTCCTAGGGCCAGAAGACAAGACCAGAGCCATTCGTGGGTAGAAGTAGACTGGGGATGGAGAATCTCACAAGAGTTTCTCCAATAAAATTAGGTCCACAAAGGTTTCAGTTTAAGGGTAAACTAGAAATAAGCTCTTGTATCCCCAGTAGATTCCAAAGAAAATTGTCTGGCTTGAAATTCAGTGATAAATAAGAGGTGGCAAAAATTTCCTTTGAGAATTCCTAACTAAAAACTAGCACTCACACCAGTTTGTAGTCTGAACTCACAATATAGGATGAGGTGAAAAATTTCAAGCCAAGAATTTAGATTAAAATGGTAGGAGGAAGTATGTCTCTAGGACACTCGGGCAAAAGAAACACAAATACCTAGATACCTTCTAAAGAAACCCGCCTTCACTGAAGGATTCAAAGAATTCTCTTAGATAAAGATCCAAGCCCACAATTTTTAAAAAAAAAAATCACACAAAAAATGGGGAAATATGTCAACATGAGTGAGACCAAGAACTAGTGGCAGATTTAAAGGGGGAAAGACTTCAGAAAAGACAAACAGACAAAATGCTCTAGTTAAAAGACAAACATTATCAGAGTAGATTTCAAAACAAATCCAACCATATGTTGTGTATAAGAAGCACACCTGAAACAAAAGAATACAGACAGGGTGAAAGTGAAAGACAGCCAACTGGAGGTCATCTCCACCCTCGTGTTCCCTGACTCCTATCATCTATCGGAGCCATGATGACCCCTTGCTCTTTGTCTCTTTCCTTTTGCAATATTACAGTTTTCTTTTTGCCTTCCCTAATAATCCCTTGGACTTTTCCAATGGTCCTTCCTTCTCCTCAGACTTCTAAGCATTCCTCTAGTGAAGTACTATGCTCTTTGTTCTATTCCCTGGAGGGTCTCAAAGGGTATCTCCTGACCACCTGCATTAAAATCATTTTGGCTACTTGTAAAAACATAATTTCCTGGGTGATTACCCAGACATTCTGATTTTTAGATTTGGGAAAGGATCTAGGAATTGCATTTGTAACAAGCTCCACTAGTAATTACTATATACTCTAAAGTCTGAAGACCATTTTTTTTTATTATTGTTTTTATTTTTCAGACAGGATTTTACTGTGTCACCCAGGCTAGAGTGCAGTGGTGCCATCTCAGCTCACTGCAGTCTCCGCCTCCTGGGCTCAAGTAATCTTCCTACATCAGCCTCCAGAGTAGCTGGGACTACAGGCGTGTGCCACCACATCCAGTTAACATTGTATTTTTAGTGGAGACAGGGTTTCACCATGTTGCTCAGGCTGGCCTCGAATTCCTGGGCTCAAGCCATCTGCCTGCCTCGGCCTCCCAAACTGCTAGGATTACAGGCGTGAGCCACTGCACTCAGCTTGAAGATCATTTTTATGTACTCTTTCTTTCAAAATATTCATGTTTTCATGGTTTTAAGAGTCGTTAATACTTTATTTCCCCTGTCCTCTCATCGAATTTACAGTTCTGCACTTTAGGTGGCACTTTTTTTTTTTTTCCCCCCGAGATGGAGTCTCACTCTGTAGCCCAGGCTGGAGTGCAGTGGTGTGATCTTGGCTCACTGCAAACTCTGCCTCCCGTGTTCATGCCATTCTCCTGCCTCAGTCTCCCGAGTAGCTGGGACTACAGGTGCCCACCACCACGCCCGGCTAATTTTTTGTATTTTCAGTAGAGACGGGTTTCACCATGTTAACCAGGATGGTCTCCATCTCCTGACCTCGTGATCCACCCACCTCGGCCTCCCAAAGTGCTGGGATTACAGGTGTGAGCCACCGGGCCCAGCCTAGGTGGCACTTCTAAGGCATTTGTCAACTTCATGTCAACTGGATCATCAATCACCTTAGTTAAAATTAAGAAATTATGTATGACTCATCCTTTCATTAATAAATCCAATTAGTTACAACTCATATTCTTTTCCTGTAAAATATCCTTAAGTTCCTTTTGCTCTGTTTTTATTGCTTTCTCTTTAGTACAACCCTCATTACACATGGATTTTTATAACTAGTTTTTCTATTCAAATGTTCTAGTCCTACAATCCATCTAGGACACTGCTGCCAGAATAATTTTCCTTAAATATCACTTTCACCATATCACAACGATGCTAAATATCTTCATATCATTCCTTAGTTCCAGCAATAATCCAATTTAAACTTCTCTGTCATGCTTTTGAACTTCAGGATCCAGTCCACTCAATGTGACTTCCCATCATCCAGTAGTCCATACTCTCTGTCAGACATGCTGCTCTCCTGCTGTCATGAATGCATGCAGCAAGTATGATAACAAAGCACAACTCATGGTGGGCAATCACAGAGTGATTTTTTTAAAAAAAAATTTAAATGTATGTTGTGCAGCTAGTTGTTTTCCCCTACTCCTAAGAAAAGATTTAGGAAGCACCCATGCTTTCCACAGCTGCCATCAACCAGTTAAAATTCTTATTTTCAGTGATGAAACAGTCTCAATTTAATACTGATGTTAGAAGTGCTTGAACCAGAGTGACTCCATCTTGAATAGGGGCGAGGTAAAACCAGGCAGAGACCTACTGGGCTGCATTCCCGCGAGGTTAGGCATTCTTAGTCACAAGATGAGATAGGAGGTCAGCACAAGATGCCAGTCACAAAGACTCTGCTGATAAGCAGCATGCCATAAAGAAGCAGGCCAAAATCCACCAAGACCAAGAAGGCAATGAAAGCAACCTACGGTTATCCTCCCTGCTCATTATATGCTAATTATAATGCATTAGCATGCTAAGAGTCACGCCCATCGGCACTATGAGTTTACAAACGCCATGGCCATGTCAGGAAGTTACTCTATATAGTCTAAAAGGAAGAGAAACCCTCAATTTGGAGAATTTCCCGTCCCTTTCCCAGAAAACTCAGAAAAAAATCCATGCCTTGTTTGTCATATAATTAAGAAATAACTAAAAATATCCAACCAGCCACCCTCAGGGCTGTTCTGCCTATGAAGTAGCCACCCTTTTATTCCTTTACTTTCATAATAAACTTGCTTTCACTTTACTCTACGGACTTACCCTGAATTCGTTCTTGTGTGAGGTCCAATAACCCTCTCTTGGGGTCTAGAACAGGACCAGCGTTCCGGTAACACTGTCACATACATGATGATATTTTGGTGAACAACAGCCCACTCTCTTATGATGGTGGCCCCATAAGATTATAATGGAGCTAAAAAATTCCTGTTACTTAGCGATGTCATAACAGTCCTAACGTCATAATGTAATGCATTACCCATGTGCTTGTGGTTATGTTGTAAATATACCTACTGCACTGTCAGTTGTATAAAAGTATGGCACATGCTTATGTACATAAGTACATAATTAAGTATATGATACTTGATAATGACAATAAATGGCCATATTATTGGTTTATGTATTTACTATACTATACTTTTTATTATTTTAGAGAGCTTTTCTACTGATTGAAAAAACAAGTTAATTGTAGAACAGCCACAGGCAGGTCCTTCAGAAGGTATTTCAGAATGCATTGCTATCATAGGAGATGACAGTTCCATGTGTGTTACTGGCTCTGAAGACCTTCTAGTGGGACAAGATGTGGAGGTGGAAGACAGTGGTATTCATGATCCCAACCCTGTGTAGGCCTAGGCTAATGTGTGTGTTTGTGTCTCATTTTTAATTAAAAAGTTAAAAAAAATTAAAAACAGAGAAAAGCGTATACAATTAGGACACAAAGAAAATGTGGTTGTACAGCTATACAACATGTTTGTCTTCCAAGCTAAGTGTTACTACAAAAAAGTCAAAAACTCAAAAAAAATTTAAAGTTTATAAAGTTAAAAAGTTATTGTAAGCTGAGGTTAATTTATTTTTGAAGAAAAAAATTTAAAGAAATTTGATGTAGCCTAAGTGTATGGTTTCTAAAGTTTACAGTAGTGTACAGTAATGTCCTACATCTTCACATTCATTCACCACTCACTGTCTCACCCAGAACACCTTCCAGTCCCGCAAGCTTTATTCATGATCAGTGCCCTATACAGGTGTAACATTTTAAATCTTTAATATTGCCTTTTTACTCTACCTTTTCTATGTTTAGATATACAAATTCTTACCATAGTGAAACAGTTGCCTATAGTAGTCAATGCAGTAACATGCTATACAGGTTCGTAACCTAGGAGCAATAGGCTATACCATATAACCTAGGTGTGTACTGGGCTATGCCATCTAGGTTTATGTAAGTACACTTGTTGATGTTCACACCACAATGAAATCACCAAATGATGCATCTCTTAGAAGGTATCCCCATCCTTGAGCAATGCATGACTAAAATTAAATATAAAGGACCAATGTAAATTCAATGTAAAACGTAAATTCTAAACTTACTTTTAAGTTTGGAGGGGCACAGGCTACAGGTCAGAAGTAGTTGGCTTCTGTCTTTCCTTATCTAGTAGTTGTTTTCTTCCTTCATCATTTTGTTAGACTAAATCTCTGACTCATCCAGGATTAAAGCAAGGGACAAGAAAAGGAGGAGAGAGGGCCAGAAATGTTCTTTCTTGACAAGCACTACTCTAATAATCTAACATAAACAAACCTTTGGCCTGTGAAGTTGTTTACAACTCACTTTCTCATATAGGTGTTTTCGTGGCCTTTTCGGTGAATGTTTCTGACTCTGGCTTTTTTGGAGAAGGCTAACCTCTACTCTCTGCCTTAGCAGAGGTAAAATCATCTCTATTTAAACTGTTCATTACTTCCTTGTCCGCTGAAAAGTTGACAGTACTCAGAATTTCTACCTCTGGACTGTAGACTCCTAATTAGGGAAAAGGAGCTAGGCTGGTAGGAGCAGGTAAAAGCAAAAAGAAAAAGCAGGTAAGGTATGAGTGTGCCTTTCTTCATGGTCCAGGACACATGGCACTCTTGTGCAAATAACTCACAATCTTACTGAGCCCAGCTATCACCAGACACTTGGATGATAGTAAAATGCAGGTTAGTTCACTGAAACCTTGGTGTTATCAGTACTGCACAAAGCCCTGTTTAGCACATCACACAAGCACTATCTTATAAAATCCCCAGCAAGCTTTTGTCTCCTTACAGTCAGCTCCTTTCTTGCTGACCTGCCCAGTGTACTCTTGCAATGTATTTTCATACTTTCTTGAATAATCCTGCCTTTCTTTACCTACAACTGTCCTGGTAAAATTTTCTTACTGCCCATGCCACTGGCCCCAGATGGTTGCTGATCACTTGCAGTATGGCCCTTTCTGGACAGGGCCTAAAAGCAACTCTATACTAGCTCTCCCTCACAAATGAGCCATATTCAGAAGAAAAAACTAATACTCTCTGCACCTACAAACTCCTGGAATGTGGTGTGTCTCCACTTCAGAAACTTCTCCTTTATTCTGTCAGTCATTCCTTTCTTCAGATTTCTCAGGTGAGAATCAGACATGAGCCCACAGTTAGCTAGCAGACTGCAGGGAACACATAGTAAGTTCTCTGAGTAGTTGCTAAGGTGCAGGTACCCCATCCTGGTACCCACAAATCAACAGCAGCTCTCTCCAGATTATCAACCTTTTATACTATTGACAAGATGGATCTCCTTTGTAAATCTTGCATAAAGTCTAGTATCTCTGTGTAATGTAGAATTTGTATATATCTTAGTTTCTGGTCCAAACTTATATTTTCATTTCTCATTACAAATGCTTAATAATTTCCATCTTCATGTATGTTGTTTGCCTCTCTGGAATCTATCTATTCTTCCCCAACTTGCTTATCTAAATCTGAGCTATCCTGCAAGGTTGTGCTCAAGTTCCATCTTATTCATGCTCCCTTGCCTGGCTGTTTTAGATTTTCCAGCAATCCCTTTGGAAGTCCTACACTACTTGCAGAAGTTACTGTAATCAATACATAAAATTTGCCCTTAGCGTTTCTTTTTCATGAAAGACAAATACCGGCACCTTCATGATACAGTGACTCTAGGGCCTACAAACTTAATTGTACTTGAAATACAAAAATATCTTTGAAAAATGTGCTGACCCAAAGAGTGGCTTATAAATCTAAGAAAAGTGGGACAAAGAGAGGCAAATGTCAGGCATGCACATCTAGGTTCATTAAATTTCTTTGAATGAACACTCATCACTTAGAAGAGAAGGGAAGTATTAGGAGAGAGCTGGTTGTTCTACAATATATATGCTGAATATTTCAAATATTCACTTTTTTAAACATATATAAAGAGGAGCTAGAAAATCCATTTACTTGAATCTAACATTATTTTTTTCAACTCTATTGAGTATAACTGACTAGTAATTATATATTAGAATCCAACATTCTTTTTTTTTTTTTTTTTGAGACGGAGTCTCGCTCTGTCGCCCAGGCTGGAGTGCAGTGGCGCGATCTCGGCTCACTGTAAGCTCCGCCTCCCGGGTTTACGCCATTCTCCTGCCTCAGTCTCCCGAGTAGCTGGGACTACAGGCGCCCGCCACCACGCCCGGCTAGTTTTTTGTATTTTTAGTAGAGACGGGGTTTCACCGTGTTAGCCAGGATGGTCTCGATCTCCTGACCTCGTGATCCCCCCACCTCCGCCTCCCAAAGTGCTGGGATTTCAGGCGTGAGCCACCGCCGCGCCCGGCCTGAATCCCACATTCTTAAATAAACTAAGCTATTAGAAGTTGAGGGGCCAGAAAACATGTAACCCCCATATTTTTAATTAATTGTTTACTATATATAAATATGCATATGTGTAATGTATGTGTATATCATAATTCATGTTATTTATTAATAATAAATATAAAATCATAAATAATAAATCATAAATAAAATAAATAGCTCTTTGCCTATATATTGGTCAGGGTAAAATTTATGACACTATATTTTAATACTTTAAAGTACAGTGATTATTTAGCTCACATTTTCATGACACTTGCAAATGGTAATTAACCACCAGTGCAGGGACCAACATTAACTTTAAAAAATGTCGTTAATTCACAGAGCACTGGTTATTTTCTATTTTAATGACTGCTTGAATTTATACATGGCAATTATAACATATAATGTTTGTCTATGCTCTTCATCTTGTCACTTTTTATTTAAACAGAGGGAAACTGTTGTAATGAAAAAAATTTTTGAACAAATGCAGTACTAAGTGAACTTAAAGATATATATGTATGTATATAATCATTCTCTTCCACTAACTAAGCAATACTGACTTTCAGAATAAAATATCCTGGAAAAATAGAATTTTTAACCAAGGTAGCAACTCATAATTAGAAAATAATCAGTAAATCATTACTAAAATTATTCATTACTAAAATTGTAAGCTATGAAACAGTTAAGAACAAAAACAAACACAAAAACATGACTTTCAATGGATATGGAGTTTATAAGTGAGGTTCTCTCACAAATACATACAAACCAAAAACTACTGGATATCAATACCAATTTCTTATTAGTTGTAGATATTTATGACGTCTGTCCTATATTCAGTTTGTGAGAATATAAAAACTTATTCACCAAATAGATTACATTGTGCTATTTATTTTGCACACAAATCTTAGTGACTAAGTAGTATTGGCTGAAAAAACTAGAATGGATTTGAAATTCTATCTCATCTTGAGAATTTTTAAAAACTCTCAAGAAAAATGTACCTGTTTTGGAAAAGTCCACTCAATTGGAAAGAGTGAATAAAATTCAACAGATAATTGGCGTTTAGGTAGTCTCATAAAGAAATTCCTGTCACAATGAGAGATCACTTTTCTATCTTATTTAGTTGAATCAGTAGAACCTATATTTATCTTAGCTTCATCTTTCATGTTTTTTTAAGTCATAATAGTGAAACAAGCCTTGAAATGGAAGTGCAAGAAGTAAATTCAAGTGTCAGATTTACTACTGTGTCTTTCAGTAAGTCACTAAAACTTTTAGAGTCTTCAGTCTCTTAATCTGCAGATAAACATAAAAATATTTGCCTTGTTTATCCCCTGTAATTAATGTAACACTCAATAGGCAATACTACATGTGGAAAAGACACAGAAAAGTATTATTAACTAAGACAGAGCAGTACAGGAACAGATCACAGGTTTAGAATGGGATTCAAGTCCAATTCCACCATCACCAACAATGTACCTTTGGATAAGTCACCAAACCCCTTCCAGCCTCAATTTCTTCCTCCACTAAATGAGGAAGCTTATTTTAAGGTTCTTTCCATCTTTATGAGTCTGTGATCTGGTACTAGAAAAGCTAATGAAGAAAATCTCTAACATGCTTTTGTTTCCTATGAAAGTGATATACACCGATTAGGTGCTCATGATTAATTTCAGACTCTGTCTTGCAAATAAGAGAAAGTCATCATTTATTTGGCAGGAACAGGCTCACATCCCTTATGAAATGAGGTGTGGTATTAATCTATTAACTATACACCAGAATGTTCAATGTTAAATGTAGGAAGGTGGCATTCATGAATAATTACAAGAATCATTATATGGTATAAAATCTGAGCATAAAACTAACATTGGAAAAGAATCTGCCCTTGAAATACAGAAAACAAGTCTGTACTGCATTACTTACAGTCTATGTTAAAATCTACCCACCCCATACAAACAAAAGATTACAACTAAACACTGAGGCACAGCTGCCCTTGTCTGGCAGTTTGATATCCTTTTAATTCGTTGTTTTTCTGTAGTGCTAAACTTGGATTTTGTGTACACCACAACTAAACATAGAACAGACAAAGGCTAAGCAGCATAAACTTGTTGCTGTAAGTGCCACAGGAGCAGGGATTCTTGTCTGTTTTATTCACTGATGTATCCCAAACACCTAGAACACGGCCTGCCACATCATAAACACTGAATAAATATGTATCAAATAGATGAACTGGCTTCCATTTATTCCTTGAATAGATAAGCTACATTTTCTTTATGACTTTTATTGATTTGCATTTATATCATTAACATGCTTCTATTAAAAAAAAGAGATAAACCACAAGATTTAACCAAAGGTTGCCTGAATAAAAGAGATAGTTTGGGATGACAACAAATGACCAACACAAAAGCTTGAAACCTATCTGTTGCCTTAAAATGATCTGAATTCCTCAAACCTCAAACCTTAGCATTATGAAATATACCCAGGTAACTTAACCTGCGCATGTGTCCCCTGAATCTAAAATAAAAGTTGAAAAAAAAAGTAGTTTCTTCCAGTGTAAAACTACAGAATAAATAGGACAAACCCCAAAGGTAAAGAACTGCTCTTTTCATGTTACTAAAGAGAGCACTGCAAACAATGGAGGAAGAAATCTACATATAATTCACAAAATGGGATTAAAAATACATGAAAAAAGAGCTATTAATAAATATGCCTCTTGTGTTTCTTCCCTTTAAAACTCAAAACAGTGTGGTCTGCCTTGTGCCCACATCAAAGAAAGCCAGTGAACTAAGAATAAGAGAAATGAAGGCTCAACTCAGTATCTCTCTCCTGGCGCCTAAACACATTTTACAAAAATGTTCTTTGAACCAACAAAAAACCCAGAAAACCAGAAACAGAACAGGAAGATAAACCCACAAGAGAAAACAACCATGACATCGTCACACCCCCTTCTAGTTTTCTCCAAAACATTTTTCATACCAGATGAACACAGTAAGTCAAAGAGCTCTATTTTTAATGCATGAGTCTTGGTTGTGGCATAACAGATCAATGAGAAATCTTTTGTCTTCAGGAAAACACAAGCCTATAACAGAAAGCATGTAAGTTTATAAAATAGCATGTCTGATAGAGAAAGCATCAAAACGAAAGAACGAATGAACCAGTGTGCAAATGAATATCTCTAAGAGAGAATTCTATAGTAATTCAGGAAGAAGTAGCAATGTGTAAATGGGCTCATCAATTCTCAATATTCTTCTCATATGATACAACATCTCAACCTGCCTACATAAAAACTTAGGATAAAAAGGAAGAAGGAAAGTTAAAAGGTGTTGAGACTAGCTTGAACAATTTCCATTGTCAAGGGCAGGGAGTTATTTTGGAAGATAATAGAATAAATCCAGAGACAAAGGGAGGTGAGAAAAAGTAAAGAGACACCACAGGTAGGCTGGAGAGAAAGTCTAGGGAAAGTTTTGAGGAAACGTGGGGATAGGCCATAGAGTCACTTACCATGTTGTGATTCAGAAAGAGGATTTTAAATAAAGTTTTGCTCCATATATCAATGAAACTCCCATGCAATTTTTAGGAGGCTGTAGGAAGGATTTAAGTTACTTTGTAAATATTTCTAGATGTTATTTATTCATTTATTCCACAAATATATGGTATGGGCACTTTCTTAGGACTGTGTTTACATTGGCAGCCTCTGTAGAGACCAGCCATATGATGGAAGTAAGAAAGTCTAGCTTTATGTAGGTTCCTGAAAGAAAATATCCAGAAGAAGAAGACTACAATTGAGCCTTGAACAACATGGGTTTGAACTGCGTGAGTCCACTTATACATGGATACCTTTCAATAACAGTTACAAGTATGTCTGCCTCTCCTGCCTGCCCTTTCACTTCTTCTGTCTCTACCACCTCTGCCACCCACGAGACCGAAAGACCAACCCTTCTCCTTCCTCTTCCTCCTCAGCCATCTCAACACGAAGATGATGAGGATGAAGACCTTTACTTAATGAATAGTAAATATGTTTTCTCTTCTTGATGATTTCCTTAATAGCAACTTCCCATCTCTAGCTAACTTTATTGTAAGAATACAGTATAAAATACATAAAACACAAAAAATATGTGTTAACCCACTATTTATGTTATGGGTAAGGCTTCCAGTCAGTAATAGGCTATTAGTAGTTAAGTTTTGCGGAAGTCAGAAGTTATGCACAGATTTTCAACTATGTGGCGGATCAGCATCTCTACCCTCTGCATTGTTCAAGCGTCAACTGTGTATTCTAATACTGCTTCTTGTTCTATTCTTTGAGAACATCCTTGTATAGAAAATGTGTTACAGTCATTACGGAAAAAAGTATGGAGGTTCCTTTAAAAATTAAAAATAGAACTAAAATATGACCCAGAAAGTCTACTTCTGGTACATATTCAAAGGAAAAAAACAGTCAGTATATCAAAGATATATTGGCACTAGTATGTTCACTGCAGCATCATTCGCAATAGCCAAGATACAGAATCAACCAAAGTGTCCATCCATAGATAAATGGATAATGAAAATGTGGTATATATACACAATAGAGTACTATTCAGCCTTAAAACAGGACAGCCTATCATTTGTGACAATAATGGATGAACCTCAAGAATATTATGCTAAATAAATAAGCCAGGCACAGAAAGACAAATACTGCATGATCTCACTTTTACATGTGGCATTTAGAAATATCGAACTCATAGAAACAGAGAGTAGAATGGTGGTTGACAAGGGCTGGGGTAATTGGAGACGTTGGCCAAAGGGTACAAAGGTCCAGTTAGACAGGATAAGTTCTGAAGATCTATTTTACAGTATTAATAACAATGTATTAATAATAATATATTCTATACTTGAAAGCTGCTAAGAGAGTAGATCTTAAATATTCTCACCACAAAAAGTTCTAAGTGTGAGAGGTGATAGATATGTTAACTAGTTTGATTTAATCACTTCACGATATACACACCTCAGAACATCACCTTGTATGCCATAATTATATACAACGTGTTTTCAGTTGCTGTCAACCAACAGATGAACTTTCAGAACTCATCCATTCAACTTGGGGGCAGCCTGTTCACCGGACAACTTTTTCCCATAGCTAGTCACGATGTTTTTTCATTCTCTTCTAAAGGTTAAAGTAAAGCACTACCAGGCCTCATGAATTTCTCATGAGTTGTGATTAAGTGCGACCAAATTCCAAGCACTATTTGACTGAGAAATGTCTTCAATCTAAATACACGGGTATCAAAACGGCCAACAATAACAACCCAAGGCTATTTCCACATAAATTTGGTCTTTGCTTAAAAATAAAATTCCATGAAAGTTCCCTAAGATAATGACCCACACAGAGCGTTTTCCACGATTAACAATGGCATTTGTGCTACGGTCGCTGCCAGGAAGGGAAGCATGAGTCTGGCTTCGGCCAGGATAGCAAGAGAGATCTCTTCTAAAAACAGAATATGGTATAGCTCATTCTTCCAGATCTTCCAGGGGAAACTGAATGATGACTGTGTGAATGTCTTTTTAAAACAATCTGTTAAATGCTTTTAGATCCTGTGCCCTGATTACTGGCTGACCTATATATTTTTGGCAATGCTAGTGCCTCAGAGGGCCTGACGATTTGATGGGCAGTTAAGTCCTCAGTTAAGATGAATTTTGAAAAAGCTGAGATTAAACAGACTAATTTCCCACAAAAGTATTTTCTTCTGATCTTTGAAATGTTAAAAGGGCCACATCAGTGCATTATTTTGAGCAAGGAAAGTTTTGCCTTACAAAGACTGCCGGTATAGACAACTAATCCCTGGCCAGTTGCACAAGCCAGACAAAGCACAGTTTTCAGGCAGAAGCAGCGGCTCTCTACCTAATGGGGCTGGGTGAGAGGGCACACTCACAAAGCACGTTAGATTTCCTGTGTAAATAATCATTTTTTCTACTGTATATGGCTATTACAAAGTGTGTTGTGAAGATCCAATAAGACAATATACAGAAAATGTCTAGTGTAGCATCTGACATTATCATTATCATTACAATAGAAACACATTCTACCCATTGTTTGGATCAGGTGGAAAAATGCAAAAGAAAACAATTATTTTTTTTGTTTTTTTGCAGTCTCATTTTTGGACCAGAGTATCTCTAAGTATCTCAAAGGTATTGTAATGTCATATTATATATTTGAATTTTTTTTATGTTCTTATAATCAAATATTTAAACCATTATTTTCTTAGTAACAAAATTCTATTCAAGCTAATGAATAGAAAATTGAAGGTAACTTCTTAAATATTCATTATTTCTAAAAGACAGCTTGCCCACTAGGCTTCCTTGGCAGATATGCAATTACCGTTGTAGAGAACTAGAAGGAGCTTTAGGTATCATTTTAAAAACAAGGAAACTAAAACCCAAAAAGACTAAGGGAATGCCAGACCTAGTACAAAGAAAAGGATCTACTTTGGATGCCTGTACAAATGTCTTTGCACTAATCTTAGCTATTAATACATCAAAATGAGGCTCAGTCACCCTCAGATGGCATGAGCATACAAATAAAGGGAAATTAACATTTGCAAGGTAAATACTGGCCAACTGTTTCTACATAAATTACTGCCTTTAGTTCTCTCACAAAAACTTCGAAACATAGGTATTATCAGTGCTACTTTTTTGTTTTTTGTTTTTTTTGGAGACAAGGTTTTGCTCTGTCACTCAGGCTGGAGGACAGTGGCCTCATCATAGCTTCATAGCTCACTGCAGCCTCAAACTCCTGGCCTCGAGCCATCCTCCCATCTCAGCCTCCCAAGTAGCCGGGATTACAGGAGTCAGCCACAGAGCCCAGATAACACTACCTTTTTTTTTTTTTTTTTTTTTTTTTTTTTTTTTTTTTTTTTTTGAGATGGAGTCTCTCTCTGTCACCCAGGCTGGAGTGCAGTGGCGTGATCTCAGCTCACTGCAACCTCTGTTTCCCAGGTGTAAGCAATTCTCTGCCTCAGCCTCCCAAGTAGCTGAGATTATAGGCGTGCACCACCACGTCTGGCTAATTTTTGTATTTTTTTAAGTAGAGACAGGGTTTCACCATCTTGCCAGGCTAGTCTTGAACTCCTGACCTTGTGATCCACCCACCTTGGCCCCTGAAAGTGCTGGAATTACAGGCGTGAGTCACCACACCAGGCCAACACTACTTTTAAGGTAAGGACACTGAGGCCAATAAAGACTACAAGATCAGTAGTCGGCAAAGCTGGGACTGAGATCCAGGTCTGGTCTAACCCACTACAAAACCTGAGCCCTTTTCAATATACTTCAGTGCCTGCTAGAAGGTAAAGTGAGTCCTGCGACACTCCCATTATTGAAAAAATGTCACTTTTTCTAATTTTCTGGCTGTTAAGTGGTTAAGCAGAAACTGTATAGCCAAAGGATGAAAACCACTCCAAGATCACGTACCTGTGGTGGAGTCAATGGTAAAAAGGGACGACACATCTCCTGGAATAAGCTCATAAGCCACTGTCCCATATATCCCAGAGTCTCGGTCAGTGGCAAGAACATTGATGATCTCGGTGCCTGGCTGAGTCTCACCACTGATGCTTGTCACATAGGTTGATGGGTTAAACACAGGATGATTATCATTCACGTCCTCCAGGTCCACACGAACAAAGGCTTGGGCACTTAGCCCACCCTGGTGGATGAATGAGCAGTGATTACAAATGGGTTTTTGCTGAACACTGGGATGTAGAATAATTGACAATGGCCCTAGAATAGTCTTGAAACAACAGAATTTGAATATGTAGGGGGGTGTGTATATGTATATATGTATGTATATATACATACAAACCACACATGCACACATACACACCCACAAACACATCTATAAATTCATTTTATTTCCAACCTTGATGTATGAATTCATAGGTAATGGCATGGTATGTATACTTCACTGCTGATTCTTTTTTTTTTTTTTTTTTTTTTTGAGACAGAGCTCAAGGCTGGAGTGCAGTGGCCGGATCTCAGCTCACTGCAAGCTCCGCCTCCTGGGTTTACGCCATTCTCCTGCCTCAGCCTCCTGAGTAGCTGGGACTACAGGCACCTGCCACCTTGCCCGGCTAGTTTTTTTTTTTGTATTTTTTAGTAGAGACAGGGTTTCACCGTGTTAGCCAGGATGGTCTCGATCTCCTGACCTCGTGATCCGCCCTTCTTAAGCATGGAATGAGATTTCCACTTAGAGCAGCTGTGAGGCAAAAATTTCAGAATAGAGGCCAAATATATTCAAGGAAAGTTGTCCCGATGTCCAAAAAGAAATCAAAATCACTTTTATCCCTAAGATAATTTTTAAATGAATGTTGGTAAGTGCTAAGAAGAAGGTGTGAGGGAGCCTGGGCTGGGGGGGGGCGGGTGGCGGTGCCCGGGTGAAACTCTCACTAGGAAGGTACCATTGGTGTGCAGACCAACCCACATGAGGCAGCTAGACTTCAGGTACCAGAAAGGAAAGAGTAACAGGCAGAGGAAAGAGCAGAGCCAAAGGCACTGAGGCAGAAACGGCGTGTGCCTCTCAGGCCTGCTCAGCCACAGCAAGGAAGCAGGAAGGGCTGAGGTCAGAGAGGCAGGAGTGAGTCCCAGGGACCTCTGCAGGTCTCTGGAAGGACATGGTTCTTCCACACAGGAGGGCTTTGAGCACAAGAGTGACCTGATTTCACTGAGATGTTAACACTGCTCTAGCCACAGTGTCCAGAACAGACTGAAGAGCAGCAGAGTGGAAGGAAGGAGAATGGGCAGGACGAGGCTGTTTGAAACAAGTCCAGAGTGGATGGGGCCTGAAGGAGGACAGGAGCAGTGCAGGTACTCATCCCAGATCCTGGGGGCCAGATTTGTTTGGGAATTCTGGATTTTTCAAGTTTTAGAAGGAAATACAGCACCTAAAGTAGTGAGAAATGAATCCCATACTGCTTATTTTGTGTTGCCTCCATCTAAAATCAAGGAGAAAGAGAGCAAATGAAATAGAAGAAAATAATCCTCTGCAATTTTTACTTTTCTAAAGTAAAACACATGTTCCTACTTTAAAGCACATTTTCCATTTCTATCTGGTACATGTTGACACTTTCATCTTTGACAAAAATCCTTGGTAAGTCACAACGGCCTGGGTTTTCTCACTCATGTGTCCTCCCCCTCCTCATCTTTTTTGTTTCCTTTTTCTACTCTGGCAGGGAGGCACAAAGCAAGGAGGAAAAAAGGACAAGGAGGAAGAAGATTTGGCAAGAGACAAAGGGAGAACTGCTGCCATGCAGACAGAGAGGAAGCACTTGTTGACAGGGAGCGGGGTAGGCCAAGAATGAAAATTAGGAGGAAGGTAAGACAAACCCAGAAATGACTCTTCCGCTCTCAGCTCTGAGCTCTGAGGTCCCTTGTACTCCAGGCTTTGAGGACTAAAAAAGGATGGGGAAATAATTTAGAAATAGTCTGATTTTCCATGTTCTGAGTTGAATAAAGTGCCAGAGCCATGCCGGGTATCAATTAGAATAGGAGAAATGGGGCTGGTTATGAGTCCACAAACAACAACGCAAGTTCATCCATCCGGCCTTTACGCTTAAAATGCAGGGTGGCCCCACATCTGCAGCCACCATAAGTAACCTGTATGTCTTCAGGTTCGACGTAGTAAGAGGGGACTGCAGACTGGTGAGAAGCTTATAGAAAATATTCCTTCACCTCTGCCAGACCCTGCTGCTGCTCCAAACTGCCTTGCATCTCAGTTTTGCTTTCCCTTTTCCTTTCCCTTTCCTCTTTCTTCTTTATCTCTCCTCAAGTTCAAGAAGTCACTTAGGGTTGAGGTAAGAGAAATAATGAAAAAGTGGGGAAAATATGAAGACACGAATATTGCCCCAACTTAAGATATTTAAGAATAAAAATCCTAAATCAGGCAATACTATAAAAAATAAACAAATGTTAGATGCACAAAGTGGAAAACGTATTGTCACTGAACAATACTTTTTTTTTTTTTTTTTTTTTTTTGAGACAGAGTTTCTCTCTTGTTGCCCAGGCTGGAGTGCAACGGCGCAATATCGGCTCACCACAACCTCTGCCTCCCGGGTTCAAGGGATTCTCCTGCCTCAGCCTCCGGAGTAGCGGGATTACAGGCATGTGCCACCACACCCAGCTAATTTTGTATTTTTAGTACAGATGGAGTTTCCTCATGTTGGTCCGACTGGTCTCAAACTCCCGACCTCAGGTGATCCACCCGCCTTGGCCTCCCAAAGTGCTAGGATTACAGATGTGAGCCACCGTGCCTGGCCAACAATACATTTTTGTTGCCAGTAGGGTAAGCACACTAGTGGGGTTAGGGAGAGCTGAGCTTGTAGTGGCAGAGGCTGGGCAGTCAGATTCCTCTTACCTGATTTAAGTGCTAAGGAGGACAGATTTATTCTACACAGCAGTAGACTCCATCAGTATAAAATGTGGTGTGTATATTCTTAATATATATAATTTATCTGTTAATAAACTATATATATATTTACTGTGCTAATGTATTATTTATATTATAAATATCAGAAAAATAAAATGTAAAAGGACAGAATTCTAATGTTGTCTTCTTAAACACCCACATGGGACAACTATTGCTTTCCTTAATGAAATGACAAGAGGCATCTGGGGTAGGGAAGAAGAGATATATCCTAACAAAAAAATAAACAAGTTCCTTAGACAAAAAGGTGGGAAAATGCTGAATTCACCAAGTTAAGTGGATGCATTCTTTGCCTCAGAACTTCTCACAGAGCCTTTTTGTATGTACATTTCTAGAGGGAGTGAGTTCCGAGGTGTTCCCCACTCTTTTTAGGCTCCAGAATGCTCTTCCGAAGAAACATTTTGGGAAACCAGTTTCCCACAGAACACAGTGCGGGAAAAGCTGATCTAAACTCATTTTTTCCATCCGCTTAGAGTGTGTGCTTCCCAGTGCTGTGTAGCTAAACTTCTGTCCAGCTGATGGAAACTGTTTTGATAATGCAACCTCATAAGAGACTGAATCAGAGCCACCCAGCAAAGCCACTTGCAGGTTCCTGGCCCTAACAAACTATATAAGACAATAAATGTTTGCTATTTTAAGCTGCTAGCTTCAGGAATAATTTGTTTTACAGCAATAGGTAGCTAATACATCCCATAAATTTCATGCATGAATATATCTTAATGTTGTCTTGTCCTTTCTTTTTGACCAATGATTCATGTGGCATTTTAATTTCATTTTAAGCATTTAATTGTGAGGATTATAGTAGGAAACCCAATTCCCTCAAGTTATACTGTAAAAGATGAAACCAGTTTCGGAAAGCTCCAAGCTTGAAAGCATATAATATCGGAGGCAGGAGGGTCGCCTAGGGCAGTCAGCAGGTAGGGAACATTTTCTACTATTACTTCTACTTTGGTAATTGTCTGCTTTCCATTCTCTTTGTTCTTGCCTTCTGGGACTCCTGAATAGTAGAATATTAATACATCTCTCCTTCACATCTCTTAGCTCTTGTGAGCTGTGGTTTCATTCCAGTGAGCTTTCTATGTCAATGAACTCCAGTCTGTATTTCATGATTCAATGAACAAAGGTGGAAGGAAATGAGGTTCTACCTTGTTCAAGGGGGAAAAAAAAGCAACCTAAGTTGTGACATCACCAAATCCAAGATAAGCAGCATCCAAAGAATATCTTCAAATTCATTGAGAGGACGAATCAGATAAAAATAAATAAAGAATTCCAGGATATGGCACAATGTAACCATGTAGAGAAAAGCAGTTTTATAGGACAGGTAGAGAGGAAAAAATTGATCAAATAAAGATTGAAAAGTGAGGAAATGGAGATGCCTATTTTAGTAGACTTGCTGTGTAGGAAAGGAGAGGAATAAAATGGTTTTCTGAAAAGGTACATGACATCAAAAGGGAATCCAGAGTAGTTTTTTAAGATAGGGACTATTATTATGCCCTGTATGCTTATGAGGGTCATTCAAAAGAACTTGATAAATTAAAGATGCAGGAAAAAAGAGAAAATCATTATAAAAATGTTATCTGTAAGAGGGCCAGAATGGATGGGACCCTAAACAGTAGAGATATTTGCTTTTGATGCAAACAGCGACATCTCTAAAAAGATAATAGAAAAGAAGGTAAAGAATGTGAGCTAATATACAGGTAGGTCAGTGGATTTGGTGGCAGGAAGGTAAGACCTTCCGCTTTCAAGCAGATCTGTTATTTTTCTCCAAGTATGTTCAGCTGCTGCAAGGGTGGAAAAAGCAGAGTCAGATTTACACAGGGCTGGGGTTTTACCAGAAGAGTTCTACTGAGTGGGGAAGATACAGGAAGTTTGCAACCGCATGACTTTAGTGATGGGTAACAAATCAATGATCTTAACATGGGAGAAGAATTGTTGATTAGAGTGGACGTGCTACAGTAAATTAGACAGAAAGATAAAAATGCTTATCAGATCTAGCATGCTTGAAGACAAGATGTCAAAGCTGTGCAATTACTGGTGACAATCCTTGGAAATCAGAAAGTCAAGGAACTGAGAGGCTCAGGGTGTTGTGTTGTTCAGCAAATGAATAGTAAAGTCTCCCAGAATGATGAGCAAACTGGTGAAGAGGAAGACTATGAACAAAGTGTGAAAATCCTAAGTAATAAAGAGGTTTAAATCATGATGGGGGGGGGAGAAAAGAGGAGGAGTATCTATGGTATAGTCACACAACAAGAACTTCAAAAAGGATTCGTTTTTGATGGAGAAAGGAGTAGAAATTATTTGGATGCTGCCCTGGGCAACAAACAGGGCACCCAACTCACTTCCTGCCAGCTTGTGATTGGTGGACTACGGGCTTCCTCATGAGAGTGCAGAAAGGAATGGGTATCCTTGGCGGGTAGGTTGTTTTTAATCAGGGCCATAAGTTAAAGGAACAATCAGAGACCAACTTAAGTTCATAAAGGAGTTTGCTAAATAATGGACCATGAGTTCCAAAGGGCATGGTAGAAGCATTTCGAAGGGCAGAGAAGGCGGGTAGGTGTATTAGTCCATTCTCACATTGCTATAAAAAAAACCTGAGACTGATTAATTTATAAGGAAAGAGGTTTAATTGGCTCATGGTTCTGCAGGTGAACAGGAAGCATAGCAGCTTCAGCTTCTGGGAAGGCCTCAGGAAGCTTCCAATCATGGCAGAAGGCAAAGGGGGTGCAAGACATCTTACGTGGTAGGAGCAGGAGCAAGAAAGAGAAGGCGGAGGCGAAGGGGTGTTGCCACACGCTTTTAAACAACCAGATCTCATGAAAACTTGCTCACTATCATGAGAACGGTACCAAGGGGGGATGGTGCTAAACCATTCATGAGAAATCCACCCCCATGATCCAAACACCCCCCGCAAGGCCCCACTTCCAACACTGGGGATTACAGTTCGACATGAGATTTGATGGGACACAGATCCAAACCACATCAGTAGGAGATTGATTCAAACTAAGGGATGAACTGAGCAGGGCGGGGAGGAGAATATGGGTAATAATAAAAGGCTGGGATGCTTAAACTATTAGAGATTAGAAGGCGGCAAAGAGTTATTGAAGATATTTTGGGATACATCCTACTCATAAAGAATGGTGGGAAATCTAAGATATGGTCCAGACATTTTAGTTAGAAAACACGGTACAATGGGGCAATGGGGCAACTGCTCATTCCTAGAACAGGTGAAGGGTGGTAATGAAGCAAACAAAAGACAGGAATAAGCATTTGAACATTTGTTAGAACATGAAAAAACATACTCTATTAAAATGAAAATGAGTGTACCTTTTCACTCAGCAAGCTTACATTTTGATAGTAACTGCATTGCACACAAACTATGAGCACAACTTCAGTAGCCAACTTTTCTCATGAATGTATACACCAGTGAAGAGCTCAGTCCATTTACTTCTATATTGCTTGTCTGACAAAATCCTCCCTTAAACATTGAGTGGTGAGACGGAGTTGAAATAGTTTTATCTCAAACACATATGTCAGCTACAGAATCCAGGATGTAACCAAAAAATAGAGTGTTAACAAGCATACACACCAAAAAAATCTATGTGGTAAAAATGAATGGGAAAAGGAAACAGAAAATTAGATATAAGCATGGAATAATTAAATTATAGAGTTTTATTGTGAAAAACCACTTGATTGCCAATGTAATCCAATTGTTTGGTTCCATTATGTAATTTTATAGCATTCTCATGATTTATGAGATAAATAGCAGCAGCAGTGGCAGCAAAAATAGGGTATTTCAGAAGTAGTATCAGTAGAGCAGAAGTGACTCAGTTGAAAAAATATTGACAGTTATCACAAGGATAAACAGAGTAGTGATAACGAACATCAATTATTTTACAAGAAAAATTCTTCTACTGGCAGATAAAAATCTCTTAGTAACCACCGGCAAATGGGTTCTCAGCAATTTTCTTCTAAAGCACTTTCAGGACATTTATTAGAAACAGAAAGAATCAGAGGAAAAACCATAGATTTTCAAGGTAATAATATAAAGTTAAAGGACTTCTGTCAAGGTTCAGTTTATTGTTTTAAATAAATTCATTATGGCCTAGAATCCAACAACATAAACCTAAAATATCCTGTCTGCATTAATTTATTCTTTGAATGCAGTCTACATTGCTTTCAGGGGAAGACTACGGATCATTACCAACCTTGTCATCTTTCTCTTTACCAACCTTTTTGACTATGCATTTCTGAGGGACATGTACTGCTAATTAATATCGCAAAGAATAACTATGATAGATGCAGAAGTCACCCTGTAAAAACTCAGTTCATCACAGAAATTCATGAGGATTATGCAGTCAACAGAATAAACACTGCACACTGGATAACTTTATATTTGTATATAGGTTTATATACATATATACATACTATATGTGTATACATACACATACACTCACATGAAAGCACATATGTTGCTTGCTCTCCATATATTCTGAGGCAAACGTAAGGAATGCCGGAGGCAGTTTTAGGTACAGAGTGAAGGTTAGGGATTTGTTAAAAGCCTGTGATGTGGAGGCTCTTCTAGAATTTGTTTTTTAAAATGCATCCCTGGGCTTGTGCCAGGCCCTGTTTTCACAAAAACCTACTTCCAGGAGGGGTCCTGCTTCCAAGATGGTTCCCTCCTACACACAGCTCCCTGCCTGGATCTCCACTCAGCCTCATACCTGCAAGACGGGCAAGAGGGCAAGAAGAAGAAAACCACAGCCAAGATGGAGAAGGTGTACTCAGGGGAGAAGGAAAATTCGAAGCTCTGATAACCCATTTCCAGGCACCAGATGTTAAAAAGACTCAGATTATAGAAACATCATGTTCCTCACCTTCACCAGGGCTAAATGTGTCATTCTCTGCTCATCCTGAAAGCAATGAATTGATCCTTTTTGGAGGTGAATATTTTAATAGCAAAACAACTTGCTTACATAACCACCTCTATATCTACAATACCAGAAAGGACACCTGGATTAAAGTCAAAATTCCCAATTCACTTCTGGGGCACTGTGCTCTCCAGGCTGTGGTGGTGTATTGATGTGACAGACAGGTTATGAGTGTTTGCAAGGGAGCTTGCTTCTCCTGATGGACAGCAGTTCTACCACTACAAGCATCTCTGTGTCCTGCATCTGGCCACCAAAACCTGGGAGCTAGCTGAATCAACAGGGCCTCGTTTTGATCACAGTGGACAGCAGACAGTAGCCTGGAAGACACAGCTAGTTCTTTTTGGTGGCTTTCACGAGAGTGATGTTTTAAACCCATTATTGAATTCTAGGATGGCATTATACAATTGTCTCAAAATCTATCAAGAATACATTTCTAAAGCCTTGGATTAATATTTGGGTGTGCATCTATTGGGCTTTAAATAATTACATAGACTTGAATTAATATAAATTCTGTTTACTCCTATTTTTTGCTTCCTACATATTTTCTTACATAGAATCAGGGATTCCTGAAACCACATAGTAAGGTATTGGCAAAAACCTAACCAAACAGATCATGAATATTTTATTGCATATAAAGGGCTTTACGTTCTTGTTCATTTTTACGTTTACTTGCAATACATTTAGACTCACTTTTTCCCAGAAATTCATAGCTTAAATAGGTGGATTCTCTCATTAATTTCAAAAGAGAACAATTAGACCAGAGGGGTGTTAGTAGGGTCCGTCTATACAAAAGAGTAGTAAGCAGATGGAAAAGAAACAAGGAAGGTCTTCAAAATCTATAAGTGAAAAATATAAGTAAAGTCTCCAAAATGAAATAAGTGAAAAAAAAAATCAAAGTGAGGAATGGTGTGTATAGTAGGCCACCTTTGCTGTAAAAAATGCAAATTGAACATGTTGTTTCTAAACTGTATTTGGAAATGTAAATGGTCAAGAATAGTTAAGGCCAAGACCTATGATAAAGCTAAAATAATTAAGAGAGATGTTGCTAGCACTAAAGTAGATATATAGGTAAAAATGAAAATAACCATTTCAGTAAGTGGTGCTGGGTTAACCATAGGGAAAAAAATAACAAAACTTCATCCCACCAGATTGATAAAAAGTAAGTATGAAGGTAAGAAAACAATAAGAGAACACCCTCATATCCCTAAGACAAGCAAATATTTCTTAAAAGAACACAAAAATCACTAGCTATAAAGGAAAACAAACTGAGAAACTACTAAGCTCTATTATGATGAAGAACTTTTGTTCCTCAAAAGAAACCTCAAAAGAAACCAGTAAGGATAGAAAAGGCCAGCCACGGAATGGGAGAAAAATATATGCAATAAATATATCCAACAAAGGACTTTCAGGCCAAAAATATAAAGAACTCATGCAAGTCAGTAAGACAAAGATCCAACAGTAACAACAGAAAATGAATAAAGGATTTTCTTCTTGTGAAGAACAGACACTTCACAAATTATACAAATGGCAATAAACATGAAAAAACCTCATTAGTTATCAAACAAATACAAAGTAAAACCCCAATGTGATATACCATTACATAAGTACTATTATTGCTATAATAGAAAAGGCATTAAATAGCAAATGTTAGGGAGAATGTGTAGCAAATGAAATTTTCATACTTTACTTGTGGGAGTGCAATTCTACTCCTAAGTATATACGCAAGAGAAATGCTTACATTTGTTCACCATATTGCAAGTATAAGAATGTTAAAAGAAGCACATCCTAAAATGGGTACCATTAATTATAGGTTAAAATTATTGTATATTCACATAAAGTCATACTATAAACCAATGAGAATGAGTGAACTATTGCTATACACAGCAGTGTAAATGACTCCGGCAAATAATGTTCGGCAAAAGAAACTCGATAGAAACACATACTGTATGATTCCATTCACCGAAAGTTTAAAAAATTGGTATACTAATGCTTGGTGTTAGAAGTCAACAGTGGCTTCTAAAAAGGCAGGGATGGGGGGATGGGGAGGTGGAGGGAGGACGGTTACAACAAGAAGCAAAGAGGGGGCTTCTGGGTTTTCTCATTTGCTTTTTAATGTTTTCTCATTTGCTTTTATGGGTCTGTTCATTTTGCAAAAATCCATTGAGCTATACACTTACTATTTGTGCATTTCTCTGTATGCATTTTATATGTCAATTTAAGAGTTTAACAACAAAAAAGGCAAAGGAATCAAATTGAAAGTGCCTTCACTGATCAAGAATGGGTCAATGAGAACATCAGAAAGGATAGGGTCAGCAATGTATTGAAATACATTAAATTTTTTAAAATCCAGGAATTTATACTCAAACTAGAAAAAAATTATTGTTTACCTTTGGAGATAGTTAAGACAGCAAGTTACTATTCAAAAAATCTGGTAAAATAAAAACAAATAATGAAGCTTTATCCTGCATTTCCTATGTGAATTACACTTAAGAGTAATCAAATAGTTGTTGTGAGAACATTTTCCTTAGTTGAAGAATTCCAGATAATAAATGCAAAGGAATAATAGAATTCAAAAGTTACCATTCTTCAACCTGTAACAAAATAATGGTATGTGTCTGCTGATGCAATAAGAAGCAAATGGCATCACCTAAATGAATCTGAAAACAGTCAGCTCTCTGTCTCTGATGCCAGTTTATAGGAAATAGAGGAAATGGAAGAACACGGTAAATGAATCCCAAGGATGTAATCAGCCACATTTAGCATGTGGAAAATCAACCAGACAAATGACTTGGTTTTTTTAAAAAAACCATAGGAGAACAGGTAAGAGGCCTGACTGTTATACATGGAAACTTAAAGAATATATCAATCAAATCAATTTGTGAACTTATTGGGATCTTCATTCAAAGAAACCAACTATAAAAGACATGTTTAGATTATCAAGAAAATTTAACATAGAAAGGATATTAGCTATCATTAAAGCATTATTGTTAATGTTTTGTAGCTCTGTGTTTTCAAAGTCATTATTTTTAAGAGATATTATTGAATTATTTGTGGGTGAAATAATGTGCTTGATATTTGCTTCAAAAAACTTCAGCAAAGGAAAGAGGCAGTGACACATGAAGCAGAATGACCCAATTGTTGATCATCATTGGTCCTCTGTGGGTCACATAATCACAGTGGCTCACTCGTGATTATGTTTAAAATAGACTTCATACATAAAAACTTACCCCGTCCTTAGCTTTCACCAGGAGATCATAGGTAGCAGGATCCCTTTCCCTGTCGATATCTTGAGAAACACAGATTCGCCCATCATGAGGGTCGATCCGGAATGCCTGAGGTGCTTCATAGCTCAGAAATCCATCATAAAGAGAATACTCAATAAAGCCATAGAGTCCTGAATCTGCATCAGAGGCTGTCACCTATGAGACAGGAGGGTGATCGGGAGGAAATAGAAATGCTAGCATTACTTTTCAGTTAGTCATGAATTATTGCAATAATTTTCACAACCACATGACCCCCATAGCTATTCACAAAGCCTAGGCTTTGGTTTTATATCTCTCTCCTCGCTTACCTTCTGTGATAATTCCCCCTTCACTTTTCTCCTTTCTTTGTGAGTTCTCCTTTTCAATATCTTTTGCCCACTCATATCTTTTCAGATCTATGAAAGTTTGAGGTCCTTAGGGCTCAGCCCTATGTTCTTTTGTCTTCTTATTTCATTCACTATACCTAACTAATCTCATCCAATCTCAAAGATTTAAGAATACCCATAGGATTAAGGACCTGACAGCCAAGCTGTTGATTCTCTCTCACACCTAGACCTTCAAGTGATAGGCTTGATGCCCCCCACCTTTGAGAGAAGCAAGGGGAGGGCCAATAAATCAAGACAGTAAATGCCACCATTACTAGAAACCCAATCCCAAGGACAGAATTCATGCTAGAATGTGAGAGTTGAGTCTCTCTGGCCAGCTTTCCTTCTGGGAGTAATGTCCCAGTCAGAGCCCTGCACAGTGGTATAGCATTTGGTCTGCAGGTGCCTGTAGGTACATGGAGAATGAAATCCAGCCCATGCTGTGCTCTCCAAAACAGGCACAAACACTGACATGCCCAGAGGAAAAGGCACCATCTTATTTTGCCATACGTACCACTTATGTTACCAGCAATCCTGTGCCTGATAGAAAAGATGAAGCAAGTGAAATTATAAAAGCACTTAACTTATTTATACTAACTGTGGGAGTATACAGTGAGAAATACAACAGGCTCTATAGAACTCAAAAAATTCTCGAGCTCATAGGCTCATGGTAGATAATACTTTTAGTTTACAACCCAACTAACAGTAAGAGCAAACACCTACATAGCACTTATAATAAAAGCAGCACTTTAAGGGAAGACAGGAAGGAAGAGAGGAAGAGAGGAAAGAGAAGGAAGGAAGGAAGGAAGGAAGGAAGGAAGGAAGGAAGGAAGGAAGGAAGGAAGGAAGGAAGGAAGGAAGGAGGGAGGGAGGGAGGGAGGGAAGGAGGGAGGGAGAGAGGAAGGATTCTATGCTATAGAACACGTACTCTTATAAGAGCTTAAAATACATTACATACTTACAACCTATAGGTACTAATGTTCATTCTTCAGATCAGACAAGTCAGGCTCAGAGAGTTTATGTAACGGGCCAAAGGTCACATAAAGAATAAGTGTCAAAACTGAAATTCATATCCACACAATTGGCAGCAGAGGGCATGCTCTAATGACCATGATCTATGTGCTCCCTCCCAAATCTGACACCTTGTCATATAATCCTTTATTCACAGAAAAATTAGACCCCAAATCTCTTGAACTTCCTCTGATGCAGAATGTGCTAGATTATGTGTAGCGCCATTCCAAGTAAATGTTTACCCCATGTATATGTTGTTTCTCACCATAATATCATTAACATGAAGGCAACTAGTAATGGTGCCTGTGCTCTTAAGTCTTAGCTGAACCTTTTATTCCATGTGATCAAATTCAACTGGGTTCCAGAAAGCAGAAATATAGAGAAAGTGATCACAATTGGAATAAAAGAGAATTAAGCAGATTAATTCAGAAAGTCCAACTTCCCATTAATGGACATCACAGAAAAAGAGAAGAGAAAACAGATAAAATGAAAACAAAAAAAAAAAGGAACAAAGGAGCAGCTATTTCTTTGCCACAAGGACACATATGGGCAAGGTCCCCAAAGTCACTCTGACAGGGAAGGAGAGAGATGGAAGAGGCCTTCTGGCTTTTAACTTCTTCAGCCCAGAAGCCGTGCTCAGTTCACATTCCACTGGGCAGAACTAGTTATGTGTTCCCAGCTTAGCTGCAAGGGAGGCTGAGAAAAGGAGAGGAGCATAAGGATATTTGGTGCATACAAATGGTCTCTGTCATACATATCATTTAGTGTAGAATATAAGAAGACAGGCACTTAAGATTATGTAGGTCTCCGAGTAGATGTCGTGAAACTCAAGCAAGTGGAAAGTTCTACCCAGAAATGGCTACCCAATACCATTAGGTTTAGTTTTAGAAAATAACTCTGGCTGTCTTGCATATATTTGTAAGGCTTTTAGGAGGAAGGCAAAAATAAAAGACAATTTCATCACCTACAATATTTGTGCTCCTGTTATACTCATTTAACTCTGGACTGAAAGCAAAATAATCAGCTTTTCATCAATACAATATACATGCAGGAGCTACACTTTAATTACAGTACTTTCCAAATAAAGCCTCACCCTGATAACGTGTTCAACAAAGTTCTCAATAAACCTTCTCCTTCATCCTGTTCCATCTTGAGCATATAACTAGAATGTGACTTTTGGAGCTATTTTGAAGTAGCCTAGCTTAGTGGTTCTCAACTAGGGACAAATTTGCCCCCAAGAAGACATTTAGTATGTCTAGAGACATTTTTGGTTGTCACAACTGGGGAAGGGTTTCTACTTTCATTTAACAGGTTAATTTGAGAGATACTGCTACAATGTATTATATAACATCCTACAATGCCTAAGATAGACTTCACAATAAAGAATTACCTGGCCCAAAATGTTAGTAGTGCCTAGACTGAGAACTCCTGGGCATGATGAAACTTCTACCACTGGCAGTGTTATTTTCCCGCTTTAATTGTCTATTTTTTGAACTGATGATACAGCCTTTAAATTTATCTTTTCTCTCATCTAACTCATATTCTGTAGCAAAATTATTCATCCTGTGCAACCATCTAACATATTTATAAGTTATTCTCATCATGTCTTATCATATTGTGATTCTTCTCATCAGTTGGGCTGAAGCAGGAAATCCACAAATTTCCCCACTACAAAGAACTAAACTCCAAATACATTTGGTCTATTCTATTCTGACAGCTGTTGATAATTTAGCAGCTTCAAATTCCTGAAGACACCAAATATATCTTCTAAAGCCATATGGTATTCTCAATAACTTCGCCTTCATTGAAAGACACATACGATGAACTTTTAAATTCTAAAATTCATTCTTAGCCTTTAATAGTACATATTAATAAGTAATTCAGCTTATATAAAACAAATTTCCTTATTTCCGCTTTCAAGACCTTTTTCTCATCTGGACTTTTGGCAAAGCAAAATGTAAGGACACAAAAGTAGGATAAGAGTATTGATCTCAATTTATGTTAGCAATTCATATTCTGAGTTTCAGAATCATAACATAAGAATGTTTTTCTCCCTGTTTTGACCAAAATACCTAAAAATATTGACCTAGTATTCTCAACAACATGTCCCACCTATTGGGTCTTGAATGCCTGGAATTAATACTGGGTCTTGAATGGCTAGAAATAATTTGACATCTTTCTAAGATTTATATTTTCCAAAATCCATTGACTGACGCATAAAATTTAGGCAAATTGAATAATAGCACACGGAAATGGTTTGTCAAAGCTTCAAGAGGAAATCTTGCTTAGTTAATAAGCTCCGTGGGTCCTTTCTCCAGAGATGGTTGTTTAAATTGAGGCAAGAGGCACCTGGCCAATTCTATTATTGCAATCTTATGATGCTGATTGAGCATCAAGAGGATATCTCAGGAGGATTTTTATCCCTATATCTACTTACTGAGCCACATTTCAGCACTCTCAATAACATTCCTGTGTTCTTCATCCCAATCTCAATTTACCTGTTTTAGACAGAGATGAATCTGATACTTTTTACTGTAAACTTCTTCCAACTCAGAATTGTTCTCCCTGAGTCTGATCTTTCACAAGTTTCATGGAAACATTATAAAAATGCAAAATATCAATATATTATTAAAATCCCCCTGATTCCATTATTAGCTTTCTGAGATTTAAACAATTTTTATCAGACAAGGATGCACACTCTCACTACTCTTATTCAACATAGTACTGGAAGTCCTAGCCAGAGCAATCGGGCAAGAGAAATAAATAAAAGGCATCCAAATAGGAAAAGAAGCCAACCTATCTCTCTTTACTGACAATATAATTCTATACCTAGAGCATTCATAAGACTCTGCCAAAAGGCTCCTGGAACTGATAAACAACTTCAGTAAAGTTTCAGGATACAAAATCAATATACAAAAATCAGTAGAATTCTTATACAGCAATAATGTTCAAGCTGAGAGCCAAATCAAGAACACAATCCCATTTACAATAGCCACCAAGAAATAAAATAACTAGGAATAAATCTAACCAAGGAAGTAAAGGATCTCTACAAGAAGAACTACAAAACACTGCTGAAAGAAATCATAGACGACACAAACAAATGGAAAAACATTCCATGCTCACTGATTAGAAGAATCAATATTGTTAAAATGGCCAGACTGTCCAAGGCAATCTATAGAATCAATGCCATTCCTATCAAACCACCAATGTAATTTTTCACTGAACTATAAAAAACCATTCTAAAATTCATATGGAACTGAAAAAACACCCCAATAGTCGAAGTAATCCTAAGCAAAAAGAACAAAGCTGGAGGCATCACATTATCCAACTTCAAATTATACTTTAGGGCTACAGTATCCAAAACAGCATGGTACTGGTATGAAAACAGAAACATAGACCAATGGAACAGAATAGAGAACCCAAAAATAAAGCATCACACCTACAGCCATCTGATCTTTGACAAAGTTGAATAAGCAATGAGGAAAGGACTCCTTATTCAATAAACGATGCTGGGGTAGCCGGCTAGTCATATACAGAAGATTGAAACTGGATCCCTACCTTTCACCATATACAAAAATTAAATGAATTTTCATTTCAACCGAATGAATTTTAATATTAATACACAATAATTCACAATATGCAAATATTTAAATGGATTAAATATTTAAACGTAAGACCTCAAACTATAAGAATCCTAGAAGAACAACATTCTGGACATTGGCCTTGGCAAAGAATTTATGACTAAGTCCTCAAAAGCAATTGCAACCAAAACAAAAATTGACAAGTGGGACCTAATTAAACTAAAGAGCTTCTGCACAGTATAAGAAAATCTCAGCAGAGTAAACAGACAACCCACAGAATGGGAGAAAATAATCTCAAACTATGCATCTGACAAAGGTCTAATGTCCAGAATCTATAAGGAACTTAAATAATTCAACCAGCAAAAAACAAATAACCCCATTAAAAAGCTGGCAAAAGACATTAACAGACATTTCTAAAAAGATGACATATAAGCAGCCCACAAACATGGAAAAAATGCTCAGTATCACTAATCATCAGAGAAATGCAAATCAATACCACAATGGGATGCCATCTCTCACCAGTCAGAATAGCTATTATTGAAAAGTCAAAAAATAACAGATGCTGATGGGGCTATGAAGAAAAGGGGATGCTTATACACTCTTGGTGAGAATGCAAATTAGTTCAGCCACTATGGAAAGAAGTATGGAGATTTATTAAAGAACTACCATTCTAACAATAATCCAATTACTGAGTAAATATCCGAAGGAAAATAAATTATTCTACCAATAAATTATTATAGCAAAAACGTAGAATCAACCTAGGGACCCATCAATGGTGGATTAGACAGAGAAAATGTGGAACATACGCACTATGGAATGCTGCACAGCCATAAAAAAGAACAATATCATGTCCTTTGCAGAAACATGAATGCAGCCGGCTGCCATTATCCTAAGGGAATTAACACAGGAACAGAAAACCAAATACTGCAGTTCTCACTCATAAGTGGGAGTTAAACATTATGTACATATGGGTATAAAGATGGGGACAATAAACACAGGAGACTACTAGAAGGAGGAGGTTGGGAGAGGGTTGAAAATCTACCCACTGGTTGCAACGCTCACTGCCTGGGAAATGGGATCAATTGTACCCCAAACCTCAGCATCACGCAAACCTGCACATGTATCTCTTGCATCTAAAATAAAGGATGAAATTACAAAAAATACAAATAAATAATTTTTATTACTTCCTTCATGTTAACATCCACGTAAGAATTCCTCCCTATGAATGTGTCACGAAGACAGGAGACAAACTGAAATCATTGGCTCTTGAAGGCATATTTCCATGGTTTTTGTATGTTTTACAAGTGGAAAGGATCTGCTTGCATCCCCCCCAACAGGATAACAGGGCTTCCTCCCCTTCAACATCAGTGGTCAGTGCAGCCATTTATATCAGCCAGACTCCACCCAAAAGGCATGATGTGACAAGTTTGGCCATAATTCCTCTATCCACTCCTAAGTAACTGTATACTTAACTCAGCAAAAGTTGTGAAAAAAAATAAAAAGGTCTCAGAGCCCAGTAAAAAAGAGCAATAAAACTGGAGTTCTAGGGGGAAAAAATGGCAGCACTTGAGATGAAATTTAAAATTAAATAACCCACTTTTTTTCTTATTACAATTTCCAGTTTTTCTATCCATGAACATTTAACAATTTGTTTGACGAAACAAAGTTATTAACACAACACACACATAGAACTTTACATAGAAAAGAAGAAAAAAAATCATTAAATAACCTTTTACATTTGAAGCACTGGACAACCACTGATCCCGCAGCTGAAACAGGACTATAATATTCCAGTGGAACGTGGAATCAGCATTGGGGCCCACAACTAATGCAAGTATGCCACGCTCTCTGGACACGACTTGGCAAGTTCACCAAGTTCCAAAGTCTAATGATCCAGGCTTGATCTTTATTTTCTGAATCGTTTGGCAGCTTTTCACACAGTTAGTCATCGCCTCCTTATTGAAACATATTCTTCATCAGACACCACATTATGGCCGTCCTCCTCATGCACCACCTTAACTGACCTCACCTCAGTTTCCTTCACTGGTTTCTGAACACTATAGCACCCGGTCTTGGGACTACCTCTTTTCAATCCACACTGACTGCTTGTAGGGGACTGAATGCTGGCCTCCAAAAAAACTCTGTCCGTGTTCTCATCCCCAGAACCTGTGACTATTCTCTTATTTGATAAAGGAGTGACCACTACCTTATATGGCAACAGACAAGATTAAGTTGAGGATTTTGAGAGAAGAATCTTATCCTTGCTTATCTGGATGGGTCCTATATCCAACAAATGTCCTTACAAGAGATAGGCAGAGGAAGGTTTGCCCAACAGAAGAGGAGGCAATGTGACCAGGGAAGCAGAGATTGAAGGGATGTGGTCACAAGTCAAGGAACACCAACAGCCACCAGAAGCTGGAGGAGATAAAGAATGGAATGACCCCAGAGCCCCCAGAAGGAGCAAAGTCCTGCTGGATTGCAGACTTCTAGTCTCTAGAATTGCGAGAAAGAATAATTTCTGCTGTTTCTTTTTTTATTTTATTTTATTTTATTTTTTGAGTTGGAGTCTCACTCTGTCACCAGGCTGCAGTGCAGTGGCATGATCTCAGCTTACTGCAAGCTCTGCCTCCCGGGTTCAAGCGATTCTCCTGCCTCAGCCTCCCAAGTAGCTGGGACTACAGTGTGTGCCACTATGCTCAACTAATGTTTTTTTTTTTATTATTATTTTTTATTTTTAGTAGAGACGAGGTTTCACCATGTTAGCCAGGATAGTCTCGATCTCTTGACCTTGTGATCCGCTCACCTCGGGCTCCCAAAGTGCTGGGATTAAAGGTGTGAGCCACCACGCCTGGCCCAATTTCTGCTGCTTTAAGCCACCAAATTCTTGGTAATTTGTTACTGCAGCCCTAGGAAATTAGCACACTCTCTGAGTGGTCTGACCAGCCCATGGCACTATACCAATCTCTGTGCCAATGACTCCCCAATTCTAAATCTCCATCTGGGCTCCAGACTCTGCATCCTTATATGCCAACTCACACCTCACACATCTCAAGTGACTAATTGGCATCTTAAATGCAACCTGCTCAACGGGAACTCCTGATTCCCACCCCACTCCACCCTACAATCTGCTACCCTCCCAGTCTTTTTAGTGACTTATACTACCATTCACTTTCTGCTACACGCAGAGAGATCCTGTTTAAAATGACACCAAATCCTATTACTCTCTTGCTCAGATGCTTTCAACAACTTCCCATCCTACCCAGCATAACCCAAGTCTTTAATCTGACCCCTGGCTACTTCTCTGACCTCATCCCCCACTCCTCTCCAACTCTCTCACTCCCCTCTGGACATACCCGTCTCCTCGACAGTCCTGGAAAACACTGGCTTGTTCCCACCTTAGGGCCTTGTACTTAGTGTTCTCTGTGCCTGCAAGGCCTTTCTGCCAGCCTTTAGTATAACAAACTCCTGTCTCTAAAATCTACTCTTTGTACACCTAATCAGACAGGCTTTGCTTGATGCTCTAGTCAAGAGTGTCACTTTACCTGTCTCACCCTTTTTTTTTTCTTAACCCTGCTTTGTTTTCTTCAGAGAACTTATCTCCATGTTATGTTGCATTATATATTTTTATTTATTTGTGTATTGATAATAACATGTCTTCCCCACTGGAATTTAAGCTTCAGGACAACCATTACACTGATCTTGCCCCACCCCTAACCACCCCTGCTGCATCTCCAGCAGCCATAACACTGGTGCCTAGTTCATACTGAGGTGCTAGAAATGTCTGTTGCATGAATTAATGAATACAAGCAAGTTTAAGAAATAACCTTTATGACTATTTTCTCTATTTGTTCTTCAGAGGAAACATGTAAGAACAAGATGGTTCATGACACTCATCAAACACTCATTAAGGAACAATAATTTTACTCATAAAACACTATTAACGAAGCTATATTATCATAGAATAAGATCCATAATGCTTTTTCAAAGCCACTAAATGCTACAACTGAAATCAGCTAGGCAGAGAGAAAGAAAGAAAGAAAGAAAGAAAGAGAGAGAGAGAGAGAGAGAGAGAGAGAGAGAGAGAGAGAAAGAAAGAAAGAAAGAAAGAAAGAAAGAAAGAAAGAAAGAAAGGAAGGAAGGAAGGAAGGAAGGAAGGAAGGAAGGAAGGAAGGAAGGAAGGAAGGAAGGAAGGAAGGAGAAAGCGATCTCAAAGCATGTGGAACTATTAAGATGTTGGAAACAGAACATCTTTTAAAAGGTTTTACCTTTTAAAATGTATGTTCAGAGAGACTCTCACAGCTATTAGACGAATAGGCTGAATACATATCCTCAAGTTACAGCCTGAAAAAGTTGTTACAATAACATGTTTTTATTGCCTTAATTGAAGAATGAGTTTAAGTAACCATGAATTCTATTACTTAAGTATTGTCCTTTCTTCCCACCTCAAAAAAGCAGTCTAAGGAAATTTTGTGAAAGGAGACCTGTGGGGTTTAGGGAAATGGAAAGTAACTTGTCCTATAAGGTGTTACAAAATAAACAATTAAAATAGTGTGATCTAATAAAAGAATTGGCAGGCAGATCAATAGAACACAAAAGCAAGACCTGAAACGGATCCTACTAAAACTAAAATTGTATATAACAAAGAAAACCATTGAAGAATGTGGGTTTATTCCCATAAATTGCTAGAAAAATTGGCAAAATACATGAGGAAAAATCAGGATTGATATTAACCTCAGACCAAAATAAATTCTACACCAATATGTTAAATGTAAATAATGAAATCATTTAAAGCACAAAGAATATATAAAGAAATATTTGGCTGATCCTTACATTGAAAAGAAATTTCAAAGCAAAGAAGAATTTCAAAATTAAAGCAGATCACAAAGGAAAAAGTCAATAAATTGACTACATAAAGGCTTAAACTCCATTATGTCAAAAATATACACAAAATATTAAATGCAAATGAGGTATGATATCTGCAACAAATATATATTAAAATGTTAATGTCCTTAATATAGAAAGAGGCCTTCAAAAATAAAAATAATATGGATTTCCCTGTAAAAAAAAAAATGGCCAAAGGACATGAACAGGCAATTCATAGAAAAATGTATTAAAGATATTCAACTTCACATGTAATTAGATAAATAAAAATAAAATAATACTTCTGCCTTCCAAATTAGCAATCATTAAAATAATATATTAAGTTGTAGAAAGATGTATTAAGTATATGCTTATTCTTATAGCCCATCTGAAAAGTAACTTTGTGTTTTCCACATATACATGTTAAACATTCTCCCGAATCTAAAAATATTCATCTCTTTTGACTCTGTTAGCATATTTCTAAGAATATACATAGAAAGAAATTTGTATGAAAAACATAATGTGGCATTATTTATTCTAAAACCTGAATGTCCAATCAGAAAAAAGTTGTTAAATAAATTAAAATTCATTCATAAGACAGAGTTCAATGTAGTCATGAAAATTGTATATTTAAAGGCACAATAAAAGGTTCAAAATACTGTGTTGAGTAAAAAAAAGTAACTAAAAATTACATATAAAAATCCTATTTATGCAAAAAAAATTCAATGTGTAGAATTTAAAACTGAAAGGAAATAAGCGAAGGGTTAAGTGATTTAAGGTGGGGAATAGGTAATTTTTATTTTTTTATTCCATTCATTTCTTTCCCAAATTTTCAAACGTACATGTAATTTTTGTTTATTTGTTTGTTTGTTTTTGAGACGGAGTCTCGCTCTGTCGCCCAGGCTGGAGTGTAGTGGCCTGATCTCGGCTCACTGCAAGCTCCGCCTCCCGGGTTTTCGCCATTCTCCTGCCTCAGCCTCCGGAGTAGCTGGGACTACAGGCGCCCACCACCACGCCCTAATGTTATGTATTTTTAGTAGAGACGGGGTTTCACCGTGTTAGCCATGATGGTCTGGATCTCCTGACCTCGTGATCCACCCACCTCAGCCTCCCAAAGTACTAGGATTACAAGCGTGAGACACTGTGCCCAGCCAAATACATTTAATTTTATGGAAACATTATTATAAAAAAGATGAGCATCAAAAAATATTAATCCTAAAAAGAAATTATATTTGATAGGCATTGGCCATCTGTCTTGAACTATTATGAGTGCATCTTCACAGTACTGGGTTCTTGAAAACCCACTACAGCATGGATGGGGAGGAGTCACAGGACTGAAGGCATTACTGATGTCTAAACCAGGGGTGAGCAAGGGCGGGACAGTAAATATTTTAGGCTGTACAAGCCATAAAGCCTCTGTTACAACTACTCAACTCTGCCATTTTAGCATGAAAGAGCCATGGACAATAAGTAAATGAATGGCTGTGTTCTAGTAGAATTTTATTTACACATACCAATATTTGAATTTCGAGTCATTTTCAATTATCATGAAATATTATTTCTCTCTCTCTTTTTTCAAGCATTTAAAAATGTGAAAACCATTCTTAGCTTTTGTACCAGGTGGTACAAAAACAGACAGGAGGCTGGATCTGTCTTTACCAGAGAGAGAGAGAGTTTTTTTTTAAAGGACCTAAACTATTTGTCTTCAAAATGCTTTCACTGAGTGAAATTTTTACATCATGATTTGATGTTTTACAAAATTTTCATTTTAATCATGTTTGTCATTGGAAAAACTAAAACAGAAAACGGATCTATTACAGGATCCAGTAATTATTTTATCAAGATCCTTTTAACTTTAAATCTAATCACACTCCACGACCCCTGCCCCTCCAAGCAAAACACACACACAAATCAAACGAAACAAAAATCTCTCCATGGTACCTATGCTAAAGGGAATTGAAGGAAGTTAAAGTTAGAGTAATAGAGTGCCCACACAGGAGCTCTCATTCCAGAGCTCTTCTCTACCAAACACACTGTTTCAATAAGGCGTTGTCTGCCCTCACAGCTAAGATACTCATCTTTAAGAGAAAAATTAATTTATATTTATGGCATAAAAATTAGGTTGCTGGTAGCTGATCCACAGACTGGCACTTAAACATCATTTTAGTTACTTGCTTTTGAGTTATTAAATTATTTCAGTGAACTGACCTAGGCTGTTGATACTGTTAACCCTGTGACAAAAGAACAGATCGAAATATCAATTGTAAGTAACTGGCTGAGTAATGTTCAAAAGTCACCTCACTTTTATATCACTAAGTCATAATTCACACACATACACACACACACACACAGGCTCCAAATACACCTACATCATCTTTCACTTCCAGATACACCTGAAAAACAAGTTATGACGTCTACTTTCCCAAGTTCTTACTACATGACTTTCAAATTCTCTTTTTAACTGTTTATTATTAGCATTAACAGTGTTAATAACAAGTGAAATTCTCTTAGTTCTGGTTCATATGATCATTTGTCATGTACAACTCTGTTCAGGACAACAATCATTTTCAAATACATTTGTAGTATTCTCTTCATCACCAAACAATAATAAAATAAAGAGAAAGAAACCATATGTGAACAACAAAGCAATCCATGACCGAATATTTTCATAATATTCTTACAGGTATCTGGAAACACAAAAAAAGTACATGATCAGAAAATTTTATTCATCCAAAAATGAATTTGGATTACAAATACTATATGTCTATCATAGACATTGGCAATGTCTAACACCATAAATCCTTAAATGACAAACAAATTCACGAGAGGATCCTAGCTAAGTATTTCTTCCAAGGTTTTATTTCCCTGAAGCTCAGAAGTAAATTCTTTGGCCAGTATGAATCACATATGTAATTTGGCAGAAGGAACAGACTTAGAAAAGCTGACACTTATTTTTAATTTTTGTTCTTACCTCTAAGATTTCACAATGGAATTAATTTTCACATACGCCTCATATACACAGGCATCAGTACTTTCAAACTGCTGAGTAAACGTCTTCTTTCCTCCGTCTTCATTCCCTGGTTTGGTTATCTCATCCAGTCTCATGATTTTAAGTATCTCCTATATGAGGGTAGCTTCAACTTCATGTCTCTGGCATGAACCCTTTCCTTGTGCTACAGATTCCTATATGGAAATACTTCCGTGACTTTCCCATTTGCAGCACAAGGAAAGTCTTCAAATCTAAAAATAGGCAGATCAGAGAGTCACTGATGCTGAGTTTGCAAGAGGAGGCAAAGTGCTGAAGGAGAAGAGGAAGAGTTAAAAAGACTGAGGGAAAGGAGTGCTTCTCCAGGAGAGGGGCCATATGCAAATGAAACAAAAGTCCAGGCAAAAAGACAAGACAATGGGCAACTGGGTCACCCAACCTCATCTGACATCTCAACATCCTCTCAACACCTTATGGGTTGGATTGCGTTGCAAGAATCCCAAGTAAAAGGTGACTTTCAATGTTTTGGGGGTTCTGTGTGTTCCCAGCAGAGAACAAGATACTGTTTACCCCGCAATCACCTGTACTCCACCAATGTGAACAGCAGGAGATGAAGGCAATGGGCCACATGATGGCCCTGACCTGTTGAAAACTAAAGCTCATTTCCTTTTGACCAATATTCTAATTCAAGATAAAAGACCATTGTGCAGTGTTACATAAATGTTAGTATTCCCAGAGAAAATAAAAATCTGAATAACATATCCCAAACTACTAACAGGTGTTCTCTCTTGGGGTACAATCATGGGAAAAGTTAACTTATAAAATGACATAGTTTTGTAAACAATGTTTTATACTGAGCCTGATATACTTACATACACCAAAAGCTTCCACGTGGTATGATTGTTAAGGGCCACCCTCTTCCCACTCCACCCACAAAGATACCTTGAAATGCCCATGAAGTCCAGAGAGGGGAGCTGGTGGTTGATTTTTTTTTCCAAACGATTCACATTTAAGCATCTCCCTCTTTTTTGGGAATGAGTATCATAATTCAGAATCATTCGACTTTTATCTTTTAGCTGTACCTCCCCATATATGTTTTGTAAAACAAAGAGATACCCTAAATTTATGCACAGAGGTCTTCCCAGTGGAAGGATGCATTCCCAGATATAAACATGAACAGGTGCACTCTAAACTCAAGGGAAACCCATAGGTTAAAAAAAAATTCTAATGAAAAAGACAAAGAGTAGGAAGGCAAAGTGAGTAAGTTCACAATATAAACTTACGGGCTGTGAATTCCAGTATGGACTGTGACTGGCTGCACTACAGCTAATTGCTTCAGTTTTCACACCTGCAAAAGGGTCGTAGTCACAATGGGCAAATATTAAGGTCTGGAAACCTATTCTCAATTTAGCAGCTTTGCTTCATGGAGGAAAAAAGAAAGCCATGCACATAGATCTAACTACGGAAGTATGGACTTCACTGTTTTGTATACCAGCTCCCAATACAATCACTTTTACAGAACTCTATATTTATTGTAAACATACTATTTAGGGGACTTACATTTTAGTGTCCCCTTTATAAAGACTTGCAGGAAAACCATTTCCTCAGGCTTTAGTATCAGGGAAAGTCAATGCTGCTTGTCCTGATCAGTTAGGAATGTTTCTAACTTGGGGACTACATGAGTCTTACCACTTCACTGATGTAGCTTTAATACATGTGTGTAATCTTGCATAATCCACTTCCATGTACTAAGGCTTCCTGATTTCATCTCACTATTTCATTTGACTTTTGTCCTGATTGATTTTATCTTCATCTTACTGAGTTTTTTGTAGTTTTTTTAGTAGCTCATATTATATTTTTAAGTAGATGGATAATAAAATACATTAACTTAACAAACAATATCCAATAGAAATGAATGTTACAAGCATACAGCTATATGATTAATACCTGATTAAAGAATTTAAACCTAGGGAATGTTTTCAGCCCAGAAGAGACCAACAGGTAACTCTAAACATGCCACTAAAATGAATTATTTGCATAGCGCATTTCTTGTAAGTTAGAACTTCTACGTGTTGAATTCAAGTCCCATTCACATGGCTTTTCAGCTAATCTCTCAGTGTTTCAAGTCCATGATTGAGCTGGAAACCTTTTGGTTGGGGGAAAAAATGGGCTTCATATTTTAACACATATGGAGTTGAGACAAAGACAGTATGGAGATATAAAATGATTATTTTAAAAAGATTTTCTTTATGGAGTAGTTTAATTAGATGTTGTATTTCATGGTATGATATTCGCAATGTCTTCAACATCCCAATGTCATAAGTGCTGCCTTAATTCTGGCGATGTCCAAAAGGTACTTTTAAGCTAAAAAGCAGGACTTTCCTGCCAAGGTACCCTAAAGAATGTTTCATTATGTCATATGCTAGTCTAATCTCTACAGTCTTCCAGAAATGTCCCACCAGTCCACTCTTTCGCTGTTTCAGCCCTGACTTGGACATGCTCTTGTTCATGACCCTGAAGTCTAAGATATGCCACATCACCACTCCCAGCAGCATGTCCAAGGACTCCCAGAATTAATTACATTATGTCTTGATGGTGGCTGTCTCTATAAGGATGAGGACTGACTCTTAAGGTGACTTTATTCTCAGGCAGGTACAAACCATCAAGGAATAATATTTTTGTATATAAATATTTATGATGCACCTATGGGATAATTTCTCAGTCTCAGACACATCCATACTCAAGAATTCAAGGAATCAATCTAAGTAAGATTTATCATGCAGTTAAAAACACAGTTGACAAAAACCAAAATCTTACACATCCATTGGATAGATTCTCTCTCAAATCTGTAACCACAGGTAAAGAGGAGGTGTGGAACAGAAGGCTAGGAGAGGACCCATCACATTTCTCTTCTGCTGCTTCATAACTGTTATTAATGAGGGAGCCTCAGTCCAGGGAGGCCTCAGGGTCACCAGTAATCTTACTGTAGGCCAGATTAACAATACCATATAGCAAATTTGATTCTTGAAATGCAATGCACTTAAATCAGCACTATTCTGCTCATACATAATTGAAATGTCAAGGTCAGTGCAGAGGGATTACAGCTGGTTGTTAGGCACAAGGCTCCCCTCAGGAGTCAGACAGGTTTTGGACTCTGGTTTTCCCTCTTCGCAGCTATATGACCTTGGACGTAACTTAACTTCTCTCTGCTTCAATTTAGTAGAAAGGGAATAACTCATCTCTAGGCATTCTCTCAGTTACAAGTAACAGAAAATCCAACAGGAATATCTTAAACAATAAGGACATTTATTATCCCTCTTTGTTAAGATCTGGGCAGCGGTGGGGTGTGGGGAAGAGGTAGACAGTTCCAAGACTGGTTAATTCAGTAGCTCAACAATCCTATCAGGGTTCTAGGTCCTTTATCTCTCACTCCTTCCATTCCCTGACCATGGTTGGTGCATTGGCTTATCCTCTTTAGCCTGGTCCTCACACTGGGCCAAGTTGCTGTTTGGTGCTATACATCACCTGCCAATGATGATATCCACAGATAGAAAGGACAACATATTTATCTTGCATCCATATTTTGGAGCAAGAAAACTCTTCTCATAAATTCTCAACAATGTTTCCTTCAAGTCGCAAAATTGCATGGCCTTTCCAGGCCTAGCCAATTATTTGGCAAGTCAAATTAGACCACTATGATTGGCAAGTCAAATTAGACCACCAATTACAATTCACTGCAAGTGGAGGGACTGAGAAAGAGTCAACCAGAATGTGCCCATTTGAAGAAAGGTGAAAAACAATAGGGACTCTGTAGCAAGGACAAAGGGCGTGAGACTGTTGGACAGGCAATTACTGGATCTGCCACTATCTTCTTGAAGCTATTTTGAGTTTTAAATGAGATAATGTGTGTAAAGCTCCTAACATAATGCTTAGCAACTAGTGCAGAGAAGTAAAAATATGTCAGCTGTTTATATCATTAAGGGCATTATTACTAGCATCATTAAGTATGAATACCACATAGTCTTTCCACAATGTTCATAATGCATTTATTTAAACACTTAACGCCTGCTTGATCACACTCCACCTGGCGAATCTGATTAACTTTTCTCTCAACCTAGCATGCAGCTACAGGTGTGTGCCTCTGTAGTGACCATGCACCCACATTTTCTATACTGTTTCAGCTGAAGGTTCTTGGCCTCTGAATGCCATCTAAGAGACTTTGGATAAAATATTTTAAAAATACTTCCTTATATAGGTCTTCCCACTGATCCTCTTAGCTCCTGGATTGCTTCCCCATCACACTTGTGGTCTGCCTCTGCCACAGCCCATAAGATCTGCAAGGAGAGAGACCATCTCTCTATCCTTCAATGCTAGTTCCCACTGCCCAGTAGGGTTTTTGATTCAGCATGTTGACCAAGTTCTATTTGTAAAACTGTTAAATAATGAGTTCAAGCATTTTCAAAGCACAAGCAAATTTTCTTTCCAATGCAAAGTAGCTATAAGACTATTACATAAAACTAAAGGGTGGGTTTCTTGGAAAGTCCTCAAATATTCTTAGTGGAGAAAAGCAGGCAAGAAGGAAAGTGGAAGAATGAATAAGAGGACAAAGAGGAATTACGGCAATAAGAGTTGCTAAGAAGAGGGAAGAAAACATAAGATTTATTAACTCAACTTGTCTCTATGTGTGAAGAGTATGCTAAGATATTCAATGTGCTTTCATTTGACTTAAAAAGAGTTCTTCAAGGGAAGAGTTCTTATTACCATTTTGTAGGTTAGAAAATTGAGTGAGGTAAACTTTTGTCATTTCTGTGGTTATACTGCATCCTGAGTTTAGGAGAAGAAATTGAGCATGATCAGCTGAGGCTTTTCTGGGATTTTTCTTTTCAGATCTGGTCTGCCTTAAGAATACTTGAATTCTTTCTTAAATGTAAGTCTTATGTCTTTCTCGTTCCATACTTTATTCTCGGCAGTAGAAGTGTACCTGGCACATAATAGGTACTCAATATATATAGAAGAAAAGAAGAAACTAAGGAAGGGAGGGAGGGAGGGAGAGACAGGAGATGGAAGGAAGGGTGGGGGAAGAAGGAAGGAATTGAACAATTTCTGATGTTTGCCACATGGTACAGGTTCTGCTCACAACAGACAGGCCTTCAGTTGACCAGTAATTCTGTCTAATGCAAGGGTAGAGTATTAATAAACCCACTTGGCCACCAATTAAAAGTTCATTCTCTAATCAGCTCTAACAGTGCTGATGATGGCATTACAACTCCAATTTGTTGACATCTAAAACCTCTTAATTGGCCTGAATTCAGGCAGGGAAAAGAGTTTATTGAGCTCCCAATGCTAACACTTTGTGCTCAAAGTTTCAACATTGTCTCTAACCTCCTTTATAACCTATTCTCTTTTATTTTTTTGCAATACCTGTTCCTGTCAAAATACACAATCTGCTGTTTCACAAACTTCTCCTCACTCCAGTGTTTGCCTCATGGTGCTCTTTTTGCATGAAATTCCCTTTCCCACTCTACTTCAATATAACCAAATGCTACTCATAATTCATTTATTTGAATACAAAGGCCCCATGCAATTGTTACTACTCCAAAAACTCTTCCAAGATGACCGCAACTGAAGTAATCCTCCCTTCCTCTGAATTCTCAGTGCCACTTCTCTGTATCATTCTGATACTGACCGTCTCCTATTTGATTTATTTGTACATCCTAAACCTGCCTGATATAACTTCTTCAAACAGGATCTGAAGGAATTGGTAGGAATTAAATAGCCCAAGAGAAGAAAGGCATCCTTGGTGAAATTAGCCTGAGCAAAAAGTAAGACCCATGACTGTCTAACTCATGTCCATGTGGAGTGAAGGAAGCACAGGGGCATGTAATATAAGCTAAGAATAGAAAAGGACACTGCACTATTCTAATTACACTAATTCTAATGACAATGGAAAGCCAACACAAGTTAGTATAGGAAAGATACATAAACAGTAATATGGGCAAACATTTATCAGGCTAAACAGATTCTTACATATCTGTCAAAATCTATTTCATTCATACATACCATTTGGGCTAAGACTTACTGAGTGATTGGTTTCTCTATTTCTGTTCTTAACTTCTTTTACAAATTGGCCAAAAGTTTGAACTAAGTTTAGTCTAGGTCTACAATACCTATTCTATATTTGAAAAGAGAGCCCGTTTGTACACCTGAAATTGACCCAATTTAGGATATGGGCTCAATTTAAGTAAAATATTGCATCATATTAAATAAAAACAGTTCACGCATACTTCTTATGCTTCTTACCAAATACTACTTGCTTTTTCACAAAACTGTGACACCCTTTAATTACAAGATACTGTGTCCTGGTTTTTCTAGACAACAATCCCTCCTTAGTGGGTACATTTTCCCTACTTTTTTAGCCTGACTGTGCCTAACAGTCTGAGTTTTACCCATTCAATAGTTAATTCTCCCAAGGACAGGCAAAGAATTGACTTTTTACAAGTTCACTTTAAAAAATGGCACTTCCTGAGACCCAGATTTCCCATTTATTGATGAATTCTGAAAGGTTCCTTTCAGAGAGAGCAACAGCTTCTCAAAATGAGGAGATAAGGGAGGTGTTGAGCAGTAGTTTTCTCTTCTCTCTCATTCCCCCAAAAATGAATAATGAAAACCTGGCACAACATCCAGAATACCTGTTCATCTCTGTGTTGGGTAAAGTAAACCTACGAGGAAGGAAAATGGCAAGTGAGGGGACAGTTTGAAGGCATAAAAAGAAAGAGTTAATAAATAGACCGAGGACTGAGACTGGAAAAGGAGACAATAATGGGCATGAAAGTACATACACTTTGTTTTTGCTTCTGTTTTGACTTTAAGGAGGAAAAATCCCATCTGATATATGTTTATCTTCTATGTTTTCTAAGAGATTCTGGAATCTATGTCACCATAAGGCCTTACATTATGATCACTGGATATTTGTTGATTCCATTTCAATTTCATTCAAATCAAGAATTGTACCCACAAATTCTCTCATGCCCTTATAGGAGTAATAAAGAGGAGTTTGAATCCTGGGTCCACCATGTATAAACTGTATCAAAGTTAACTAGTCACTTCCCAGGGTCGCTGCAAAGATTCAGTGAAATAATGTGCAGAAAGTGTCCAACGCCTAGCGTATAATAAGCACTCAGCAAAACATAGTTATCGTTAGTATTCTCTTTCTCATTTTCCTTCCAACTTCCCTGTCTTTAACGATCATAGCCCCAGACTTTCCACTGTGACACTGTAGTTCCATAGTTCTCAACCACCACACCTCAACACATCATTGTTGGGATCAGCAACGAGGCATGTCTCAACTAATGTGCTTACAGTATAGAATAACTTCCAAAATTTTTGAATGATTTTTTTGGAAAATAAATGTTATTGAATTCCTACCCCTATAAAGCTATCCCCATGATAATATCACTCTTAGTCATTCGCATTCCAGTGAGCTCTCAAGTAGGACCTTCTCCCCCAAACTGACTGCCAGCCCTAACCAATAAAGTCATACTTACCATATAAAGAGGCTTAATTCTCCATTCCTGCTTAGAACTAAGGTCTGACTCTAAATCTGTGTAAGCAAAAACTCACTAACTTATTCTACTAAATAGAGGATTACAGGTCTATATCCCTCTGGCCAAAACACTGGCAGTGGCTTTAAAAGGACAATTTTTCCTTTGGCATGCTCAAATTCTTAGGCAGGACCCTGCTCCCCATCACCCCCACCTTCTCAGTAGGTCTAAGGGAAAATGGGAACAGAATGATCAGCATGAGCCCTCCGTGTCTGTGGGCTTTTTCCATGCCTCCAAAAAGCATCATCTTAAGAGAAGATTTGGAGTTTCATGAACAATTTCATGATATCTGTCTTCTGGGAGAACTGGAAACAGAAACTGAACTGTAAATGTTAGACTGTCATGCCTGAGAGCAGCTTCCATTTTCCATTCTGGATTGGTTTTAAAATATGGTATCATTCCCAGAACCATTAAGAACAATTCAACTTTTACCTACCCACCCTCTCCCTTTGCTTTTAATCCTTCCCCCAAATCAGATGCCATGCAAGAGTTTAACATTCAAATCTGCCAAAAAATATAAAAAACTAGTGAGTACAAAATCTGTTAAGAGTTAGAGACAGTTTATGGAAATACATATTTTAAGTATTCTGCATTAGAAAGAGAGAGAGCACATTATCTGAGACATGCCTCATTGGTGACCCCAACAACGATGTGTTGAGGCGTGGTGATTCAGAACTACAGAACCATAGAGTACTACCATAGAGGGCTGGAGGTAATGACTAAAAACAGGAAAGTGGGAAGGAAAATGAGAACTGAGAATAATAAAGTAAGTTTCAATGAGTGCTCACTTGCAAGTGAACATCATGTTGTTTTTGTTTGGAGTTGCTATCTTTAATATTCCAAGGAGATTCAAGACCAGCAGAGGGAGTTGGTGACAAAGGGATTCATGCACCAAAGCAGAATCTGTAACCAGTGTTGGTCTATAGTGACTGAGGAGTAAAGAAAGTAAATTCCAGCAGCTCCCAGAACATTCTGCTGAGGTTTACATAGAGTTTCAAGTTGTTTCAGAATAGCAAGGGAAACCTATGGGGATCCCTTGGGGAGCAAAGGAATAGAGAGGATATGCTACACTGCTGTGAATGAGCTGTGAGAGTGCATAAATCCATAGGGCATTTCTCTCCGTTCAAGCAACCCATGATGGAATCACCAGGATTCTTCACTTATAAATCGAGAGTAAGATTTTCCTTTAAAAGTAAGTAGGCTTTCAAGACTAGCCCTTATTGTTTGATGATATAAGGACCCCTGCAGAATGTCTTTCCAGGGTCCTTCTCATTCAGGAAATCAGAAATGTACACTACACTCTTCAGTAACCACTCATCAACGCTGGTCCCCACCATGCTGTTGGGGTGTTGAGTTATTTGATGATTAAATGAGAGTTGGATGCTACCTGACACCCTTACAAATCAGAGTCCTCAAACAACTAGTCTCGGTATAGTGACACTTTTAAAAGTGATAGGAACTTACTCAGAACACCAAAAAGAAGAATGCGGCTCTTCACTTTGGGTTTTCTTGATAGGATAATGAGAATCTACACGCTGCTTCAAACAAATAAAACTTCCTTAATATCTGCCTTAGATATCCTTCTCTTTCCTCTAAGGTTTCACACTTATGCTAGCTACAAAATCCCTCCCTGTCTCTTATGTAACGTTGCACACATTCACCTCTTTTTTTACCGTGTCCCCACCAGTTTGCTCTCTGTCCACCTACTCCATGCTCCCAAGTTGGGAACTGCCAACTGCATGCAGCTCCAGAAAATTAAGAAGTCCATTCTCTCAGCCAAGCCTTTTCTCATCACTTTCATTGCAGTAAAATTTATATTCAGAGTTATGCATTGACCTTAAGATATAGTTAGATGAGTTTTGAAATGTGTATGTGTAATCAACACACCAATCAAAATAGAGAACATTTACATTTACATCAGCCCAGAAAGCTTCCTCGTTCCTCCTCCCAGCCACTCCCACGCCCCTAAGCAAACACAGCTCTCATTTCTATCACCATAGATTAATTTTGCTAGTCCTTAACTTTACCTAATGAGATCACACATGTGCTTTTTTCATTCAACATAAGTTTTTTTGAGATTCATCCATGTTGTTTCATATTTTAGTAGTATTCTATTAACTCTATACACCATAATTTATTTATCCATTCACCGCAGACACCTGTTATTTCCATTTTGGAGCTACTATGAGTGAAGCTGCTGTGAATATTATCGTATGAGTCTTTTTGCAGACACGTATTTTCATGCGTGAGTGGGGTTAAAAATCTAGAAGCAGAATTGGAGGGCGATAGGGTACCCATTTAACAGCCACAGAAACTACCAAACACTTCTCTCTAAGGATTTTACCAGTAACATATGAGTTCCAGCTGCTCCACATCCTCATCAACATTGGTGTTATCAGACTATAGTCTTCCAATATGTAGCAGGCCTATTTATTTTCTTAATGATGTCTCTTGATAGGCAATATTTTTTAATTTTGATGAAGTTCAATTTTAGCAGTCTTCTTTTTCTTTTATGGTTTGGGCTTTTTGTTTCCTTTCCAAGAAATAATTTTATCTCAAAAATTGCACCTTCTCAAAAGTGCAGTGGTGGCCAAGTGTGATAGCTCACGCCTGTAATCCCAGCACTTTGGGAGGCAGATGCGGGCAGATCACTTGAGGTCAGGAATTCAAGACCAGCCTGGTCAATGTGGTGAAACCTAGTCTCTATTAAAAATACAAAAATTATTCTGGCGTGGTGGTGCATGCCTGTAGTCCCAACTACTCAGGAAGCGGAGGCAAGAGAATCGCTTGAACCCGGGAGGTGGAGGTTGCAGTGAGCTGAGATCATACAACTGCACTCCAGCCTGGGCAACCAAAAAAAAAAAAAGGAAAAAAAATGTGCAGTGGTATTCTGCCTTGTTGTATTCTGGAAGCTTTAAAGAAACTTTTAATCTTTGGGTCTATAAGCAATCTCAAATTAATTTTCATGTACAGTGTGAGTCTGTCAAATTTTTTTCCATACAGATGTCCAATCATTCCAGAATGATTCATTGAAAAGACTTCCTTTTTACCACTAAATTGCCCTGGTACCCTCATCGAAATTCAACATGAGGATATCTTTCTGGACTCTAATTCTGTTCCACCGAATTATTTGTCTTTCTTAATGCTTATACTGCACTCTCTTGATTAATGTAGCTTTATATAAGGTTTTAAATTAAGTAGAGAAAGTTCCCCAACTCCCAACCCCCAAATATTTGGCTGTTCTAGATCCACTATATTACCATATAGATTTTAGAATCAACTCACAACTTTTCTAAAATAAGCTTGTTGAACTTGTCAATTGGTACAGTGATAAAGATATAGATCAATTTGGGAAGTAGTGACATCTTAGAAGTACTAAGTATACTGTATTAGTCTGTTCTCACACTGCTAACAAAGACATACCTGAGACTGGTATAAAGGAAGGAGGCTTAATGGACTCACAGTTCCACATGGCTGGGGAGACCTCACAATCATGGCGGAAGGTGAATGAGGAGCAAAGTCCCATCTTACATGGCAGCAGGGACTTGCCTTGTCTCAAATGAGAGTTTGGACTTGGACTTTTGAGTTAATGCTAGAATAAGTTAAGACTCTGGGGAACTGTTGGGAAGGCATGCTTTGTTTTGAAATGTGGGGACATAAAATTTGGGGTGGGCACACAGTCAACCGTATACACTAATGCATAAACATTACATACCTCTCCATTTATTTAGATCTCCTTTATTTTCTCTCAGGAGAATTTTGTAGTTTTCAGTGTACAAGTCTTCATGCATTTTATTAAATTTATTCCTAGTTATCTTATTTTTGATACTATTTAACAACTTAATTTTTAAAATTTCATTTACTACTTTTATGTTAACATATAGAAAAACAATTGCTTGTGGTATATTGACCTTGTATCCTCACATCTTGCGAAATTCACTTATTTGTAAATTATTATAGATTACTTAGGCTTTTCAACATAATCATGTCATCTAAAGATTAGATGTGACTAAAGATTATTTTATTTTATCCTTTCCAATATTTTGCCTTTTATTTACCCTTGCCTTACTATTCTGACAAGGACCTTCATATTACAATACTGATTAGAAGTGGTGAGAAAAGCACATTTTTCTTTTATCTAATCTTAGGAAGAAAACATTCAGTGTTTCATGTAAGTATAAAATTAGCCATAAATTTTGGGTAGATACCCTCATTAGGTCCTATTTTCAGTTTGTTGACAACTGTTTTATTTTAATCTCAAATAAGTGTTGAGTTTTTTCAAATACTTTTGCTGCATTTATTTAGATGGTTACATAATTTTTTCTCATTTTTTCTAGTAATGTGGCTAATTTACATTGATTTTAAAGTGTTGAACAACTTATATTCCTGGGATAAACTCCGCCTAGTTTTATGATCCTTTTCATACATGATTGGATTTGATTTTCTAATATTTTACTGAGGATTTTTATGCCTATGTTCATTAGAGATACTGGCTGTAATTGTGTTTACCTGTAATGCTTTAATCATGTTGTGATATTAGGATGATCTTGGCCTCATAACATGAGTTGGGAAACATTCTCTCACCCTATATTTTCTGTGTGACATTAGTACTGATTTTTTCCTGAATGTTTAATAGAATTTACCAGTAAACTATTTGGGCCTGGCATTTCAAGGAAAATGAGTGGATAATTATTAAAAATTCTATGTCTTAAGTAGATATAGATCTATTGAGATTTTTCATTTCTTTTTGTGTCAGTTTTGTAGGCTTGGTTATTTGTCCATTTCATGTAAGTTGTCAAATTTACTGATGTCAAGTTTTACACACCCTTTTTAAGGTATGTAGGATCTGCCATTATGTCCTCACTTTCATCCCTACTTTTAATAACTTATCTTCCCTCTCTTTTTTCCTTAATAATGCTTGCTATGAGCTTATCAATTTTATTACTATTTTCAGAAAAAAACTTTCCTACGGTAATTTTCTCTAATACTTGTGTTCTACTTCATAGGATTTCCTTTTTATAATTCTTTGTTTCTATTTTCTACCTTGTTCTGTCTTATATCTTTCTTCTTTTTTATTATAAATATGTAAAACATTTCCCTCTAATAACTACTTTAACTGAAGTTCACAAATTTTCATATTGTATTTTTATTACCATTCAATTCAAAATATTTTCTAATTTCCATTTTAATTTCTTCTTTGACTCATGGATTATTTAGAGGAGTATTGATTAATTTTGAAATACTTGGGATGTTTTATTCTTTCTAGAAATCCTATGGCTATTTATTTCTAATTTAATTCCATTATGATCACAGAATATAGTCTATGACTTCAGTCCTTTAAGGGCACTGATACTTTTTCATGGTCCAACATGTGATCTATGATGTTGAACATTCCATGTGTACTTGAAAACAATATGTTCTGCAACTGTTAGATAGAAAGTTCTGTAAATGTCAACTATGTTAAGTGGAGGAAAGAGTTGTTCAAATCTATATTCTGGATTTTTTTGTTTGTACTTTTGTCTACTTGACCCATCAATTACTGAAGAAGGGTGTTAACATCTCTAATTTATGTATTTTATTCTTTCTCTATACACACACACACATATATATGTACTTTAATTGCTCCATTCACTCTCTTCTCCCCAGGGGATGCCAATTATATGTATGATAGACTGCTAAATATTGTGCCAGAGTTTACTAATGCTTTAAAAAGATGTTTTAGATCTTTTCTCTTTTCATTCTTCAGATTAGACTTATTTCAGATATTATCCTTTTCATTTCTGAATGTCTTTAGCTAACTTTCATAGTTTTTATTTTCTGCCGTCATTCCCACATATTCTCTCATTTGAACCATGCTGTCCTTTAAGTTCTCGAACACATTTTTTAGCAGCTGTTTAAAAGTCCTTGCCTGCTAAATCTGACTTGGGCTATTTCTCAGGGTTTGATGTTGGATCACACAGTTTCCTGCTTCTTAACATGTCTCAGAAGTTTTTTTATTGTATGTTGAATTTTGTGTGTGATACTTTGTAAATAGCCTGAATTATGTTGTCTCCCTTTAACGAGTTGACATTTTTTCCTTAGGGGATGGCCCTTATTTGAAGGCATAATCCTTATTGCTAAGGTGTGGGTTTTCTGTAATCTCAAAAGAATGCCCAAGTTGTACAGCAAATCTTTTCACCTCTGTCATGGAAAACCAATATCTCCTAGCACTGGATGAACTCTGGCTTCTCCACGTTAGCTCTCATCCCAACTGCGACTGTTCTCTGTTGCATCTCAGAGTCTCAGCCAGCATATGCACAGCCCAGGCCCAGGCCGTGTACCTATGGTAAATACCCACACAGATTTTCAGAACTTCCCTCTAAGCAACTTCCTTTTCTCTAGCACTCTACCCACAAAGCTTAGCAGCCCTCAAGTCCCAATCACTGCCTCTCAGTTCAGTAAGAACACTGCTCCTCAAACTATGCCTCATTTTGCTACAATTAGAAAGGTGCCCTGAATCAAAGTGCCAGGACCAACAAAGATATCATTCCTGTTCTCCTCTCTCAAGAATCCCAGTGCTGCTCTGCCTATTGTCCAACACCTGAAAACATCTGTCTCATATATTCTGTCTGATTTTATAGTTGTTTATGGTGGCAGGACAAGTCCAGTATTGGCTACTCTGTTGTAGCTCTGAAGTGCAAATGATAGCTCTTATTGTTTTTCTTGTGAAAATCAACCCCACCCAAGAATGTTAATGACTAAATTCCTTCATCTCATTACATCTTACTCCAGGAAAGTTTTTTGGAATCCTGACAAATCTATTACACAGTTTTCTCTCAGAGGATTTACGTTATATGTACTTGTGGAAAGCAAATCTCTTCTGACTTGCAGCATAAATCCTACCTTCCTTTCTTTTTTTGCTATTGTGTTGGACAACATTGTCAATTTCCCAATGGCATCTGACTGCATATCCCACAGTTTATTCCAACAAATCTTGGGACTGAGATATAAGTGACTGTGTTGGAAAGGAAGTCATAAGCATCAGGTTCCAATCTTCCCCTCTTTGGGGTCTCTCTCACAAAAGAAAAAAGGTGTCAGGTCTATCAATCCTTTTCCTCATGAATGCAGTGAGATACCAAATATTGCAATAACTATGAAGGCACCCACACTCCCAAGTTCTAGGCAATCCTGAGACCGTCCCACACATACTGGAGTCTGCAATGAGTCTGAGAAAAAGTGGTCACAAAAATCTCTTTTATGGCAACATGAGGGAGGACAGGATACACAAGGAAATGCCCAAATTCTGGGACTCAGGCATCTTTTGCTTGGGATTGAGGGCTCTCTAGCTCCTTCACCATCATGGGGACTTTCTTACTTGTTACAAATCTGACTTTAGAAGGCTGAGTCATACGGACCTTAACTTCTATTTCTCTCAGGTATCTTGTATACGATCTCTGTTAATTTACTATTGAAAGGTTTCTATGTTCTCCTCCTTTTTTATATCAACCCCAACTGTATAACCAAGAGCAAAAACTTGGAGCTTCTCAGATATGTGGTGGAGGCAGAGGTTATGTGTTAACTCTGAATTATCACATAGGCCTCGTCCAAGTAGACATTCCAAGCTGAACATACACCTGAAACCTTTTGTTTTTCTTATTGACAGGAAGTCATACTTTTTTCTAAATCCCAGGGCTGCTCTGCCTTTCCATGTACTTGTTTTAAAGTAGTCACACATTTCACCAGAAACAAAGTCCTGGTTGCTTTCTGTCGCCGCTGAGAGCACTGACTCTGAAAATCCCCCACTATGCCAGTGAGGTGCTCCACACAACCCCGAGACCCTCACCCTCAGTCTTGGTACAGGGCTTCCTGTAAGTTCCTGCAGGGTTTGGGAGGGTGTGGTTGTACCCGTGCTTGCAAATATCTGCTTAATGGCAAGCTCCACAGTGGCAGTCCCTGGGAAATCATTTTCTATTGGTAGGTCAGGGCAAAAGCCCTGCATAAAGATATGCATTCCCTTTACTAAATCCTGCATTTTCTCTTTTTTCATGACCCCTTTCCTCCCTATCTCCTTACAAATGCAAAAGTTTCTATAACCAAACCCTCCCTGCTGCTCCTCCCACCCACCCCAAGTACCATCCACCTTTCACCTTCAGACTGCCCATGTCATGGGAAATTTCTCTGGGTCTCTGCTCAAATAGTATCTTTCATCTCTGTATGTATTTGATATGGAATTAACCTTAGAAAACAAGTTTAAGAATGAGAGAGTTAGTACTAATATAACTTTAAGATTAACTTCTCAATACCTAGATTCCAGAATTTCAGGGATAAAATTGCAAATTTAAAACACATCTCTCATGTGTGAAATACATTCAGCCAGATCATTTTAAAATTACATTAATCATATTATCTCATTTGTCACTCAATGATTACTCTGATTTAAATATTATGATGGTGCCAGAGCTATATTTAATGAGTAAATTTAATAGGAATAGCAATGAAACTCTAAGAAGTTTAATAGTCCTTGAGGAAAACTTTCATAGGAGATCAATCTCTAATTCGTATATGTTGACCAGGGAAAATAAAATGTATTGGCTTTTCCTAATATAGGCATCATTGTTTTATATATAACTTATTTCTTAAATTCATAGTTTAAAGTTAAAAAGGAAAGACTTAAGAATTATGAGAGGAAAGGTCAAATGGAATAGAGCAAGAGAGCCAATTAGAAGCCCTTAGCACTCATTCCCACACAAATACAGCGAAAACAAAAAATAAACAACTACATCTTGATGAAAATAACTAAAGGAGAGTGCTGGAGTACATCAAAGGAATAGCAGAAATCCTGTGGAGCACAGCAACCCAGGACAGACACAAAGAAAAGAGAAGAAAACATCTGGCCTCCACCACCCCATCACCCAGTTGGGATCAGCTTGGAACTAGGAGGTACTTTTTTCTGCAGAGAAAAAGTAAGCAAGGGGACCCCAGGGGTCCCCATCACCACTTTTGACAGCTACAGATCTCACGACTGGAATGTCTGAGGTTCTCACAGAGGCTAAGCCCAGATGAGTGAGCTGCCTGGAGTTCCCCTGGGGAGACGATGCCCTCCATGCCCAGAGCAGCCACACTCAATGGATCTGAGATAAAGGAGCACATCATCTTCTGTGGAATCGGTGCTTTGGACAAGCCAAGCATCCTGGGACTAAGCTGATGTGGTGCCCCACATCCCAGAGAAACCAAGCACTGGCTGAGCTCAGACACCTAGTCCTACAGGCCAAGCAACTGCAGTACCCTGTTTCCCTGCAAGTGGACTAGAGTCTGGGCTGCTGAGACACTTCCCTCTGCCGGGAGTGGAGTGATTACTGTGTTGCCCTCTACCTCCCAGGGCCGAAATGACAGCTATGCTCCACCATTCCAGAGTCCTTGCTGCTGCTATACCTGACCCCACAGAATCTGAGATACTGCCATGTCCCATCATCCCAGGGTCCAGAGTCACCATTATGCAGTGTCTTATCTTCTGGGGCCTGAGTTTCCACTGTGCCCTATTGGCTCTGGTTCCTAAATTGTGATTGTACCCTGTTCACCAGCTCAAACCTCCAGAGAATCTCTTCTTTCCCAGAGCCAGGCCAGTACTGTTCTCTGTCCCCAAGGGTCAGCTACAACCTGGCCTCCTGAACCTGAGCTGACAGGGGATTCCTTAGAGTAACAGATCTGAACTTTGTGGGTAATCTTCATCCAAACATGCCTTGGAGACTCACCCTATACCCCAACACCCTGGTGCCACAATAGGCTCATAAGCTCCTGAGCACAGGACTCTGGTTCCACAGCCACTCTGAGCATTTGTGTCCTGGAACCCAGCACCAATGCAGTTGCTTAAGGGTCATGTCAGACATGACACCAAGAGGGATCCCCTCAACTAAGATTACCCATTGTAGGGAAAACAAGAAGAAAACGTCCTAAAAGCCCTCACCTCTGAGGACCCTAGAAACCTATACTCCTGCCACCACTGCCACAAACTCCTATAGGCTGGCCCACTGAAACACCACAGTCATCTCTGACACCGATTGCAGCTGAAGAAGTTGCACAGAGGCTATACTACTGCATCTACTTGGAACCAAAGTCATCACACCCTTCCCACTGGCACACTAAGACCCATCTGTAGTGAAAGTTTTTCCCTACAAAACCACTCTGCAAAGTTTGGAAGAAGTGATCGTTCCACCAGATGCTCAGCTAGCAATGCAGGTCCACAAAAGAATGAAAAAGCAAGGAAACATGACACCACCAATAGAACACAATGTCTAGTAACTGACCCCAAAGGAAAGTAAATTTATAAATTGCCTGAAAAGGAATTTAAAATAACAATCTTAAGGAAACTCAGCAAGATACAAGAGAATACAGATAGAAAATTCAACTAAATCAAGAAAAACATTCATTACCTTAATGAGAAATTCAGCAAAGAGATGGATATCATACAAAAGAACCAAGCAGAAATCTCGAAGCTGAAACATTCAATGAATATTATAAGAAATAAAATAGAGAATTTCAACAGTAGACTACATCAAGCAGAAAAAAGAATCTCTAAACCACAAGATAAGTATTTTGAAAATACCCAGAAGGCAAAAAAAAAAAAAAAATACAATAAAAAAGAGTGAAGAAGGCTGGGCGCGGTGGCTCATGCCTGTAATCCCAGTACTTTGACAGAGCAAGACTCCATTTCAAAAAAAAAAAAGAATGAAGACAGCCTATGGGACTTATGAGACACCAATAAGGAAACAAACGTTCACATTATGAGAGTTGCAGAAAGAGAATAGACAAAGATAGGGACAGAAGCTTATTTAATAAAATAATTGCCAAAAGTTTCTCAAGTTTTAGAAGAGATATGGACATTGACATCTGTGAAGTTCAAAAGTGTCCAAATAGATTCAACTCAAAGGGGTGCTCTCTGAAGCACATTATAATTAACCTGTCAAAAATCAAAGACAAAGAATTTTTAAAGCAGCAAGAGAAGTGTCAAGTGTCAAGGTATACAGGAATCCCCACTAGACTACTAGTGAATTTCCCAGCAGTAACTTTGCAGACCAGGAGAGAATGAGATGATATACTCAAAATGCTAAAAGGAAAAATAAACAAACAAAAACTGTCAGCCAAGTATACTATACCCAGGAAATCTGTCCTTCAGAAATGATGGAGGAGATCCTGCCATTTGCTATGAATGCCATTTGCTATAAACCTGGAGAACATTATGCTAAATCAAAGAAGTCAGACACAGAAAAAAAATATTGCATGATCTCACTTATATGTGGAATCTTTTTTAAAAAGGTCAAATATATAGTGATAGAGAATAAAACAGTGGCTATCAGGGTAGGATTGGGATGGGTGGGAGGAAATAAGGAGATGCAGGTAAAAGAATACAAAGTAGCAAATAAAAAGAATAAACAAGTCTGGGTCACGCACAGTGGCTCAATGTCTATAATCCCAGTATTTTGGGAGGCTGAGGTGGGCAGATCACAAGGTCAGGAGTTCAAGACCAGCCTGGTCAATATAGTGAAACCCTGTCTCTTCTAAAAATACAAAAATTAGCCAGGCATGGTGGCACGTGCCTGTAGTCCCAGCTACCCAGGAGGCTGAGGCAGAAGAATTGCTTGAACCCGGGAGGCAGAGGTTGCAGTAAGCCAAGATCACACCACCGACTCCAGCCTCGGTGACAGAAACTCCCTCTCAAAATAAAAATTAAAAAATTAAAAAAAAAAGAATAAGCAAATCTGAACAACTCAGAAGACCTAAACACAGGCTATAGTTAATAACAGTGTATTATATTCAGGATATTTGCTAAATGAGTAGACTATAGCTATTCTTGCCACCAGGTGAAGGGCAACGGATAACTATGTGAGATGATGAATGTTAATTTGTTCCACTACAGTAATAATTTTACTATATACAGTATATGTATCATATAACATCATGCTGTACACCTTACATACACAAAATATATTTTATTTTTCTAAAAATGCTTGAAGGTTTTATTTATAGAAATAAAGAAAATACAATTTATTTGGTATAAAAACATAGAATTATTCTTATGTGCAATTGACCCAATGAACATTTATAACATAATGTTTATGGGTTTACTTTTAGAGGAATATAGTTTAATATAGGGCTTAAGTAATTTTTAAAAAATGAATTCTATGTACTAATTTACTGTATGATGCATTATCAGATATGAAATAAATTTGATTTGGTTTAACTATAAGAAGAAAGATAGTTATAAGGGAAATACAGTTCCCAGAGAGAGAGAGAGAGAGAAAAAAAGCACAAAATTGCTAAGGTCTCTTTTTCCAAGTGAATTCTCACTTGTCAACATCGGAAATAAAGAGAAACCTCTGCATGTCTCGAAAGAAGCATCTCTCTGAGCCCAGAGCAAAATCTTACTTCTCACCTCCTCTGTAGAGGACCCACCAACATTTTACCCCCATCAATTTCAGCACGTCCTCAAGATGAGCCTCCAGAGTGAGTAATCCTCTTTTCAGTCTAGCTGCCTTTCTCATTCCCCACCATCAAGATGTTTGGAATTCCAGAAAAAGAGGAAGAGAAGGAAATGTTTCCATTGAGTGGAAGGATATCACTCTGGACCCAAACTTAATTTCAATGGGTCTCTCACTGAGGAAATGTTCCTCATGCATAATATATGCAAAATTGAAATCTTATCCACACTTGATAAGTAGTAGGTTGTCCAGTCAATTTAATATTTCAGCAAATGAGCACTTTTAAAACAATCAAACATAGCTTTATAGGGCTAAAATGTGGGAGATCATTTCAGTAATCCCTTCTTCTAAGCTTTTCATACATTCTTCCTAAGACAAACCAAGTCTCCTTGAATAAGAGCAGTATCTGGCATATAACAGATGTCCACATAAGTGTTTGCATTATTATTACCTTGTTGAATTACTAAGAAACCCTGTGGAAGGCTGAAATTCAAACTAAACTCCCTGATAAAGTAGAAAACATGGTCTTGTTCAACACAGTGACATACTGCTTACTTATTGCAACTATGCAAATCACGGGTGCTCAATACATTTTTGTTGAAAAGCACAGAAGAAAGAAGAGAGGAGAAAGAGAAATAGAGAGGAAAAAGAAGAGGAGGAGAAAGGAAGGAAGCTAGCCAGCACTGACAGACATAATTTCTACACTGGGTAGGGAGGTTAGAAGAGAGCAGGCTTATTTTTAATTACAAGTCTGATTCCGAAAGGATTATATAATCATCCAACCACTGGAGCCAATTTATTTCTAAAACATGTCCCATCTGTGCACTTTGGCCCATGACATTTTGTATTCCTGAGATGCTTCCTTCTTCCTTTCCAACTATTAACAATCCATCCATTCCTTAAACCCAATTTCAATTATACTCACTCCATTAAATATTTCCTCTTCTTCCAAAATAGAAGCAATCTTTTCCTGTTCTCAAATATAAGAGTTATGGTGTAGATGAACACCACTTTTTGTCACCTATATCCAGTTCTATATTGCTACTTATATTTTCATGAATTTATTTTTGATCACCTTAAATAAACTGTAAGCATTTTTGAGACATTGCATTTTAGATCACCAAGCAATGCAAGTTTTATATAACATCTCATTTCTCTCTGATGCTGGATGTCTCCAGGTGGCTCCAGAGCCAAATGCTCCACCTTTCTCCCACTTGATCTGTGTCACAGAAGGCTGACCGGCAGGGATGAATTATGTCACCCAGCTCCCTTGCCATCTGACTTCCAGTAGGTTAGGCCAATGGGGGAGCCAGTGAGTTTGGGTACTTACTCCTGCAGTTCCTTCCCTGCAGAAACCCAAGGGCTGGCTGAGGCCCTCACTGAAGGTCAGAATCCCTATAAGATGGCCCTCCTTACCTGGCCTCCCTGTCCTTCACATAACTATGCCCTCCACTTCAGGGTTTACTTCTGTTACTAACCCCAAAGCACTGCATTAATTTATAGCTTCCTACTATGCCCTTACCCATAGCCTTGTAAACAGAACTTTTATTAAACTTTTCTTAAATTATACTAATTTGCATGCTCTGTCTTCTTGAGACTCTGGTTAATATATCTGCTTTATTTTCCTTCCTGCACTTAAGATCTGAAATAATCTTATTTATTTGTTTACTGGGGTTTATTTTCAAGACTCCTCTCTTCCCCACAAAATATAACAATAAATTCCATATGGCAGGCCTTTTTTCTTATTCATCACTATTACCCCAGTTTCTAGAACAGTGCAGGTAGAGGGCAAACAGTCAACAAATATTTCTTGAAGAAATAAATCAAATATATATATATATATATATATATATATATTCCAATTCAGAGATGGGGAAGTTGTAGTTGGATGTCTTTATGTTTAGAAGGAGATTCCAAGACACTAGTTCAGTTACTAATCCACTTTGTCAAGATTTAAAACAAAGTACTAACTCAGAGCTTAAATCTAGCATTTCTTTAAACCCAACCAAAACACAAAATGCTTAACACTATACATTATCCTCCTAAAATTGAGTTTCTAACATTAAAGGAAGCAAAGCAGAAAATTCCCAGAGAGTGTAATATAAAGTGAAGACAAAAAATATCTCCAAACAACTTTTTTTTTTTTTTTTTTTTTGGCCAAGGGACATATGATAACTGCCAAAAAATTAGGCCGTAATTCAAGAAGCATTCCTGACATCATTGTACACTTGTTTCTCTACTCAAAACACAAATTTATCACTGTCACTGTCACTGGACTGCTATCCAACTACAACTTCCCCATCTCATGCCTAAAACTATGCTTTTAAAGTATAAACATTAATACCCACCAAGATGGGGGATAAGTATTTTCCTACATGAGTATCTAAAAGTTGATTTAGGTATTTTTGATAGAGAAGTGAAGGAAAGACTGAAAACGAGACCTTGCTCACCTCTTTCCTAAATGGGATACTGCATTATAAGGAAAATCAAGACTGGACAGAGAAAAGGGAGTTTAGAATGATCTGAACCTGTGTTGGCAGTCACGCCATTGGGGAACGCAGCAATTCAACAGTGGAAGTACTTGCCTTCCCTGACAGCTGCTAAGAGGGTGACGCTGCGGCTACAGCTCCCAGATGAGCTCATGTGGGTGTGGCAAAAGGTTCACCCCTGTAATGTACTGTCCTCTTTAGCAGCTATTCAACTGCCTAACACATGGCTATTTTCTCTACCTAAATCAGTATCATTTAATTATACTAGTGAAGACCGGGAGGAACTTGATATAACTGATATTATTTGCAAATCAATAGATGAGGGAACTAAGCATAAAATTTTTTTCAGAAATTTGATAGCAATTTGAACAGTATTTTCAATCAATTACAAGGATTCATTTCTAATCTTCTCTCAACTATTGAGAAAACATTTCATAATTGGTTTTGACCTATACATAGGTGTAATTGCATATACATTTAATTGGAGCCCATGACTCATTAGCAATAGAATTTCCTAACTTGCCCCACATTTTCAGTAGCCTCAGGTTTCCCAGAGACCCAGCCTTTCCCAGTTGCCATGGACTTCCTGCCTCTGGGGGTGCAGCCACATTACTGCTTAGAGGCATTCCTACTCCTAGATCTGCTCTTGAATGAGCTGGCATTTGACAGAATTCCTCCGTGCTTGGAGAAGCAACCAGAGGCAGTCTGAGATTATTCAGATGTTTATCTTTGACTTCTGGTACTGGCGGAAAGACAGAAAGACTTAGCTAAAGAATGTCAAGTAAGCCTGACCTTGGGTACTGGGGACCTAAAGCTATGGTCTCTCCAGGTCCTGAGCATCAGTAAGATGGAACTAATTAGGAGGAAACCAAGGTGGGTGAGGATAATGACTATGAGATCAAATTCAGGCCAAAGCATGGCCAGGAATCAGCTCCACCCAGAGGTCTCCAAAAAGTAGCGGAACACTCTGAGTTTTCTCCAAGGGAACTGATGGACAGAATTGTAGGAAGAAAACATAAATTCACTTAAGTCAGTTTTTTACCTCTTTCACTTTTTATTATGTTTTAAAATATTTTTATCTTATGTATTTTAAATTCATATTTTATATTCTATATTCATTTTTATTTTATAAATACATTCACATTTATACACTTGTATACAAAATTCTTGCACGTGGTTTATAAGGAAATAAACATATACTGGAGATGAGTACTCAAAACTTTTATTAATAGATACATTCAGTCCAAAAAGTTTGAAGGCTGATGCAGTAGAACTGAGATGAGCACAAGAGAAGGGGTAGGAAGAGGGCGCTAAGTCAAATGGTCATGATCAGCTGTCTGAAAGTTGGGGAGATCCCACAGGAAGAGAGCCCAGAGAGGGGGGACAGGATAGGCCCCGAGGACAGCCTGGAAGGAGGGTCCACACCAGAAACAGAGGAGCACAGCTGCATCAGCCCCGTCTTCTATTTCCTGCCAGAGGGATGCAGTTGACCTCACAGCGCCCCCACCTCCCATTCCAGGATCATTAGCAGCTGACAGAGCAGGGAGGCTGTGTTTATCCAACATCTTTTCTTTTTCTTTTCCTTCAGGCCTCTGGTGTTATTCCCCATCCCATGAAGAATACGTCTCCCTTCTGTTATTAAATCTTCAGGGTCCTTGAGTCCTGCTACTATTGTTTCCTCTTTTGTGCCATGTGATCCTCCAAACACCTTGTCCTAGGCTCTAGCGGGACATTTCTGACATCTCAAGACTTGAGACGTTGATTTCGGAGCCCCTCAGATCACTCGGTAGCTCCACTCACTTTCCTAAGCAACCAACTTGGTACCACAGAAGAGGAACTGGGGAAAATCAAACTGAATAAACACTTATAAATAAGCTAGTTTCCCCATGTGTAACAGCACAGTTTCCCCGGTGCTGCTTGTTTAAATCTCCGAGATGGCGGCGCAAAGCAGGGCAGTGTCTGCTCCAGCTCCTCGCTGCACCTTCCTCACATAATCTTGGCGAACGTCCACATTTCCAGTCAACGTGGCTCATTTTATTTCCCAGATGTTTTTACACTCCGAGGCCAAAACTAACACGAAATCGCTCCTTTCCTGTCACCCCCGGCCTCCGTCTGTCCCCGTCACTCCCACCCTCCCATTACCCGCTCCCAGCTGCAGGAATCAGGGACGCCAAGCCAAGTGGCACTATTTTACTAGGAGCTGCAACTACAACCACATGATCACAGCAGGGTCGCCCTGTGTGAGAAGCCACACAAACGCGAATCACATGGCTAACACCACACAAAAACCACCTGTCACCACCTAAGGCCGGTTCCCAGTCTGTGTGTGTGTGTGGGTGTGTGTGTGCGCGTGCGTGCGCGCGCGTGTGTATGTGTATGTGTGTATGTATGTGTGTGTGACCCGTCAGGGGAACGGGGAATCATTCTTCTGGTTTACAGTGTAGACTCCCAAGTGCACTGTGAGCACATTTTTGACAGTTTAATGTTCAGGATTAGTAGCCTTACCAGACTTCCTTGGCCAAATTCAAGAACTATTTCCATTTAAGCCAAAGCACTTCGTTATTACTCAACAGTTGTTTTAATTAACTCCCTCAGAGCAACTGTGGCCCCAATAAGCTGCTTCAAGGCAGGGATCTCATGATATTTTTGGACCTCACACAAGAAAAACCTGCAAACATGAGCGGACTGGTTAATCTGAGCTGTTTTAGAAATCAAATTGTTTTATGCACTATTTGGGACATGATTATACTAAAAACAAAACAAAAAACTATTCATTATTTATCTGAAATTCAGATTTCACTGAGCATCCTGTCTTTTTATTTGCTAAATTGAACAACCCTAACGTGGCCAGGGGGAAAAAAGTGTCCTGGTTCTGTGAGAATCAGTATTGTCTTAGGAAGACTTGAAAAACAAAACATAAAAAACTTCCAATAGCAGAAACTATCTTAAAAATCAACTAGGCTTTCAATTCTCTTTCTATATTCTACTACCAGAATATGGTATTTTCTCAACTTTCAGAGAACAAACTAAGTTAATTAAAATTTCTCAATATTAAGCTTCTTTTTCCCAATTTTTTTCTAACCATTTCATCTTTGCTTATTTGCCAGCCAACACCAGTGGATGTCAGAAAAAGTGAACAATCCTTAAGTGACATTACTAGGAAAAATGACCTAACCATTCTTAGTTTGGAAAGTTGCCTTTTTCTGGACAAATGTTCTTATTTTTGTTACATTTATATTATATGATCAAATTTCTGTCAGTAAAATTATTTCTAGTTAATACAATAATTTTAAATGCACCAGTATGTCATGGTATTCTTCTAGGGATATAGTTATCAGAACAAATGTGAAAACCACCACACAAATGCGTGTATTTCTTTCATTTTACATATGTAGAAACCAAGGCTCAGAAAACCCCATGAATGTGCCCAGAGTTAGGCACATGGCCCTGGTGTATCAGCATTAACACCAGGTGTCTCAGCGCCCGGCTCAGTACCTGATTAAAAACAGTACACTACTTTGCAAATGGCAGAAGCTTCTTGCCAGGTGTAGCCAGCTGAGAGTGCCTTTAATCCATGCACTAAGACTCCCTTTTCCTCTTCCACCATTTAGAAAGGATGATTATCATACCACTGTAGCTAAAACATAAAAGAACATATCAAAGGAATTTGCAAAGTATTTATTAAAAACATTTATTTCAGAAAAGTCAACGTAACAAAATTTTGCTATTACAAAATTGACACTAAATGCCAGTTGCTCTCCCCTTTCAGATCCATGCATTCCTTTTAGTTAAGAATTTTGTAATATCTCCTTTTCTATCCTGATATAAATTTTTTATGATGTCAATATAATGTCCTAGCTATAATATAAAGGGAAAATAAAAGTGATTCATAGTAAAATAGCACGTATTTCAACATGTAATTATGCAGGTATGACTACAATAGGAAACACAATGAGATAGATATCTGCACGTATTTTTAATGAACAAGTTTGCAGTTATGAGAAGGCACCATTCAATATGCTTGTGTACATATTTTACAATTTGATATAAGGACTAAATAAAGGTATACACATAGAAAAACAGCATAAATGCTGCACATGAATGAATGCTTCATATTTGACATTTTAAAAGAAAAACCAAATAAGCCTATATGTATGTGTATGTGTGCATGTGGGTGCACACACAAACACAAACAGGCAATCAGCAGGAATGTAATAGCTACAAAAATAGGCCTCGTGAGTTGGTGACTCAATTTAACAGGCAATGCTGCCATCAGTGATGCATTTTATAAAATGGTAAAGTTACAAATAAAGTTTCATCTTCCCTCAATTTACTCAGTAGTTGTATTCTTTGGTAATTCAAAGTATATAATGTGAATGCAAAAATTATTTTGTGTGTTTATATAGAAAATAGAGTAAGGTTCTGGACTTAGGTAGTTTATTACAAGCAGGTTATTCACCTGCTTGGATATCAAACTACTCATTCAAAATTTATGAGGAACTCAAGCAACTTTTACATTGTGTGAAAAAATTAGAGGCAGCAATTATATTTTAAAAATGCTACTTTGTGAGGCTGAGGCAGGTGGATCACCTGAAGTCAGGAGTTCAAGATCAGCCTGGCCAACGTGGTGAAACCCCATCTCTACTAAAAACACAAAAGTTAGCCTGGTGTGGTGGTGGGCACCTGTAATCCCAGCTACTTGGGAGGCTGAGGCAGGAGAATTGTTGAACCTGGGAGGCGGAGGTTGCAGTGAGCCAAGATCACACCATTGTATTCCAGCCTGGGCAACAGGAGCAAAACTCCATCTCAAAAAGAAAAAGTGCTGGATGCCATTAGGAAGGATGTGCAGGACACTGAAGGAATATAGAGGAAAGGAGTCATCTAACTCCATCTGAAGATGGTGAGGAAGGTTTCCAGGACAGAAAGCAGGGTGATGCTAGAATTAAATGTTTGAACTAGAACAAGACTAGAAAAAAAAAAAAAGGCCAGAGAAGAATGTACGAGTGGACAAGGATTGGGGCATGAGAGACTGTGGTGTGTAGGGGGAAGTGGACATGTATAGGTAGGGAGGAGATGATGAAAACTCAGAGTATATCCTGCTGGAGTCCTTCAAGCTGGAGTGACACCCAGTTTGCACTTAAGAACATCTTCTTTGGTAACAGTACAGAATGATGATTTCTAAGAAGGTAAGTTAGATAAGTTAGGAGATTGTTAGTTTAACACAGGTAGAAATAGTCAAGGCTTAAAATAACAGCCATGGGGGCAGACTTGACATATATTTAGAGGTAGATTTGATGGACTGGGGAGACCATATGGAGAGAAGAGGTGAAAGAAAAAAGGAGTCAGGGTTCTCCAGAGAAGCAGAACCAATAGGAGAGAGAGAGACAGAGAGAGACAGACAGGGGGAGAGAGAGAGAGAGAGATGCATGCATACATACATGCATAGATGGATGGAAGAGAATTTATCACAGGAACTGGCTCATACAGTTATAGAAGCCAAGAAGTTCTACAATGTGCTATCTGCAACCTGGAAAACCAGGGCAGAGGATGGCGTACCTCAGCACTTGTCCAAAACCCGGAAAACCAGAGAAGACAGTGATGCAACTCTCAGTTCAAAGCCAAAGGCCTGAGATTTGGGGCAGGACACTAGTACAAGTCCCAGAGTCTGAAGACTGGAAAACCTGGAGTTCTGATGTCTACAAGCAGGAGAAGATAGTCCCAGCTCCAGGAGAGTCAGTGAATTCACCTTTCTTCTGCTTTTTTGCTCTATGTGGGCCTTCAACTGACTGAATAGTGCCCATTCACATTGGGTGAGGGCAGATCTTCCTTACTCAGTCCACTGATTCAAATGCCAGTCTCTTTCAGAAACACTCTCACAGACATACCCAGAAGTAATGTTTTCCCAGATACCTGGGTATCCCTTAACCCAGTCAAGCTGACACCTAAAATTAACCATGACACCCTCATAGTAGGACAATGGTAGAGGACTGGTAGCTATGCAGGGAAGATACTCTTTTGGCAGGAGTGGATGGTGGATACTAACTAAACTAGTAATTACCAAAGTACTAGTGCCTACTTGTAACCTGGTAATTACTACCACATATAATATATACACTACCAACACTGGGGGGAAAAAAGGCCCAGAAATCACACTCACTGATAGTGGTTTGAATAATACAATTCAGCAATTTTTATTGACATAGTTGCTGTGATAGGTATTATCTAGATACTCGGGAAGCAGAGTGAAGAAGACTCAAAATGCAACTTTATGGAACTTTAGCTACATAGAGGCCTTATAGAAAGTATCCTGAGAGCAGAAACTGGTTTTCATTGATATAACCCTAGTTGTAGCATATTGCCTAGCAAAAAGTAAAAGGCCAGGAAATATTTATAATATAAAACACTTCATTAAGCATCAAAATACTTTATTAAAGAATCACTCCTTTGCAGTCTGAAAGTTTCCTCTCTTTATTAGACCCTTCTCATCTGTGTTTCTTTAATTTTATTTATTTATTTATTTGAGAGGAGTCTCACTCTGTTGCCCAGGCTGGAGTGCAATGGCGTGATCCCGGCTCACTGCAACCTCCATCTCCTGGGTTTAAGCAATTCTCCTGCCTCAGCCTCCTAAGTAGCTTGGATTACAGTGCCAGTCACCATGTCTGGCTAATTTTTGTATTTTTAGTAGAAAAAGGGTTTCGCTATGTTGGCCAGGCTGGTCTCAAACTCCTGACCTCAAACAATCCACTGCCTTGGCCTACCAAAGTGCTGGGATTATAGGCGTGAGCCACCATGCCCACCCTCATCTGTGTTTAAACATGCTTTAGTCTGCTTTAAAAAATAAAAACACTACCTTGCACCCATTTTCCCTTCCAGCCACAGCGTTTTCTCTCTCCATCCTGTTGCAGCTGAACATTTCAAAAGGGTTTTCACTTTCTATTTTCTCACTTCTCACTTCCTCTTTAATCTGCTGCAATCTGGTTTAAAATCCCATCACTGCATGAATTAATTCTTGCTAAAATCACAATAGCCTCCATGTTGCTAAATCCAATAAACATTTTCTATCCTCTTTTTATTTAACCTCTCGGCATCATTCAATAAAGGTCGCGACTCTTTACTTCATGATAGAAACAGTTTCCTCACCTGATTTCACTGAATCATACTCTTGGTTTTCTTCCTATTTCTCTGAATATTCTTTTTCAGTCTCCTAGGCTGATGCACCCTCTCCTACTCAACCCTAAGTGTTAGGGTTCCCCCAAGGTTGGGTCTTCAATATCTTCTTAGGTTATACTCTCTGCTTAAGCTATTTCATCTCTGCCCATGATCTCAAGCCCATATCATGTCAGTTTTTGGATTTTATCAGCTGTCTGGCACATTCATCTGAACTCTAGTACTCTAAATACAACTCTTCAGCATCTCCACTTGAGTGACCACAGCTCCCTCAAACTCAATATGAACTCATCAAGACATACTGGTCAGAAACCTAAAAGTCACCCTTGAGTCACCCTTTTCTTTACCCAGTAACCCACTCCATCAGCAAGTTCTATTGCCTCTACATTCAAAATATATCCTGAAACATCCACTATTCTTCTCTATCAGAACCCTGGGCTATTACACTAATCTCCAAAGGTCTCCCAGTCTCTATTCTTGGTCCCAATCCAATCCATACTCCACCCAAAAGCAAGAGTGATCTAGAAAACATATACATACCCATTCATGATTGAAGCTGTTCAGTAATCTTTTATTGTTTTAGCATAAAAATCAAAGTCTTCTATGTGACCTGGCCTTGCTGCCTCACCAGGCTCACTCATGATGCTCTCCTCCCTCAGCCCCACGCTCCATTCCACTAGCCTGTCAGCTCCTCAGATGTTCTATGTGCTTCCTGCTATAGGCCCCAAGTAATGCCACCCTTTCTGCCTGGAATTCTCTGTGTCCCCACTACCCTTGTCCAGGCAATTCCCACGCATTCACCAAAGCTTAGCTAACGGGACACCCAGTCAAAGAAACCTGCCTGTCCAGGCCTGCAGTCTTCACTGTACACACTCAGAGCACCCAAGACTCCTCCTCCATAGCTCTGCCCAAAATAATTTTAACAGTATTATAACTGTTAAATTTTTATGATATGTGAGATATAACTCACATACCATAAAATATATTTATCGTATTGATTTAAAATATAACTCACATACCATAAAATTCACCCATTTAAACTGTACACTTCAATGGTATTTAGTAGGTATGTAAATTTTAGAAGTTTTCATCACCTTGAAAAGAAACCCTGTAGCCTTTAGCTATCACCGCCTGGTCCTCCAGTCCACTGGCCTAGCCTAGTGCTAACCTTTAACTAATTTCCGCCTCTATAGATTTCCCTATCCTGGACTTTTCATATGAAAGGAGTCATGTGATATGTGGTCCTTTGTGACAAGTTTCTTTCCTAGAACATAACGTTTTCAACGTTTATCCATTTTGTAGCATATGTCAGCACTTCATTCCTTTTTATGACCCCCAAATTATGTTTAATAGTTGAATAATTGGTTGTCTCTCCTGCTAAAATGTAAGTCCTACAAAACCAGAGACCATGTCTCATTGCTTCCCATATCACAGGTAGAGGTGTTCAAAAATGATTTGTTGAACTACTAACAAATCAAAAAAGTGAACTTGGCTCAAAGCCTCTGCAATGCATCACTCCAATTTTGAAAGCTAAGAATCCAGCTAAGCTTCTTTTCGTCACTGAAATAATAAAACTCCTTCTGCATTCTATATCGGTACATTGTAGAAATAATTAGAAAATAATTAAAATCGGCCGGGCGCGGTGGCTCAAGCCTGTAATCCCAGCACTTTGGGAGGCCGAGACGGGCGGATCACGAGGTCAAGAGATCAAGACCATCCTGGTTAACACGGTGAAACCCCGTCTCTACTAAAAAATACAAAAAACTAGCCGGGCGAGGTGGCGGGCACCTGTAGTCCCAGCTACTCGGGAGGCTGAGGCCGGAGAATGGCGTGAACCCGGGAGGCGGAGCTTGCAGTGAGCTGAGATCCGGCCACTGCACTCCAGCCTGGGCGACAGAGCTACACTCCGCCTCAAAAAAAAAAAAAAAAAAAAAAAAAAAAAAAAAATTAAAATCTAGGAATATATCCTCAGATTTTTGTTATACAACTCTGTACACCTTTCTTATATGCATATGTTAAAATGCATATACTTATACATACTTATATGCATACATTAAAATGCATATAAACCACTTGGAGAATCTTGGTAAAATGCAGATTCTGATTCCCTAAATCTGGGATGGAGCCTGAGATTCTACATTTCTAACAAGCTCCTGGGTAATGCCAATACTGCTGGTCCAGGGACCAAACTTTCAGCAGGAGGGTCTTAAAATATCGTAGTTTATCTTCTTCAAGACTGCTGGCATTTTAGAAATATCTTCGAATCATTGTTGATAAATTATTGTACTTACAATATGCATGGTAGGAGCTTAACAAAGGCTTGATGAATTAGTACTTAGTAAATGTATAAATTGCCTCCAGACATAACAAGGTTTCATTGCTGCATCCTTGGTCTGACTTATGTACACAAACAACAAAAAATAGGACTGAAACATCAAGTAAAAGCAAGGAGCTTTGAGAATCAAATAATTCAAGAAAAAGGAAAAGCAAATCAGATCCTAAACTACCATAATTCAGGGATACAAGTAGAATAAGTTACTAAGCTGAAAGTAAAGGACAGTAAAAAGGAAGCCAGAAAAGAACGTCTTAACATTCCAAGCAAATGTGTGTACTGTCTAAAAAAGAAATAAAAAGCTTCCCTTGTCTTTATGCAATGATTACAAGGAGCAAAAGAAAATGAGACAATTAGGATGTGCAAAAATGAAACTTTACAGTGGATAGGAAAAACGATGCAAGAACCAGAAAATGAAGATGAAAGCAAGCTACAGATCCAAACAACTAAAATGAGATCTCTTTTGAGAAAATGAATCAGGCAGACATTAAATTGAATTACTAAATCAAACTAGAATCTCTTGGATTTTAGAATAAACAGCACAAAGGCACACTGTGAAGAAGTAAATGAACACTGACGCTGGAGGTTCTAAAAACTGCAACTTGTCAGAAACTTTATAGGGTCTCAGTAAATTAATTAGGTCTATGTGTCCAAGTAAGATTTTACCTCAAGTCAGATGTTTGGCAGAAAACAGAAAGATTATCTCCATTCAAGCCCTCCTATTTAAGATTCAGGATTGTGTTATCTGCAAATTCTGGGCACTCCTCTATCACAAGGTAATGGCAGCTGGAAGTCTCCAGCTACAGAGACCCTCCCCCATGATAATGACATCTACAACAGGTACAGAGTCAAAGATAACCGTGAATGCAATAATTCACTTCTGGCAGCTCTATTTCTTTTTTAATTAACATCTTTTCCAAGCAAGAGAGAAGACTGCACTGCAGAAAGCAGATTCCTGATAAGCACATCTTGACAGCAGCAGATGAAGAGGATCGCTGGGCTAGGGGATCACGGCCAAATAACAGGTGACAGTAGCTATTCACCATGGCTGTGCAACAGGACCAAGAGGGGTCTACCCCTTCAGTAAAGAGATTGACAATGAAAGTCATCCCAAAGTCACAGCTGAATGAAAGGATGAACTTCTTTTCAAGGTTCTAGCCTCATCCGAGGAATAGGTAGCTCTGTACCATGCCTATGTGGTTACACCCAGTCCCTCGAGTAGCGTGTGGAGGACTCTTCCCTATATTTAAAACTTCTAAGCTAAGTAAAATTTCTGAGTTGAGTGCATTTCTTCCAGAGAGAATAATTTAATCTACTGAGGTCACTTGCATTTCCAAATGTTGCTGAAAAACATCTAGAAAAAGTATAAACTCACTGCCCTATTTAGAAGCCAAATGCCAATTAGCAGGTCCCCTTCATCATTAAAACTGGAGCTGTGAAACTGACATGGTAGTTAGCTCATTTGGAGATCTCAGCATTTAACAGTTAGCAGGAACTGAATTTCCATTCCATCTGATCTCTACATTATATAATAGAAAGTGCATTTCTGGTTCATCAGGCTCCACTTAACTAAGGCAAAACACATAGCTCCAAGGGAACTCGCAAAGCCACAGTGCTTAAATGAACCATAACCAATTTTTAAACAGAGCTTTTTAAAAGTAATACTGTCATCAGCTTCTCAGTGCACACACCACAGACCCCTGGCCCCAGTCAAGTGTGGCTAATTGCGTCTTTGCTAAGCCCACCCACAGTCTGAGATCCGTTCTGGCCCTGGGCAAAAAATGAGGAAGAATTCAGTATCACACTCAATTTTACTACTAAAGCATTCCATTATCCTGCCTGAACCTTTAGATTTGGATGCGTTGGGGCCCAGGCTATATGGATCCCTGGACCTTTCTTTGATCGCCCTCCCCTGCCCTAATTTTTGTTTCCTTCCTTGGTTGCCCTCTTACCCTCTGTCTTTTTCTCAGGATTAATGTGCAGCCTGTCTAAACCAGAACTATAAGCCAGACTCTTCCAGGGGCTTCAACACTGTTCCCTCACTCCCAACCCCCACTCCAGATCCCACTTCTTCTGGCCTATTGTCACCAAAGTCCTTGAATGACTAATAAGTGACAAAAAATTCTAGTTCATTTTATCACATCTAAAAATACACTGATATATCTCATGTCTTCTTTAATTAGTTCTTAGTGGCAGACAGTGAAAGGCTGTAGTGAATACCTAACAGAGAAAGTTGCCATCAGTTGGTGACAGTAGTAATACCATCGATTCTTTAAAGTGACCTGTTTTCTTACTTTGCAGTCTTTAGATCGGAAGGCATTCCATTCATCATGATGGTCTAGGTAACATAAGGGAATAAGCAGGAAGCTACACAGGTCTCCTCATAAGGTTATATATATGAAGAACTGTAATACAAAGTGCAGGTCCATAAAGGGGAGATAAACGCCATGAAATCAGTGCAAATACATAACTAGATAGAATAAGATTTGACAGTTCAACTGGGTGGCTATAGTCAACAATAACTTACTGTACATTTTAAAATAACTGGTCAGGTGCGACAGTTCATGCCTGTAATCCCAGCACCTCGGGAGGCTGAGGTGAGAGGATTCCTTGAGCTCAGGAGTTTGAGACCAGCCTGGGCAACATAGTGAGACCTTGTCTCTACAAAATAAAAATAAAACTAAACTAAAATAACTAAAATAGTATAAGTGGATTGTTTATAACACAAAGAAAGGATAAACGCTTGAGGTAATGGATTCCTCATTTACCCTGATGTGATTATTATGCATTGTATGACTGTATCCAAGTACCTCATATGCCCCATAAATATATACACCCACAAAACTTTTTTTACATTTAAATTTTTTAAATGCCATACAAAATCAGAAGAGGTAGAGATTACTCAGAGCCACAGTGATTCATGAATGTTTCCCTTGATAAGCGTGTGAGGTGATGGATAGGCTAAATGCTGTGATTTGATATTACACCCTGTATACATGTATGGAAACATCGCAAGTACCCCATAAATACATACAATTATTATGTGTAGATTAAAGAAAAATAGCATGTTTCACTGAGAAGTGGTAAACTAAGTCTAGCCTAAAGCTGCCTCCTTACATATTTTAAGTTCTGCCTTAAGGTTTCTCTGTACATAGTGAACTGTAACCTAACTGGATGTATAAATAGACTAATTTGCTCTTGTACCACCACAGAGTTTCAGCTACTCACAGGTGAAATGTTCGAACTGTGTTAAAACAAGGCAAACGTTGAGCTCCAACCAATCTAACAGCTCTAACAGAAGAGCTGTTCTGTACTGCACTTCTCTTTTCCATATGTCGCTTTCTTTTTTCCATCCATGACTACTGCTCAACCATGTAGCAGCCTCGGAGTCACTCTGAACCTATTCTGGTTCTTACGGCTGCCCAATTTGCGAATCATTGCTCAATTAAGTCTGTTAAATTCAATTTGTCTGAAGTCTTTCTTTTAACAGAGGTAGCATCTGAGTTATGTCTTGAAAGATGGGAAAAGTTAGTCTTATAGAAATAAAAGGAAAGTGGATCCAAGACAGAGTGAACTGAAAATGCCAACAGACAGAGGTGATAGTGTCCTGACCAGAGCAAAGGCTCTGAGCTAGAAACAGTGGGTCTGAAGACTCCCTCTACCACCTCCTGTCAGAGAGACCTGGGGAAAGGCCCATAATGTTAACTACCTTTCTCTCCATCTGTAAAATGGAAAATATAAAACCTTGTCACATAGGAATGTTGTGATTGAAATAAATAGTAGAAACTATCAACAAAATCAATTGCCCTATACTTTGAGAGCAAACAAGGTAAAGAGTATTCATTCACAGTTCAGCTGGAGAGAAGTGCATATGAAGGCAGTCTGGAGACACAGTCTGGAGCCATGCCATGTGGTTCTTTGAACTCAAACTCAGGAGGCCACAGCCATTGAATAGTAGAGAGCCAGAGAGTCATATAACCGGAGCTGAGCTTCAGAGTAACTTAAATTTGGTAGAAAAAGGAAAGGCAGACTGGAAGAAAGACACACTGGAGATATGAAATCCAGTAGATATAAAACAAGTCATACAAAAAAATAACAAGGGTGAAAATAAAAAGAGAGAGCCAATTCTAGACATGAAAAAAGACTGGCCAGGCACAATGGCTCATGCGTATAATCCCAGCACTTTGGAAGTTGAAGAGGGAGGATCGCTTGAGACCAGGAGTTCAAGAACAGCTTGGGTAACAGTGAGACCCTCATCTCTACAAAAATAAAAATTAGCCAGGTGTGGTGGTGCATGCCTGTTATCTACTCAGGAGGTTGAGGCCAGAGGATTGCTTCAGTCTAGGAGTTCGAGGCTGCAGTGAGCCATGATTGCACCACTGCACTCCAGCTTTGGTAACAAAGTGAGACCCTGTCTAATAAAAACAAAGACAAGAACAAAGAAACAAAACATAACTGCTGAGGTTTAGTAAATATGTGGTTGTTGAGGCCAATGAAAATGAAAAAAAGGAAAGTGGATACTATAATCCCAGCACTTTGGAAGGCCAAGGCAGGTGGATCATTTGAGGTCAGGAGTTCAAGACCAGCCTGACCAACATGGTGAAACTCCGTCTCTACTAAAAATACGAAAAAATTAGCTGGGCGTGGTGGCACATGCCTGTAATCCCAGCTACTCAAGAGGCTGAGGCAGGAGGATCACTTGAACCCGGGAGGCGGAGGTTGCAGGGAGACGGAGGTTGCAGGGAGCCGAGATTGTGCCACTGCACTTCAGCCTGGGCCCTGGGTGACACAGCGAGACTCCATCTCAAAGGAAAAATAGGAAAGTGGGTAAAAAGGCAAAGGTATTGACAGACTTAGAGAACCAAAATAAGGGGTAAGTTTAAAAAGAAAAAGGAGATGAATGAAATTAAGTTCAAGGTTCTAACAGAATATTTAATAATGGTTCTAAACACACAAGATCTTCAAAAGTAAGAGCACAATCTGGCGATGGTTTATAAACCAGGTCACTTATGTCCCATGCAACTATGAGGGGCTATTGTTTAACATCTTTAATCTGGCTTATGCATACAGCTCTCCTATTTGCCGGCATAGAATGTGAGTGCCTATTGGGCCACTTTTGGTAGACAGAACTGGCGCTTCGGGATGAACACATGACAGCAAAATGGAGAGCCGAAATGACTGTTCATCATTTTTTTGGCTGCTTGTCATCTACCCCTCCTCTTTTCTTCCTTTTGTGGGGACATCCTCAGTGCATGTGTTTTGATGGGAAGCCAAGTCCTACTTCTCACTACAGAAGCCAGAGGAGGCCAGATACTCCCTCTCCTCATTCTTGGCAGATAGACTATGGACAGGTGTCCTAGGCTTTACCAAACAAAATGTTTTCACACAAAAACTTAGATTTGTGAGCAAAGGACACAAGGAAAAGAAGGGAGCACAGAACTCAGCCTCAGCAGCAGCCCCCAGCGGCAGCAGACTTCTTAGACCACCTCAGTCACCTGACCCAGCCCTCCCGGTTTCTGCCCAAACTCCTTATTCTCGTTTTCTAGATTTTAGATCAATTTTTTAAAGTTACCCGATACTCTTCCCGTAATTTTTTTTTCTCTTAGATACGGTCTGTTTCCATTGCCATATAATTGCAAAATTTCATAACTTCTCTTCTGTCATCAATGTCTCCTGTGTATAACAAGCACCATCCAGCAGTGAGTAGTCAGGACTCTGGAATAAATCCCTCCTGGGCTCTTCCCCTAGCTCTCCTGCTTACTAGCTGTGTAAACTTATGCAAGCCACTCACACGCTGTGCCTCAGTTTCCACATCTGCAAAATATGGGTCATAACACTAACCCATGTCATGGTGGTGTGCAAATAAATGAGATAATATAAAGCACTTACCACAGGGCTTGACATCTAGTAATCATAACTGTTGGGGGTGATTATGATAGTGTGATGACAAGAGTAGTGTAGGTGTCTCCTAAATAAGCCATGATCTCTGTCCTTAGCACTTTGGGACCTAAGTGAAGAGGCAGGAGGCATCCATGTGAAATATTCCATAAGTAGAAAAGAAAGGCAGAGCATGCTTGCGGATGACACAAACGTGAGTCTAAAACCTGTTGTCATGTCAATTTATAAAATGTTCCTTTTTCAACCAGCCATATTTATGCCACTGAAATATTAGGCCATACCCTACAGTCATGAATAGTTTTTAGAGTCCAACTGAGAACTTCTGACAGGCTAAGATTAAAAGAGAAAACTAGAAAAAGGCATTCATTTCAAGCCTGGGCAGCATCAAAAATCCAAAAGCATTCCCCAGGAACATGAATCTGTTTCCACATGCCGTGGGGATTCTGGTCAGGCTTATGGAGGGAGACCCAAGGCAGAATAAAATTAAAATATGACCCCACAGCATCCTCCCCGGGGAACATAGGAAATAATTCCCCTGGATGAAGAGTTAATTCCAAAAGGAGTCTCTTCTGTAGACCAGACAATGCTGTAGAATTATTGGACCTGTTCTCACAGCAAACAGCTGAATTACGTACCTTTTAAATTCTAAGCATGAGTTGTGTGGTGCAGCATCTATCAATATTCTTCAAAATGTATCCATTCCCCACTTATCTAAAACAATTACTTACAGGAATTCAATTTCAGGATCATCTAGTACCTTGCTTTTGGGTATTCAATTTCATCCTTTCACTCTAAATTCCCAATTGTTCCAGCACCATTTGTTGAAAAAGACCATCCTACCCTGTGCCTCTGCAGAGCCACTTCTGAAATAAATCAAGTGTCCACACGTGCAAGTGCTTCTGGGCTCTCTTCTGTTCCATTGATTGACCTGTCTATTCCCACGCCAGCAACGCCCTATCTTAATTGCTATGCTTTTATTATTAGTCTTCTTATCTGGTAGCTCAAGTCTCCTCACCTTTTCTCCTTCTTTCAAATGTCTCAATTATTCTTAGTTGTCCAATGTTTATGTATACTTTAGAATCAGCTTGTCAAATTCTACCCAAAAAACCTGCTGAGATTTTTCTTGGGATTGCATTGCATCTACAGATCAATTTAGGGCAGCATTAGCATCTTTACAATATTGAAAAATAGAGTGAACAGACCTCGCTTGGATGCAGTGGGCATGGGGGAGGGGGGAGATTTAACACTAAATTTTCTAAGTTTGGGCAATTACAGGAGGGTGGGGATCCTGTTTACTGAAATAAGACAATGTGTGTGACTTAAAGAAATCATAAAACTTATTTCATAAACAAAACATAAAACTTACATCATAAGCGGTAGGACCGGTTCAACATACCAGTATCATTCAGCACTAATATATGCTTTTCTCTTTTTTAGATACTTACATATATTTTGTTAGATATATCATACATCTTTTGTTAGATATATTCCTAGTCATCATCTCTTATATTTTCTTATTCCTTATATTATTGTATATAGGAATACTCCTGAGTTTTTATATAATCTTATATATCATAAAAAAATCATCTTATAATTAGTTGATCTATTTTATCGGCATTCTCTATGCAGATAATAACATCAGTCCCAGTTAAATCTCTTCCAGGACTTGTAATGGTGTTTCAGGATTCCTGTCCCGTGAGGACATTGGGATATCATGATTCTAGCCTCAAAGTCCACAGATGGCCTGAATCAGTTTTTGGTCACCTGGCTCTAAGTTCCCAGACTCCATGGGCCTTCAGGCTTCTTTACACACAGAAACTGAATTCTTAGCCATCACTTCCTGCTTTCAGACCATCCCAAGCCAAATGCCCAATAAGACTAAGGTTTTGGTTCCAATGAACATTTAAAAAATTTCTATCCTATTTGTATTCCACAGAGAGGAAGGTGTCCATTTTAAGCCTGGATACATATTTTCATTTCATATTTTAATATTTACCTGCCATTGTTATTTGTTTATAAAGAAGGGAATGCATCAAGATATAAACCACCTGTGCCACTTTGTCAGCAGTTAATACAACCACCCTTACTATATCTCAACTATGGGAAATGTTTTGAACATATACTGTTTGCAAAAAAATAAGCATGAAGTTCTAAGAGACCATAAGACAAATCATTTTAAAAAGATGATTTTAGCTATTTTGTCTAAAGAACAACTTGAATAGTCCATCTTTTTACTTATTCTCCTGGAGGTTACAATATGGATTATATCTTATCTTTATATTTCTAGAGTCAAGCACGCAATAATGCTAAAGACTCTTAGCTCATATACAACTACAATTTGTCAATTTAATTTAAAAAATTAAAATAAAAACTCAGTGGTATGCTGGTTGTCTTAAAACAAGCCACATAACTTTCAGTGCCTCATTTTTTTTTATCAGACAAAAGTTGTGTTATAAAAACAACTAATTCAAATAAACCATAATAGCATGTAAATTGGGAGGGAATAATAGGAGTCAAAGGTCTTGCATTGTTCAGTAAGAGAGTAAAGGTCCTAATTTGTTTTAGACTTTAAGTTAGATATGTATGTTAAAATAGGCCAGGTGAACACTAAAAGAATAGGCACAAATAATAAAGTTTTCAGGATAATGGAGTAATAGAATGAAAAAAAAAAGATGAAAAAAAGACAGAGAACCTCAATCAATCCAACAGCTGTGCCCCAGATCCAGTCCTAACCCTTCTCCACCAGGATCTGTGCCCTTCAAACCTAATCTTGCATGGACCACAGACTGAGGCTCCCTTGCTTCTGGAGTTCCAGTGAGCTCAGCCATCCAATAGGAGAAAGGGTAAGAAAGCAGAGAGAAGAAAGGGAGTGAAAGCAGGGTGTCTGCTCCCTCGCTCCATGTTACAGGGCCATCGGCTTCTAGAGGGAAGGGTCTACAGATCTCTCTCTATATATAACTGGTTCCAGTAACTGCTGCCTTCCTGGGTTGAATTATGTTCTGCAAAAAGATGAGTTCAAGTCATAAACTCCGGTGTGAAACTTTATTTGAAAATAGGTTCTTTGCAGATGTAATCGGGTTAAGAAGAGGACATATTGGATTAGGCGGACACTAAACCCAATGACTGAATTTTTATTTATAAAAAGAGAGGAAAGGGGACTTCAGTTCCAGAACCAGAGAGGAAACAGGCCATGTGACAATGGAGGCAGTTTGGAATGATGCAGCCACAAGTTAAGGAGGGAGGAAGGATTACTGAGAGGCCCCAGAAGCTTGGGGGAAATGAGGAAGGGCTCTACCTCGGAGCCTTCAGAGGGACCATGGCCCTGCCAAGTACATTCATTTTGGACTTCTTATCTCCAAAACTGTGAGAAAACAAAAAACTGTTGTTGTTGTTGTTGTTGTTTTTTCCTTTTTTTTTTTTTTTTTTTTTTTTTTTAAGACAGAGTCTTGCTCTGTTGCCAGGCTGGAATGCAGTGGCATGATCTCCACTCACTGCAACCTCCACTTCCCGGGTTCAAGTGATTCTTCTGATTCAGTCTCCTGAGTAGCTGGGTCAACAGGTGTGAGCCACCATGCCCAGCTAATTTGTGCATTTTTAGTAGAAACAAGGTTTCACCATGTTGACCAGGATGGTCTATGATCTCTTGACCTCTTGATCAGCCTGCCTTGGCCTCCCAAAGTGCGGGGATTACAGGTGTAAGCCACTGCGCCAGGCCAATAACTGTTGTTTTAAGTTACTCAGTTTGTGATAATTTGTTGCATAGCCCTAGGAAACTAATGCACTCCTCTCACTAGGCTCCCGCAGTGGCCTCACTGCTCTCACTGGCTCCGGGCCACCTTCTATCTCTTGTGGTTTCCTACACCTTGTCCATGCCTTCATAAATAGTCACTTAAACAACAATCTGCAGATTATCACATTACCCAGCTTCAGAGTTCATCAGTTTCATGCCAGAACCTTGACTGATACAGAAAGCAAAAGAAAAAAGGAAAAAAGAAACACAAAAAAACTTGACAAAGAGAAAGTGCATATGATGGTAGACGAAGATAGTCAATCCAAGTACCAGCCATAGATGGATAAATGTCACGAACTAAAACTGAGCAAAATAAATCAAGTTACAGAGAATACACACAAAATTACATGTTTACATGAAATTCAAAAGCTGGCAAATAATGGGCTGGGCATGATGGCGCATGCCTGTAATTCCAACACTTTGGGAGGCTGAAGGGGGATGATTGTGTGAGACCAGCCTGGGCCACAGAGTGAGATCCTGTCACTACAGAAAATTTTAAAAATGGAGCCAAGCATGGTGGCACGCACCTGTAGTCCCAGCTACTTGTGGGGCTGAGGTGGGAGGATCGCTTGAACCTGGGAGGTGGAGACTGCAGTGAGGTGTGATTGTGCCACTGCACTGTAGTCTGGGTGACAGAGTGAGACCCTGTCTCAGAAAAAAAATTCATTGGCAAAAACAATACAATATATTGTTTAAATTGTACATATTGAAGTAGTAAATTTTATGAGAAAGATTAATACAAAATTTAGAATTACAGCTATAAATGTGGGATATAGAAAATTTCCAAGGTGTTGGTTTCGTAAGCTGGGTAAAGGGTACATGAGTGTTCTTTTTACTATAATTAATTAACCTGTACCTATATGTATTCTGTGTAGTCTTATGAAGATAATGTGCTTCCCAATAAACCTGTAAGGTTAAAAAGTGAGTTAACATTATCAGTGATAAGCTATGTTGATAGAATGTACTTCTGATATGATGTGATGAAAATGGTATTTTACCTCTGTGGTCTTCTTTCCCCATTCTTTATCAGCCCAGTCAAATCCTGAGAAAAATGTAGGACAAACCCCAAATTAAGGTACACTCTAGAAAATACCTGATGAGTACTCATCAAAACTACCAAGGTCATCAGAAGCAAGGAAAGTCTGGGAAACTGTCACAGACCAGGAACCCAGGGAGACATGCTGCTCTAAAAGTAATGTGGTATCCTGAATGGGATCTTGCAATGGAGAAAGGACAAGAGGGGAAAACTAGGGATATTAAGAATGGAGTTCAGTCCATAGTAATGCACCAACGTTGGTTTGTTTTGACAAATGCACCATGGAAATAGACAAGGTTAACAACAGGGAAAACTAGATGAGGGGTACACAAAGAATCTGTACTATCCTTGCAATTTTTCTGTAAATCTAAAACAATTCTAAAAAAATTACAAAAGTTATTAGAAGCAAAAACAAAGCTAACTTTTAAAAATTGATCAGCAAATCCTCAGTCATCACAGTTACTATGCCAGATAACATTTAAAAATTACAGAAATTATGGCCGGGCGTGATGGCTCATGCCCGTAATCCCAGCACTTTGGGAGGCCGAGGTGGACAGATCACGAGGTCAGGAGATCGACACCATCCTGGGTAACACGGTGAAACCCCGTCTCTACTAAAAATACAAAAAAATTAGCTGGGCGTTGTGGTGGGTGCCTATAGTCCCAGCTACTTGGGAAGCTGAGGCAGGAGAATGGCGTGAACCCAGGAGGCGGAGCTTGCAGTGAACAGAGATCCAGTCATTGCACTCCAGCCTGGGCAACAGAGTGAGACTCCATCTCAAAAAAAAAAATTACAGAAAGTATAAGACTAATATTACTTTAGAAATAATGAATACCTCTGGCCAATAAAAAAGGGTACAGATTTTATATCCTCTCATTTACCTCCTAACAAAATAATCCAAATTGTACCTACCAGCTACCAAAAATTAAAACTGATAAACTAGATTAGAATCTTGAAGGTTTTGTAGAGGACTTGTTATACAAATGTTAAATGCAAGCTGCAAAAATTTGTCTTGTTGTTAGTGCCAGTATTATTTGAGTCTGAGCTTGATAAGAAACCTGAAATAGGCTCAGTGACAGCAAAAGTGAAGGCCAAGGCAGAGTGCAAAGTAGCATAGCTAAGTGTTGAAGGCATACAATATAATCATATATAACATCGTGATAAACATCCTTATTCACAAGCTTTGTGAACCTCTCTGTTTCTTTTGCTAAATTCCCTGAAGTATAAACAATGCTGGGTCAAAGGGTAACCTTCTTTACTGCTCTCTGTAGGGAAATCCTGTCAGGGGGTTCCCCAAAGACTGAACTAACCTGCCCTCTACCTTCATGTTATTTTTCCTCCAGTAATGCTCAATTGATAAATCTCACTGCTAGTTTTCATCTTTTTGTCAATAATAAAGTTGAAATTTTTAAAATGTATTGGTCCTTTGTGTGTCTTTTAACAAATTATTGTATCATGTACATTGCCCATTTTTCTCAAAAATATTAAGTAGCTCTTCATAGTTTAAGTATATTATCTATACTACATGTTGTAAGTACTTTTTTCCATCTTCATTGTTTGATTTCTAAATTGGGATACAGTGTTTCTGATTAATTAAATGTTAGATAGATTTGACGGCATGAAAAGCTATTATTTTCTTTTATGACTGCTTTTCCCTGTGTTTTCATGTTAAAAAATACCTTGTGGTACTCTCAATATCAGAAAATGTGTCACCTATATTTCAACCACATTACTGTATGGTTTATTTAAAAATCCTTTATCCAGAAATTTATTTTGGAATATGTGATGTGATATATACATATGCAACAAACATATACTGTAAACATGTATTTGGCTCACATACATGAAGTAGGAACCAGCATGTCAAAATTTTTATTTGGGCTAAAATTTGTATAAATCAGAAAGGATTCCTTTAGTGTTTTATGGTTCAATATGGTAGCTAGTAGCCACACGTGGTTACTAAGTACTTGAAATGTGACTGTATTACAATGCACATGGAGGTATATTGTAAGTATAAAATACACAGGGGATTTCAAAACTTAATTTGAAAACAAAGTATGTAAAATATCTCAATAATTTCTTCCATTGATTACATGTTGAAATAATAAGATTTGGGATATATTATTTAAATAATATATATTATAGTATTACAATTAATTTTGCCTGTTTCCTCTTCCTTCTTTTGGTGTGGGTACTGGAAAATTTTAAATCATGTATCTTGCTCACTTCGGTGACTCACACTGCATTTCTGCCAGACAGTGCTGGTTTAGTTCCTACGTTCAAATTAGACCTCCTTGGCTCCTTTTCAGTTTAGCCCCTTGCTACTCAAAGTGTGAGCCCTAGACCAGCCTTAGAGAGTTCACCCAGGAGCTTATTAAAAATGCAGAATCTCAGGTCCCACTCCTGAACTACTAAATCAGAATCTGTATTTTAAGGAGACACCTCCAGGTGACTCCTTTGCACAATAAAATGAGAATCATCAATAAACGTCCAAAACTTGGCCATCTCGCTCTTACCACTACACCCTCATGATGAAGAAAGGATAGGAAACATAAATTCAGTGACAGGGAAGGGAGGGCAGCAACTACTGAAAGCCTAAAACAAAACAAGGCCAATCTAGGCTTTCTTTGGGTAGACAAAACTCCCTAGAGCAATGATCCAAAATCAGGTAATTCAACAGAACAAAGACATTTGCTTACTGAGTTTATGTTTTTAATCAAGCAATATAAATACTATATGTATTTTATAGGTTTCTTTGGAGGGGAAATCTTTTAAAATCTTTACAACCAATTTGTGCTATGGCCCCTGACATTTTTTTCCATTCCTGCAAATAAACTTTGATTTTGAGTAACATATTCATTGAACCTGACTTACTTTGTTCTTCCTTGACTGACTTACAGTACCTCTTTCAACTCTTCTCTAAAATAATGTGTTTTTAAATCATTATATTAAGGAAAACTGAAAAAGTATTCCTTAGTCTCCTACACAGAAACACACTATTTCAAAAATTCTTTTTTCTTAGAAGCTAAATGGTTATACAGCAGAGATTTGAGTATTATTTCTAAAATGGCCCCCTAACTTGGCATGGTGGCTCACACCTGTAATCCCAACACTTTGGAAGACCAAGGCAGGAAGACCACTTGAGCCCAGGAGTTCAAGACCAGCCTGGGCAACATAGTGAAAACCTATCTCTTAAAAAAATAATAATAAAATAAAAATAAATAAATGAAATTACTCCTCTCAGTCCCTCTGTACACTTCCTCACTGCCAGTCACCTTCCTTAAGGAGGTTAGAGTAACAAGACATTTGACCCTAAAATCATCTTTCCAGGTAAACCTAATCAAATGGTCATCCTCTGCCTGCCCTACTTAATACCAAACACTGAAATGGCACAAGGTATGGTGGAAAGCACAAAGGAGACAGGGCTGAGTCTGGCCCATTTTGAGTGATAATAAAGAGCTTGGAAGGCTAAATGTGAATCTCTAGCAGGAAATGGCAAACGATGCCCAAGAGACTGTGGAGGCCAGCCCACTAATTTCTGGCTTTCCATCCTGTTAAGTGGATCTTCCTGTCTAATCATGAGCCAACAGTTCACTATTTTCATTACTTTAATTTTAGGGTAGGTTTAATATCTGGTTGTAGAGGCATACTCTTATAATTCTTTTTCAAGATTTTCTTGGTTATTCTCACCTACATTTTTTGTTCCTGCAGAAATTTAGGATAATTTTGCCAAGTTTAATTTCCCATGAGTTTTGACTAGATTTGCACTAACATCAGTAAACTTATATTGAATCATTCAATTCACGAACATGTTACAACTCTCCATTTATTCAGGTCTTCTTTTATATACCTCCATAAAATTTAATAACTCTCTTTCCAAAAGTCCTGCACATTTCTTAGTAGCTTTACTCCTAAGTTGTCTACATTGTTGCTGTTATAGCAGATGCAATCATTTTTAATTTTTTTCCTTTTACTTAATTATGCAGCAATACATGAATATAAAGTCATTATAAAACATTACAGAAGAGTAAAAACAAATACTCTTGTTATTAATCCTACAAACCCTCACTCCTCTCACCAAAGGGGACATCTATGAAGAGTTGGGCTCAAGTCCATTAAGACAATTTTCCACACTCCTTAACTATTGTTGAGTTTATGGCTTTGTTATGTTTTGCATAAAGAAGATTGTACTATGAATTTTCTTTATGACTTTTCACACAGAAGTGTTGTCTCAGAAAAGTTTCTAGCTCCATAGATATGGCTATACCTGTAGTTGCATATTATGCTATTGTAAGAATTTGACAATACATTTAATACATTTCCCTACTAATGGACATTGAAGTCACTTGAGGTTTTTCACAGTGAAAGCACTATTTCACCAAACATACATATACATAGATTTATGTACATATTTATGCCAGTATTTTTGTAGGTGAGATTTATAAATATGGGAGTTCTCGGTCAACATATGAGCATTTTAAGAAATTGAAAGTTATTATCAAATTGCCCTGAAAGAAGGATTTACCACCTGGTGCCAACATTCTGAAAAAGTCCATTTTCCCACACCCTTTACATTTTACATTTTCACTCTTAATTTTTGGCAATTTGCCAAAATGCAATTAAATAATTGTTTTTCAGTTCATACTGCACTGAAGAACTGAGAGAGAGATTTATATTTGCATTGGCTATATCAATATTTTCTTCTATAATCTGTCTTTTCCTAGCTGCTCTTTGATAAGCCATGAATCTTCTCCTTAATCCCATGAATCTGCTGAAGGAGCTCTATTTTATCATGAATATGGATCTTTTGTCTGCTATATATGCATTCCATACTGTCATTTTCCTTTTAACTTTGTGATGTCCCTTGTCAAACAGAATTTTTGCATTTTATATAGTTAAATCTGAGCTTTACAAAATATGTGCTTTACTAACAAAATGTTAAGTAACAAAATCTAGAGGTGTATCTAGTAACTATTATAATTTCAAAGTAGTTATGACCACAAACAATATTTCAAGATATCTGCAACAATCATAATGCTCTATGGAAATAGCTAGAATTTCTATTGCTGACAAAATCCAGGTCCCACTAATACTACTGAGGTCTGCCGCATTGTAATTAAAGGAAATAGTAAATTTTAGATGTGGTTAATTGATAATAAAGATGTGGTTGTTTTCCCATTCAATTTTGCAAACTCCTTGGTCCAAAGTCATCTATTTATTGAATTCTTTCCCAACCACCTTCTGGCAAAGTTAACTATTCTTCCTCTGTGATCCCACAGCTGTCTACACTTGTACTCACAGAATGCTCTGTGCCAAGTGCTTCACTTTCCTTATCTCATTTCCCTCAAAAGACAGCTCCTGGAGGAAAGGACTAGAGTGAGACGAAGCTGAGGCAGCCAATGCCCTGCCTCAGAACCCTGGCATACGTGACCTAGCGTGAGTTATAAACAGGCTGATGTACTAGAAAAAGCATAAGATTGATGGTTAGCAAACAAATGAAACTGTACTTGCAATGCACAATTGGAATTTATTTTCAAAATCCGTCTATAGTCCCATTGTGCTGGTGGCTCACATTTTATTGTAGTGCTGAGCTTCTATTTCAAAAGACTCTATCAGTGATTCTCAACCTTGTTTTGAAATTATTGTCCCTCAAAAGGGCCTTTTTGGGCACTTTTTTCCTAATTGCCTGCATGAAATTTTAATATTACAGACTATAATATACATGTATAGCTATTCATGTACCATGACCCTTTGGAGGGCCAAAAACCATTGTCATAATTTTTTTTTTTATTTCCCCAAACCAAGTTTTGCCCCTGCTAAGGATTCATAGACTAAAATGAAATTCTAAGAATGATGAGTATATCTGTATTCTATTTTAATGAGACATCAAAATCGTAAGTCATTGTGTTTCTTACACAGAAACAATGTCATGTTGTACCCTTTTTATCCCTACAGGCTAAGAAGTTGTAAGACCAAAGAACACAGTATTAAAGAAGATATAAAGAGATGCATTTAAAAAAAATCACAATTGAACCCTACACTCCTTGCCACATAACTCAGACTTTCTCAGTTTCACCAAATAATGTCTTTCACATGTTTATTACTCCATATGTCATTAAAGAAAGTATAGGATGCCTGGAGTTATAATGTGCAAAAGGCATAGACATATATCTTACCAGTAAGTTGAGAGTCACTATGAAGTCTCTTTGAACTTTGCCAGCATTTTAGAAAAATGACTCAAACTTTTGCTGGCATGGGCAAAAAAATAAAGCAGAGTCACAGCACTGACAGTTCTTTGATATTAGATTGTTGTTAAAAGAAAAGATGCAAAGTTTTTGTTGGAATCATGTACTAAAATAGAACGGAAAGCCTCATGACTTAAAAGCTAAATGGAAATTGGTTTGGTCATATTTTAAAACTGCGGCCAAAATATTTTCAATATGATAATACAGTATGTTCAAAAGATTTCTGAATCAACTGTAGCAACCTGTTGAGTCTTTGAGAGCAAAACAGATAGCATTCTGAATCAGCATTTTAGGAAGCAAAGGGATTACAGTTCATAAATTAATTAAACACAGTAAATAATGTTCTTTTTCCCCCAACCTTCTTAAATAAAATACATGTAAAGTCTATTTTTTAAAAGTACACAGCATGCAAAATATTTGTCATAAAATAAAAGTAAACTGAAAATTGGTAAATCTCTTTGTATTTGCTGTGATGATTGCTGGCAAATAGGATAACATAAATAATAGTTTTTCAGAAAAGTTGTTCCTATTTTCATTTTGAAAACTCCTCTTGTACCAGAACATTCTTTTCCCAAATTAAAAAAAAAAAAAAAAAACTGTAACACAACATTTATCAGTTAGCAAAACTCAATTTAATTTAGTTTAAAACTCTTAAATTTGAATTGAATGAGCTATGTCACTCTTTATTAGGCTGTTTTTTTTATTTGAAAGTCTCAATGTTTATAAAGCATTTCTCGTTTTATAAAAACAGTTATTTATTTATTAATAAACATAAACATATACATACGATCAATAAGCTCTTGTGGTTGAAAGGTTTGAGGAGGGAAAAAGACATAAACCGGGGCCACAGTCGATTGCATCCAGGTAATATTCTGGTGAGTGATATCACTGGGAAGAACTGAGCTTTGTTTTGCCTCTATCCTCAATAACCACTGGGTAAATAAGTGGGTAAATTTTATTTACCGCTAAACCAAAGTCTCCTTCATATCCTCATCAAATATACCATACCCATCCCGTACTCCAAACATCATTATGTCATCTTTATCTGGGTGACCTTTCAGCCTTGTTACCATTGGTGACAAAATTTAGGGGGCAGGTACACAGAATTCGACTTGCTCCCAGTCAGATCACCACTTATCCTTTCTAACTCATGGTGCCCCATTTTACTGCCTAAATGACTCATCCCAAGGAAGCTACAATCTTCTGATCATCTGTCTCCCCTATGTGACTTTCAGGGCAGACCTTACTATCATTCCTCCATCTTGTTGACCTCAATTCCCATAAAAATGTAGAGTCTCAATTCCTAGACTCTCTTACCCTATATGGCTCTGTATATCCTGTAACCGACTCAAACATACCCTTCCTGAATCCCCCAAACCCCTCAACTGTATCTTGAATAATCCAGGTCTATGACCTCAGGAAAATCCCGTATGTTCTCACGTATGTTCTCACCCTCTTCTCTGAATATTCTCTTCACTTTTTTGCTGTCACTGAAAAGTGGACACCCCCCGCAACACACACACACACACACACACACACACACAGCAGGGCATTGCTTACCTTGACACCTTCTTATGTAGCAGCTGTTATTTTTCCCCCACATCCCTGGTGCCAGTGGGCTGGAAGTGAGGTGCATATCCTCTTTGCTGCCTCCAAGCTATTTCTCTTTCCTCCTTCTTGGAATCCATAATCCCTTTAAGGCACATGTCATCAGATACACAAGCTACCTCTCCTTGTGATAATTATCTACTATATTCCTGAGGACTCCCCACTTATTGTTAGAAGATTTTGCTATGGTTCCCTGTCTTTCTCTTGGTCACTAGTTTTTTTATCTGCATAGATGACTCATCCAGAACCCTGGTGCCAAGGTCCAAACTCTCCTCATGCAGAAAGCTCCTGTCTCCCAGTCCTCCTCAGGCATATACCCCTCTGCTCATGCCCTGTCATCATGAATGCCAATAACTGCACTACCTACAAACACCCCAACCTCAACTGTCCCTTTCTTTGACCACCTCCTCCCCTATCACCAGCCTACTCACTCCAGTATCCATTCCAACCACCTTCAACAACCACCACTGCCTCATGCCCTCACTTCCTCCTTATATTATTTAGATTCCATGGTCCACTGTTAAAGTCACCCCCATGCCCAAACGCTTACTTCCATCACTCCTAAGTTAGTTAAACTCAACTCTTCACCTAATAGATGTTTCTCTAGACCAATATGGCTAAACAAAAAAACAGTTACACTGACTCATCTCCCTTAAAACGTATTAACACAACCTCAAGTGACAATCAAAGCTACCTGGAAAATAAAATAAATTACCACTCAAGGTTGTGGTAAAATAAATTTCTCTGCTGAGTGGACATTTTCATTCTCACAGACATGTTGTGGAATGCCCTCTCTTCAAAAGGCTCTATTCCCTCTACCACCTGCACTCTGCAGTGACTGTCAATCCTGTTTCTCTTATTTCCCTGAGAACACAAAAGGTAACCAGAAGAGAACTTCCATATTTTCCCACCCACAAACTACCATCCCCACTGCAAACATACCCACAGACTATACCTTTCCCATAGAATGGATGAATTGTACCCTCTCCACTAGGGCTCTGGGCCCCATCCCATCTCACCTACTCCAGGACTCTGCACCTGCAATTATTACATAGCATAGGCATCATCAATTGTCCTCTTTCTCAGGATCATGCTTTCAGCGTACAACATGCTGCTAGTTCTTGAAAAATCTCCATTGAGATCACATGGTTCTCCAGCTACACCACCCTCCCCATTCTGCTATCCAAATGAGTCATGGAAAGTGAGGAGTGTCTTCTTCTCTTTATATTCCACTCCATTAAAACTGCTTGTCAAGATCACCAATGAGCTGCCCACTGCTTGTGGCCCATTCTTAGCCCTCATTTGTATCCAGCTTTCATTTGACAGAATTGATCACTTGCTGATTCTTGAAAACATTTCATTCTCTTTGCTTCCAAGATCCAGTATTCTCCTGATTCCTCTCCTCCCTGCCCAGCTGCTTTTTCTCAGCCTTGTTGCTTCCGTCTTCTGTTTTGGGATGGACTGCTGCATGGCTCAGCCCTTGGGCCTCTTTCCTATTTACATTCAACGCACTGGTGATGCGGCCCAAACTAATGGTTTTGATACCATCTGCTAGCTGATGACCCTTAAATTCGTATCTCCAACTCAAACCTCTACTGAATTTCAGAATTGTATATCCAAGTGCCTAGCTGTTATCTCACTTGGATATTTTGTAGGTATCTCAAAATTAACATGCCCCCAAATCAACTCCTAACTTCTTCCACTAAACCTGTTCCCCCAGGTGCCTGCATTTTCATTCACCCCATTACTCAGGCCAAAATTCACACAGACAGTCTTTCTGGCATTGCCCTCATCCAGTTCATCAGCCAATCTTGTCTTCCCTACAATGAGAATATATCCTGAATCTGATTTCTTCTCCCCACTTCCACCTCCACTGCTGCCACCTTGGGCTGAGCCAGCACCACCTTGCACCTGCATTACTGCAACGGCCTCTTCATGGCTCTCCCTGCTTGGAATCATGCTGTATCACCCCAGCACCACCCTCACGACGCCATCCCACCACACAGCTCCAGGTGATCTTCTCAAAGGATAAATCAGATCATGTCACTTTGCTGGTCTCAAAAGCCTCCACTCACTCTCCTCCACACTCAGGATAAGATGCAAAGTCGTTGCTGTGGCCTACAAGGCAGGCCTCACATCAGCTGGCCTCTGACTGTCTCTCCACGTCTCTTTCATGCTCCTTGTTCATTCCTCATTTAGCTCCAGCCACACTGACCTCCTGGAGTTCAGCAGACCTAGCCAGCAGGCTACCACCTCAGAGTGTTTGCCCTTTACTTGCTGTCTCTTCTACCTAGACGACTGGTCCCACATAGTTGGGCATGGCAGCTGGCACCTCGCCACACTCAGGTCTTGGACCGATGGTTACCTCTTCAGAGAGGCCTTCCTGACCACTTTATCTAAAAGAGCAATGACTGTCACTCTGTCTCCTCATCTTGCTTTAATTCTACTCATACAGTTATCACTATGCACCATCAGTTGTTACTTCTTCATTCTCTTTCTTCCTCACTAGACTGGCTCCCTTAAGGCAGAGATATTGGCCCATGGTGTTATCTTTAGGGCTTAGAATCGAGTCTGGAACCTAGTAAAGCCTCCATAAATAAATATTTCCTGAATGAATTAATTCATAAATCAATCTTGTCTTCATGCTCTGAGAAAACCAACCCTATTGAATAGGAAATCAATTTCTCCAGGGCATTTAGGAAATGAGGCAATTTCCCAGGTCACTTATGCAAGTAACCAAAGGAAACTTTTGTTTTGTTCTTAATGTATAATTCGTTCTCCTTGCTCCTCCAAACACCTCCTAGAAAAGTCTCAAACAGCCGGTTGTTCTAAGTGCACCTCCCCTTACAATGAAACCATAGGCCAGGCCGGCATGGTGGTTCACACTCGGTCCCAGTGCTTTGGGAGGCCAAGGGGAGGGGATTACTTGAGCCCAGGAGTTCAAGACTAGCGTGGGCAACATAGTGTGACCCTGTCTCTACAAAAAATAGAAAATAATTAGCTAGCTGTGGTGTTGTGTACCTGTAGTCCTAGATACTAGGGAGACTGAAGTGGAAGGATCACTTGAGCCTAGCAGTTCCAGGCTGCAGTGAGCTGTGATCATGCCACTGCGCTCCAGCCTGAGTGACAGAGCAAGACACTGTCTCAAAAAAAAAAAAAAAAAAAAAAAAAGAAAAGAAAAAGAAAAAGAAAAAACAATGAAAGTAAGAAAGTATAGGCCACCTGCCCTTCTGGTCGAGCCCACTAACATCCCTCGAGTAGAACAAAAACCGATTATAGAATCCTCATTATAAGAATGCATTTGTTTACCCCTGAAAAATGACTTCAAAATCTCTCGGGGTACAATCAGAAAAAAGAGTTTCATTACTGAATTTATAGAAGATGAGAATATTCCTTGGAGAACTTTTAAAAATAATTTCATCTATGTTTTCCTGTCAGAAAGAACTCTTCACCTTCTCCTTTTCCAATAATGAGTCTAACTCTCCTATGTTAGATGTGTGGCATCAGCTCTTAATAAATCAATAAGATCTCTCAGGAAATAGATAAGATTTAAAAGTCTAATCCATAATAGCTTACATTGGAAATTTGAAGGTTAAAGAGATTGCCTTTAAGGCTTTTATCAGGGCTCTGAAATGGAATTTCATGAATCAATACATCCTTGAGAGTCAAATGTAGAGCAACATATTTTGATTTATACCAAAAGTTAAACATACACTAAAGTTATCACAGACCCACTGTCAAGAGAAAGTCTTGCTTTACACGGAGTAAAGAAGGTAAAGCCCAGAATCTGTTTCTGGAATTTTCACTGACAAACAGATTATAGTCTTGAAGGAATTAACTGTAAAAATAATGAAGCAGTTCTCAGTTACACAGTGTATCATTTAATCCTCAGAATAACTTCAGGAGGTGGGTTCTATTATCATCTGCATTTTACAAATGAGGAAACTGAGTCAGAGCGTGCTTATGACCTGCCTGAGATCATATAAAGAGAGTAAGGGATTGAGCTAGAACCTGAGCACAGGCGATCTGGCTGGAGTCCACGCTCAGCACTGCTCCACATGACATTACATGACGGGACCTACAATGCTGCCTCTCCCGACATTTGGAAATTATCAGATTTCAAGAGTAAAGCAAGTTACTGGCTAGAAAAAAAAAAGGAGGCAAATAAATTAGTTAGAGTTGCTCCTCGACCTATTCATTTAAAATTTACTATCAACTATGCAAACTTAGAGTGTTAGCTTGTTTTCTCAAATTACTTTTACTTTTGACTGAGGTAGTGGACATACAAACCTACACTTGTGATGAAGGTGTATAGAACTACATACAAGCACACTCATGCACACACACACACAAAGTGCAAGTAAAACTAGGGAAATCTGGGACGCGCCCAGTGGCTCACACCTGTAATCCCAGTATTCTGGGAGGCCGAGGCAGGCAGATCGCTTGAGGTCAGGAGTTTGAGACCAGCGAAACCCCGTCTCTACTAAAAACACAAAAACTAGCCGGACTTGCTGGCACGCACCTGTAATCCCAGCTACTTGGGAGGCTGAGGCAGGAGAATCGCTTGAACCTGGGTGGTGGAGATGCAGTGAGCCAAGATTGTGCCACCGTACTCCAGCCTGGGCAACAGAGCAAAACTGTCTGAAAAATAAATAAATGAATAAAAAGAAAAAGACTAGAGAAATCTAAATAAGTGGTTTATATCAATGTCTATATCCTGGTTGTAATATTATACTACAGTTTTGCCTCTATGTTGCTGCTGAGGTAAGCCGAATAAATAGTACATAGATCTCTCTGTATTTGTTATTCTTCCCAACTACATGTACATCTACAAATATCTCAATAACAATTTCAATTAAAAATTACTTAAAAAATATATATCTTTAGGGTTTTTGCTATTTTGAAAAATCACTTTCAAACAGATTTGGATTCTCCATACTGAATTTCAAACTATTTTTCACTCTTAACAAGATGGAGTTTGAGGAAAAAATCACCTGAAAACGTTATACCATGAGGTATTCTCAAGAGGGCCTTAATAACAATATTTAACTGCAGTTCTGATGTGGTGCTGTCTTTATCGAGAAGTTAAAATTATTATATGACGGTCAGTGATGTGGAAGGCACACTACCTTTTTAGATAATTTTTATGTAACTGAAATAGATGAATAAGAAAATTGTAAACAAGAAAGGATACCTTTTCGAAACAACCTGAATGTGGCAGACACCTTTTGATTATAAAACATATACCTTAAACAAACTCCCTCAATCCTATATTTCTTTCCATGCAGAAGACAAAATTCTCCAAAGAATTGCCTAATTCCTTGTTGACTTCCTTTCCTCACCTCCTATTCACTCTTCAAACTACCTCAGTCCTGTTTCAGCCCTCACGACTCATCCCATTAAATTCAACTGAAAATTACTGCACTCAATTCCTTGCCTTGTCCTCAGCCTGCGAGGCTGCTTGCCCTCCCTGCTTCTGCATTCCCTCTTCCTTGGTGCTTCTGGTTTGCTCCACATCTCAGGTGCTCCCTTGCACTCTGCCCTGTGAGCTTGCCCTCCTATTCCTGGCTATTACATGTGGGTGCTCCTCTCTCCCTAAGTAATCTGATGCAGGCCAATGACTTCATTTTATATCTATAAATGTATCTTTTGCTCACTGTTTTATGTCTCAAGACCAGAACTCTATATCTCAGATGCCTCAAGTGTCCTCAGTATGAAATCTGGATGTATGATCTTTTCCCCTTTACACAAGCAAGTAGCCCAGGAGTTCTTTTACACAATTCTCAATATCCAACCCCTCAGTAACCCACTTACCTGCTTATCCTTGTAAGGATTTCTCAAATCTGTGCACTCCTCTCCATCACTCCTGCTACCACCCATATCCCAGCTACCACTATTTGTCACCTCAACTAAAGCAAGAGCCTGCTAACGTATCTCCCTGGCTTCACTCATGCCCCTGACCTCCATCCAAGTGAGCTTCTTGTGACCCCCATGCTTAAAACACTTTGATGACTTTTTACGATAAAGACAAAATCCTTAGCGTGGCCCCCTGCTCTCTACTCCAGCCATATGAACACTTCTTTGTGGTTTTCACAGAAACGGTCTCTGTTTTCTCTGGCTGAGCCAATCTTTCCAGTTTGTTTGCCAAATGAATTTCTACTCACCCTTCATACTTCAGCTCCACAAACAATGTTTCCTCAGGAAGGATGTGCCTGTCCTCTCTATCCCCCAATATAGGCTCACACATTGCCATATGCCATTCTTTGTAGCACTCATTGATATTTAAATGCACCTTCCATCTGTGTGATTGTATGATTAATGTGTGCCTCCTCACTGGACTGTAAACCCCTCAGGGAAGAATCATGTTTATATGTACTCATCACTGCACTCACGCCTGACACACTCCCATAGACACACCAATACTGAGGAAATAGCATCAAAAATAAAAGGTAGATTTTAGAAATGGTGCCTCTGCCTTTCTGCTCCTTTGCACCCTGTCTGGGGAAGAAGATGAGGTTTTACAATTATATACATGGTAAAATTTGTCATGTAAACATCTCCAAAACTGGAAAAAAAAAACACTGTCATTAATATGACTGTTATTTAAATATTACCATTCATGTTTTAATTGAATTATGATATTTTCAGTTAATCTTGATTTTTCCCCATATCTCCATTCCACAGGTATTAAAAAAGTAAATAAAATAAAATAAAATAAAATAAAATAAAATAAAGTACATAAGTTTTTAAATTAATCTTTTGGTTTTTTTTGTTTGTTTGTTTGTTTGTTTTTTTGAGACAGTATTCCTGTTACCCAGGCTGGAGTGCAACGACACAATCACGGCTCACTGCAATCTCCACTTCCCAGGCTCAAGGGATCCTCTCACCTCAGCCTCCCTAGTAGCTGGGACTACAGGTTTGTGCCACCACACCCGGCTAATTTTTATAATTTTTTGTAGAGATGAGGTTTCATCATGTTGCCTAGGCTGGTCTCGAATTCCTGGGCTCAAGCAATACTCTTGCCTCGGCCCCCCAGAGTGCTGGGATTACAGGCATGAGCCACCACGCCCAGCCAATCTTTATTTTCTCTCAAAATTTTAATTCACAAGTAAAAGCTGAAAATGTGTATAAAGAAGGAGTTTTATACTGTTAAAATAATAATAAATGCAATTTTCAGATTTTAACTTATTAGACAAACAGCATTGCTAAAAAGTTCCCCTAGGGCATCATTTGTTTGCCTTCACGTTTGTGATGATCAATGTCATAATTTTATCAGCGTCTTCATAGCTTTTGTAACTACACAAAAAATCATTAACACATGAGCATCACACCCTTTCCTCCTTCCACTCTCACCTTTCCACAAACGAGAGAGTTACCAGCTTAGCCTTACCCTGTCCCATGTGGCTTTGAGTACGGAAAGTGGGAAATTCCATGCAAGTGGATCTTCAAGAGGAAAACAGTTAAAGAACTATACTCCTCATGGGCTGAACATGCAGAAGGAGTAGACCCCGGGAGAAGGTTACTCTGGGGAAACAGCACAGAGGTTCCTGAGAATCCAAAGAGAAAGGCAACAGTGGGAAAGATAAGATAACATAGATGAAGGAAAACACTTCTTGGCTAGGAATGCTCCAATCTCCCAAAGTTACGAGTGTGAAAGAATAGGAAAGGGACCAAGGACTTTAATGAGATTTGACTTGAACAGTACTTGAATGCTCTTAAGTACTGCAGGGAGTTTCAGGTGGACTGGAATTCTTGCTTGGACTGTACATCTTCCAGTGGACATGCTCACATCACACTTTCTTTACCAATCACTAAAAATAAGAATACTTATTCTGCACTTACTCTGTGCTGGATACTACAGAGAATGTTCCTGGTTCTAGCAACAATTCTAGACCTACTAGTAAGAATTTTTTTGCCAGAAGGTGAGAAATGCATCCATCAAAAATTTAGGAACCAGCAGGGTGCGGTGGCTCACGCCTATAATCCCAGCACTTTGGGAGGCCAAGGTGGGTGGATTACCTGAGGTCAGGAGTTCGAGACTGGCCTAACCAACATGGTGAAAACCCATCTCTACTAAAAATACAAAAATTAGCTGGGCATGGTGGCACATGCCTGTAATCCCAGCTACTTGGGAGGCTGAGGCAGGAGAATCGCTTGAATGCGGGAGGCAGAGGTTGCAGTGAGCCATTGCACTCCGGCCTGGGCAACAAGAGTGAAACTCCCATCAAAAAAGGAGGGAGGGAGGGAAGGAAGGAAGGCAGGAAGGAAGGCAGGAAGGAAGGCAGGAAGGCAGGAAGGAAGGAAGGAAGGAAGGAAGGAAGGAAGGAAGGAAGGAAGGCAGGCAGGCAGGCAGGAAGGCAGGAAGGAAGGAAGGGGAAGAAAGAAAAAATTTAGGAGCCTTCCACCTCAGTGAAATGTCTAGGGGTCCAGTGGTGTGAGGCACATTGAGACATACCTTCTAAGGTGAAGGATAATTTGTTGCATCTGGTCCCTCCTACAACCAACAAAGAGGCACATGCCTGGTGATCCTCTTTGGATTTTGGAGGCAACATATTTCCCATTTGAGTGTGCTACTCCAGTCCATTCACTGAGTGACCCAAAAAGCTGCTAGTTTCCAGTGAGTCGCGAACAGAATAAGGTTCTGTAACAAGTCCAGGCTGCTGTGCCAGCTGCTCTGATTCTTGGGTGAAAGTATCTGGCAGATCCAATGGCTTGAAGTGCCACGGGCAGACAGGGATACTGTGTGCAGCCTTTGGCAGGCCCAAATAGGTGAATCACAGCACAAACCCTTAGGATTTCAGAGCAAAACCCCGCCATTCTCTGCAGACAACTACTCTCCCTTTTGAGAAAGAGCCTTTGGCTTGCAACTGGACCTTAATAGAAATTAGGCACTTAACCATGGGTCACCAAGTTACTATGCTCATCATGAACAGGGTGTTAATGACCTTCCAAGCAATAAGGTTGGGTGTGCATAACAGTAATCCACTATCAAATGGAAGTGTTATTAATATATATAGGCTCAAAATGGCACTGAAGGTACAAGTAAGTTACATGAGGAAGTGGCCCAAATCCCCATGGACCTGACTCCTGCTATGTTATCTCCTTTCCCTCTCCCCACAACTATGACCTTATGGAAGAAAACTTGGCCTGTTCACAGATGCTTCCACATGACACGCAGGCACCATCTGAAAGTGGATGGCGGCAGCACTATAGCCCATTTCAGGAACACCTATGAAGGACAGCAGTGAAGGGAAATCCTCCCAGAGGGCAGAACTTCAAATAGTGCATGGTTGTTTATTTGCTTAGAAGGAGAAATGGCCCAATGTACAGTTCTATACTGATAAATGGGATGAGGCCAGTGATTTGGTCATATGTCAAGAAACTTGGAACATGATTTGAAAATTGGTGAAAAGGTCAGAGGAAGAGGTATGTGGACAGACTTCTCTAAACAGGCAAAAGTGCTTGAAGATATTTGTGTCCCACGTGCATGCTCATCAAAGGGTGGTTTCAGCAGAGAAAGAATTTAATATCAAGAGGACAGGATGACTTGTTCTGTTCATATCAGTCAGCCACTTTCCCCAGACACTCCTGTCATTGCCCAAAGGGCTCATGTACAAAGTGGCCATGGAATTAACACAGTTATTTAGTGCTTGTGGCACACCACAACATAAACACAAAATCCATAATGTCAATTATCATCATAGGTTTGTTTCCATGTTGATACATATAGCTCATCATACAGCTTGATACTATAGCTCCGCACAATTTCTACACAGAATGGAAATAATGTATTTGTTTATTTAAATCTTTAATATAAGGGAACATTAAGCCTCTAACAAATATTAGTTTGTCAATCTAATACTCTCCTAACACATATTAACTTGTCAATTTAGCAATCTACTAAAGAAACTTTAAAAATTAAAGGTTGAGGTTATAATCCCAGCAATTTGGGAGGCCCAGGCAGGTGGATCACCTGAGGTCAGGAGTTCAAGACCAGCTTGGCCAACGTGACAAAACCTTGTCTCTAATAAAAATACAAAAATTAGCCAGGTATGGTGGCACATGCCTGTAGTCCCAGCTACTACGGAAGCTGAGGCATGAGAATTACTTGAACCCAGGAGGCAGAGGTTGCAGTGAGCCAAGACTGTGCTGCTGCACTTCAGTCTGGACAACAAGGCAAGCCTATCTCAAAAAACAAAACAAAACAAAACTATTAAAGGTTGAGTTTTATTTCATATATCTCAAACACGAAAAATCTAAATCCATCCAAATAACCCTATTTTTTTTTTTTCTGAAACTAAGAAGAATCTACATAAGTGTTCAAGGAAAAAAATGTTGCGAGAAAAATAAGCAGTATTTACTACTTATTACAAATATGAGTATGATAGATCCAGGCAGCTGGAAGTCCTTTTATTTGACAATCACAAAAGCATCATCTTCAGGATAACAGCTTTACAAACATCTCAAAGGACACAGAAAGCACTTCCACTTCAAGCAGTATGAAATGCTAGATATTCTAAGAATCCCTCAGGCAATAAGTCAAACAGAAACTGGACTGACTGCAACAAGCTTATTGCCTTACTAAGCTCACAGTGAGGTGTAAGCTGAAGTCCAGGTCTTGGGAAAGAGGAGCATTAAGAACAAAGAGATGCAGTTAAACTTTGAGACCATCCTGTGCATGCAGGCAAAAATGGAGAGCCAAACTGGAGAGGCCCATATCCAGCTGGAACTCCTGAAGTAAGCACTGTCTTTCCTATTTAATAAGGGCCTTAAGGGACTGCAGTTAGACATTTTAGGGGACTGCAGAGTAATGCAACACTGCTGGAGACAGAAATGGGCAGACACAGGGGCCCTATTGTATCCTAGATGTGAAATCTATTTAAGGGAGTGGGGGTGGTAGGCAAAGATAGAGAGAGCTCGAGAGGGTTATGTTTAGGAAATCATGAAGATTTTTTCACCATTTCTAGCAAGACAAGGATTCCAGACATCTTCAGAGTATCCAGCGGTTAGCTGACAGTCTCCAGCTGCCATGCCTTCAGGATCTGTGGCAGCATCCTATCCCCAAGCCTCTCCCCGTCAATGCCTTAAGTGTGGTGGGGCTGAGCTTTCCTGCCCAACGGTTGACTCATCTGCTGGGCAATCTTTGTTGTAGAGCACCCCTTGGTCTAACCAAGATTTTTTCAAAGCTATGTTCAGTCTGAGTCTCTTACTGCCCAACCTCCTTCCTTCCCTCTTTCCATTCATGAGTGTCAGACCTGCATCACAGTCTGAGTCCCACCCACCTATTCCTGCTCCCTTGCCCCTGTGTCCTTCACAAACTTGTCTCTCAATGAATCTCTTGCCTATCTAATTCCATCATGGAGCCTGATCCTCAGAGCATCTCTGAACTGACATAATAATCAACAGTACTATTTTATATTTGTTTTATTTTATAACAAGGAAATACTGTTAATGTGATAAAAGCACATTAAATTTCATGAATGCTATGCAATTACTTATTTTTAAAGCATTAATGTGACAAATAGTAATACAGCTCTTAGCTTTCATACACTAAAACTAGCAAATTATTTAACACATATAACTGATGAAAATGAAATATTAAATAGAAAAACTATAACTACTTATGTACGATGGTCCAATCATTTTATATATTCCCATGGTTCAAATAGCATTTACACACACACACACACACACACACACACACACACACACCCCTTGCCAGGGTATTGAGCATAACACGCTCAGGCCTTTCAAAAGAAATTTTTTTAATTGTTTTAATCAGAGAAATAAGACAGCAATCTGCCTATTCTTTTGCTTTGAGATAGTGTATCTCTCTATCGCCCAGGCTAAAGTTCAGTGGCATGAACACAGCTCACTGCAGACTCAAACTCCCGAGCTCAAATGATCCTCCTGCCTCAGCTTCCCAAGTAGCTGAAACCACAGGTGTACGCCATCATGTTCGGTTAATTTTTCTATTTTTTTATAGAGATTGGGTCTCACCATGTTACCCAGGCTAACAATCTACCTATTAACCACAAATTAAATATTATTCTACATATGGACTTAATAATTATTACATTTGTAATTTGGATTATGTTAGTTATCATCAAACAAATATTAATTTTGTTTCGATAGCACCCTGAGCACTACAATCAGGCAAAACTGCAAAGCAGATGAAGCTGAAGCTGTCTATGACCCCCTGCCATTCATTTTTAGTCTTTCCAAGTTCTTCTCCCCAGATGCTTCTCCAACCACTACTACTTCAAGGCTATAAACGAGGCTCCCCAGAGTCCACAAAATGTTCCCTCCAAGAGGACATCCTCTAAAGTATTAACAAGTGATACCAGCTCATAGTACAGCTGCTTTTCAGGAATAAAATAATCTGGGCTGCAGTGAAAACTGTCCCACAGAGCTAACCCTGTGACCTGGATCTGAGGGGATTAAAAGCAAAGCTCATTGATTTGAAAAGTGAAATATAGCTGACTTCAGCTTTCCTGCTGAACCACAGCTTTCTAACTATTCCTTGTTAAAATATGTGTCACTGCAGGCTTTGTCATCAATGATGCCAATGTGAGGCAGCAGCTAAAGAACTGTATGAAGACAAAAATGTTAAATAAGAAAAATGCACATATAAACTTTCAATTACCTGTAAATATGTTAGAAGCCCATTGTAGTAAACACTCTTTCACAAGTCTTAAAAATCCAAACCTCTGGATTCACTAAGTCTAGGCCTACTTTCTGGTACTGGGACTCAGTTCATAATATCTGATTTCCTTCTTTGAATTTATAATTCATTTACCAACCATGTAGGCTCAGTAACAAACCTACTTTAGAAAGAGCCAGGCCAGCTCAAGAGAACAACTGGATCTGGGCCATTTTATGTAAACAAAGAATCATCTGACTTCATGAATTGTCAAGGGAAATATCATAGGAAGGAAGAGACGGGAATGGAAAAATTAAATACTTCTGGCAATTGCTTGGATCCTGTCTTTTAACACACATTTTGTGATATGAGTTCCCACCATGTCTGCAAGTGATTTTGTTTATTAAATGCCCTTCACACACATTATTTTATTTAATTATGAAAACAATTCTATGTTGTAGGTCTGCTTGCCTCCATTTTGCAAAAAAGGAAATTGCTTCTGGTGGAATTTTAGTGATTTAGATGAAACTCACACTTGCCATGTGGCGGACTGGGGAGCAGACTCCAAATAAGAACTCTGCTACGCAGCTTCTTTGCAAAATGCCATGCAGCACTTTTCTTTTGCTCAACACAATATTTCAAAAAGGTATTCAAAGCTGCTCAAGAAGGTGTTTCTTAGCCACAAAAGATTACCACACTATAGGATTTAAAAGATTAAAAGTAATAATTTAGGGCTGGGGGCAGTGGCTCACACCTGTAATCCCAGCACTATGGGAGGCAGAGGCAGGTGGATCACTTGAGGCCAGGAGTTCAAGCCCAGCCTGGCCAACATGGTGAAACCCCATCTCTACTAAAAATACAAAAATTAGCTGAGTATGGTGGCTTATGCCTGTAATCCCAGCTACTCAGGAGGCTGAGGCAAGAGAATTGCTTGAACCTGGAAGGCAGAGGTTGCAGTGAACTGAGATCACGCCACTTCACTCCAGCCTAGGCAACAGAGCAAGACTCCATTAAAAAAAAAAAAAAGTAATAATTTGTTCTCCAGCCTGCACTTCTATCTAGCCTTCTTTATATATAGTATATAGGTTTTCTGTTTTGCCTTTAGTTGTAAAGTTGTCAGGAGTCCGTCTTTGCTGCTATAATATCTCTCCACCAGGAAACTTTCTTTTAATTTGCTATCTCTCAGGGGCTGTGAGATTGGAAACCAGACTACTATGTTAAAATCATTCATGCAGCAAGCATTTATTGAGCCCCTTTTATTTATTATCAACAGTGCAGTAGCTGCTGATGATCTGAGTTCCTTGAGACGCAGTCCATGTCCTCCAGGAATCTGCAGTCCAACAGAGAAGATAAGCAGAGAGAAGAACCCAACAGTGAAACTCCAGATGCTAATGCAGATATGACATGCTGCTGTGAGTGCACAGGAGATGCGGAAACTAGCTCAGCCTCTGAGAACGGTTCTCGGAAGTGAGACGTGAGCTGGATTTTGAAGAATATATACAATCTTATTAAGCGAAACAGAGGAAGTGAGGGCATTACAGGCACAAAAGAACAGAGCATGAGAAAAGTCATGTGGTACTGGGAGGACTTGATGGATTTAGAAAAGGTAGACAACTCAAAGTAACAAGTCAAGGAAGATGTTCTATAAAATAAACTTTGAGTTAGAGCTATAGGTAAAGGGCATGAGGTTAATAGATGAACTTGTTGACATCTATTTTGGGTTCGCAGAGGCCTTTTTTCTTACTTTCTGGTTAGATGTGTTTGATATTATAATATATTTGGGCTACAAGTAGGTAAACTGTTATTGCCATATGGACTTTTTTGCATTGTGATTTTTTCCACAAATCAACCTCAGTTTACTCATAAGAACCCATGTATAGCTTACCTATAACATGCACATACTAAAATATAACTGCAGCCCACTAGAGTATGAGTTCCGTGAAGGCATGGACATCTGTTTTCTTCATTGTTGATTCCCCATCCCCTAGAGCACTTAAATATCTGTTGACTGAATAAATGCACAAGTTCATTTATGTTGTGCTTTACATAAGTTTACATACTTATAGTCTGATTATACAGTAATTTCAAACACATCTAACCAAAAAGTAAGAAAACAGGCCTCTGTGAACCCAAAATAGATGTCAATGAGTTCATTTACTAACCTCATGCCCTTTAGCTCTAGTTCTGACTCAAAGTTCATTTTATAAAACATTCCTTAACTGGTAACTTTAAGTTGTCTGCCTTTTCTAAATCCATCAAGTCGTGCAAATCATTTTCATGTCTATTACCTTCTTTTATCCTATTAATATGACACAAATAAAAGCAAGCAACATTTTAACTAAATGAGAAAATACTCACCCATGCCTGGTTCTTCTAGCTCCCATCACTATGGCCTTAATGCTTCCGTGGCAACATTTAAGAATGGTGCAGACATCCCTGCCTTTAGAGCTACTATTGGCTCATCCCCAAAACAGCCATGCAAATTTTTCTTCACATGAAAGGCTTCTACAAATCCAACAACCAGCAGTGGTAGTGTTGATGACTTTGTTTTTTAGAGTATCTATGCCATCTGTTACATCTGGCTTATAACAGGGTGAGCTGAATTGACAAGTGATACCCAATTACAGTAATTATTCTAGGGTCCACAGAATCACCTGGAGGGCTTGTTAAAGCACAAATTGCTTCTCTTCCCCCACCTCTTCCTACTGCCAGTTTCTGCTTCAGTACACCTGTGGGGAGCACAAGAATTTGCATTTTTAATGAGTTCTCAGGTGTTGTTGATGCTGCTGGTCCAGGGACCACACCTTGAGAACCACTGATCTGGAAAATCAGGATAATCCATTCACTCTATTATTGTAATTACATCAGTATGCCCTCTGTCTTTTTGTTTAACTTTTTTTCCTATTTTTAATCCACATCAATCTTCAGTCATATACAGAAATAAATGTTCAGATACAGAAATAAATGTTAATTCAGATACATTATTTTATGAAAACTGAAGTTTCATTCACCCTCTTGCTAATTAAAATGAGTTAAAAGAAGAAAAATGTACACAAGAGGTAGGTAACTGCAGAGAATTAGTACAACACTATTTTTAAATGAAATACTTCAATTTAGAACAAGTTTCTAGCACCGAAACAGAAACAATATTTTGCTAAAATTCTAAATAAAATTCTCTAACTGTATTAATAGAAAATCAGACCCATATATCCAAACGAATGGAATTTTCATTATGGAATCAAGTTACTTGGTTCATAAACTCAGTATATAGAAGCTCTATGCTTCCTAAGGACAAACTGGAAAACAGCTGTTATGGTTTTTCTTCTCCAAGCCTTCATTTCACAGAGAAGTGCTAATATTCTCTTGTTCATTATGTCACATAAGCACCTCACAGTGTTTCCGATTATGAGACTTATCTTGTTCTTTTTGAAGTTCAAAAGGCAATGATTGGCCAAGTAAAGACTCATGAAGTTCTAAAAATCGATGAGCTTAATTTTGAAATAAAATGCCATCTCTTGCACATACCATATTAAATCTAGGAATCTGTATTTACACAGCTGTTAAATGCTCTTCCATGTTACAATCCAAATACCTACATATACTACACAAATAGTGCAGAATATGCTGAAAACTTTAAAGAAAATAAAATAAATGGAATTCTCTGTTTTCAAGTGTTGATAATTAGAATGTTCATTGATTCTAAAGTTCATTAGACTGGTGGTAGTATCATTTCAAATACTATCCTCTAAGGTTGCAGTTTCTCACGTGCACACACAAATATTCCACAGATGCATAGAGAGCACATTTAATCCCCACAAAAACAACAAAAACATCATTACAATACTCTGATTTACCCAATCTTCTGACCTAAAAAATACCAAACAGAGATTTGACAACAGAAAATACTACAGTGATAACTGCTTTCATGAACTGACCCCAAAATATTCTATGATATTTCCAAGACAATGTCTTTGCAGTTACATAATGGAGGCCAGAATTTTAAAGAATTATGAAGAATTCCTACTCCCCATGTGTGGAAATAAGCCAGATCAGAAAGTAGCAGCTCCCATAGAACATTTCAACATTAGATTTGTCAGGGGAGTTATGCTTCCTCTGAAGCATATTCTCATGAAAAAATGGAATAGCCCTGCAGGTAGAGTGTATTTGGGAATCTCTCATTTAAAAACCCTGAGAGGGAAGGTTAGGATTGATGCATTTGGCCAAGTGATAAAACTCCCGCCTTCAAAGATCTCACTATAGAATTTCTTAAAAGGAATTTTATGTTTCATTAAAAAAAGAAACAAAAGAGACTTTAAAAAAATCATCAAAAAATCCAAAAATCAAAGTTTTTGTTCTCTTCTCAACGAAAGGGAAAGCCAAGGCAAAGAGCCCTGACCACCGTTCCCCACAAATGCTGTGCCAGTCCTCCCTGTCTTACATCAGACCCTTCCTCTCCCTTGCCCTGCTCTGCCTTGCCCTTCCCAGGAATGACCCTGCAAGCTACCTCTCTCAGGCACCCCTGCTAAGTGGCTTCTGGTTAGACTTACATAATGGGATGTGGCAGGAGACTGAGGGTCAAAGGAAGGGAAACCCCAAGATGTGCCAGCCCTTTTCTCTGTCTCCAGCAGGATCTCTAGGAAATAGCTGCTTCTTCCCTGTGGTCATAGCTCCTACACACACATTCTCTCTCTCTCTCTCTCTCTCTCTCTCTCTCTCTCTCTCTCTCTCTCTCATTGCTGTCTCATTGTTTCCAACTTACAAAACCCAATCCAGATGTAAAAATAGAATATTCAAGATGTAAAAGGACCTACTTAACCCAACAAGTACTATTCTAGTACTAAGGTAGGGTCTTCCCAACATTAAATCTGCCAGGCCACCAATTCTACACCTGATGGACCAGTAGCTGACTGGAGCTTGTCTCTACATTGTAACCAATATTATTAGCATGAATAGCTCAGCAATACCAAGGTTGTGCACAGAGCACTGGTACATTTCTACTGTTACAAATGAATTAATACCATATCTAAGAACCTGAGCTTCAGTGCCCCATCTTAAGCTGGCATTAATTACACTGGTTCAACTGAGAAAAGTCTCCAATTATTCAATTAGAGATGGATACAGAAGGGAAAAAGAAAAGCAAAACACAAATATATACTGCTATGTAAATGCTAAGTGTTATTTTGATGAGCTCAAGTTTCAACCCCTTCTCAGACACACTTTGTGCTAAATGATTTTGTCAATGCTGATACAAACATTTTCCATGTGAAGTGGAACATCTTCCTAAGGGAGATTTGTTTCCTGGGACATTTGTAAATCTCCTTAATATCACCAATTAGGCATCCTGACTCCACCACTTATGATCTGTTTGACCTCAGGCACATTATTTCACTGCTTTTAAAGCCTCAGTTTCCACATCTATAAAATGGTTTAGTAACAGGACCAACCTCATGGGGTTGTAGTGAAGAACTTTGAACTTCAGTCATGCTTTAGTATGCGTCAGGGACTAGGATTGGAAAGGGTTCTGCTTAAGCCCTCTTTGGGGCATCCTAAAGCTGGTAGAAATAGTTTTCTGAAGACTTGGTGGTTGTCAGAAACTTGTGCTTCTGACCCATAAATGGGTTAAATCAGATATTCCGTATAAAGTTAAATGGTATTGCCTAGCATATAGTAAGAAGTCAAAAAATCTTAGCTATGATATTATTGCCAGCTACAACTTCATGCCAGTAACTGGAAAGGAATATAAGAAAAAGTTGCTGATCTATATATTATTTGGTTAAAACAACAATAATAATAAAAAACAACTAGCAGGCTAAAATATCTACAGAACATGTAAAAACCCTATTTTCAGCCTCCACTTTCAACTGAAAGGCATAATTGAATTACTGTATGCCATTGTTCCCAAAATGGGCTTCCAGACCAAGAAAAGCTCAAATGTGTTCAAAAGGAGAAGCAATTCAGTGAGCAGAAGAGTAACATATGAATCACAAGCTTCTGACAAACATCAGGTCCTCGGAAAACTACTTCCACCAGCCTTAGGAAGCCCCAAAGAGGACTCAGGCAGAGTCCTTTCCAATCCTAGGCCCTGACCATACTAAGCAGTAGCATGACTAAAATTCACATACAGGCCCATCATCTAATAATCTAGAGTTTTTCATTGAAAACACATTTATCCTTTTCTTCTATGAAATATCATTTCTGTTCTCCTTCAGTGTCCATTTGTTATATATCCAATATATAACCATCTAGGGCCTAGCTAAATAAAGCTGATGGATATAGTTTTTTAAAAAAAGAAACATAGTTCTGAAACCATAAAAACAAAAAAATTCTACTTTGTATCTCAGGATATATCAGTATTTAGTATATCTCAGTGGGAAATTTATATTCATCTACCCTTTAAAAGCTAACATTTGTTTTTCTATCCTGCTAGGTCTATTTTCCGAAACGGAGTAGGAAAGAAAGAGAAAATATATAAAATGTAAAAGATTGTGACATGGTATAATGATAGATCATAACTTAGAATAGAAGTATGGGTTATTAAATTTAAGAAATAGAACATATTTTTATAAACTAAAATGAAATAAACTCTATATGTTGTAAGTTTAAATACATGTATTGTAAGAAGGGATAAAGATGTTGCCTTTTTTTTCTCCTCGTGCTCTTAAGATTATTACCATCTGGCTGCAGCAGACAGATCTTTAAGTAACTGTATTTATCATTTAGAGAAACACAGAGCAAGAACCTGGACATTTTCAGTGGATTGTCCAAAGGATAGGTAAGGAGGGGACATTTGCAAGAGGAAGACTTTCCCATACTTATTCACTTTCCAAGGCTTCCCAGAAAGTTCTCCCTGAGGTCAAGAGCTGACATTCAATGCCCTGCACTTGATGTTAAACTAATCAAAAGCACAAGAGGGAGGTCATGCTTTTAAAATTCAGAGGAAGGAAAGGGACATAAGCAACCTGGGAGGAATACCTCCACCCTACCCACCCCACTCCCAACAAGATGAGATGCCTTCCTTCCCTTCTCTTCAGTACAACAAATATCTTCTATTATCCAGAATTTTTATCCCCTTAACACAGAGTATCTTTGGTTGTTCTTTTTCTCAAGTTACAAATGATATATCTATTTTTTGCCTTAGATTTTTGGCTTCATAAATATTATCTGACTCCTTCAATGTCTTTTCTTACTTCAAAATATGGGAAAATTGGACATCTCAACTCAGTGGTCTTTACTTAACACTTTACAGTCAAGCAAAGGACTACGAACAATCACACTTTATGTTTGCATATTGTTTTACAGCATACGAAAGCTTTCATGTATATTCTCTTTTGTTCCTCATCACAAACATGTAAGGTAGGTAAGAAAGATGGCATCATTATTTATGTTCTCTGAGAGAAAACTGAGGGTCTGAAAAATAGTTGTGAATGTTGATTCTACGCACATGGACAGACAGAGAAACAGAAGAGTTGGAAATGGTTAAATTTCCCATACAAGGTCTTACAGCTATTAAGTGATAGAATTTAAATTCCTTCCAGAACGTCTGACTCTGGATTTTGTATATATAAATTGACAACTGTTCCAATCCAAAATGTGGCTTAGGGAGATTTAGCAACTTTAATACATATAACCAAAAAGCATTAAACACTGAGATAGAGGGGAAAACATTATCTAAGAGATTTAAAATTTATACTATCCATACCTAAAGACATAAATGTATAAACACAATATGTAGTAAAAAGACTATGAAAGAGAGATCCTAAAACAGGATGATAAAAGGAAATAATTGTATATCGTTCTCTACAACTAATGTAAGATTGCATAACTAATATGTATATGCTCAATGTTTAAAGTAACTAGCTAGTTAATTGGGGAAATGACATGAAATGAGAAAAATCCAAAACCTCAAAGATGAACCATGAAAAAGTAAGACTCTTCCCCATACCAAATCCTCAACCCCATTCCTCAATTTCCTCTATCCTTCTAAACATTTTGTTTACATTTATAAGTGTGTACACACACACAAACACACAGGAAATTTGAAAGTTTTGTTTTTGTTCTACACCAATGGCAGCATACTATAGAACTGCTTTTTTCATTCAGAATATATCAGTATATTTTCTAAATCAATACACATAAATCTACTTCTTTAAAAAATTATATAGGCTTTTTTCCCAATACAAGGCCTTAAAATCCCCAACTATTAATTTCCCTATCATAGCATTTTTCAGGGACATAAATTGTATGACTAGAGAACAAACACTTTATTGTTATGAAACTAATTCATACCAAGCCTGACATATTTTTAACAAAACTAAATAGGAGCATGTAATAAAAACTGTACACTAACAATTTCAAAACTCTGTAAGAAAACCTCTTTTTATTGATTTCTTGAAGGAGAATCAGGTATTTTTTAGAAAACAGCACTGAACTATTAAAATGTTAATGGAAATGTATTCCTTAAGTCTTAGTACACATAGTACAAGCACAGGTCATTAGGGAAACTAAAAAAAATCCTATAAGCTATTCTCTCTTTTCTCCTTTCTTTCTTTCTTTCTTTCTTTCTTTCTTTCTTTCTTTCTTTCTTTCTTTCTTTCTTTCTTTCTTTCTTTCTTTCTTTCTTTCTTTCTCCTTTCTTTCTTTCTTCTTTCTTTCTCTCTCTCTCTCTCCTCTCTCTCTCTCTCTGTCTTTTCTCTCCCTCCTTCTCTCTCTCCCCAAACCAAAAGTGATACAATATAACAATTTTTTAAAAGTCAGAGCTCTATGTACATCAGCATAGAGACCTCATATAGATTCTATATGATTTGAATTTTATGCTTAACTCAGAACAAGCTTATTTACTTCTTTACTAAAAAGCGTATGTAAAAATAAATACCATCAATATTGACTTTGCAGAGAATAGCAAATATGCAAAGACATAGAATATGATATTAGAAAATAGGCTATTTAGTTCCGTATTACCCAAGTAACATCAAAACACAACTCTAGCCTTCCAAAGTACGAGTTGGAAAATGAGTAAACGTCAGAATTAACACCTTAATGCCCATCTGTTGTTGGAAAACAGCAATGTCACCATGTAAAATGTGTGAGCGGGTCAAATGAGATTGGTCACCAAAAAAGCACCCTCCAGCATGTTAGATAGAGGGTACACTGAATTCCTACAGAATTCAATAAACAGCCATACTGAAACGTATCACCAAAGATGCTTTGCGACTTAAGTAGTGTTTGCAGGAAAAAACTTTTCCCTCATTGCTCTTTAACTTCCCTGAAGGAAATGAATGTGGAGTTTGACTCCTACTTTTGATTACACAGATTCCTGATTAAAGAATAATTTGAGGAAAATCCACAGCAAGAGATAGCTCCAATTATATCCAGAGATCATTCTAACTAATCTGGTATACATTTTTTAAATAGAAAAAAGATCAAAATGTGTGCAAGGATATAAAATCCATTTGTATGTTTATGGAATATATTAGTATAGAATAGAAAACTAAGAAACTAAGTGATTCAATCCTCTCAGAGGGTGACTAGAAATATTGGACAAAATATTTAAAGAAATAGCCCATTAAAGGCACACAGATCTCTCGAGTATAGTAAAGATTTACTGGGAAGGAGTCTAGGTAAATATAAATTTGAAGCAACTTCTTTCCCAGGGAACTTACGTGGATTCTAGCAGGGAGAACTAGAGACTGAGGTTGAACAGGATTTGCAATATCCTCTGGGTGCCCAGGCCACAGAGATTGGTCTCCAGGGCCTATAAAGGGTTGGGGAAAGCCCTGCTGAACTCCCTCACGTTTGGCTGTGATCCCTAAGGCCATTCCTGAGGAGTAAAGGTGAACCACAGCTTCAGCCCCTGCAACTCAGTTTTGAATTACTGTAATATTTGAGTGGAAAAGAGATCTTTCTACCTCGTAGTCTCCCCAGGTTTCCTAAAGTGTTAGCACCCCCAGGCAACTGGCAGAAGGAAATATAAACCCTAACTATTAAAAAGAGACCATCATCTGTATTAGTTATCAATTGCTGCATACAACATTATTCCAAATTTAGTGGCTTAAAACAAGATATGTTTATCATCTCACAGTTTTGAGTCAGGAATCTATGAGTAGCTTAGCTTGGTGGTTTTGCTTCAGGACTTCCAACAGGCTGCAATCAAGGTGCCAGATCGAGCCACCATCATCTAAGCCTTGCCTGGGTCTGAAGGAACCACCTCCAAGTTGACTCATCTGGCTGTTACCAGGAGCTTCAGTTCCTCACTGTGTGAGTTCTCCATAGGGCTGCTCTCAATGTGCTTCTCCTAGAGGGATCCAAGAGCACAAGAGGAAGTCCAATATGGAAGCCACGACCTCAAAAGTGACATACCAGCCGGGTGCACTGGCTCATGTCTGTAATCCCAGCACTTTGGGAGGCCGAGGCAGGTGGGTTACCTGAGGTCAGGAGCTCAAGACCAGCCTGGCCAACATCGTGAAACCCCGTCTCTACTAAAAATGCAAAAATTAGTTGACCGTGGTGGTGTGCCACTGTAATCCCAGTTACTCAGGACGCAGAGGTTGGTAGAATTGCTTGAACCTGGGAGGCGGAGGTTGCAGTGAGTCCAGACCTTGCCACTGCACTCCAGCCTGGGTGACAGAGCAAGACTCCATCTCAAAACAAAACAAAAACCAACCAACCAACCAAACAAAAAAGTGACATACCATTACTTACACCATTTGCTATTAGTGAGAAGCTAGTTACTAAGTCCAGTTCACCCTCAGTAAAGGACACTACACAAGGACTGATATCATTAGGGGCTTAGAGCCTGGGTGCCTCATCATGCTGGGCCTCAAAGTATTATTAGAAACAGCTTTTCAAATACAATATCCATATACAGTCAAAGGCAACCAGGAATATGAAGAAAAAAGACAAAAGGAAAAATACATTAGAAACAACAGATCCATAAAGCTTCAGATATTAAAGCTGCGTTGTCAGAGGCTTTAAAAGCTGTATATTTTTTGTTGTTGTTGATAAGGAAAAGATGATAAATTTTAACAGATAACTCTAAACCCAAAAATATTTAATTTAATTAAGTTTCAGATTTCTACTTCCCAGCATGCTGATATAACTGGGACTGGACTTACCCTTTTGTCATAAACAACTTGAAAACTGGACAAAATATAGGAATTAGCTCCTCTCAGACATCAGAGAACAAGCAGGACAAAATTGTGATCCCTGGGCTGAGAGAAACAAGGTGATTCTTACAATTACCCAGTTTAGAGGCTGAGAGAAGACACAAGACTCCTGGATCAGAGTTGAAAGACTTCATTACTCACAGCAAGAGCAGTAGCCGCATATCAGCATATTCATCTCGATTACCCAAGCCTCAGTTTTAAGGGCAAGGTAGATGGCAAGACGATGCCTGCACACAGATAGAGCAGAAACACTGAGCCTAAAGAACCCATCACTTTACAGCAAGCGGTAAAGAAGCCAGCTCTTCAACCTGAATGGAGACATTACTTCATCCCTCGAGACTGCTTGCTGAAAATGCAACCCTGATAAATAATCCAGGTAAAGAGCGGTCAGGACCTTGCATTCCTGGCATACCCAGCAAGACTTGTAGGACCTATGGAAAACTGACCTAGTCGAATGCCAAGTGCATTTCATGTTAGGTAGATTAGAATGATAGCTCTAAAAGCTGAACTATTTTTTGCCAACTTAAAAAACCAGACAGTTTATATTCAATATGTTTATTAATCAAGGAAGACAATTGTTGTTAAAGCTAGGTTTTAGGAAACAGAGACAAGACTTTATGTTTTAGTTCAAGAAATATAGGTAGGGTGTGTTATACTTCTTATACAAAAGGAAGCCTAAGATTTAGTCAGATTTTACTCTAATTCCTTTTATACTTTAGATTCCATTACTGGCATATAAGTAATACTTGGTCAACAAAGTTCCAAGAGAGCTGTCTTTCCCATATTCACAGGTATTAAGTATTATACACAAAAACGTTGCCAGAATCTGGTACAGTATTTAGTGCAGCATCTATGAAGGTTACATAAGATTCTTGATTAAAGAATAATTTGAGGAAAATCCACAGCAAGAGACAGCTCCAATTACATCCAGAGATCATTCTAACTAATCTAGTATACATTTTTTAAATAGAAAAATGTCAAAATGTGTGCAAAGATATAAAATCCATGTATATGTTTATGGAGTATATTAGTATAGAATAGAAAATAATTTATAAGCTTAATATACAATATACCTGATGGCTGTCGAGTTGTCCCATACTTTGGATAGAGTTCCTACTACTAAGTTGCATATTTAACATCAGTCTTGTACAAGTAAGCAAGGATTGCCAGGCACGAAATGATACCAGGTTATATTTCTTATTAGCAGGTTATATTTCTTCTTATTGTTTTATACTATGTTTTAAATGGCTTTAACTCTAAATATATACTCTACAGACACAGTAATAATTTAAATATGGGAACCTATCAATTAAATTACTAAAATAATGAAAATATTCAAAAGAAGCATTAGCCAATTCTTGTGAAGAATTTGCAGAAATGTCAAAAGTTCAAACAATGTTTGTAATTTTACCAAGAACAAAGAGGTATATTATGCCCAAGTATAATACTTAATATATTTACATGTTTCTGGAAAAAAGTAGAATGAAAATAGATATTTGTAGGTTGAATTATAATTTGAAAGCATGATGAAAATTATGCCTAAAGGCAATTTTGAAGAAATCATTTATAAAGAAAATAATCTCTTCATAAAATAAGGGTATTTTTATAAAACAGACTTAAGGCAAGGTATATCTTACATGCTTTATAAATGTTTGCAGAATGATATTCAATATCATAATCCCTGTGGTGCAATGAAATCATTCTGTCATATGTTCATGCCAAGATTATTGAATAAGCATGAAACAGTTTTGAAGATACATGCACATTTAGTCATTGTGATGTGTAAAATCTGGCAGGTACACATTTAAATGAGTCTGACTAGGTAGTTGGTTTTAATGCCTGACCACCATTACCCTAAAAGCAAAACCTCATCAGCTTGCTATTTGGTGTCCACAGTTTTCTCTGATTAGTTGTTTCATATACAAAGGATTATTAAATGTGGGCAGTTCTCCAGTCGGACATTCTTACCCAATGACTAGAGAGTTTTATTGCACATACATGTTTCATGAGCAGTAATATCACATTTTGAATGGTTTAGAATGTTTTTTCAGCTCATCTAGATACAAATCATAAAATAATCAAGTACAAAATGTGCAGCAGTATTACTGAATGCATAAGGTATAATCATATATGATTACACATAGAAAAGTTTAAGCATTTTCTTTTAGAATTTTTTCCAGGATTTTCTTGGAGCACTCATATCATCTAAAGGTCCCCAGTGCAGAATTTTCTCCTCAGAATCAGTCTTTTGCCTGACCATTTCTCTATGTTAAGCTTCTAATTATTCCCTGGACACTTTTCTTTACGAATGTGTTCATTAAAATTCTCATCTGCCATACAGTATAAAATTTCATTTGCTCTAAAGTCATGTTTTGATGGAATATCATGTTCATTTATGTTATACTAGCATCTAATCAAATAAGACAAGAGTAGTCCATTTCATGATGATAATATTTCTTTATTGCTATTGATACAATGGTTTCTCTTAAAATAGAACTCCTATATTCATTAAATAATATATTAAATTTATTCACTGATTCCTTCTTTGAATACCAGCTTGGCTCTATTTGTTAGCTCTCCTAAGCATAGTAGTAACATATTATAAACTATTCATTAAAATACCAAATATTTATTGCCTACTAGGTACCAGGCATTGGTTTCTGAGGACTACTAAAATATGGATCATGCTATTATGAAGGCACTTAGAGTTTGGTGGAAGAAGAGATAGAAGGGAGGAAGGGAGAGGGAGTGAAGAAGGAAGGAAATGGTAACTATGTAAAGTGATGAATATGTTAATTAGCCTAATTGTGGTGATCATTTCACAGCTTACATATATATCAAAACATCAAATTGTACATCTTAAATATATATAATTTTTATTTGAGAATTATGCCTCTATAAAGCTGAAAAATAGCACATATATATATTTATACTTGCTTGTATACGCACAAAGAAACACTGGAAAGACATAAGAAACTAAGAGAAAAGGTGGTTTATTGGGGTCAAGGGTGACTGGTGAGCTGGGTAGACACAGGAGTACAAACAAATCTTCCCAATATACAAATTTCTATTTTTTTTTTACTTTTGGACGTCATAAATGTCCAAAATTTATGACATTTAATTAAAAATTTTAAAAAGTGTATTCAATACTATAGTGTACAATAATCTATAATTACTTGAGGAAAGATGCAAATTAGCTTTGAACTTCCTAGAGGTCATATCAAATGGAGAATTATGTTGTTTCAAAATTCAGATTTTCCCAACATTAAGACCTGAAAGGAATTTCTCCACTATATTCTCATTAATTGGATATTCTGTGATGTAGTGAATGAGAATCAACCTCTTCTTAATACATATGTGTAAGTTTCAAATCATTCTCTTGCTTAAACTCTTAATACCCTCCAATCTGATTGGAACAAATCCAAATCTCTTACCACAGTCTGTGATACCCTACATGACCTGGCCCTCACCTGTTCTCCCCTTTGATCACAAAGCTCCAACAGCACTGGTCTTCCATCTGTCCCTTAACCATAGCAAGCTCCTACCTGTCTCAGTGCCTTTGTACTTACTGCTCCTTTTCACCTTCGATGTCATTCTCCCAGGTAGTATTAGCACAGCTGCCTCCTTATCATTCAGTTCTCAACTGTAACATCATCCTCTTAGACAAACCTTTCCTTCCTACTCTCAATAAGAGCACATCACCTTGCCCCCAGCCACTCTGGAGTCCATCATGCTGTTTTAATTCTTTACAGCACTTTTTACAGTCTTCTATTTTATTATTTTTATTTTCTGTCTGTCTTCTCCCACAAGAAAATAACTCCTAAAAGTTGTTGACTACCATCTTGTATCATCAACTTTCTACAACAGGGCCTGAGACATAGTGGGTGGTGAATAAATAGTTGAATGAATGAGTGAATGAAAATGAATTAGTGATTGTGAAAGAGAAGGAAAGAAGCAAGAAAGGGAAAGATGGAGAGAGAGAAGAGAGAGAAAGGAAGGAATCTCTTAATATTCAACAATTTTTAGCTAGGCTCATTCCTGTAATTACAGCACTTTGGTAGACTGAGCTGGGAAGATCAATTGAGCCTCAATTGAGGAGTCTGAGGCTAGCATGGGCAACAAAGCAAGACCCTGTCTGTACAAAAAGGAAATAAAATAATTAGCGAGGTGTTGTGGCACTTGCCTGTGGTCCCAGCTACTCAGGTGGCTGAGACAGGAGGATCACTTGAGCCTAGGAGTTCTAGGCTGCAGCGAGCCATGATTGCACCACTGTACTTCAGCCTGGGTGACAAAGCAAGACCCTGTCTCAAAAAAAAAATAAAAAAAGTCAAACAGCTGTGGCTAATATTAAATAAGATCTGTCAGATAATTCCTTACATGAGTATTACCTTACATGAAGTTTTTAGACTTCAATGGCTTATACACAATTTTTAACCAATATATACTTAGAGTACAAAGTTTTAATGCTGCTGTACATATGTCACTCATCTCATAAGCTACGTATCTCAAGAAAATTATTATTGGAGAAGTCCTTAAAGTTTAATACCTGTAGTTAGATTAGATTTATCATAAATTTATGTTCGTCAAAGCATCTTCCCCCCAAAAAAAAGAATTCATAAAGCAAGACTAAGGATTCTGAAAAAGATTTTACCACCTACTACCATACTTTTCCATTGAAATACTTGGTCAGAGTTAACTAACAATTATTAAAGTATAGCTAGAGCTTCACATAGCTGGATTTGGGCAACCACATTTGGAAATCAAGAGAAGGAACCTGAACAAGGATCTACTGGATCACTGGATTTCTGCAGTTCCACTATAAAAGCAATCTAACATCAAAACTTACCTTCTTCCAGCGCTTCACAGTGGATGAAGAGAAGAAGCCTACAAATGGTTTCTATTAATTGGCCCAGAATTTCACATCCTTTATTTCTTTGTGTGCTGGTTAGATTTTATAACCATTGCCATGTGGGTTCAGGACAAACTGACTTGCTTAAAATCACACATTAAAAATGTTTCAACTTCACAATGTCTCTGACAGCCCAGTTTTTGTTTCAGAATGATTCCACAATCTACACAATGTGTAAAATTACTCATACAAAGATTACTCCCTATTATTTGCATCTGTTAAGGTTCATGTGTGTTATTTACTGCAGCACAGGTCTGAAATAAATTATGGTTTAAAAATATGTTCCTGATAATGCCCTTTTCATATCACAGCATGAGGGTAACTGGTGTGAAAGCCTTCCCACTTTTGATCAAACCATGCTTCCCTTTATTTTCAAGGTCAGCTATAACAAGAATTCTGTTTCTGACTGAATTAGAAATGGTTTATCGTAGTACCTTAACTGGCTATCCTCAGTCACAGATGATTTTTACTTTTCAGTTAATAAATCCAGGGTTAAATTTAATATCCCTTGTCCCTCCTGAGACACATATGCACAATCCTAAGAGGACATCTGTCTCAGAGAGCAAACATCTCTGCCATCCTCAAAACTAAAGTTGCATTATGGTCACGTGCAGAGCATTTGTTTTGTGTCTTTTCCATTCTCTAAACTTTAGAGAATGTTTTAGAGTGTGAGATTGAACTTTTCCCTGGAAGAGTAATTGTTCATGCAAATCTGTGCCCAATCTTCACAAAAAGTATGGAAAAAATATGCAAGCAGAAGCAGAGAACAGTAATGCTCACAGTCCAGATTTTAAAGGTGATGCATAGTTAGGTTGGTGATTTGAACACTGCTGGAGCTTTCAGATTGAAAAATCATGTTCTTATTTCAACAGTAATGGCATTAAGGATTCTACTACACTACTACAAATATTGTACGCCTTATGTCCTGTTAGTCTCTAACAAAAACAACTTGCTATTTAAAGTACAGCTCTGGGCAAAAAAAGGTGGTTTGGATTGCAAGAAGTTATTAATTAACATGACAGCAAAGCTTCAGGACATGAAACCACAAAGCAGCTCTCTGGCTGGTTGTCAACAGTGTCACACATATGTAAATAATCCACAGTTTTAAAAGGCTGTTTTCCCTTCTCTACTTTATCCCCTTGACAATGATTGTAATTTTCTGTACTGAGATCTCTTCCAAGTCTAACATTTGTGACTACAGAACAGTATGAAAGTAATCTTGGTTCCAATTGTTTCTTTTTAAATCTCATAATAATAAAAGCATCATAGAAATGAGCTCTGTCATATTCTTAAAGACAACCGAGACAACTGTCAGTATATCTATCCACTGTAATCTCAGCTAGCAGGTAACAATAAAATTAAATTAAATTAAATGTTGTGGGATATTTTTGAGCCATTTTTAAAGAACACTACCTTTCTGTCAATGTATTAGAAAGTCCTCATTTTTCCCCTAAACTCTTGGCATACACAACATTTCTAGGAAATTGTTCATTAAGACTAGCTGCAAGAGAAAGACTCACTCTCTCACCAAAGTGTCTACAATTAAGTTCATTTTATAATAGTAATTTTTTAATGAACCGCTAGCACTGACGGAAGCATAAAGACTTTGTAAAACTGCCTCGGATATGAAAACCCATATTAAATATGTAGGTTTCAGAGATGATCCCACCCTGCCCACAATACACAAACACACACACAAACACCCACACACACACATTCTCACACACACACACATCACATCACACATAGAGAATAAAATCTCTCAATTGCCTTCATTGGAATAACATTTCAGTTAGAAACCAAATTTGAAAATCATTCAACAGAAATGTATATTTTAAGTACCAGCCAATTCATTTTCATTATTAAGTGAAATTAATCCATGTGAAGTAAGGGGAAGCAGCACAGTGCCTCACCAGGATGGGAGTGTCCGCGGCCCAGTTCAGCTGCTGCTCAGCTGTATGACCCTGGATAAGCTACAGCACCTCCCTGAGCCTACAGAAATGAGGAAAGCCAATCAGGTGGGCTCTATGATCTCTTCAGTCACTGCTCCAGAAATCCTCAGGCTAGGGTTACTTCAAAGCATCCCTTCAGCATAGCTGGTTCTACTGACCACTCCAACTCTATGTGAAAACCCTTGGCCACCACCACAACTCTGGGCTCAGCGCATCTAGACATTCCGATTCCCAGAGTTGGGGAGCACTTCCCTATGGGACACAGTGGTCATTCCATTAAACTAAGCAGCAGCTGCTATCTGGTTGGTCATTCAGTCTTCTTGTGCCAAGTGACCAGCTGCAAGAAAAGAAGTTACTATGCTGTCAGGAATAATGGACCCTGGTCATTAAGAGGAAGGGAGAGCTAATATTATACAATGCAGACAAGGGAGAATTCATTTGACACACAGGTGACATACAGAAATATTTTTTGGTATTGCCTTGCCCAATTTTGATAGTAAATGGACAAATGTAGTGGATACAGCCCGAGAAGCGTTATGGTATTCAGGTGTTTGATCCCTCCGGGATGAAGATCTCAGTCACACCACCTTGATGAGAGGGGTGCTAGTCAAGCCTGAGGGGATTCTAGAATGGGCAGGAAAAGAGGAAGATGATGAGTATCAGCTGCAGTTCCAAAACCATCTGCAGCAGAGAGATATGGCTCCTCCCACTGATCTTCTTGTAAGTTTCCCCAGAAAAAGAAACCAACCAGAGTCCAGAATCCTGGAGGAGCAGTTCCCGGATGGGATAAACAAACATTTAGGAAGCAAGTGGACTGAGGAAGCCCAAGAGGCGCTGTATTCATTTCCTTAGGCTGCCAAAATAAAGTACCACAAACTAGCTAGCTTGAGACAACAGAAATTCATTATCTCACAGTTCTTGAGCACTGAAATCTGAAATCTGAGCTGATATTAAAGCTAAGTAGGTATCAGCAGGGCCATGTTCCCTCAAAGGGCTCTGAGGAACAATCCTGCCTTGCCTTTTTCAGCTTTTGGTGACTCCTGGCATTTCTTACTTTATGGCAGTGTAACTCCAGTCTCTGCCTCCATCTTCACATGGCCTTTTCCTCTGTCTCAAACTTCCGTTTCCCTTGTCTTATGACATCAATAACTGGAATTAGGGTCCACTCTAAATCCAGTGTGATCTCATTTTCAGAGCGTTAACTTACGTCAACAAAGTTCCTATTTCTAAATAAGGTCACAGTCACAGGTGGGCTGCCCAGTGCCCTGCCCAGAATCCCTTTTCAAACCCAGGTACTTGTTCCTCCATCAGGCAGTGTAGTGTCCCCCAGAAAAATGCCCTAAGCCAAAGGGAGCTGCCTCACGCAAGGCTATGTCCCTTCCTCAGGGGCAGCCCCCGACTCAACTGAGCACAGATCTGAAGGGCGCCTCCATCCCAGAGCTCCCTACAAGAGAGGTTGAGGTCTTGCTGTGTTTGCATCATGGTTCACCTTCCTCTATGTCCATCCCTGCTGCCCTCACTGCTTTCCAGGTGTTGTTCCCAAGAGCACACACCAATAAACTCCCTCCATCTTCACCTCAGCAGCTGCTTCCAGGGAACCTGACCCTCAGGTTCCCTGACCCCAGGCCAAGCCTCTTGGCCACTTACTAGCTGGAGAATTTTGGACAGGATACTTAACCATGCTACTCCCAATTTTTCTTATCCATGAAATAAGGATAATAGCAATACCTTCCATGCAGGGTGTTGTGAGAATGAAATAAGTTAATTAATCCAGATCTCTTAGAATACAGCCTGGCCACATAGGAAGTGCTCCATAAATGTTGATTACAAGCTATTATTATAAGCATGTTTTCTTCTGTAGGAAAAACATTCACTAAGGAATGAATTCGTTTTTATATTATTACTGTATTTTTTAGCTTTTCCTAAGTTATAAATCAGTAGGACAATGAATCTAAAAGCAATAAGTTATAATTTATATTATTTCTGATAATCTAATTATAATAAAATTAAAGTATTACTACTTTTTAAAATTACTATTACCTTATCCTAATTTCCACATTAATTAATTTTCAGCAAAGGAATGTAATAAGTGGTTTTTGTATTTTTTATACATTTCAAAGAAACAAATGTACTGAACTCCTTCTGTAAACTTATATGTTTACTCTAAATTTAATATATCAAACCCAACAAAATCAGAAAGGGGCAAAACTGTAACTTAAACTGAAGGTTTAATATTTCAGAGTGGCTCTGGATCTTAAAATTTATTAGCCAATTAAAGTATCAAAAAAGTACCCTATAGAGTTCTTTCCATCAAGGCTATAAATTAACCCTTGGAGAACAATATAAAGTTTCAAGGGTAGAGTCATTTAGTTCATAAGCTTAAAGGGCTGAAATCTTAAAGGAATAAATTAGTCACACTTTTTTTTTTTTTTGCATTTAGTACAGCCATATCTTAAATTAGTTTTTCTCAGGATTAGGATGTATTATTTATGACCATGTCCAGTCCCATTATTTGTTAAGACAAAAGCAAGTAAGTCCTAGTTAGTCAAAGTAAATCAAGAAAATTAACCTAGCAGACAGAGGACTCACATGCTATTTACCTTTGTGTAGTAAATATTTCCCACATTGCTTCACCCAGAAATCTCACCCAGTCCAGTAAGAGCCAGTCCTAACAACAATGTCTGGTGGACTTTCCATGCCTCCACTTGTAAGAAATAGCTAAAACTTCTTAAGCGCTTACATGTGCTAGTGCTTTAAATACATTATCTTCAATTCTCAAAATAACCCTTCAAAGTACACGTTACTCCATTTTCTAGATGAATCAAATGAGGTTCAATACACACAGCTTATGAAACACAGAGCCAGAGGGACTCAAGCCTATCTGTTCTTTCCTCTTGCTGTATCTCACTGAGCACATAACTATTAATAAATCAACTCATATTCTACTTAAAAGGATTGGGAAAGTACCTCACAATATTGGCATTTCTCCAAAACCAAGAGGAAATAGATCTACCATAATTTTTTTTAAGTGTTCAACTGGTTTATTTTTCAAATTAGAGAATAGAATAAACTAAAAAGTTTAAGTATTGTTGTGTTCTCAAATCTGCTACCCAAAATTTTGCATAACAATGAGAAATATATATGCTTTTTAAAAAGCCATTTCTTACAAGTGGAGACTTGGAAACTCAAGGTTAAAAGACTAAAGAGCAGATTATTAACTTGAGACATTTAAGAAACAAAATCACTCTGGTAATATTTCTGCTAATATGCAAAATTCATAGCTTCATATTCTGACAGTAAAAAGAGGTACAGGCAAAGATCATGTTTTTAAATGAAATGAAAAGATCTGTGATACTAAATTACAACACAAAAAGGGTATTGTCTTACTGTTTTATAAGGTTTATGGCAGACATTGCAATGACAGCACTGCTTTTCAGAAAGCCATAAGAACATGAAAGATTATAGATAGACTTCACTGTTACCCTGCAGAATGTGCCCAGTTCTTCAAGCAGTCAACACTCATTTACGTGGCTACCCTGCAGGGCATTTCATTTTATCACTGAACAAATTTTACTTTTATTATGTGCCAAGCATTTTACTAAGCACTCAGCAGTAGGCAAGATGGGTAAAGCCTCTGCCATCATCTCATGATGCTTATGATGAGCAGAGAAGCAGATACTAAGTGGTTACCTGTGAGAAGAATGCTGCAGAACATAATACACATTACGCGATATCAGGAAATGTCAGGTTCTATCTGATACATAAGAGATATTATCTTTAATATTGCATAATGCATATTATCTTTAGGTGTTTATAAGATGGGAACTTAACTAACAGTGGGCAAGTGGGGAGCTTAGGTGGTCAAGGAAGGCTTTCTAAGGATGTGATATTTTTAAGTAACAAGCAAAAGTTAGCTAGGGGAAGGGGAGACTCAAGGCAGAGAGGACAAGGACAGCATATTCAATGCAAAGGGAAGAACTAGAGTGTCTTACTCAGCTCAGGCTTCCATAACAAAATACTGTAGGCTGGGTGGCTTAAACACTTAAACAACAGAAGTTTATTTCTCATGGTTCTGGAGGCTGAAAGTCCAAACTCAAAGTGCCCGTACTGTTGGGTTCTGGTGAGGGCCCTCCTCCTAGTTTGTAGACAGGTGACCTCTTGATGTAGCCTCACATGGTGGAAACAGATCTAACTCCTCTCTCTTTCTCTTATAAGGACACTAATCCCATCATGTAGATGCAACCCTCATAACTTCATCTAAACCTAATTATCTCCCAAAGGCCCCAACTCCCAAAAGGATCACATTGAGGATTAGGACTTCAACGTATGAATTTTGGAGACATACAAACATTCAGACTGTAACATAGCCTAAAGGCCTGAGCTGAGAAAAAGCATGGTGCCTTTTTGAAGTACAGAGGACTGGGGAAGAGTCCCTTGAAACAAGGATAGAGAGGCAGGCAGAATGGATCAGATGTGAACTTCATCTTACAAGCAGTACAAAGCCATGGAAGGTGTTAAGCATGAGTAACATAATCAGATCTGTGTTATAGATTATTTGGAAAGAAAGCAATTATCAAAGGAAACGTCAGTTTCTATCTGATACATGATAAGAGAACATTGTACTCGGTGAGAGATAATTGTGGCATTTGGCATTCAAAACTTAGTCTGTACAATTTTTAACAATCTTAGGTGATTCTTACCATGTGGTCAGGGCTTACTAAGGACTGATGTTCCTCAAATGGGTCACAGTAAATGACTTTTCCTACACGTCCTAGTCAACCCCAAATAAGGTGGGAAATACTATCAGCTAATTCATGGAGTTGATTTCCATATATTTCTACTTTTCCATGAAGGATTATCACAATTATTCAATTAAAGTTCCATAATCATAAATACAGGAAATTATTTGTTCACACTAGGTGAGGCTTAAAAATACTTAAATAATTTTAAACTGCTAACGTTTACTACTAGTAACACTAGTTAATCCAAAACACAATGACCTAGTAAATCTTTGCAGCTGTACACAATAGCTATCACTCAAGAACAATGTAATATATTATACAACTAGAGTACAATTCTACAGGTTTTATTTTCAAAGGACTCTTACTATTAAGTTTTAATGATCTGAATATCATTGAAATTAATAGAAATTGAAATGCAAGAATAAACCAGGAGTTCTGCTTCTGGTATGACTGAGTATATGCCTACTGAAACCTACCCTCCTATATGTAACAACTATAAACTTTAAATAAAACAGAAACAAAAATACCTGAACCTTTAGGGATGAGTAAAAGCACTCAGATTTTTACAAGGGGTCCAATATGGAAGAATGGACCTATACAGAGTTGGTTTCCCATTTTTTGAGGATTATTTATTTAGGCTGTGAACCTGAGGATGGGTAGCAGTCAAGGCATCATGTAGGGTGGCCAGAGTCACTAGAAACACAGAGTCTTTCTGCACACAAGAACCTTAGGATAGGGTTCCAGGCAACCATAGCCATTAGAGAGAAAGAGGGAAATCTTAGAGAGGGGAAATCCAGGCAAGCTCGAAAATCTGTACATAAACTATGCCCAAATTTCTGACTGACCTCTGAGCTCCACATGCATGGGATATGGACTGAAAACAGTCCAGTTAAGAAAAAATGGAACTGAAATGGGATTTACACAGGTTCCTAAGATTCAGAATTTGCAGTTTGAGTCTAATCAAGTTGATTACCTGCTAAAACAAAAATATCAACATCACTCAGAAGAATGTAACACTCAGAAGAATCTACAGTCTCCACAATGTAACGCACACAATGTCCAGAATACAATGAAAAAGTATTCAATATCTGAATAACTAGAGAAATATAATACATTTACAAGACAAAAAACAATTAAAGAAGACAAACGCAGATGACACCAATGCTAGAATTCACAAATAACTTTAAAGCAGCTATTATAGTTATATGCGGTAGAGGAAGACACTCTTGTAATGAATGAAAAGATAGATAATATCAGCAAAGAAACAGAAACTATAAGACAGAATAAAATGAAAATTGTATAAGTGAAAAACATTATCAGTTAAAAAAGTGTTAGAAGGGCTTAACAGCAGGATGGTGATGAAGAACATGACAATGAATTTGAAAATAATACAAGCTATCTGATCTGAAGAATAGAAAAGAAAATTATTGAAAAGAAAAATGAACAGAGCCTCAAGACCTCAGATCTAAAGGTCTAACATATGTATATTTGGAATCTCAGAAAGAGAGAAAAGAAAGAATAGAGCAGAAAAAAATATTTTAAAATAAAGAAAAAGCACTCTCTAGAAAGATTCCTATTTGCACATGGAATAAGCTTTCTCATTTAAAAAAAAGTTTTCTTCACAAGTAACAGACAAACGTAACTGTACTTCAGATGTTAAAACACATTTAGAGAAATAATGATAAAGTAGCCTTAAGGTATTATGAATTTAGATTAGAGCACAGTTGTACTCCTCTATATAAATGGCAAATCTGAATACTACTTTGCTCCAAAAAAATTATCTTTCTTTTAAAATCTACTAAGATTCAAGACTCAAGGTAAACTTATTAAATTCATTTTGTGGTATTAAGAGTATGCTGTGATATATGTAGAATCTATATGTTTAATGCCAGCAAACAAATTACCTCTAATACCATCAAACATTAATTTATAAATTGGCCTCCCTGTCACCTCTCTTCTTTATGCTGGATGCTGATAGAGGCAGTGGGAGTGAAACAGACATAAGCATGACAATTAGATTCTACACAAGAAAAATGCCATATAAAAATTCTTGTAAGATGAGTACAGGAAATATATCTGCCAGTACCGAAATATTGTGTTCTTGTTTATACACAGTGTAACAGAACAGCCTTTGTATTATTTTTAACTGTTCATACTTAAAATAATCTATACTTCAAAGAAGAGTAAACAGTGCATAAGCTTGGATTGCTCTTTACCTCATAATTTGGTTCTTGTATGGTGGATATTCTTAGGACCAGACAAGTCAATCTCTAAATAAACATTAACTTCCTTTGTGTTTCCAAATGTAGAAATAAAGATGAATATACAACATGAGGAGTTTCTAACTAAACAATTGTTAAAAATCAAATCGTATTTAAGGCCATATACGGTAAGGCTAAAAATAATATTTAATCTCTTGAAATCATATTCATAACAATTGCTAATTCTACACAGTTAATTGAAATGAAGAACAAAGGAAATTTCAGAATAATCTGAACAAAAGAGCTTTGAAAGTTGGAGGATGGTTTGTCGTATTGAACAGAATTTTTAGATTAACTGTCATCAGTAATGAAGCCAATCTAAAATTGCCAAGTTCTATTTTGTTCTTTCTTCTTAGCTATTCTCATGAAAGTGAAGTTCTACTACAGATCTTCCCTGCCTTTTGCCATAATACATTTTTCAAAAGCATGAAGGGGATGGCATTTTCTAATCTGAGAATTTAGTATGAAATAAATCAACAGTGTCATCAAAGCAAGTATTCAATAATTACAAATTATTATAATCATTTAAAATAGAAAATAAAGATTTTAATTTTTATAAAGCATGCATAAACAATTTACTTGATTGCATGAAGGACTATCAATATATCTAGTACACACACAATACAAATCAATTCAACTGAAAAAAAGTTTTACATTAATATTCTTTTTAAAATTTATTTTCTTGAAATAGAGATAGGGTTTTTGCTTTGTAGCCCAGGCTGACCTCAAACTCCTGGCCTCAAGCACTGCCTGACATAGGCCTCCCAAAGTGCTGAGATTACAGGCATGAGTCACTGCCTGACCTAATATTCTAATTATAATAATATGTTAACAATTATTTTAATACTGTTTCCTTTAATATGCAAAAGAACTTTTAAGGAAATATTTATGTTCAGCTTTCTTAAAAGTGATATACAAACAGTTTTTAACTGATGTCCCTTTTTGTTAGTAAATTTTGTACAATAAATAAAATTATTTGAAATCATTCAATGACTTGACTTTATAATTAGCTCCATGCTCAAAGTAGTATGTATTAATAAATGTTTGTTGAAGGACACTGCTAATGATACTGCCCCTCTTTACTCAAATTAAAGGGAAACTCAAGGCATCTCCTTTTTATCTCCACCCCACTTCAACCTCCAAATAGGAAGAAGCAGCTCACAGGATAATCAATTTTTTAAAAAATGAAGAAGACACAAGTCAGTCATAATACTAGGAAGTTAATATCTTTCTCTTTCGCTTGAATCATTTATATCTCAGGAAATTAGAGCTAAAAGACTAACTGCACCCCTTTCTTAGGAAATATCCTATACTTTGGGAGGCCAGAGAAGCACCCAGGGTAATGAAATCCATGGGACAGGCAAGCATGACCAGGGATGAACTGTGGAGAGTGCCAGATAATAGGCTACTCAGGCTGTCCTAGTCTTTAAGCCCACAAGGCCAAAGTATCCTCAAGGCTCACAAGGATCCTGTTTAGCTGTCCAATGCAGGAAGCTGACTGAATTTGGGATGGAAGCCCTGATTCATTCATTCAATATTAATTAGAACAATGGTTCTCCTAGAGTATCTATTGAGATCATATTTTTAGCCATTTAACTTGACTAGCCATAGGAAATTTTAAAAGAAAGAACTGACTTTTATTTTATTTTATTATTTTATTTTATTTTATTGGAGACAGAGTCTTGGCCCCATCACCCAGGCTGGGGTGCAGTGGTGCAATCATGGCTCACTGCAGCCTTGACCTCCTAGGCTCAACTGATCCTCCCATCTCAGCCTCCCAAGTAACTGGGACTACAGGTGCACATCACCACACCCGGCTAATTTTTGTATATTTTGTAGAGGTTTTGCTCTGTTGCCCAGGGTGATCTCAAACTCCCAGGCTCAAGCTATCCATCCACCTCAGACTCCCAAAGTGCTGGGATTACAGGCAAGAACCGCCATGCCCAGCCTGACATTTCTTTTTCTCACTCCCTCTTAGCTCCATAGTTTAATCACACTTAAGTGAATTACACATAATGGTAAACTTTCCTGGGAGTTTACCATGTGCCAGGCAGTGCTCTGTGTCCTGGATATGCATCACCTCATTTAATCTCCACAATAACCCTACCAGGTGAATCCCATTATCATCCCTATTTTATGCATGACAAAATTGAGACTTACAAAGGTTTAGGAACTTACTTGAGGTTAAGCTATTAAATAGCAGTGCTAAAATTTAAACTCGGGTCTGTTTCACTCTGCAGTGCAAGCTTTTATTCATGGGATTACTCGTCTTCTGTTCAAATGAAGGACACCTGGAAATAATGAGAATGAGCAAACCTCTCCTATCTTCTCTACCAAAGAGCTTTCACACACTTCATCAGTGGACGCTGAGATCTGCATGTTTATGGGAAAGTGATAAAGCCTGAAATTAAGGTAACAGCCTGGGCTGTTTAAAAGGAAATTCAAAACAGAATTATTGAGAAAGGAAGACATAATGCCTTACTGCACAGACATGGTAGGATTAGTATGCCCAAAAACCATCCAGTAAAAAGTGAGAGTAGCAAGACGATTTAAACAATAATCAAGACTAAGACACTTTTGCCTGTTCAATGGAATATACTATTTTGATTGATTCAACCATTTCTTCTCATATGAAACATATTCGTTAACGGCTTCCATCAATTACAGTGTATAACATTAAGAAATGAGCAAAAATAAATTCCATATGTCATTTCTTACACTTTAGCAGCTAAATTTTTTTCACAACTTCTTGACACTAACAGATGAGAAAGAAGGCCACTTTTCCTCACGAACTAAAACAGAATACTGAGTCCATCATCAAGAGACATCGGACATTGAAAAAGATAGCAGCACAGGTTTCCAGAACTCTTCTTTGAGTAGGAAAGGCCTGGGGAAAAAAATGGGTCAACCGGTAGCAGATATCAACTCCTACAGGACATTGAGGAAAGAAGTGAGCAAAAAAGACCCTCACATACTTAGTTTTTAAATATCACAAACTATGAGAGAGTCACATTATATGCTAAGAGAAGATGTAAGTATAGAGGTAGAGGTAAAAGATAAAGGAGAAATGGAGTGATTGAGAATTCATGTCAAAGAAGATGGGAGAGGGGATTGCTGGATGGATGGATAGATGGATGGGAGAATATGAATGGGTGAGTTTGATTTGGACAAAGAAGAATCACCTAGTCCCTAGGGATTGGATGGTACATTTACAAAAAAGCCTTATGGTGGCAGGCAAAAACACTAGCAAGTTTTCAACTACTAGCCTCTACCGAATAGGAAGCATAGTTACCTGTAAAGAGTAAAGGCAGCAGTCTATGATGCTTAAAGCAAATGAGGTTGTGGGAGAGATGCTGAGAGGAATACAACAAAATTACTCAACGGAGTTGAGGGCCTGGCTGATACTAAAATACCATACTTAAATTCTACTCTAAGTAGACTCTATTATCACTTGGAATTACTCCAGCGGTCCCCTGTAGTCTGAGCATTTCAGAGAGTGTGCGGGGCACGGGGAGATATAGTTGGAGAGATCTACTGTTAGTGATATGTATGCAAGTATGAAAGAGGAAGGGTTAGTTTGGTGCATAGAAGAATTACAACTGAACAGAGAAGGAACTAAAGCAAGGAGGGGGGTGATATACAAGAAGAGAAAAGAAAGAGCAAGGGGTCTAGAAAAAATCTAGATCAAAAAATAAATGCAAACCAAATCAAAGGCTGAGAAAGCAGAAAGGCTGGCAGGCTGTGATCAGAGACTGAGTTGAGACATAAGAGGTGGGGTTGTTCTAAATGATTCCAGATTACAGGGGATGGCTATAGGATAGAGTTCCTAGAGAGGAAGTAACAATAAGGACATCAAAACCGGGTCAACTGAAGAAATGTGAGACCAAATTGCCTGGATGACAAGAGTTACAATGGGGACAACAATGACTAAAACAGGCTGCCAATGTCCTCACTGCACATGGGGACTGACAAGATGGTCCATAGGAAACAGGAAGAAGAGGGGAGAGAAACAGTCAGATCCAAATAATGAGTGCCTTAATGCCTGGGACTGTGGCACGGGAGGCTGAATATCTCAGAAGCCACACTGAGGAGCTCAGAAAGTGGAGTAAGATGCCAACTATCTCTCTGGGTTGTAGTCCTTGAGGCTCAGGAATACAAGCACATAGCATTATCATCACAGAGACCTTCCCCCCAACATCATATGAGTCGCAAGACCCTTGTCCCAGCCAGTGTCCTTAGCCATTAACTCTTCTCTCATTATCCTGTCACTTTCACAGCTTTAAGTATCACCTCCACATGAGTAACTTCCAAGTTTATGTCTCCAACCTTACACTCTCTCCTGTTAGTAGTTCTGAAGCTCTAAATAGCCTTCAAGACGTATTTTCCTAGACTACTGGCCATTAATTCACACTCAAATCAAAAACTCAAGAAAGCCAGCATGTTTCCCCCAAAACTCTCACCTCCAGTTTTTCCTATTTTTCCCACTAATCCAGATGGAAAACATGGTGCCATTTTCTACTCCTTCCACCACTTTCTCGCTCACATCTATACAAGTTGCACCAATTATTCCTTTGTGATGCCTCTAAAGCCATCCTTCCTCTTACACTTCACTACCATTCCCCTAATTCAGGCCCACATAGCTGAATGTGTGTTATTAGAAGAGACTCTGAACTTTCCTACCTGATTTCCCTCCTTGCTTCTTTCTATTTTTTCTACTAATTTAAGATGACTCCTCCTAAAATGTTACTTTTCACATGTCAAGCTCTATTCACAAACCTCCCATGTCTCCCATGTATTTCCATAATAATAAAGACCAAACTCTTTGCTCAAACACTGACATCTCCCATGTCTCCAAAACGGCCTCCCATTACTTCACTACAAGAACCAGGCACACCGTGATTATTCCAATTCCTCCTATCCCCATGGATTACATAGATTTTCAATTAATTCATATTTACAATTATATTTACCTGATCTACATTCACTACAAAGCACATATTTCGATTAAATGAAGATTTTAATTCAGTAAGATTCAAATAACCTGGCATTTGTAAAAATGATTTAGCATAATTTCCCTAATGGGCTATGAAAATATAAATCACTTCCACAGTTGATCACTTGTAATTTATAGTTTAAAAGGTGAAGGGACCATTGATAGACATCTGGAGTTTAGTTGTTAGTGAAATCAATTTATTGTAAGATTTCAATCCTCAGAGAAGGAAAATCTTACTGATCACAACTTTCTGAAGTCCATCCTAAGTGGTTCTCTTTTGAAGAAGATCATACCCAGAAATACATTACACATTCCTACATACACACAAAATGTTCAGCTATAATGGAATGCATCCATAACAGGTTGTAAATAAAAATATATATAACAGAGAATCCCTGATCTACTGGATAAAGAAAACTTTCCCACCTATAAAGCTCTACATACCACTTTCTACTGTGAAATACCAGTTATCTCCAATCCTTACATCCATGTGGTGTTATGAACTTTTTTTTAATGAACTTCTGGAAATATACAGGAAGAGATTATAGAAAGGCAAGGAGTGAGGGGGAAGACAGAGTCTTTGGGAATGCCTCTACCACATTGAGTGTGTGTGGCACAAGAGAAAAAAAGAAAAAGAGGAATTGTCAGGAGAGAGGCAGAATGTAAGGAGATAATGGGCAGTGAAAAAGTTGCATGCAAGAAAGAGGAAGTGGCCAGCAGTCCAAAATGCTTCAGAGAGCATGAGGGAGGTTATGACTAAGAAAAGCCCACTGGATTTGAAAGAAACATAGATACACGCCTCTTGAGTGGCAGAATTTAGTACAGTGATGGGGGAAGGTCAGAACACATGGAGAAGGGGTGATCAGCAAGTGGGAGCCAGGCACATGTCATTCATGCACAAGGACTGACAGAGAAGGGAAGGAAATGGCGCACACAGCACTATAAGCTCTGCTAGCAAGCACCTTGCCTGTTTTGCTCGTTGCTGTCCCCAGCACCAAGAACAGTTCCTGGCATGTAATAGATACTCAGTAAGTATTTGTTGGTTGGATATTGTTGAATTCAATCAATGTTATTGAATTCAATGAATATTGTTGTTTAGATAAATAAATGAATTAATGAATAAATATAGTACTTGTATTTGAGGGAGTATGAAAGAATACTCTTCATGGTATCACATGTAATTCAGGTCTCAATGCTGGAGTTATACTTAGTACAGACTAAGATCTGGTTATAAGATAAAAGCTGTGAATGCAGCTAACATCAGACTTAGTGTAGGGTGGACGATGGAGATCTTGTCTAGAGGTTGAAGTTAATCTTTTTGACAATTATCTGAGCGAAAATGGAATCTTTCAGACCAAACATGAGAACTGAAGGAAAATCTCTGGGTGTCTGCAGAGTGGAATTCCCACTCTGCCTTGACAAAGAAGGCAGCAAGAGATTGAAAGGAACTCCTGAGGGGTGGATTGTTAAGAGGCTCTCCACCTAAGACAGACAGAGATTGAGTTATTAGGAAGTTCAGTTGAGTACGTACAATGTTGTAAAAACCTTTTGCAGCTAGAGGTTTTCTATCTCAGTTTGCTAATGGTTCTTGTCCTCTGCATTTATTCCCTCAGTTCTGTCTCATGCTTAAAGTCTTTGAAAAGGTCTCCTCTGGGCATAAGAATGTAAGAGTTCAGCCAGCACTTGGAGAGGGGAGGGTGGCTAGCACCATGGTGCCAGCAGGAGCAGCAACTAGAGTGGAAGGACCCCAAACACTGGGGATGTGGAGTAACCACTAAGACAACTTGAAGTTTAAGGGTTTGTTTTTATCAGATGACATGGTATTATCTTACAGGAAATCTAGGAAAGATTTTGTTTTTCCGGTATTTCATTTTGTTTTTGTTTATTTTTGACAAAGGCAGCTTGAGCAGATATAAGCTGTAAAGGAGGAAAACTTCTAGATAGCAACAGAAAGAAGGTACAGTTATAAGGAATGTATGTGATGTCATTAACAAAACCCTGGAATACAGGAGGGGTCATGAGATTCAAAGGCAAGATGGAGGAGCTGGTTTTTGCAAAGTGGTATAAAGAAAGATTGAGAGAGTAGAAAGAAGGAAGACGCTTCTTTGAATCTCTTATGGAAATTAGGGGGGTAAGTCAGCTACAGGCGTATGGAACACAGGAAGTTCATATAGCTGCCTTGGAGAGGCCATCAGAGAACCCAGTGACTAAGAAGCTTTTGCAAATCTTGAGGGGCTAGATGGCTGGAATTTCCAGAAATTCCAGTCAGCACAATTTAATGCTGTCTGCAGCAATACTTGGCAACCTGGAAAGGTTTGTTGCAATTGTTGGAGGTGCAGTCCTACATGTAAGCCAAGCTCAGCTCACCACAATGGATCTGCCACATAGGCAGTCATAATAACAATGGGATAAACTCACACCTCATGGAAGAATCATCTCACCATGATAGAAACAACTCTAAAGACAGGCTTTAATCAAAACAGTCATAATGAATCCACCCTGCTTATTTTCCTTCCAATGGAGCCAAGTTGTACTATTCATACCAAGATCTTCAGGGAGTTCTAGGTGGAAGGAATCTTAGAAGTCATCTAGTCCAACCTGGCACCTATTATGACTTTCATTTTTAGAAATCCATGGAAGAAACTATCAGTGGGCACTGGCATACCCGGCTCCTCTACATTTCTCTGCCTCCTGTGCAGTATATCTGAGGCTGCATGGCTGAGCCCTGGCTAATGTGACATTGGTGGAATTCGTGTAAGTCACTCCCAGGCCTGGCTGTCTCACACGGAGGAGAAACAGCCAAGTTGCATCACATCAGAGTCTGCTTGAGAGAGAAATATACTTTGATAATGTTAGTCACTAATATTTGTGGATTTGTCTGTTTTGTCAGCAAGCATTAATTCATATCAAGCCACTTTTTAATAATCTAGCAACTCAGAGCTGTCAATCACTGTAAAGAAAGGGATGGAGATTATTATCACCCATATACCCAAAAGATTAAAATGGTGGAAGCAGTCATAAACCCATTTTTACTTTGCAGTAGCACCTCACTTATCTGAAGGTTATTATTTGAGACATAACTTGCAAAGCTAAAACCTGAACTCCCTAACTGAGAACCAGAAAGTAAGCAGCAAACATCTTAAAACAACTCAGGGTGAGAGCAAAATAAAGCTTTAGAGCTTCATTCCCTGGTAAGCTCTTCAGGCTAGATTTATTTACTCAAGTTATTTCAGAGTAAATAAATCAATCTTGGAAATTTGATTATCTCCCATCAAATAAGAAATAGGATATTGGCCAGGCACGGTGGCTTATGCCTGTAATCCCAGCACTGTGGGAAGCTGAGGTGGTAGTACAACTTGAGCCCGGGAGTTCGAGACCAGCCTGGGGAACATGGCTAGACCTCATCCCTACAAATTATTTAAAAATTAGCCAGCCATGTTGGTGCATGCCTGTGCTCGCAGCTACTTGGGAGACTGAGGTGGGAGAATCAATTTACCCTGTGAGGTCCAGGCTGCAGTGAGCCATGATTGTGCCTCTGTACTCCATTTTGGGCCACAAAGCGAGAGCTTGTCTCAAAAAAATAAAATAAAAAATAAACAAATAGGAAATTGGAAGCAAAAAAAAAAAAGGAATGGCCTGGAAAGGGGCAAAACATGCCATTCTGATAGTGAAGGAGAGATCAGGAAAACCGTAAAAGGCAACACACCCAAATCAAAAAGCAGTGTACGGTGCTCCATTTTATAAAGGATAATTGAGCCCCGCTGCCCTTCAGAGTCCTGAAAGCATCATGGAAGGAGCTCAGCTCACACCTGATGTTAACTAATAAAGATGACTTCAGTCTTCCTCCAACCTTTGTAAGCTTCGAAGGAAGGTAGGAAAACATGTAAGAAGTCTCTGGAAATGGTAACTCAAAACAGTGTCTGTGTATACAGACATACACTTGGTCATTTGAAAAATTCACTTATGAGAGCTACCTTATTCCCTAGGTTGCCTCATAAAGCTGTTAAATTACATATATATGAGACATTGCTGGGTGTGGTGGCTCACCCCTGTAATCCCAGCACTTTGGGAGGCTGAGGAGGGTGGATCACCTGAGGTCAGGGGTTGGAGACCAACCTGGCAAACATGGTGAAACCCCATCTCTACTAACAAAAATACAAAAATTAGCCAGGCATGGTGGCAGGCAGGAGAATTCCTTGAGCCTGGGAAAAGGAGGTTGCAGTGAGCTGAGATTGAACCACCGCACTCCAGCCTGGGCAACAGAGTGAGACTTAGTCTGAAAATATATGTGTGTGTGTGTGTGTGTGTGTGTGTATACATATATACATATATTTATATGATATGATGTGAGACATTGCCAATTGGAAGAGGTCTGATTTAGAATGGGTGGTTCCTCCTCAACCTATTTAGGTGCACACATCCAGCATGAAAGAAATCAGGCTTCAATAAGATAAATCAAGATCTAAAAGTCAAGTTAAGTCGAAAGGACCTTAGAGATCATGTAGCCAAGACCCTGGCAAAAAAAGTTAGGTGACTAGAGGGCATCATTCATCTCACTATAGAGACAGAACTACAGCCAGTCTTGTATTTGAGAGCCGGAATATTTTCCTCCACATCACAATTTCCTGGGCCAACTCACAACCCTCTCCATGCCTTCCCAAGCCTTCAGATTGGCCCACAGGCCTGATGAACTCACCTGCAGAAAGCAGTGTCCAACCGGGGCATGCTCTGCAATGGTGGCATTGTACACCTGCCTCCAGAAGATGGGTTCATTATCATTCACATCATCCACGGTGATGCTCACCAGGCAGGTGGCAGAGAGCGGGGGCTCTCCGAGGTCCCGGGCCACCACTCTCAGCTCCACCGCCTCCTGGACCTCTCGGTCTAGAGTCCGGATAGTGCTGATCACACCGCTTTCGGGATCAATGGCGAAAGATGGTCCACACTCTGCGGCGGGCAGAGCCTCTGGATTGCAGGGAGCTGAGAGTTGGACTAGCGTGTAGCGCAGCCAGGCGTGCTCAGTGCCTGCCTCGTCAGCATCGGAGGCGCTGACCCACATGACTACAGTGCCGGGGGCCGCGGCCTCGGACACTGAGGCCTTGTAATGCTGTTGGCTGAAGAGAGGTGGTTGGTCATTGAGGTCAGCGACCCGGAGCAGCAGCGTTTCCTCCGTGCTCAGCGGCGGGGACCCTGCGTCCGTGGCCACCAGTAGTAACTTATACAGATCGCGGCTCTCTCTGTCCAGGGGCCCCTCGACACAAAGGAAAAATACCCCTGGGGGGCCGCCGGGCCGCAACGCGAAGGTTCCCTCTCCGCCTTCCAAGGACAGCGAGATGCTCCGGTCTCCAAGACCCACACTAAGCTCCCCGGTGGCCTCATCTTCTTTCTCCCAGTCACGGTCCGCATCAGACACTGAGACGCGAGCCACGTAGTCGCCTGGTCGGGCGCCTTCGGAGACACAGGCGAGGCCTCCCTCTGTGAGAAAGAGCACGTGAATTGCTGGCCGGTTGTCATTCACGTCCAGCACGGCGATGGACACGCGCACTGTGGCAACCTCAGGCTCGGTACCTCCATCGCGGGCCTCCACCACCAGCTGGTGCCAGGCCTGAGCCTCGCGGTCCAGAGGTCTCCGCAATCGCACCACGCCACTCAGCTCCTCCACTGCGAAGTAGGCCGCGTCGCCCAGTGCCCCGCCCCCGCTACCCGCCCCGGGCACTTGCCGGGCGCGGATGCTGTAGCGCACGAAGCCATTGGGCCCCAGGTCGCGGTCGGTGGCGCGCACTCGGCAGACCTCGGCGCCCGGCTGGGCGTCCTCGCGCACCGCTGCGCGGTACTCGTCCTGCTCAAAGACCGGTGGGTTGTCGTTCTCATCCAGCACGCGCAGCTCCACGCTCAGGCGGCCGGTGCGACGCGGGCGGCCGCCGTCCCATGCCTCGATCTGCAGCCGGTGCGCCGCTGCCTCCTCTCGGTCCAAGCGCCGCAGCAGTACCAGGTCTAGAGGCTCCAGGGGCGACCAGGAGCCCGGCAAAAGCGGTGACGGTAGTGGCCCCGGAGTGCCGTAGCGCAACTCGAAGAACGGGCCTGCGGGATCCTTGGGCGGGTCGGACGGTTGCACCAGGGTGTAGCCCTGAGTGCTGAACAGTCCGGCGTCGGGGTCATGGGCACCTGGCAGGCGGAAGGCGGTCCCTGGCGGGCTGAGCTCAGAGACGTCGAGTTGCAGGGAGTCGAACGGAAAGCTGGGCGAGTGGTCATTCACGTCGTTGACGCGAATCTCCACCTGCACCACAGCGCCCAGCAGCGTGGCGGCCACGAAGCTGTAGTGGTCCCGCCGCTCGCGGTCCAGGCGCCGCGCGGTGCGGATGATGCCGGTGTCCGGGTGCACGTGGAAGTCGTCCAGCAGCGGGGAGTCATCCGAGTCCTCCGACAGAAAGAAGCCGCTCCCCTCCTGCTGCTGCGCGGCCGGCAGCCCGGCGCGGATGTCACCGACCAGCGTGTCAGGGGGTAGCCCCTCATCTACGGAAAGGGTGAGGTTGAACAACTGGGCAGATGAGCCCGAGGCCGCCCACAGCCACACGTGCACCGAGAGCCAGAGCAGGGAGCGCTGCGTCCTGGCGCTGCGGCTGCCTGACCGCCCATGGGGTGTATCTCTCCTCCCGGGGAACAGAAGGCGCTTCCCGACGGGAGCCCCCCGATGCTGACGCCCCTCGCCCATCTTCCGCCCACAAGGGCTCATTTCTCCGCCAGCTCCTTGGGAAGGCTCTCGAGTAACTGCCAGCTTGTGGCGGGATCGCAGAAAAATCCAGGAGCCTCTTCAGTGTCTGAGCCAGAGAAGAAAAGACTTTGTTTGGCAAACAAACCGACGGACCCAGGAATTCCCGAGGTTACATCTGCAACTGGTGAAAGCGTCCTCTGCCTGCAGCTCACGCAGACAGGGAAGCTCTAGCTGCCTCTGCCGCGGCAGCCACCTCTTCTGCCCCTGGATTTCCTTAAACGAGTCTCATCTCTTTTTCTCTCTCCTTTTATTCCTTTTACATCTGTTCCTTGTTCTACTCGGCTGGTTGTTCCCCCTGGTAAAGTCAGGTGCATTATTTCTTTTGCCAAAAAGGAGGAGATTATTTGAAGCGTGCACACACAAGGAGAGGATGGGGATCGGGCCGGAGTAGGGGGTGGAGTAAGGGCGGGGAAGCTGGGAGTTAGGGCGCTGGGGAGGAGGGAGGGAAAGAGAGGGGAAAGGAGGGCTGCGGTCCTGTCCGCTGCTCCGGGGGCGGGGCGGCTGCTCCCCCCGGCGTCTCCGGGCGCCAGGGACCGCGCGACTCCTGCACCTACCCAGCCTCCGCCGCCTCCCTTCCCCTCCCCGCCGTGTGACGCGGCGCACAAGAGGGCAAACTCCAACCTGCGAGCCGCGCTCTGCAGCAGGGCGGAAGAGGAGCAAATGCAAAAGCACTGGGAGACGTGCTCCGCGGGGCGGGTGGGGGACGTGCAGCCGGGGCGTCTGCCTGGGCTTAGCTTGCCAAGTGATGATGGGTGCGGGGAGGTTAGGGGAGCGGCCTCTCCGCGGCCTCCCCCTCAACCCCCTTGACCGTCCCTCAGCAGGCCTGACGCTTGGCTCGCGATCAGCCGAGAAGGTAGGGGTTATCGTCACTTTGGGGTGCCAAACTTGTGTTCTGCATTTGGCGAGAGGGACTCCCGTCCGCAGCGGAAGGACAGATGGAGTCAAAGGCCGATGCACAGCTGGGGCCAGGATGGCTGCAAAGGGGAGAAGGCGGAACTTGGAAAAACCTTCCAGAAAACCCGAGAAATCTGTGGCACACATGGTGCAAACCACACTTTATTATGCCGCGCTACTACTCAGCGACGTGTGAGCCCCTAGTCACTCCCCTCTGCCACCAGGAATGACGACAATATATACGCCCTGAGAACGCTTTTTCTACATTCAGCGCCATCATAACACTTCCAGGATGTTTGACGATGCTGACTGATGAGCAGAAAGCCCCGATGGCTGGCACGCCGCAAGCCCTCAGCGCTCCACCACCACCCCTAGGCAAGGAAGTTTGCAAGCAGGACCACTCTGCAGATACCACTTTCAAAACTCGCTTCTGTCTGAGCCGAACGCAAATGCCAATAAATGGCCATAGTCGCAGATTTCCCTTCAATTAACCATAATAATTGGTAGAAACCGATCAATGGCCTCTAATAAAGCATGCGTGAGAAAAGACTCTCTGGACTCAAGAATGGCTGGCCATATTTAGCAAATGGTTTCTGCAATTTCGCATTTGAGCCAGATAGAAGAATTAATTTCCTAGATACTGTTTCTCTCCTTTAGGGAGGGCCAAAATCCCTGCATAGTGGTTTCTTGCAGCAACAATAAAATGCCTTTTTTAATGTGCAATGGAGTTATATATAATTGCTAATGCACAGCCACACCGTTATCTCTACCTGTGACTAAATAACAATAAAATAATTGACTTTGTAGCAGATATGTTGCTGTAAATGGGGACATTATTAAAATAAATTCAGTTTTCTTTCCCCCAGCTTTCTTTGGGGGAAAGAAAGCTGAATTTATTTTAACCATTAAAATAGTTTTAATGGTTAAAACTCTCCTTAACCATTAAAGAGATTTGTTATGTCTTTAGAGTCTTTTAATCTTCAGTCTGCATTCGCACCCTAACTAGTCCCTCCCCCTCCACTCTTGCCCTTGTATAAGTAATTCTTTTTTGTTTTTGCTATTGTTGTTGTTGTTGTTGTTGCTGCTGTTGTTGTTTTCTGAGCCAGGATCTCACTCTGTTACCCAGGCTGGAGTGCAGTGGCACAATCATGGCTCACTGCAACCTCTGTCTCCTGGAATCAAGTGATTCCATCACCTCAGCTTCCAGAGTAGCTGGGACTATAGGTGCTCATCACTATACCTGGCAAATTTTTATTTTATTTTATTAATTTGTTTATTTATTTTTTGTAGAGATGAGGTCTCACTATATTGCCCAGGCTGGTCTCAAACTCCTGGGGCCAAACAATCCTCCTGCCTAGGCCTCCCAAAGTGCTGGGATTACAGCTTGAGCCACAGCAACCGGCCTATAAGTAATTCTTGAACAAGCATCTGGATTAATGTTTTTAAAGCTGTCTCAAATCATATTACCTCCTACTTAGAACCTGAAACGACTCCACTATACTTAGATTATAATTCAGACTCCTTCAATCAAAGTCCTTTTAATAGTACAGGATCCTATCCATCTTTCTGACCTTGCCTCATACCACCACTCTGGACTCGGCCATCTGCCTTCTTTTTGATCTTGTACCTTTGAATTGTTAGAACTTTCCATGCCTCGGAGTTCTTTTTTCTGCTTTGGAAATATCTAGCTCATTCTCATTCAGGTCTCAACTCCAATGCCCTCTGTTAGGAAAGATCTTCCCTAATCACCCTGCCTCAGATAGCCTTTCCACTATAAACCCTATATCCTTTCAGTGTATTTCATTCACAGCACCTATCAGCATCTGAAATCAACTTGCTTTTTTCATCTGTTTATTAGATTATCACAACCTCAAAACCCTCATTCTGCTTTATCTCAGCACCTAGAACAGTACCTAGCATGTAGTGTGTCTCTATTTACTAAATATGTGTTGGACAGATGGTTGGCTGAACCTATGGGTAAGTGAATGGATTTGTCTGTTAAAGTAGAAGTTTGAAGCCATAACCAAGAATGAATTGGCCATGAGAATCTTCACTGTGATGAATTCTATCTTTGCAATCTTACTCATCTTAATTATTTCATAGGGCTTCTTCAACTTATTTTTCAGCCTCATCAACTTACTTTGTAAACCATTGTATGAGTCTTTTCTTGCATTGCTATAAAGAACCTGAGACTGGGTAATTTATAAAGAAAAAAAGTTTAATTGGCTCATGGTTCTGCAAGCTGTACAGGAAGCATGGCAGGATCAGCTTCTGGGGAGGCCTCAGGAAAGTTACAGTCATAGCAGAAAGCAAAGGGGAAGCAGGCAGGAGGAAGAAAATGAATGGGGAGATGCTATACACAATAAGCAAACACATCTCAGAAGAATTCACTCACTATCATGAGGACAGCATCAGGGGATGGTGGTAAACCATTCATAAGAAACTGCCTCATGAACCAGTCACCTCCCACCAGGTCCCACCTTTAACACTGGGGATTACCATTCAACATGAGATTTGGGCGGGGACACAGATCCAAACCATATCAACCATACTGTTAACAAATATTTACTTGAGTCTAAAAATAAAGGAAAAGAAGCATCTTTTACTGCATCTTTCACTGACACATTCTTTGTAAACAGTGGTTTAGTTTAGAAACAGTGGAAAACAAATGGAAAATCAAGAACTTCAGACATCTATTTTCCCATTAGTTCTAAAGCTTTATATTTCAAGCATGTGCAATTCAAGGTCTCCTGTCCATTTCACAATTACCCTTCATTGAATGTCCTGAATGTCCTTAACTATAGAATTAAGAATTCAATTTTGTAAAGTAAGAGAAATAAGAGCATTTCTCAGATATGTGAAAAATAATTTTAGATAATACAGAAGCCAACAGCCTGCAAGAAATAGGTCAAGGTCTGATCCTTATAAGGGAAGCATCATGGTGTAACTGGCCAGAGTTTTAGCTTTGAAGTTAGAAAACCCTTATTCTGCTCTATAATTTGGGGCGAGTTATTTAAATCTTAAGCCTTAGAGTTTCCTCCTTTCTAAATTGGGGATGATACATCTAATTTACAGGAATGCCATGGGCCTTAAATGAGGCAATATATGTGAATTGGTACATAGAATGCATGTGGTAAATAGTATTTTTCTTGCCTTCTGTTGTTTGTATGATGAAATGTTTTAGGAGTGAATTATTTTGGAATTCTCAGTAATATCAAACTCTGACTTCTTAGTCCCCCAGAGTGTGTGAAGGGGAAGGATATAAAATTCCCACTATCTAGCTGGATACAGTGGCTCACACCTGTAATCCCAGCACTTTCAGAGGCCAAGGCAGGAGGATTGCTTGAGTCCAGGAAGTAAAAACCAGCCTGGGCAATGTGGCAAGACCCTCTCTCAACAAAAAAAAAATTAAAAATAGCCAGGCACGCTGATGCATACCTGTAGTCCCAGCTACTCAGGAGGCTGACATGCCAGGATGGCTTGAACCCAAGACATTGAGCTGTGTCACTGCCACTGCACTCCAGCTTGGATGACAGAGTGACAGCCCATCTCAAAAAAAAAAAAACACTCAAAACTCTCCAGTATTGTAAACAGAAACTTTGGACAAAAAGGCTCAAGGCATTTCTTCATTTTGTGCTATGCAATTTAAGTAATACAGGAAGTCCATCTTCAGAAACATTTTCTCACAGACTGTAGGTAGCCCTCAGCTCTGTAATAATTTAAATAGTGTAGTTACTAAGTGCTCAAAGCAGTGTTCAAAGCACCTCACATCAACCTTTTAGGAAAGGAGTCATAAAAAGTATTCCCATCTTACAGATGAGGAAACTGAGGTTCAGGAGCATTACAAGTCATGTGACCAAAGTCCCACAGGTAGCAGAATTGGAACCTGAACCCAGTTTTACTCCAGTGTTCATGATGTTCACTGGTCATTTACTGTCTTCATGATTTTCTTTAATAAGATTTCTTCTGAATTCTTTATAAAATCAGTACAGTGATAAAGTGAGTTTTGGAAAGACCTGGGAGAACTACAGAAGGAGGAACTTGTGAGCATGTTAGTGGGAGTGATGGGGAGGCACAAGAGGATAGTCACAAGTCAGTACTTGAAAATGCAGCAACAACAAAAAAAACCAACTCCGTACTTAGAAATGGTACTTAAAGGCCAGTAAGGAGAATCCTGTGACATGGAGGGTTCCTTCCCAACTCTTCACCCATGGAGATGGTCCTCTGAGAGTTAAGAAGGGTGCATGACAGCAGGAAGCCCCCATACTCCCTTGACTCACATGCCATCTTTCTGTAAATGTTTGAACCAGAGTGTTTGGAGCTTGTGATGGTTAAATGTGATGTGTCAAGTTGGCCAAGGCTACGGTGCCCACATTGTTTGGTGAAACACTGGTCTAGATGATGCTAGGAAGGTTATGTCATGCTGGGAAGAACCCTAACTAATATAGAGCTTTGTGGAAGTGGAGATGATTTAGTATTTAATAGTATGGCCAGTATTTAGAATCTACATATATTTTGTGTTCTTAAAGTTTTTAAAATCAAAATCCTGGACATAATAGGGATCCTAATAAGTAATCAAGTACATCTTTCTGTCTTAGATTCTAAGCCACTCAAAAGAAATGATAGTCTTTTCCTTTTTTTCAACATTGAGAACCAATTCTCCACATGCCTGTATGATATTCTCAACTCCACAGAATATGACCACATTTTACAGATTTTGAATCTCTGATCTGAATATCAACATACAGTTATTTACTTCGATTTTTGGGAAGATGAAGAAAAACTGGTCAATAATTTTTTATGCCAACACTTCATCATATAGTTGAAGGGAACTATAACAAGGCTTATCGTTAAGTTTGTTTTATCATACTATATTGAATCGTAGTTCCAGATCTAGTAGAAGCTGGAATGTAGAAGTGCATATACCAAAGTTGTCCCTGCTTTTGAAGATTGTGGTATATGCAGATCTCAGACTCCCTAGCTAAGGTAATTTCTGTCTAATTTCCCCTTTTCTCTCCTATGTTGCTTATTCTCCTTCCCAATGCTTAGTAAGGCAGACCAACTTCTCCCCATTCCCTCCAACAGACTCAGGATGGCCTACAAAGGCCAATCAAACCTGTTCAACCACATAGCCTCTATAATTTGGCTTTTCTAATTCTGTCTTTGGCACATGCCTTTTGTAAAAGCTTTTCTTTAGATGAAATAATCCCAGCTCCTCATTCCCCCAACCCCTTTAATCATTTTGTTTCTGTTCTCTGAACTCTTTCCAATTTTCCTATATATTGTATCAGATGTGGAAGCCAAAACCACACACCATTTTCTAACAGGGTCTATGCATTGCCAAACCTGGGGAGGCTGACTTACTTCTTCAATCAGAAATTGAAGCCAAGTCCAAAAGGTTAACAAGTGGATGTAGGAACAGGTGTGACGACCCCATTCCAATAAAGCAACACTTGCTGGGTTGGTAATTATTCAGTGTGGAAAGGTAATCTACTCGCTTTCACATAAAAGAATTTTTAGAATATTCATGTGTTTGTATAAGACAGCATGATAGATAAAGCTGGTGAAAAAAAGATAAATAGCATTGGATCCTGCCCATACTTTTCTAAGTGCTATTGTTCTTTGTGAGAAGTTAAGGAAGCCGATCTGTTTCCTGGGACAAAGTAAAGTTCATTGAAATATATATACATAATATATGTTATAATAATTCCAGGCAAGAGAAAGCAAAGGAAATACCCAGGACCCTGCCAATCCCACAAATATTCAGTGAGAAAAACACCTGGATTCTCCCCAAGCCACAGCTGTTTAGTTGGAAAATGCCTGGTTCCCATTGAATCAAGGCAGTCAGGGAAAAGAGCCACATCCGGCTGAGTGTGTCTACTGCGTATGATGCACACACATGAATCCTATTTGATCAAGACACAGTTATTTTGGAAATAAATAGATCCTGCTGGATTCAAGCACAGTTCATGACTAGCACACACAGATGGGGGTGTGCTGAGTGCAGATATTATCTATGAAAAACTCCAATACACAGATATTTGGTAAGGAAACTTATGCCATAGGCTTTTGGGCTCTGTTACTATCTTGGTTATTTCTCTCCTGGAACATATGTGGGTTTCGCAATGCTAGTCCTTGATTAAGGTTGCTTGTATCACCAAGATCTGAGTGTGTTCACCCAGATTCTTTAGGTTGAGTAGCGAGTATGTGTAAAAAGAAATGCAAAAATTGGTAAGTCAATCTTGTTTTCCTTTAGTATACAATCAACAATATAGTAGCATAATCACAACAGGAAAGTTCCAGGACTTTCTGAACACACGTGAATTAGGAAAAAGCCTATATCTCTATCATCACAATGTACACTTTCCACATATTCCCATCTTTTCTTTTATTGGCATAAACTTCTATTGTGTCAAATGGACACATTTCACTACATTTTCCAAATAACTTCTCATCAATCCATTATTTTAAAAAACCACTATTGGCCCTGAAATTAACCTGAAAATTAGGCAAATATTTCCAATGAATTAAGTAATCATTATACTTAAGATTTACCTACTTTAAAGCATACAGAGGTTTCTTATTGTGAACGTAATTTATAAGGACTGAGTCAGTGCTTAATCCCTTTAAGGGTGTTTTTAGTTTGCTATCCAAAATCAATCTGAGGAGAGAACCTGGTTTTGAGAAATCACAGACTTCACATCTGAGGGCTCTAGAATCCTGAGGCCTTGGGAGAATTTCTTTTACCCAATTACTTGCTCCAGAAATCAGGAGAGGTTATGGTGGAAACAGCTTCATGAATTCAGGTTCTCCTCATCTTTCCTCTGTTGACTGCCAATTCCTTATTTCCCATAACTCTTTATATCTCAGTGCAAAAAAAAAAAAAAACAAAAAGGAGAGAAAGAAAAATAGAAGAATAATATTGCAGAAGCTTCTAGCCTCAAAGGATGCATTCAATTAATAAACAGTAATCTTTCAGGAAAGCAAGCCTAAATCCCCTGGTCAACAATGTCCATTCTGACCACTGCACATTGAGTGTTTTAGCCATCAAGCTGACCTCCAGGGTATCTGCAGTAGCATTACTGCATGTGCAGAAGCTTCTCTTCAAACTCAGCTTCCTGCGTTTGCAAACGTATATGTGTAATTTTTTTTCTCTGACTTCATGGACTTTTATCCCCGACCCTGTACTTTTTTTTTAAATTAATGTAGCTTCCACGTTTTTGCTGTGTGCTTCATCTTGAAAATCCTTTTTGAAGGCCTCCAGCCTCTCTTCTCATGCATTTTTATCCCCAGTCTGCCCTGTTTCACCTGTGGGCTTTATTCACTGTTCTTCCTTCTGTTAAGCCCTGGTTTCTTATTCAGGCATAACTCGGAAGCTTAAAAACAGCCATAAAAAAATGTAGTTTAGAAGAGATGCTTTAAAGCTCAAATGATAAAGCCCTTCAGGGGGCACAGATGAATGTTAAATGCTGGGAAGCAAACACCAGTAATCAGAGATGTAATCGTTCATTTTTGAGCAAGTGCATTGTGCGGCCCAAGAGGAAAAAGGCAGAGCTGTAAATGGCTGCAGAGTGGCCACAGCTGCCAATCCTTGAACTTTGCAGGTGCCCAGAGTGAATGATTCCAGGAACTCAGCTCTCCTTCTGCAAGAATATCACCAGCAGAAAAGCCATATTCACAAATCAAGGAAACCTGAAGGATTACTCTAGACCTAATCTCCATAGTCGCCTGTGGTAGGCAGAATAATTCCTCCTCCCCCATGCCCGCAAAGAGGTCTTCGTCATAATCCACTGAGCCTGTAAATGCATTACTTTACTTGACAAAAGGGACTTTGCAGGTGTGATTAAGTTAAGGAATTTGAAATGTGGAGATTATCTAGGTGGACCCAATGTAATCCCAGGGGGCCTTAGAAGCCAAAAGGGGAGGAAGGAAAGTCAGAGTCAGAGGAGGAGATGGGACAAGTGGTTGGAGTGAAGGAGCCCTGAGCCAAAGAACTCAGCCAGTCTCTCAAAGCTGGCAAAGGCAAGGAATTTGATTCTCCCTAGAGCATCCAGAAGGAACACGGTTCTGACAACACCTTGATTCTGGCCCAGTGAGACCTGTGTGGGACTTCTAGCCTACAGAACTGTAAGATAATACATTTGTGTTGTTTTAAGCCACTAAATTTGTGATAATTTGTTACAGCAGTCACAGGAAATTAATACACCCCTTGGCAGTGCCTAGACCAGTTTTTCCTCTTCCCTGAATTCTCTGAAGTAAATATTCACATTCCCAGTGCCATTGTTCCCTCTGGAACATGAACATTTACGTTCTCATTGAAAAGAAGACAGAAATTATCACAGCATCAGTTTTTGCCTCCAGCCAACAATATCTCAAGAGATCAGTTCCTGCTGGAAATTTGGGCATATTCCTTTCATAGAAAGTGTCTCTCAACAATGTCAAGATAAAGTTTTTCTTTGATTTAAATGCTTTATTCAAAGTTATGTCTTCGTAAAAATGTTTTTTAGAAAGAAAAAACTGTCACAAAACAACAGTCTTGTTTAAAAGGCTAAAGATATTCTATGTAAATAATATACAATCATGATTGTCCAAACTTTAACTAGATGTGATTTGGGGATAATATTGAGTTAGCCATAATTTATCAGAGGGAGAGAATAGAGTCTTTGGGAAAAAGAGAGTCAAGGACACAAAGGTTCTGTTTAAATCAAAGGGCTTGACCCACAGCCAGAAAATGGGGTTCTGGTTGTACTGTGGAGAGAAATAAATCCCGACTGTGGAAACAAATCTACGTGCTGTATAATGGGCCATGAAATCTATTCACTGGGAGTCACTGGCTCCAGAAGTGGGAACCTGCTAGTGCGTACACAAAGAATCTGTTTCTTTTCATCTCTTTGTACTCAAATGGAAATGTGGTAGTTTCCAAACTTTTCTGACCCACCTTAAATAATGTATTTTATATCATAGGCCACATATATACATATACAATGTAATTAAAACAGTCCTTTCATGACATCTTACTTACCCTTCCAATGTGAGCTATATCCTGATATTTCCTAATTCTTATTGTTATTTTTCATTGGTGTTCATTCATTTATTTATTTTTTCAGTTTTAAAATGCTAGTCAGGATCAACTAAGTGGTCATGACTTGGAGTTTGAAAACATGGCTTAGTAGGACTCTTATCAAGAAAGTACGTATTTTCTTTCGGTTGTAGTAGTAACAGTTATTCATTATTACCTAGTAACTTCAAACAAAATGATAGCTTGGAACTGAATACCTTTAAGGTCTTTCTAAGTCTGTAATTTATAGTTTTTCATCAAAAGAAGTATTACTTTATCTAAAGATTTTTTAATAAAATAAAGCAATGACTAATAACTTGAAACCTTCTCTCCAGCAAGTTTGTTTAATTTAAAAAAAATGGTTTTACTAAGATAATTCTGATTCCGTTTTGGTCTTCAGTGATTAATTCTAAAACCCAAACATGTCTTTCTAATCAAAATCAGGAATTATTGAAATTTTTGCCATACCTTTTTTGTCACATTGTTCATTGGTGTTTCTGAATTTTGATTTCAGGAGTTGGGGAACTAGAATCACTCCTAAGGGAAAAAGCATTTTGAGTCACTTCCAGAGAGTGTTTTGATTTATGCTCTAGCCAATATCCCCCTGAAATTCTCCTCCCCTTCTCATCACTAATATTGCTGAAGGCAGGTGAAGCTAGTGTCCTAAGACTCACAGAGAAACTGCTCACTTTCACTTTGTTTTTAACAATTATGCTGCACAACACACTTCTCAGATTCTTGCCTGTAAAATAAAAGTGACACTGAACTCTCAGGGCTGAAGAATAGCTAATAAACTGTGCTAACCCTTCAGAGATGCAAAACAATAGCAATCACTCATCAGTTTGCTGAGAGGTGACAGATTCCAATTTCCTATTTTCCAGAGACACTCTCCTCATTACCAAGCAAAACCAGACTGGTTAACTTGCCCAAGATCTATAGCTTGCTGCAGTGATCTCATCGGTCTGTGTCCCTGATGGGAACTCAAGCAGGTGGTGTGGAGAGCAGCGAGATGACATATGGAGACATATTGCCTAAATAGGCTGATCCACCAGGCCAACTAATTTTCCTTCTGAGAAGAGCAATTATTTTAAATTGCCCTATATCAAAATGACTTTGTTCTTGCCACTAAAATATAATGTCAATAAACTATAATGTAAAGGAGTGCCTCCTGCTACTTTGATTTTTTAAAATTAAAGATTAAAAAAATTAAGAAGAAGCAGAGCCCACATTGCTTTATTTAGAATTAAGACAGGATCACAATTCAAGGCTTTACAACATTAAGCTGGGATGTGTAACTCACACACTATTTTAGAAGCCTTTTGATGGTATCACAAAACTACTCTGTAACTTTGTTTTTAAATTGTATTAATTCTGTTGAAAAGTGTTCTTTTGTGTGAAAGAACATAGTCTCTTATAGAAAGTGATAGATACAAAAATAAGGATGCTGGAGAGTAGATGTTGGATAGAGGAGAGATAAAAAAAACTAACCTGCCCAATCTGTCTAGAACCAGAACTTAGGCTGGTTCAATCAAACACTCCTTATGAAAGAAATGCATTCAGAATTCCAAATAAGAGTTTTGAAGGAAAATTTTAGTATTCGTATTTAGATTTAGCAGCCATAAAGGGAAATAGGGTGTTGATTTATGAAATTGAGAGAAATTATGAGCAGCTGGAACATTAAGGGCACATTGTCAGAAGGAGTTTTCATTGCCAATTTGGAATGAAGTTCCAGAACAGTCCAGAGCCATGATTTAAACACGTAAGATCTTACAAGCCCCAATCTAGTTAATTTTAGCATGTATAATATCTAATCCTTGGATTATTTGATTGATAGAGCCATTAAAGATACAGCAGTTAAAAGTAGATATGGAATGTAATTAAATTTTATTACATTTTATAGTTTTTTTCTTTAGAGATAACCATTTTTTAACTTATGATGAGAGATTTTTGAAATATAAAAGACATTTTAACAGAATGACTGAGTTAGAGAGCTTGACTATCAAACTACAAAGCTGCTCTCAAGGTAAAGTATCTAAATGCATATAAGTTTCCTCATGTGAGCTGAGTTCGCCGCAGAGACATAATACAATAAGAAGAAAGTCTCAGGGTAGACAAAGACATAATTATCTTCTATATTATTGAATAAATACATTACAGCATAATAAATCATCTTAACCCCTTTTTTCTTCAAACTCAGATAAAAATTGTTTTCCCAGCTTCTTGCAAAGAGCTTCCAAATACTACATCCATTCCTGATCTCTTTGTTTTCTCCCAGAAATCTTTAAATCAAATCAAGATAAGCAGTTTAAACCATTGAATTCGTTCTGTCATCTTTAAGGATTTTCTCTAATATTACTCTTCATTTGTCTGGACAAACAAGTTACCTGGGGTTGTGGAGGACTCTATCATCTTCCTACACAAGAGGAAGATCATTTGGGGTATATTAGAGTACCACAAGGGGGAGTGAGAGTCAAATATTTTCAGTTGGGATTTCAGAAGGAAACCATCCTGACCTATGAAATATTTGTATTAGGAATTCAAGGAAGAATCTGAAGAATCTGGTGGAGAAGGTCACTTCCCTGGAAGAACCCAGGATCTAGTAAGGAGGTAGGTAACAAAATTAATTACATTAGAAGAGAAATAATGCTGTAGGAATAAAGACTTATGGAACTTAGAAGACAGCTTCACTTTCATTAATATCCAATCTGGCTAACAGAGTTCATTGCTTCAGCCGTCTCTTAGCATCATACCTTAATATCCTTGGCACCTAGTCCTTCCAAGGCATCATCCCCTTCCACAGCCTCCTCGTTCCCCACATCCTTTTGGATTAATCCAAACAAGTTCTTCCTTTTGTTTGGCCTTCCTTGGGATGCTACCTTCTCCTGTGGGTAACTCTTCTTTCCTTCTGTGTCTCGCCACTGCTGTTTGTTTCCTGCAACAGCATTTACCACTTTCTAAAATGAATATCTTTGTTGAGTTACCTGTTTATTGTCCGCGTCTCTCTAAAATGTATGATTCTGGTAAATTTTATTCACTTCTCTGTCCTCAGTGCCTACTACAACATTGACTGAATTTATGAATTCACGCAAACTGAAATCATTTTAAATCTATAGGTTCCAGTCCCAAATGGGTCCCCACCGCTGTTCAACAAAGCTTTAGTCAACAAATTCCTTTCCTTGAGTTATAAGAACCTCCTTCACCACTGTTACAAATTCACTTCAGCAAACGATCTGGTCCTTCACACCCCAATGGCAGCCCCACTAAGGACCTCATGGGTTTAGGGATATTTAGGGTACTGTCTGATCTGTCTCATAGTTAGCATCTCTGCTGCATTAGGCAGGGTTTCCTAGTCTCTCTTTTAAATGCTTCTCCTGTGGCTTTTACATAAAACCATTCTCTCTTGGTTTTTGTTCCTCAGACCTGCTGGATCAAAATCTCCACAGACAAGACCCAAGTGTGTGTGTGTGTGTGTGTGTGTGTGTATTTCAAGACAGAGTCTTGCTGTGTCACTTCACCCAGGTTGGAGTGCAGTGGCACAATCATGGCTCATTGCAGCCTTGACCTGCTGGGCTTAAGTGATCCTCCCAACTCAGCCTCCCCATAGCTGGGTCTACAGGCATGAGCCGCCATGCCCATCTAATTTTTTTTATTTTTATCTTTTTAGTAGAGATAAAATCTCACTGTGTTGCCCACGCTGGTCTCAAACTCTTGAGCTCAAGCGATCCTCCCAGCTCAGCCTCCCAAAGTGAGAGGATTACAGGCATGAGCCACTGTACCTGGCCTGTGTGGTTTTTGTTTTAAGAACCACTGATACCCAGGTAGGATTGACAACTTTCTCTGGATTTCTTCTCTTCTCCTTTTCTTGTCCAGGTATAGCTTTGAACTTAGTAACTTTGGGTAAAGGCCAAAGTAAAGTCATAGGGGGCTGGGCTGGGGGGGACACATTTTGCCTTAAAACTGCTTTTGCATGACAAACACGTCTCTTTTATTTGGATTACATGTTTCCAGATCATTACAAAGAGGAAATTTTAATCAAGATGCCCATACACACAGCTTACAGAAAGGCAATTGTAAGATGCATGTATTCAATATTTATATAAGTTTCAGAAAATATTAGTTGCTGTATAGAAGAATATTGCTATGCCATGGTGATTATAATTTGGGGGAAAATCATTTGAAGGGATCATGCCTCAGAAGGACCAGGTGCCAAGGATGTTAAGGAATGTTGCTAAGAGATGGGGTGTCCCCACTATTGACACCCCTCATTTGCCCACTCTCTTAGCTTCAGCTTCCTACCTAGACCCCAACAATACTCAAATCTATGACTTTAAGATCACACAGCCTCTTTCTCCCTCAAATGTGAATTCCTAATTCTCAATGGATGACTAATCTTTTCCAACTAATATTTAACAGGCCCCATTGGTATACCACTTTCTCTCCTAAACTTCCTTTCTTTCACTGAGTCCAATGGACTATATTTTTTATTTAATTTTTTTCTCCATCTCTCCACCATTTCTTGAATCTGGATAATCAGGTCTTGTTTAAATGATTGGAATTGCTTTTTGACAAGTCAGCCTATCTCCAATACTAAACATGTTCCCTCCCCCCACTGAAAAACTACTAAATACTTTCATAGTTATCTTTCCAAAGAGGCAATCTGATTATTTCCACTACCATCCCCTCTTGTTTTAAAAGCCTTCAGTGGCTCTCCCATTAAGGGCTAGAGTCAAATCTCCTTATTCCTGCATGCAATGTCCTTTGTGATCAGACCTCAGTTCACTTCCCAGGCTCATCACCCTCCTATCCTCCCCAGGCCTTTACAAGCTCTTACTATGTGAGAATTTGAGAAGACGTCACTAAATTGTAGCCTTTCAAATGCCTTTAACTCCTAGGCATAGGCTTATGCCTCCAAAAATGCAAAGTAACAAAATGTGGAAAATAATCAGTTTATTTTTATTTTCTGGTTGGTTTTATTTCACATGCTAAGGTTCTTCTAAATTTATTCTGGCTTCCCTGCAGCCATTCTGCCCAATTCCATTTTACCTGAAATGACAACAGCAGCAAAGTTCAGAAATACTGCCACCTTGTGATCATAGAGTAGGTGAAAAGTCAAGCCGTCCTCCCTTTATACATATGTTTATAAACAGAGGAGCTGAGAACTGGAGAGATTCCCTGACCAGTCCCTCTTTCCAGGCCTTAAAACTAACAGCCACTTGATTACTGCTAGAAACTCAAATTTACAAAACTTTACCTTTAGTGTCTACCTTTAGTGACTCTCTTTTGTAGAGCTTTATTGATTTCCCTCAACCAGATTATTTAAAGATACTGAAGGACACACTTATTTAAGCCATCTTCAGGTTCAGGTCCTTTAAAGCCCAGAGAACTTTTTTAAGCCTTTTACTTTTAGGAGGTATGTGCTCCAGACCATAGCTGTCAACTGTATTAGGACAGTGGTGAGTTGATGCTATTTGCCAATACAAACCCAAAACGGGGCATGTAAGAAGTCCTCACGAGCTGCTTATTGAGAGAATTAATGAGTAAACAAATTAACAGCAGATACGGTGATGACTTTAAGAGTGGAGAAAAATGTTTCTAATGTTTTTGAAAGCAGTCATTTTATTTTGAAATGTCAATTCCATCTTGAAACATTGACATATTCTATACTCTTGAGCTATTTTTAAGGTGGGTTTGAATAAAAGAATAATGGAGGTGCAGAGAGACAAAGTGACCTCTGTCTAGTGGCATATCAATAATAAACAGGTTCAGGGCAACTCAGGGCATCGCAAAGATGGGTGAGGCCGAAAGGAAATGTAAAGCATATTTATTCAAACCCCTTTTGATACTGCTTTGCAAAAACAGGTTCATCTAGCTCTTCCTTTCTCTTTCTCTCTCTCTGTCTCTCTCTTTCTTAAGACAGGATCTTACTGTGTCACCCAGGCTGAAGTATAGTGGTGTGATCATGACTCACTGTAACTTCAACCTCCCAGGCTCAAACAATTCTCATGCCTCAGCCTCCACACCTGGCTAATATTTTTATTTTTTGTAAAAACGGGTGCCCACGCTGGCTCAAATTCCTGAGCTCAAGTGATCCACACACCTCGGCCTCCCAAAGTGCTGGGATTACAGGCGAGAGCCTCAACACCCAGGCTTCTTCCTTTCTTTGACTCTATTTCTTAGCTATCATTTCATCACATAGACTAGCTTATATTTTAAGGTTTGTTCTCAGAATGATTGTTTTCAAATGAATTAGACCTGGATTTCTCATAAGCAGCATAGTAGCCACTGGAGACTTTTGTGCACAGGTAAAGAATAAGCTGCTTTGAAAAGTCATTGGTCATTCCAAAACTCACTGGTATCATGAGACATCACAGAATATATGCTTTGTAAATAATTTGTTTTTCAGAGTCAATAACTAATTACCAGTTCATGCCCTATAAATAAATCAATATTGGAAATTAAGTCTAAGTAGATTCATCACAGAAACGATTGGCCGACTGGCCAAACGCAAACTTCATGATTTACTTCTTGGCTTAGCTGCTCTCTTTGCATTTCCTTTTTAAGCAGTCCTCCTCCCCCATCATTATTATAATAAAGAATGAAAATGGACAAGGTGAGGCAAGGCTAGCCAGGTGTGAATTTAAAATTCACTGATCCTAGAAAATGTTTGCAGTTTTTGGGTTGTAAGAAAGTGAAGTAGGTCTGACATGTTGTCTCACACCTATAATCCCAGCACTTTGGGAGGCTCAGGCAGGAGGATCACTTGAGCCTAGGAATTTGAGACCAGCCTGGCAATATATGGAGACCCCATCTCTACTAAAAGTACAAATAAAAAATTAGCAAGTCATGATGGAGCGGCCCTGTGGTCCTAGTTACTCAGGAGGCTAAGGTAGGAGGATTACTTGAGCCCAGGAGGTCGAGGCTACAGCAAGCTGTGTTCGCAAGGAAGAAGATGAAGCAGGTTCTGTGACACAGAACAGAATTCAGGACAAGTGCAGGGCTGGGCAGCCTCACACTGTAATTCACACTCAGGGCAATAAACAGAAAAGAATTTTCAGAATGAAATCATGGCATTGATCTGGTCATCATCTCCATGCACTTAAGTTTTTGAAACAAATTAACATTGTCTCCTTAAATGCAATGTATCCTTCTGAGGCTCCATAAGGAACTTTGCCATTTAAAAACATTAAGTTTTCAAGATAAAGAAACCTACTTTGGCCACAGTGAAGATTATGACCAGCCAATTGGCAAATGCCAGCATAAATCCATGTGTTTCTTTTCCTTTCACTCTGCCCATGTTCCATGTATATCAGTTCCATTTAGCTACGTTGTCTGCTCCTTTTGACTTGCTGGAATATCACAATGCAAGTCTGGTGGGCACAGAAATTCTAGGATGGTGTCTAGTCTTAATTAAACACCCCCAACTGTGGTGCAGTCAAACTTTGAGATTTTCATGACTACTGAGCCCTGGACAAAACACAAGTATTTTTTGCCCAGTAGAGTTGAAAGCCGAAATAAGCAAACAAGAAGGAGGAAACAAATAAGTAGAGATTGCAAAGGCAGAGAGGTAAAGATGGCTTAGCTCCAGGTGGTCAATGATGCTCTATCCAGATGAGGGCCTTTGGGGCCCAGAGCCTACATGTCCTGATGGGTTTTCAATTCTGAGCACAAGATGTTCATCTGAAATGCTAATTTTCCATGTTCGGCCATTTGCCATCCGGATAAAATTCCCAGCACAGCTTCCGCACAAACTAACGATGAAGTGGCAAGCAGTCAACTGCCTTGAGTGGTAAACCATGTAACTAACCACTTTTCTTTGTTTTCTTCCACAAGCAAGATAGAGTCGTCTTTATAATATTAACTTCAGCATAAATATTGAAACTCACATAACTTGAATATTGAAAAAAACTTCCAAATGGTCTTTGAGTTTAAATAGCACCTTGAGACTCCCAGGCCCCAGAATAGCTCTAAAACTCAAATGACTAACCAACTTGCCATTCTTTGACTTCTCTAATTTCCATATTTCTTTTTCTTTGTGCTGAAATTTAGCCATCTCCCACATTCTTGATCACATGTAAACAGTAGATAGACCAGGCATGGTAGAGATAGCAGCTAATTAATATCATTCAGATGGAAGCGCTTTCATTTTCTGTCTTCTTTGGGGAAATTATTCCCTGGAAGAATTTCTTTGTATGGAGATATTGGAAAATCCTATGTCCATCCTGTGGACAAGAGGAGATATTGTCTTGAGTCTGTAACGTGGATTTGATCATTCCAACCGTCTGCTTTTGGCAGTGTGTGATAACACATGGTCGGATGGCTTGCCCTGCCCTCAACTTATGCACGAACATGTTTAACATCACTTCACTGGAGTACCCAAATGTTTCTGGTTTACCTGCAGAAAATTCAGCTTAAAAAAAAAATGGGGAAATGCTATAGGTCAGCATTCCAGTCATGCACCAAGCACACACCAAGGGTTGTTTAGTAGGTGGCCCCATGTTGGGCACAGTCCTCTCCCTAAAACTACAGGAAAGGCACTCCATTCTCTCACATTGGATCCTTCTTGCACTTTCATTCTCACATGTAACAAATCTCCCACAGGCAGACAGTTCACAAAGGCCATATGGATAGAGAAGCATTTTGTCTTATTTTTAAATTTTTTTTCACAGAACTGATATGCAGATTTAATAAACTGTCTAACTCAGTATTGTCAAGGGAGTTGGGCAAAATTTTCAGATAATTATATTTGGCCCTATTTCACATGAAAATATCCTTTATGACTTAGAGTACATTCTTGGTGTATATATTTTAATGTATTACTCACATTCTGCCTTTTAAATAAAATATGCTGAACTTGAAGTATCCTCCATGAATCTTTGATGTAATTAAGAATATCTGATTCTTCCACTCCCCAATGCCTCCAGGGCCTGCTTAGGTATTTGAAGCTGTTTCTTGCTACATAAAACATCCCAGACTGATTTTTCGGGCTGTCTTTTTAAGTTGTAACATACTTTGTTTCTTGGAGCCACTCTTGGTGTTTTCATTGTGTTGATTTCTGGTAGCCTTGCTCCTGAATATTGTCTGGATTAAACCTTGCATGGCTGTGATAGGTGATTATTTAATACTTACGAGCACACAGCAGGACATTTATACATATCCACATGTATGGTTATTTTGATAGTTCATGATTTAACCCCTAATACATGGAAAAAATCTTCTTTTATGTTTGCAGAACAAAACTTGGAGATGTGAGTTCTGGTGGTTTCAGGCTCACTTATTTGTGGCCCTGTGTGACATGTTGAGCAGGATTTAAAACTTGTACTTAACAAAGTTTAAAAGAGCTACAGGTCACACACTTCAAAAAGTAGATCTGCAAATGACAAGGATCTAATACACTGCATTTATACCTATAACACAGATGAATTAATTAATGGCAATTCAACTCTCTTCAGGAGCCAGTGAGTAATATAAATGTGTGAATGAACCAAGGTTAAGATAGCAGGGAGTACATGAAACCAGGAGTGCGTGCCCCTCCTAAAAATACACACACCCTTAGAATTCGTGCTGGCTCAGGCAACACATTTCCAAGTCAAATATGGCCTCTGGAGCATTATAATTTCATTTTTGGGGCTATCTCCATCACTGGTTTGCTTTTTGTGTGTATGTGTTTTGTTTTTTTTTTTTTTCATTTAAGGCCAATATAACATCATTTGCCCTTATATGGGCAAGATCAATTGAAGAACTTTTTCCTTTTGAATGTTCTGGTAGATTTTATTATGGAAGTGATCTTCCTTTGAAAGTGTGAAAGAGTATATAGTTAACACAATATGGTGGAAATGCTCTGATAATTGTTTTAGTTCTTCTGCAGTTTGGGGGATGTTCATGACACTCAGTGAGGAAGGAATATGGTGGGTGACTCTGAACAAGGGTCCCAGAGTCAGATTACGGAGGTTCGCATCCCTTGTCCTCTAGTTCCCAGCTGGACAATGCTGGTCACACGTCCTCTCCTTCCTAAGACTGGAAATTTCTTCATCTGTAAAGTAGGATGGGAGGCCAGGCACAGTAGCTCACACCTAGAATCCCAGCCAAGGCGGGATGACCACATGAGGTCAGGAGTTTGAGACCAGCCTGGTCAACAAAGTGAGACCCTATCGCTACAAATTATATATATATATATATATATATATATATATATATATATATATATATATATTTTTTTTTTTTTTTTTTTTTTTTTTTTTTTTTTTTTAATTAGTCAGGCATGGGTGTGCACACCTGTAGTCCCAGCTACTCAGGAGGCTGAGGTGGGGGAGGATCACTGAACCAGGAGGGCCGTGACTGCAGTGAGCCATAATTGCACAACTGTGCTACAGCCTATGTGACAGAGGGAGACCCCATCTCAAGAAAAAAAAAAAATTATGGGAACAGTGTCTACTTCACAGAATTGGTCTGAGGATTACATGAGACAAAGAAAGATCTCACAACAGTGCATGGCAAATAATAAAAGCGCAACACATGATGGTTATCATCATTATCATCATTATAGCATTATATTTGACCTTGTAACTAATGTGTTTTCTTCATTCCCTGTGATTCTAGTAGTTTCTAGTGGCCTCTGGGATTGGCACACAATTAATCAAAAGCATTCATTGTTCCCAGGAGGAAGGTGGGTAAAACCTACAACAAAGACATCAATTAAAGTGCTAAATTAATTTCTGCCCATCTCTAACATAAATAACAAACAAGAAAGCAAGGCATTCATTTGCAGGAGGCTGGCTTTGTTAAGAGAGACAAAGATTTGTGTTTCCAGAGAGCTAGACAGTGGAGCACTGGAGGCTTTGGGCATGCTATAAGTTACGGGGAGAGGAAGAATGTACACATGTGTAAACAGTTTCCTTCTACACCGAGGACAGACAGCAGCTGTCCCTGGAGGACTGGAGGGAGAATGGAAAAGAAAGGAGAGAGCAAAGGCATTTAGACACCAATAATATGGTGACTCACTGCCCCTCCCCATCCCATACCTCATCCCCAGCATCTAGCCCCAGAACAAGGCAATATTGAACCCCCAAATTTGTTCTGAGTATTCAAAAGTTTGGGAAATCCATGCCCCAATTCCTGTATAGAGCTCTAGGAAAGCAGTTTCAGAGTAGACGGTGTGATACTATAAACCACAGTAGAAAAAAATAGCTACTCCTCAGATTCCAGACGCAGGAAGAACATGCGTGGATGTCTAGGTGTGTGTGAGAAGCAGGAGGGCCCCAGAAATATTTTCTTAAGTTTAAATTCTGACCTGACTATATTTCAAACCAGAAGCAATTGAGTTTTGTTGAATTGGCAAAGTTGTTTTTCTATCACTGGGCCAAAATAGAGCTTGCAGGTTGATTTGCATAAAAATAAAGAAAGTTACCAATCTGAGTCTAATGAATGTTTAAAATGCTTCCCCTTTTATTATGATCTATTCACTGATTTCCAGGAAGGTGTTTTTTGCTTGCTTCACTGTGCTCTGGATTGCTGGCTGCTGGTTCTAGTCATTAAGGAAAAAAGATCATGACCCTGAAACTTTTAGACACTCAACCAATTCTGTGCATCTGTTTTTTTCTCTGCCATGATCTGCTTTCTGTATTTTGCAGCCACATGGAAAGAGCAATGTTTTAAACCTTCACTAGTGCTGTGGATCAATTCTGGCTTGGATTCTCATTTGGGATTGATTCCCCTTGGGCAGGAATGTGGGTGCTATATCACTCCCTGAGCATGTCAGTAAATATCCTCCCTTTCAGCATAGCTGTTCCATCATGTCTTGCCCAGCACCCTGTGGGTACAAGTGATCACAGAGCCCTTAAATTTGGCCATTTCCTAGGAAGCCACACTTCTATACACTAAGTCAAATTCTCAGGTATCTCTTGGTTTTGCTCTATTCTCACCTCTCAAGTTGACCTATATTTTCTAAAATTAAGACTTCCAGAGACTTATCTGTAAAAATATTTTCTTAAGAAATAATGTTCACTTTATGGAGGAAGAAATACAACTTAGAACTGCTTTGTGGAAGCATAGAATAAATTTTTATAAATGTGCACATAACTATGAGAGTCCTGGAATTAAAATTAAAAACTGTGATGTGAAGTTTCTTTGATGAATGATATATGGATTCAGCTGAGTTCTCTGCTACAGCATTCATGGATGCCCCTCCCTCCAGGAAAACAAACACTGCCATCAAAAACGACAGCATCCAGGTTGGGTGTGATGGCTCACGCCTGTAATCACTTCGAGTGGCTGAGGCAGGAGGATTGCTTGAGCCCAGGAATTCAAGACCAGCCTCCTAGGAAACATAGTGAAACTATCTCTACAAAAAAATATATATATACACAAAAATTAGCTGGGTATGGTGGCACATGCCTGTAGTCCAGCTACTCAGGAGGCTGAGGCAGCAGGATCACTTGAGCCCAGGACACTGAGGCTGCTGTGAGCTCTGATTGTACCACTGCACTACAGCCTGGGCAACAGAGGGAGACCCTGTCTCAATAACAAAAAAAAGAAAAAGAAAAGAGAATAAGAGCATTCATTTTTGACAGGCACATATTGACTGCTTGGCTCCCACAGCCATGTGGGAGCTAAGGCTCCATTTGGGGGATCTGTGCTGGCAGTGGCCTGAGCTGGATATTTCACTGATGGGTCCTTACATAATCATCCAGTGGGTTCTTTCTGCCCACTACACAGACAAAATCAATTCACTAAGATCATGGCATTGCAGTAAAGATAGAGTTTAATCCATGGGAGGACAGTCAAGAGGGAATCAGAGTTATTACTTAAATCAGTCTCCCTGAAGGCTCAGAGTTAAAGTTTTTCAAGGATAGTTTGGTGGGCAGGGGGCTAGGGAATAGGTGCTGCTGATTAGTTGAAGAAGCAATTATAGGTGTGTGGAAAATGGTTCCATGCACTGAGTCTACCTCTGGGTGGGACCACAGGACTGGCTGAGTCATGAGGGTGCATGTGGAGACAGTCAGTCATCAGAAATGCAGAAAAAACATCTCAGAAAAACATCTCAAAAGGCCAATCTTAGGTTCTACAAATAGTGATGTTATCTATAGGAGGAATTGGAGAAGTTACAAACCTTGTGACTTCTGGAACAATGGTTAGTTATTGTTTAATTACATCTACGTCTTCGCAGAATTGGGGACCCTTTCTCATGAACCTAACCTTGTGGCTTTTCTTTAGTTTTACAAAGGCAGTTTAGTTTTGGGAAGGGGTATTATCACCTTCACTTTAAGGTTAAACTATAAATTAAATTCCTTCCAAAGTTAGCTTGGCCTATGCCCAGAGACGACTGAGGAAAGCTCTGAAGTTAGAAGCAAGATGGAATCAACTATGTCAGATTTCTCTTGCTGTCGTAATTTTGCAAAGGTGGTTCCACCGATGTCTGATACCCAGGTCCTCTCAGGGTCTCAGTCCAGATGGATTCAGAATACAGGACCACCACAGTCCAGTTCTGCCTCATCTTCTCCTCCAAAGCACTGAGTTATTTCATGTGCATAGGGCATCAAAGCAGCTTATTAACGTGGTGTATAAGTAGAAAGAAAAAGAGAAGACTAGAAAATCCAGAAGAAAATCCTGTTCTATCTTTTCAAATTTGTATTCATTCCCAAACATGAATGCCAGCATTTGCTCATGTGCTGGCCAAATAATGCAAACCAAAAATGGAATAAAAAACAACAATGTCTAAGACTTTCAGACTATCCCATATCAACTTATCTTGAGGTAGAATTTTATTGTTAGTGACCTGCTGCTCCTACTCGTACCATAAACTTTCAGATTTAAATTTACAGAAAACATCAACTGCATGATTGTCCCAAAGTACTTGTCCTCTCCCATTCTTGCCCTCTGCAACTCTTAGTTGCATTCATAGTGTTAACTTACCAATTTTCAAAATTCCTTTTTCAATTGGATGGGACTATATGAAAAAAAAAAACTAATGTGTAAATACGGTGAGAAAAATCTAAGGATGAAAGTAAAATTCAGAGAGGCAATTTCAATGCCCCTCATACAACCAAACCCTTTCTACCTGAAATTTCTCTATCCAAATCTGATCTGTGGGCACTCTCCAGAGCAGCCTCTGGAGCAGAATTGAACTTTCTGGAATGAAGGAAATGTTCTAAAACTGACCTGTCCAATATAGCAACCGTTAGCCACATGTGGCTATTAAACACTTGAAATGTGGCTGGTGTGAGTGAGGAACTGCTTTTTAATTTAATTTTAGGTAATTAAAATTTCAGTCTTTTAATTTAAATAGCCATGTATGGTATGGTAAGAAATACATATTTTGGTCTTCTTTTCCCATTTCTTGGCACATGGCTCTTAAAACCCTTGCAATCTCTGAAGTAGTCATGTCTTTCTATATACTAATGAGATGACTGGTGGCTGGGGGCTCTGGACAGCCTCAGGCTAGGGGGATGGGTGCTGGGGAATTCAACCACGTGATTAGAGAGTCAGAACTTTGAGCTCCAATCCCCACCCCCGGAAGGGAAGAGGGTCTGAAGGTTGAGTTGATCCCAGTGCTCAACGATTTGATTAATTACACCCACAAGATGATGCCTCCATAAAAACCCAAAAGGATGAGGTTTGAAGAGCTTCTGGGTTGGTGAATGCATAGAGGTGCTGTGAGAGAGTGGCCCAGAGAGGTCATGAAAGCTCCACATCCCTTCCCCCATACCTCGCCCAAGGCATCTCTTCCCTCTGGCTGTACCTAAATTGTATTCTTTGTAATAAACTGGTAATTTTGTAAGTAAACTGTTTTCCTGAGTTCCGAGAGCTGCCCTTGCCAGCGTGGACCTGTTATTATTAGCTAAGTCAGATGGAATTTATGGGCAACCCGGGGCTCACTACTTGTGATTGACATCTGAAGTGGGGGACCTTCTTGGGGGACTGAGTCCTTAACCTGTGGGATCAGATGCTATCTCCAGGTAAATGGTGTCAGAATTGAGTTAAATCGTAGGACATCCAGTTGATGTCCTCAGAGAATTGGAGAATTGCTTGTCATAGGAAAAAGTTCTACACATTTTGGTGACCAGAAGTGTTGTTGGGGGTGTAGAAGAGAAAATACTGGTTTCCCCCCTCAAACCATGAGGCTAGTAACTGCCATTTTTGATAGCACTACTCCAGAAGATTTTACTCTTAAGGTTATAAAGAGCAAAGCTCCAAGGGGGTGGGAGGGAAGAGGCCCCAGTACCAGGCCTAGGCATAAGGTAAGCCACTACATTTGACCTTGCTGGGGACTCTGTTTGGAGCTTCTGAGAATCCCCAAAGCTGACACTGGGAAAATGGAAATGGGCTAAGATGCCCTTTATGAGTCTCTTCCAGGCTCATGAGAATTCTGCTCTATTCATTGTGTAATTGTAGTGTCTCCCTTCCTCCAGACATTATTCTCATTTGGGGAAGTGTTGGTTGCTAGGAGACTGAACTGCCTTTTCAAGGAGAGTACTTTAGAGAGAAACAATTCACGTGATTTTCTTCTTCTATAAAATGAAAATTTGTAAAATATTTGCAATGCATAGTGAAAAAGTCAAGCTTTTACATTTCTTTGTATATTTGTTTTAGCAGTCATAGAACCTTTCAATTACTTTTCCCACTGCTTCACACTGCAAGAAAGAAAAAAAACTGACTGCCCTTTCTGTAGTACTTCTTAAGAAAAAATAACATTCCCAGGCTTGCTTCCAGAAATGGCGAGGTGATATCTATACTGCTTACCTCACAAGGAAGCTGAGTGAGAATCAAAATAATGACATTTATAATGGAAATGGAAATTGCAAAGCACCAGAAATAAATCAGTATTGCACCCAACAGCTCGTAGTTTTATCCAACTACATATTCTTACCATGATTTTCATAAACTTACAAAATCATGCAGTCTGAACACATTTAATAATAAAAGAGCCACAACTTGGAGAAATGAATAGGTCTCTTAGGTTTCTAACTTCCAGACAAAGTTGCCATTATACTGCAATGACTTCTCAGGGAATGTGAACAAAACTCCTTTAAATGTTCGACTAGCTCTTGTAATCACTGTCAACAACATTTAAACCTTGGATAGAGAGTAGTCAGCATGAAATGACATTTCCTCTCTAACTCACCTAATATGATGCCTGGCACACAGTAGGTGCTCATTAAAGAGTAGTTGTTAATAATGATGATAATATCCTAGTTAATAAGGATCTTTTCTTTCAAATTTCTTGACCCCTGCTTTAAAAATCCAGCTGTAGTATTTTTTTTTATTGACCAGCTGCAAAATTCTTTAATGTTTGAGAAATTTGCCTATATTAATTGACAGTTTGAAGCAAAAGAGCTTTCTTTCTTTGTATAGCTGAGCAGCAGAAGAGCCACCAAAAAGGGGACTAGGAACAAGTTATTTTACAAAGAAATATTTTGGCCAGGCGTGATGGTTCATGCCTGTAATCTCAACACTTTGGGAGGCTGAGGCAGGAGGATCATTTGAGCCTAGAAGTCCAAGACCAGCCTGGGTAATATAATATATAATGAGACTGTCTCTACAAAAAACAAACAAACAAACCACACTATCTGGGCATGCTGGCACACACCTGTAGTCCCAGCTACATGGGAGGCTGAGGTGGGAGAAATGCTTGAGCCTGGGTGTTTGAGGCTGCAGTGAGCTGTGTTCACGCTACTGCACTCTAGCCTGGGAGCCTGGTCAACAGCGAGACTCTGTGTCAAGAAAAAAAAAGAATGAAAGAATTTATAATGTAAGAATCATATGGTTGAAAGAACCTATTTGATAATTATCATAGATGCTCTATTTTTTCAGGTTATCCACGGCTTTTGTGGAGCCCATACTCCTTAGAAATAGTTCAGCACAGAGAGCACCCCACGGGTCCTCTTTTGTTAGAATAGCTAGTATTTTAAAAGTACTTAGATGTAGACAAGCTCCTCAGGGTGACAACTAGCTTACAAACAGCATCCCACAAGCACACAAAGCCAGTTTTGTACTGCCTCAGTGTCTCCAGACATGCCTAGGGTCTCAACTATGACTGGGCGTTACAACCACCCAGTTAACTTTAAAAAATATTGGTGTCCGAGCCACTCCCCAGGTCAATTGGTCCCTGTTTCTGGGAGGTGAGGCAGGTCTAGGTGGCTTTTAAAACTCACTGGGTGGATCTAATGTGAAGCCAGAGTTAAGAACGAAGTCCTTAAGCTGTTCTGATTCCAGGTTTCTTTGATCTAAACCAAGCACTTGCAGGTCCACAGCACTAGCTAAAAGAACTGTGACATCAAAAGTTTCTCTGCCCCATCTGAAATTGCTAACATCAGATCCTCACTGAATCTCCTGCGCTCCTATTTCTGCACCTCTCTCTCCCCTTTTCTCCCTGCCTTACTCTTTCCCTTTGTCCCTTGCTTTCTTCTCTCCCTTGCTCTCATCTCCTTTTCTGTCTCTCTCCTTACTCTCTCAGTTCTGCTTTGAGAAATCTTCCCCCTCAATATTTCCTTTGATCCCTTTCACTTTCTTCCTCTCTGATACTTTATCTCAGGAATCCACCTTTCTTATTTCTCATTTATTGTTCCATTTTTGTTTCATTTGTGAGCCAAACTAAAAGGTTGTGTGTGTGGTGAGGGAAGAGCAGGAGGGTTGGAGGGCAAAAATCCAGACTTACACATAAAAACATTGAAAAGAAAAAAGTTCAAAAGGGATCAATGCCACCAACTTTCAAAGAACTTGAAAGCAGCCACAAGTCCCATTTCAAATCTCTCTATCCTCCTCTAATTAGACTTTCCTTAATCATCAGCATTCAAGAAAACGAAAAACAAAACAAAACAAAACAAAAGCCCACGATTTTGTTTTTAATGTAATTTAATGCTTTTCTCTTTTAATTAAGGGTATTACAACACCACTGTGCTAGTCTTGGCTTCTTTCGGTATTCAGTTCTCCAGTTCAGTGGCTGAATGCCTGCCACCATGGTGGCAGTAGAGAGCTGCAGATTGAGAAATTTAAGATCTTAAGGAAAAACCGTTTGGAGGTCATCAAGATTGAGAGTAAAACCATTAGTAATGATAAGTTCTATACCATGAATTTCCATTTGACATCTCTTACTCTCTGGAATCTCTTGAGGATCTCCCACATAGTCCATTTCAGTGAGGTGCTCATAAATCTGTTTAGCATTGTTAAAGATAAAACACAGACATGCATTGGTCTCTGTGTCCATACTCCCATCCCAAGTGCCCCACATATTTGATAGTTTCACTCAGCAAGTGTTTGTGCTTATCTCTGCCTCCACTGTCCTCAGTCCCCTGTGCCGGAATTACTCTCCAATTGTCACATTTGCTCCAGGAACAGCCATCTGAGACTGCAGCTCACATTCTGTGCTCATTTTTGCCATCCCTGTCTATTTCTCCCATTACCTCATTTAACCCTGGAAGGAGTGGCTTAAAACTTACTCAATAAAAACCCAATTCCTTGGGATTATTGTAAATATATACAGAAAAGACTTCAGTATGCTAAGATTTTTTTTTTTTAAATAAAAGAAAAAAGGGGAAGAGTCAGACTGGTTTAGATTCCCTGGGCTTTTGCCAACTGACCTAGGAACCCAGACGGAAGAATGGGAATGTTTGTGGAAAATGCTTCCTGAGTTCCAAACAACCAATTTACAGCAGATACAGGGCATAAAGTCAGCATACAGCTATTCAGTCAGTAATTGCTGTTCTGGGAGTTGTGAATTGAGGACTGCCTAAGGTGATAGGAATCCAAGTGTGCTGTTTGAATAAATAAGACAATTTTGCCTTGTAAAGCCTTCTTAGCCTGTGGGGGATGCTTAAATGGCGCTGGCTAAGATTATTTGGAGAATCAACACTGATGGCCTTGGGGATGAGAGAAGTCAAAGGAGAAGGGCCATACCAGGGAAGTGGATGGGTTCCAACATTTCCCCCCTCCCTGGTGTGAGCCCTTACTGCTGCTGTCACCCTGTCTCAGACTTCCTTGTTGCCAACAAAAACTAATAATAACCTGACTCCTTTCAGGAAACCAAAGATAAAGGAAAACAAATAAAGCAGGATTCAATGAGCTAAGGATCAAATGTTTAAGAACAATAATCTTTCAAACTAACTAGTTAAAAATAGATGCAACAAATAAAAAACAAGCAAACATGATGAAAAAAGCAAAAGTAATATTAAAAGAGCTCAAAGAATAACAGAAAGAATAAAATTTTAAATAATTCAGAGTACATTTAGATAAAAAGACGGTAAAGAATAATTAGTATGGTGAAATAAACAAAAGAAATCTTTATTAAATACTTTTTTTTTCTTTTTTTTGAGACAGAGGTCACCCAGGCTAGAGTGCCGTGGTGTGATCTCAGCTCACTGCAACATCTGTCTCCCAGGTTCAACTAATTTTCTTGCCTCAGCCTCCTGAGTAGCTGGGACTACAGGCATGAACAACCATGCCCACGTAATTTTTTTTTTTTTTTTTTTTAAGTAGAGGTGGGGTTTCACCATGTTAGTCAGGCTGGTCTCAAACTCCTGACCTCAAATGATCCACCTGCCTTGGCCACCAAAAGTGCTGGGATTACAAGTGTGAACCACTGCATCTGGCCAAATACCTAATACTTTGAAAGGAAAAATATTCTACATAAATTCAAACTCTGTTAGTGGGTATTGTGCCAGAAATAGGCTATCAGTGTAAATATCAGCTACTAAATGCTTCAAGTATTCATTTTTTCACCAGCACATATCAAGGAAACATCAGTCCGCCAGCTGAATTATGTAAATTCTCTCCCTATAATTAAATTATCATAGTACTAATTAAAACAAGTATATACATTTTATATCTGCATGTCCTTAAACAAATGTCCATTTCTATCTAGCCAAACACTAAATGACTGTATTGTAAACAATGCGTGAATTCTAAATCCCATAGACCAATGCACAGAACAATTTCATTTTGCTTTTCAAGATAGCAAAAAGACCGAGAATAAGTCTCGCTCACCCATATGAATTTTCTATGCAGGCATTATTCCTGGGTTATCTAGAGTTGAATTGTTAATGCTATTTAATTTGAATAGCCTTCTCAATTTTAAATCCTACTTGCAGAATGTATACTCCGTTTATGCTATTTCATGCTTGACTTGTCTACATACCTGGGGGAAATTTTTATTTTGATTTGCGTGCAGAATTTTTTTAAAAAATTTGCAGCTTGGAAACAACTAATATCTGAAAGCACGACCAAATAAATATTCTCTCATTCATAGCACCCAGCAAAGCCAAGATTGGCATGAATGAATATGCTTTCCAAGCCTTGGCTTTTCTTGGGATCAAGATTTTGCCTTGTATTTTTGCATGTACGGAAATAAGAACAAAAAGCACAAATATGTATTCAATTTTTGCACTAAGTTTTGGGATACTTATACAACTTAGAAGTATTTCTCTATGTATCCATCTATCTATTGTCAGGTAGAGTCCAATGGCATGAAAGGAGCTACGCTGAGTGGAAGAACATCAACTATGTTTTTAAAGGTCATTAAATGAAGTCTCAAAAGTGAAGATATCTAATCAAGTCCAATCCCTGGAACAATGTAGAAAAGATGGACCTAAGAAACTAAAATTGAAGTGTCTTTTTCATGGATTTAGTGCAAATTCCCTTTAAGAAATTGATAAATTTCACTATGGACTGGTTGCTAGGATACCCCTCAAAATCTGTTAAAGTAAGCTCTTTCCTTTAAAGGACTGGGCAGGGTTTCCATTATTTCAAAATGACTTTGAAAATCATGATGGGTGTTCAATCTAAGTGAATGAAACAGGCAAATGAATGGCCCTTAAGAAAAATAAATGATCATGAAGGTTCTAAAAAATAATTAGGCTCTCTCATAATGATATATTTAAAAGTTAGCTTTGCCAAGGAGGTTCAGATTTTCAAACCTGAAAGGAAGAAATAAAAATCAAATGTGAAATGGACAATGTGAAGTTCCTTGGGGGTAAAGGCCTACTGCTGTAGAAAGCAAGGGACGGAGTTTACATTTAGAGTGGGCATGTTGTTTGCCACTTATCATCTCAAAAGTCCTTTTTCTCTGGAACTGAAAGTAGTGTGGGTGCTTAAAACATTTCACATGTTGAATTTCTGTAAGCGCTCTTACAGGAATGCTCATATCCAGTTCTGTTACAAGTAAGGCAGGCTGGGGTAAAAAAGATGAATGAGTTCTAGAAAGGAAACTAGAAGCCTGACTCCTGAGCTGAGGACACAGAGTGAATGTTCTTTGATATTTTGATATTCACATCTCTGGAAACTCATTACATATGGTTGCTTTCCTTATCTCGTTTTGTCAACTATGGATAAAAATTCTGAAATCAAGAGTGATCCTACATCACCAAAAATGGCAACTTTGATGTCAGTACTACCCAAAGTGATCTACAAATTTAATGCAATCCCTATCAAAATCTTAATGTTTTTGCTTAAGCAGAAAAAAAAAAAATCCATCTTAAGATTGACATGGAATCTCAAGGGACCCAGAATAGCCAAAACAATCTTAAAAAGAACAACTTCGGAGGGTTCACACTTCCTGATATCAAAACGTATTACAAAGGTATAGTAATCAAAATAGTGTGGTACTGGCATAAAGGGACATATAGACCAATGAAACAGAATAGAAAGCCTAGAAATAAATTATCCATATGTGGTCAATTTTCAACAAGGCTGCCAAGACCAGTAAATGGGGAAAGGACAGTCTTTTCAACAAATGGTGTTGGGAAAAACAGATATCCACATGCAAAAGAATAAAGTTGGACCTGTAAGTAACACTGTATACAAAAATTAACTCGAAATGAATTAAAAACTTAAATTGAAGAGCTACAACTATAAAACTCTTAGAAGACAACATCGGAGAAAAGCTTCATGACACTGGATTTGACCATGATTTCTTGTACCTGACACCAAAAGCACAGACAGCAAAAGTACAAATAGATAAATTGGACTACATAAAAATTAATCATTGTACATCAACAGACACAATAAACGGAATGAAATGGCAACGAATGAAATGGAAGAAAATATTTGCAAATCATATATTTGATAAGGGTTTAATATCCAGAATAGATAAGAGATCCTACAACTTACCAATTAAAAAAACCAAACAACATGATTTAAAAACGGACAAAGGACTTGAATAGAGATTTCTCCAAAGAAGACATACAAATGGACAATAAGCACATACAAATATGCTCAGCACTACTAAACACCAGGGAAAAGCAAATTAAAACCATGAGATACTATCTCATACTTATTAGGACGGCTACTATCAAGGGGAAAACAACAACAACAACCAAAAACAAACAGTGCAGCACGTGGGAGTTGCTACCAGAGCAGAATCCAGGTTGGAGTTGGAACCATGGAGATGCCGAAGGAAATCCGTCTTCCCTACCGACCCCTAACGCACCGGCCTGCATGGAAAGTATTTGGAATCTGCGCGGTACCTGTCCCATGGGGGCTTCTGCTCCTGCTCCGGGTCCTCCAGTCTCAGTGGTCACTGCTGGGCCGGGTCCCTCTGTTTTTTTTTTTTTTTTTTTTTTTTTTTTAGACGAAGTCTCGCTCTGACGCCCAGGCTGGAGTGCAGTGGCGAGATCTCGGCTCACTGCAAGCTCCGCCCCCCGGGTTCATGCCATTCTCCTGCCTCAGCCTCCTGAGTAGCTGGGACCACAGGCGCCCACCACTATGTCCGGGTAATTTTTTTGCATTTTTTTTTTTTTCAGTAGAGACTGGGTTTCACCGTGTTACCCAGGATGGTCTCAACCTCCTGACCTCGTGATCCGCCCGCCTGGGCCTCTCAAAAGTGCTGGGATTACAGGCGTGAGCCACCGCGCCTGACCCCCTCTGCCTTTTTAAGGACCCCTGTGCCATCCCCAAAGAAAGCTTCTGCTCTGCTGGAGCCCAGATGGAGGCTGGAGTGGCTGACCTCACTTGCGGGAGGAGAGAGGTATCATAGCGGCTTCTGATTCAGGTGCTGGTGAATTGTGGGAGGTGGATGAGAACCTGCCACTCATCGTCAGCAAGTTTTGCAAGTATGAGCATGGCGACATTGTGTCTACCCTCAGCGTTCTCAGCTGTCAACGGCAGCAAAGACTTCAGCATCAAGGATTGGGACCTTGCTCAACAGGCGGCACTGAATTCACACTGATCTCATGTTGGGCAGGTCACCTGTACTCCTTCCTCTCTCCGCAAGGACTCTGTTTCTTTCGGGCAGTGAGGACCGTAGGATTTTATTCTGGCATACTCTGTGTCCCAAGCCGGCGTCACAGGTGGGCTGCAGTGTCTGTGGCTGCCTTCCCACCTCACTGGCTTGGCATCCTCAGCAAAGTGAAGTCTTCATCTTTGTGATGGGAATGGGACAGTCTCCCTTGTGGACTCCAAGAGAGGGAGAGGTGCTCTTGGCTCAGTTGTACGAGACCAATGTGTCATTGGGCTGGTGTTTTCCTCGCACCGTGTTCCCTTCCTGGCCTCTCACACAGAAGATGGTTCACTGGCTGTGCTGGACTCCAGCCTTTCTAAGGCGTTTAGAAGCCGAGGCCACAGTGACCTTGCGAGAGATGCTGCTTGATCCCCATTCAGTCACTTTCTGCTTACCACAATGGGCCAGGACCATCAGTTCCTCTGCCACAAATGTCCACAGAAACTCTCCCAGCCCCTGGACCTGAGAGCGTTGCTGAGTAGATTGGACTTCAGACAAACAGCAAGTCCCCCATGAGAGTCCACTTCTTTGCCCCTGTCCCCTCAGCTTGTGAGGTAACACAGGAGCCTTCTGTAGAATGTTGATGAGTTAGATCTGGGCCGTTAATTGGCATCATCTCGCTGCCTGAAGGAGGCTGGATGCTGGGATCCTGTAGTCACAGGCAGGAAAAGCTTTCTTAAAAATGGGTGTGCAGGTGCATCTGAGTGTATGTGTGTAGGTTTTGGTGAGGGGATGGGGCAGTGGGGGAGGAATAAAAAAAATCTATCCCACATCTCCCCTAAACACCACTTCTCCCTCACTCCCCAAAAAAGTTGACAGAAGGGTTTTATCCTTCCCATGTAGCTGTCTGAGGAACTGGCCATGTCCGGGTAGGGGGAGGGTGCGTGTATGGAATGTGGGTATCCCTAGGTTCCTGGAAGCAGGTCTTATGCTACTTACAGAGATGGGATTGATTTTATTTTTTACAGCGCTTATTTCACCATTATGAGAAATGCTTCCGCTCACAAAAATTCAGCCCAGCTCACTTTGAGGAAGAGGCAGAACATGTTATAGTTTTATACAACTCCTTGCCATTAAACTAAATCAGAAATCCTTTTTTCTGGATGAATTAAAAATGTGGCCTGTGCCTGTGTAATGTCCGCTCCTTTCTGCCCACTCCCTTCCCTCTGCTCCCCGCTGGTGTCATGTATATGAAAGAGGAGTGTTTTTCTGTCCCAGATGCCATAGAGGAAAGTTTGATGATGGAGAGCTTAAAGGCATTTTAATTGTTAGAAAACTGACACAGGCTGTTACGAGGAAATCTTTGCCACTTTTCCCACCCAAAACCGGCCTGGGGCCTGACCTCTTCTGCTCTCAGCCCCTTTCTCTGGATATAGAAAGTCTAAATGCAGTATGTGTAGACTTCTAAAGTTTTAAAATTCAGCCTCAGGAAGAAAATGAAAAATACTGGCTGGTGAAATAAACAGTTCAGGCACCTTGTAGGCCTGCCTTTTTTGAAAACAAAAACAAAAACAAAACAAAATAAAGTAAGTGTTGGTGAGGATATGGAAAAATTGGAACCCTTGTGCACTGTTGATGGGAATCGAAAACGGTGCAGCCATTTTGGAATACAATATGACAATTCCTCAAAAAATGAACAGTACAATTACCATGTGATCCAGCAATTAAACTTCTTGATATACATCCAAAAAAATGAAAGCAAGATCTCAAAGAGATATTTGTACACCCATGTTTAGTGCAGCATTATTCACAACAGTCAAAAGGTGGAAGCTCCCCAAGTGTCCACTGATACATGAGTGGATGAATAAAATGTGGTATATACATAAAATGGAATATTATTCAGCCTTAAAAAGAAAGGAAATTCTGACATGGGCTACAACATGGATGAGGACCTTGAGGACACCATGCTGAGTGAAATAGGCTAGCTATAAAAAGATAAATGCAATTCCACTCATATGAGGAACCTAGAGTAATCAAATTCATTAAGACAAAAAGTAAACAGGTGGTGTCCAGGAGCTGGGAGAAAAGGGGAATGGGGATTTATTGTTTAGTTGGTGCAGAGTTTCAGTTTTGCAGATGAAAAGCATTCTCAGAATTGGTTGCGCATCAATGCGAATGTACACAGCACTTCTGATGTGTATAGTTATAAATGGTTATAATAAATTGTATGTGTATTTTGCCAGAATTTTTAAAAAATTAAAATAAATGAAAATTCTTTGGAAAGTATAAAATATTACAGACAAGAGGCCTCAATTATTGAAAAACAAATTGAACACTGTCCTAAATATCCCAAGGGGAACAAAATCTTGAGCATGTCGCCTTTGACAGCAGCATCCTGATCAATGTGTACTAAACCAAGTCTAGCGTGATATAAAGTTCCTTAGGCTGCATGTGGTATTATGTGCCACCCTTCAAAATTGATTTCAATCAAAGAACGAGAACAAATCTTGATTCCCAAGTCTTTCCACAACTTGCTTGCTTTTCAAACATAAATCATACATATTAAATCTAACTATTGTCTATAAAAAGCCAACCCCACATTTAAAATGTGTTACTGGTAATAGAGCAGCTTGAGGAGGAAGAGGATGAGGGAACTGAAGGCAAGGGGAAGGAGGTCTGTGGAGAGGGCAGGGTGGGGTTACCTGCCAGGCTCTGGTAAGATCAAGGACATTGACCAGAAACAGCAGATTTACCATCACGGAAAAGATGAGGGTAAAAAAACAACAAACAAACAAAACGACAGGTTACAGGACAGGACATGAGGACAGACCAACCCTTTAAGGAAAAGAAGTCTCATTAGAGGGTTAGTAACATTAAAAACCTTTTTTCACTTTATCATCTGAGGAGAATATTTCTGAAATTTCTGCTTATGGTTATATAAAATTGGGCGGAGGATTTTTTAAAAAGTAAAGTTGGTAGCAGCCTTTGATTGGAATATTTTCGCCTACGTATGTTGTTCTACCTTTAATAAAATAGTATGTTTTATTTCAGAAGATATCCAAGACCACATTTTGATTGATCTACACAATCAAACCAGAAGAATGTTCCAGTTTATTGAATTTGTCTCCTTATTTAAGATAAAGAAAATTAAGCCAGGAGAAGTTAGAGCTCCATCCACCAGTTGGGTCTTTGATGAAGGGAAGTGAAATGAGGATTCTGCACAGGTGGGCAGTAGCTGGTGGAGTGAGCGCCCTGCAGGTGCAAGTCATGACAGAAGATGGGGAGGGATGCTGCGAAGGCATTCCCCCATTGTGTTAGGAGAATTCCAAGACACCCGATTCACTCCTCTAGCTCTCTCCAGGATGGAAGAATGGGGAACTATGAGGCACATGCACCATCCAGGAAGAATCCTAAGTCACATTTACCCTGAAAAGCATGCTTCAGTCCATGAATATCTTCTACCCTATGGCTGAGGCTTGTGGGGCGGGTAGGGAACAGTGTGGCTGGTGATATTTATATTTTTCTTTATTTATCAAAAATCTTGTAAATGGAAATCTTTCTTTTTTATAAGTCAGTGTTAATGAGTGTAGACCTCAGAGATTTAAAATGAACTATCTGCAAATCTTCGACGTTACACTAGAATAAATGTTTTATTACCCCCTCAAATCCAAGTGTCGTTTAAAAGGTGTTGAACAGAAAGTACTTAAAGGAATATCTTACATTTTTCTTTCATAGTTGAAGTTAAATGATAGGGTAATACTAACACATTAGCTCTCCTTTATACATATTAATCAATAATGCAGTTTTATCATTAAAAATTGATTTAAGTCTCAGTAGTGGACAATTTTAAAACGGTCTAAATGTGAAAGCCTTCAGCATTCTAATCGTTCACAGACAGGCAAGTTAGTGTCAATATATGACACTACCTAAATGACAATATATACATCCAAGTTTAAGCTCATAGTCCAACATAAGGTTACAACTAAATGACAATATATACATCCAAGTTTAAGTTCATAGTCCAATATAAAGTTACAATTATGTCAAGTCTTAGAAGAATTTTTTTATAGATATGGACTTCTAACCTATGTATCTCACTCTTCTGTTGCTATACTTGATAAAATACATTTTGCTGGCTAGAATAGACTTGCACTTAGAAAGTTCCATTTACAGTTACACAATTTAATAAAGTTCGATTAAATGAACTAGCAAGATCTGTAATGTTACAAAGTGATAAAATGTAAAACTAAAACTATAGCACATCTGAAAATCAAGAATGATTTGTTTGGCCCACATTATAATTCCTGTATATTATGTTATACAGGATGTATAACATACATTCTGTAATGTATGTTATGTCATAATTTTTCCAAAATTTTTCAAAATTCAGCAACAATTTTAAATGTGTGCATATATATATGTTTTGTATATAGTTACACAAATTTCCCAACTGAAATAATTAAAAGAAATAAAAACAGAGAAAAACCTGCCTCTGTGCTGGAAAGAGGGAAGGATGACATGTCAACAAGTGTTTGTTGAATGAGTGAATGAATCATGCAAAGATCTAATATCTTATTAAAATAAGATAGGAGATAACCTGCCATAGCTAGGACCCAGAAATAAAGAAAACAGAGTTACTTTCATTGTATCTGGGGATCATCCCTTAGCTATTTCTCTCAGTATTTTGAGCCTATGTTAGTAACAGTTGGATATCAAATTTTTCAAACACCAGCAGAGGACAAGGAAGAGCTAACATCCTCACCCCAGTGAAAGTGGACTCTGGTACTTTCATTTAGTCACGGGCTTGCTCAGGGAGTCTTGTTTCTTATTCCTCACTAATAGTCCCAGTCATATGAGTACTGAGATTATTTCTGCTCTATCCTACTTCCCTGTAGCTACTATGGCCTCCCACTCTCTCATGGACATTCATCATATTTTGCTCTTGCAACATTCCCTCTCTTGGCCACACTCCTGTGTAAGTGAAAGTCTCCACCTTTACACCTTGTACAAATGAAATGAAAAATCCTACAAGTAATTCCTAAGGAAAACAGTACCTTCATTCACTTCTAATGCCACCAAAGGTATTGGAAGCAATTATTATTAATTGCAATTGTCGTGGCAAACAGCTTTTCAGAGGATGGTAGACAGCCAAGACTTTTTATTCAAATAGTTGTTTTCATTCATAAAACAATCTACTAAATGATAATGTCATACTTTTTGACAACATCAGTATTCATGGGTTCTCCTTTTAAGAATTTTCTCTTAAATTTGGCATGCTCAGTACAGGACAATACGTCTTAGGAAGCTTGATGGATATTTTTCTTTTGTATTTTTTTAATCAACAGAAACTACACTGATTTTGACTTGCTTAAACAAAAGTATTTTTTCGTATTAACAATCATTTTTCTATAGTGTTAGAAGACATCATGGTGGAGGTACTTGTAGTGAGATAACATCCAGCATATTAATCCTTGTGTTTTTCTCTCCTCCACTTCCTGACCCTTCCCCTCATCAGTCACAGGCAAACATGTTGCCTGGGAGAGAATTAAGATTGTTAGAGCAGGAATTTAAGGAGAAAGAAACTATTTTAATATTATTTTTGAAGTAGAAAGTAGGGTTTTAAGATTCAAAAGAGAAGCTCCAAGGAGAACAGAGCAGAGAGTTTATAACCTCTTCAAAAAGAAAGAGTCAGCCAAGAGTCAGCTCCACCCCTTGGAAACATCAAGAAGCCCAGCCAACACCTACAGACCATCCCTTGCCATTCCTGTGAGCTCATCATCATGCCCCTGGCAGAAAAGCTACAAGTTTCTTCTCGTGACTTTCCTGTGAATACCTTCCTCACATCGTTACCTATACATGGACTGTGGGCCATTCAACAAGAGCCAACTTCTCACCATTCTTTCACCCTCTCCCCTGCCCTGAGACTTTGACGAGCTCCCATCTGAATTGACACGGTATGTACCCACTTTTGGAAGCACTCAAAAGCAAGTCCCCTGGATCTGTTCAGAAACAATGTGGCTGCCTATAAAATAGAAAAGTCAAAATAACAGTAGCTTAAGGAAGATACAAGTTTACTTCTCTATGAGGTAATAGATATCTCAAGGTGAGCAGTCTAGAATTGGAATAGCAGCCTCGTTTTCGTAATGACCCCAGGCTGCTTCTGTATCCCTGCTGCATTATCCTAACACTGGCTTCGATTTTCAGGGTCACTTCTTGTCCTAAGATGGTGAGACAAGCTGTGCCACCAGCTGGAGATAGCTGCTCCAGCGATCACATTTGCTTTCCTGACAGGAGAAAGGGTGAATGCCCACATATCCCAGCTGAGTCAACAACTTTAAACAAACTTTCTGAAAGTCCCACACAACATTTCTGATTAAATCTCACCGGCTAGGACTTGCCCTCATGGCCACACATAACTGAATAAAAGTCTGAGAAATGTAGCATTTTAGGTGAATGCATCCCTCACACCTTCCCCACTGACCCCTGCCAAAAAAAAAAAAAAAAAAAAAAAAAAAAGGAATAAAGTGAAAGAGAAGAATCCATATTGGAAATTAATTTACCCTACCACATGTCCCTCTCCTAAAAAAAATGAAAAATAGAACTAGGTCTCTGAAGAGAGTTGATGTGGAATTAATTCACAGGTACATATCTGGAGGAGGACTGGATAGTGGGGAAAACTCATCCTTGTTTCATAAGAAATATATAGATAAATAACCAACTAATTAAGGTTCCATTAAGATTTTTAAATGGCAATTAACAAAGTCAAATATTTCAAGTGTGTTATATATAATACAATTATCTATGTTATCTATAAAGATGAAGATATATATGGTTATATAAAATATAAATTATATTAAAAATGAACATATAGTAAATTATATGTAAATATATGTATATAAATTCTGTGGGGGGAAAATAGTATGTGGGAAGATATGGAAACACATTTGTAAGGGAAGCCTGAAAATAACATAGATGCCCCCTCCAAGGCTGTGTAGTCATTTTCTCTGTGAGTGCCCCACATGGCATTCACCAGAAACTGGATAATTTCTAGAGACATCTTGATTTGCACCTAAAATTATAAAAGCCGCTTTGCCAAAGACCTTGGGAGAGATGGGTGTCCTAGAGTCTAGAACTAATTCAGCAGCTCAAGCTAGAAAGGAGAGCAAAGAACCTGTGACAACCATAAAAGACTTAAGCAGCAGCAACCAACCATGATGGCAATTAACATATCCGGCAAAATAATAGCTAATATTCATAGAGTGTTTGCTATTTGCCAGGCCCTGTAATGACTTTACTCTTTAATAGGCACAATAACTTGATGGGGCTAGAAATATTATCACCCCTGTTTCACCACTGAGAAAACTGAGAAACAGAAAAATACAGTCACTAAAGTCACTTTTAGACGAGCGCGCTGCACAATTAATCAGTGTCAGAGCCAAGAATAAAACCAGGGTGAATTTCTCTGCTCTGAACTATACCTTCTCCTCTTCCAGAACTGCAGGCATCTGATCAGAAGAAAAGATCACATGACATCACAGAATCATCAGGATGGTGCTGAAGATGAACAAACTCAAATGTCTGAAAGTTTTTATGAAATTCATAGGCTTTCTTTTAAGTATGATGTTAGAGATGACAACCAAATATTGCTCTTCTCAGGGGTGAGTCATTTCAATTTCATTTCCAGAAATTTCCAGTTGATACATATTACCACAAATGATAGCTATAAAGAAAGACTACTTGAAATGCACGTCAGTCCTTGTCTTTAATAAATTCAGTTTATGGTGAAGCCACAAGACAAAAATATGTTTATTCCCAGGGGGTCTCTCAACTCAGTGCAGGTTATAGGAATCTCAGTTTTGTATCCAAACAGGTGAAATGTTTTTACCACTGACCTTCAGATCATCCTCACTTATCTGAATTTCTGAATTTCAGGCAGAAATTAAGCAAGGATGTAATGCATACTCTATTTACTTATATTATTTATATATTTCAGAGCTAAATTTTTTGGAAATGCAAACACTCTGTTTGTGAGACAGGGTCTCACTCTGTTGCTGACTGCACTGGAGTACAGTGGTTCCATCATGGCTCACCGAAGCCTCGGCCTCCCAGGCTCTAGTGATCCTCCCACCTCAGCCTCCCAAGTAGCTGGGACTACAGGTTTGTGCTACCATGCTTAGCTAATTTAAAAAGAAAAAATTTTGTAGAGACTGGGTCTCACTATGTTGCCCAGTCTGGTCTTGAACTCCTGGGGCCAAGCAATCCTCCTGCCTTGGCCTCCCAAATTGCAGGGATTACAGGCTCGAGTCACCATGCCCAGCTGACACTATCTTTTGACCGTAAGCTATTAAAAAAAAAAAAAAAAAAGAGCAGTAGAGGGTGCCGTTTGTTCAAAGAAGAAAATTTTACTTCTTGAAAAATTTAACAGTACAAATGCTGTGAGATTGTCACTCACACTTTCTAAATTCAGCTTAATCACATCAAAGTATCTTCCAAATCTGAGTTTGCTGTTAAATGTTAATTACATTTTAAATTCATAAATGTATAAATTAACCTTGTTAAAATTACTTCTAAAACCCCATGTTTAATAATTCATGCAATAATTTGCTTTTGTTACACAAGTTTAAAAATTCAAATCAGTTCACTGAAGGTGATTCTTCCAATTTCCTAATTATTAAAATTTCTGACTTCAGTTATCTAACAAAATATAGTGAATACCAGCCAACACATTGGTGAGTAAGATAGACTTGTTATTTTGCAGCTTACATTCTATTGGGTGAAACAAACAATAAAAAATAATAATTGAGAAAAATAGAGCAGAAATAGGCGATAGCTAGGGAGTACTATGTGATTTAGATAGGAGGGTCACACTTTTAAATCAAGCAGAAAGCACACCCGTTCCTCCCATTCTAAGACACAGGAGTCCAGTAAACTTCAGTTTTTACAAAATTAAACTATAATTTATGACTCTTAGGTATCAATATTTCTATTTGATATGTTAATTAGGTAACAAATTATTCTCAATGAAAGAAAGACAGAAATTCTCCATGAGAATTCTGGTTTTCAGCTTTCTAAATTCTAAAGAAGTTTCAGGAGAAACTTTCCCAGACCAAGTTAAGATAGAAGAGTCATATTTAATCAAAATATCTATCTACTGCTATGCTAATAAGTTTCTTAACCAAGAATAAGTTTCAAATTATATGGAGAATCGCTGGAACCCAGGAGGCAGAGGTTGCAGTGAGTCACGATTGTGCCACTGCACTCCAGCCTGGGCAACAGAGCAAAACTCTGTCTTCTTTTTATCTATATATAGAAACCCTTCTTTGGCATCTATGAAGATGCTCGTATTTTCTACCTTGTCTAAATCAATATAGCTAATTAACTTATGTCCTAATAGTAAACCATCCTTGCATTCTTAGAATAATCTCTGCTTGGGTATGTGGCTTCTTTTGTTAAACTTACCTAATAATATTTGCATCCATAAGTGAGATGAAACCACAATTTATTTGTTCTTTATTGGATTTGGGTGTCTTTGTTATATTAACATTTAAAAACACACACAAGATTTCCTTCTTTATCTAGGTCCTAGAAAAAATTTCAAGTGCATTGGAATGATTTAAGGACTCAATTCTGAAGTTCTTCGGGTTTAGTGATGTATGTTAGTGGTGGTAGGGGTGTTTGTCTTTGACAACTTCATTTTTTTTATGGCAATTAATCTGTTTATGTTTTCTGTATCTTTTTGAAGTAGCCATAGGCTAATTTTTTCTTTAAAACTAATCATTTTGTTTGGCGAATGGCATGGAATTAGACAGCTCTTTTGTTATTTACTTCCCTCTTCTCTTTGTTTCTATTATTTATATTTGTTTAATTGGTTTATCTAGGTTTACCTATTTTTGTACCAAAAAAAAATCAATTTTTTATTTACTATTTTTATTTCATTAACTTACCAATTCCTTTTGTCAAAAGAAAAATGTTTAACACATTTTTTTTTTGCAATTGGTTGAAAAAATGAGAAAATGTAAAGTGAGGAAATAGAAATAAGTTTATCAAAAACTCTGCAAGTTTAGCTATAAGAGTAGAGAAATGGGTATATTCCTAGAGGGAAACATTAGGTTTAGTAATTTTTTTTTTCTAAGGGGCAGTAGTGAAACCTATTTTTTGATGACATTCATTTAGGGCCGAGGAAATTCATGGTACAGGAAAGGGTTTAATCATGGGAGCAAGGTCCTTGGGTGGGCAAGAGTATATGGCAACAACTGCACAGAGGGAATTGTTGTGAGGCTGATTGCTCATCCTCTGCAACAGCAGGCAAAAGGCATTAACTATGGAGATGTGTATTTGGTCATTGTTGATGGCTCACTTGAGATAATGTGGTTAAAGACCAAGAATGAGTCCAGTCTGTGGAGCTACCTTTCCTTGGTAACACTTCATAGCTTGACTACACTTAAGCTATATGCAATGGGCAGTGGAAGAGATTTGGGCTTAACCCTGGTGGGGGGGTCTGTCAGGTAAGTAAAAGGGCACATGCATGAAATTCTGCACCTTTCATAGGGTCCATGAACACATTATGGTAGATGAACTTAATGCAACAGAAGTTTCAAGAAACACTGTAATACAGGCCAGCATGGAGCAGGGAAACAGATTTTTTAACATGCTTTTCAGAATTTGATATGTATACCTAACTTGAACACAATAGTTGAAGCTTTGCTAAAAAGATTGGTAGGGGCTTTCTCATCTCCTTGTACTAGTCATTTCTTCTTGGCCTTTAACAGCATCTACCTCTGATTTTTGTTGTTAGAAGGCATATCAGAATCTCTCAGGAATGCAAGTGCAGCGTTCTTTTTTATTTAAGTTTATGAAATACATGCTTATAGAAAATTAAAACATAGAAATATGTAAAGCCAGTCGTGAAAGTTCTTCCATAATTCTGCTTCCTAACAAAGCCACTGTTAGTAATGTGGTGTTATATTTTGGAGCATCAAGTTGTTCACAAAAAATGCTTGCACAACTTTTTTTAACTAAGAGTAAAGTTTGGAAATTTTGCCCTAATAATCCAGACATTCCTCACTCACTTAATGAATACTTAGAAACAAACTGCATAAAGGTACCATCTATTAAACCATCCCTTACTGACAGGACATTTGGGTTAGTTTTAAGTATTAAAGAACAAAGGTGCAATGAATTTGCTTGTGTACACTTGTCAGATTATTCCCATTAGGCAGTTTCCTAGAAATGAACTTAGTAGGCCAAAAGATTCAAACAGTTTCAATAAACCCCAGAAAACTACATTCCTAAAGGTTGTGCCAATTATATTCCCACCTATAGCATGCAAGATGGGTAATGTAATTGGAAATGCTTACTCAAAATCATAGTGCAATTTTTTAATTTGGAAAATTATAAAAACTGTTTTTGTAACTGTGTTTTCTCATTATAGAAGGTGAAGTCTGACAAATCTTCTTGACTAAAGGGGAATCAGGATCCCAGGGCAAGATTTATAAAACTTGTATTTACCAAAAAGAGGCATCAGTATTAGAAACTTTAAAACTTCTCTTTAAAATCTCTACAAGATTGTAGCCCTTGCTACAGTTTTAAACAGCTGCACTGGTATCTCCAGTTATTTTCCCCAAGTTTCAATGGCAGTATTGGTATCCTACTAGTTGTGGAATAAAATCCAAATTTATATGAGCTTTCCTCACAACAAGCCAGCTTTACTCCCCAATATTCAACAGTAGCAGAAAATTCTTTGTCCCAGGACACACTGCACACTTTCTTGTGCCTGGTTTCATCGCTTCATGCCTTATCTCTTTTCCTTCTTTGTCCTCCTTCACCTCAAAGTCATCTCCAATGTCACTTACTCTATGAAGTCTTCCACAATCCTTCCTGAGAAAAATAAATGATCTTATCTCCACTTCTGTTCCCCCAGCATTTCACCTGCACCTCCATTACAGAATTTCTATACTAAGCTACCAAACTGGAAGTCTTAAGAGGATAGACACATCTTACTTGTCTATTTCCTGAATGGTATCTAGTGCAGAACTTTGTAGAACATATACTCAAAAACCGTTTTTGGAATAAACATATATAAGTTAAGACTTCAAATCTTTTAATCTCAAATTATTAGTCACAGATATTAATTTTTAAAGGATTAAAAAAAAAAAACTACTGCTCCCTCAGATGTCCTATTATAATAATCGGTTTCATACATTTTTTAAAAAAAGGGAGTTGTTCTAATAAGACTGTCAAAATATTACATCTAGAATAGTTACATTCAATAAACCTGCATTTACTTGATATCTGCATCTTCCTAGTATCACAAATTGTTTTAGAAATAAAAACACAAGGGTAGGGGACAGGGGACAGTTTATTGTAAAATATGAAGCAGCAATGATTGAAGCAAGTGAATTTCTCCTTTATATTCCCAGCCAGAACACAAAATGACTGGGTATCCTCATCAACGCCAAGCTTTTTTTTTTTAAAAAAAAAAAAAAAAGGAAAATTCCACATTCATTAAAATCTCTTTCTCTTGATAATTTCTGGTTTCCAGCTGACTGGATGAGTTTCTTCTGTCTAAAAGTAGAAAAGCAAGTTAAAATAAAGTATTATTAGTTTGCTTCATGTCTAACAGGCTTCCTTTCTAACAGAAACAAGGTATCTCCTCTAACATTAGTCATTAGCATTATATACTTAGTAGTTCTTTGACAATTTTAGGAAGAGTTGATAAACTTCTGGCATTATCTAAGTCTAATAACGGATGGATGGATTCATTATGTTTAGTTTGCAGTTTTTCATCTAAAATAACATTTCTATTTGGATATTCTACTAATACCAAAGCTTATGATTCTCAAATTAATTTGCATAGTAATCTATTTATTTGCTGTTATTCTTGGTGCAACATTTCCCAGCAACTATAACAAAGAAAGCTGGGATAAAATTAAAACCACCCATGAATTCACTGGCATCAGTGAAATAATATAGAAATCTATAAATAGACACTATTCAAGAAAACAAATATCTTAAATACTATAAAGATTATTTTTCCTTCTGATAAAATTAAATGAGAACACAGTGCCAAATTGGTATAGCTGCTTTACTTAACAAATGTGAAACAGAGAACTTACGGCTGTGTCATCCTCTCTGTATACTTTAATGGTTTTATCAGCTTCAGCTGTTAGTAATCGACTTTCAGACTGATCAAAAGCACAAGCAAATATTCCTGATTCACTGTCCAAAGACCCAGGTTGCACAGCTGCATGAACTCTCTGAAAATTGTAGCCAGTTCTCCAGTCCCAAAGATGCATGGTGCCATTGTCAGCTTAAAGGGAAAAATCTAGTTACACCTGGTATCCCTTCAGCAGTATAGCTTGACAAACATTTATTAAGCATCATTAGCCCAAGCATGGCAATACTTCGGTTATAAAAATACATAAGACACAGGCACTCAATCTTCTCTTAATATTGGCTTTTCTACTTTCATTTGTGCTGGGTTCAGAATTTATAGATCTTAAAAAGCACCTCAAAATCTAACATCCAATTCCAGAATAATAAACAAAATTTTAGGCAATTCCCAGCATAAATCCCTGAAATTCATCAGATTGGAACTCAAAAGGACTAAACTATGAAATATACTACATGTATTATGAATATGCATGAACACACATAGTAACATGCAAATATGCCCTAATCAGGCAAGTGCTGCAGTAATACTTAAGTGTGACAGCTTAGAAGCATTACAAATGTTTATTCATCATTAAAAGTAACAGATAAATATATTTATTATAAAAATCTTATTTTACCTCCAGATACAAGTACTCCATCAGAATTTACTGTCAATGTGTTAATAATAGCATTATGACCAGAAAGATTTTGAATGAAACTTCCATCAGGGAATTTCCACTGCTTTATGTTATCTGGAGAACCAGATGCAAATGTGTAACTGAAATAATATCAAAAAGAATTAATGACAAAGGAAACCAAGTTAAATAAAGTGGTGGGTTTTAAAAAGCTTATTTCAGTTATATTTTGTGTTGTGTACTCAATGATTTATATATTCAGCAAAATAGTCATATCAAAATGTAAAAATATTAAGACATTTGTTCAAAGTTAAATCAGATCTTCACATTTTTAACAGGATATTTTAAGTCCTAAAGTTTTATTCTTTCATTTCCTTAATGCTCTGCACTAAGCTAGAGCAATAAATGTGTAGAAGCCCTATTTCACAAGAAGGGCAATGTGTTATGCAACTCTTTTGGAGGGAGGGAGAGCAAGACAGGAATAGGAAGAAAGGGAGAAAAGGAATAGAGGGCAAGAGGAAGAGAGAGAATGGGAGTGAGGAGAGATGAGAGTGAGAAAGACAAGCAAAGGAAGGAAGAAAAGAGGCAGAAAAGGGTATGGAGAGTAGAAGACAGAGAGGAGGAAAGGGAGAAGAGAAAGAATATGAATATAACCAGAAAAGTGTCAGAGTGATCTGATACAACAAACAATAGTTGTGATATTATGCTTCACCTTTTTGGATACTCTGACTATAATGTTCACGGTTCTTATTATTTCTCTTTCTACATATATTAACTTCCTCCTTAAGAATTAAACTATTCAATGAATGTCTCAGTGTCCAATATCATTTATGTCCAAAACATTAAGCCCAGCCACTAATATCTTTTATTCTGACATGCAGCATTTAATCATTGTCTCATTTACATTATTTATTTGTTTACATTGTCTCATTTGACATTATTTATTTGTTATCAAGTAGAAGGCTTTCCTCATGTTTTACAGGGCATGAAGCAAATTAGTGCATAAGGAAAATGAAAGAAACACACATTCCTATGTGGCACAGGCCTGGAAATGACAGCAGCTAAATGACTGCCAAAGGCAGTGCTGACACCACTAGCATTTCCGCATTATACTAAGAACTGAAGAAAAACAAGAAGCTAATTAGGAAAATACACTTACTGTCTTGGATGTAAAACCACAGCCCTAACTGATTTTTTGTGATTTGTTAACGTCACTCTTGTTTTTCCAGCCACCAGATCCCATAATCGAATTGTAGTATCATGGCTTCCTGTAATGGAAACAAATATATCCCTCAAAACATAGACCAGGAAAAATAATGCAAAAGTTAAATAAAATACAAAGCATTCTTCCAAAACACGTATGTTCTAAATGAAAGCCTTATCACTTGCAAATCAGTCTTGGTTAATTTCTTCATAGTTCCAAATTTTTAGGTTGATTTTAATTCTTTAAAACAATGCAATACAACAACTGATTCACTGTCAACTGAACAGCTAAAACACATGCAAATAACAAATAAAACAAATATATGATTGTATACTCTAGTGAAAAGGAAAAAACTTCAATGATTTTTTTTAAGTTAATAAAATACATCAGGCAAAGGAATTATTTTCTAGTATTAAAGTTCCATTGTTACTAACTTTATTTAGAGCAAAGTAAGATTCAAATCAGTTCTAAAGGTTACTAGTCTCAAGGTATTTTGTCTTCCAACTTCAATTTCCTAGAAAAATAATTTTGACACTATAAAATAATACTTAATTGTTTGTATCACAGTATTCTAGTCAGACATTACAGGATACTATGTATAGCATACTCTATGATACGTAAAAACCACGAGATAAAAACAGTGGAATGAAATTTCATTTGAATATATTTCAAATGTCCATGATTAAAATATGACACAGAAACACTGTAAACACAATGCAAAGCAAGAGTCATCGTGAATATTAAAAGTATATGTATAATAACATGGATTCTGATATGAATGTTCTGTAAACTTGAAAAGTATCGATCATACCTGTAATAATTTGTGGTTCTGCAGCCTGACATCTCACTGTAGCAACTGCATTTGTATGTCCAGATAACGTGTGTACACTGGCTTTAGTTCTCACATCCCAAATCTATAAAAATGCAATAGACGTATTAGGAAAGAGAATAGGTATTCATTATCTCAAGAAGATAACTGGATCAATTCAAGGCTGAAAATTTACTAGACAACTAGTGCCTGAATATAATAAAGAAAATGCTTAAATGAAAGATAATGATTTATCAACTGGAGGAAGAATATAAATAGGAGACACCTTGAAAGAACTTTAAAAAGCTAAAAGATCAGGGTACTGAAAATCTAAGAATGGGCATGATGGGACTACTTTTTAACACTACTGAATGAAAGAACTAATGGACAATAGTTGTTACAGAATGGAACATGAGAATATCACACTTCAAGGGCAGGGCACTAATAACACTAACATGGTGAGGTCATAGAACTGAAGACTAAGGTGGAAAAAAATGCAAGTTAAGAAACTTAGGGACTCGGATATTGATGACTCAAGACAACTATCTTTAATTCTCTACCAATCAATTGAAGACTCTGAAACCAAACATGCATCCTACAAGATGCAATATATTTACAGATAAAAACACAACTCTATCCCATTTACCCGTGCAGTTGAATCTCGACTACAGGTTACCAACACATCGATTGTTGGGTGCAAATCCAAACCATACACTGCACTTAAATGTCCATGATAATGCCTTATAACCTAAAGACAAAGCAGGACAGTTAACACTTGTAGAATGAGAAAGATAAACAGTGGTTCATAATGTTTTAAATCCTTAATTCCAACCTCACCTTATTGTATTCAAGATCCCAGCATTTCACTTGTTTGTCTTCTCCACAAGAGAACAGGTATGGGCTCCTCGTGCTTACTATCACGCCCCGCACAGTACTAATATGCCCAGTCAATGACAGTTTTAATTTGCCACTAGCCAAGTCCCAGATCTGCAATCAAAGAATTTTTTTTTTTCTTTCCCTGGTTACCGCAAAGCAAAATTTTAGAATCCTGATTATTAAAATTGAGTTTTCAAAGAGAAGAGGAAAAAGATAACAAATATATAAAAATAAAAAATTTTGTACAATGACTCCCCACCAAATAAAAGCAAGAAAAAAACTGGCATGCTCAAACTGGAAAAATATTTGCAATTAGATGACAGGTTAACCTTCTTGTTATATAAATGGAATCTTTGATAATAACAGTATGAAAAGTATGGTATTAAATTAACCGAGGATGGCAACAACTTAAAGAAACCCTAAAAGCAGCAAATACAGATATGAAAAAGTTCAAACTCATTAGAAATTTTATACAAATTTTTTAGTTATTTATTTTTTGAGACAGAGTCTCGCTCTGTTGCCCAGGTTGGAGTGCAGTGGCGCGATCTCGGCTCACTGCAAGCTCCACCTCGTGAGTTCACGCCATTTTCCTGCCTCAGCCTCCGAAGTAGCTGGGATTACAGGCGCCCACCACCATGCCCCGCTAATTTTTTTGCATTTTTTAGTGGAGACAGGGTTTCACCGTGTTAGGCAGGCTGGTCTCGATCTCTTGACCTCATGATCTGCCCGCCTCAGCCTCCCAAAGTGTTGGGATTACAGGCGTGAGCCACCACGCCCAGCCTATACAAACTTTTAAAAAAAGATTAAGTATCCAATTTTGCTTACCATGTTAGATATTTGTAAAGGAATGTACAACCAATGTGCTGAAAAGGATCCTCTCATACACTGCAAGTATCCATTCACCCATTTGGAAAGTAATTTGTACTCTGGGTATCGGCTTCAAAAATATTTGACCCATTTATTCCATTTATGGAACTCTACCATAACAAAATAATTTAAAACACAGAAAAAGTCTTACATACAAAACTTAACAGCATTACTTGTAATGGTGAAAATCAGACTAAAAACTCTACCATCCAACAATAGGAAAACAGATTATAGACTATCCAAATGATATAATATTATGCAGCCACTTTAAAAGATGGTAAATTTTTCACAGGAGTATGTCTTTGATACAATTTTAAGGGAAAAAAGCAAGATACAAAATTACATACTAAGAATGATTTTTAAAAGATACACCGAAAAAGAGCTTAGAAGTAAAGGCATTTATACTTACAGAAATAAATACTAAAATAAAACTTATCCAAGTATCTAACAATGGTAGGATTATACACAGGTCTATGTACTTTCATAATTCTCTATACTTTCCACATTTTCTATGAATGAGCATGCTCTTAATTTTGTAACCAGTTGGAGACAAAAATGTAAGTATAAAGGAATTAGTGGTAGGTATTCGGCAGGTAAAGAAAAAGTGGTTTAAATACCACTTTTCAAACAGATATTTATTTAGAACACTTACTAGTATAAATGATAAATTTTACGCCTTATTCAGGTCTAAAATAACAGAGGAACTGCAATAGCAATTCCTGCCACAGGAAATAGTAACTGATGAAACTTAAATGACAAACACAAAGTCATGTTTATTTTTTCTTCCTTCATTATTACCTTTATAGTTCTGTCAGCAGACCCAGTAACAAACCACTGATTTCCAGGTTCCACAGCAATACATCGAACCCAGCCAAGATGCCCACTGATAACCTGTATAAAACAAAGTAGAATGGGCGGCTAACATACAAGTTAAAATGTTTTTAAGTTTAACTGCAGCCCGAGTTTGAATTGCCCTCCCATCTTCAAATCATAAATTTAAAAGATAATTTGACTATTATATTTTACAATATTAAATTATCTTCAACAAGTTAATAGATACACAAATTGTGGCTCATCTATATAATGTATACTACTCAGTAATAAAAAGGGATACATTATTAATACTTGCAACAACTTCAGTGACTCACAAAGGTATTAAGCTGTGTGAAGGAAGCCAATCTCAAAAAGCGCATTTTGTATGATTCCATTTATATGACATAGTCAAAAAAACACAGCTAAACCAACCTAAGTGTCCATCAAGAGGTGAATGAATAAATAAAATGTGGTACATACACACAATGGAATACTACTCAGCCATTAAAAAAAATGAAATTCTGTCATTTGCAACAACAAGGATGGAACTGGAAGATACTATGTTAAGTGAAATAAGCCAGGCACAGAAACACAAGTACTGCATGCTCTCTCTTATATATGGGAGCTAAAAAATAAATGATCTTGAGAGTTGAATGATGGCTACTAGAGGTTGGGAAGAATAGTGGGGAGGCAGAGGATAAAGAGGGAGTGGATAATGGGTATAAAAATACAGCTAGATAAAGGAGTAAGATTCAGTGTTTGGTAGCACTAGTTTGGCTAGTTAGCTTGGTAGCACAATAGGGTGACTATAGCTAAGAATAATTTATTGTATATATCAAAATAACTAGAAGAGTAAAATGGAATGTTCCTAATACAAAGAAATAATATCCCAATTACCGTGGAGATAAATATCCCCATTACCGTGATTTGATCATTACACATTGTATGCTTTTTTTTCCTGTTTCTTGTTTTGAGATAGGGTGTCACTCTGCTGCCCAGGCTGGAGTGCAGCGGCGTGATCCTGGCTCACTGCAACCTCCGCCTCCTGAGCCCAAGTGATCCTCCCACTTCAGCCTCTGGAGTAGCTGGAACTACAGGTGTGCACCACCACACATAGCTAATTTTTGTATTTTCTGTAGAGACAGGATTTTGTTGTGTTGCCCAGGCTGGTACTGAACTCCTGGACTCAAGAGATCCACTTGCCTAGGCCTCGCAAAGTGCTGGGAGTATAGGCATGAGTCACCATACCTGGCCTACACACTGTATGCTTGTATCAGATTTGATATGTAGCCCATAAATATGCACATCTATTAGCCATAAAAATTAAAAATAAATTAGAACTGAAATTATTGAAAAAAAATAAGACAACTATAGTGATAGAAAACAGATCAGTGATTGTCAGAGGTGAAGGAAGATATAACTTCAAAAGAATAGCACAGGGGTGTTTTTTGAAGTGACGTAACGTCTATATCCTAAATGTGGTAGTGGTTACCCAAATCAATACATCTATTACAATTCATTAGACCTGTATGTCAAACAAAAAGGCTCCTGCTGTACAATCATTTGAAAAATAAAAATTTTAAAATATATATTAAATTACGTGTAGTTGTACATTTTCTACTATGTACACTTTTTTAAAATTTTGTGTTTAATTTTTGTGGGTATGCAGTAGAAATATATTTATGGGGTACATGAGATATTTTGATATAGGCAAGCAATGCAAAATAAACAGTATGGAACACTTCACGAATCTGTGTTATCCTTGCAGAAGGGCCATGCTCATCTTCTCTGTACTGTTCCAATTTTAGCATATGGGCTGCTGAAGTGAGCATGCAGGTCCATTTTCTTTTAGATGATACACTCTGACTCATTTTAATTTATTGTAGTTGAAAGAATAACTGGTAGGCCCAAAGAATTTCTTTATATGGTGTTTTCCCCGTTCACCTTCAAACTAAATACTTTGAACACTTTCTAAATTTATTTAGTCGGCAATCCATATTTGGTAGCTTTATCTTGACATTTTATATGATTTTATATAAAATACAAGTATAACTTTTACTTAAGGAAGTCGCCTTCCCAAGAGATCTTTTAGGATACTCCCTAAGACTCTTCTCAATCCACCTCAGATTGCTCTACCGGCTTTTCATATTCACTCTTTTTCCTCCTTACTCTCTTCTTCAGTGCTTGTCAACTAGAAAGCAATCATGATTCACATAATAAAATAAATGCAGAGTCACTCACCCTGTAGAGTTTCCATGGTGGGTGCCACTGGGGTTTTGGCATTGTAGGGGCTTTTTTAGCCATCAGTGCAGAGTTCTTGGTATTGCCGGTCTCCATGACAATCTAGACATAGAAGAGACATTATTATTATTAAAGATATAATACTGAAGACTTCATATCAATTCAGAAATGGAAATGGAAAGAGGGAACTTACAAAAGATTTTTTCCATAAATGAAGAAATAAAATTTTCTGCATGTTAATTTTAAAAAGCAATTATAAAATCAGAGAGAGGCAGAACATTAGACTTAAGAACACACATCACTGTGTATGGGTTCAAATCCCAGCTTGGCCCATTGCTAGCTGTTTGACATTAGGTAACAATTACGTAATCTCTATGTGCTTCACCTATAAAATGGGAAGAATAGTGCCTATTTCATAGGGTTACTACAAAGATGTAAAAAGTAGTAAATGCTCCATGTAAGCTCCCATTATTAAAGTCATTTTAAGTGTATTAATGCCACTGCCTTTCATTGTCATATTTTAACCTTATGGATTTAATGTAGCAAAGACTGATATGATAGTTCCTTCTATTTATCTTCTAATACAATATTTAAATACTATTTTAACAGGTATACTGCCTGATATACCATCTATTGTTAGCAGTCATCCAGTCATCCAAAAAATAATTAAGCCCATAAAGTTCCTGCCCTCAAGAAGCTTAAATTACACCCTCATAAGGAGGGTAGAGAGCCTGGACAGAAGATATGCTCTGAATGGAAGATAAAGGAAGAAATGAGATGTGGGGGTTACACATTCATTCACTTCATGAAATCAAAACAATTGCATAATGAGCTGAGAAGCAAAGCCAGCACTTATTTCAAGTGGCAGCATAATAAAATACATGGCAGAAAAATAAATCAATAAAATAACTATAGAAAATAATTCTACAACTACTTCCACCATACTAATACCAGTTGCCATTTACCTACAGATAAACTTATTTCTAAATGTTCATTTATAAGACTAGTTATATAGCCCATGAATAGTACAACACTAATAGCACTCAACATAACTGTACAAACCAACTTAAAATTTAATAAAAAAAAAAAAAGACTTTCATATGCAATGCATACTAACACAGGTTTCAGAAAAACTCTCCTTGCATTTTTAATAGTGGGCAATAAATACCAACATCACATTATCTTTATCAAAATACATATTATACACAACGTACAAGTAGACAAATAACAGCATTCCAAAAAATGTTAATTTACTACCAACTTGAGTGTTAGGACTATGAAATATGAATGACTAGCTCAGGCTGCTATTTATCTTAATAATTCCAAAGTGTTCATTTCTTTAGTATTTAAGGTAAGACTTTCGATCAGAGGGAAATAAGGCAACATGTTTAAAAAGTTAGAAACCTGCTATTTGACGCAGAAAAACTTACTGAATTCATCGCTGTAGGCTGTGGACGGTCAGAAGCCCCAGGATGTCGGTATTCACTTCCACTAGGTGCAGTACGATTTACATCAGTCCTGAGGCAAAAGAAATATTATATTCAAAGTAATTAATGCCTCCAGTCATGTATTCTGCAAAACTAACCCTTTATTTTAAATTGTTATAAGTCCTGATAAAGGAAAATGTCATACAATAGTTATAAAGAAATTTTAAAAAGAAAAAACGTGAACAGTGAAATATGCTTTTAAGATCTTTGTAATTATAATATTTCATACTTGGTCTGAGAAGGTAATGCCACTGCTAAGGACTGTGCAGCTGATTCACTTGGCATTCTCTGGATCTTAGTATCTGCTGTCAAAGCAACCCCTATTAAAATGAAAAATCAATTTCTTTTAGTAGCTTTGTATTATTCATTTACATGCACTTAAAATAAAATGATGAAGGAAAACATTCCAAACGTTTATTAATTCCAGGCAGTGATACAAATTTTGATAAAGTTTTGCTCATCTTTGTTTTTAATTTCTACAATAAACACTGCTTAGTAACACATAATTCAAATCTGATCACAGCCTACAAGGTATTAAAGCAGCCCAGAACAGTAAAGTTAATTTCCATTATATCTGGGTATTAGTTTCAAAAGTCAGTATTAAGCAGTTCCTCAAATACAAACAGAATGTTTCCAAGAGTGGTTGTAACTTACTACAACCAGAAGCACCCAATTTTCCTGTACTTTCTATATATACTAAGCCTTTTGTCCTCTACCCGGTTATACTGGCCACTCCATCTGTGGGCCAATACCTTAATACAGACAGAGGACATGTTTCTAAGATACTGCCTCTAACATTTACATCATTTTTATAAGCTTGGTGATATTTACATGTCTGCCTAAACCACCAGATAATAAATTTGTCTAGGCCTGCAACAGTTTTACTGTCTTTGAATTCCTACCACATTGCCTGAAAAATTATACATACTCAAGAATGTTTGCTGAATAAAGGCACATGAGTATTCATTATCACCTACAAAGCTATGCACGGATGCTTGGCTATTGAGCTTATCTTGCATTTTACAGGCAACAAGAATGTCATTATTGGCTCGTTAGTGAAAATGTATGTGACATTTTTAAGACATTTTCAATATACAACAGCTCACTAACCAGGTCCCGGTGGGTATGGATGTGTGCCTGCCACAAAGTATTCAACTTCTTGTCCTAGAAAAAAGACAAAAAAAATCAACAGTAGTGAATTTATCTTACATATAAAAGTTATCATCTCTTTAAAGTATCAAATAATATTACATTTTCAACTGGATCTATAACATTTTCTCAACTAAAGTTAAGCCTCAGAAATAAGGGAAATTGGTCACTTTTGATCTCCGTAAACCATATCCTTGTCCATTTGCTATATAGCAATGGTATACACAGAAGCCCTCCTATCAAGTGATAATCCACTCTGGTATTTCTTCCAAGCAAATGGTTTCCTGTGGAAGCTTGAATTCTCTTCATTATTAAGATTTCAGTATTTAATTTCATCTTTCTGAATTACAGACAGGATAGATGGTATCCCCACAGGTTAAGAATATTCTCCAATTTTTTCCTTTAATCTCTACTGTGACCTTCTCCACATTCTAAGAATCTCTGCCATGATTATACTACCATTTTTATTTCCTATAAGAAAAAAGTCATCAACCAATGTCTCAGTATTCCCATGAGGATAAAAACTTCCATTATAATACTGGTACAGCCATTAAATACTGTATGACCACACCTAAGTCCTGCCAGCAGGGGCAAAAATAACACATTTTATTTTTCTATTTTTAAAATTCACATATACGTCTGACATTTCTGATAATACCATACTCACCTTGATTGGCAGGGTACTGTTTATGAACATATGAATCCGTTGCATTCTGAGGACCCTTCTCTTTAAGATTTTCTTTCGAAGTAGGCATATGCAACACAGGACCATACTCATTACGAAGCTTGATTGCCATCTTCCGTTTGTGACTATTTAGAAATTATAAACATAAGAACGTATCCATAAATACTTTAAAACAAACAGACAGCTTAAGTTTGCCCAATCATGTAGGAAAAGTTTCTAGTAAGATTTTAAGTAGTATTTAAAAGAATCAAAAATTTCCAAGTGCATTTCCCCACCATATCTGTTCTTTTGCTCACATTCCACCACACAGCATTCATTAAACCTAAGTAATATTTTAGTTTGTTACCTAATAGAAAATATTTTATGATAAATTATCAAGGGTCTGCTTGAAAGATATATAGAAACTAACATACCCTTTAAGAAACCTCAAAGTCAATATGCTTTCCTTCAAAATATAAATATAGTAAAAACTCTATAGCAACCTTTACTAGATGTATCCAAACAGGTTAGTGAGAACTAAGAAAAGTACTTAATTGGTTCAATATTTTAAAAAGAAATGCACTTATATTACTTTTAAAAATAGTCTACTTTACAAATTAAATATAAATGCTTGTTTGAGGAGTTATGTAGATTTTAAAAGGGTAAAGGACAAAGAAGGAACACTGCACATAATGCAATCCCAGACTGGAGCTGGATATGTAGAACCAAAAATATGCCACCACTCAAAAATCTTCATCATACTAACGAGAAAAGATGGGAGTAGAGGTACTGGCCAGGTACAATTTCAGCTCAGCAAGGCTCTGAGAGCAGCGGGAAGCTGAAAGCACATACAAAGTGATTGATTATAAAATAAAATACCTAAAAGGGACTCTCTTAATTACTGGGTATTTGTAAAATGCAATTAATTAATGGAACTTTTACTGTAAAAGGCCAAAAAAAAAAGAGTTAAATCAGCTTAAATTATGCCAAAACACCACTCATTATTGAATTAGCCCATGAGCATTACCAGTTTATCTTTAAAGGTCTCCCTCTCCCTGCTCTCTTCCCCCAATGTTAGAATGTTAAATATTTCAGCAATTGAAAAAAAAAACTATACCAACCTCTCTTCATCTAAAGGCACAGGTTTTCCATTATCAGCTACAAACATGTCATGGGTCCTCTTCAATGACCTGAACACAAGTGTGTGTACAGAATGTTTCTGTACCTCCTAAAAAAAAAAAAAAAAAAAGTAATTACACACCTATCTACAAATTACACAAATCATAACCTAACGTCAGATTGATTATACACTTCACATGTTTAAATATGTAAAAAGCTTTATACCACTCACCATAGCTACTTGTTGCGAGCTACAGGAGTCAAGTTCAGAGAAGAGGAGGAAGCTCCTCTTTCGCTAGAACCTCAGGTATAGCAACTGAGTGATGCCGTAGTTTAGTCATTTATTCAATAAATATTTACTGAGCTCCTACTGTGTGACTGGCAGGTATTGTGCTAGAATCTCACAATAGAATGATAAAAGGTAGTCATGGTCCCTGTGCTCAAGAGGAAACAGACAAATAAAAAGTAAAATAATTCCACATTTTGATAAGTGCTATGAGGGCATCAAGCAAGGCACTGGGTCAGGAAACGAAGGACTAAGTATAATTGTGAAAGACTTCACTAAAGTGATATTTAAGCAGAAAGGGAGTTAGCCTTGCACAAAACAGAGATAAAAACGAACCAGGCTGATGGAAATGTCATGTAAAAAAATGTTCAGTTAACTGAAATAATACAAGGAGGGCAGCACAGCTGTATATGGTGGATGAGATGGTGCTTTGTGGTTGCAAGGGTAGACAAGGTCCAGATTAGGTAAGGTCTTTTAGACTATTACAACAGCCTATGTTTTCTTCTAGCAACACAGTCAGTAAAGGGTTTTAAACAAGAAAAGTATGAACAACTTACATTTTAAACAGAACAACTTATGGAACAAAATGGAAGCAAGGAAATCAACGGGGAGCTAATGCACCAGGCCCGGTGAAAGATGATGTTGGTCTCAATTAAGGTGGACTGCAGTGGATACGGAGAAAAGTGAATGGAATCAATAAACATGTGGGGTAACATGGACAAGACCAGCTAACAGAATGGCTGGCTGTTCATGCCAGGGAAAGATGTAAAGAATGGCAAGTTTTTCTGGGAGTAGAGTTGAAATAAGAGACGACTTAAACGCAAGATAGACAAGACCGCCAATCTTTTCGGGCACAGAATCACTGACACTGCCCCGAGGGCGGCGAGTACCAGTGGTCGAACACCAACAGAGGCCCCGCCTCCAAGGACAGTTTCCAGCTCCCAAGAGTCAAAGGAGGACTGGACGAATTATCTCAGGCTTAGCGCCCGGACTGAACCTCCGACTCAGGTTCTCATCCGGCTTCTACCCCTTTCCCGAAAACCCGATGAAGAGACCACCCGGCCTTGGCCAAACAGCTTCCCTCGTAGCCTCTTTTCTCTCCGGACTCCAAGCACTCTCAATCCCCCACTCCCACTGCCAAAGAAAAACAGTCCAGAGACAAACGACTCTTGAGAGTCCCAGTGTCACTTTACCTCGACCATGATGCTACCGCGTATCCCACCTCCGGCAGGGAAGAAACCCTAATCACTAACGCAGCACCCGCCGCCACAACTGTGCTGCACCTTCCGGAATTGGGAGGCCAGGCGGCGGATGTGATGCAAGCTCTGCGCACGCGCGCTAGTCTCCCCCGGCCCTCTGGGATCAAGAGGCGGGTCTCCCTCCTCAGGACCGCCCCTAGGGCGGAGTCTCGAGGCTGTAGAGGGGAGACACCTGGAAGCGCCTGACTGGAGGATTTCACTCGCAACTCTGAAGAAGTCTTCGAATTATGTTTTCTGCCTTACCTTCAGCCTTAAATGTCTTGGCTGGGGCCCTGGTTGTTCATGCTGTATTCCCCGGAGTTTAATGCTTTTTATTCAGAGAGCCTAAGCGTCTGGAGAGCAAACTCCCGTGGGCTCTATCTAAGGCGCTTCCACTGCCTTGATCTCTTTGGAGGTCGCCTGCTTGCTTTCTGTCTCCTGGTTCCAATCCTGGCGAGAAGCACTTGGACACGTGTAGGCTTAACACCTGAAAACAATTTCGCTTAAACAGTTCAGTAAACACTTGCTGAGTGAATGTTGAGGAATGACTGTTTTAATTTGGAAAATTTTGACATGTAGATATTTAAAAAAAACCCATATTCATTTTCTGCTAATAGATTTTTTTTTTTTTAAATTTCTCAACGCTACATAGCTCTTGGCCATTTCCTAGTTGTCTGCTGATTATTGTGGCTTCAACAATGCCAGGGTACAGCTTTTCAAAGCTGGTAGAAGAAAGACACAATTGGAGACTTTAGCCATTTTTATTTATACATATCCTTGTGCCAAGTAGTGGTATTTTTGCTTCCTACCCTGGTAAAATCTCCGGTTTTGATCAACCCTACCTAATTATTTTTCTATGTAAAAAGAAAAATGGATGGACTTGGGCATTTGCAAACTTAAATAGACAAAACATTTTACTGGCCCTGTTTCAGTTTCACTGATCTGTCCTGACAGCGTACTGCATACACTTTGAGAGGGGGAAACAATCTAGCAAAAGAATAGCAGTGTAAATCAACCTCACTTGGAAATTCATTAAAAACATTAAGGTCATAGTTTTTTGTTTGTTTGAGACGGAGTTTTGTTCTTGTCGCCCAGGCTGGAGGGCCATGGCGCAATCTTGGCTCACTGCAACCTACTCCTCCTGGGTTCAAGCGAGTCTCCTGCCTCAGCCTCCGGAGTATCTGGGATTACAGGCGCCCGCCACCACGCCCGGCTAATTTTTGTATTTTTAGTAGATGCGGGGTTTCACCATGTTGGCCAGGCTGGTCTTAAACTCCTGACCTCAGGTGATCCGCCCCTCTCGGCCTCCCAAAGTGCAGGGATTACAGGCATGAGACACCAAGGGCGGCCTTAAGGTAATGTTTTTACTTGAAGATAAAACATCTCTGAATTTGACTGTGAGTTTGTCCTAAGAATTGATTTTCTGTAAAAGTCGCCTATCATGGTATTTCCTTGCAAGAAAATACTATAATTATAAAATATATACTTGAGGAACTAAATAATACACTCACCTATGAATAATAACTATAGAAAACAATGATTTGAAATGACAATAAAACCATAGAAACCTAAGCAAGACTAATATCTATGGAAATATATTAATTGTCTGGTTGGACCTATTAACTTTTTACATACTTAATCATCCTGGAGACATTAATTTATAGGCCCAGACTCATAACAACATGGTAATGATTGAGGTAAATTGCCTCGAATTTGCTCCTTTTAAAACACTGTCGTGAATTTATAGAATTTTGTCATCCACTTGAAAGTTTACAATATTTTAGATAAATATAGAACTCAAGTGAGCCTATTATTTAGTTCAGGGATTCATAAGTTATGTATATTGTAGGAAAATTTTGTATTTATATGGGAATATGTTTTATTTTCTTGAGAAAGGATCTACAAGTTTCACTGGATTCCTGAAGGGCTCCAGGATACACACATGGCCTGGCTGACACCCCAAGCTGCCTTGTTTGAACAGCAGGTGTCACTACTGCTGTTCATAAGGGCCCTCAGGGCTCTCCTTAAAGCAGACATGGCAAGTAACTTATTAATATAAATATTAGTATTATGTCTGTGTAAAACCAAGAATACAAGTTTTAAGGAAAGCCCTCCTTCTTTAGGCAAGATTTTTTTAAACTCACCAATACAGAAAGTCTTTTTATTCTCCTTCAAATATTGTTCTTTGCTCTTGAACAGTGATAGGTCATATGAGTATAGATTTGAGTGCCATTTTCATCAACTTTTTATGATATTTTTTATAGGAAGTGTTTTCTGATTCTTATAATCATAAAATAATAAATGTTACTATTTATTTTCCTGTTTCAACTTAAAGGGTTAAATATACAAGCTTTCAAAAACACTGTATGCAATGTTCTTTAGAGTTGTGTGACTCAGTATGTCAGCCCTTAAATTTCATATTTGAAATTGTTCATTAATTCAAAAGAAAGTAATTGAAAAAACTATTGGAAACAATATGAAAATTCACTAAGCTGAGTAGAAAAATGTTATTAAAAATCAATAGTTTTCGTTTTTGCAGTTAAAAATATAGCAGGGAAAGGGATTTTTATTTAAAATAGCAATAAATTTTAAAATGTGCAAGACCTAAATGAAAAAAACTTAAGAGATGTGAAAACATGAATCAGGGACCTCCCTCCTCCCTGTGCATATGGCCCCACTACTGCTGCTGCTGGAGGGACTGCAAACGCTGTCAGGGATACTGGTCTGGCAGTCAGAGAGGTCTCTGAGCTGACGGGATTTCCTGAAATGCTGTGAAAACTTTGTATCCTGAAATCCATGCTGGGCTCCTGCTCATAATATTCCAAAAGGTAATGCTGATATGGCCAGGCCTGATTGTTGCCTGTAATCTCTATCCCTTCCTGAAGAGAGTGGCTTCTCCAGGTGTAACGGTTGAGAGGCTGTTAGGCAAATTGATACTGGTAGAGTAACCTTACTGAGAGATGCCACCAAAAACCACAATCCAGTGACAGTGGTGTGTCAGAGGACTATGAGGCAGTGTCCACAGAGAGGCAGAGCTCCAAGAGTAAGGACACCTTCTTGGAGACTAGACGCCAGTTAGCCTTGAAGGCATTCACATTCACTTATATGGCACAATATGATGAAGCAATTTCAGATTACCTCAGGAAATAGTACAGGAAAGGAATATCTCAGATGCCCTTGCAGTATAGAATGATCCCTCCTCAGACTCCTGTGCAAGTAATACACACTGAAGCCTAAGCTTTCCATCACAGTTCTAAATGGAGCCCCTGGATTTATAAACTTGTGTGATGTTTTGAATGCCTGGCAGCTGGTGAAGGAACTCAAAGAGGCATTAGGCATTCTAGCTGCTGCCTTTTTCAAACATGTCAGCCTAGCAGATGCTGCTGTTAGGATTCCACTCAGTGAAAATGAGGCCAAAGTCTGCATATATCATAAGCAAAGACAAAAGAAAAATGAAAAATTGGGAAATACGTGTAATGTGCATGTTAGCCACAGGGCTAATTTTCTTAATATGAAAAGAGCTCTCATGAATCAACAGAAAAAATGAACAACTCAAAAGATAAGGCACATGAACCGGCAGTTCACAGAAAGACCACTGACATTGTGGCTGATGTGTAAATTAAAAAGATTCTCAGTGTACTCATGATGAAAGAAATTTTAATCACAATAACAATAAGATAACATATTTCACCTAACAGGTTGGCAAAAATTTTTTAAATTTGACCTGAAACCAGTGTTGGCAAGGATGAGGGACAACCTAAATATTGATGAGAGTGTAAATGGCGGCAATCATTTTCATAGGTAGTTTATCAACAAGCTGACAATTTTTTTCGAGAAAGGGTCTTTCTCTGTTGCCCAGACTGGACTGCAGTGGACGACCTCCTGGGGTCAGGCAGATCCTCCTACCTCAGCCTCCCAAATAGCTGGAACTACAGGTGTGCACTGTGATGCCTGGCTACCTTTTTAATTTTTTTGTAGAGACAGGGGTCGCACTATGTTGCTTAGGCTGCTCTCGAACTCCTGGGCTCAAGCACCCTTCCTTCCTTGGCCTCCCAAAGTGCTGGGATTACAGGTGTGAGTCACCACTCCTGGCCCCAAAATTGTTTGCATATCTTTTGTTACAATAGATTTACTTTCTAAAAATGTCCTTGGTATGTATGTATGTGTGTTTGTGTGTGTGTGTGTGAGAATGTGTGTGTCTGTATGTCTGTATGAATATATGTATGTATTATATATAATCTTCATAGAAGGATGCAAAGATATACAGACACAGGTGTTCATTTTGCTAAGGTAGGAACACCACATCAATACAAGAGAACAAATCGCTTTGTGCATAACAGGAAGAAACTGTCCATCATAGTAGGTAAGGGTATAGAGTCAGAATGCCATGATTCAACTCCCTCTGCAGCTTACCTTCTGCATCATCTTGGGCAACTTTCTTCTTTTTGTACTTCAATTCTCCCATCTGTAAAATGGGAATAATAGTACTACTCCACCTCATAGAGTTATTGTAAGAATTAAATGTAACATACTAGTAACAGTGACTGGCACAGAAATACTTGATCCATAAGCATTAGTTATACGATAACAATTATCCCCTTTGTTCTAAAAGGGGAGAAAGCTGCGTAAATGTAAACTAGAAGTCAGAGGTCAACACAGGCAGCTTCTATTTTCATCCTAATCTAAACCTACAGTGGGTCTCAATTCTCCCCACAAGGAAACCTAGTAGGCAAAATATTAGCACATATATTAGTCTGTTCTCACACTACTAATACATATCAAGAGTGGGTAATATATAAAGGGAAGAATTTTAATTGACTCACAGTTCTGCAGAACTGGGAAGGCCTCAGGAAACTTAATCATGGCAGAAGGGGGAAGCAAATATGTCTTTCTTCGTGTGATGGCAGGAAGAAGTGCAGAATGAAACAGGGAAATCCCCTTATAAAACCATTCAATCTCAGGAGAACTCACTATCATAAGAACAGTATGAGGGTAACCGCACCCATGATTCAATTACCTCCCAACAGGTCCCTCCCACAACACATGAGGATTATGGGAACTAGAATTCAAGGTGAGATTTGGGTGGGGACACAGTCAAACCATATCAACAAAGTAGATTGAAACACTGAGCAAATAACAAAAGATTGAAGGGAGATCCTGGACCCAATAGCATACTTTGTCCATCTTTATTCAACCTGCCTCTTTTTCTTAGTTTGTCATTACCTCTTTATTATGTGGAGAGGATAGAGATTTTTCTGCCCACCTCTCCCTCTTCCCTAACATTGTATCCATGTTTCTAGAAGCCAGCCTTTCTGGCTTTCTTTGATTTATATCTAGGTTCCATTTTTTTTTTTTTAAGTACATGTTTGTGGTTTTTAAAAATACATATATCAATATATATACACATGTATATACATCTTTTGCCCATTTTTATCTATAGGGCTCATGCTTTTGCATCAAAATGTAACTCTTCATAAAAATTTTATTAAACCTTTGTCCAATCCTGCGCACATTTTACAGAAAATATTGTTAATCTAATTCGAGAAATACTTATTAGTTATTAAATTGTGAAAGATTTTTGAAATTTTTGAAATGCATGTCACTGACATGCACCAAAATAAAAGTTCCCATTTTCCCTAGAGTTTCACTGCTAATACTATCAGACTAGCTGTCTTATTTTTAAGCATAAATTCCATGTTGGAAAGAGGAACTTTATATTCAAAAAATGTAATCAATCACTAAAAGTTTTCATATATTAAGTATATGGGCTGGGTGCGGTGACTCAAAGCTGTAATTCCAGCACTTTGGGAGGCCAAGGCTGGTGGATCACTTGAGCCCAGGAGTTCAAGACCAGCCTGGGCAACATGGTGAAATCCTATCTCTACAGAAAAATACAAATATATACATATATTTATATATATATATATATAGAGAGAGAGAGAGAGAGAGACAGAGACAGAGAGAGACAGACAGGGTCTTGCTCTGTCACCAAGGCTGGTGTATAGTGGTACGATCTCAGTTCACTGCAGTCTCAACCTCCCAGGCTCAAGCCATCCTCCCACCTCTCAACCTCCCAAGTACCTGGAGTGGATGAGACTACAGGTGTGTGCCACCACGCCCAGATAATTTTTGCATTTTTTGTATAGATGTGGTTTCACCATGTTGCCCAAGGTGGTCTCGAACTCCTGGGCTCAAGTGATCCACCAGCCTTGGCCTCCCAAAGTGCTAGAATTACAGCTGTGAGCCACCGCGCCAAGTCCATATGCTCAATATATGAAAACTTTTAGTGATTGATTACATTATTTGAATATAAAGCTTCTCTTTCTAACATGCAATTTATGCTTAAAAATAAGACAGCCGGTCTGATTCCTAAAAATTTGATCTTAATTTTCTCAACAAATGCCAAAAGTCATCTCAGTCAAAGTTAATGAAAGGTAAAATGAGTACTATACAAAGGACATCAGGTGTCCACAGATTGGGCTGCGAAGAATCAAATTATTATGTTTGAAAGTTTTGGTTACTTCTGTTGCTGCAGTTGGTAGGCTTTCCTTCTAAAATGCTGCCATGAATATAACATCAGGCCAGTTGACCCAGTTCTCTTCTCCTCCTTCTCCTTCTCCTCCTCCTCCCCCTCCCCCTTCCTCACCCCATCCCTCTTTCCCTCCTCCTTCCCCCCTCCCTTTCCCTCTCCTCCTCCTCCTTCTTCCAGCAAATATCAAATTTGGAGAGACAATCTGGTAGGTTTAGCTGGGTAAGGGATCTGTCTACCTCTAGCTTGGTCACCTGTGGTTGGAGGGTCAGGGTGTTGTAGTACTGACAGGACCACTGGAGCTTCACACCTCCATTTTAAAGGTCATTCCAGGAGAAGGGAGCAACCCTCCCAAAGGTGTTCATTACACTCTTAATGGTTGTGTGTCTTAATGTGACAAAAGCAGAAGAGCATCTCTATCTTTTCTTAGCTCTTGTGATCTCCATCCAGTTGGAGGAGAAAATGTCCTATCCCTTATTACCATGCTCTATGTCAGCTCCCATAAGAAAAGGAAACTGACATCTAAGCCAGTAGAGGGAGACATTCCACAAGAGATGGCGTCATCTCCTATTTCTTCCCCACCATATGCGTTCCCACTAAAGATGAGTAACCAATTGCAGGTGCCGCCACTGCACTGGTTTCAGGCTTGCCCCAAGAGCTCTGGTCTAGCCTGGCCTACAACTCTTCAGTGTTAATTTCCCTTTGGATAGTGGTTCTCAAACTGTTTTTCAAGGTAACACAAGGAAAATACGTACAGAGACTAACAACTTATGACAGTACTTCAAAACCTATGCCTATTTAGACAACGAGAATCAGTATTCCTTTTAGTCATTCATCAATTTGTATATTCATGAATTTGCTCAACCAGTATTTATTGAACACTGGCTATGTGCCAGGTGCATGATATAAACTGTATAGTCATTCAAACCAAGTTTCAAGTCTAAAAGCCCTTTTCCTTGGAAGTTCCTTTCCTCCTGAAGGAAGTTAAGTCCTTAAGTTACCAGTCCCAAAGCCTCACCTCCCCCAATCTTAGGCTCAACACTAATTATTGTAAGTTGTTTTCATTTTCTGTCTTTACTTTTAGACTTAAGTCTTCGCTAAGGTCTCCCGGGCCCCTAGCAAACTACCTGCTATGAAGTAGATGCTCTGTAAATAGTTGTTAAGCCCAAATTGCCTTGTGCTATGAAGATTGCGCTATGAAGCCTGACATGAGTTGTAAAAGTATCAACAAGTATATTGACAATTGGTATCGGCAAGTCTTTGCCCTTCGAGCCAGAGAGCTGCTGGGCAGGACAGATTATCTCTGTTTTCTCTGTCACTGATTTACTACTCTTAACTTATGTAACGACATCAGCTAATATGAAGAACACTGCACTAGTGACCTCAAAATAACTGAACAAATAGTACTCCCTTTCCCCTCCACCAATGGCATCAACATTCTAAAAAAATTTAAGCATCTTAGTAAGCAGTGTCTCTGCAAATATATTTCTTCCCTGAAAACATGATCATCTACTTTGTAATATTAGGCAATTTAGAGTGGTAGTGTAACTGTATATAACTCTACAGAAAAAAAGACGTATCTAACAAGAACTAGAATTAAAGAAACTCATTATCACTGCATTGCACATGCCTCACACAGACATGAATGCCTATACCCGTGTATGAGGGTAAAAAGATAAGTGAAAGTAAGGGCTATGAGTGAGTGTGTCAGCCTGATATATTATAGTTCCAAGATGACAGGCTGGCCAAATACTCCAAAAGAACAAACAAACGAAAAGCAGGTAGAGGTAAATTTTTATAATGTTTATATACTGTTGGGCAATATGATATAATGGGCACAGAGTATGGACTGTAGAGTCAGACAGACATGGGTCAAGTCCTCATACCAGTGCCTACTACCTGTACACTCTGGGGTAGTTTACTTAACCTCTCTGAATCTGTTTCATCATCTGTAGAACATAGTGGTTTCAAGAATTAAATACGGTAAATGACTACCCTAATTTGGCATCTGAGGCATGTACCAATGACGCCTAGTTCACTCATTCATCCTGTAATTATGTATTGAAAGCCTACTATGTCTGTCTTGCTCACCAATGCATTCCCAGCCCCTACCACACTACCTGTCACTGAGGAGACTCTCAAGAACTATTTGTAAGATGAATGTTAAGTCTGTGCTGTTATGGTGCATGCATGCTAGATTTCTTCCATCCTCCTTCTGACCATGGGAAGAATGCCAGTCAGAGTAGAACAAAGTAGGAAAGTAAAGGAACTACTCCACTTTAGTGTTGATCAAGAGTCTATAATATACTAGAAAAAACTTTACAAATTTACAGACTTCTGAAAGTTAAATGATGATTATACTGTTAGTTGATCAAACATCAGTCATTGAAAATGTACTAATATGTAACCTCAAAAGAAAAAAAAATGGTTATAGTTTTCTTAAAAGATAATTCTTTTTAAATCAGTGTGAATGTGTACATCACTAAAGTAAAATCCTGTCCAGATTATTAAAATAAACTTTGTTATCAGTTATATTTTCATGGGAAATATTCCTGCATATGTTTTAACTAATATCCACATACATATTTGCTTTTTCTGCCAGGTCATTTATCCCTTTAAGAAACATTAAAACTAAACACATAACTCTCAAAATATATTATTTACTCAATGCTAATAAAGGGAACACACATTTGGAAAGACTCAAGTGAATATTTTTTCTTAATTTAAGCTGAGTACTTTGTCTCTATTAAGCTAAGTTAAAAGAATTTGGGAGGACAACATATGCTACCAAGAGAAGAATTTGTTTCTAGGAATCTGAGTTAAAAGAATTTGGGAATGCACTATCTGCTACCTAGAGAAGAAAGAAGTGTAATGGGTCACACCATTCTCAAGACTCTGTTTCAAAGCATTGTTTCAGTACTTTGCTGATCCAAACCCTGATAACCTGCTATCTTTTTAATTAAATAAATTTTAGATTTAATGAGAATGTTTCACTTTCCATACAAAAAGCAGAAAAATGCTTTGAATCAATGCACTTACTGAGATTTGGATTACTGACTGGTGTTCCTATTGATTCTTGTGGGAGTTATTAATCCTGATTGCAACACACAAGTGAACAGACAAGAGAGATAAATGTTGTGGCTTATGGGAAATGAAGGAAAATGGGCCTCATTTAGCCTGTGAGCATACTAATTGAAATAGATGTATGAAGACTTCGCTGATGTTAAAATGACATTGTTTTTATAAATACTGGAATATAAACTATATAATAATAAAATAGAATGTTAAAGATGTATTTAATCATCATCATAATTTTGATTCAGAAATCTATAATTTATCAGTTATCTTAATAATGTTTAGAATTTGCTGAACATTTTACCTTATGTGAATTAAGGACAAAATATAAATGTTCAGAGCAAAAAAAAAAGTCTTTCTGATGTTTGTCCTTCATAGAATAGGATATGAGTTTGTTATTTTATTATTTTGATTAATGTCTAAAACAAAAGATAAACACATTATGATATAACATTACTCTTGATTTTAATGATCCCTTTTGAAATAGAATTATGTGATTGTCACTAAACATAAGCATTTATGGTATATCATTAATGAGTCACTATTTTAGTGGTTGCTTTGTGAGTAGGTCAAATTTACTAAGCTTAGATTTGTTTTCTCACATATTCTTTGTGAGCTTGTACAGTTTCCACATTAATTTACCAGAAATAAGATACACATCTCTCTTTTAGGAATGCCCTAACTTCCCATCATTTTGTCCAATTAAATGGATTGAAGATACTTAATGTTTCTAAGCTAGACCGACAGAGAATAATAGTTGTATGACAAGTAAATAAGTTTTGCTGGGAAGATGTTGCTTAAGTGATAAAATGGTTCAGCCAACAAGTGAACCAAAAATTAACTATTAACTAAGGAAAGGTAACCATTTCTAAAGTCACTCCTAGCAGAGTACCCAGATATATATAGGATTGAAGATCTCTCAGGTAAGTCTACATGAAAAGGATGGTTTCTTGGAGCTTCCACAAATTTAAAACCATGAAACATCTATTATTGCTACTATTGTGTGTTTTTCTAGTTAAGTCCCAAGGTGTCAACGGCAATGAGGAGGTGAATTTTTTAAAGCATTATTATATTATTAGTAGTAGTATTAATATAAGATGTAGCATAATCATATTATGTGAATAGTTATTTCAATGAAATTAGCATTGCTTGCAGTTATGAAATTGAATTGTTAACCTTTGATTTATTGTATTTAAAGAATGTTTCATAGTATTTCTTATATAAAAACAAAGTAATTTCTTGTTTTCTGGTTTATCACCTGTGTTTTCTTAAGATGAAGATGGTTTAGCTAATGTAAGTTGTGCTTTTCTCACTTGCTATCCTGAGTACTGTGATTTTCATTTACTTCTAGCGATACAGGATTACAATTAAGAGGACAAGATCTGAAAATGTCACAAACTATAAAACAATCAAAGAGCAGTATTTTAAAACAAAAAAATACTGGTGGTAGGTAGATTTTTCTTTGGTGAGGGAAGGTAGTATATTGTTACTGAGATTATTATTTATAAAAATTATAACTAAACTTAAAAGCAAAATACATCAAGTGTAATGATAGAAAATGAAATATTGCTTTTTTCAGATGAAAAAATTTAAATTAGAGGTAGTGTATATTGTTATTATTAATAGTTATGAAGCATGGTTCAGTCTAATTTATTTGTAGAATAGTTTGTCCTCAACTATTATTTTTGCTGAATTATTGCTGCTAATTTGCAGTTACTGAAAATACAGAAATGCGTTTAGGACAATGAATATTTAAGAAATTTAAATTTTATCATCAAATGTATCTTGGCCAAATTTCTTACATATAGCATAGTATTAAACTAGAAATAAGAATACACAGTAATATTTAAATGAAGTGATTCATTTTGGATCATTATTGAGTTTCAAGGGAACTTCAGTGTTCTAATTATCAGACTCGACGTGTAAGAACATATAGTTAATCTGCTTGTATGTGTAAAAACATGTGGTTAATCTGGTTAAGTCTGGTTAATCATATTAGGTAAGAAAAATATAAAGAATGTGTAAAACTAAATTTTTATAAAGTACTCTGCAAACCATTTTCATATTTCTGTTTACCAACTAATCCTCACAGAGATAGTTTAGTAGTTTAGGGGTTTTGATTACTCAACAAGTGGCCTTCATAATTTCTTTAAGTGTTTTTCTTTAAGTATATAATTTCTTTAAATATTTTTTAAAATTTCCTTTTCTCTAGTAAAGTCAGACCATGCATGCTACCTCTCTAGTGGCACTCTTAAATAAAAAGAAAATAATTTTCTCCTGTTATAAATTTATTTGTAATAAACAGATGAATCACATTTCTTAAAATCTGTTTTAGAGAGGGTAAGCTCTGACTAGGACCATGCCTTCAATGTGAAATATGTATATATCCTCCAAATCTTTACATATTAAGGATTTATACAGTCAACTGGTTAAACAGGAACATCTGGAGCCAGCCTGGCTGGGTTTTAATCCTAGCACCATCTTACTAAATGTTAAATAATATAACCTAATGAATAAATGACAATACAATTACAAATAGAGTTCATCTGATGACTTATAGACTCACAAAATTGCGAGAGAGCTCAGTTGTTGCTCAGTTGTTCCAAATCATGTCATTTGTTAATTTGTAATTAAGATCCAAAGGATGTAGCTACTGACAAAAAAATATGAGAATGTAGTTAATCCAAATCAAAACTTTCCTATTGCAATGCATATTTTCTGCCTCATTATCTTTTAATGTAATATTTTAAGTTAGCAAGTAATTTGAATTATAATGCACAAGGCTTGATAATTATTTTAAATACAAGAAAATCATGGTGTTTCATAAAGAAATCATGTAGGAAATTTCAAGATAATGGTTTAACCAATAATTTTGTTGATAGAAGATAAGACTCAAAGTGAACTTAGCAGTGGAGAGGCCACTTAACCTGTAGTACTTGTTATGTGTGAATTCAATAAAAATAATAACGAGCACTCATTATTGCCAAGTACTGTTCTGAGGGTACCATATACAATAAGTTATTTAATCCTTACAATAATCTTGTAAGGCCGATTCAAACTGTCATTACACTTATTTCGCAGATGAGAAAACTGGGGCATGGATAAAGCAACTTGCCTGAGGTCCCATAGCTAGTGAGAGGTAGGGTCAAGACTTACAAGCAGCCTAGCTCCAGAGTACCTTATGAGGGTCAAAGATTGTCTTATTACAAATAAATTCTAAGAAGAATCAACCTTTAATAAGTCTTTAATGTCTCTTAAATAGGTTTGTATATGAGTCTAATCATCAGTTCACAAAAATGAAAGTAGGGAAGTGATTAACAATAATCATAGGAATCTAACAATCCAAGTGGCTTGAGAATATTCATTCTTCTTGACAGTATAGATTCTTTACAATTTTGTGTGTTCCTTTGTATGTTTTAGGAATATGAAGTCATTACTATTCATAATCTGATACAGCTTTATCCTAAGGCCTCTCTTTAAAAACTACATTGCATCATAGTTTTTTGTGCAGTTGGTCTTTCTACTGTTACTAAACAGTAAGCAACCTACAGATTCACTATCACCAACCAGCCAGTTGATGAATCTTAAGCAAATCATCAAGCTTGTGATAACCTAAATTATAAAATGAGGGTGTTGAAATAGTTACATTCCAAATCTTCTGTAACACTCTGCATTTTATTTCTGCCTCGATCCTTGTAGGGCCTCTTCGGTGGCCGCGGTCATCGACCCCTTGACAGGAAGAGAGAAGAGGCTCCCAGCCTGAGGCCTGCCCCACTGCCCATCAGTGGGGGTGGCTATCGGGCTCGTCCAGCCAAAGCAGCTGCCAGTCAAAAGAAAGTAGAAAGAAAAGCCCCTGATGCTGGAGGCTGTCTTCACGCTGACCCAGACCTGGTGGGTGCACTGATGTTTCCTGCAGTGGTGGCTCTCTCACGCAGAGAAAGCCTGTAGTCATGGCAGTCTCCTAATGTTTCATTGACCTGCATTACCATCATTGTTATTTTGTCTGTTTATTTTAGAAATAAAATTCAAAACATAAACATATTGGGCCTTGGGTTAGGCTTTCTTTCTTGTTTTCTTTGGTCTGGGCCCAAAATTACAAATTAGGATATGTGGGTGCCACCTTTCCATTTGTATTTTTCCCACTACCTTTGTTCAGTTGGTAAAATTTTCATAGCCCAATTATATTTCTTCTGTGGTAAGGAATATTTTAAATCTCCACAAGAGTATGATGACGACTTTCAAATTTCTGGTCTTACAGAAAACCAAGTAGTAAGTTTTTATGTTGGCTAATCATACTGCTGAATTTTCCTGTGTGCTATTTTAACAAATGTCCACAACCCAAATCCTTCATCTAATGCCTGCTATTTTCTTTGTTTTTAGGGGGTGTTGTGTCCTACAGGATGTCAGTTGCAAGAAGCTTTGCTACAACAGGAAAGGCCAATCAGAAATAGTGTTGATGAGTTAAAGAACAGTGTGCAAATTGTTTCCCAGACCTCCTCTTCTACCTTTCAGTACATGTATTTGCTGAAAGACATGTGGCAAAAGAGGCAGAAGCAAGTAAAAGGTAGATATCCTTGTGCTTTCCATTTGATTTTCAGCTATAAAACTGGAACTGTTGACTGCCACGAGAATGCATGGCTGTGAGAAGATTAACATTTCTGGGTTAGTTAAATAGCATTCATACTGCTTTTGGGCACCTTCCCCTGCAACTTGCCAGATAAGCACTATTCAGCTCTTATTCCAAGTCTGGCATCAGCAAGTATGATTTTCTATGAGAAATTCCACTATGACTCCTTATTTTAAGTATACAAGAAACTTGTGACTCAGAAGATAATATTCACAGAGCGGGAAAAAAAAACGCTAGCTTTTAAAGTTTCAACATTTGAGGTTTTGAATGAGAGAGTTATCCATAATATATTAATTGTATTGTGGATAATGACAACTAACCTGTGAATCTTGAGGTCAGAATGTTGAGTGCTGGTGACTTGGTGGTTAGAAAATAGCTAGTGCATGAGCCTGGCACAGGCATCTCAGTGAGTAGCATACCCACAGTTGGAAATTTTTCAAAGAAATCAAAGAAATCTTGAGATCTTATAAATTTCAAGGTTCTGCTATACTTACATGAAATGGATAAATAAATCAAGCATATCCAATCTATAAGATTGAACTTCTCAGATGGAAGACCTCAATAGTGCTTTCTCCTTTTCCCTCACCAAAGAAATAAACAACCTATTTCATTTATTACTGGACACAATCTTTAGCTTTTACCTATGGTAAATTACTAGTATGGTAGTTAGGATATATGTTCATTTGTATATGTCATGGGCCAAATGATTTCCTATAAATATGACTATATATCATAACTGCTTGGTGGTAGCTCAGTGTTTATTAGTTTATTCTCAGAAAATCAAAATTGTATAGCCAAATACATTAGTTTTATGAGGCAAAAATGCTGACTATTTCTATATAATTTCATTTTTCCAGATAATGAAAATGTAGTAAATGAGTACTCCTCAGACCTGGAAAAGCACCAATTATATATAGATGAGACTGTGAATAGTAATATCCCAACTAATCTTCGTGTGCTTCGTTCAATCCTGGAAAACCTGAGAAGCAAAATACAAAAGTTAGAATCTGATGTCTCAGCTCAAATGGAATATTGTCGCACCCCATGCACTGTCAGTTGCAATATTCCTGTGGTGTCTGGCAAAGGTAACTGATTCATAAACATATTTCTAGAGAGTTCCAGAAGAACTCACACACCAAAAATAAGAGAACAACAACAATAAAAATGTTGAGTGGATTTTCCCAACAGATCATAATGACGCTACAGTACATCACAAAAATATCCTTAGCCGGTTGTGTTTTGGCCCAGCCTGGCGCATTTACTGGTTTTGATGAGCACAACGGGGCACAGGATAATAATGGTGGTAGTCCCAGGGGTGGCTGATGTGTGCATCTGCGTACTGGCTTGAACAGATGGCAGAACTGCAGATAGATATAGAAGTTTCTCAGTCTTGTGTGTTCTGGAAGCTTATGGATATTTCAGGACACAAAAGGTGGAGAAGAGCTTTTTACATCCTCTTAGCAGATAAACATCCTCAAAACTGGGCTGGATTTACGAAAGTAAAATGAAAATCTAATATTTGTTATATTATTCTCAAAGGTCTGTAATAAAACATTCCTTAGTAACTTATGTAATACTATCTTAAAGAATTGGTGACTAAAGACAAAGTAACTATGTAAAGACAAAGTAATTATGTCATAAGCCCCTGAACATAATGTTGTCTTATGTTTGCAGAATGTGAGGAAATTATCAGGAAAGGTGGTGAAACATCTGAAATGTATCTCATTCAACCCGACAGTTCTGTCAAACCATATAGAGTATACTGTGATATGAACACAGAAAATGGAGGTAAGTTTTCGACAGTTGTTGACCTGTTGATCTATAATTATTTGGATGACATAAAATGCCAGGAAATAAGGCCAGGTATGGTGGCTCATGCCTGTAATTCCAGCACTTTGGGAGGCCAAAGTAGGCTGATCGGTTGAGCCTAGGAGTTTGAAACTAGCCTCAGCAACATAATGAGACCATGAGTCTACAAAAAAAAAAAAAAAAAAAAAAAAAAATTCAGCTGGGTTGATAGTATGTGCCTGTAGTCCCAGCTATCCAGGAGACTGAGATAGGAGGATCACCTGAGCCCACAACCTGGAGGCTTAATCATGCTACTGCACTCTAGCCTGGGTAACAGAGGATAGTGAGATCCTGCTCAAAAAAAAAAAAAAAAATTAATTGAAAAGCCGGGAAACAAGACTTAGCTCTAATATCTGACAGAGCTGACAATGAGTAATTTGATTTGGAATTCAACCTGATATTTAAAAAGTTATAAAATATCTATAATTCACGATTTGGGGTAAGATAAAGCACTTGTAGTTTTCAAAGATTTTACAAGTTTTCCTCTCATATTTATTTCCTTATTGTATCTATTCTAGAGCACCAAATATATAATAAATGGAATGGACAGGGGATTCAGATATTCTTTTCAAAGTGACATTATTTGCTGTTGGTTAATATATGCTCTTTTTGTTTCTGTCAACCAAAGGATGGACAGTGATTCAGAACCGTCAAGATGGTAGCGTTGACTTTGGCAGGAAATGGAATCCATATAAACAGGGATTTGGAAATATTGCAACCAACACAGATGGGAAGAATTACTGTGGCCTACCAGGTAACAAACAAGCATGCAAAATAAAATCATTCTATTTGAAATGAGGTTTTTTTTTTCATTAAAAAACATACATTGTTGGAAGCCTGTTTTAGGCAGTTAAGAGGAGTTTCCTGACAAAAATGTGGAAGCTAAAGATAAGGGAAGAAAGGCAGTGTTTAGTTTCCCCAAATTTTATTTTTGGTGAGATTTTATTTTGTTTTTCTTTTAGGTGAGTATTGGCTTGGAAATGATAAAATTAGCCAGCTTACCAGGATGGGACCCACAGAACTTTTGATTGAAATGGAGGACTGGAAAGGAGATAAAGTAAAGGCTCACTATGGAGGATTCACTGTACAGAATGAGGCCAACAAATACCAGATCTCAGTGAACAAATATAGAGGAACAGCCGGCAATGCCCTCATGGATGGAGCATCTCAGCTGATGGGAGTAAACAGGACCATGACCATTCACAATGGCATGTTCTTCAGCACATATGACAGAGACAATGACGGCTGGTATGTGTGGCACTCTTTGCTCCTGCTTAAAAAATCCCACTAATATTACTACTCCGAATCATTAACAATGTTATAAATAGCTACCGTTTCCTAGGCACTTACTGTCAGCCACTGTACTAAGCTCTTTATGCATCACTCTAAAGCATTTCAACTATAACGTAGACATTATTATTCTTATTTTACAGATGAGGTTTAGAGAGATTACATGACTTGTCCAATGTCACACAACTACCCAGAGATAGAACTAGAATTTGAGCACAGTTACTTTCTGAGTAATGAGCATTTAGATAAATACCTACATCTCTATATTCTAATGTGTATGTGAAAACTTTCATTTTCATTTCCAGGGTTCTCGATACTAAGGGAAGTAAAAGCTATTATTCCAATATAAAGTAACCAATGCAGTCCCTAGATGGATTGGCCACAAAGGCCCAGTTCTCTCTCTTTCTTGCTATAGGGCACAGGAGGTCTTTGGTGTATTAGTGTGACTCTATGTGTAGCACCCAAAGGAAAGAGTACTGTGCACACGAGTGTAGCACTCTTTTATGGGTAATCTGCAAAAAGTAACTTGACCACTGAGTTCTGTTTCTAATAACCCCAAACACATTTTCTTTCAGGCTAACAGCAGATCCCAGGAAACAGTGTTCTAAAGAAGATGGTGGTGGATGGTGGTATAATAGGTGTCACGCAGCCAATCCAAATGGCAGATACTACTGGGGTGGACAATATACCTGGGACATGGCAAAGCATGGCACAGATGATGGTGTAGTATGGATGAATTGGAAGGGGTCATGGTACTCAATGAAGAAGATGAGTATGAAGATCAGGCCCTTCTTCCCACAGCAATAGTCCCCAATACGTACATTTTTGCTCTTCTACATGTGACAACATTTTTGTACATTATGTTATTGTAATTTACTTTAATACATTATATTCCTCTAAAACTCTCAAGCAGATGTGAGTGTGACTTTTTGAAAAAAGTATAGGATAAATTACATTAAAAATAGCACATTATTTTCTTTTGTATTCTTCATTTCTCTTGCTCACCAAGAGTATAGTTTTGAGAGTCAGTGTTCATAATTTCAATTCTAGTTGACTGTGAGAAGTTTCAAATAAGGAAGAGGGATTTTTTTTATCCTTGTTGTAGGAAAACCATGAGGGAAAGGAACAACTGATGTTTAAAAGTCCACTTTTAAAACTACATTTATTTATGTAGGATCTGTCAAAGAAAACTTCCAAAAAGATTAATTAATTAAACCAGACTCTGTTGCAATAAGTTAATGTTTCCTTGTTTTGTAATCCACACATTCAGTGAGTTAGGCTTTGCACTCGTAAGGAAGGAGAAGTGTTCACAACCTAAAACATAATAAACTGGTCTTGAATATTTGAAGATTTAAAATCTGACTCTAGGCCGGGCACGGTGGCTCATGACTATAATCTCAGCACTTTGAGAGGCAGAGGCAGGCAGATCACGAAGTCAGGAGTTCATGACCAGCCTGACCAATATGGTAAAATCCCGTCTCTACTAAAAATACAAAAATTAGCCGGGCATGGTGGCATGTGCCTGTAGTCCCAACTACTTGGGAGACTGAGGCAGGAGAATTGCTTGAACCTAGGAGGCGGAGGTTGCATTGGACAAGATCGCGACACTGCACTCCAGCCTGGGCTACAGAGTGAGACTCTGTCTCAAAAAAAAAAAAAAAAAAGAAGACTCTACTCTACCATGGAAAAGCCACCACTCTGCCACTTAAATAGACATCGGGATCAGAGATTCCAAGAGGATAATCTGGATCAAGTCTTCACCAAGTGTTGTTTAAGGGAAATAATGAAATAGGGAGCAGAATGTGCTTATTGCCCATAGAAATGAGGTCTATTCTTGTCCTCAGTTAGGCGGGTTTTTTTGTTTGTTTGTTTTTTTGTTTTTTTACATAGTTATACCAGAACTAAAAGTGGGTTTTCTGTTCTTTCTAATTCTCCCTATGAAATGGGCATATCATCTCAACACTTCATTCCAACTGCCCATGGGCAACCCTATGACCCTAGGTCCTTCACCCCTAGTGTATCATCATTGCCAGCCATTTTTATGGTACTTATTGTTCTTAAGCTTATCCTCTTAATCTTTGCATGTAAGCAAAACTCATTAATTTATATCTTGGAAATGGTACTCCTCTCTTTGATTGCTTATCAAATCCAACTTTAACTTTTGACCTGGTTTCTCTGCCACAAATTCTGTCCCACTGGAGCCTGACTCACCTACCGCTTTGCCATCACATTTAATAGAAAACTCTCATCAAGTTACTTTCCTGCTTAACATTGGCTCCTTGCTATCTATATCCAAATTTCTTAAATTCAAATTTTTCAGTTGGAGGTAAAAATGGTCCCAGTACCATTTCCTGTTCCCTTCACTATAACCTATATTTTTGTCACAATACGTTTTTCACCATTCCAGGACAGGTCAGGCCCTTTAAAAATTTCAACAGCTTATTGAGATATAATCGATATAAAAAAATCCTGCACATGTGTTGTGCTGGAGTCCTGTTGATTCCAACAGGGATGGCATCGTGTCCAAGAAGAGACCCGGAACCAGTGAATGGGCATAGGGTTTATTCAGGACTTAAATACAGATGTGGTCCAGTGGCAGTGGGCTGGACAGGACCACTACTATTTGTAAAGAGTATGCAGTTTATATAACATTTCTACTTAGCACTCTCCATCTAGCAACCTCCATTTAGCCCAAAATAAAAGACCTTGGTTCCTTGCACGTACTGCGTTCCAAGGGACAGGCAGGGAGTTCAAGTGTCCTTCACAGATAAGAAGTGAATCTCTCTGGGTTGGCCATTCCCAGATTCCTTAGTTTAGGACTCTGAACACATATTCTTCTTAGACCATACAGTCATTCTCAGAGTATTCTTGAGTTATTGCCATCAGGTGCATCTACCATACAAAGTGTTAAACATATACAAGTTTATGATTTTGGAAATACACACACGCCCACGATATCATCGGCACAGTCAAGATATTAAATATATCCATCACCTCCAAAAATTTCCTTATGTTCATTTATTTTAGTTTTTCATGGTAGGAATGTTTAATATGAAATATTATCAACAAATTTTTAAGTGTACAATACTGTATTATTAATTTTAGGCACTATGTTTTACAGCAGATCTGTAGAACATATTCATGTAGTATAAATGAAATTTTATCTCCATTTCCCCCTACCTCCCATCCCCTGGCAACTACCATTCTATTTTCTGCTTTGACTGTTTCAGATACCTCATGTAAGTGAAATCATACAGTATCCTTTCGCACTGTTGTTAGGGATGTAAAACGGTGCAGCCACTATGGGAAGAAATGTGGAGGCCCTTAAAAAATTAGAAAAAAATTATAATTACCATATGATCCAGCAATCTCACTTCTGGGTATATATCCAAAAGAATTGATACCAGAATCTGGAAGCAATATTTGTACATCTATGTTCATTGCAACATTATTCTCAATGTTCAGGTCCTTTTATATGATGCCCTCTTTGCAGCAATGTCTTCCTCTCAACACCATGTGACAAACTGCTACTTGTTTTTTTTTTTTTTTTTTTTTTTTGTTGTTTTTTATTATTATTGTACTTTAAGTTCTAGGGCACATGTGCATAACGTGCAGGTTTGTTACATATATATACTTGTGCCATGTTGGCATGCTGCACCCATCAACTCGTCAGCACCCATCAACTTGTCATTTACATCAGGTATAACTCCCAATGCCATCCTTCCCGTCTCCCCCTTCCCATGATAGGCCCCAGTGTATGATGTTCCCCTTCCCGAGTCCAGGTGATCTCATTGTTCAGTTCCCACCTATGAGTGAGAACATGCAGTGTTTGGTTTTCTTTTCTTGCGATAGTTTGCTGAGAATGATGGTTTCCAGTTGCATCCATGTCCTTACAAAGGACACAAACTCATCCTTTTTTATGGCTGCATAGTATTCCATGGTGTGTATGTGCCATATTTTCTTAATCCAGTCTGTCACTGATGGACATTTGGGTTGATTCAAAGTCTTTGCTATTTGTTTTTAAACCTCGCTTTAACTGTCACCGCCCAGAGAAGACTTTCTAAAACCCATGGGCAAATTTTGTTACTTTTTGACAATGAATGCCTGAGGCCTATCTGTTTGGTATAACGCTTTCCTTCACTAACACTGAGCTCTTATCCAGCTTTGATTCCAGAATCATCAGCCTGTCAGAATGGCTAATTTTCATCCAGCATTTGTGAATGCTAGATGGTTAAATCCATTGATGTTCAAAGTCTTGAATATCCTCCTTTTTAAATGTAGAACCCATTTTCCGATAAAGCCGCAAACAGAAACTTAATATGCAAAATTCTTGAATATGGAACTTTTGGGGCAATACTGAGAGTCACAAAAGTTCACAGAATGCAAGATGGGGGTTGGGAGGACTGCAGTCCTCAGACTTTTGCTCACTCCTTACGTGTTCACAGAGGATCAAAGGAATCCTTAGAACTTGAAGTAATGCCATAGAAGAAAAACCACTAAAGTAGGTAATCTGATGGTCAATTCTTAGTTAATGTACAGATAGAAAAAATGCAGAGACCACTCCCAGGTAATATGTAAGTCTATCTAGAAAGAAATGCACTTTCTTGGCTGGGTACAGTGGCTGCCATCTGCAAACCCAGCACTTTGCCAGGATGAGGTGGGAAGATTGCTTCAGGCCAGGAGTTAGAAGCCAGCCTGGCAACATAGTAAGACCCTGTGTCTACTATAAAACTTGTAAAAACAAACGAAAATACAATAACAAAAAAGAAATGCACTTTCTTAAGGCGTCATTTGGTAAGAAATGTTGTGTGTCTGATTTTGCCCATTCAGGCATCACGATTTTGAATATAATAAAAAAGGTAGCTTCCCCTAGTTAGAATATATAAAACAGTATTATATAACTCATGATTTTAAGATAATAGAAAGATAGCTGAAAGTTTTTAATCCCACACTCTGGCATGAGAACTATTTTTTATATATATATATATGTGTGTGTGTGTATGTGTGTGTGTATATATATGTAATTATACAATTAGGACTGAAAGTCTGCTACAAACTATAATGGATATATGCACTTGGGCCATAAGCCTCTAGTTCCTCTTTATTTATGAATCAAGAGAAACAGCTAACTCAGGGATTGTTTTTAAACTGACTACAGATTCCCACCATGGGGCAAAAAGATGGGTGATGTGACACATCACCAGCTGCAGTAGCTCAGCTCACATTTCTGTTTAAGCATTACACTCTTAATATCCTGTATGCTGATCATTTAAACCTGCTGACACCTATAATCCCAGCACTTTGGGAGGCCGAGGTGGGCGGATCATGAGGTCAGGAAATTGAGACCATCCTGGCAAACATGGTGAAACCGAAACCCTGTCTCTAGTAAAAATACAAAAATTATCTGGGTGTGGTGGTGTGCACCTGTAATCCCAGCTACTCGGGAGGCTGAGGCAGAAGAATCATTTGAACCCAGAAGGCGGAGGTTGCAGTAAGCTGAGATCACACCACTGCCCTCCAGCCTGTGTGACAGACTGAGACTCCATCTCAAAGGAAAAAAAAATGCAGATTTCTTGGTACTAACCTAGGTTTATTACATCAGATTCTCTACAGGGAAAGAGCCTGAGTCTCCATTTTAAAATAGATGTCCCTGAGAGTTACTGATCACTGGTTGGGTTTCAGAGTTACTGATAGAGGCCACATTTGTATTTACCCGAGACTCCCTTGATATTTCTTACCCAGTATCCTTTTCACTCAAATGGTGACCATGAGGCAATATTTTGAGCAAATAGTCATCCTCAAAGTTATCCTGAATAACTTCATAGGTGACCACTGTCTGTGATTAGGACTGGACTTGGGTTTAATATGTCTCCAAATGCTAGAATCACTATTTCCACTCTACTGCTGTTAGTCTCTGGTGATTCTCTAGCTTGGACTTCAAATTCTCTTGAAGTATAGAAAAGAATTACAGATGCTACCTCTCATATGTACGTAGAGCTGACACTTCAGTTTTGGAATTCCATCCTCCCCCTCACTGTTGCATGTGATCTGATGCTCTTGCTTGAACTTCTTGTGGTGTGCAGTTCTGCACCAAATAGCAATGAATTGGTACATAGTAATGCATACGCATGGAAAGTGGAATCAGGCTGGGTTTTTGTTTGTTTGTTTGTTTGTTTGTTTGTTTCCTTTCGAGACAGAGTTTTGTTCTAGCTGCCCAGGCTGGAGTACAATGACGTTCGCCATCTCAGCTCATGGCAACTTCTGCCTCCCAGGTTCAAGCAATTTTCCTGCCTCAGCCTCCCGAGTAGCTGGGATTACAGGGACCCACCACCACGACTGGATAATTTTGTATTTTTAGTAGAGACGGAGTTTCTCCATGTTCGTCAGGCTGGTCCCAAACTCCCGACCTCAGGTGATCCACCTGCCTAGGCCTCCCAAAGTGCTGGGATTACAGGCATGAGCCACTGTCCTTGGCCAACTGACATTTATTTTAACAACATTAATTGTGGAATTAAATAATGAAAGTAGCCCGTATTCTTTGTAGACATTTTGGGAAATATAAAAATGATTAGACCCATTTATAATTTCAACACAAGCAGTGGAACAGCTAATACCTTCATTTATGTTTTTCGTCTTGCCCTGTACATGTTTTAGTACCTGAATTTTTCATGCTGAGTCACAAAAAGTTTTCCATATTATTTAACATTATTCTATGGTATCATTTTCTGTAATTCACTTTTTAAAGGCCATATAATATTCTATTATGGGAATTTATTTAAACAGTCTCCTCTCATTTCACATTTACGTTTTTTCCAACCTTTTTCTATTAAAGAGAGTACTGACATTAACATCCTTCTCCATAAACCTTTTGTGACTATATATCATATAACACATTGTATATGTTATTTATAATATAAATTTATTTTCTATTTTAAAATATTTGTTTTATAATACTGTTTATACATTATACATGTATATTTATAATATAATATTTATTTATTTATTTCTAGGATAAATTACTTCAAGCAGAATATCTGGAGGAAATAAAGGTTTTGGGCTCAGCACAGTAGCTCATGCCTGTAATCCTAGCATTTCGGAAGGCTGAGGTGGGAGGATTGCTTGGCCCAGGCTGCAGTGAGCCCTGATTGTGCTACTGTTACTGCACTACAGCCTGGATGACAGAGTGAGAACCTGCCTCAAAAAAAAGAATGGTTTTGGCATTTTAAACTTAAAATATATATATATGTATGTGTGTGTATATATATGTGTGTGTGTATATATATATATATAAATATAGCCAAGTAACTCTCCAGAAAGATTGTATCGATTTACCTCTGATGCACAGAATTACATACTTAATTTTTATTTTTCTTCTCCATCACTAATATTATGATTAAAATGTTAGTAATTACTTTAATTTTCATATCTTGAATTAGTAGTACAAGCAAGAGATTTAAAAATATTTAATGACCATTTTACTATCTTTTTTGAATTGCCTATCCATGTCCTTTGCTCAAGTTTCTTTTTTTTTCTTTTTTGTTTTTTCTTTTCTTCTCGTTTTTTTGAGACAGGATCTCGCTCTATCACCCAGGCTGATGTACAGTGGCATGATCTTGGCTCACTGCAACTTCTGCTTCCTGGGCTCAGGTGATTCTCCCACCTCAGCCTCCCAAATAGGTGGGACCACAGGCATGCACCACTATACCTAACTAATTTTTTTGTATTTTTTGTAGAGACAGGGTTTCACCATGTTGCGCAAGCTGGTCTCAGACTCCTGGACTAAAGCGATCCGCCCTCCCTGACCTCCCAAAGTGCTGGGATTACAAGCATGAGCCCCCGCACCTGGCCCTTTCCTCAATTTTCCATTAGCAAAATCATCTTTTATATGAATTACTCATTATATAATACGTAGGATAGCAATCAGAAACATGGTATTTTCCTCTATTTATACAAATATTTTAATTTGTAAGTGATTACACTGGGAGTCACATTCTTATGCAAATAATGAAATAATGTTAACTGGTACTGATGTTCACCATCAGACCCTTTCTTTTCTTCTCCCAACCAAGATGTGATCAACAGGCGATACATCTTTTTGTTTGTTTTTTGATTCGATTATATTTATTTCTGCCCCAAACTTTTTATTTCGAACAGTTTATACGCCACAGAGAAATTGCAAGAATCTTAATAAACACCTCTCTGTCCTTCTCCTAGTTTCACCCATTGTTTGTCAAAAGGAGATACTTAAGTGCAGTATTGCAACAGCTTATGTAGACATGCAACCTTGAGGTCATAGACCTATGAGGGATTGAGACAAAGGTGAATTTAGCAAATATTTTCCAGAGTACTCTGCCGTAATAACCACGTACCCATCTCCAGCAATGACCTGGTGAACAGGGAGACTACTGCTTAGTAACAGAGCAATTCTCAGCTCAAACCTGGCAGGTTCTAAGTTTTCTTGCCTCTGTGGTTTTGAATGGTTGCTCTTACTATGTGAAAATGGAAGACATCATGTCCTGTTCATGTTTAAGAATTAATTGAGATTTCCCCAGGGGCAAATTCTTCATGGTACTGCTTTCTTCAGTGATATTTAATGCCCTCCCAGCCCTCATCCCCAATTAATTAAGTATTTTCCTCTATAAATGAGATTTATAAAGTACTTGGAATTCCATTAAAAAGAGGTGATCTGTAAATTAGATGAATGCATAAACAAATACATCAACTATAAGATATCTCAGAAATGATTTCTGTGTAAATTTTGTTATCCACAAGCAACTTGTGTTATTTTCATGGCTACTGAAATTTAAATGTGGCTGCTTCACAAGCTGTTTCAGCAAGTAATAAACATTGTATTACTTTATTTGAATATAACAAAGCTTTAATTTATGATTGCATGTGCTACATTGACACCTTGGCATTTCCTTTCAGGCTTTTCAAGACGTGAAAAAGATTAGTGAACTTGGCTGGATGGGTCTTTCTGTTCTGATTCACCAGCTGCACCCCTAGAATCAGCTAACTAACTTGGAAATATATTTTGTTTTGGTGGGAAACCTATGACAAAATATAATTCGATCAGTGATACCACTGGGCCAATAATGAAAAGCAGATGCTATATACAATAGTGTCATGTTTATTTATGAAGTGTAGTATCATTATCCCAGAATGAATAATGAATGAGGCATGGAACTTAGGTGGTTAAAACCTATAAGAACAATACTGTGGGCTTCATCCCCAGGTGTCCTCCTTATCATCACATTATTTCACCTGCTTAAACTACTATTTACTCACCTGAAAAATCAGTTCATAAAATGTTCTCACCTTCATTAAAAGAGCACTAGTAATAATTATCCATTAAAAGTATCCACATATTTGGGGGGAAACTTGAAATTCTTTATTCTAAAGAGTTTCCAGGAACTAAAAGTAAATACATAAACACAAGACTTGGATTAAAATGTCAATAATATCTTTTAATAAGAACCCAAATCTTAACTTCATTATATTATGCATTCTGTAGAAGGTTGAAACAGATGATAAGTTCCTTTTTTATTTGTTTTGTTTAGCTTTGTTTGAAATACAGTTTCCCACTGTTGCCCAGGCTTGAGGGCAGTGGCACAATCATGGCCCACTGCAACCTCAAGCTTGATCTCCTTGGCTCTAGTGATCCTCTCACCTCAGCTTCCTGAGTAGCTGGGATCATAAGTATGCGACACCACATGCAGCTTATTTATTTATTTATTTTGTAGAGATAGGGTCTCACTATGTTGCCCAGGCTGGTCTTGCACTCCTGGACTCAAGTTATCCTTCTTCCACAGCCTTCCAAATTGCTGGGATTAGAGGCATGAGCCACTGCAGCTGGTCCTAAAAGTTCCTTTTTAACATTTAGATTTCTTAGGTCACAAAAATTTATTGAGTCATTATTACGTGTCAGGCCTTGTGTTAAGTACCAGATATTTTTTAGGTGTAAGTTTCTACAGCTAAGAAAAGAAGAATTATGATATTTTTCTCATATACTATGGTATACTAAAGGAGAACATCAAAGACAGCTTCAGGCTAAAGGATGGAGATAGATTTACCTGGAGGCAAAATTAAAATCTAGCCAGATGTTTTTTCTATTCCTGACTCAGGATTAAAAACCCCAATTCAACGTTTTTCTCTCTAGCAGAAATATTTAAAACCATGTCCTTTCCTGGCAAAATTTTCACATTTATATCTGTTTTGTTCATTAATCCATTCATTCAACTAAGGACTATTTTGAAATAGATAACCTAAATAGAACTTGCATGTTAATGGAGGGAGGCCATATTATTTAAGTAAGGGAGTAAAAGTTAAGGAAAGAGGAAATAATAATATTTTTAAGTAAATGTAAAATAATTAAGTTTTAAAATGTATCTATTATTTATAAAAACTATTCTAAATAAGATGAAGAATAAATCTTGAAAATAAAGGGATAACTCATAACTATAATGGCAGTGCTTTGGGAGTCCCAGGCAAGAGGTCAGGAGTTTGAGCCACCAGTGAGCTATGATTGCACTACTGCACTCTTCCAGCCTAGGTAACAGAGTGAGACTCTGTCTCTTAAAAAAAGATACATAAAAAGGAAAAGATACGGGATATTTAAATAATACCATCAGCAGGCTTGGTAATATGTAATATAATAACATATGGATGTGATAATATACATTCTTTTCACCAATGAAACATTTGCAAAAATTAATGCAAACTTGTCCACAAAGAAAACCTTAAAAATTCTATACTTTGGGAGACTGAGACAGGAGGATTGCTTAAGGCCAGGAGTTTAAGACCAGCCTGGACAACATAGCAAGACTCTGTCTCTACAAAAAGGGAAAAAATTAACTGGACATGGTGGTGTGTGACTGTAGTCCCAGCTCCTTAGGAGGCTGAGATGGAAGAATTGCTTGAGCCCAGGAGGTAGAGGCTGCAATGAGCCATGATTGTACCACTGCAATAAAATTAATTAATTAATTAATTAATTAAGGAAATCTAAAATGCTTAGAATGAAACAGTTGGTTAAATTAACAATATTTATTAAATACTTGAAAACTAATGATTGAAAGATGACTCACTCTAACCCCCTAAAAAATAACAAATTGGGTTTTAAAATGAGAAAATTGGAAATTAAGAACAACTTCTCTAAGTAGTCCCAGAGCAACAACAAAAGAAAGTAAAAATTAAAAGTACAATTTTACAGACTAAAAAAAAAAAAAGGAGAGAGTTTATATATTGATCCCAACAAAATCTTATAGAAAAAAATTGACATTTTAGTTCTATGGGCAAAGAATGCTTTCTTTAATAAAGGATCCCAGTATAATTGGCTATCCATCCACAAAAAAAACAAAAGTAGACTTTCTTCATGACATATTAAAATAAATTATAGGTTAAATATATATGTGCAAAAGAAAAAACAGAAAAAAGAAAGAACATTTTAAAATTAAGGAAGTATTTGAAAGACTATATAATCTTAGGATGGGGAGACATTTTATGTAGAACAGGATACACTATATAAATGAGCTCTATCCCAAAGGAATTCATAACCTAGTACCACAAATAATATAAATACATTAGAGTTAGGGATGGAATATGCTATTTTTGAGATAAGAACAAGCTATGAGGGCCTAGAGGACAATTCAATTCATTCTATGGTACACTGGGGAAGGGTTCACAGAAGCAGCATTATTTGAGCTGTTTTTAAAGGGGTGAATGGGTGTCTTCTAGGTAGTTTATGAAAAGGCAGAAAATCATTTAATGACCTAGTATTTCAGTGCCAGTGAGAAATTCAGTGTAATTAATGTATAGAATGATTGATTGCAGAGGTTGAAGATGGACCAGTTTGTGAAAGAGTTTATATTCTAAGCCAAGAAGTTTTAACTTAATCTTAATGTCTGCCTCCTGCTTAAGGCCACTGATAGTAGTTGAAGCTATGGTGATTGTCAGATCAATCAAGGAGAAAGGGTACTCACTGTAGAGTGAGAACATGTTTGGCCAAGAGTGGTAATTGCAGACTTCCATATCTATTCTCCCTCTTTTCCTTATTAGCAGAATCCTGATTTTAGTTAGGATAGACTTGTACTCAAGCTAAAAGTCAACTTGCCTCAGCTTCTCCTGCAACTAAGCTCATCTATGTGACTAAGTTGTGGCTAATATAAGCAGAAGTGCTATTAGAACACTCAAGAAAGTTCCTTAAAAGGAGAAGGTACTCCTTTGCCCTTCACTGTTTTCTGCACCTTCCAGATTGCCACAGGACATATTTGGATTGTGAGGTGAACCAGAGGATGTAAGTCTTTTATTAAAATGATGGCTTCCTGAAGACTATGCAGACATACTCCTACATAGGCTTTTCTGTGAGCAAGAAATGAATTTCTGTCTTGTTGAAATCAGATGTGCCAAACCTAATCTCAAATGATAAAGATGAGTACCAATGTAAATGCAGTGAGAAACCCCTACATTTAAGAAGTGGTCTGAGAAGAAATTACCAGTTAAAAACACTGAAAAGAGTGAGACAGGAAGAAATGGTATAGAAACCAAGACAAAAAGACAAGTCTGAGAGGCAGGATAAGGGCAAAATAAGTAGCAGATGTTTAAAAGAGATCAAGTAGAAAGAGGCTTGAATGCAGCCCATTTAATTTAGAATTCCAAAGTTGTGTTGACTTAAGGAGATCAATTTCAAGCATGAGGTAATCGCATGAAAACTGAGTTGAAATGGGCTTCTGAATGAATGAGAGTCAGAGAGCTAAATTAATATTTAATTTCAGAAAAAATGAAATAGAAAATAAAGATAAGGTGAAACGGAAAATAGATGTGTCATGTCTTGTCTCAAAACCAAATTGTATCTCCAGTTCTCATGAGCCTGCTAATATTGACTACCATTTATTAAATTAAAAGAGGTTTATCTAATCCTTTGATAAACTCAAAATCTTCTAAATAATTAGAAATAAATGGTCCTTCCCATTCATAATCACTTTCATTCCAGGACCCAATTCTGTTCCTAAATAATGTGCTATTCGGGAAAACAAAGTATTTTCTAGTCTCAACTCAAATTCTGTCAAGGCATACATGTGAGTGAAAGTGGAGTGGGGATAGAGACAGCATGAAGTTCTGATGTCTGAAAGAAATGAAGCTTAATTTAATTCTGAAGTTCTTTTCCAAGTATCCAACTATTTGAAGGTATAGCATTTAGTTTGTATCAGAGATTTACAATTCCCCACAAGGAAATTCAAGAACTCTGGGGTTCATATGTGATGCATTTGCAAGGTTATTTCCCTTTTGATCCCCAGGCTCTGGCCCCTAGCTATAGCCTCCTTTTTCCTCCTCCCTCCCTTCTCCTCTCCTTCCCACTGTCTCTCCTTCCTTCCTTCCTTGAGAAATAATGCAGTCGTAACAGAATAGAAGCTATGTAAGAAAGGATGGTATACTGGATTGCTTGGGATATTTTAATACATATTCAAGAGAAAAGGCAAATATATCTTAATAGAGAAGAATGCAAATTGAAAATCAGAGGGCAAGGCCACCAGGATTAAAGATGCAGCTTGGACCAAATATTGACCAATGCAAATGTGTTGAATTTTGAATATAGTGTAGATCATACTTAGTGAGATGCTTTCAACTAACCATTTACATTTAATAATAGTGAACATGTCACAGAATATAGTTTACGATTATTAGAAAAATGAAGTTAAATCAATACTTGGGAGATTATTTATTAATGTGTGAATTGTCTGCTTTTTGAATAATCATAAATAGTTTTAAAATTTTAAATGTGTTTTTGAAAGAAATTGGTTACACCCTGGGAAGAAAAATAAGTATGCCTTACAATATCTAGTGGAAGGGCTTAAAGGACAGATTTTCATTTCTATTTAGGAAAGAATGTTTCTCCTGTCTTCCTGGATTTGCTCCATATCAAAAGACATGAATACATATTGTAATTATAAACTGTGCATTGTAATTATAAGTTGTAAATTCTACTTCAAAGGTCAGCTATGGTTAGATTCAGTGAGTTTTACCTTAAAATATTGGCTTAAAACCATTCATATCAAATGGATAAAATAACTTTTTTAGTTTGCAATGGCCTTATGACTTTGGGTGGTATGGGAAGAGAAGTTCTCAAACCAATACTCCTCAAGGTTAGAGAGGGAAGCTTCTGTCTGACATTTCCTGTTATACTGAATGGCCCTTGGTATATCCTTATAAAAATTTTCAAACCCACAGAGCTATTTAAAGATAAAAAAACTTATATAACTTTATTTTTCAAAGACTAATATGTCTCAGGTACATTTAGCTACAGTACAAAGGATAAGAAAATAGCACCTAGGAATTTTTTAGATTGTAGAGAATCTCAACGCTTTACCTTTCTTATTTCCTCTCCACTTTTCTAGCAAAGAAGCCAGAGTGCTCCCACTCCCACTCCTTTAGTCTATTGGGTCACAAGGGGCCTAATTTTCATGCGAACAGCCCTGAGGGAATAATCTGCCCCTCTAAAGGAAACCCAGACTACTCCGTTCTCAATCTCATAAGGACTGTTATTCCTCGGGTCATAGGAGCCTCCAGGGTAGTAGATGCCATTGAGATTGGCTGCTTGGCAGTTGTTATACCACCAGCCTCCCCCATAGACTTCTGCACAGTTCTCTTCCCACTGGTCTGCATCCCTGTCAAAGGTGCTGAACTGCATGCTGTTGTGAGAGGTGTACTCTGTCCCTTCCTCTACGGAACCTTCAATCAGAGCATCGCCTGCAGTGCCTTCATAGGAGGAGACCTGGAGGGCATAGCCTTCGGCCTCAGAGCCTACCCGGAAGTAATATTCTGCATAAGCTTCGTTCCCAGCCCAGTCCTCTAATTCAACCCTAAGAACAGAGCCCCTCTGGGTTAGTAAGTGGAGGTAGTCATTGCCTAGCCAGAATTCTCCTTCCCCCTTGTCATTCAGGCTGCCGAAACCTCTCTTGTAGTCTTGCCAGGTCCGGTTAAAATTCAGTGATCCATCCATTCTTTGCTGGATCAAAAGCCATCCTCCCAAACTGGTCTCTTGATCACAATAAACAGAAAAAATCTTACTGGATCCGGGTAGCTTGATATTGAAAATGCCACTGTGGGTACCTGAAGGATGTGTTTGGAGGACATCATCACAGTCTAAAAAAAAAATTAAGCTGGTTGGAAGAAGTTATTCTCATTTAACTTTACAAAGATAGGCACGACTCAGATTAAAGAAGGCAAATATTGTTTCCTTCCCTTCCGTTCTTTGTTCCTCCTTTTCTTCCCTCCATAGGGGAAGGATGCACTTACAGTGGGATAGAACTTATGCAAACAAGGGCTTATTTATACCTACAAATTGCAAAGGGGATTTTCCTCAAGTGGATTTGGAATTTTACTTGTGCATACTAATAGCAAGTAACCAGTACAGGTAACTAAGCATCAATTAATACTAACAGAACTTGTTTTTAGCCTGACCTAAATATCAACTGAGACACATACTAAAAATGTGATTAATCAATTGAGTGACAATTCTAATAGCACACACTTTGATTAGTCAAAGAATTTGATTAAATAAGCTCAAATAGAGTTTCAGAGGAAGTAATTCATCCATTTAACATGTATTTATTGAGTCATGACTCTGTTACTGTTAGGCATTTGGAAATACAGAGATGAGACAGACAAAGGCCCTGCCCCCATGGAACTTACAGTCTAGCACAAAAACAGACCAAAAAAGTGTAGTTTCAATGAATTGTAACAGAGAGTTAAGAAGGAAATGCAAGGGGCCATGGGAGCACTGTGCAGAAATATTTAACTTAGTCTAGGGGGACAGGAAAGGCTTCCCCAAAGGAGAAGTGTGGATACCTCTGGAAGAGCGAGATTTAGCATGGCCTCTCTTGGTGGAATGTGTTCCTTCATGATCGGCTTCACTTCCGGCCTCATCTGCCATTTTATAACTCTTGCTTTCAAATGTGGAGCCTTCTCTGTTGTAAGCTGTGCTACTAATAAATTGTTTGCTGTGACTTGAAGTTTTACCACTGGAAGGGAATTCAGCTACCCCAGAGTGATGAGAACTGGTTTCCTTTGTATTTGTGAAGGTACCAGATTCTGAACCCATTGACTCAGCCTCACTGCCAAACTCTCTGAACATAGGTGAAAAGAAACCTGGAAATGTTTTTCCAGTTGAGGCAGTGTCAAAGAAGGCAGCTGCATCAGGGTGCCTATGGCGGAACTCATCCAGAGTACCTATGCCTAAATCTATTGCCTCGGGACAGTCAGAACCATCTTCGGAGGTCACCACTTCTTTGGTAACTTCTTTTTGACCATCAGGACCAATAACAGTCTTAGTAACGGTTTTAGAGCATGAACGACGTGTGGTGGTTGTGCTACCAGAGGTGACCTTCTCTTTACCAACCACAAGCTCTTTGTCTCCTTTAGAAGTGACCAGTTTATCTGTGTGGTACTCTCTGTTTGTCCCTGGACTTACATTTCCTGGCACCTCTTCAAAAGTGCCCCAGTCTGGGTTGGTAGGCCTGGTGTTCCCAGAGCCTGAGCTATCTGGCCTAAAACTTCCAGATCCAGAGTGCCAATGTCCAGTACTACTAGATACAGAGCTCTCAGAACTCCAGTGCCCAGCACTTCCATGTCCAGAGCTGCCAGGATTCCAGGTTCCAGTACTACCAGGTCTAGGGCTCCCAGTGTCTTGGTTTCCAGTACTTCCAGGTCCAGAGCTCCCAGGGTTCCAGGTTCCAGTACTTCCAGTTCCAGAGCTCCCAGGGTTCCAGGTTCCAGTACTTCCAGTTCCAGAGCTCCCAGGGTTCCAGCTTCCAGCACTGCTAGGTTTCCTGGGGCTTTCTGTCTTTGATCCTGTTCCATGAGAGGAGTCTACTCGGGTAACCTCATTTCCACCAGGTCTCTCTAACTCCATTCTCATCTGCTGCATGTCTGTTAATGCCTTCAACTCTGGGGGTGCCTTCTGAAGCTGGCTCTTGAAATTTGGGGGAAACAAGTCTGGAACTGGGTTCATTTTTATCAGTGGTAAGTGTTGCCTATCTCTAGAGGGAAGTAAGTCTTTGGCAATGACCTGTTCAAGTTGCTTCTGCTGATCTTCATAGTCCTTCAGATCTACTTCACGAGCTAAAGCCCTACTGCATGACCCTCGACAAGATCGGATCTTAATGTCAATGTCCACCTAGAGAGAGGGGAGAAAAAGAAAGAGAAAATGTAGATACAAATACATAAACTATGTCTATTGAGTTTCTGGTAGTTAATTTTCCGTCTGGAAACTGGTTTCATTTCTTTTTGACTGGGAGACCTACCACTTAATATTCTCTGTTTTCTGCTTATCGAGCACCCTCAGTGGAAGAGATGTTGGGTATTGCAGGGCTAGCCAGGATAAGCAATGAATGCTCTTTGATCATCTTAGTCTCAGAATGGATCAAGAGTAAGGTGCTATTCCCTCTCAAAGGAAACGCTAATTAAATGATCGTTGGTGAAACTCAGGCTGAAGACTCAGAGGCATGGTGATGTAAGGGGCTTTGGAATTAGACAGGGACTGAACACTTGATTTTGAAATTTACTATCTATGTACCATTGGAAAATTTACTTAATATCTCTGAATTTTTTTTCTTCAACTGTGGAGTGAGGAAAATAATACCTACTTTTAGGTAGGTGATGGATATAACACTTTTCTCTGCATATAGTAAACACTCAATGCATAACTATCGCCTTCCTTTTCCCTGCTACTCATAAACAAGGAAGTCTGGGACCACAGCCACATACTTACCTCCAGTCTTTTCATATCAACCAACTGAGCCCTAACATTTTGCTGCAGAAGTTGGATATGCTGTACTTTTTCTATGACTTTGCGCTTCAGGACTTCAATTCTGCTTCTCAGATCTTCAGACACTCGGTTATAGGTATTATCACGGTCTGAAATAGAAAACATGGTTATTGAAGTAGCTGCTGAGTGATTTGTCTGTAATTGCCAGCAAAAAAGAAAGGAAGGAAGGAGAGAGAGAGATGAAAGAAAGAGAGAAAGAGAGAAAGAGAGGAAGGGAGGAAGGGAGGAAGGGAGGGAAGGAGGAAAGGAAGGAAGAAAGAAAGAAAGAAAGAAAGAAAGAAGCTAGCTTGCAAATATTCCCAATTTTATTTTGGTTACAGTTTAATCTGTGAATTCAAAACCTATGGGACATTTGACTTTTGGATAATGTTATACCCTGCAGCCATCCATGAATCCCAGTTAAGATGTCCTATTAGCAATTAGTAATCTCAAAGAAATATAGAAGAAATTTCTTTGGAATTTTAAAGGTGTAATTTGGAGTTAAAATAATTGGTTTGATTGCATTCCAAATATTTTATAATATCCTTAATCAACGGACTTGAACATATTGGATTTTCTTACTGATGAATTTTTCTTTTTATCTATAGATTTGAAATTGTTCCTAAGCTGTTTTGGGTCAACAGGATCACTCACTTGCCAGCTAGTGTTGCATCACTGATTTTAAATGTCAAGTGTTTGTGAAGGTGTAAAAAGGTAAAGCAAAACTTCAGAAACTGAGGCCTCCCTAGACTCGCTGTCCGTGACCAGAGCGAATGCAATGTTTCCTAACCCTAATGAGTAGACTCTGAAAATGATGTAGCTTGACTCTATATTTTAAAGTTAAAAATCTACCTAATAAGCTCAGTGGAGTCTGAGGGTTGAACTCCCAGCTTTGTGTCTTTGAATAAGTTCCTTGACCTCTCAGTTTTTACCTCTGCAAGGCAGAAACAAAAATATCCAACTCAAAGAGTCTGACCCATCCTACTTTCAGTATATACTGTTGAAAAGAACACACTTAAATTCTTGTTTTTAATCCAAAATTCTGACTTATTTTGTGACCTTAAACAATCTCAGTTAACATCTTTTACTTTGAAAAAATTGCAAAAACAAAAGCTCCCCCTTAAAATTTTCAGGGATGTTATGAAGGCATGTATTTCTACACTAAGTACTTTGGGATGAAATTGTCATAGATATAAGCAGATATCATATTTATTTAGGATTTTTGTTGTTTCTGTTACAAAATCAAAGCAATAAACGTGTAATACTTACTATTGGATGAGACAAGATCACCTCTCAAAATTTCCATTATATTAGTGGTCACTGAGTTAGAATCCTTATTGTTCTTCTGATAGTCAAATAGTGAATTTTTGAGCTTATTTATTCTGTTTGTAAAATCTTGATTGACTTCATCAATCAACCCTTTCATCCTGCAGCCGGAAGGGCATTTGTAGTTCTGAAAGTGAAGAGAGAAAATTACAGTAAGGATCTATCTCTTGGACTCAGAATAATTTTGCATGTGTCCATGCAGTCCCCATTTCTTCCTACCCTGTCTCTTCCAGACAAGTTGGCTTAAAAGTAGGTAAGAGGACTAGTTAGAGGTTGCAGAGAAATTCTGGAATGACGTTCCACTTAACCATAAATTAGATGCCAGGAAGTTGAGGCCACTATACTCAGGTGCCTAGTTTTGCCTGAGCATGCAACTGAAATCCAGTCTATTCACCCACTAATGATCCAGAGTTGGGGAGGTAATTAAACAGTGTTCTTGCTAGTAGGTTCCTTTTCTTTATTTGGTATGTAGGGAGCTATTCAATTATTTTCTATTTTAAAAAGTTTCTGGGACCAATCAGGTCAGCCTGTGAGCCCCTCTAGCAACAGAGGGAAGGAATTTCCTGCTTCCCCAGCTAACTGCTTACCCAGTCTTCATCAGAGCAGAAGGGCCAGTCTGAATCTTTGCAGGCAGATTGATGCCTTTCCACAACCCTTGGGCCACGCACGCCTCCTCCTTCAGCTAGAAAGTCACCTTCACCAGTATCTGCAGTCTTTAAAGATTCATTCACATACACAAAAGAGAGCAACAGCAATGTTAGCCAGAAGAGGAGACACTGGCATGCCTATAAGTCCCCAGGAAGAGATGGCACCCTCACAAAGATTAAGGACACCAGCCACAGGGCTTCTGCAAGCCTCAGGTTTCTTGTCTTCAAATGGAAATCCTAAGACCCATTTTATGGAGTTGTTATGAGAATTAAAGGAGATAAGGTGTACAAATTTCTTAACTGTGTATGACACTAAATAAGCATTTGATAAATATTAGGAGTTTTAAAGAATCCATCCTAAAAGGAAAATTATTTGAATCTACAAAATCAGTTAAATTTTACCTTTTCATTTTTACTAATGACTACAGACAGAAAGAAAGTTGAAAGCTATAGAGCTCTTTCTCCTGTAATTGTTGCTTCGGTAGAAAAAACCTACACTATCTTAACTTAATGTTCATCTCTCCTTCAAGTTTCTATGTAACCTTTAGAGATGGATTCATAATCTAAAAGAATACCATTACTTCCTAAAAGCATATTGCCTTACTAACTAATCTCTTCTGATACTGCAAAGATGTTTCCAAAGATAATTAGTTTGCCTTTTCTTTTGTCTTGACAAACACAAAAATAACCTTTCAGCAAAACTGTACGAAAACTAAAAGTTCTGCTTATTATGGGGAAGTAGCAAAAAATAAATAAAGAAAACAAATCTTACCGTAGAATGTTTTATTCCATTAACTAGCATTATAATGCACCAAGGCTTTATAACTACAAGGATAGCAAAGAATTCTTGCCCTTTTTAAAACAAAACAAAACGAAATGTACTAAGACTGAATGACCGATGCTAAAGTTTCCCTTGTGAGTTTGTACACTCTCATCCATCTAAGATCTTCCTCTTGGGGTCATATTACCTTGTATTCTTGAGGTGTCAATCCCATCCAGGAGCTTTCCTCCCAGGCCTGGAGTTCATAAAGCTAAGAGTATGTCATGACATAGAACAGGTAGACTCTGACCTCCAAGCTCTTTGTGGAATAAACACCAGAGAGAAAGCAAGAAGAGAAAATGGAAAGGACCATACCCATCCTGTGCCCACCACACTTAGGACCAGGCAGACGATCCTCATGGAAAACATCTTTTCTAAGGGTAGGGCTGGCTCATGAGGAGCACTCCGGCTGAAAGAAAGGATTGCCTCCACTCCTAGTTCCCATCCCATTTAAATCTGCAGGAGATTTGGTTAATCATTGGCTTTGTCCTGTGTAGACAGTCAACCCTCCCTCTACATCCTTTGTTCCTCCTATCCTGTTGGTGTCCCAGAAATTCTTGCTCAATTCCCCTCAGCTTGTTTGCTTCCGATAAGCTGTTGCAAAGGTAGCGTTTGATTCTCCAGCCAACGATTAGGAGAAGATCTCACATTCCAGGAACAGGGTGACTTTGAGAATGAAAAGAGGAGCATAGGAGGGTATATCCATATTTCTATACGTGAAAGAATACAGAAGGTGCTTAGTTAAGCTTGCTGTAGCCCCCAGTAGTAGTGATTTAGCAAACAATATTTCACTTTATGCAGAAATTAGGGTTGGGTGATCTGGTGTGTAAAAAATAACTTTGGTGATAGGCTGGCCCTGAAGGCTTTCTACAACTTTATTTAGAACAGATTGCTTTTCTCTATCTAAAATATTAAGATGACAGTAGCCCCAGGAACCAAACATCTTAGGTTCATAATCCAAGCTGCACCACTTTCCTGCTCTATGTTCTTGGACAAGTTACTTTACCTCTTTATACCTCAGTTTCCTCATTTATAAAATAAGGATGCTGATAAGCTACCCCATGCTTTTATGAAGAATAAACGAGTTAATTCTTGTAAATCCCTCAGAACAGTGACTGTCACATAGGAAGTACTCAGTGAATTATGGGAGATCATAAAGTGCCATGAAAAATACAATTTCTTTCCTGTTTCTGTGCCAGCAATCTCACTTCTGAGTGTATTTCCAAAAGAAATGAAATCAGGACCTTGAAGAGATACTTGCATTCTCATGTTCATTACAGCTTTATTGACAATAGCCGAGATGTGGAAACAACCCAAGTGTCCACTGATGGATGAGGAGATGAAGAAAATGTGGCGTATATATACACAATGGAGTATTACTCAGCCCTGAAAAACAAGGAAATTCTGTCATTTGCAGTAACACAGATGAACCTAGAGGGCATTATCCTAAGTGAAATGAGCAGATATAGAAAGACAAATACTACTTAGCCGGTCATGGTGGTGGGCACCTGTAATCCCAGCTACTCGGGAGGCTGAGGCAGGGAGAATCACTTGAACTCGGAAGGCGGAGGAGGTTGCAGTGAGCCGAGATTTCACCATTGCACTCCAGCCTGGGCCACAGAGCGAGACTCCCTCTTAAAAAAAAAAAAAAAGAAAGAAAGAAAGGAAAAGAAAGACAAATACTGTATGATCTTTCTTATGTGTGAAATCTAAAATACTCAAACTCACAGAAGAAAAGAGTAGAATGGTGGTGGCCAGGGTCTGAGGCATAGGAGAAATGGCGGAGATGTTGGCCAAAGGGCACACAATTTGAGTTATGCAATATGAGTAAGTTCTGGAGTCTAATGTGCACCATGGTGACTATAGTTGCTAATACTGTGCTGCATATTTGAAATTTGCTAAAAAGGTAGCACACCACACAAAAAAGTAACGATATGAGGTGTTTTATGTGCTAATTAGATTAATTGTTGTTATCATTTGACAATGTTTATGTGTATCAAAACACCAATCAGAGAGAAGTTCCCCTTTGAAGGAAAATAAAAAAACATCAAGCTGTACAACCTAAATTATGCAACTTTTATTTGTCAATTATACTTCAATAAAAGTAAAAAAAAAAATTCAGCTTAGATTTGCCAGATGTATTAGGTTGGTCAAATAGCAAATAAAAATAAGGGTGTCCCAGTGAAGTTTGAATTTCAGATAAACAGCAAATCTATTTTAGTATAAGTATGTCTCATGTGATATTTGAGACACACTTAAAATTTTTTTGTTGTTTATCTGAAATTCAAACTTCACTGGACATCCTGTACTTTATCTGGCAATCCTACCTTGCCTCAAATTCTGCTTCCTATGTGAAACCAATCCGAATAAGAGTGCTAGCTAATGTGTGTTGAATGTTTACTAAGTCTTGGGTTCTTTGCTAGACATTTTGCAGGGTACCTGATTCAATGTCCAATTAAAAGCAATCTCAAGTTCTTTCATACTTCCTTAGAGTGTGCACCACTGATGGCATTTATCACTGTAGGAGTACTGTCTGTCTCCTCCACTAGATCATAAACTTGAGAATTGAAATGTTTTATTGGTCTTTATATTCTCCCCAAAATGTGTGGGCCCTCATTGAGCGAGAAAGCATGAGTGGGTTCCAGTGATGGGAAGTTGCGTGGCTGCCTCCCCCAGCACTGCAGACATGTGAAGCTTTCTAAAAATGGCTGGAAGCCCTGGTGCAAGGCAGTGCACTGTCTGCTCTATGGAAGGCTCCTTGTCTGATCAAGTTTACCCCTGAGGCAGCTTGCTATGATTTCTAGAGCTAATTGCAGAGCAAAGAGGAAGACCCAGAGCCCCATCCAGGTTCCACAGGGCAATGATTCCATGAAAAGCTGGGTTATACTCACTCACAACACCACACTGGCAAAATGTCAGGCTTAGCTAGGAAGGCGAGGCTTGATCTCTGCACACATTTTCCTTTGCCCACAAGAAGTGCCACCTTTGGGAGGTGAACATGGTATATAGCAAAGAAGTTCCCGAGAGTAACCTGGTAGGCCTCAGGTGAGTCGGGTGAATGTAATCTGATTGAAGGTAAATTAACAGAAACAATTTGGTTGAATGCCACCACCCTAGTGCCATGTCAGGGTGTTTCCAAGGATGCCACCTGAGGACTTTATCCTTGCCTCTCAGAATAGCACATCTCACGCCCTTTCTTAATCATGGCCTCTGCTCACACGGCACCTACTCAGAGAGCCTTCTCTGGCCACCTGATCTAAAAAGCTGCCATTCTCGCATGTCATTCCATTGACCCTGCTTGGTTTTTCCATACTGTACCTTATAACTCCTGGACAGTGTGTATTCGGGAAGGTATTTGTTTATTCTGTGTCTTGCCTACACTAAGCTTCCTGAGGCCAAGGCACAAGGACTAGCACAAATGCCAGGCATAGAGCAATTGCTGCTCAGTATCTGCTGGAGAAATGGAAGGGCTGTCACCATAAAGTGGTGGCAATGCATGGTGGGCTTTCCAGCATGTGAGACCTGGATTCCAGCTAAGTGACATGGGCAAACTATTAAAATTCTCTGAGCTATAAAGGGGATGATGATATTTGTCTTGCAGGATTGCTGTGAAGATTATGTAAAATGGTTTATGTAAAATGTTGGCCATACATAGCAGGAGCTCTAGAAACAGTAGCTTTTATTTTTCCTAGAATATTCCAATGCTCCATGATAAAATGTTCCCTTGTTTTGACTCTAGTGCCAGGAGTCCCTAATGAGGCACTTTTGTAGGTCACTCTTTGGCCCCACACTGCAGGCTGCTCACCAGGCTGCGCTCTCTGCCCCATGAACAGGCTGTATTGTAAGCTTTGGAGGAGTAGGTTTTGTTTAGAAGGAAAACTATGCAAATTAATAGGCAACAAATAATATGAGTATCATTTTTTAAAAAGCATGTGACAATAAGAGTATCTTTAAAAGTGCAAAACTAGAAAAAAGATTGAAGAAATTTTCAGTTGCTTAAATTATAATCTGCTGTGCATTGCCTTTTTCTTTTTTCTTTTTTCTTTTTTTTTGAGATGGAGTCTTGCTCTGCCACCCAGGCTGGAGTGCAATGGCACGATCTCAGCTTACTGCAACCTCTGCCTCCCTGGTTCAAGCGATTCTCCTGCCTCAGTCTCACGAATAGTTGGGATTACAGGTGCCACCATCATGACTGGCTAGTTTTTTGTATTTTTAGTAGAGATGGGTTTTCACCATGTTGACCAGGCTGGTCTTGAACTCCTGACCTCAGGTGATCCACCCACCTCGGCCTCCCAAAGTGCTGGGATGACAGGTGTGAGTCACTGCACCAGGTTTGTCTTTTTCCTATAGATAACTATATCCTATTTGCCTTAACTCTAATGAGAAGGATGTTTGATATATCTGTATTTTTAAAGTTAATGTAATATCAAGATTTAAGTATAAATGTTAATATAAACATTTAAGAGCATGAATTTACATATTTGTTATACCATAACTTTTAGCATGACTGGAATAGTTTTTACTAGTTTTAATAGCTTTATTTGTATGGTATATAATGTAAACAGAAAGAGTAGACATTCTATAGCTATATGTTTCAGTTTTAAACTATATCTACTCATCACAACTTCCACAGGAAAAGTAAAATATATAACCGGTTATCTAGATATTTGCAGTTGTATAAATACAACTTAAAAATACAAAACAAAATGACAGTGTTATTTTGAATGGAGTATTTGTCTTACCCTGGGCGGATACCAGAAATTAAATGTATTGATTTCTGAGAGCAGCTCACTCATTCACTTATTTGTCTAAATTTAGCAATCATTTATCCTATGTATATTATTTCTGTAGTCCTGCATACTATGTGCTTAAGATAGAAAGGAAAATAATGTATGGTCTTTTACCTTCAAGTTACTTACAATTGGCGAGCAAGTAAAATACATTTATACAGCTGAGAATTAAGTTAAACTATGTAAACTTGATATTTCGTAGGTCAAAACAATAATACCTGCAGTTTTATATGGCTTAATCTAATATAAAACAATGGAAAAATCTGTAAGTTATATGCTGAGTTCTGTTAGAAAACACAGCAGAGTGATATATCATTTATGTATTGCTCTTTGTTTTGTTTGTGTGAGATATTTCTTTAAAGTATTTAATTCAGGTCTCAAAATACAAGATGTTTCTGAAAAATTCTTGTGTCATCTATCATAAAAATCTACATGAATCTGTACATTCTTTCCAAAGACATTTGGTATCCTAATAACAAGAAGATAATGGTACTTTGACAGGAACTGTTTTGTTAAAAAAATATTAAGTGCATTCTTGGAAAGTACTAAAATTATTTTCTAAATTTTGAAATGACTAAATTATGAAAATTTACAAGATTTTGGCATTTATAAATACAGTCTGATCTAATGAATTCACTGGACAACACTGGCAAAGCTATTTAACTTTCTGTAGTTTTTTCTTTTTCTTTTCTTTTTTTTTTTTTTAGAGACAGCGTCTTGCCCTGTTGACCAAGCTGAGTGTAGTGGCGCAATCATGGCTTACTGCAGCCTGAACTCCCTGAGCTCAAGGGATCATCTCACCTCAGCTGCTTAAATATCTGGGATTACCAGCTTGTGTATCTTATTTTCTCTGTTTGTCTCGTGCATCTCAAGGGTGTTGCAAAAGTTTGTCTTTACTAAGATGCTTACCGTGAAAGGTAAATGAACTGGTAGGATGACCTATATAGGTGTGACTAATGGAGTGTTTAATGTTTATTTTCAGAACTCATCAATTTCCTGACTTAAATGGTTTCCCCAGAAGTTACAGCTGCAAAGATAAAATAGGAATTTCCTTAATACCCAGAAGTGATTCTGAATTGCACTTAAGAAAGTGAGGAGATAAAAAAAGAGCTTTTTGTGATCTTGATTTATTCTATCACATTGTATTTCTCTTTAATCTCTTTATTCAGGAAAGACACCCACCTTATTTTTTATAGTTGAACTGACTCTAGATTAATGACCACTTAATTGAATAACTTTTTATCATTTTTGAGATTAAGATCTATTCTGTTCCAATAATATAATAATAATTATTTTTTTATCCTTAGGAATAATTTTCATGGTCTTTGACTTAAGTACTTTTAATCAAGTTCTCATTAAGTAGTTTTAAGTGTGTGTGTGTGCGCGTAGATGTGTGTGTGGAGAGAGAGGGAGAGAAAGAGAGGTGAAAGTAGTCTTTGAGTTTTTCTTACTGTTTTATCTCTCTTCATTTTTAACTGCAATATCAATTACATAATTCATTTTTCAAGATTAATTTATCTTACCTATAATGTGCTTGATCTAGATTTACTAATTTTTTGCACTTAACATGTATTAAAACTTAAATGCTAGTTTTGAAAAGTAAAACCATTATACAGATAATCAATTGATGTATTAATATCAGCAACATAGATTCATTCTCACACTGTACCTATTAAATCCATGATATTCAGCACATTGCTAGGCTGGTTTCCCTGTGGTTCTCCTATTAAAGATTGGCAAACAAAAACTGTCGGTTGGTGTTGATTTAACAGTGACATGTTAAAAACTGGAGAAATATCATCTGCAAGGCATGTGGAATTTCCACAAACAAGGAACTATGTGAAAAAAAGGGGTAAGTCAATTACCAATATCCATTTAATTATCTGCGGTATTTATTGGGCCCTATATTAATGGAAGGTTTTACATAAAAATTTTACTTAGATAAAATTCAACAAAAAGTTACTGAGAAAAACAGCAGAGAAACCTAAATTGAGGGACATTTTACAAAATGCATGATTGGTACACCAAAACAGACTTCCTTAATTTATGAAGCCTGTGAAAAGACAAAGAAAGACTGAGAAACAGGGAACCAGAGGTGATTAAGGAGATGTGACAACTAAATGTGATGTGGTATTTGGATGGGGTCCTGGACAGAAAAGGGACAGTAGTGTAAAAATTGGTGAAATCTGAATGAAGTGTGAAAGTTACACAGTAGCAAGGTACCTGAGTTGGTTTCGTAGTTTTGACGAATATACTATAGTAATGTAAGACACTAATGTTAAAGAAAACTGGGGCAGGGCATGGTGGCTCAGTCCTGTAACTGGGGCCAGGTGCAGTGGCTCATGCCTATTGGGGCCAGGCATGGTGGCTCATGCCTGTAATCCCAGAACTTTAGGAGGCTGAGGTGGCCGCATCACCTGAGGCCAGGGGTTCAAGACCAGCTTGGCCAACATGGTGAAACCTCGTCTCTACTAAAAATACAAAAATTAGCTGGGCGTGGTGGCAGGTGCCTGTAATCCCACCTACTTGGGAGGCTGAAGCAGGAGAATCACTTGAACCTGGGAGGTGGAGGTTGCAGTGAGCTGAGATCACACCACTGCACTCCAGCCTGGGCAACAGATTGAGACTCCGTTTAAAAAAAAAAAGAAAGAAAGAAAAGAAAAGAAAAGAAAAGACAAAACTAGGTGATAGGCTAGTGAATGCTGTATAGTACCTTTATACATTTTCTGCCAATAAAATCATGATTCCAAATTTAAAGCTTTATTTGAAAGCAAAAGCAGACAAATATTAAAGTTTTAAAATTATATTTCCAAACTTAACATAATTCAAATCCCACACAGCAATACCAATCGTAAGAGTAAAAAACAACAAGAGTAAAAAAAAATTTTCTTTTTGTTTTATTGTCTCTGAAGCAGTTACACATATTATCTCACTTGACCCTTACCACAGCTTTGTGACGTAAGGAGAACAAATTATGAAGGAAAACATTTCCAGTCCAAGGTCTCTTCAATGTTAGGTCATATTGTTTTAATGTCACATTTTAACTATTTGTCCCTAAATATTTGAAAGAAGCCACTTTCATAACAGAGTGGAATCTGCCCTATTCTGTTTATCTAAGTAGAGTCAACATTCAGGTTTATTTAGTGAGGATTCTCTACTTGCCTCAGTTCACCTCATGCTTTAAAGTTGCCAGTAGAAGAAAATCTGGGTGAGGAGCAGGGAAACAGGAGTGAGGGCCAAGGATACTGGATTTTGGATTTGGGAAACACATTTTTGACCCAGTTGTAGACATGATTAAATGTCATGATCCTGAATTTACCACGGTTTGTTCCTTCAAGCATTTCCCAATGAAATTGAGGTGAGCAAGAGCTTAAAATTGTGCCAGCTACCCTTCCCAGAAAGCTTTCCAGGCTACTACAGAGCAGTGTTCTCTAAGCCATGGTCGAGCCTACCATCAAGGCCCAGAATGAGCCAATGGCAACAGTACCATTTGGGCCAAAGCTCATGTTTATGATAACCATTAGTCTTTTTCGTAATTTTTTTTTTTTGAGTCAGAGTCTCACTATGTCGCCCAGGTTGGAGTGCAGTGGCGTGATTTCGGCTCACTGCAACCTCCTGGGTTCAAGCAATTCTCCTGCTTCAGCCTCCTGAGTAGCTGGGACAGTCACACACCAGCATGCCTGGCTAATTTTTGTATTTTTTAATAGAAACGGGGTTTCGCCATATTGCCCAGGCTGTTTTTGAACTCCTGACCTTGTGATGCACCCTCCTCAGCCTCCCAAAGCGATGGGATTACAGGTGTGAGCCACGGCGCCCAGCCCCTTCTTTTTTTTAATTTAAAAAAAAAATTTTTATTTTGAGATGGGGTTTCGTGCTGTTGCTTAGGCTGGAGTGCAGTGGTGTAATCGCGGTTTACAGCAGTCTTGGCTTCCTGGGCTCAAATGATCTTCCGGCTTCAGCCTCCTGAGTAGCTGGCACCACACCATTCCCAGCTAATTTTTGAATTTTTCTGTATAGATGGGGTTTCTCAATGTTGCCCAGAATGATCTGGAGCTCCTGGGCTCAAGTAATCCTCCTGCCTTGGGCTCCCAAAGTGCTGGGATCGTAAGTGTGAGTCACCATGCCTGGTGTTTTTTTCCTTCTTAAAGCAAAAAATATTAACAGACTTCCAGTATATAGATCATTAGTGGAGAATAATTACAATTGATGTACACTTTTACGAAGTGAGTTAATTCTGTAACAAACATTTGTTCCAAAATAATTTGTGAAATCTCTCTCCTGAGAATCAATATAATCAAAACTATGTTCTCTGATTTTAATGCAATAAATTTAGATAATAATTAAAAATAGACAGTTGAAAAACTCATAAACTTTAGAACCAAAAAGTGTTCGCTTCATAACCCTTGGGTTCAAAAGGAAATCAAGGAAAATTATAAAATACTCAGATTGTAGAAAGATCTTTTTTTTCTTTTCATTCTGCTTTCAAACCACAAATTCATATATGGATAGATCTTAAAAACACAATGCTGAAATAAAAAAGTATTAAGTATGATGAAGACTTCAGCAGTCATTCTGAAATGATTTGTGGTGAAGGACCAGTTTTATTAAAATTCTAATCATCCACAACCAATTTTTTATATAATATAACGAAAATAATTACTAAAAAATGAAATGTTAAAAAGTAATGATATTCAAAATATAGGCCCAAATTTTTATTATGAGATTTGAAAGATATAAAATACTATCTCAATAAGTATAATCAGAACAAACATAACAGGAAAAAGTTTCTCCATGCTAATTCTCAATTTTTATACTTAATGCAGAAGAGTAACAGAAGTTTGGGGACCAGTATTCTGAGTAACACTAATTTATAGCATAATGTCATTTGTATAATTTAAAAATACATACACACACAAAAAATCCATGATTTATAAGAACGCCTACAAATGGAGAAACAAACATCAAACCTATTAAGGTGATTGTTTATTAAGGGGAAGATGGAACAAAAAGGAAATATGAATAAATAAGAATCAACCAATCCAGAGAGTGACCCAGCACAGAGCAATGAGAATGATGTACTGGCAGTGTGATAACTCAGCTTCTGTATCTGTACGCACACACACACACAGACACACACACACAAACACACACACACACATGCATGCACAAACACAAAGAGATAAATGAAATGTAGTCTTTCCCACACTCTTGATTTCTTTCACCAACTTATTTATTTATTTATTTATTTTGAGATGGAGTCTCCCTCTGTTGCCCAGGCTGGAGTGCAATGGTGCGATCTTGGCTCACTGCAACCTCCACCTCCTAGGTTCAAGTGATTCTCCTGCCTCAGCCTCCCAAGTAGCTGGGACTACAGGTGTGCGCCAACACACCCAGTTAATTTTTAGGTATTTTAATAGAGACAGGGTTTCACCATGTTGGCCAGGATGGTCTCAATCTCTTGACCTTGTGATTTGCCTGCCTCGGCCTCCCAAAGCAATTGTTATTTTCCTTCCACTTTGACTCATCTTACTATCTTTAACTTTTTCTCCTCTTTAAGCTACATCAAAGTGATAAGAAATCAACAGGTATGCATATTTCCCACAGGGTTGAATGTGTATTTTCTTTTTACCCTTTTCATCTGAATAAACAGAAGGTATCTATTATAAATACCTTGGCTAGTTTATACTAATTAGAATCAGAGCAAAAGAATTTTGGATCATGGAAAGATTTCAACTATGCTGTCTATACATTTATGTTTTCATTTCTCGCTCACTTTCAACCCACCCACAGATATGAAACAGAATCTTCAGAGGTATATTTTAAAATCTTGGTATTTGGTCAGTAAGTCATCACCCCTCTCTGTTGATTCAAGAACTCTGCTCTGCAGTTGCGTGGTTTGAAGTCACAGTATCACTACACCTGATATCTTCCTTTGGAGAAGCTTCCCTCTGTAGGTTTGTCACAGTGTAAGACACTACACGTCTACTTTGCACTTAGCCTCGCTACTTTTCAGTAACTAGAGTTTTTCTGTGTCCAGGAATATAAAGAGGAGGGCTTAGCAACAGTCACCTGTGATTTGAGCTGTGAAAAAAATATATAATGTGTCTCTGGAAGGCCCCAAACTTTTTTTCACTTAAAAGTTTTTTTGGTTGATTTCTCAACATAACCCTTTCAATTGCCACTTTATTTGAGGAGACATGACACAAGTGAGTCCAGAAGGGTTTTTCATGCTTTAGTTCTTACTGAAGCCCTTCAGTGCTCACCACTGGATATTAATAACTAAACAAGTTGAATTTGGAAATTCATTTTTTTTTTGTCTCTACCTCACTGGGTTGCAAAGTTAACCACAAAATTAATATGTACTCATTATAACAAGCCAAACAATGCAGAGATATCTAAAGAAAACGTTAGCAGCCCCTTTCTACCAATGAATGCTGGATTGTTCAACATGCAGATCAAGCTTGTACTCAGGATACCTACAAAAATCAGGAGACTCCAAAATGTTTTTGAAAGAATGCCATATTTGATATTTCAGAAGAAGCACTGGACAAGTAATCATGGGAGACATCAGGAATCTTTAGACTTCTTTATATTTATTTTGTGTTTTAGTATTTTTTTGTTTTTGAGACAAGGTCTCACTCACTCTGTTGCCCAGGTTGGAGTGCAGTGGCACAGTCACGGTTCACTGCAGGCGCAATTCCCCAGGCTCAAGCGATCCTCCCACCTCAGTTTTCCTGGCAGCTACGACTATGGGTGTGCACCACCATGCCTGGCTAACTTTTTTTGGTATTTTTTATGGAGACAGTTTTACCATGTCACCCATGCTGGTCTTGAACTCCTGGGCTCAAGTGATCTTCCCACCTTGGCCTCCCAAGTGCTGATTACAAGCGTGAACCATCATGTCCAGCCATGTTTTAGAATTTTCATGTAATTATATATTGTAGATTGGTTGAGAGGAGAACAAGTATGTATAAATAATGATATATGTCAAGACTATATTTTGTTCATAAAGTATATGTATATATAACTTTACATAATTTTTATTTTAGAATTATTTTTACATCTTAAAATTTCACTTATTTTGTAAATATTTCCAGTCATAAAAAGCAATTGTGCTTATTATGTAATCATTCTATTCTATTTTATTTACTAATAAACTATCTTGCCTGTCCATTCTTCCACTGTTAAACATTTTCTTAATTTCCTACTAATATGAAATTTACATCTATATTTTTATTTCTGTACATAACTATTTTCTTTTTAAAAAATGATTTTCTTGGGATAAATCACTGGAGTGATATTGCATGAAAACTCATCAATCGTCATATATCTCTTCATAGCTATGACCAAATTGCTCACACAAAGAATTTTATAGATTCACAAAGGGTAAACTGTATGCATTCTGTGTTTAGAAGTGGTGTGGAGGATGACGAGTCGGTAGCAGGTGAGGCTGGATGTAAGAAAGGGAATAGGAAGTAGGTGATTGCCTTTATCCACGCAAGAGATGTGTATCTCAACTACAATGGTGATAATTAGTATAGAGGAAAAAAGTGAATATGATAAATATTTAGGAGGCGAATTCAGCAGACTTGATGAGTAATTGGATATAGGGAGGTAGAAATTGGATATGGGGAGGAAGATTGGAGGATGAGTCACTGTTTTTTTTTTTTTTTTTTTGCATTTGAGGACGGATGGAATAGAACAGGTTTGGGAGAGTGGAGAATACTGAGCATACCATGCACTATATCCCCAAATCTAACATCACCAGGAATACACTCAATAAAAGTTAATTGAATAAATGCTTCATGCATACATGTATATATGAAGGCTGCAAACAATGAATCAATGTTTCTATTTTCCAAAGCCTCCCACGTCTTCAATTGTATATCTAGAAGCTGATTGACTGTTTTTATCTCCTCAATAGGATGTCTTAAATTCAGAACTCCTGATAACAAGAAAGTGAAAAGATTAAGAAGGAAATTGTGGGCCTGGTATGGTGGCTCATGTCTGTAATCTCAGCACTTTGGGAGGCCAAGGTAGGAGGATCACTTGAGGCCAGACATTTGAGACCAGCCTGGGCAACATAGTGAGACTCTTTCTCTACTCTAAAAAAATAAAAATTAAAAAAAAATTAGCCAGATGTGACGGTGCACTCCTGTAGTTACAGCTACTCAGGAGGCTGAGAAAGGAGGATCACTTGAGCCCAGGAGTTCAAGGCTGGCTGCAGTGAGCTATTATTGTGCCACTGCATTCCAGACTGGGTGACAGGCCTTATCTCTTAAAAAAAAAAAAGCCAAAGCCAAAGCTCAGGACTTCAGGACAACCAGACCCACCTCTCATAAAATTAGCCATTACTTTCCACAATCAGCCTTATGCTAAGTTATGTAGATTTAGCTATTCCTTAGAAAGTTGGCGAAGGAACCTGAACTCAGGCTGCTGAAAAGTCAATATCCCTGAATCACAAGGAAGAGATGGTTCCATTCAGCTCACCTCATGACTAGTGAGGGATAGGGCAAATGGTTCCCTACAGCTCTCTGCTCTAAGCTGCAGTTCTCTCAGAGTCACCAGGTCCCACCGCAGGTGTTTGGAGCTAAAAGGTTCTGCTGGGAGAATCCCCAAGCAGCTTTCCTGTCTCCAGCTGCACTTTGGATACCATGCATCTTAGCTGTGTGGCTGTGACTCCTGCTTAGTGATTACGTTCTTGTATAGAATATTGTCACTTTGGGTTGCTGTATTCTCCTGTATTTGTCCTGTATCTCCTAGAGGGCAAAAGCCATAATTGCTATTTCCTTTGTATCTCCCAAAGAGTTAAGTATAACATTTAACATAAAATGAGGACTCAATTACTACTGATGATTGCCCAATTGTAATTAGTAAATTGGGGAAAAGTGGTGGTTTTTAACGGTCAATAAAGGTATCATGTATCTAGTCTTAGGAAACAAAAGGTTTATTGAAATGCACGTAGATAAATTATCATCAGCATAAAACTGTTATGGAGTTTTCAACATGGGGTCTTTTGCTCTTAAAATGAAGTGAAACTTTGTAAGTCCATTGTCCAATAGGAAAAATATTATATCTCTCTGTTCAGATAAAGTCCTTTAAAAAAGTAAATCTCTTTTGAAATGGTCTTTTAAACGTCTCCAGCCTGTGAATATATAACAAAACAAAAACCATATTAATAGATATAATTTTCTCCATTTAAAAAGAAGAATTAAATAGGAATGATTTAGGGGTAATAAACAATGAAAATACCTAGGAATTTGAAACTCTAAAATTTTCTCCTATTAAGTACATACTAAAATATTTGATACAATAAAAATAATTTACCAAAACAAAATAAATGACAAGTGGTCATAAAAACGCAAATAAAGTCAATCATTTTATTATTATACATTTAGGAACAAAGTTGAAATGTCTCCTCAAATAAACAATTTTTAAATAACTCTGATGTCAACAATTTGGAAATACAGTCCTAAATGAGTTTTAATTTCCATTGGAGGCTAAATATCTTTAATAGAAGACTTGAAATCAATAAATATAGTAATAGAAAATAGGAAGAAACTTTCAGAGAATTTCTGAAACTTTGTGGGTCAATAGAAATTAGCAGTTAATTTTCTACGAATCATCCTCAGGGTAAAGTGAGTCATATTCTGTTTCCACAGGGTGCTCTGGTCTGACCTGTTTGGCTCCCCCCAGGTGGTGTTGCTGTCCTTCTCCAATGGTGAGTCTGTTGAATGGGATTATCTTCATAGTGGTTTTCTTCATGGAATACCACCGGGATTTCCAAGTGGCCCAAATAATTCCATTATCATAACCATTAGGAGTAGATGCTTTTGAGTAAGTGCCACCTAAAACAAGTGGTAGATGTACATATCATTATTCTGGAATCCTTTTACCTCTGCAAGTGTCTATTACGAAGTGCATTGCCAGTTACATAACATTTATAGCGTTATCTGCTAACTAAAAATGTCCCCAAAGATTCCTAAAATCTCAATTTATAATTGAAATAAACATATTATTAAACAACATCTGTGTTGTGACTCATGGTCACATCCGCACTTTAAATTTATTCACTACTAGTAGGACTAGAAACCCAAAGTTCCCTAACTGGCCTCTTTTCCTAAGCTTATCCATCCTGGACTCAGCTACTGCGGACCATCTTTCCTCAGGCAGATTAGAAGAGAAGGAGCCACCAAATTCCCGATGAGGTCATCTCAGGTTATTTGAAAGCACAATTTTATTGGTTAATTGAGGAGCTTTAGGAAATGGTTCTGGCATGTTATTTTATGTCTCCATTATAAAGTGCAACCTCCATTGATTTGCCTTCTCCTTGTCCTACAGAAGCAGATCTCATGTAATTTTGTAAAGGGCTTGTCAGAGCACAGCATTGGCATGAACCACAGCTCTGGCATGGCTCCCCGGGTCACACAGATCAAGCATTTTCCCTTAGAGTTTCTTCTCATTACATGGTTTGTGAGTGCAAAGATAAGTTATGTTTCTCCAATTTAAAAATGTTGTGAAAAACAAACTGTTACTTTAAATAAATTTTGCAAAGTTTCCTAGTTGGTGATTGGCTAGGACATCAGGAGATAAGGTTGCTCATCTCGGTAGATGAGGAGACTATGGTTTGCTACAAGCCTGGAATGGTTTGGAAGACTGGTTTCACTCATCTACCCAGCAGATATGTGTGAGGAAGCCCTACTGATGCTGAACAGGTCTGGTCTGGGTTGTTTGGCTTTCCCCGGGTGGTGTTGCCGTCCTTCTCCAACAGAGAGTCTGTTGAATGTGATTATCTTCTTAGTGGTTTTATTCATGGAATACCACTGGGATTTCTAAATAATGCCATTATTGTAATATGGATCCTTTAGCATCGGTAAGGCTTCCCCACACATAACTGCTGGGTAGATGAGTGAAACCAGTGTTCCAAACCATTCCAGGCTTATAGCAAACCATAGCCTCCTCATCCAACCCCCATCCTAAAATAAGTTTCTGCTATCCTCAGACTGGTCTCTTCTCTCAAGCTTTCACAAACCTCTGCCCTTACCAGTATTTGCCTGCTCTTTATTCCGTTCCTCCAAACACCTGCTCACTGTGTGTATCTGACACAAAGCTCATGGGAAGCCAGGTTAATGTGTGAACAAGCATCCATATAGTAATGTTAATCTATCCAGATCATATATGTGGCATGTCTAAAGGAGATAACACAACCCACAGTGCCAGTTATGATGGTGATAGTTTCAGGTATAATGCCAAGCTACTGGATATTTTGCAGCAGGTGTATTTCTGTAGGAGGGCTAATTTTACACATGAACTTGGTATTATCCACTTCCAGTTTCAAAGAACTTAGCTGAAATAAAGAGGCATGATAAAATCCCTACTATCTTTATAAATTATTCTTCATTTCTTTGTACCTATTTATTATTTTTTATGAAAATATATATATTATACATTAATTTGGAATCTAAGAAAGGAAAACATACCTTGGTAATAAACTCCATTGAGGTGGCCAGCATGACACTTGTTCATCCACCAACCAGATCCATCCTGTTCAGCACAGTTGCCTTCAAACTTATCATTGTCATTGTCCCAGGTACTGAACTGCATGCCATTGTGGGATGTGAAAAACTTGTCGCTAGGATCGTCGCCAAAATCATAGCCATCAAAGGCATCTCCAGCATCTCCACCAGCGAAGTAGGCATACGTTAGGCGGTACTTGTCAGCTTCAGATCCCACCTTGAACGTGGCATAGTCTGCAGTACTGAGAAGAAGGAAATATAACCATCACATGCTGACTCTCCTCAGGGATTTCAGAATTTCCCTCTTTTGTAGGACAGTTCCTTGGAATTTTTGACTTTGTTTCTTAAGGCTGAAATGTGCTCATCGAGTAAAGTTTTTTGCAAGTCTGGCAAGACGCAGTGGATATGTGAACCAGTCCACAGCTCATTAATACTACCCGGGATGGGCCAAAAAGCCTTTGAAGCATCTCAGTGAAAACTAATAATTACAATCACTTGAATGCTTTTTTGCTTGTTTCATTCTAAGATCAAATCCAGATGTGTGGATGACTCTAATTTCATATTTCCTACTTTTATTGAAATGTTGTGCATTGCACACACGTTATCATAGATCACATAAATTATCCGACGGTGAGTGACCCTTAATTATTGCACTAAACTTGAAGGAGGTACAGTTCCATTAGCCACTCTCACCACCTGAAGGGTTAGGTGCTGCTAAAGGGATTTTCTTTCTCAAATCAGTGTGGTAGTGGCAAGAAGGAGAGCTTCTGAGGGCATTACACAATCAAAATCTTCCCTGTGTGGTCCAAAGCATGTGAGCTGAGGAGTTAGACAGATTCTTTCCTGGAAAAAATTGTGCAAGTGGGGCATAATTCTATTGAGTGGAGTAAAAAATGTGCCTTAATGAAGGAACAGAAATTTCTGGAAAATATTTAGCCTCTTTTCTAATCTCCGGTAACTGGGAAATGGAAGGTCCTTTCCTAGAAGAAGGTCTACTGACTATAGCTGGATTAAAAACCAACCAAACAATTAAAAAAAAATCCATATGTTTGGAGACAATATATTTCACTATTCCTTAAACATAACAAGAGGGTTGGATGTTTTTCTGCATTTTAATTAGGTAACAATGCTTAAAACCTTCAAATATCTCAAGCAAAAAGAAGCCTCTAGATCACCAAAAGAGCTAGCTGGTTTAATTTTAGGGTAGCTCATGATTTGACAGAATAAATGGCCATTAAGGCACTGGGAAGTCTGAAGAGGCTGTATTTGCTTTTCAATCAGGATAGTTGTTAAGAGGACAGGCTCTAAAGTTAAACTACTTGAGTTCGAATTCTACCTCTACCACTTATCAGCAATGTGACTTTGAGCAAGTTAATCTGTAAAATGGGATTGATAATAATACCTGCTTCATGAAATAGTAATTTAGACTAGATAAAATTATAATTTTATGCTCAGTTTAAAAGTTAAAAGTTCAGTACGCTCAATTTAAAAGTTAAAAATTCAGATTAAAAGTTCAGTAATTAGCTATTATTCTGAACGGTGCCAGGGTAATTAGATTGTACCAAAACACTCAGATTCATCCTGAATAGAATTTACCTTTTTGGACTGCCCAAGAGCCAAACTGACTTCTGGAGAAAATGGTGGCTGGATGTGCTGTTTGCATTTGTCAGGCTGCATTTGCCATTGTCTATTGACAGTTGGAAAGTGCACATTCCAGACAGTCTTTACAATAAAAAGTTAGAAGTCATTTCAAACAGTACCTGGTTCTGCCATTCCAGTCTTCCAGTTCCACTCTTAATGCATATGGGATGGCAGACTGTGTGCTTATCAAATGAATCTTCTCATTTCCCAGCCAAAATTCTGTTGTGCCAGTAGGAGACAGATGTCCAAATCCTTCCTTATATTGAATCCAGTTTTTCTTGAAATCCACACTGCCATCAAGTCTCTAATTACACATTTGCATGGGCAAAAGGAGAAAATAGATTATCAATGCATGTAAAGAGAATGCTACCAACATTTTGTCAAAAATATGGAGCATTGGTTCTATCAACTCACAACTAAGTGATCTTGGCCAAGCTACCTAGGTTTCCTTATCTATCAAATAGGAAAATTGATGCTTACTTTTTAGGGTTGCTGCAAGGATCATTAGAGAGAATATATGAGAAATACTTAAGAGAGTTCCTGGCACATCATAAATTCTAAATTAGTGGTAGTATTGAAAAGATACCTAGACGACTTCAGAACTCTGACTGGATATTACTGATTCTTACACTTATGATGGAACCTATTGCTCAATTGGTGTCTGGCAACTAATGCTTCCACCATTCACTCCCTCTGAGCACCCCCTGTAGGAACAGTTGTAACAGTGGCGGGAGGTAAACAGAGGGTAAAGGAGTCAAGATTCCTAGTGGGTATCAGCAAGTGGCAGATGCAACAAAGGTTCCTTGTCTTGGGGCAGCCCAGCTGTGTCCTCTGGTGTGTGAAAGGGTGGTGGTGGTGGCAGGGTGAGGGTGAGGGTGTTAGGCTTCATTGTCTTGTAATGGGCAACCTCAGGTCTTGACCTACCTGACAAAAGAGTTTCCTTCTTTTTCTCTGTCACTGTGGTACTGATTATGTGCCATCATGAATCTACAAAGTCAGTGCCGGCACAATATAGTCAAGTCACAAACTCTGAAACTATACCACCTAGGTTCAAATGCTGATTCTGTTGCTTATTAGTTATGTGGTCTTGGGCAAGTTATTTAACTTTGTGTGCCTCAGTTTCCTTTTCTGTAAATAGGAGTAACAGAAGTACCTTCCTCTTAGGGCTATTGCAAGGATTAAATGAGCTAGTGTTCACAAGGTGCTTAGAAAAGTATCTGCCATATGGCAGAAACAATGTAGGCACTTATTAAATACACATGGTGAGGAAAAAATTACCTTCTGTAACACAGTCCATCCATTTCCAGACCCATCAATTTCACAGTAGACTAAGAATTGCTGGTTAGCTTTCAGAGGTTTGATAAAGTAAAGCCCGCTCTGTTTAGCTCCCTTATTGGCAATGTCTTGACAATCTGGAGAAGGAGAATTGACTTTTACTGTGGTTTGAAATGTAAGTAAGACTGTGCCAGTCTTGAAAAATAGTCTTTAACATGTAGTAAACTATTCATTTTCCAAGAATAATTTTCTTACTTTTCACATCACCATTCCTTTTAAACTCTTTTTTAGCTATTCAAGAAAGGTCTAGACAACTGAAATTCTTAAACTTAATGGGTAGCCGCTTTCTAAACCATTCCTATACATTCTGGTACATACTCTCTCCTTTACGTTATTTACTTTGATGAACCTAATCCCAATATAACCTTCATCAGTTACCTTTCCCAGTGATATCATGGATTTGCACCGTGTCTTTGCAAGGTTCCTGGCACTGTGCTTCAAGCTGGGCCACCTTCTGTTTCAGGTTAACAATCTTTTGATTATTTGTATTATATATATCCTGCAAAAATCTACAAACAAAAACATAAGATAACAAAAATAAGAAGACAAAAATAAGTATTCCTTTCAGAAGAGTAATTTTGTATTTTCTTTGGAAACTGCTAACTAAATATTTTCTCAAGAATTACTTTCTGATAAATTATTCCATTCTTGGGGAAAATGTAAAATTATATCACTAAATTAAGATGAATTAAAATTATAAACTTTTTGAAAAAAAAATAAACCAAAAATCAATCAAAACAGGAATACAATGTGAACCTGAATCTTTTCACTTAGAATGGGGCATATTGTTTCAACTCCAAACACAAAGAACAAAGTCCTTGTCAATAAACAAATGTCATTGATACTTTGTTTTTTACTTTATGCATAAAGGGCAGCAGATAGCAACTGTGATGAGACTGGTTAATAGGAACACCCCCTTTTGCTTTAGAAGCAGGAAAGGCTCAGTTCAGTAATTCACATGTGCTGAAGTAGTATACCTTTCGCATTTGGATCTATTGAGGTTATACTTACAAGCTTCAATCTAAAATATAACTTACACAGGGAAAGGATCTGGAACGTTATTGTATGTAAAATAAAACAACAGATACTTCCCCTTTCTTCTTTAGTGCTTCTGGTTACATAGCTTTGAAAATGGACTGGGGGAAGTAAAAATCCTACTTTTGTAGTTACTTACAGGGTGGCTTGTAAATATTCAAAAATGATAAAAAAAACTGTCTACAGTGCATAAATTGTTCTTTTTTGAAGTAAAAAAGGGTAGACAAATTATTTGTCCACGTTTTCCCTGTACTTTGTCTTAGGCAATTTCTGTACAATAACCTCCTTCAACTTCAATGATGGACAATAACAATGCAAGTAATAATAATAACAATAATAACAAGGGCCCTCTGATAGCAAAAAGAGGTGGAATCTTTCCTGGGCCATTCTCCCTAGCTACTATTTATCCCAATTTCTCAAGCTGCTTTGAGAAAAATTTAGAAAAAAAAAAATTGGGGAAAAATATTAAAACTGTATCTGAAACCTTGTGTTCAGAAAGTTTATGAGTCCCTGAGAAGCTGTTAACACAGACATTCACTTCCAAACAAAGGGAAGAGATCGTGCAGGTTCATTCTGCAATGATCAACATGAGCTTTGCAATGTTTGCTACACTTAGTCTCTTAAGACATGTTTCTTCCTGCTCCACCTTCAATATAATTGGCTTTAGGAGCCCAAATCCTTACTATGCTTCTGCTTGCTGATTTTTTTTAACCATCAATTTGTCAACATTTTTATAAAAAGGATTTGTTTTCAACACCCAAATTCCTATGAGGTTGATTTTATGTTGTAAGATAAATGGGGGATGGGGAAAAATTTTTCGATAAATATGGTCAAACTAGCATTTGAAGACATCTAGAACTTCTTTCTCCAATGTGATTATTAATTAGCAATTGTAACCCAGTATAATTTATATTGCACTAAAAACTTCTATCTCCACTATGTTCAACATAATCAGGCATAATGCCACTGGGATATTATAAATGGGGAAAACACATTAAAAATTACTTTCACTCAAGTATGGAATATTAAATAAAAATTAAATCAGTCTTGCAGAGTAAATTGAAACAAAAATCCTTACCGAATACTTGCGTCATGTGTTAAAATCAATGCTTCATATTTCATAATTTCTTCTAACATTTTCCTGGACTTCAGAGTAGCAGTGTCTATCGTGTCTGTAATATAGGATCAGAGACATAAAAATCCTTAAGCAAATAGAACAACTAAAACAACAGCAAAAGAACTTCGCAGATTATTATTCTTATTTTTTGGTGAATAGTCTTTATTTTCTCACTTGGTTTTGATGATTCATCAGGATTATAACTGAGTTGGATTGCTTTTATCAGCTCTTTGACTTGTGATGTTTTGTTTTCAACTTGATGTAAGATGTCTTCCAAAGACTGTAGATCCTTGTCTACTTCGGTTTGATAAGTAGACAGGAAATCTGCAATGCCACAGGTAGTTGGACAATAACTACCCTGAAAATACAACAGTGATTAAAAATGTTGACAGATGCCACACTTAAAATCTATTCAGAAAAATAGGTAAAATCTAGACTATGTTTTTAAAAAGTTGCAAGTGCCAGATGATATTTATGAAGGAATTATTTCTATTCCTCTGCCCCTCTCCAGTTTACACACAAAGGGAGAAACATAAAAACTACTTACGAATCTTTCATCTAAGATGCAGCAGTTGTCTCTGGTAGCAACATACTAAAAGAGAAAAAAATACAGAAATTTCACTAGTTTATTATCTGCTTTATTTTCCAGCTCTCCATTTAAAACAATGTTTTGTGAAGAGCACACTTACTGCCACACATGTTGAAGACAGAAATAAAAGAGCATAGAAGTAGAGAATTAAATTCCGGGGGTGCAAGGACCAACTCATGATGTCTGGGTGCTCGGAGCTCCGAGCCTTGTAGCGTCAGCACTGTCACCTCTCAGGCTCCAATTGTCCCTTTATGTAAGCTCCTGGGACAGCCAGGACTGCAAGTGGCTGGAGCTGATCACGGGACCTCCTTACCAGAAGGGTGGGGAGGTCTTTCCCGTTCCTTTTTCCTCATCCTGGCCCCCAATCTACACTGTCAGGTTCCCAGATTTTGCACAGAGCTTGAAGCTCCTCCTTTTTGGCCCAGCTCAAGTTTTTTTTTCTGATCCAAAATTACCTGCAAAGGCTAGTGAAGCATTATCCATTGCTGTGAGGAGGAGGGCAGTCCTGGAGGCTGTGTGGTGCAACTTCTTCCAGTACATGGCTGAGAGCAAACAGATCTGACCTCGAACTGGGCAAACCCAGTCTATCCTTAAGATGGGGCCTGCTGCCATCACCCAAATTACTGAAAGAACTTTCTCAGTCTAGGGATCAGTTAACATTATTATTTTTAACCCGTGGCTGTGACAGGAGGAGACTGACTTCCCCATGTCCCAGTACACTATTCCCAGGAACGAATGACCCAGGAAATACACTCCTGTCCCTCTGTGTTGACCATGTTCATAGGCTCTCAGTTTTTAGGGAGCTTTCAAGCTCAATCTTCTCTTTGTCTGAAGATGGGAGTTTTTAGGGAGCTTTTGAGCTCAATCTTCCCTTTGTCTGAAGATGGGCATGGCACCCCATCTGCCACAGAGAGAAAAGAGCCAGGAGCCCACTTCATTGTTCCTGTGGTTCCATCAAGTTATCTCAGAGGAGAGAAAAATCCACCTCCCTTGTATCTGAGGAGAGTAGAGGCATAGTTGAAGGAAGAGGGTCAAAATGAGATGCTGGAGAGGGGCTATCATCTCTGTTGGACCCTTACAGTGTCCTTGTGTTTGGGAAAACATATCTGTCATCACTGCCTATTGAGACTTATCATTGTGCATTGCACTATTATTAATGTCTCTATTTTTGGTTATCCTTCATTTCTTCCTCTGGAACCAAGCTTATTATAAGTTTTGATGAAATACATTAGTGGGAGAAATTCCTCCAGTTTGAAAGAAATACTAATACTTTAATGTTTAATTTTGTCTTTACAAAGGAATATTTATGTGACTCAAAAACAAAGATAAATGTTCACATTCAGTAAATAATCAATAATTATAACAAAATGAACACATCAAAACCAGATTTGTTGCTTTTTCTCTCCTCCTTAATATATCCCTCTCTGACTTAGCAGTTATTGTCAATCATATCACCATACCACCAGCCAATTAAGTCTCACAATCTTTCTCATCCATCTTTTTTACTCAACTGATCAGTTAGTTATCAATCATGTCAGTTGAATTAAACATTAAAGTGTTAGTATTCTTTCAAACAGCTCTACCTCAGATAGTATTTGTAGCAACCTTATATTACATGTATACATGCTATATCCACTGCATTAGATTGTAAATTGATTTCTATGGCTACGGTGTCTAACGCATATAGCTATACTTAACATAGTTGTAGTTAAAACTCAGTAACTATGTAATGACTTGAATCAGTTGCCTCTGTGAAGAAGTATGGGATGCAGAGGTGGAGGACAGGGTTGGAAAAAAGGTTTCATTTTTCTCTGTAAACATTCTATATTTAGAATTTTGAATGTATATAAATATTATCTACTAAAATATATATATAATCAAAACATGTAATTATTGATCATTCACAAAGATTTACATAGTACACTGATAATAACATCTTGCTAACTTTTTAATATGATTTGAATATGAAAGGTAAGTCAGGCATTGCCTTTGCCTTTAAGAAGTGTATAGCTCAATTGGGGAATGTACAAATAAATAGTTGTTAAGAGCTCTGGAGTCCATCTCCCTAGGTTTGAATCCCATCTTTACAATTTACTGACCGTGTGATTCAGTACAAATTACTCAATCTCCTTGAGTTCTATTATCCGTGTTAGTAAAAGAGAGATAATACTTATGATATGGTATTTACTTAATAGGGCTATTACTAAGATTTAGTGGGATAATGTGTTGAGCACATTGCCCAATTTTTGGTAAGTGTTAGTAAATGTTTGTAAGGTTTATGAATTACCGAATGTATTTGGTATACAATCTATATAAATAGGAAACTCATTTATTAGAGCCATTATTGGTAGATTTGGTTCATAGGGAAAAAGCTTTGTTGTTCCAGCTACAGAAAGTTATTTTTAATAAAAGATCTGTTGCAACTAACTGCAGTCTCATTCTGTAAGACTCTCCAGAGAAGAAAGCACCTGGTCATTTAGTTTAGGAAATTCCATTCAAATTGATTTTATCAATCAAAGATCAAATGATAATATAAATGGATTGCATGCCTTATGAGAAGGTATACTTCCTATCAGTAAGAATGTTCAAACAAAGTGTCTTTAGACAGAGCATGTCTTTGTGGTTCTTTTTGCTGAAGACCATAAAATATTAGTTTGTCGGTTTTAGGGTAACAGTTCATGCAGCCACAGGTTGGGTTCTGAGCTCCTTAACATCATAAAGTTTCATTGATTGTATTAATATATATAATATTCACAAAGTTGAAAAACATTTAAATTGAGCACATTAGAAATTCTATCTTATCCCATTTGAGAAGTGGAATACTTGTATTACTGGCTTTTAACTGACTTGTATTGGAATCTAGATGTGTTATCACAATTTTAGAGAAAATAATTTTCTTTTACTACAATCTCAAGTCCTAAATCCAAATCATATAAGACAAGATACTTGCTCTCTGAGAAAAAAAAAAAAAAGGGTCAACATTGATTTAGCGGTCTACATTGGCCCTGCATTCAATCTAGTATCACTTAGTTTATTAAATTTTAACTAGTTTTTTCATGTTTGAGCCAATTTTTTCTTTGAAAAATGATAAATGATTGATGAATTCCAGGAATGAAGAATATTTCTTAAATCACAGTTCTTCTACTTCCAGGTATGTTTTTTTGAGATAATAGCATAGGTAGTATTTAAGCCAAAATAATCATTTAATGTAATTCTGAGGTCAATGGGCTTGTTTATTGAAATAATTATGTCCCAAATTCCCTATCGTCCAACTGTTTGTGTTCTGATTTGAAAACACAAATATACAGCCAACAGTCTTCATGTATATTGATAATTTACTCTGTGAGTCAAGTCTGTTACGTTCATCTTTGCTTCAAAATTATTTGCTGAATTTAAATTTGATTATGTAGAAGACTTCTTGACCTGGTGACAAATGATATAGGCCCCAAGGAATAATAGGAAAGAGCTACCAATTTTGAGAATCTTCTTTATGCTAGATATTATGTGGTAGTATAGTTGTTGTGGTTGTCATGTATATTCTCTCATTTAATCCTCACCACAAGCCTAGGAAGTAGATATAATTACCTGTATCTTATAATGAAAAAAGAAAGGCCTAGAGATGTTGTGTAACATATGCAGGGTCTATGTGCCAGAACAGGAACTCAAACCCACGGGGCCCAATGCCTGTGCTTTTAACAGTGAATCTTAATATAACCATGAAACACTTCTTAATTTAAAATAATACACAGATACAAGGTGTTATGAGACTCAAAGTTATTCACTGATAGAATGGATTTTAAAGAGGTGTGTATTCATCTATATAAGTGTATGCATGTTTATTTGAACACATATTTACATCTATCTATCAACTTATCTATCTTCTTCTCAGGGTTAGAGACAAGATTCTGTGAATGATCTTGTACAGTCTTCGAGTATTTCTCAAACCTAGATTTGCGTTGTTTTATGATCAGTTTGTGTTTACGGTCCTTTTTTTTTCCTCTTTAGAGATGGAGCCTAGCTTTGTTGCTCAGTCTGGCCTCAGACTGAACTCCTGGACTCAAGCAATCCTCTTGCCTCAGCCTCCTGAGTAGCTCGGACAATGGGCATGTGTCACTGCACCTGGCTTCAGTCCAGTTTTAGATGGAAGCAATTTTTCAATGCTAACTGCATGGTTCAAGTTTAATAGAACTTGATAAATTGAATTCCATCAGTAGGTTAAAGGGAGAGACAGTCACTACGTGGTCAAGGAAGCTCAAATCAATGGCGACAATGATATATCTGTTTTTCTAATAAGTAAACTATTTCTAGATCTAAGCTAAATTTATAGCCTGAGCCCTTAGAACTGATTTCCTAAAAACTGGCAGAAAGAAAATGACCTATTGGCATATTGAAAACCAGTCCAACCTAATAGTAAAAATATCCCATTAAGGGCAACAGAGTTGTCTGTTAGAATATTTGCTTTGTGTATAAAAATAGCCCAGGGAAAGTGAAAATGCAAAAGCTTTCTTAGTAGTCTATTAACAATGTGCTTTTAGTTTCACTATGTAAATCAAAGACAAAAACAACATTGGGCACAGGTAAAATGGACTCCCTCACTGGCAGAAGAACGGCAGCCACAGGTTGAGTTTTACACTTCTTAACTTCATAAAGTTTCATTATGTGTGTCATTTGAGGGATCTGTCCTATTGGCAGGGATATTGAAAAATCTGCTGTGATTGGAATTTAGGAAATTAAGTAACTGGGTGCCTAGAGAAAGAAGGATTATCCCATTGGTAATTACAGAGGCCAAAGAGGCTGGAAAATAGCCATTTTTAATACTAGTTTGAGACTAAAGAATGATCTGAGGTGCCCTGGATTGAGACAAATTGGAACAGAGAAGTTGGATTTACGTATTTTGCTGTGCTACATTGGTATCTGTTACTGGTTTTTTTTTTTTTTTTTTTTTTTTTTTACATCTTTGTGTAATCTATGATTTCAAATCTCTCACCCCATGAAAGAATTTTCACTACTAAATGTGATTAGCAGGAGATTTACAAGAGCAAATGAGTGTGTGTGGGGTGGGGGGGGGGGGAACACCACCAACAAAGGGGCCAAGTTATATTCACAAGAATGTGACATGGAAAGAAGAAACTTTTTAACCCTTGAGTAGAAATATTGGCCTATGTTGAAAGTGGACAGGCCCTTGTTTGAGAAACACTGTAGTTATTTTGTCATATAAACTATTTTTGGAGGAAAAAATATATATATATTCCTAAAGAAGGAGAGAAAATAAGAAGAATAGAAAATGCTATGAGATCATCAAAGCAATTCAGTCATCTTATCTAGCTTAACACACACATTTGCTTTAACCTGCAATCTTGAATGAGGACAAACAAACATTTATGAGATTTAGATCTTTGTTTTAAATTCTAACTACTTGGGTTAGTTTACTGTCTTAGTGTAATTGCACTATAGTCCTTTCAAAGTTAAATCCATATAGGATTTGCTATGTACAAAGGCTAACTTTCTATTGACAGTTTGAAGGACTTTGCTTCATCCATGAAAGGTGACATATGTCAGTCTTCTTCAAGTGTAGATTTCTGTGTGTGCTTTACCTTGAATGCTGGAGCAGTGACCTCCGCTAAGTAAACAAAGATAACAATTTGCAAAATCACAGATTAAGTCAAAAACCCAAATATTTATTGAATGTTTTGCAAGAAAGCCTAGAGTGTAAACCACACTCTTGATGGATAACACTATGGCTGCAAGTTACTAAAGAATAGCCTGGCTTCCGGGCTGACCAGAGCAAGCTCATTCACAAAGAAACAAGGTTAGGTCAAAATTTAGAACACCGTGTTTTATCTTTTATAAACTGCACAGAGGAAATTCTGTTGACCAAGATCCAGGAAACCGATTGCTTAATTATGCATCCTTCTGGGTTGGAAAACTACATGATATTTACATATCAATATGTCCTTTGGATCTCACTACACTTTATAAAGTTAATTTCCTCATTAGTACTTTATTGATATTTAATACTACATCATCTAACTATGGCTATGGAAGGCTCCATACCCCTCCTCATATTATCCTGATATGTTAAGCTATTTCTAGCTCTGACTGAGACACTTTACAGAATTTATCTAGGATAATACTTAAAATAATGCTGAATTCAAATATGCACCACAAAATTTGGCTGCCGGGTAACTGCACACTGTCCCACGGTGTTCCTCTGCTGGATGCTTAGACCAAAGTGGTCATTCACTGAGTAAATACATATTGGGCATATACCATTTGCCAGGCCCTGTTCTATGCAATGAACCAAAGTATCTGCTGATAAGTTTACATTCTAGTGGAGAGAAAGAGGATATAAACAAAATATTATATAATGTCAGTTAGTGATAAGGACTGTGAACAAAAATGAAGGATTAAGGAAATGGGAGACTAGAGGAGGTGCTGTTTTAGATATGGTGGTCGGGCAGCACTCTAGGTTAAGGTAACATTTGCTGGGTTTCTGGTGAGGCTAGTTACAAAGCTCATGGCTGGCTCACTATTGCCACCTGCAGGCCCCAATACATCTGGAGAATGAATGATTTAAAGCCAACATACATTGGGAGGCCGAGACGGGCGGATCACAAGGTCAGGAGATCGAGACCATCCTGGCTAACCCGGTGAAACCTCGTCTCTACTAAAAAAATACAAAAAACTAGCCGGGCGAGGTGGCGGGCGCCTGTAGTCCCAGCTACTCGGGAGTCTCGAGGCAGGAGAATGGCGTGAACCCGGGAGGCGGAGCTTGCAGTGAGCCGAGATCTGGCCACTGCACTCCAGCCTGGGCGGCAGAGCCAGACTCCGTCTCAAAAAAAAAAAAAAAAAAAAAAAAAAAAAGCCAACATACACATATTTTTCTATTTAGAGCTGTCAGAGATTTGACAAGTGTAGGTAAGTAATAGAATGAGAAGTATACTGAGAGGAACACTGCGCAAGTTAGCCAGAAAACACCAGGATGACCATCCACACGTTACTACTGAGCTTGTGAGTGATGCCATTCTCCTCATCGAAATCCTCCAAGGAATTCCCATTTCCTATCCAGTTAAATATAAACTTCTCAGCCTTGTATTTAAGCTTCTCCAAAAAAAAAAAAAGGCCAATATAACTTGTTAGGAATATCTTATAAATTGGATTGAGGTAGTACATCCCATAAAATTTCAAAATTTTGCCTTCATGAAGCTTACATAAAAGCCTCATTATTATTGTTATGCAATTATTATTATATAATATAATTATTATGTAATACAATTATTATTATGTAATATACAATTATTATATAATACAATTATTATTATATGATATACAATTATTACTATATAATACAATTATATACAATTATTATATGTTATATTATATATTATAAATAATATATTGTACATAATATATTATAGATTATTATATATACAATTATGTATATTATTATATAATATATAATTATTATATAATATAATTATTATACAATTATTATTATATAATACCTTAATTTAATACCTTCATTATCATATAATAATACCTTAATTAAAATAAATTTTATGTAAGCCTCATGAAGGCAAAGATTTTTATCTGTTATTATCTGTAGTGCTTGATCAGTGCACCCAATAGATACTTGTTGAGTGAATAAAATATATTTTACTAAAATATTACTAATTACTAAATATTACTAAAACATGAACATAAAATACGAAAATGCAGTTTGAGGGAGAGAACATGACCATTAAGAAGACAACAAAATCAGTCAAGAAAAGGAAATACACCCATTTCAAAACCATCTATTTCACAGCAAAAATCTGTAGGAAGGCAATCAGATCTCAGTGTGGATCAGTGACAGAGCTGATGGAGAGTACCTGGGAGGGACCACAGTGATCCTCCTGGCTCCATTTGAGTGGATCAGGAGAGGAGCGAGACACTCACCGTGACTTGTTGACTGAAGGAAACTTTATATATATTTAATTTTTGGACAACTAAAGCAAAATTGTGTCATATTTTAAAACAACTCCAAGTTTGAATGATAAACATAAAATGGAATGGGCAAGTCCTAGAAAATCATAACACTAGGAAGAATTGCCTAGAGCCATTGGTCACTGTTTCTCCTGATTTGCTCTATAAAATATAAGGAGAGAAGGCTCCATATAGGCCTCTGAACCACTCCTGCTTGCCTGGAACAGGTGGGTTGCCCTAACCGAACAGTACAACTTTAACAAAGGTCAATCAAATCCTAGAAGGTGGGGAAATGAGGGAGTTTATAGCATTGCGTTGTGCAGCTTTGGACTTATATAAACCTAAAAAAAATTCTCTAGAATATGCAGAACTAGGGCTAGAGTATGTCATAGAGAAAGTCAAGCAACCTTCACCTGACCCTGTCCTTAGGCTTGTCTGTCTTGGTCCCATGCTTTAGCTCAGCTCACTCAGCTATGCTCCAAGTCAGCAAGTGGTCATGACCTACATTTCAGACACTATTGCAGCACCTTGGGTCACCCACTACACTCCATTTCTCAACTAGAATTTGCAACTGGGCCTCAGGCTGCCACAGCCTCTGGCTACTGTCAGGAAATGCACCAGTGCATCCCAGCCTGGCCCCAGCACCCAACCCTACTTCGGTTTGTTGTAGTCCCTTCTTTCTCCATTCAGGAATCCCTCTCTACTTCCTGCTCTCCCAATGACAGGATCTGGTAAACTCACATGAAGTAAGGTAGGAAAGACTGAGCTCGCCTAAGGTATTACTTCTACCAAGACTGAAATTTAAACTTCAGAAAACTGAAGACATCAGAATCTAAAGAGAGAATTTTACAAAATAGCTATTAGATGATAATTATGGGATCAAATACAAATCAGGTAACTAAGAGCAGTTGTATAAAGCCGTTTAATTATGTAAAGACAGTGTTTTATTTCTATTTTAAGTACTTAGAATTTCTTCTACGTGACTATTTCTTAAAACGCTCCTTAGATTACTCTGTTTCACTTTGTTAAAAATGTTAGGTTCCTCAGCCCCTTTCCAGATCTATCGAAGTAGAGTATCTGGGAGTGGACCCCAAGAATCTTCATTTTATTAACAAGCTTCCCCAGATGATGGTTACACACAGTAAAATAGGAGAACCACTGCCCTACACAGGAGATTAACCATACCTGCTTTACCTAAGAAGGGCTTATTTCCATTAGACAATCTCAAATCTTGTATACTTCCTCTTTGTTAGAGTATTTAATACTGAAGGTATGCCGTAATCATTTCTTGTTGCAAAAAGAATTTAAAAACCAACTGTATCAGTTTGTTTTCTATTGAAGCTTATAATTAGATTTTGGTAAATCAGAAACAAAAAGACAAATACAGCATCTCAGTTATAAGTTATATGTTATAAGTTTATATATATATAAGTTATATACATATAAGTTACAACTTATAAGTTATAAGTTCTCAGTTATAAGTGGGAGCTAAAAATGTGCACACATGGACATACAGAGTGGATTAATAGACACTGGAGGCTCCAAAGGGTGGGAGGGTGGGAGAGAGGTCAGGGATGATAAATTACCTATTGAGTACATGTACATCATTCAGGTGATGGTTACACTAAAAGCCCAGACTTCACGACTACATGATATATCTGTGTAACAAAACTGCACTGGTACCCCCTAAATCTATGAAAATAAAAAACAAAACAAAAACAAATTAGATTGTGGATAATCCAGTTTACTGATGTATATTGCTTTATTGATGAATATGGCATCGATGCTGCCCAAAGAATAAAAAGTAGAGTGGCCCCAAGCCCCAGTGCCTTAACACATTGCAGAAGTAGGTGTTCCAGAAATTCAATCGCTTTACAGAGGTAGAATAGAAAGGACTTATGGAGAGACTGAATGAAGACATAGGAGAGGGGGAAAAGTTTCACAGGATAATAACTCTGAGAAACAGTAAATATGGGAGAACACTAACATAAATAGGAAAATGAGAAGGGGAACTGGTTTGCTGAAGAGAGAAAATGATGAGTCCAATTTCCAACATTTTAAGTTTGGGTGGGAGTGAGACCTGTAAGAGGAGACGGCGTCAGAATGCTGGAGGTGATAGAGCTTTGGGATTGAGAACTAGTGGTGAGTTGACGGAAGGCGAAGTGAGTTTCCAAGGAGAAAACAACCTGAGGACAGAATTTGGACTGAATGTAAGAGCTGGCAGAACAGGCAGAGAGGGGAAGAACGGCTCTGCCTCTACCTCATGGCCCTGTGCCTACACAAAAGCCAAAGACTTTCAGATCGCCAAATGACATTGCTTGGATGTGATTTAGCTATTTATCTGTGCCTTGGAATGCTTTCAAATGAAATAATTATAAACAATATTTCATGTATATATACACAGATATAGGATACACATTATATATACATATATATGAAACCTTTGCTGTTAGATATGTCAGGTAATACAGAATGAGTGGTAGTCATTTCACCTGTTTCATGTTCTGTGGTGCCAGAAATGGGTTGGCTGTCTAGTAAATAGGTTTTGTTAATTAGTACGTTCTGTGATATAATCTAGTTGTGCCTAATTTCCTGAGATGCTTGGAGGAATCTGTTGGATTTCATTGTGAATGGATTTTATGTTGCATATATCATTACAGATTTCAATGAATACGTAGGGTTTATTAGAGCTAATTCAAACCAAAATTCAAATAACTTAGAAATACAGTACTCTATTTTAGCTGGGTGCCGTGGCTCATGCCTGTAATCCCAGTACTTTGGGAGGCTGAGGTGGGAGGATCACTTAAACCCAGAAGTTCAAGACCAGCATGGGCAACAAAATGAGACTACAAAAAGTAACAAAATTAGATGGGTTTGGCAGTGTGTGCCTGTGGTCCCAGATACACAGGAGGCTGAGATGGGAGGATTCCTTGAGCCCAGTAGGTCCAGGCTGCAGGGAGCTGTGTTTGATTCACTGCATTCCATTTCAGAGCCTGGGTGACAGAGTGAAGCCCTGTCTCAACTTTATCTCAAAAGAAAAAAATAAAAAAGAAAAAGAAAAGAAAAGAACTGTATTTTAAGGTCCTTTGTTGGAAGCCCAGGCCTCGCTAATGGTTAGTGTAATAGTGTAATAGAGCCACCTGCTGGTGAAGTTATTTTATTACCAGATAGCAACAGCCACTTCTGTGTTTACACCTGTGCACTCAAATTGCCACGTAGATTATTATAGATTAAATATCCCCCACTCATTCTTTTTGTATGTGTGTAAGTTCTTATCCATATGTTATGTTTTTCTGTTTTTGTGGTGAAGGGGTGGTGAGGTAGATATTGTTCTTAGTGTCAGTCAACAGCATTTGAAATGGGTCCTCAGGTCAAAATCTGAAATTGAGAATTTGGGATTCTCTGAGTGTTTGGAGGTACTTCCAACCTAGCAGTTAGGGTATAATAAATGACCCCCAAATCGCCTCTGCATATTGACTTCTAAGCTGCTTTTTTTTTTTTTTTTTTTTTTTTTTTTTACAATTTATTATTATTATTTTAAGGGATGGATGGGGGTGGGGGCTCTTGCCCTGCCACCCAGCCTGGAGTGCGGTGGTACAATCATAGCTCACTGTAATCTCCAACTCCTGAGCTCTAGTGATTGTCCTGTCTCAGCCTTTTGAGTAGCAGGGACTACAGGTGCATGCCACCATGCTCAGCTAATTAAAAAAAAAAAAAAAAAAAAAAAATTGGTAGTGATGGGATCTCACTAAGTTGCCAAGGTTGGTAAGGTTGTTGATTTTTTTTTTAACAGCAGGTTGGCAACAAATCAGATGTTTATATATCTTAAAGCTTTAAACACAGCCTAAATAAACAGATTTTTAGCTGTTTAGAAACTGCCTGCTCCGTAAACCCTGAGCAACTGCACCCAAGTTCTGCAAAGATAAACTTTGCATCTAAAAAGAACCCACTCAGCAGCTGCCCTTTGGGGGTATCTGATCCTGAGACTTTGCAGTGTGCTGAGGGACGTTATCTAAATATGGAAATCCCCTCTCTGATTCCTCTTCTTCAGGGCCTCCTTTATCCTCCTCTCTTCGGGGTAGTGGCCTCCATGCTGCCAGAGCTCTGGATAGGTCCATGCTGCGGGGGACTCCCCCTCACCATGCAAACCTAAAGTGCTTCCCAAATAGAGCCCATTGTGTGCTACTCCCACTTCGTGATTATGTTTTTTCCCTTGATCAGCCTCAAAATCCCTTGGAAAACTCATTCTATCAGGTGAGAAAGGCCTCACCTCGGCAGGGAGAAAGAAATGAATGTCATAAACTCTGATAACTCCAGATGTTCATATGGTCATGGTCCTACTTACCCTCTGTGCCTCTTCTTCCATTACTGTTGTGCTCCTGCAGAAAGCAGCATTATTTCCTCTAAAAGGGCAAAGGTTACTTGGTGACACTGGCGCCCCTAGTTGTCCCTTCTCAAAGTGTCCAGGAGACCTGACCACAGAAGGGATGAGAGCGCACCATGTGCCACACTGTGCGGAGGCTTTTTTTCAATGCCCTGGTCTCCTAAGGGAACAGTTGTTTCACCTGTAGGTAATACAGCTGGACCTTAGTCTGGACCTGAGTTTGGCGAAGGGCCCCTTATGCTCTTGGCATTGCTAGTGGAGCGCAGGAAGAGAGCAGCTGCTTGAACAGACAGTTCAGCCCAATGTCAGGCCTCGACTCTCAGGGACTCAGCCTGAAGCCCAGGTGGATCATTCAGGGTTCTCTAGAGGGATAGGACTAATAGGATAGATGTAGATATGAAAGGGAGTTTATTAAGGAGAATTGACTCACGTCATCACAAGGTGAAGTCCCACACTAGGCCGCCTGCAAGCTGAGGAGCAAGGAAGTCAGTCTGAGTCGCAAAACCTCAAAAGTAGGGAAGCCGAAAGTGCAGCCTTCAGTCTGTGACTGAAGGCCTGAGAGCCCCTGGCAAACCACTGGTATAAGTCCAAGAGTCCAAAAGCTGAAGAACTTGGAGTCCGAAGTTCTAGGGCAGGAAGCATCCAGTACGGGAGAAATATGAAGGTCAGAAGACTCAGCCAGTCTATTCCTTCCATGTTCTTCTGCCTGCTTTTATTCTAGCTGCGCTGGCAGCTGATTGGATGGTGTTCACCCACATTGAGGGTGGATCTGCCTCGCCCAGTCCACTGACTCAAATGTTAATCTCCTTTGGCAACACCCTCACAGACACACCCAGGATCAATACTTTGCATCCTTCAATCTAATCAAGGGGCTGGATTTGTTTAACCATCACACAAGGGGCTGTTGTTTTTTTTGTTTTTGTTTAAGAGATGAGCTCTCCCTCTGCCGCCCAGGCTGCTGTTCCGTGGCACAATTAAAGCTCACTGCAGCTTTAAACTCCTGTTCTCAAGCAATCCTCCTGCCTCAGCCTCCCACGTAGCTGGGACTACAGGCATGCATCACCACGCCCAGCTAACTTTTTAAATTTTTTAGTTTTGTAGCGATAGGGTCTCACAATGTTGTCCTGGTAGTTGCCTAGATTGGTTTCAAACTCCTGGCCTCAAGCAATCCTTGGCCTCCCCAAGTGCTGAGATTATAGGCAAGAGCCAACAAGCCCAGTTGGGGCTCACTAATTGAAGGTTATGAAAGCATCACACATTTTCTAGGCAATTCTTTCTCCCTTTGCATGATTGAATGTAGGAAAAAAAGTATCTCCCTCCCATGGTTAGTTAAAGATCGAGACTCACTGTTCTAATCTTGCCTGTACAAGTTAGTAGCTCTGTGTTCCTGGACTATTAGTTAGCCTCTCTGTGCCTGTTTCCTTTTTTCATAAAAGGAGGCGATAACAATACCCGTCCTGTAGCTTTATTGTGAAAATTAAATGAGACCTGGGATCATAGTGTTTTTTGTTTGCTTGTTTTATTTAGGCAGTATAACATGGTAACTAAGAGTATTAAGGGGCATTGGAGCCAGGCTGTCAGGGCTTAAATTCCAGCTTTATAACTTACTTCTAGCTGTGTGACCTTAGGAAATGTACCTGCTTCTTTGTCTCAATTTCCTCAATTGTAAAAAGGGGATAATATTATTACCCATCTTACAGGGTTGTTTTGTTTAATGTGTTAATAAATGTAAACATTTAAAACATTACATAAGAGCTGATTTTATTATTATTACAAATAAAGCTCTTAAAACAATTTCTGGTCAGCAGTAAGAACTCAATAAATGTTAACGGTTATTATTAGTCATGTAACTACCAAGATAATCCATAAACTGTATTAGTCATGCTGTTAAGAAGCAAGGCCTGCTTTGTTTTCTTCCTTTTATTATACAATTTTACTGCTTCTAATTTAAACTCTTGCCTCCCTAAGTTCAATTCAGGAAGAGAGTCAGGATGAAAGGACTGGAAGGACAGACAAGAGTGCTGATGGAAACAAAACTACTCAAATAGTAGGTGAGAGAGAGAGAGAGAGAGAGAGAGAGAGACTTTCTTTGTCAGCTAAAAATTAACTAGACTGTCAGCTCCTGCGTCTTTTGCATCCATCTCGGAACCTGGAAAAAAATATTTGCAGTGGTCCTTATGTCCGCAGCAGGCCTTGCTCCGATGGTTTTGCAGAGCAGGAAGTGAAAATTTCCAAAAGGCAGAAGAGCGGGATAAGAGAAGAAAAAGAGATAGATAAACTAGCACAGGAACAAGGCGCAGAGCAGGAAAGTTACCAGGACAGAACAGGGAGGGACTGACTGTCACAGGGCAGGGAGCAGGAGGAAAGAAGCCACTTTTCAGTGAAAGGCATTTGTAATTACAAGAAAGCCAGGTTCTTCAGGGCCCTAGAGAAACAGAAATACAATTTCCTGGCTTCTGGGGAGAGCACTTAGGGGCTCCTATATCCCCATCTTTTTGAATGTTCCCTTCTCAAACGCCAGAATTTGGAAAAAGATGGCGAGGGTCTTTAAATTATTTGGCACAAACTCCAAAAAAGTGGAGAAACTTTGAGCCACCAACCCTCAACTAGGTTTTGCTGTGATGGTTGCTGAAATCACTTGCTCACAGGATGACAGGAGCTGGGAACCTCAAGGTAGGTGAGGCTGCCAAGACGCGGGTCCGGGACTCGGCTGGGGCGCAGATGGAGCCCGCCCGGTAGGGGGCGTGCGGGGCCGTGTTTCCTGGGTTCCGGCCCCCAGCCCAGCCGTCGCAGGAGCGCGCGGCCAGTAGGTGTCCTTGCTCCTCGAGCGGCCTTGAGCAGTGCCCAGCGTTGAGGGTGAGGCTCGTGCTCCGGGTCTCGCGGACGGCCGCCTCGGGCGTCGGGTCCCGGAGATTGGACAGACACCAGAGCCCGAGGACGGCGGAGTGGCCGGGTGGGGCTGGAGGGCGGCGCCGCGCCTTCTGGGAAGACACGGAGGTATCAGGTAACCCCCGGCTGCCTGCGTCCCGCGATCATGCCCACCCGAGCCCAGGGACCCTTTTCACCTCCTCTTTCCAGGGAGGAAAGGCGGCAAAGGAGGTGTGAGGAGTTAGTTGCAGCCCCAGAGGCAGACACCGAACACCAGGCGATGCCATTTGGACTCTGGAAGTGGGCTCTTCTCTACCACGCGAACCAGCTGGGCTCTTCTCTAGCACGCTAACCAGCTTTGCTTTTTCCTTCTCTCCAGAGGTAGAAAGGGCCCGGTGCCAACTCTTTGCTCAACTTCTCCCTGGAAAAGTGGCTGCCTTCCTTCTTCTCCCTCCCCTGTGACAGTCCCTCCCTGCCCTGTCCTGGTAACTTTCCTATTCTGCACCTTCCCTTTGCTAGCTTGTCTATGTCCTCTTCTTCGCTCTTCCTCCCACTGGAAATCTTCACTTCCTAGTCTGCAAAACCGTCCAGCGGAGGTTTGCAACAGGGTCGGCTCTTGCAATCATAGCGCCTCTTAGTTTGGTGGTGATTGTGGATTTGAGGGTAGCAGTAGGGACAATTAAAACTAGTTTTTACACCAAAAGCAACGGCAACAAAAGCCAAAATTGACAAATGGGATCTCATCAAACTAAAGAGCTTCTGCACAGCAAAAGAAACTACCATCAGAGTGAGCAGGCAACCTACAGAATGGGAGAAAATTTTTGCAATCTACTCATCTGACAAAGGGCTAATATCCAGAACCTACAAAGAACTCAAACAAATTTACAAGAAAAAAACAAACAACCCCATCCAAAAGTGGGCAAAGGATATGAACAGACATTTCTCAAAAGAAGACATTCATACAGCCAACAGACACATGAAAAAATGCTCATCATCACTGGCCATCAGAGAAATGCAAATCAAAACCACAATGAGATACCATCTCACACCAGTTAGAATGGCGATCATTAAAAAGTCAGGAAACAACAGGTGCTGGAGAGGATGTGGAGAAATAGGAACACTTTTACACTGTTGGTGGGATTGTAAACTAGTTCAACCATTATGGAAAACAGTATGGCGATTCCTCAAGGATCTAGAACTAGATGTACCATATGACCCAGCCATCCCATTACTGGGTATATACCCAAAGGATTATAAATTATGCTGCTATAAGGACACATGCACACGTATGTTTATTGCAGCACTATTCACAATAGCAAAGACTTGGAATCAACCCAAATGTCCATCAGTGACAGATTGGATTAAGAAAATGTGGCACATATACACCATGGAATACTATGCAGCCATAAAAAAGGATGAGTTTGTGTCCTTTGTAGGGACATGGATGCAGCTGGAAACCATCATTCTTAGCAAACTATCACAAGAACAGAAAACCAAACACCGCATGTTCTCACTCGTAGGTGGGAACTGAACAATGAGATCACTTGGACTCGGGAAGGGGAACATCACACACCGGGGCCTATCATGGGGAGGGGGGAGGGGGGAGGGATTGCATTGGGAGTTATACCTGATGTAAATGACGAGTTGATGGGTGCAGCACACCAACATGGCACAAGTATACATATGTAGCAAACCTGCACGTTGTGCACATGTACCCTACAACTTGAAGTTTAATAATAATAAATAAATTAAAAAAAAATAAATAAAAAAAAAATAAAACTAGTTTTTAATACTTAAATTGTTTAGGGCTTTCTTGTGCCTTTTTTCTGCCTAAACATTAGTTTGATTTACTAAAATCCTCCCCTACCCCATTTTTGGCAACTTAGTAAAGAAACCAAGTGAAGGTAATCAGGCCTCGGGTATTTATGCAGAAACCATCTAGCAAAATAGAATGAATAGATCATTTCTTTTGAGGGGCCGTAAACTTTTTTGTGTGTTGACGTGTGTTTTGACACTTGGGCATGCCCTGGTTGCCGTGGCTGCCTGTTTCATTTGATTTGAGGGCCTTTGAGCATTGTCTGTCATTGACATTCTGCTACTGAAGTTTATGCCTTTTCTTTAAAGTCTTAATATTCTTTTCCAGTCCCCCTAATGAATCACAGTTACCCTGAGAAGGATGACATCATGTTATTGAAGGAAAGTCCTGGTCTGGGATTCAGGAAACAGGATTCAGATGGCCTGTGCTCAGTGTTTAGTTCTGGACTCAGTTCTGCTGCTAATTGGCTATGTGATTTTGGTTGTTCAATTTATTTAACTTCTCGGAACCTTGGTTTTCTCATTTCAGGGAATCTGGGACCAATAACCTCCATCCATTGTCCTGTGACTGCTAAATTCAGTCTTCGATTCTTGGCTGTCTTCTTCCTCGATTACCAGTGGCATTTAAACAAAGGGATCATTGTCTCCTTGAAATGCTTTTTTCTTGAAGTCTCATGAGGTTTTCCTCCTTCCTCCTTGCCCATTACTTCTCAGTCTCCTTGACTGGTTCCTCCTCAACTCTAAAAGCTAAAGTTTGATGTGTACTAGGCCTCTTCTCTGACTCTGTCCTCTCTAAGTGCTCTCTATCTATGATATTTAACATCACCACCTTGGAAGAATCCCACACTTATGCCTCCAACATGGATTTGTCCTCCTCTAAAATCCATACTCAGGTATCCAGCTGCCTTCTTGACATCTTTATAGGCATATCAAAAGTGACATGTTCAAAACGGAACTCCTGATCTTTACCCCAAATCTGATTCTTCCCAAGTCTTGTTCACTTCATTAAATGGAATCTCTGTCTTTCCATGCTCAAGCCAAAATCTTTGCAGTCAAACTTGATGTCCACCATCATCCTAGTCCATCCATTTCTAGTTGATCTATATCAATGGCCTCTGATCTAGTCATCCTAGTTGCTCTCTTGCACTCCCAAAGTTTTTTTTTCTCCACACAGCTGCAAGAGTACTCATGCAGGAGAATCATATCCCTCATTGGATGAAAACTTCCCAGTGGTTTATCTCATTTAGAGATCTGCAAGACTGTGATTTAGTTTCATCTTCCTTTCTGGTCTTATCTCTTTCTACTCTCTCCTTTGCTCACCAACACTGCAGGCACGTCATGTGGAACACTCTTTCCACATAGAGTGCGTGGCAAGCACTTCACTTCCTTAAGGTCTCTACTCATTCAAATATTATCTTATCAAAGACGCTGTCCCCTGACCAATTTACATCCAATAGCTATAATTCTATGGGATTTTTCTCGGTATTATTTTTTTAACTGAGACGGGGTCTTGCTTTGTCACCCAGGCTGGAGTGCAATAGCATGAACATAGTTCAAGGCAGCCTCAAACTCCTGTCTAAAGCAATCCTCCTGCCTCAGTCTCCCAAGTAGCTGGGACTACAGGTGTATGCCACCACACTTGGCTAATTTTAAGATTTTTTTTCTTTTCTTTCCTTTTTTTTCTGGGTAGAGATTTTGTCTTACTATGTTGCTCAGGCTGGTCTCAACCTCCTGGGCTCAAGTGATCCTCCCACTTGGCCTCCAAAAGTGTTGAGATTACAGGTGTGAGAGACACTGTGCCCAGCCTTCTTGGTACTTCCTAACCCCTTACCTGACTTTAGTTTTCTCCACAGTACTTGACAGCTGACAAATATTTTGTTGTTGTTTCTTTTCCTACCTACACTCCAGAAAGTGAACTCCAAAGAGGGCAGAGGTTGTGTCCATTTTGATCAGTACATTGTCTCCAGTGCCTAGAACAGTGCTTGGTGTGCAAGATTACCAATGTATCCTTATTGAATAAATTATATTCATAATATTTATACCATAGGGCCAAAGTGAAGATCACATTGTGAGGCCAGTTTGTATACTGGAAAAAACCTTGGCTTTACAATTAGTGAAAACTGGTTTCCAATCATGGTTGCACACTCACTGGTAGTGTGAACTTCTCAGAAGGTCCATTTTCCATACTTTTGTGATAGATATAACATAATATCTTGAAGGTTTATTTTAGGCATAAGGTGGAACAAAAATGTTCATAAAGGACTCAGCTATGAGGAGGCTAGAAAATGAACAGTTTTGAGAATATATGTGTGAATCTGTTTTGTAAGCTACAAAGCCACATTTATACGTATAGAACTAATATTACTGGGGACAGTTGTGTGAAATGTACTGTGCAAAGCATTTCAGGGTGAGTGGTTTCAGTGCTTGTAGCATACTGAAAATTAGAAAATGAATAATGGCTAGGATCTATACCTATATTTATACATTCTAATGGAACTGAATGTCTGACTTCCTATTGTTTCTGCATAATTTTCTGTAGTCCTGTTGTGCCTGAGAAGGCAATACATTATCTTATTGTATCTTATCTTATTATCTCAATCTGTCAAAAACAACGTGTTCACAAATTCAGCCACTTAACATACTCACATGAAACCCAAATAATTAGCTGGTGACAAGCTGCCAGTCACCACTTCCTCAGCATGGTCCTGCTAGATGAGTACTGACTGGTCTATTTAGTTCAGCACACATTGCTAGGTTTTGGGGATACAAAGGGAAATATAGTATATCCTTATTTTCAGGGTACTCATAGTCTCTTGCTGTAGTCTAGCCTAGCTTTACAAGGGGTATACAGTTCAGGCTCTTTGAGGACAGGAAGGAGGTCAGCTAGCATATAGATACGTATGAGCTTTTAACTGCCATGGTTTAAAGACAGCAGGAAGGCAGACAAATGCTATGCGGATTCCCCTTTTCATCTTGAGTTTTTCCACAAAAACTTCAAGGTATAGGCCATATTCTTTAGACTCTGAGTTAGATTCGAAGCCTTAGGACACAAAGAGTTGTGAGTTGAGGGTCCCTGAAATCCAGGTTCAGTTCTGTATTCTTGTTTGTTGAAGTTTAAGAATCACAGACTACAGGACTCCTAGGTAAATGCGGACAGCTTCAGAACCCAAGTCGTCTTGTCTTGGTTGTGATGTACCATTTCCCTGGTTTGCAATCCCTTCCCCAGTGACCACACAGGCTCAAAACAGGACTTAAAGAACCCAGATACATTGCTGACCTATCTTATGTCCACCTGCTCCCCAAACCCTTCTCACCAGCTGCCTCCCCAGCCGCCCCACCTCCCCAAATAATGTTGTGTTTCCTCCAGATGTGGAGGTTAAGGAGAAAATGGTGCAAGGTCACCAGAAGATGATCCCCACGTATGAGGGCTCAACCAGGGTAGAGTTGTTCTAGATCTGGATAGAAGAACAGCTTGCTTGACCATGAGACAGTGCACTTGACGTTAAAAGAAATTCTTCAATGAAGAAGTTGGCTGTGGCCAGTAAATGCCTTAATTTCCCTATCAAGTAAAACAGCCTTGTAAGCACTCTTAGGACTGGGACCAGGATTTATTCATCCTTGCCTGGCACAGTATTGATCAACTGTACAAAGATTTATTCTCCAGGAATATTCATTGCCTCACATTTATTCACCAGGAATTCAGATACAACTACATAATTTGAAATACATAGATATTGTTTTGGCCTCACATTTACTTGGCAATAAATATTTCTTGAGCACTGTGCTAAATCTTGGGAGTACAAACTAGAATACGACCTATTTCCTGAACCCGGGATACTGTCTTGGTATATTTTTATTTCCAGATTTATACCAAAATTAACACAATTTTTACCTTTTTAAAATCCACGGCTGGTATAAATATAAACCATAGAGAAATACTTTAAGATGATTACTTCTGTTATCTTCTCATCTTTATTTTTTGAAACTCTGATGAATACAGCATATAAGCACATTCGTTCATTGAATTCTTTAGAAACCTTCAACCCCACAGTTGGAGTGGGACAGAGTCCAGCTGCGCTCCCCAGAGCTCCATCCCTTGTAGAGAATGACTTGCTTTAGGGATGGCACAGTGCAGCCCTTGGGAGAGGGTTGTCTAGCTAGACCTCTGCTGCTGCTGTATCCTTGAACTTTAATGGCTTGGCTTTGGACTGCTTGCCGATTCTTGCACACTGAAGGGAAGGAAGACTGACAGCCCATTTGACTGCTTTTTGAGTTTTCCACTGTGTCTTCAACTTATTCAAATACCTTTCCTGAAGAAAGCAGATTTCATGGACAACTCCATTTGCTTCTGGACTATTGAGACACTGGCAGATATGATTTAAGAATCTGAGCATGGAAACATTTAAAAATACATGACACTAATTTGCAGTGCAGTTTACATCTTCATCTCGGATTTTACATTGTCTCTGGAACCTACAGCAGCCATTTGAATTATCCATCATTCACAAAGCCAGCTTTGTCTGATTTTTGTGACATCCATTTGTTCTTGTCTTTCTTTTCTTCCTTTCCACAATATTCCCACGATCACTGACACAACTGCTGGTTGTGCCCTGTTTGAATTTCGCACTTGCATCCCTTTTTACTAAACGTCTCAATGTCAAATCCCAGAGTGAAATTTTTCTTCCTTTGCTGAAGCCTTTGAGGAAAAGTTACTGTTTTGCATGCAGTTTGTAGAATTGCTTAATTGGAGATTGTCAGAGTTTCACTGGAGGGTATTGCATCTCATTGTGAAATAGTTGCTGTTGATTTTTCTGAGCTCAAGTCCTCTAAAAACAGACGAGCTGTTTTTAAGTTATCATTATCCATGAGAAGTAATGTATAATTCATTACTGGACCATTTATCTTTCAGTATTTCCCTTATTATATCTTAATGGTTTTCCATATGCATATTACATCATGTCTGAGTTTACTCTTTTATGATTGTAAAAACCATCCGTCTTATAGGGTATTGCGGTTGCATTATACAGAAAAAATGTGCAAATGTATATTTCAGTAATTAAAAAATACTTTTAATGCTGCATTTATTTTATGTATTTACGTAAGACTGCTATGCCAATGCCTCTGACCTAGTGGAAAATATTTCCATCTTTGGTAAATCTTTACCTAAAATCTTTCTGGTAGGTTTCAGGAATTCCAATGTTTCAAAATAAAAGAGTCTTTGGTAGTTAATAAGAAATTAGAGACAAGGAATCCTGGAGTATGCCATGAGAGCTTATGAAAAGTGAGAGATACGAAATCAAGAAACTTGAGGTGAAGAGCTGTTTTAAAATATGCTTTCCTATTAATTCAACCATCATTCAGCCAACATCTGCTAAGTGCTCATCAGTGAAAGAGACTGGGGACACACACATCAAGACAAAGCTCCTACCTTTAAAAATACTGTTTTAGAAGAAAACACTGTCTTGTGATGGTACTTTTTCTTTAGGCTTTTATAGCCCTTTTTTTGTACTCTTGAAACTGCCTTTGCATAACATTTTTTAATAAGGAAGTAACTTGAAGAAAACCAGTTATTTTAGGATTATGGAAAACTGGGGGTTTGGTAACAATAAATCTTTCCTTTGAGGATGCTACTGACCCCTCATATTTACATCATATGTCAATAAGCAGGATCAATTTTTGCCTTAATTAATTATGAACTTGGAATAGCAAAGACAATTGTACATTTGGTAAAGGAAATATATGATTTGTTTTAAAATGAGACTTTTGCCATTGGAAGGAAATAATTCCTGGAGATCACCGGGAATAGGGGAATCTGTCACCACTGCTGTATTTTCCTTACTTGTCTGTTACCATATAGTAATTTACTTTTTGTCAGCATGATTAAGTATATGGATTACCACTCTAATAAGTCAATGGTTGAAATGTAAAGTACAGTGACAACTCATTAAGACAGAGAGGGTTGCCAGGAAGTACCTCCAAATGAATAAGAATATATCTACAACTTCTATATTTGGATAATGTACTGTAAAATAATATTTTACTCATACATTTTTTCAACTTTGATTAATTCATTGTTAAATTTAAATTTTAAAAAGTAAAATACACTTTGTGTTTCTTCCAGTTCCTCAGCTTCTGATATGGTTTGGCTTTGTGTCCCCAACCAAATGGCATGTCGAATTATAATCCCCACATGTGTCCGGGAAGGGACCTGGTGGGAGGTGATTGGATCACCGGGGTGATGTCTCCCATACTGTTCTCTTGATAGTGAGGGAGTTCTCATATACTGTTCTCTTGATACTGTTCTCTTGATAGTGAGGGAGATCTGGTTGTTTGATAAGTGTCTGCTGTTTCCCCCTTCTCTCCTTTTCTCTCTCTCCTCCCACCATGTAAGACATGTCTTGCTTCCTCTTTGCCTTCCACAATGATTGTAAGTTTCTTGAGCCCTCCCCAGCCACGTGGAAATGTGAGTCAATTAAACCTCCTTTGTTTATAAATTACCCAATCTCACATAGCATCTTTACAGCGACGTAAAAATGGACTAAGACAACTACTTTATGGAAAGAAGCTAGATTCTTTTTTCTTTTCTTTTCTTTTCTTTTCTTTTTTTTTTTTTTTTTGATACAAAATCTTGCTCTGTCACTCAAGCTGGAGTGCACTGGTGCTATCTCAACTCACTGCAGACTCTACCGCCCAGGCGATCCTCCCACCTCAGCCACCTGAGTAGCTGGGACTACAGTTATGAACCACCACACCTGGCTAATTTTTTTTTTTTTTTTTTTTTGTAGAGATGGATTCTTTCTATATTTCCCCAAGCTGGTCTCTAATTCCTAGGCTCAAGCAATCCGCCTGCCTTGGCCAGCCTATTTGATTTTTTATTATCTCTCAGAGAGAAACTATGTTTCTGCTAACTGCTACAAAGGTAAAATCGCCTGTAAGTTAATTATTGTAGTCACCTTAATAGCCCCCAGCCATACCGCTAAGGCTAGACCTTAAAGACAATACCTTAAAGGCTAATTATACAAGGCGGTGTTTATGTAAGTGATTTATTGTAAAACTTTAAAAATATTAAGTGCTATTGTTGTTAGAAAAAAGGTAGGTTTGGTTATTTATGATCTTTATATCAGAATATCTTAAGGAAATACAGCTAATTATAGAACTTTTGTTCACAGAGATGGATATGGTAGCCTTATTTATAAAACACACACAAAAGGAAAGACCTAAATGCTTAACAATAAGGAAATGGTTAAATAAATGAGGAGAGAGTCAGGCAATAAAATCTTACATAGCCATTAAAATTTTATTTATGGAAAACCTTATTACCGTGGAGAACTGCTTATGCTGTCACATATAGTACCTGATAAATGTTTTAGTCTTAATTTTGAAATATTTCAGTTGCTACAGATGGATTAAATTTTCTTATTTTAATATTTAAGGCCTAGAAATTGGCCTGAGGCATGGAATACCCCAGCAGAAATTCCATTTAGACAAGAGTACCATTCAAATTATTTAGCTTGTTAGAGAATATGTAAGTATTATTACAGCTATAGCATCAACTTTGTGATTTTTAGTCTATGTAAGAAACTGCTTTGATTTGGTGAAATTAATTTAAAAAGTCCCCATCAAAACATACCTAGGTTAATTATCTAGTTTGTGCTTTAAAGGGCAGTTTGATCACAAAGGAGGTACTTTTGAATAGCTGCATCACCTATGGTGACTCTTACTCCAATCTACCCTTTTGGTTTTCTGTATCTGTTTCTATAATCTATCAACTAAATGTGAAATCACTGGTTTCTCTAAGGAATAGTGTAGGCTTTTAGTAATGAATGTTTAGGGCATTTATAATGTTGGTAACTTTAGGTTTTAGTGAAACTTTGCAGTTAAAACTGCGGCTAGTTGGGTGTGATAGCTCAGGCCTGTAATCCCAGCACTTTGGGAAGCTGAAGTGGGAAGCTGAGGATCACTTGAGCCCAGGAGTTCAAGAGCAGCCTGGGCAACGTAGTGAGACCCTGTCTCTACAAAACAATTTTTTAAAAAAATGAGGTGGGAGGATTGCTTGAGCCTGGGAGGTTGGGGCTGCAATGAGCTGTGCTTGTGCCACTGCACTCCCCACTGGGTGACACAGACAGACCCTGCCTCAAAAACAAGTGAACAAAAAAGCTGCTAATAGGTCATAAAAGAGAAGTGGTTACTTTGTTTAGTTGTTTTAAAGCCCAATTTTTTCACTTTGGTGATAATGAAAGTTTAGTGTGTCTTGAACATAATACTAGATCTTTACATCAATTGATTATATTTCAGATTCACATGGGATTAGTTCACATCAAGCAACATAAATATTACAATTTCTTAATGTTCATCATAGCCTTGGAAACAATGAAAAGGTTGACTAGTCTGCATTATTGCCTTTGATAGCTGAATATATCTAATAGTGAATAATACATTTATTTTTATATTTTAGGACCTGGGATATGCTCCTAATTTTATACAGACTGCCATGGCTCCAGATATAAAAGACCAAATAAAAAGGTAATTTGAAAAGTATTTTGTCAAGTAGATTATCTTAATTTTTTTATATTCAGTGGAATGTCAAATTTTAAGATGGAATCACACACACACACTTAGTAAAACTGTCTGACTTACATAGTCACAAAAAGCAAGTAACTTGATGAACATTTAAAAGGACTTTAATAGACACATGCACACATATGTTTATTTTAGCACTATTTACAATGGCAAAGTCATGGAACCAACCCAAATGCCCATCAATGATAGACTGGATAAAGAAAATGTGGTACATATATACCATGGAATACTATGCAGCCATAAAAAGGAATGAGATCATGTCATTTGCGGGGACATGGATGAAGCTGGAAGCCATCATCCTCAGCAAACTAACACAGGAACAGAAAACCAAACACAGTGTGTTCTCACTTATAAGTGGGAGTTGAACAATGAGAACACATGGACACAGGGAGGGGAATGACACATGCTAAGGCCTGTTGTGGGGTAAGGGGCAAGGGGAGGGAACTTAGAGGTCATGTCAATAGATGCAGCAAACCACAATGGCACAGGTATACCTATGTGACAAACCTGTATGTTCCGCACATATATCCTGGAACTTAAAGTAGAAATTTTTTTAAAAGGGCTTTATTGGCCGGGTGTAGTGACTCACGCCTGTAATCCCAGCACTTTGGGAGGCCAAGGCAGGAAGATCACAAGGTCAGGAAATCGAAACCATCCTGGCTAACACGGTGAAACCCCATCTCTACTAAAAATACAAAAAAAAAAAAAAAAAAAAAAAAAAATTAGCCAGGCGTGGTGGCGGGTGCCTGTAGTCCCAGCTACTCGGGAGGCTGAGGCAGGAGAATGGTGTGAACTGGGAGGCGGAGCTTGAAGTGAGCCGAGATCGCGCCACTGCACTGCAGCCTGGGCAACAGAGTGAGACTCCGTCTCCAAAAAAAAGGGGTTTATTAGCCGCCTTGTGGTTCTGATGAAAGAAGGCAGTTGCCATTATGTGAAAGAATTTTTAGAAATATAAAGCCACTTTTAACGCCCCAGCATTTTGGGGGGTGATTCCCAGTCGGAGAAAGTTAGAACTGAACTGTTTCTTTGCTCTCTGGCACTCTGGATATCCTGTGACTCAGGACAAATCATTTTATGATGATTCCCGGGAGTTAGTGTGAAACTTGAGGCTATGGAACCAATCAAAGCAGCTTCCCAAACTAGAACCAAATCCAGGACTCTGGCCTCATTATCACAGTGGTTTGATTTATTGAGCTAATGAAGAAAGTCTTTTGTAATTGAGTCTGAATATCTCCTTTCGAAGTATTGAAAATATACTTCTGCTTAAGAAGGATCAATTCCTTAGAACGTGCTGTTGCTTTAGATCTACATGAGGAGCTTTGAATAATTAACTGTCTGGATATTGTTGCTATGTACGACTTAGTTTTATTAATGACATTTCAGAATGCACCATAGAGTTGGAAGGGCCGTCTTTAAAATATCGTTATCATCCATGAGGGGGAGCTGTACCCTCTTTTAAGAAATCACTTGCCCAGAAAAAAGAATAAAACTAGTTATAATATCTTGCAAAAAAAGAAAGCAAAGCTTCATTTGAAAAAGTAAATTTTGTCAGATTTGCAAAACTTCTTATAACATCACCAGAATTATTGCTAAATTTTCTATTTATATACTATCTTTCACTTTTTTTCTATTTGTATGCTCTCTTCACTGAGATGTGAGGAAACCTTCACATGTCAGTTAATCCACATTTATACTTGCTATGCATGGATGTGCCAAATATAGAGCTGGACAATACAGGGCACAAGCAGTGTTCAAGTCACCAGTGCCTCATAGATGAGAGGGTGGAAATAGGAACAGGTTAGGGGGAGGAAATTATATTCAATAGAGGTACCTGTTGAAACTATTATTGGGAAGTATTTCTGTAAACAGGGTGAGAATGGTGTCAACCTAAATTGAGCAACAGGGATTAATTCTTAAGCTTATTAGGGAATACCAAGGAACTGCAATCAACATAATACATAATATATGCCTGCTATGGAGGACCATAAGGGTATCCGAGGGAGTTGGGAAAAAAGGAAACTTTTAAAGGCAAAGAGATATCCATGTACCTGTTTTGAAATAAAGATCACTGACTACAGGGTCTTGTTACATGCAGTCACATTTGCTTATTGATGGTACTGGCTGTTGGTAGGACAGAGTTTTCAAAGAAGTGGCTTAACTGGAAATTTCCAGTTGAGGAAGTCGTTTCTGGCAGTTCCTGGTGCAGGCACACATGTGTGAGGGCCCTTCCTTCATGGCCTCCCACTGCATTTTGTTAGGGTTTGACATAAGTGACTCCATTTTGGGTACTAACAATTTTCACAGGAGTTCTATTCAATAGAAGTAACAGTAAGAAGGTTGAGAATGGATATAAAGGAGAGTAGGATTGAGCTTTAGGGTACCCCTGGAGAGAGGAGAAATGGTAGCAGCTAAGGAGATAACAAAATGGGAGAGGATACTAGGTGCAGTGGCTCGTGTCTGTAATCCCAACACTTTTGGGGATGGAGGCAGGCTGATCGCTTGAGCCTAGGAGTTCAAGACCAGCCAGGGCAACATAGCAAGACCCCTTCTCTACAAAAAATGAAAAACTTAGCTGGAACCGTGGTGCATACCTATAGTCCCAGCTGCTAGAGAGGCTGAGGCAGGAGGATCTCTTGAGTCCAGGAGTTTGAGGCTGCAGTGAGCTAGGATTGCATGACTGCATTCCAGTCTGGGTGACAGAGCAAGACTTTGTCTCTTAAAAACACACACACACATGAAGGGAGGGAGGTGAACCCTGGAAGAAGTGGGAAGAATCTGAATGATCACAGGAACCCTGGAAGGAGGGAGTTTTAAGAAAGTGGTGGTGCTGGGGGAGGAGGCTAGGAGGATAGAATGAGTTCACATGGACCTGAATAGGTTCAGGAGAATGAACACAGAGAAAAAGATTTTGTATTTAGTTAGAAAGAGGACTAGTGGGTATACATTCTAATTATAGACACTTAGTAACTGTTCTTTGGCCAGTTGATAGGAGTGGTTTAGTAGAACATTTAAGTCCACATAGAGCCTGATGCAGCAGATGACAGCAGACAAGGAGCAGGAAAAGCAGGCCTTCCATCTTGCCTCTGTCACTAACAAGCTGCATGACCCTGGATGAGTCACTTTGTCTCTCTTCTCCTTAATTTCTTCATCTATAAATGAAGTTTCTTAAATTGATGTCCAAGGATGAGCTTCAGGGATTCTGAGATGTCTAAAGATTTTACCTCTAGGGAGAAGGTCTATAGTTTTGATCAGATCACCCAAAGTGATAATGCCTCCTAAAAAGTTAAGGACTGCTGAATTAGGTGATCATTAAAGTCCTGCTTAGTATAGAATATCAGGAATTTTTAATCTCTAACTCATTTCTCTATTGTATTCCAAATGGCCTGTCTCCCAAATCACTCTCAGAGACCACTGTAAGATTAGATTTTCTGAAATGTAATTGACTGTATCCATCAGCCCCAGAGGATTATTTAGAAAATCCAGACAATTTTTAAAATTAAAGTTAATCATTTCTTTAATAGCCCACAGGTATTTTTATTAGGATACAACCTTTATATCACTATTTATATCATTTACTAGCCATGCATCTAATGATCATCAACACCAGAAGTGGCTGTAGCCACTTCAACATATGTGGATGTCATTGCCTTTAGTGTTTTCCCTCCAAAAGGAAAAAAAAAAAAAAAAAAACATTGGGAAGAAAAAGCAGTTTACTGAATGTAAACTGGTGACTGAGCTCCCATCAGGGTGATTACTTTGGTGGTTCTCTTCTGGCAGGCATGTAAGCTCTTAGCAGTGCAGGGGCACTGAGCCCCCAAGTATGCTGCTGCCCGTCATAAGATGGCCAGGAAGGCTGGTGTGGATTTGAGTACAACAGTTGTCATTGTAGATAATGTCATGGGAGATGTTATTGACATTTATATTATATGCTCCTAAGCAAGAAGCCATCCTGCCATGTACTATACAATTATGATCATTTAATTTGGTGTAATTAATAGATAACTCTTAGGACTGAGCTCTACAAATCTCTTTCTGGTCTCTTGTTACTTTATTCTATAAAATCTGGTATGTCAGCTGCCTTTACTGGTTAGTGATTTATGTCTGTAAACCACCTATGTGGATGGTATTCAAGATGTATTGTTTCACTGAAAGCAATGTTTAAAATAACTCTGGACATTTCTAATCCACACAGAAGATTAAACTGAAATTGTGCTTCTTATAAATCATAAAGTTATTTCGCACAATCCATTATCCACCTTTCTCATCTTGCCTTGATTTGGTTCCAACTGATGGATTTTGCTGCAAGTGATACATTCTATGTGTCACAAGACAAAGAGAAATGAAGTTAATAAATACTTTTGTTAACACTTCAGTTTGAAAAGCTAAATGTTGAAGGCAAGTGTCATACTTTTCCTTGGAGCTGTTTCTTTAGCACCATCTTTAGCTCTCAGTGAAATGCAAGAGGTGGAAAATCCAACCTATGAAATCCAAACACAGTTCTTACTGGTCATGGATATTTGCAATATTGATACGAGCTGTCAGGTACACAAAACACTAATTTGTTTGTGTGTAGACACAAGAGTTCTGCTAATTAATTTATCTTTCTAAAGCCATTGTCCTCCTTCACAGGGGCCTGCTAAATGTGCTGTCTATGCAGAAGGTTTAGATTTACGATTTGTGAAAATTGTTCTGGAGATAACATTGTAGAGTTGTTCTATTGCTGTGTAGATAGTGTATTTTGAGTTTATCTTTATCTTTCTTCTAAAAAGAGGTTCTTGTTTTTACACTACCGACATAGTAACTGGATGAGTGATTTCACTGCCATAGCTGCCTGTTGGTTTATTTTAAATACGGTATTCATTAGCATGTAGCAGACTTCTGCTTTAATGATCACAATGTGATGACAAAAATACTAAATCATATCCAATGGAATTACAACATGGGCCCATTTTTGCCTTATGGAAAGGAAAATAACCCTCAGAGATTTTAATTTGCTCATAAAAAGCAAATGTGGAAACAGTAACACCTTAAACAGAGAGAAGAAGTAGAACCTGCCTGGGAATGTAGAATTTAATAGCTGAAATTCTATTTCCTGTTGTGATAGTAACTGAAGACAACATAAAATATACTTGTCAAAATAATAACACTCTTTAAAATTCCATATTGCTGGCTTAAGGACGGAGCAGTTTCAGCTTTAATTTTTGGTAGGGAACTTGCTTTTTGACTTTGAGTGCTGTCGACAGGCAATCCACAGCAATCAGTCAATGCAGAGTAGCAGAAAATATCCTCGGTAGCTATAATGGCTTGATAAGGTGATATGCAGTTTTTATGAATGGCTGTATCCAAGCAGCATCAGGTGATGCTACGGTGGCTTAGAAATTGTCAGGAACTTTTACCTGTTTTCCAGAACTCTAGCTGTGTGCCCTCCTTTTTGAGGCAATACAGAGATCATCCTTTATAAAAAGGTCCTCTCCAGTGCTTTGGCACTTGGCCTGGGAAAACATGCCTGCTTCAGGAATTCCTGGACACATGCCTCATGATTATAAGTGAGAACACTACAAAACTCATGTATTTTCAGGCAATATATTGATAATGTTTATTCTTAACTTTGGCTTGATAGGAAGCATCATTCTTTACTAGACATAAACTACTAGCACCTTCGAAATATAGTGAATCACTTTGCAAGGGCAAGAATAGATTATATCTACGTGTTTATAACAATCCTATGAAACAGATACTGTCAGTATCCTACTTTAAAGATGAAGCAATTTCCTCCTTTTGTAGACAGCTACAAAAAAAAAAAAACAAAAAGAAAGATGAAGAAACTTGAGTATAGGGAAGTCAGGTGAGTTGCCTAGGGTCTAGAGCCTATACTTTAAATCACCAGGCTTCACTTTGCATCATGTTTCTAAAGCCCTAACAACATGCTTATTGTTACTAGAGAATTGATGAATATTATGAAAATGAGCTAGGAGACTGGCAGGACGTTTTTTCTGGTCACAACCCTGCTGACCAAAACAGGATCTGATCCAGAGAGGATAAAGTGAAGAAACTGGCAGGAACCAGCAGATGGCAACAAAAGCCATCCCTAGCTGCCCTCATTGCTTATTGACATAAGATACTCCCACCAGTGCCATCACAATGACTGGAAAGTGACCACTCATTTCCATGGTAATGACTCAGAAGTTACCACCCCTTTCTGGAAAGTTCTAATTTACCCATCCCTCAATTTACATTGACCCACTCCTTAATTTGCATGTAATTGAAATTGGGTTTACATGAATATAAATACAACTGACAGGAACCCATGCATTGCTGACTCTGGATACACTGCCTATGTGTTAGCCCTGCTCTGCAACTGTTCAATAAAAGATTGCTGTCTAACACCACTGGCTTTCCCTTGAATTCTTTCCGGAGAGAAGCTAAGAACCCTCCTGGGTTAATCTCCAGTGTTGAGGCTTCTCTGTCCTGCATCAAAAGGAAATGCTCAGAGAACTTAGAAAATTTATAACTGGGGGTCCTACCCTGTTCTGAAGGGGATGAGGATGGTCTTTCAGCAGAAGTGATGTTGAAATCGAGACCTTCAGGATGAATATAATTTGTTCTGGAAAAAAATAAAAGGTTTCCATTAGAAAAGACTACACTGCACATTTTAACCCCTGGAGGGATATGCTGTTGGGATGCAGGAACCGAGAAGTCCAGAATGGTGACCTGCAGAAAAAGGAGGGTGGGAGATGAGCCTGGAGAGATAGGCGGGAGCCACAGGGGAGAGAACTTCAAAGGTCATGGTTCTGATTTTGTACTTTACTTTGAATACAAATAAAAAGCGACTAAAGAAAATTAAAAGCAGATGAATTATATGATCAGATGTGTGTTCCGAAGGGATCATTCTGGCTACAAAGTGATTGAGAGACAAGAGATGGAAATAAGGAGTCTACTGAAAGGCAATTGAGAGCTAGTGGCTTGGGCATGAGAAAGAACTGTGATTAGTGTATTGATTAAATAAATTTTTAGGAGGTAGAACTGGCAAGATTTGATAGTAGAGGGAATATACAAGATTAGAGAAAAGTAGCTCCCAGTCTTGTACACTGTGCCAGGCTTATTACATTTAATAAAGTAATATTAAAGAGACATAAACCCATACACACTTTAAAATCTCTAACAGTTAGGAAATGACTAAGCAAACTCTTTGCTCTATTAAGTAATGTATCATCATTAATTAATATGTTTATAACAGTTATAAGACATACAAAAGATATATTATTTAATTTCAGGTAAATAATAAGTGTATGATGATAAAAGTGTACCAGTAGTCTGATTTAAAATATGCTGCAAACATAAAGTATCAAAATCCTGTACATAGGGAAGGATCAGGAAAGAATTTATACCAGTTGCTGTGGTTGATACTGGCTTCATGAGTAATTTCTTCTTCTTTGCTTATTTATTTATATTTATTTATTTATTTTTATTTTTGAGACATTCTGTCACCCAGGCTGTAGTGTAGTGGCATGATCTCAGCTCACTGCAACTTCCATCTCCTGGGTTCAAGAGATTCTCCTGTCTCAGCCTCCCAAGTAGCTGGGATTACAGGCATATGCCACCACACCCAGCTAATTTTGTGTATTTTTGTCAGAGAAGGAGTTTCACCATGTTGGTCAGGCTGGTCTCAAACTCCTGACCTCAGATGATCATCACCATACCATATTTAATGAAAGTATATTATACCAGTATATGGTACAAATTATCTAACCAACTTATTATTGGATAGATATGTTGGTTCCAATTTTTTTTTTTAATTTATTTATTATTATTAAACTTCAAGTTGTAGGGTACATGTGCACAATGTGCAGGTTTGCTACATATGTATACTTGTGCCATGTTGGTGTGCTGCACCCATCAACTCGTCATTTACATCAGGTATAACTCCCAGTGCAATCCCTCCCCCCTCCCCCCTCTCCATGATAGGCCCCGGTGTGTGATGTTCCCCTTCCCGAGTCCAAGTGATCTCATTGTTCAGTTCCCGCCTATGAGTGAGAACATGCGGTGTTTGGTTTTCTGTTCTTGTGATAGTTTGCTGAGAATGATGGTTTCCAGCTGCATCCATGTCCCTACAAAGGACACAAACTCATCCTTTTTTATGGCTGCATAGTATTCCATGGTGTATATGTGCCACATTTTCTTAATCCAATCTGTCACTGATGGACATTTGGGTTGATTCCAAGTCTTTGCTATTGTGAATAGTGCTGCAATAAACATACGTGTGCATGTGTCTTTATAGCAGCATAATTTATAATCCTTTGGGTATATACCTAGTAATGGGATGGCTGGGTCATATGGTACATCTAGTTCTAGATCCATTAAAAAGTCAGGAAACGCCGGGCGCGGTGGCTCAAGCCTGTAATCCCAGCACTTTGGGAGGCCGAGACGGGCGGATCACGAGGTCAGGAGATCGAGACCATCCTGGCTAACACGGTGAAACCCCGTCTCTACTAAAAATACAAAAAACTAGCCGGGCGAGGTGGCGGGCGCCTGTAGTCCCAGCTACTCCGGAGGCTGAGGCAGGAGAATGGCATAAACCCGGGAGGCGAAGCTTGCAGTGAGCTGAGATCCGGCCACTGCAGTCCAGCCCGGGCTACAGAGCAAGGCTCCGTCTCAAAAAAAAAAAAAAAAAAAAAAAAGTCAGGAAACAACAGGTGCTGGAGAGGATGTGGAGAAATAGGAACACTTTTACACTGTTGGTGGGATTGTAAACTAGTTCAACCATTATGGAAAACAGTATGGCGATTCCTCAAGGTTCCAATTTTTTTTGCTATTTTAAATAAGCTACAGTGAATAACCTTCCAGCTATACTTTTGTGTCTATTCTTGATGATTTCTGTAAGAGAGTTTTGCATTTAAGTATTAATGCATCATAAGCACATTTAGTAAACATATTTATGGAGCATGTGAAATGCACAATTTTGGGGAATCCTAAACATAAAAGACATCAAATTTTCTTGCAGAAAAGTCTCAATATAATAAGGGATCCAGAAAAATATTTACAAGTTAGAAAACTGAATTTTTGATTAAACCAATATTGGTTTCAACTGTCTGCATTTTAAAAAAAATCACAATAGCTTTTTTATTTGAATAAAATTTTATTAGGTGTGAAGTTTACTACAGGGTGGCACTAATACATTTCTATTTGTTTGTGGACATGTTAATGAGCAGTTTCTTATTTGATCTATTTTTAGTGAGTTATAACTGGAAAAATAGGTTTCATTTGACATTTTAAAAAATTAGATTACATTAAAATATAACCACAAAGCAGGATTTTTATTTAACACTCAAGTATTACATATGTTTTTATAACCACAGAGCCTGACAAGTGATTTGCTTTTTTGAAATCTGAACTCACATTACTGAACATAATGTGCATGTATGTGTGCAAATTTATGGACATATGAGGATGAAATAACTAATTTACAGAGTTAGGTTTACTTTCTGACCTAGTGTCTAACTGAAATTTCAGGTTCATATGTTTGTTTTTTTAAGAGATCGGTAAGAGGGAGGGACCAAGATGGCTGACCAGAAGCAGCTGCAGTTGGAGGCTCCCACCAAGAAGAAAGAAAAAGGTGAGTGAACCTGCACTGGCAACTGAGGTATCCAGGTTTTCTCACTGGGACTGACTAGGTGGTTGGCATGACCCACAGAGAGCGAGGAAAAGGAGGGTAGAGCAATGGTCCGCCACCGGGTAGCCACATGGGGCAAGGGAAGCTCCTACCTCCAGCCAAGGTAGGTGGTTAGTGATTCTGCTACCCCACCTTGGAAACCATGCTGATTCCAATGATCTGTGCAACCACAGGTCAGGAGATCCCCTCATGATCCCACGCCACCAGAGCTTTGGGTCCCAAGTGCAGAACTGTGCAGATTTTCTATGGCTGCTCAGCTCAAGACTGTTTAAGGCTACCCAGTTCTCAGGGGGAGGGGCAACCATCATCACTGATGCCTAAGAAAATTGAGGAGACTGAGCAGTTTGCACCCAGGAGGAATTCCCTGTAATACAGCACAGCAGTTGTGGCAGTTTGTGGCCAGATTGCCTCTTTAGGCTAGACCCTGATCCATCCCTGCTCAACGGGTAGGGCCTCCCTGCAGGAATTTCAGCAACTCCAGCCAGGGGTTTCCTGACAAAACTCTGATCTTTCTGGGACAGAGTGCCTGTGGGGAGGGGTAGCTGTGATCTCCACAGATCAGCAGACTTAGTCTTTCCTCCTGCTGGCTCTGAGGAATCCAGACAGTCTGGACAAGTGGGATTCCCCCCAGTATAGCGCACCCCCTCTGTCAAGGGGCAGCCAGAGTGCTTCGTTAAGTGGATCCCTGATCCCATGCCTCCTGACTGGGTGAGACCCCCCAACAGGGTCACCAGACACTTTATACAGTAGCACTTCTGCTGGTATCAGGTTGGTGCCCTTCTGGGACAGAGCTCCTAGAGGAAGGAGCAGGCACCCATCTTTGTTGTTCTCCAGCCTCCTTGGGTGACACCTCCAGGTGTGAGAAGGACCCAGGTGAATAGGGTCTGGAGTGGACCCCCAGCAAACTGCAGCAGCCCTATGGAAGAGGGACTTGACTATTAAAAGAAAAATAAACAGAAAGCAACAAAAACAACAGGGTCAAAAAGTAGTCCCCACAAAAACCCCATCCAAACGTCAGCAGCCTCAAAGATCGAAGCTAGATAAACTCATGAAGATGAGAAAGAATCAATGAAAAGACTCTGCAAACTCAAAAAGCCAGAGTGCCTCTTCTTATCTGAGTGATCACGACACCCCTCCAGCAAGGGACAGAACTGGGAGGAGGCTGAGATGGATGAATTGGCAGAAGTAGGCTTCAGGAGGTGGGTAATAACGAGGTTTGCTGAGCTGAAGGAGCATGTTCTAACCCAATGCGAAGAAGCTAAGAATGATGATAAAACATTACAGGAACTGTTAACCAGAATAACCAGTTTGTAGAGGAACATAAATGACCTGATGGAACTGAAAAATACAACACAAGGACTTCACAATGCAACCACAAGTATCACTAGCTGAATAGACTAAGCAGAGGAAAGAATTTCAAAGCTTGAAGGCTATCTTGCTCAAATAAGACAGTCAGACAAGACTAGAGAAAAAAGAATGAAAAGGAACAAACAAAACCTCTGAGAACTATGGAATTATGTAAAAAAAAAAAACAAACTATGGCTGATTGGGGTACGTGAAAGAGACGGGGAGAATGAAACCAAGTTGGCAGGGAGAATGAAATCGAGTTGGAAAACATACTTCAGGATATCATCTTGGAGAACTTCCCCAACCTAACAAGACAGGCCAACATTCAAATTCAGGAAATCCAGAGAACCCCAGTAAGATACTCCATGAGAAGATTAGCCCCAAGACACATAATCATCAGATTCTGTAAGGTTGAAATAAAGGAAAAATGTTAAGGGCAGCCAGAGAGAAAGACCAGGTCACCTGCAAAGGGAAACCCATCAGACTAACAGCAGACTTCTCAGCAGAAACCTTAAAAGCCAGAAGAGATTGGGGGCCAATATTCAACATTCTTAAAGAAAAGAATTTCCAATCCTGAATTTCATATCTGGCCAAACTAAGCTTTATAAGAAAAGCAGAAATAAAATCCTTTTCAGACAAATGCTGAGGGAGTTTATCACCACCAGGCCTGCCTAGCAAGAGCTCCTGAAGGAAGCACTAAATTCAGAAAGGAAAAACCATTACCAGCCACTACAAAAACATGCTGAAATACAAAGATCAATGACACTATGAAACAACTACATTAACAATTCTGCAAAATAACCAACTAGCATCATGATGACAGGATCAAATTCACACATAACAATATTAACCTTAAATGTAAATAGGCTACACGCCCCAATTAAAAGACACAGAATAGCAATCTAGATAAGAAGTCAAGGCTCATCAGTATGCTGTATTCAAGGGACCCATCTTAGTGCAAAGATACACATAAGCTCAAAATAAGGGATGGAGGAAAATTTACCAAGCAAATAGAGAAGATTAAAAAGCAGGAATTGCAATCCTAGTTTCTGACAAAACAGACTTTAAACCAACAAAGATAAAAAAGACAAGGGCATTATGTGATGATAAAGGATTCAATTCAACAAGAAGCACTAACTATTCTAAATATATATGCACCCAATACGGGAGCACCCAGCTTCATAAAACAAGTTCTTAGAGATCTACAAAGAGACTCAGACTACCACACAATAATAGTGGGAGACTTTAACACCCATTGTCAATATTAGACAGATCAATGAGACAGAAAATTAACTGGATCAAGTAGACCTGATAGATATCTACAGAACTCTCCACCCCAAAACAGCAGAGTATACATTCTTTTCATTGTCACATGGCACTTACCCTAAAATCAATCACATAATTGGAAGTCAAACACTCCTTAGCAAATGCAAAAGGCATGAAATCATAACAGTCTCTCAGACCACAGCACAAATTAGAACTCAAGATTAAGAAACTCACTCAGAACCACACAACTACATGGAAATTGAACAATCTGCTCCTGAACGACTCCTGGGTAAATAATGTAATTAAGGCAGAATCAAAAGTTCTTTGAAACCAATGAGAAAAAAGAGACAACATACCAGAATCTCTGGGATGCAGCTAATGCATTTAATGCAGGGAAATTTATAGCACTACGTGTCCACCTCAAAAAACTATAAAGATCTTAAATTTATACTCTAACCTCATAACTAAAAGAACTACAGAACCAAAAGTAAACAAACTCCAAAGATAGCAGTTGACAAGAAATAACCAAGATCAGAGCAGAACTGAAGGAAATAGAGACATGAAAAACCTTTCAAAAAATCGATGAATCCAGGAGCTGTTCTTTTGAAAAAAATAAAATAAAATAAACTACTAGCTGGACTAATAAAGAAGAAAAGTGAGAAGAATCAAGTAGACACAATAAAAATTGATAAATAGGATATCACCACTGACTCCTGAAAACTAAACAACCATCAGAGAATAGTATAAACACCTCTATGCAGATAAACTAGAAAATCCAGAAGAAATGGATAAATTCCTGGACATATGCCTCCTCCCAAGATTGAACCGGGAAGAAGTGGAATTCCTGAATAGACCTATAACAAGTTCTGAAATTGAGGCAGTAATAAATAGCCTACCAACCAAAAAAAAAAAAAAAAAAAAAAAAGCCCAGGACCAGATGGATTTACAGCTGAATTCTACCAGAGTTACAAAGAGGAGCTGGTACCATTTCTTCTGAAACTATTCCAAGAAATTGAAAAGGAGGGACTCCTCCCTAGTTCACTTTATGAGGCCAGCATTATCCTGATACCAAAACCTGGCAGAGATCAACCAAAAAAGAAAACTTCAGGACAATATTCCTGATGAACATCGATGCAAAAATCCTCAATAAAATAGTGGCAAACTGAATCCAGCAGCATATCAAAAAGCTTATCCAGCATGACAAGTCAGTTTCATCCCTAGGATGCAAGACTGGTTCAACATATGCAAATCAATAAATGTGATTCATCGCATAAACAGAACTAAAGACAAAAACCATATCTCAATAGATGCAGAAAAGGTCTTTGAAAAAATTCAACATCCATTAATGTTAAAAACTCTCAATAAACTAGGTGTTGATGGAGCATACCTCAAGATAATAAGAGCCATCTGTGACAAACCCACAGCCAATATCATACTGAATGAACAAAAGCTGGACATATTCCCCTTGAAAACTGGCACAAGGCAAAGATGCCCTTTCTTACCACTTCTATTCAACATAGGCATAAGTTCTGGCCGGGGCAATCAGGCAAGAGAAAGAAATAAAGCATATTCAAATAGGAAGAGGGGAAGTTAAACTGTCTGTGTTCACAGATGACATGATCCTATATTTAGAAAACCCCATCATCTCAGCCCAAAAGCTTCTTAACCTGATAAGCAACTTCAGCAAAGTCTCAGGATACAAAATCAGTTTGCAAAAATTACAAGCATTCCTATACGCCAACAATAGACAAGCAGAGAGCCAAATGAATGAATTCCCATTCACAATTGCTACAATGAAAATAAAATACCTATGAATACAGCTAACAAGGGACATGAAGGACCTCCTCAAGGGGGACTACAAACCACTGCTTGAGGAAATCAGAGAAGACATAAACATTCCATGCTCATGGTTGGAAAGAATCAATATCATGAAAATGGCCATACAGCCTAAAGTAATTTATAGATTCAATGTTATTTCCATTAAACTATCATTGACATTCTTCACAGAATTAGAAAAATCTACATTCAAATTTATATGGAACCAAAAAAGAGCCCATATAGCCAAGACAGTCCTAAGCAAAAAGAACAAAGCTGGAGGGATCATGGTACCTGACTTCAAACTATACTACAAGGCTACAGTAACCAAAACAGCATGGTACTGGTACAAGAAAAGACATATAGACCAATGGAACAGAATAGAGACCTCAGAAATAAGATCACACATCTATGAGCATCTGATCTTTGACAAACCTTATGAAAACAAGCAATAGGGAAAGGATTCCCTATGTAATAAATGGTTCTGGGAGAACTTGCTAGCCATATACAGAAAATTGCAACTGGACCCCTTCCTTACACCTTATACAAAACTTAACTCCAGATAGATTAATGGCTTAAATGTAAAACCCAAAACTATAAAAACCCAGAAGAAAATCTAGGTGATACCATTTAGGACATAGGCACAGGCAAAGATTTCATGAAAAAAATGTCAAAAGCAATTGCAACAAAAGCAAAAATTGACAAATGAGGTCTAATTAAAACTGAAGAAATTCTGCACAGCAAAAGAAACTGTCATCTGAGTAAACAGACAACCTATAGAATGGGAGAATTTTTTTTGCAATCTATCCATCTGACAATGGTTTAATATTAAGAGTCTACAAAGTACTTAAACAAATTTACAAGAAAAAAACAACCCCATTAAAAAGTGGGCAAAGGACGTGAACAGACACTTCTCAAAAGAAGACATTTATGTGGCCAAAAAACATGAAAAAAAGCTCAACATCACTGATCATTAGAGAAATGCAAATCAAAACCACAATGAGATACCATCTCATGTCAGTCAGTATGGCAATTATTAAAAAGTCAAGAAACAACAGATGCTGGCAAGGCTGTGGAGAAATAGAAATGCTTTTACACTCTTGGTGGGAATGTAAATTAGTTCAACCATTGTGGAAGACAGTGTGGTGATTCCTCAAAAACCTAGGACCAGAAATACCATTTGACCCAGGAATCCAGTTACTGGGTGTATACCCAAAGAAATATAAATCATTCTATTATAAAGATACATGCATGCCTACATTCATTGCAGCATTATTCACAATAGCAAAGACATGGAATCAACCCAAATGCCCATCAATGGTAGGCTTGATAAAGAAAATGTGGTACACATACACCACGGAATACTATGCATCCATAAAAAGGAATGAGATCGTGCCCTTTGCAGGGACATGGATGGAGCTGGAAGCCATTATCTTCAGCAAACTAATGCAGAAACAGAAAACCAAACACCACATCTTCTTACTTATAAGTGGGAGCTGAACAGTGTGAATACATGGACACAGGGAGGGAAACAACACACAGTGGGACCCGTTTTGGGGTTGGGGAGAGCATCAGAAAAATAGCTAATGCATGCTGGGCTTAAATACCTAGATGCTGGGTTGATAGGTGTAGCAAACCACCATGGCCCATGCTTACCTGTGTAACAAACCTGCATTTCCTACACCTGTATCTCGGAACTTAAAATTAAATTAAAAATTTTTTTTTTTTTAAAGAGACTGGGGTCTGGGTGTGTTGCCCCGGCTAGCCTGAAAGCACTCCTCTGACCTTAACTTCTTGAGCGGCTTGGACTACAAGTGCTTACCACCACACCTGCTTTAATATTTCCTTAAATTAAGGATCCTCAGTAGTCCATTCTGGCTGTCTTATGCCCCATTAAAATCGCGGGGACAGGGAACTTTCAGCAAGTGTACTCTACTAGCTTCTTCCCATCTGTAAATATTCTGATAATGCCCCTGTTGGCGTTTCCTTCCCTCCTGGGCAACCACTGGTCTAGGGGAGCACCTGTTGACAGGGAGTGTCCTCTCTAGTGTACGTGAATGAAAAAAAGGCTAAATGCCATCTCTTTTAGATATATCTTTTGAAAATCATTTAAAGTGATTACTCTAAACAGTTACGATATTTCATAAACTAACATTAAAAAACTAGTTAAAAAATTAAAAATATTTTAAAAAATAATTGATGGTATACATAGACGTAAATTCTTTAAATAGAATTGGATTACAAATTCTTCCTTTGCTTAATTTAAAGGAAATAAATGTTTCTGAAGTGGTTTTAACCTAGATGTTTTATTAGTCCATCGTCAAGGATCAATTTTAAATGTCTTTAGAAACAAATTTGTTAATTCATTATTCTGTACTTTACATTTCCTTTATTATAAAAAAAAATGCCGAGAAAATGTTCATTGTGCTTTAAGTTAATGAATTGCACTGAAGGGTTATATTATTGGAGAGATGATTTTAGGTTAGTGCACATAATATTTTTTTCTTGATTGTCTTTTTTAAAAACAGCATTATTGACTGGGTGTGGTGGCTTACAACTGCAATCCCAACACTTTCAGAGGCTGAGGTGGGAGGATTTCTTGAGGCCAGGAGTTCAAGACCAGCTAGGACAACATAGGGAGACTCTGTCTCTACAAAAAATAGAAGTACAAAAATTATCTGAGCGTGGTGACTCACACCATTGGTCCCAGCTACTTGGGAGGCTGAGTCAGGAGGACTGCTTGGACCTGGGAGGTCGATGCTGCAGTGAGCTCTGATTGTGCACTGCACTTCAGCCTCAGTGACTGAGAGAGACCTTGTCTCAAAAATCAAACAAAAAAAAGCTCCCCAGCATTATTGAGGTATAACTGACATGCAGTAAACTATACATATTTAAAGTGTACAGTTTGAAAAGTTTGGACAGATGTATACACTATTTCCTCTAGTGACTTTTAAAAAGAAAGTTTTAAATTTTGATAAGAGGTTCAATTTATTAATTCTTTCATAGATCATGCTTTTAGTGTTGTATCTAAAAAAATCATTGCCTAACTCAAAATCACAAAGACTTTATCCTATGTTTTCTTCTGGAAATGTAATAGTTTTAGGCTTTACATTGGGGTGTATGGTCCATTTTGATTAGTTTTTGCATAAAGTGCAAGGTATGGATAAAAGTTTTTTTTTTTTTTTTTTTTTTTCATGTGGATATTCAGTTGTTCTAGCAGTATTTTTAGAAAAAAAATCCTTTCTCCACTAAATTGCGTTTACATCTTTGGGCAAAATCAGTTGACTATGGATTCTCTTTTGTGTTCCATTGATTTATTCATCATTGCAATGCAAATATTACACTGTCTTGATTAATGTAGCTTTATACTAAGTCCTGCAATCACATAAGTCATCTTTGTCCTTTTTTAACATTGTGTTTGGTTTTTGCATTTCAATATTAATTTTAGAATTGGATTGTTAATTTCTACAAAAAAATGTTGATATTTTGTTTGAGATTTCCTGGAATCTGCAGATCTATTTTTAAAGAATTGACATCTTAACAATATTGATTCTTTGGACCCTTGAACAATGTGTACCTCTCCATTTATTTAGATCTTTAATTTCCCTCAGAAATGTTTTGTAGTTTTCAGTGTACAGGACTTGCACATATTTAAATGGATTTTTCACCTTTTCATATTTTTATGTTATTGTTAATTATGTTGCTTTATGATTTCAGTATCTGATTATTTATTACTACTATATAGAAATACAGTTGCTTTCTGAATATTGACCTTGTATCAGGCCTAAATCACTGCTAAATTCACTGGTTAGTTTAGCAGTATTTTTGTAGATTTTGTGGGATTTTCTGCATAAATGATCATGTTGCCTGTGAATAAAGTGTTATTTCTTTCTTTCCAATCTGAATGCCTTTTATTTTCTGTCTTGACTTATGACCTCATTAGAACCTCCAGTACAATGTTTAATACAAATAGTTAAAGCAGTTATGTCAACAAGTATGCTTTTCTTGTTTCTGATCTTAAGCTAAAGCATTCTCATGTTTCATTATTAAGTATAATGCTAGCTGTAGAGTTTTTATCAGGTTGAGAAAGCTCCTTTCTATTCCTAATGTGCTAAGAATTTTTATCTTGAATGGATGTTTGGATTTTGTGAGATCTTTTAAAATGTCTGTTAAGATGAATATGTATTTTTTTGTTTTCAATCTGTTAATATGATGATTAATACTAATTGATTTTTCATCTTTTATTTTAAAAATTTAAATTATTTTTAATTGACAAATTAAAATTGTATAAATTTATGGTATACAATATGATGTTTCAAAATATATATGCATTGTGAAATGGATAAATCAAGATAATTAACGTATGCATTACTCACATACTTACCATTTATTTGTGTAGTCATTGAATTTTTTCTTTTTTGTAGAGACAGCAGCTCCCTATATTGTACAGGCTGGCCTCAAGAGATCCTCCCACCTCGGCCACCCAAATTATTGGGATTACAGGCATGAGTCACAATGCCTGGACTGTCATTGATTTTTGAATATTAAACTAATCTTCATGGCTAGGATAAATCTCACTTGGTCATGGTATAGTATCCTTTTTATAGTTGTTTGATTTGCTTTTCAAAAATTTGTATTATAATTTTTGTATCTATGTTCATGAGGGATACTGGTCTATATTTTTATTGAAATATCTTTGTCAAGATTTTGGTATCATGGTAATGCTTGTATCAAAGACTTGGTAAGTATTCCCTCCTCTTTGATTTTCTGAGAGAGTTTTGTAGAATTGGTATTATTTCTTCCATAAGTATTTGGTAGAATTTACAGTGAAGACACCTTGGCCTGGAGATTTCTTTGTGGGAAGGTTTCTAGCTACAAATTTAATTTTTAAAATAAAGTCATGGCTATTCAGGTTATCTATTTCCTTTTTAGTAAACTTTGGTTACTTATGTCTTTTAAGGAAATGTGTATATTGCATCTAGGTTGTCAAATTTATTGGCATGAGATCATATATATTTCCTTATTTTTCATCATCTGTAGAATCTTAGTTATATTATCTCTGTCACCCCCAGTATTGGTAATTTGTGTTTGCTCTCTTTTTTCCTACTCAGTTTGGCTAGAGGTTTATCAATTTTATTGATCTTCTTAGGAAATCAGCTTTGGGTTTCACTAATTTTCTCTTATATTTTGCTTTTTTCAACTTCATTGATTTCTGCTGTGATTTTTATATTTCCTTTTTTCTGCTTACTTTGGGTTTCATTTACTTTTCTTTTTCCAGTGTCTTAGAATGAAAACTGGAGGTCACTGACTTGAGATTTTCCTTCTTTTATAATAGAGGCCTTTGGATGCTATTTACCTCTAAATGTTACGTTAGCGGTGTGGAGGCAGAATAATGCCCCTCCCCAGAGGTGTCCATACTATAATTCCTAGAAGCTGTAAATATATTACCTTACATGTCAAAAGGGATTTTGCAGAAATGATTAAGTTGAGGATTTTGAAATGAGGAGAGTATTCTGGATTCTCTAGGTGACGCCAATTTAATCTCAAAAGTTCTTCTCAGTGGGAGGCAGAAGGGTCAGAGTAAGAGGAGACGTGATGAAGGAAGCAGAGGTTGGAGTGGTGCAACTGCTGGTTTTCAAGATGGAAGAGAGACCCAAGATGAGACAATTGGGCAGCCTGTATAAGCTGGAAAAGACAAGGAAATGATTCTCACCTGGTGCCCCTGGAAGGGACACAGCCCACTTGACACTTTGATTTTAACCAAGAGAGACTTCTAATCTCTAGAAATGTATGACAATAAATTCATGTAGTTTTAAGCCACTATATTTGTGATAATTTGTTAGAGCAGCAATAGGAAACTCATATATGCAACATCGCCCAAATTTTGGTATGTTGTGTGTTTATCTTCAGTCAATTCAAAACACTTCTAAATTTCCCATTTGATTTCATCTGAACCCATTGATTATTTAGTAGTGGGTAGTTAGAAGGATTCTGTAGATTTTCCAGATATCTTTGTTATTGATTTCTTATCCAATTCCATTGCGGTCAGAGCACATATTTTGTAGACTTGAATTCTTTTAAACTTACTGGGACTTGTTTTATGACCCAGAACATAATTTGTTTTGGTAAAACATCAAGTATACTTGAAAGGAATGTGTGTTCTTTTGTTGTTGGGTGGAATATTCTATGCATGTCAAGTTGGCTGAATTGCGTTGCTCAAATCTATATTCTTACTTATTTTCTGTCTACTGGTATCATTTATTGAGAGAGGGGTGTTAAAATCTCTGATTATAGTTTTAGATTTGCACAGTCATATTTACAACTATATGTGTTTTCTGATTAAATGACCTCTTTATCAATATGAAATTACCTTCTTTATTCCTGGTAATTATCTTTTCTCTGAAATCGACCCTGTTTGATACTAATGTAGCCATGTTAACTTTCTTCTGAGCTTACTTTTTTATCTAATCAGATAACCTCTCAATTGGGATATTTAGACCATTTGCTTTAATGTGACTATTGATATTGTTAGGTTTAAATGTCATCTTGCTGTTTGTTTTCTATTTACCGTATTTATTCTTTGTTCCCTTTTTCTGCCTTGTTTGGTTTTTTAAAAAAATGATTCCATTTTGTCTCCATTGTTGGCTTATTAACTGTAACTCTTTATGTTCTTTTAGTTGTGGCTTTAGCATTTGTTGTCTATATCTTCAATGTAATAGTCTACTTTTCAAGTGATACTGTAATACTTCACATAGAGTATAAGAACTTTAAAACTGTATACTTCTCTTTCTCCCTTCTCATCTTTTGTGCCTTTGTTTTCATATATTCTGCCTCTACAGATGTTATAAATCCAACAATATGTTGTTTTTATTTAGTATTGCTATTTATAGTTTATTGGTATTATTATAATAAATTATCTTTTAAAATGACTTAAATGCTAAGAAAAAATCTTGTATATTTACCCCTGTGATGAACATTTATAGTGTTCTTCAGAACCCTGTGGATGAATATTTCCATTTGTTATTATTTTCCTTCTGCCTAAAGAGCTTCCTTTAACATATAACATAAAGGAAGTATTGTACATAATATTTACATAATATATTTCTGCTGGTTTTAATTCTTTCAGCTTTGTATCCCTGGAAAAGTTTTTGTTCCATCATTGTTTCTGAAAGATACTTTCACTGGGTATAGAATTCTAGGTTGATAGGTTTTTTTTTTTCTTTCGGTACTTTAAAATTTTTGCTCTGCTGCCTTTTCACTTGCATTGCTTCTGATGGTAAATCTACTGTCATCCTTATCTTTGCACCCCTATCTTTGTACATATCTTCTTTTGTTTGGGCTGCTTTTGAGATTTTATCTGTATCACTGGTATTGAGCATTTTATTATATGTGCCTTTTCTTCATGTTTATTCTTGTTGGTGTTTGTGAATCTCTTTGAATCTGAATTTATGGTTTTCATCAAATTTGAAAAAAGATTAGCTTTTATTCCTTCAAATATGTTTTCTTTTCCTCATCCTTTCCTGGGACTCTAATTATACATTTTTATGTCACCTAAAGTTGTTTGACAGCTCTCTGATTCTCTTTTCATTTTAAAAATATGTTTTTTCTCCCAATGTTTCCTTTTGAGTAGTCTCTCTTGCTATGTGTTCAAGTTAACTGATATTTTCTTCTGCTATTATGTATGTCTAATCTGCTATTATCACATTCCATGTTTTTTTCTTCTCAGAATTGTAGGTTTCATCTTTAGCAGTTCACATTTGGATTTTGGAAATGAGATTTTGGTTTTGGATCTGTTTTATGGGTCTGTTTTCAACTTATGGAATACAGTTATAGTAATGGTTTTAATGACCTTCTCTACTAATTCTAACATCTGTGTCAGATATGAGTGTATTGTAATTGATGAATTTCTTTTCCCTCAATGTGAGCCTCTTTTCCTGCTTTTTTGCATACCTGCTAATGTTGGTTAGGAAGACAGACATTGTGAATTTTACCTTGTTAGTTGCTAGTTATGTTCAGATCTTGAGCTTTGTTCTGGATTGTGATTAAATTACTTTGAAACTGGTCCATTTTGGTCGTGCTTTTAAGATACGTTAGGTAGGACCAGAGCAGCATTTAGTCTAGGACTAAATTCCCCACTTTTGAGGCAAAGCCTTCTGAGCATTCTGCCTATTTTCCTGTGAATGTGAGGTTTCCCTGTCTAGCTAGTGAGAATAGGCACTACTGTCAGACTTAGGTAACTTCTTTAGACCCATGCACTGCTAGTTCTCTGCAGAATACTTCAGAGGAACCCTCTGTAGATCTCCAGAGTTATCTATCTGAATAGCAGATGTCTGTCTCTCTCCTGTAATCTGTCCTGTGAACTCCCTGCACTTCCTGGTAATCTGTTTGTGTTCTTTTTGGACTCTTAGTTCCTCAACTTGGGGAATCTGCCAGTCCCCACCTGAGTTCCTCCTCCTGGTGCATGACCTGGAAACTCAATCATATACACACTTCATTTGTTTTGTGTCTCTTACGGATCACTGTTCTTTGTTTCTTGATGTGCAGTATCTTGAAAACTGTTGTTGTATATACTTTGTCTGTTTGCTTGGTTATTTCAACCAGGAATATAAATTTGGTCCATGTGACTCCATCTTTTCCAGAGTGAAATTTCTACTTCAAGTGTTTATGAAAAGGTTTTTTTAGTTTTGCCATATGATTTTCTATTTGAATTTAGGCAGTAATCTAAATTGTACTTTAGATTAAGAAGGGAATGAATTACTTTATGTCAAATACATATTTATATAAAGAAATATTTTACATACAAAAGGTGTATTATAAATAAAATAATTAACTTTTGTGTGTTTTCATAGTTTGGTTAGAAAAGTAATTTTTTTGATTTATTAGCAGCTGTAAGTCTAATAATAAAAGTAGCAGTAATTTTATACTTTTAACTATATTACAGTAAAAGTTATTTTTTGAAATTAAAATATATATGTCTGGAGGTCATGCTAAATACATTTTAAACTGAATATAATTATGGTTTTTTAATACTACAGATTATTAAAGCTAAATAAGCCTTATGTAAAGACTTAAGAAATTTTCTGAAACAAAGTAACTATCACTTACTGAGTATGTACTTTGTGACAGGTACTTCATAAAATTATTTTTTATTCTTATAATGTATTTATTAAGTAGATATCATTATTTTATTTTAGAGATGAGGAAACTGATATCTAATAACGTTATATAATTTGCCAAAGTTACAGAGTAAGTTAAATGATACAGCCTGAATTTAAAACAGGTCAGATAACTAAAACCCAAAGTATTTTATGATGCCATACTGGTCAAAATTCTCAACTCTATAAAGAACTTCCAATTATTAAGATTTTTAAAAATGTGTTTTAATAATGGATTTGTTGGTTAGTTTTATCTTATTAACATACCAAGCAGGAGAGTAATATTTTATACATTTTATCTCCTGTAATGTAATGATCATTTAATGTCACACTTCAAGTCTGATTATAAGTCACATTTTGAAACACTCTGCAGTTTCCATAGTGCTTTCACATAGTTTTATGTATTAATTCTCATAGCCACATGGGTATGTCAGTAACCTCATTTTGCTCAAACTTTACCACCTGGTCTAGGTTCCCATGATTCTTAGACGAGTGTTTTTTCTATGATTCCAAGCTAGCCTTTTTGTGTCATTAACTTATTTTATTAAAACAAACAAATAAGCAAAACCAAAATGACACTGATATAAAACCAAATCATTTTCCCTGCTTTTATCACAATACCTTTAAAAATAAAGTTTTATTTGTAATATATTCTTTTTATATTTGAGCAGATATTAAAACATTTTTCTCACTATAGTTATGCCAGGTTTTGATTTGCTTTGCAGTCTTGCAGGCAATCTCACTGAATGTGGTACTCACAGTACTGGTGGAATATTCACCGATTATCATTTCGTGCCAGACTGATAGGAAGCAACGAATATATATATATACACACACACATATATATTTAATATCTACATTTTATAAATTTTATTGTTCATTTATTAAGCTGTATTTAAGTAGTGCCCATTTAAAAATATCTTTGTATTGTGAAACACAAGCAAATTTTATATCCTAGTCATTATTATCTAATCAGGATCCAGAACTAAGTTGTAAGGGATTTTTTTTTTTTTCTTTGAGATGGAGTCTCACTCTGCTGCCCAGGCTGGAGTGCAGTGGCGTGATCTCGGCTCACTGCAACCTCCAACTCTCTGGTTCAAGCGATTCTCCTGCCTCAGCCTCCCGAGTAGCTGGGATTACAGGCACATGCCACCACGCCCAGCTAATGTTTGTATTTTTAGTAGAGATGGGGTTTTGCCATGTTGGCCAGGATGATCTTGATCTTCTGACCTCGTAATCTGCCCGCCTTGGCCTCTCAAAGTGCTGGGATTACAGGCATGAGCCACCGCCCCTGGCTGTAGGAGAATTCTTTAAGGTGTCTTAAAGATCATACTTCCTCAAAATAATATGCAATGTTTTTGTATGCCTATTATAATATTATGATGTCTAAGTTATTTTCAGTGTTTGTTGTTATTAAACCATTATTATATCTGTTATGGGTTGAATTGTGTCCCCCCAAAAGATTACAGTATGTTGAAGTCCTAACCCCCAGTGCCTAAGAATATGACCTTATTTGGAGATAAGGTCTTTAAAGAGGTAATCAAGTTAAAATGAGGTCATTAGAGACAGATGTCATCCAATATGAATGGTGTCCTTATTAGAAGGGGATATTTGGACAGACAGAAGATGGGAGTGATGCATTTACAAACCAAGGAACACCAGAGATTGGTGGCAAACACCAGAAGCTGGGAAGGGGAAAGGAAGGATTCTCCCCTAGAAGTGTCAGAGAGAGCATGGCCCTGCCTGCTGATACCTTGATTTTGAATTTCTATCCTCCAGAAATGTGAGCCTATAAATTCCTGTTGTTTTAAGTCACCCAATTTTTGGTACTTTGTTATGGCTGCCCTAGGAAAGTAATGTAGTACCTGAAATAGAAATAGAACCTCTTGCTTGAAGAACTGAATTCACTGAATATACTGAGACCTTAAATACCAGGACATGCTCATGATTTACTTTTTCTCTCACCCTATTCCATCCAAGGCTTCGTTGTTAGAAGTAGCAGAAGGCCCTTGGTCCTAAAAGCTCCTTGCTCTCAAAAACTCCTGCAATATGCACCAGCAAAGTCCGACTTCACTTACCAATATGAAGCTTACAATACACAGGCCTCTGCTTTAGTGTAAAAGAGGAGCCTTTAGATGACATTCCAAACCGCTGTCAGTCTAGACAGTAGTTGCCTCCACTTGTACTCCATGAGCCTTGTCTATAGCCAGACAGGCACTGCTCACTCTTCTCTCTATCGTTTCTTCTTCCTCCTCCTTGGCTGTCATGTGGCGCCAGACTGGCAGGAAGCAATGAAAACACGAGTGTCATGGCACTGATGGGAAGTGTGGCTGGGGCCCTCTGCTGTTACGGCTCTGCATTGTCTCCCTCAGGGGGAGCATCTGCGGTCTCAGTGTGGAGAGCAGGTGGATCCCACACTTTACATCCAGTGTCCTGGCCTCTCACTGGAGCTTCTGTGTCACAATTCCACTGGAAAGATCTGAATAGATTTGACTTTATTTATAATTTTATTCTTACCTCAAAATCATCCACCCCTGTTGAAGACATGTCCATTTCTGACAGTGACATGGTCAGTCTTCCACTAATCCGGACTCAGGCAATCTTTGTTCTCTTTCATGGTCTTCTTTATCCCATCAATCACCAGATGAGATAAGTGTTTCATTCCCATAATATTTCTCATTTTGTTCCTTTCATATTCACTCACACTTGCCAGTTTCCTCATCTAGATTCTGCAGGCTACTATAATAGCCTTTTAATTGGTTTCCCTATCTCTTGTTTCTAGTGCAAGGGCTTTCCAACTCTGAAGTAGTTGATAGTCTTATCTATTCAACCAGATTGTAAATTCTTTGAAGAGATGGATCTTTGCATATCTAGGAATTTATCATAATAGCATTGTCCCACTCAAAATAGCAATTAAAAACCATAAATTCTACAGACACTACCTGGAATCCTAGTTCTACCACTTATTAGCTCTGTGAGATGAGTCAAACTACTTAACTTCTATTTGCCTCAATTCACCTATCTGTAGAATAAGGATAATCTATGCTCGTCAGGTTGTAGAGTGGGAAGTTGGTGTGAATCAAATAATAAATGTAAAGCACTTAGGACAGTGCCAAAGATATGTAGTAAGTTTTCAGTAAAATGTTCACCTCTATTTTACTGTTTTGTACTTAGATGTTCATCAAATATTTGTAAATGAATCCAACTGATACTAGATTAACACAAGAACAGACATGTGCTTTTACTGCATCTGATCATATGTTGCCTATCTTAATTATGGTGATGTAGTTCTGAGCTTTTTGAGCTCCTCAAGCATAAAATTAGGATAACACCTACTCATAGGGTTGTTTAAAGATGAAAATAAATGAGCTGCCATTGGTAAGGGCTGAGTCCAGTGCCTGACATGTAGTAAATACTAAATAAATGGCACCCAGTAGAAATAGAAATAATGGCAATACTATTAGTAGTAAAGCAGTGGTAGCAGTGATGGTGGTGGTTTTAACAGTAGCAATAATAGTAGTAATGGAGCAGGCAGCAGTATTTTATTTAGTTTCTTATAACTGTAGGACATATAAGAAATTGAGAGCCGCTTGGGGAAATGTGAGGAAAAGACATCAAGATTTACTTGAGATTGGGTGAGCATTGATAGTTGAAGCCATGGAAGTGGATGAAGTGGTTTGGGGATGTAGAGGACCACAAGGGGAGAATCAAGGAATCAAGGGAAGGGAAGGACAAGGGGAAAGTTGAGTGTATTGGGAAGTTGCAGGTTGGGTTTTAGTAAGTTCTTGTCCATCTGATTCAGAGGTAGTGGGAGGAAGCACATGAGTTCTAAGAGGGGCAGCTATGATAAGAAAGTTAAGGAAGACACCTAGTAGGCTGTGCTGTAGTGCCTGCCCAGCGTGCATCTCCAGTCATTTCTCAACCGTGTTCTCATCTTTCCACCTTTCTCTGACTTTGTCTCCTTTCCTTCTTAACATTTAAAGAATTAATTTCTTTATCTATATACACATATAAAAGATTTATCATAAATGAATAAATCTGGTCATATTCCATCTGCTTTCTTTAATGTAGCTCTCTTATTATTTTTTGTTTGCCTCCTCTTTTCCCACTGCTCCTCTCTCCTGCTTATTGGCACTGCTTCTGCCTATGTAATCATGCTATAGACCAAACACGTATTCTTTTGTACTTTGTATTAACCCTCAGATAATCATATATGGATGTGAATGCATATACACATATTAACATACTGGGGTATAATAAAATGTTCTCATATCTGATAAGCCAAGTCCTTCCTCATCCCCTTTTCTTAAAAAATATTTTTGCGACAGCGCACGGTGGCTCATGCCTGTAATCCCAGCACTTTGGGAAGCCGAAGCCGGTAGATCACCTGAGGTCAGGAGTTCGAGACCAGCCTGACCAACAAGGAGAGAACCCCATCTCTACTAAAAATACAAAAAAATTAGCTGGGTGTAGTGGCTCATGCCTGTAATCCCCCCTACTTGGGAGGCTGAGGCAGGTGAATCACTTGAACCTGCGAGGCAGAGGTTGTGGTGAGCTGAGATCACGCCATTGCACTTCAGCCTGGGCAGCAAAAGCAAAAGTCTGTCTCAAGGAAAATATATATATATATATATATATATAGTTATTGTTTGGCATTTGTTCTTTCACATGAGCCTGAAGATTATCTTATCCAAAGGAGGAAATTCTAATTGGATTTGTTTTGCGTATATAATTAACTTGGTAGAATTGACATTTTTATTATGATGTCTTTCCATCTAAGAAAATGGTTTTTTTTTCCATTTTTATATATCTTGTTTTATTGTTCTTCAATACATTTTAGAAATATGTGCCATGGATCATATCACAGAACTGTCAACTTACTTCCACACTTCGCTTAGAAAGGATGGTATGAAGTTGGAAACAATTGCACTCTTGTACGATAAAGACTGGAGTGTGTGTGCGTGTGTGTGTTTGTGTGTGTGTGTAGATGCAGCATTTAAGAACAAAACCATATTATTCATTGACCTGGAATTTCAGTAGGAGACACTTGGGAAGAGTCACAAGTTACATCTGCTGAGGATCACCAACTTCATACGATAGCTGTTCAGCCACTGTACCAAAGGAGACAATCCCCCGAAAGCAGGGGCTTGGGTATGAGGAACTGTCCATCAGAAAGCATTCCAGTATGAGAAATCATATATTGTGTATAGGTGAAAAACAGGGAAAACTATGGTTCAGAGCAGCCAGGAGGAAAACCAGAGGAAAAGTGACTACATTATACCAAATGATACATTTGATGAATAACAATTATCCAAAACTGTGTATTTTACATATTCAATTTCTATATTTAATATTACACCTCTTAAAATCACATGATGACTTATCGGTGTGTGATAAGGACTAAATTCAGATGATGCCTGGGAGCCAAAGAGAAAGAAATCATACTGAGAGGAATGGATGTATTTAGTATAGAAATTCAGATAATGTTTTTCTAAACCTGCGGAAACGGCGTCTGGCTCCTTGTGATGAGAATCCTTGCTGGATGGAGCAGGGATTCGAGAGAAAGAAGTCAGAGGAATAGGACTGCATGAGCTGTGACGCCTGACAAGGGCTACGCATGATTGGTTCCTGCCCAGTCAAATTGAGGCAGGAGAATGCAGTCTGGAGGCTGGGAACTTAAGGCTGTTTCACGCCGACTGCCTATAACTAATTGAAAGGAAAACCCTAACTTTCCAAACCTAAGTAACAAAAAGACCAGAGGCTACTACTCCCTTTGTAAACCCCCCACCTTTTCTGCACTGGCAGATGGGAAGTTGGCTGTCCACAGCAAATCAGACTGATTGCTGGTGGAGTCTTTGTTTGCAACTTTGTAACTTCACTCCAGCCTCTGAATGGTTGCTGTCCACAACCAATCAGACTGATTGCCAGCTGAGTCTTTATTTGCATAAAAGTATCACTTTGTAACTTCACCCTAGCGTCTGATTGGTTGCTTTGTGCAACTTCACTTCAGCCTGTGGTTGGCTGCTTTCTGCAACCAATCAGACTGACTTCCGGCCACCACTTCATTTACATCAGGTGAGCATGAAGTGGCCAATGGGAAATTTCTAGGGGGTGAACCCCAGAAGATTCTGTATCTGGGCCCTTGAGCTGTTGCTCAGGTTGGCTTCCACACTGTGGAGTGTACTTTCGTTTTCAGTAAATCCCTGTTTTCCTTCTTTTGTTGCTTCATTCTTTGTTTGCTTTGCTGGCAGTTTTGTTCAGTTCTTTATTCAAAACGCCAAGAAACTGGACAACTTGCAGTCACGACCCTCTATCAGTGACAGAATTCCTGTGGTCCCTGGTGACTTCAGACTGATTCCAGGGCTTACTGCGTTGGTGGTCAGATTGATTTCCCACTCTCTTACTGCTTGCAGTAAAAGGAAGATTGTTATGAACTCAAGCTGGCAGGACTTAGCCTCAGTTTTCAAATACCCCCTGTGATGTACCAGTACTTTATAGAAAGAAACTATTTTTAATCTTTGAAGCCATAAATTATCCCCTAAATGTATATGTGTGTTCACTATTATTTTCCTTGAAAAGCATTCTTCTAAATCTTAAAAAATATTATGGTTTTATCCAAAAGAAAAATTTTAATTTTTGCCTCAGTGATTCAAATCATATTGACAAATGCTGTGTGGTTTAGGTTTTTTCTTAATGATTCAGTGATTTATTCCAAATGAGACATATTTCTCCTGGCTGCCTACTTTTACTATAAATATCTCACAAATATTGTACCTTAAATAGCATTCTTAGCAACTGAAAATTAAAAATCATCTCTATTCAGCTAAATAGTAAGATGATATCCACTTATTATTTCTGATGTTTCCTCTTTTTTCTATGTCTCTATATTTCTGCATTTAAATCTGTGGTTTAAACAAAACATTCAATACAAAATGTAAAATATGACAGCTGTTTTATTTTAAATAATATCTAGAACAACCAAGATTTATCTACAATTTCTTCTCTAAGGATAGTCCCAAGGAATAGTATCTTTATCATCTTCTGTAGGGTCATTTTAATTGTAATTATGCATAGCATGTGGCCTTTTAAAATTTGTAATTTTTATTTATGACGCTTAAAAATGCGGTGGTCATAATATAAAATAGCTTCAATTAGTATATTTATTCTTTTTCCACTGCAGTCTTTAAAAACGAATAATAAACTCCCAGTGAACTTTTACCCTGTGAATGACCTGATATGACACATTTGAACTTGCAGTGAACTTACACATGAACTTTCAGTTATCCTCTGAGAAATATAGCAGATGGAAAATAGGCAGATTTTTCAAATATTTTCAGATGCAGGACTTTGACATGCTCAACAGAGGCAACAAGGCTGGTTATCTCTTGGCAGTGTTTACTTTGCTGGCTTTGTTGTACTGCAGGCTGTTTAGTTACATTATATGCCTGAACAGAGAGGTTCAGTTATATTTGTGTTTGACTGACACCTTAATTTCAAACCAGTTCTTGCGTATATATTTAAAGACAAAATTAACTTTGGTAGTCCAAGGCGGGTGGATCACGAGGTGAGGAGTTCAAGACCAGCCTGGCCAAGATGGTGAAACTCCATCTCTACTAAAAATACAAAAATTAGCTGGGCGTGGTGGCAGGCGCCCGTATTCACAGCTACTGGGGAGGCTGAGGCAGGAGAATTGCTTGAACCCAGGGGGCAGAGGTTGCAGCGAGCCAAGATCGTGCCACTGCACTCCAGCCTGGGTGAGAGTGAGACTGTATCTCAAAAAAAAAAAAAAAAGGACAAAACGAATTGGGTCATAAAATATAACAAATTCTAAGAGAACTTTATTGAATCAATTGAAACAATATTGTTTCAAATCATTTAGATACTAGGGGGGTTTAAAGGTTCATTTCAGATTGTAGAATATGAATCAGCTATAATGTCTTTTCCTTTGAATAGTTTTCAGTTAGAAATTCATGTCAAAATGTATGTGGTTTCTGAAAGGTCACTTGGGAAAAGAAGAGGAGAATTAACTGAGCACTAACTATACTACTATTATTGCTATGGTGTGAGATAGGCTTCTTAGAGTTACTTAATCCTGACAACTTTCTTCCAATGTAGTTCATTTTACAGAAGACAAAATCATGCTCATTTTACAAAGAAGGGAGACACAGGTTGAGTAACTTGCCCGAGAAAACACAGCTAACTAGTATTCAACTTGAGTTCTCTCAGACACTCAAACCCTTGCTCCTTGAACAATTGAACAATGCTCCTAGAAACAAAATATTTTGTTTGATCAAATAACTGCTAAAGATCCAAGTGTGATAAAACTGTAGTATTTTTATAATCTTTGTTTTGAGAATGTAAAGAGTTTCTTTATATTTATTCCATAATATCTTTAAATGACTTAGATTGAATAAATTATTTCAGAAAGCTCTCAGTGGTTTAAAGATAGTAGCTAAGATTTCTGCTTCTCTTGACAAAAAAACTACACATCTATTACATTTACCAAATAATGCAGTCATATATACTATTTATCTTCTGATATGCATCTCTTTCCTTAGAATCAATTCTTTTTAACACCCACTTATTCTCAGACCATAATTTATTCATTCTAAGTAGTGTTTTAGATGTTATTTAGTTGAGAGAGATTATATTTAATGGACAGAGATGTGTGAAATGCACATAACTGCATTTATAAGATCAGAATGTGAACTGTGTCAAGCTATCATTAGTCCGGCTTTTCTGACATTTGACTTAGTAATGACAGTATCATTGGTCAGGCAGATAAATATCTTTCCATTGTACAAGGATGTGCTCAGAAGCTTAAAAGACCTGTTGTGATCTTGTCAGTGATGTAATTTAAATGTATAACAAGTTAAAATAAGTTAGGATTCACTTTAGGGGACTTTCTAATATTCTTCATTCTTTAATTTTTGCATTTTTTCATTTATTTTTAAAAACAATTTTTTTCATTAAAAGTAGGAACAAATTTTATGTTAAAATAAGTGATGCTGTTTTTCTCTCCAATGTTTAGCTTTTGAAGGTAGAGCAGTGCAGGCTGAAAGAGCAAAGAGGTCTACTCCTTCTTCCTTTATTTTTTTATTTTTCCTAGAGATGTGATCTCTGTTTGTTGTGCAGGTTGGACTTGAACTCCTAGGCTCTGGCCTTAGCTGCCCAAGCAGAGTCATGGGACTAGAGTCATGCCCCATTGTTCGTAGCTCCGTCTTTCATTAATAAGACCTTCTATCCTGTTAAGAGTTGAGAGAGGAGCACACTAATTTCCCTATGTATTGTACATAGGGAAGAGACTTAGTTAGGGGTTAAATATTAATTTCCCAAAGAAAGCAGGGAGAAACCTTACTTGGGGGATAAGTCCACAGACTATCTGTGGTTTCATGACATTAAGATTAATGGGTATATATAAACTACAAATTTTATAGTTACTTACTCTTCCAAGATTTCTTAAAATATTCCTTACTCTTTCAAATTTCTTAAATTTGAGGTTTTCCTTGTTTAAACTACAGGTGTATACTTTGGCACTACAATTATAAAGCATCATAGAGGGGAAGTTTAGTTTGGATTTTGAAATTTTAATACAGGAACATATCTGCATAATACTCAAAATGATATATTTTTTAAGATATGATATGGAAATGGCAGAAAACATCAAATTTAAGCACTTTTTTTTTACCACTAATGAAATTTTTTCTTTTGTCCTTTTACTTTAACACAGGCTTCTGAAAACTACAAAGCAATATTGTTTCAAATAGTATAAAGTATAAAGTGTCAGCTAAAAAAGCTTGACTGTTAATAGAAAGTTAACATAAAATTTTATAAATTTTCTATTAATAATCTAAAAATATATTAGTTTGGACTTTTTTATTTCAAGTGACAGAAGTTTAAACTAGCATAAACAAAAAAAGGGTGGTAGTCATATGTGAATGTAAATACATATAATATTTGGATCATATTGTATACCATTTTCACATCTTTTAAAGAATTTTAACAGGAGTATTTCTTTATGATTACGTGCTCTTTAACATTATTTCAAAAGTGCTTCATAGCATTTCATTATCCACATGTATCAAAGTGTATGTAACCATCCCATTCTTGTTAGACATTTAGATTGCTTCCAATACACTGTTTCCAAATTCTCTGCCCAAGTAGAACAAAAAGTGTAATTGGAAACTTAAACAGCAATGAAGTTTAAAGCCACAAAATATTTGTCTGAATTCAGAAATGAAACTCAAAGGCACCTGCAATTAGTTATTTAGTATTCAGCTAGTTTTTTTTTTTTTTTTTTAAATTTTTGAGACAGAGTCTCACTCTGTTGTCAGACTGGAGTTCTGTGGCATGGTCTCGGCTCACTACAACCTCCGCCTCCCGGGTTCAAGTGATTCTCTTGCCTCAGCCTCCCGAGTAGCTGGGACTACAGGCGCCAGCCACCACGTCCAGCTAATTTTTTGTATTTTTAGTAGAGACAGGGTTTCACCGTGTTAGCCAGGGTGGTTTCAATCTCCTGAGCTCATGATCCGCCTGCCTCGGCCTCCCACAGTGCTGGGATTACAGGCGTGAACCACTGCGCCCAGCCACTGGTGAATATTTTTAATTGTTTATTAAATTCAATGTGACTCAAAAATAGTTTTTAACACATTTCTTATAATGAACTTAAAGTCTCAATTTACTTTTGGTCTTTTTGTTTGTTTGTTTTGGGCTTTTGTCAGTTTGCACTGTGCCAGCCTTTCACGTTTTCGGCATATAATTTTAACCAGTATCCATAACATTTATGATACAGTTTGCAGTTACACTTTTAGAGCCGTGAGTTACTTGAAACTTTGTTATAGACATATTCTCTATATATGCCTTTGTTAAAAAATAGAGCAACCTAGGGTTAAAACAGTTTTTAATTTTTTGGTATTTTTCTAATTTTCTACAATGAAATTATGTTTCTATTATAATCTCCCCACAATTTTTTTCAAACCTATATTTTATCTTTATAAATATTATTATTTCATTAATAACATAATTACTGATTTATATATTTAGAATAGTTTTTGTTTATTAAAAAAGCTTCTCATGTACAGTGGTATGATCCATTCTAGGGCATGTTATTCCTATATAATCTCATTGTTTACATTTGTAATCTTTGACAATTTTAAATTGTTTATCAAAGTCAGTTTTGACTCAAAAATGGTTCAGGTGAATGCTTGTTACCATGATGGTTTCAGAGCAACTGCAGTCTGCATGGTAGAAGGGCCCAAAGCAACCGAAAAGGAAATGAGAACAGCTGAAAGTATTTTTTAAAGGTTTGCATGTGAAGCAAAAGACGGAATGTCAGTGTAGCTAATATTTTTTTTATGGGCAGGGTCTTACTGTGTTGCACAAGCTGCTTTCAAACTCCTGGGCTCAAATGATCCTCCTTAAATAAAATAAGTCTTCTGAGTAGCTGGGACTAACTAAATTTAAGGTGTGATAGTGATCAAATTATTTGACAGAAGTCACTATTACGCTCAATGTTTTTTCCTAGAGTATTTATGTATTCACTCAGCACATTATATGTTAAGCAACAGGTACTATTGGCAATACAAATGAGCCCTGTACTAACAACTTTACAGTTTAGTAACATACAGACCTATAAAAAAGTTAAGCATTAGGAAAGTTTTATAGATGCCAAATTTTACCAGAAAACCTGTACATTTTTTGTCTTGACTTAGAGATTATGTTCAGAAAGGTAAGGTAATGTACACAGGTGGTAGAATCAGTAGTAACAGACCTTCTGGCCACTTATATGGTACATCCCACTGTTTGGTGTCTGGAGAGCACTTCATTTGTTCCAGAAACTTCTCTTTTCCTTAAAAATATCCAGATAAAGAAATTGTATATTATTTCTGTAACCAAATTGAATTATATCATATATTTAAAGTATGTTATAGAGTTAATCAAGAAAACCTAGGTTTAAAAATGCAAGCCCTATTAATAAAAATAAGTGTTGGTGAGAGATATAAAAAAAAATTCTGTTTTTTCTTTACATGAAAAGAGACTCATATCAAATCTTGTCATTCTTTATCAAAAATGAACATCATAAAACATTTAATAATACAAAAAATGTAAACAGCAAAATAAATGAAAACAGTCTTTGATCTCATCACTCAACAGAGAATCAAAGTGTTTTTAAATTAAAGATAATCACAGTTGAATTTTCAAGACTATCTATATCGTTAATTCATACATTCAGCCATTTATTCTTTTAACTAACATTTATTGAGTCCCTTGCTACATGACAATCCCTTCTAGGCCCTTAGTATATAGTTGTGAGCAGGACACACAAGGTGCCTATCCTCTTGGGATGTAGTGAGTAGATAGAAATTATACCAATAACCTCACAAACAAAGAATTGCAAAATACTTTGAGGAAAAAATAAAGGATGCTGTGAAAAAGAATAATAGGGGAACATAATTTAGCCGCTAAGGAAGTCTTTACCTAAATGATTTTTAAAAAGAAAAACAAACAGGCCGGGTGCGGTGGCTCACGCCTGTAATCCCAGCACTTTGGGAGGCCGAGGCGGGCGGATCACGAGGTCAGGAGATCGAGACCATACTGGCTAACACTGTGAAACTCTGTCTCTACTAAAAATACAAAAAAACTAGCCAGGCGTGGCGACGGGCGCCTGTAGTCCCAGCTACTCGGGAGGCTGAGGCAGGAGAATGGTGTGAACCCGGGAGGCAGAGCTTGCAGTGAGCCGAGATCCCGCCACTGCACTCCAGCCGGGGTGACAGAGCGAGACTCCGTATTCAAAAAAAAAAAAAAAAAAAAAAAAAAAAAAAAAAAAAACCCGAGAAACCTGAAAGATGAGTATGAGTTACCTTCGTAGGCACTTAAAAGCAATCAAAACACAGTTATATGTCACAATATATGACATTTATTCTTCAGTTAATATTGTTGAATCAGTAAATGGCTCTTCCAAAACATGAGAAAACAATGTGTTAAAAGAGAAAGCATAAAACAAGATTTCTCAAGTTAAATCAAAATTATAGTAGTGGAAATAAACAAATACTATAATGCTGCAAGACAGGTAATGTATTGCAGTTGATTAAAATCACAACTCAACTAAGTGCTGGGAAGCACACTGGAACAAAAAATGCGGGAAAGTTGAAAAAAAAAAAACCAGAATGGGCAAGGAACAAGAAGAAAAAGGAAGAGGAGCAAGAAGAGGAGGAGGAGGAGAATGAGAGGGGGAAAAATAGGGGAGATGGAGATGGTATTAATAGTGTGAAAGGAAAATAAAATTTGGGACCCCCAAATAACTAAGCTAAAGGGAAAAGTCAAGCTGGGAACTGCTTAGGACAAATGGGCTGTGTCACAGGCACATCCTTAACTTTGGCAACATAAACTTCCTAAACTGGCTGAGACTTGTCCAGAAATTTTGCGTTAACAATAGTAAAGTTGGCTTCAAGTGGCGTAAAATATTCCCAATGAAAATAACGTGGTCATGCATCTTCATATGCCAAATAACAGCATAGAGGCACTTAAATCAGAACTATTAGATACCAAAAGAGAAACAAAAGAAATACAATTACTGTGGAAGATTTTTAACAGATCTTAATATTTTATCAAGTTGATTTATTTTAATTTTATTTATTAATTTAATTTTATATTAATAAATATAAATAATAAATAAATATAATAAATAAAATTAAATATAATTTAATTTTATAAATATTTATTTATTTATTTATTATTATACTTTAAGTTCTATGGTACATGTGCACAACATGCAGGTTTGTTACATATGTATACATGTGCCATGTTGGTGTGCTGCACCCGTTAACTCATCATTTACATTAGGTATATCTCCTAATACTATCCCTTCCCCCCAACCAACCCCACGACAGGCCCCAGTGCGTGATGTTCCTCACCCTGTGTCCCAGTGTTCTCATTGTTCAGTTCCCACCTATGAGTGAGAACATGCAGTGTTTGGTTTTCTGTCCTTGCAATAGTTTGCTCAGAATAATGGTTTCCAGCTTCATTCATGTCCCTACAAAGGACATGAACTCATCCTTTTTTATGGCTGCATAGTATTCTATGGTGTATATGTGCCACATTTTCTTAATCCAGTCTATCACTGATGGATATTTGGGTTGGTTCCAAGTCTTTGCTATTGTGAATAGTGTCACAATAAACATACATGTGCATGTGTCTTTATAGCAGCATGATTTATAACCCTTTGGGTATATACCCAGTAATGGGATGGCTGGGTCATATGGTATTTCTGGTTCTAGATCCTTGAGGAATTGCCACACTGTCTTCCACAATGGTTGAACTAGTTTACAGTCCCACCAACGGTGTAAAAGTGTTCCTATTTCTCCACATCCTCTCTCGCACTTGTTGTTTCCTGACTTTGTAATGATTGCCATTCTAACTGGTGTGAGATGGTATCTCATTGTGGTTTTGATTTGCATTTCCCTGATGGCCAGTGATGATGAGCATTTTTTCATGTGTCTGTTGGCTACATAAATGTCTTCTTTTGAGAAATGTCTGTTCATATCCTTCGCCCGCTTTTTGATGGGATCGTTTGACTTTTTCTTGTAAATTTGTTTAAGTTCTTTGTAGATTCTTGATATTAGCCCTTTGTCAGATGGGTAGATTGTAAAAATTTTCTCCCATTTTGTAGGTTGCCTGTTCACTCTGATGGTAGTTTCTTTTGCTGTGCAGAAGCTCTGTAGTTTAATCAGATCCCATTTGTCAATTTATGCCTTTGTCGCCATTGCTTTTTAACAGGACAGAAAATATTAGAATAATATAATAGGATTTAATTCATAGCTGCAGATAGAACATTCCCCCATCAAACCACGCATACACCTTGTTTCCAAGTATCCTCAAAACTACCTTAATCCTTTTCAGAAAGTAGGTATTTTATAGACCACTTTTTTGGGCACGTGTAGTACAATAAATTAATAATTAAACCTTAAGCAACAACAAAAATAAAAAATTCTAACCCGTTATAGATATAAAAAGCACTGTCATATGTAACTATTGGATCAGAGAAGAAACGTTCAATTTTAGACTAATGACAAAATAAGAATATTGAGTCTATGACATATCAAATGTGGTTTGAAGCTAAAACTATACTACTGTATGACTTATAAACCTTAAATGATTTAGATTGCCCTGTTGCTTTAACTGTAATTGTTATTGAGATCCAAAATGGGTAAACTCTATCAGGATCCCAAACTAAGGGAATGTTAGAATTGATCTACCACACATTCATGGATATACTTATTACATATACTTTGGTGCAGAACTAGTGTCATGTTTCAAGAAGCTGGTTTAGATTATAGTGAGGTTCACATTCAAATTTTAGGATCTGAAAAAACGTATGTGGCATAAGCTACAGTAAATTTAAATGGAGTAAGCAGAACAGATTTCTTATTCCAGTATAAATGAATGGGTTGGAATATTGTTAATCACTTATGTGTAAAAATATTTATTGTACAGGCCAAACCAGTTAAGGTTTAATGGGTTATACATTTTGGACTACTTCTATTTTATAGTGTGTATTTTTTAAAAGATCTATATTTCTATGACAAGTTTATTTTATATATATACACATATTGTGTATATTTTGAAAGATCTATATTTCTATGACAAGTTTGAATTTTATATTTGTCTATGGCAAAGCATACCCCAATTCTATTCTCTTCCTTTCTTGCTCCACCTTTATATTTATGCTATGTTCAGGCACTGGGGTGTCACATACGTGGTTTTTGTAAAAAATTCTTAGGGAGTTGTGAATCTTTAAATTTTCAACTTCTACTTCTTAATACATGCTGTTCTTTATCAATAAAAACAGAAGTAATATTTCTTCTATTTTTGCTGAAAGTTTTCTAGCTTTTCACTAGAAAAGGGATCAAATATTCAGAATTAGATTTTTTTTTGCTTACCTTTAAAAAATTTTAACATATAACTCATGTCTTAATCTATTGTGACTACCCATTAAAATTAATTTCATTAATCTATTTTAATTTGAGGCATTTTGAGATTACTTTAAAAATATAAATGAGAGAATTAAACAAAGTATAATCAATATCTTATTAAATTATGGATAATAAATTTCACCTTGTCTAGGTAGTTTCTTTCCTCTATCCATATATTTATTTCCAGCAGCATTATTACTCATGTGTCTTGTATTATTTATAAGCTTTCTATTCACATCTTTTATCTGTTTGAATAATTTTTTAGAACTTTTAATGTCAGTAATCATATTCACAAAGGTTTGGTCATTTTACTAATTCAGGATTATATTTATAGACATTTTGGTCTATAGTGATTATTTTCATTTAGTAAATGTTAATCAAAGATAGGAAAATGTTTGAAGTAATAATGACAACAGTAACAATAACAATTAACACTTAAAATATATATGTGTTGAATACCAGCTTAAATTGCTGAAAGTAATTGTTGTAGAAATTTGCTTTTAAAATAAACCATTACGTCCATTTCTAGAAACAGGTGTTAACTAAAACCAATGGTTTTCTTGATTTGAGGTACAGTATGTGATGGCTTCTCCTTAAATTACATAAATGGAAACACTTGCAGTGCAGAGGTAATTACCGTTCACCTGGTTGGTTATGTTCTCTGTTTTAATGGAAAGAAAAGAGACTTTCTTGTTCCTGATGTGATGGGTATGGAATGGTATTAATTTTTATTATTTTTTCTGAGACTTCAATATCATATCTCCTAAATCACTGAATTGAGGCATAAACTCTTGTTTATTAAATACCAGAAACTGCCAATTGTACAAATGATCTTCTATTGTTTATCCTATGGAAGTTGATATTTTTAAAATGTAGGTAGGGGACATTCTGCAAATATCTATTATTTCTCAAAACCTAAACTTGTTTAGAATTTACTTAAATTATATGCATCGATACCAGTTTAGTTTTTGTTTAGAATTTACTTAAATTATATGCATTTACATTCTTTTGTTTAGAATTTACTTAAATTATATGCACTGATACCAAAGTTAATTTGAGTTACATTTTACTAAAATAATTTTTGTGACTTTTGTGAAGCAGTTTACTTTAGTATATGATTTACACTAGACAAAAATGGGTGAATGTCAAAAGGGAAAGGGTTAGAAAGGGGGAAGATCACTTTGTACTAGTTTCAAGTATCAAAAGCCAGAAGTGATTTCTGTAAAAACAAAATAATAATAATTATGCTCTTATAGCATAATAACAAATAGTATTATTAAAAAAAACCAATTATCACTAATTGAGGGATTAGTATGTGGCAGGCGCTGCTGTTAAGTGCTTTACTTGTGTTAAGTCATTTAGTGCTCCTGATAACTTTCTTTTAGGCAGGTTCCATTTGTAGTTCCTTTTAAAGATGAGAAAACAGGCGTAGAGATTGAGTCCTACGTATATACATGAGGTTATAAGTCATATATAAGATGTTACAGCTAATGAGGGACAGGGCCAGATATTGAATCCCCTACAGTCTAGTTCCATTTATCACAAGTTTCATTTGGTGTAAAGAATCAATTAAAAATATATAAAACTGTTGTAGCTGAATTATTAACGCTTGAATAACATGAAAAGCTCACTTATTAAATTTTAGAAGAGAATAAAATTAAAATAATGTATTTTAGAGTCCTAGATATATTAAAGTAAAAATAACTCAAATATCTTTATTGAGACTTTTTTTCTATTTAGAAAATTTATTCTTCTATATAAGAATAAACTCAACAAAATATTGGCTAAATATTTTACTTCGAAACACTTTTTGGAGAAAGGCTTCTTGTTTTCATAATTCTTGCAACCTGTTATTAATTTTATTTTATCAAGCTCTAAAAATGACAAGAACTTCTTGTGTTTTATTTTGTAGACCAGTGTGTGGTAAGGTCAAGACATAAACTTAGGGACTATTTAGAATTATATGGGAATTTTAGATGCTTGACAAAATCCAGAAACAGAAAGTAGGTGTCACAGTGCAGATATTTCATGATACACAGAACTATGTGCTCTGTTAACTGCCTGGCAGTATAATTGCCATATTTTAATTCACTAAATTAAAATTAGTAAATATTAAACTTAAAATGAAAGGTTATTGTGAAAGCAACTTATGGTATCTTGTTTAGAAGTTTCTCTTTATTAAACATGCTTGAAAACAGTACCTATGTCTATTTTTCATGGTCTGACTATAAACTCCAATTTAGTCACATAATTAAATTGTCAAATGAATTCCTTAAGTTGGGTTTTGAGAGACAGTGAGTGAGAATAAACATGATGGGAAAGGTAGAAATTTACTGTAATTATTGGTCTGATTAAAATAATTATATCTCACATTTGTACTTGAAGTGTTTCACATCTGATGCAACATTTTTTTTTCATCATAATAGCTCTAAGAAGCACTTAGGAAGCCGATATGATCTATGTTTTGCTGAAAAGGAAAATGAAGTTATGAAGAAATGAACTGACTTAATTAAGGACAGGCAGGTATTTAGAATAAGAAGCAGAACTAGACCTCAGACTTCCACTCCTTTCCAGAGACTTTCCAAATGACTGCACCTTTCAAAGGTGATTGACAAGTTCTTAAAATGTTCAAATTAGATATTTTAATGTACATATTTATACCATAAGTCTGTTTCAAACTAGGAGATTGATTCATTCCATAATAAGCTATCTATTTACTACAGACCATCTTTGTTACAGATATTCTATAGGGGAAATCGAGCTGTCTCGGTTACATACATGTCATTTAAAATCAGCAGTCACATGAAACAAAGCAATGGCTATCAGTTAAATAAAAGAGTAAAAACAAAGGAATTTTACAAATACAATTTAAATGATTTTTTCAAGCTTACGTTATTATGTGTCAAGTTGTATTCCTAAGATAAAATTAATTATTATTAATTTATAGGTGATCAAAAGGGTTACTCTCTGTTTTTAATAAGTTGTTTATCTTGTGTGTACATGTGTGGCATAAGTACAAAAATTTATAACCTTCTCATAGTAATCATACAAACTAGATGACCCAGAAAAAAATTCTCTTTCATGGTATGCAAATACAAATTTGTGCCTTATTTTGAGGTGTGCTTTTTGTTAGTTTCTATTATTTGTTATTAGGGTTCTTTAGAAGTTGTGTTTTGTCTTTTAGTCCATCATAAATGGAAGATGGCAGTGGAAATCTTTTCTAGAGAAACTGCACTAGCAGGGACTGGAATGGGTAACTACACATATTTTTACAGTTACAACTCTAAGAATCCCTCCTTTTTCTCACCATCATCAGTTATAATACTCATTAGTTAGCCCTTCTGAGCTTGGCAATGTGTGCTAAGCTACGTGGGTTATGCAGTACTCATAACCTGCTGCCTGTGAGCATGTTAATATCTTTAAGCATTTGTCAAGAATATACCCTTTTTTGTAACATTTATTTCAAGTTTATCAACACTAAAACAGTCCTGACATTAATTATATTTGTAGATTCTGTGTAAGCTGAATTGTGAATTTAGGATGATGATCCCAGACCAAAAAAAAAAAAAAAAAAACTTGGTAAAGTTCACTTTAGTTTCCTCTGCCCCACCTCCATCCCCATCCTATGTTCCAGTCTCCTCTACATTAGGATCCCATGTCCCCACAAGCCTCTCTTCGTCCTAGTGCCCTCTAACGAGGTCTCATGTGTCCTGGGCTGTGCAGCCCTAGGCCCACTGGGCCCTTTCCCACAGTGCCCTTGCTTTCCCCACACTGCAACTGAAATGGACTTGCTTTGGATCTGATCATTAAGGGACCAGGCCTCTCAAGGCTTCAATTCAGTTTATGCAATGAACTAACTTTTCACTGCACCATAATATTCGATATACCTCCAGCTTCCATGTTTACATATGGAGAGACTGAGGCTTAGAGAGGTGAAGTCGGGGATGGGAGAAGGCAGGAACCCTACTCTGACTCCTATGAAGAGAAATAACATTTCCTAGAAATACTGGTGCCATGGAGAAAATTTCTGTTCTGTTTCCACTTGCCTCTTCCTCTCCCAATGATTAAAAATGAAGAGAGAAATAGAATGTTGGCTAAAATATAATTAAAATACAAAATAATATTACATTTTAAAATTAAAACAAGAACCACATTATAGAAAGAGCAGAGGCATATTCCACTGTAAAGCTAGTGAAACTTAAAACTCCAGCCACCTCATTGGTACGGTCCCCTTCCAAGTCCTTACCATTGTGCTCACACAGTCAAGATGTTTTTGTAAGTTTTCTAAGAATAAGATATTTTATCTGCAGTTTTTAACAAAGCTTCCATAACTTGTATTAGCTTCAGGCCTCACAAAACCCTGGATCCGTTCTATTTATGGTTAATATTGAGTCTAGTTAACATAATTTTTAATGTTGAGGAAGTTACCAAACTTTTTAAAGTCTCAGTTTCTTTGTGTCTGAAACGAGAATAATAATAATAATGCTTGCTCAGATGCATGTAGGTTTGTGGGGTTGTAAAAGAAAGACAGCAGGGAGAAGGACACAAGAGGAAGGAAGAAGGTTAGAAAGGGACGGGGAGAGAATGTGAAAGTATGTTTTGAGCTGCAAAGCAATATACATGAGCAAAATACAAAGTGATCTTAATGAGATATTTCTGCAGCATGTGACCTACTCCTCTCGTCTTAGCATATTACCCATCGTTTTACTTTTTAATTGATGATTTAGGATTGCTCTGTTGAGCACATGAAATGGATAGACTAATTCTCCCTTTAATGTCCATTATTCTACAGGTATGAGAAAAAGAAACCCCCAATTTGTTTAAGTCACTGTGGGTTTTTGTGCTGTTGGTTGGTTGGTTTTTCAGTTTTTGACATAGTTAAAAATAATCTAAATGATGCTGAATTTGGGAAGGAATTTGGGAACTCTGCATACGAAGAATTATTTTCCAAATCCTGTTAAACATTTTCATGCTGGACCAAATTTTTCTTACTTTTTCTTCTAATAGAACATTTGCAGCATGTGGTCTGCTTTCCGGGGGGCAGGGTGGGACAGTCTGACACACTTTGATGTTACTGCATCACAAGAGTTACAGCTTTCTGGTTTCCAATATTTGTATCTTTGCTCAAAGCCCCACCTCCTTCATTAATCCAGTTCTGCATTTCAGGTGGCAGCACCCCATTTCCAGATACCAAATCCTATGTAAGTCAAAGTTCTTGGTCTCAAACAGCATTCTAATTCATTTAACCTGGAAGGGGTTTATTGGAAGTTATTAGGTGGCTCACAGAATTTTGGGAGAGCCATATCAACCATTTTGGACACTTCAGTCAAAACAAAAACTGAAAATACCAGGGGTTCTAGGGAGCTACTGCTGCCCTCGGCAGGTAGGATACAGCATGCCAGAGAGTCCACCTCAGTTTTCTCAGAACCACATGGCTCCACCTCCACGCTCTCCAGAAGACACAAATTCCGTCTCGATGCTTGTTTCTCATCCGAGTTCTGGGCAGACACCTCTGTTTGTCAGAAGCTTCGGCCGTATGCCTGCACTCTAGCTTCAGGAAGATGGGGAAATGTTTTCAGTTCCCAGCCCCTGGAGTACAGTAAGGCAAGCAACAGAGGAGTTAGAATGAGTGCAGAGTGAGCCAGCCTACAGAATTTGCCACAGTGTTTTGCTTCCTTACAGTTCACTGTGGGACTTGGGGCAAGATACTTAACCTCTCTAACTAATCCATGTTCCTAATACGTAACATGAGGATTTGGACCCCATGAATTCCAAGAGTTCTTACAGTAATACAATTCTGGGTCTGTACTAGTTAGGATTCTGGCTTCTAGTGATGGAATCCTTACATGACCTTGTGAAATTAAGTAAGTAGAATTTATTGGCTCTCCTAACCTCACTGTGGAAGATCAGGGGTGAAGCTGGCTTTGGGGGGGTCTGGCCCATCTGGCCTGTCTCCCCTCTCTGCTTTCTCTGTGTGTGAACTATAAAAACCAGCTTGTCCTTGAAGCTGGAGAAGCAGCCGCTTATGGTACCAAGGCTCATATCCAAATAGCTCTGAGGTCAGAGAGGAAAAGAGCTCCTCTTTCTCTGAATCAGTTTCTAAGGTTCAGAAGGATGCTTAGCTAAGCTTGGTTTGTGTGCCCAGTCCTGTGGTCAGGGAGTGGAGTTTTTAACTAGAGAAAGGCAGGCAACCAGAGAAGTGTTTTGAGGCAGTCAGCCACCCCAGTCTGTGACCAATGCAGATTCCAAAACGTAGTGTGCCACAATATGTAATATGGGGTTTATTAATTTGTTTTCAGGCCCTTATTATCTATAATAATGTTGTGTAGGGCTTAATGGGCAATAAGACATCATTGCAACCTACATTCAGGGAGCTTAAATCGAATTCTGTAGATAAAAGCAAACACAGTATGGAGTCGTATCTGCAAATAAACTATATAATAATATTTTTAGGAAATGATCTGGATCCTACAGCAGATGAATATGGAACTTGAAGGAAGAGACTAGCTTATTTTTTTTTTTTGCCAAGGATTTTGCCCCAAGTCATATACCTAAGCCAACTCATATTTGACTTAAAAGATCACAGGTAAAATCTAAAATTGATTTTTTTTCCTTGAACTTTTTGGTTTTTTATCTATTTTTGTTTTGGATGTTGACTGTGTTGGTATTTAGAGCCTTCTCCTTTGACAAGTTACGTTACTGTACTGGAATATGTTTTGCTTTAGCAACAAATACGACAATATAGCCTTTTGATCTTATGCTTTATCAAATAGCTTATATAACAGGAAAAAATATATATTTCCTCCTTGAAATAAAAAAAATAGGTAGCTCACCCTAAAATTTATCTGTACTTTAGTAGCATTTTGCACACTAAGTTATACTTTGTTGGTAATTAGATTGTTGAAAATGTGTGAAAAGTTTCAGCTGATCAAAGTTTCAGCCTTTGGTTCATCATACAAATGTGCTTCTTAGTTTAATAATCTGAAGCACATGCATATTAAGTAGAGAAAACTAATTGCAGTAAATCCTGGAAATAAGCTGGATGTTTCAATAATGTCACATTGTTTTTTCTGAATTTACTTGTAACACTGTTACATAAGGGTTTTATTTTTACATTGTTTTAAGTCTTGTTGGCCTCTGCTTCTCTGATGATTATTAATAATTATATGATTTAATTAGATTTTACATTTATATGTCATGTCAAGGCTCTTGAGTGCATTTTATACATTTTTCTACTTGAACAATGTCTATAGATGTAGTGAAATATACATATTCTATATAGTTATTCTTTCTAGAAATTTGTATTGCAATAGGAAATAACTAATTTATATACCTCAGGGATAACGGAGGATCACTTTTTGCTTTTAAACATTCCAGTAAGTGGAACATAACTTTTAATGAGACCAAAGTCATTTTAATGACTATGTATTCTAGCATTTTTGTTTCTTTTTCATTTTACAGTAAGTGGTTCTTAAGTATAAATGGAAATCTTTCATATTCCATGAAGTTGATTAGCAACCTTTGATGAGTGCCAATCTTATATAGACAGTTGTAGGCTTGGTGCAAATAAAATTAAAAGCCTAGCATTATAATCCAATTGGAAAGTCTATTGGAAGAGACTGGTTACTAAAGATGAAAAGTATCCTTGTGGAACAAAACAGAAACATTGATAGTGGGAGTCTAATATGTTATAGCAATACACAGCAGAAGCATCCATTGCAGCCTCGGGTACCAGGGAAGTAATGCTTAAACTTAAACTGAGAATGGAAAGATTATTAGTAATGATGCTGAGCCTTGTGGAAAGAATCATAGTTAGAGGAAATAACATGTATGAAAGCCCAGAGGTGAAAGAGAGGTTGGCAGCTATGGAGAAACTAAAATAAGTTCACTTCAGCTGCAGCAGAGAGATGCGGTCAAGCAAGAGAGAGGTGTTAGGGAACTGATAACAGAAAAACCTGACCTGGGATGAGATTAGTGGCACTAAGTGAAATGGGCAGATTCAAGAGGAGGACCTACTGATTAACAGGTTTCAAGAAACAATGAAGAGGAAGGGGCATCAAGGATTTTTCCAGACACCTTGGGCAAATGGGTGGATGTGGTGCCATGCATGGAGGAAGACAGCACGGGAGAAGAAGCAGATTTGTGGGGAGTCTTTGGGACGTTTCAGGATGTCCAGTGGGGAGCTGCTTTGGTGATAAAGACTGAGGAGACACCAGCATAAAAATATTAATTTCATACCAATACCCAAAGGGTTTGCAAAAGAAGAGGAGGCTTAGAAGGATCTGCCAGAGAGGAGAAGACAAACAAAGAATGCTTTTAAACATTCAAGGAAGGAAAGTCTTTCAAATTGGACTGAATGGTCATCATGCCAAATGCTACAAAGAGGTCAAATAAGATAAGAACAAAGCAGTTCCCATTGGATTTTGCATTGAGGATGTTGCTGGTGACCGCTTAACAGTTTCAGTCAAGTGGTCAGGGGTGAATCCAGTTGCAGCGGGTTGAGAAATGAATGGGAAATAAGGAATTGGAGATAGTGAATGTAGACAGTTCTTGTAAGAAGAATGTTAATGAAAGGGAGATAAAGATAAGGCTGTAGCTGGAGGAAGATGGGAAGCTAAGGGACGGTTTCATTTTTGTTTAATATGAGAAAGACCTGAGTGTGTTTAAGCACTGGCGATGTGAAATAACTGGAGGAGAGGGGAAGGCTGAAGATACTGAGGGGCTGGGGGAGGGTTGCAATCAATAGAAGGGGGCCTCTGAGAAGGTGGAGAATGATGGGATCCACAGTCCCATCTAAGGGTGCTCTCTTCAATTGTAAAGGGAGGAAAGAGTGAGATCAGTAGCAGTTAGGAGTGCTTTCACTTGCAAATAACAGAAAACCCAGCTACCAATAGTACCTCGCTCAAGCAGATATTCATTTTTCTTGTATGACAAGCAATTTAGGGTGAGCAGTTGCTGACATTGCTTCTGCAAGTTGATGTCAGTACTAAGGGGTTGACATCACTGCATTTGCCTTCATCTTTTCCTTTCAAACTGTGCTTAAGGCAGGAAAAGTGGGGAAGGGATGGTATTGGCTACACTTGGTCATTTAATCAGGAAAGTGTTTCCAGAGGCCTCCGGGAGACTTGTGCTTGCAGCTCATTGGCCAGTACTGTGTCCCGTGGCCACTCGTAACTACAAGGGAGACTGGGAAAGATTTTTTTTTTTTACCCTCGTAGTAGGAGAAGGCAAGAGAGTTAACATTTGGGAATGACAGATTAGTTAAATGGCAGCATCTACCACAGAGCAAGTGCAGATAATTTGTAAATTTGGTAGCATGTAGATGAAGGACTTCCCATCTGATATTTCTGTTGTCTCTGAAATTGGAAATAAGATAATCCATGAAGTCAGGAATAGAACTTTTGAGAGTGGTGAAAATAGGAAATGACCTCTTTGGAGAACTTGAAAAACTGGGGACTGATGAAACAGTGATTTCTGAACTACACTGAGATTTCATTCGTGATTAGAGATTGATCGGGCACATGCCTAGAGAATTATGTGACTTATCAAAGAGTGATGACCAGACAGTGAGAATCTTATTCTTCATTTATATTATACTTCTTGTGAATATAAGAATCTTATTCTTCATTTATATTATACTTCTTGTAAATATAAAACATCCTACTGAATGCTTTTGATTTTGAACTGTTTGTATAAAATTCATATTGTAATTTTTAAAAAATGTGTTTATGCTGTATAAATCATTACCTATGTGTTTTGTTATAGGTATGTCTCTTACAAATTTACATATATATTTATGTGGATTTTTTCCCCACAGCTTTTTATTTTGAAAACTTTCAAATATATAGAAAACTTGAAAAAGTAGTACAGTGAACAACCCCCATGCCATTCACTGACTTCCACTAATTAACACTTCCTCACATTTTCCTTCCCCTCTTCTTTCTTTTTCTTTCATTCACACACCTCACACACTTTTATTGAACCATCTAAAACTTTAAGTTGTAGACAATAAGACACCTCAGCCCTACATACTTCTGCATTCATCCGGCAAGAATGAGAACATTCTCCTATGTAACCACAATGCAAGAATTGCACCTAATCAGAATGAACACTAATATAATCCCTAAACTTCAGTGTGTTTAAGTTTTCCACTTGTCTTTAAATTGTCTTTTGACGCAAAGAGTCTGAAGCAGAATACTTCTTTTTTTGCTTTTTTTTTTTTTTGCTTTTTTTTTTTGAGACAGAGTCATCACCCAGGCTGGAGTGCAGTGGCACGACCTCGGCTCACTGAAACGTCTGCCTCCCGGATTCAAGTGATTCTCTTGCTTCAGCCTCCCCAGTAGCTGGGACTACAGGTGCACACCACCACACCTGGCTAATTTTTGTATTTTTAGTACAGATGGGGTTTCACCACATTGGGGAGGCTAGTCTTGTACCCCTGACCTCAAGTGATTCACCCGACTCAACCTCCCACAGTGCTGGGATTACAGGCATGAGCCACCACGCTCAGCTAAAGAAGAATATTTGAAAACTACATTTCTTTTTTTATAAATTAATCTAACAGGTTTGGAAGTGCCCTTTAGCAGTAGACATAATGTTGAAATTTTGTTTCCATTTGTCAAGGCTTTTCCAGTCTTTCTAGATTTTCATTTTAGATGCACACACTAACAGTATCTGCCTGTGGGTGTATAACTGAAACCTATATTGGCTTTTCTCTTCAGCAGTATCCTCTTACTTCCCAATTTGATGACCAACCTTTGCATCCTCCACTTTGACTGTGGCTGAGTACTGTGTGATAGATAAAAGATATCTATATTATCTCTTCCGCAAACCAATTAAAGCCTCTATTTGAGTAACTATTATAAACTGTTGCTTTCATTTTAAAATGGTAAATTTAACATACTTTTTATCCAAGTGGATAAAGTAGCTGTTTTATGGGCATATGAGAACTATTAATTAATAAAATAGAACCCAGTGACTGAGATGGAGGTATTTCATATGAAAATTAAATTTACTTTATATGAAATTGAAAATGCTGGTGATTAATGTTCCCTGGATGCAGGATACAGTAGGAAACACTGGGTTTTTCCAAATACAGACATGACTCCTTATCAAGGAACTGGACTTCTAAAACAACATTGAAACAAACATGTAAATAAAAGACTTGATAAAGAAATGGAGCATGTACACGGAGATTATTTGCCAAATACAGGAATAAGATTGAAGATATTTAAACAGGCACAAATTTCTTGATGATTTATTTGTCTCTTTTAAATTTTCATACAGATTTAATCTGTTAATAAATTACAATAGGATGACTGTGATTTGGGTAAATTTACAAGCATTTTCAAAATCGTGCAAAAGTATAAAAAGTTGTCAGATGGGGTGGTGTTTGTTCCTGTTGGACTGCTTTGATGTATGCTGTATTCTACGGGACTGGCCACAAGCTTTTGGCCTCTGCAGGTCCCATTAAACTTGAAACTTTTAGGTTCACACTCAGCTCCTCGCAGCATCAGCCACAGGAGCCCAAGGTGCACACACTCTCCTAATATGCGCCCCGGTTGTTAACAATGAACTTCTCCGCTCCCAGTGGACTAGTCAGTTTCCAGTGTTTGAATTATTTATAATTTAAAAACTAGAGACATAAAACTACACTGAAACAGACATGTCTCATCATCTTTTCTCAGGGCCTTTTGATGATAAATGCACGCATATGAACTTAGGTTGAAAGATCATTTAGATTGCCAGCCAACTGTGGCCAGCACCTGAGCAGCCAAATCTGACTGAATAAAAACATGACTGCACTGATGGGACCTTATTTTAGTTTATGACCATGAATCTATGGCCTTTATGGGTCTGACTCTGTAGCTCAAATCCATTCACTCACCTGCAGGACTAGATCACTGTTTCTTATCTCCTTTCTGTCCCCCTTCACGCACTTCCAACTGGTGGTTTTGCATCATATTTCACTAAGAAAATGAAAACAATAGAAGAGAATTTCTTCCTTCTCCCATCATCATCGTATCTACAAACTTACCTGGATCTACATCCGTGTAACTGCTTTCCTCTTTAAGCCCACATATCTCCATTTTCTTTATCTTCACTGACCCGGAGATGAAATTTAGCATTTCTTGCAATTGTGAACCTAGATAGTCAAACCATAGGAATATTAGCTGTAGCTGTGACTATATCTCCAATTAAAAAATCTACAGATATTTGCATCTCATATCACTTCTTACAGATATCTTGAAATAAGTATGGGCGTGACTGCTTTGAAGTAACTGTAGTTACTATGCTCACTGATTGATCTCATTATTTAATGTGTTAATTAAAGGTATGTATTTTACTATATGGTAACTTTTAAAATATTTTGATGACATATTTTGTTATAATTTGTTTCCTTTTATACCAATTCTAGATACACCAAAAATATAAAAATGTTTTATTTTATGCATTTAAAATATTGTTCAGGTCAGGTGCAGTGACTCATGCCTGTAATCCTAGCACTTTGGGAGGCCGAGGGGGGTGGATCACGAGGTCAGGAGATCAAGACCATCCTGGCTAACACGGTGAAACCCCATCTCTACTAAAAACAAACAAATAATCAACAACAACAAAAAACAATTAGCCAGGCGTGGTGGCGGCCACCTGTAGTCCCAGCTACTCAGGAGGCTGAGGCAGGAGGATGGCGTGAACAAGGGAGGCAGAGCTTGCAGTGAGCCAAGATCCCGCCACTGTACTCCAGCCTGGGTGACACAGTGAGACTCCATCTCAAAAAAAAAAAAAAAAAAATTATTCAGAGAATGAATCTGAGGGTTTTAACAGACTTTCAAAGGGATTCATGAAAGTCTGTGCCTCCTTGAAGTATATTTTCTGCCACAACCTCCCTTTTCAGCTTCTAAATTCATGTATGCAACTGCCTACTCAACATTTCCTCTTGGATATCTAGTACCTCAAATCCACCATGTCCAAAATCAAGCTCTCCATTCTTACCTACTCCCAAAACGTGTGCCTCTTACAGTCTTCCCCCCTCAGTAACAGGTGATTCCATTCTTCTAGTTGCTCAGACCAAAACCCATGGAATCATCCCTAACTCTTCTCTTTCACAAGCCACATCTGATCCAGTGGCAATTTTTTTGGCTTTATCTTCAAAGTCAGTTCCACACTATCCAGACTGGTTCATTTGTTCAATAATCTTCTGACAGCACCCACTGCTTCCAGTACTGCCTACCCTGCCCCCCAACACACGTACACACACCACACACATAATTGTGCTAAACCTCAGTCTGAATCCCTCTCCTTTCTTGCCTGGATTGCTCCAAAACTTTTGATCTTCCTACAGTCACTATCTTTGCGACATCCTGCAGCCTGTCTCCACACAGTGTCCAGAGTGACCTTGTGGTGATGTCCCACTGCCATTAGAGCAGAAAACAAACTTCTTCCATGGCCACAGAGCCCTCCTCAGAGGGACCATGCCCATCTCACTGAGTTCACCTCCCACCTCTCACCCCTAATAAACTGCCTTCTTGCTATTTGAACATGCCAGCCCAGGTTTCTTGTTCTTGCTGCTGCCTCTTCTCCCTGGAAAGCATTGTTCTGACATCTCGTGATTGGGTATCAGCTGAGATGCAACCTCCCCAGAGAGGCCAGCCTCCATCACCCCAACTACAATAGTGCCTCCCCTAGTCACTCTCTGTCCTATTACCCTTCTTATTTTAGTCTGTAATTTACTACTTACTTGTTCATGTGTTTATTTCTTTCATTTAAAGTGTAAATTCTCAGAGGATAAGTTATTGTTGTAATCACTACTGGCTTTCCAGCACTAAGAATGATCCTGGCTCATAGTAGGTGCTTAATGCATTTATGGTCAATGGATGGATGAATTAACTAGGTGCCAACGATGGCAAAAATACTGTACAGAAGAATGTATCTCTTAGACGGGCTAAAGCTCATTTAAAGGGAACTAAATGGGTATATTCAAATACTGTTCCTCATTTGTCATGATTTTAATGCATAATTCTAAGCCCTTACTTTTTATATGATGGCTAACTCTTATAATAAAATAATTATGTTCAATTTACTATCCTGATGAATATTAGCTAATTTTCTTTATGGTCAGAGTTAAAAATTTAGAAAAAATCTCCAGGTAAACCAGGGATACATATTGGAAGACAAAAGATATTATTTTGTAATTAAACAATAAACTGAGAGAATGAGCTTCAAAAATAAATAACATATCTTTATTTTAAAGACCAAAAATTTAACAAAAATTGAAATAATCTTTACAGTATAGGTTCTAGAATGAACGATGAAAAAGTATCCATGCTGTCCTATTTTAGATACATAGACAATTGAATTGATGCTGTGTACATACAAGAGGTTAGTTTAGATACATAGGCAATTGAATTGATGCAGTGTACATACAAGAGGTTAGTCTTAGATGTACATGTGTCATTATAATCAGTGCCAAATATGTAAAGGCTTGTATGTTTGGCTGTTTATAATACTTTAAATACTAATTTGTGTTTTTAATTTTCTTCTGTGTACTTTGTCTGTGAACAATCATAATATTCCATGTGACCTAGATAACAGGAGTATGCACTAGTGACTTTGTTGGGAGTTTAAGCAGAGTTCAGTAGCTATAAAGGATTTCACTAATAGGAAAAGAATAAGACAAACTCGCTGCTGACCTTTGTTTCACATTAAAATGACCGAAGTTTAACACCAACATGACAGCTGGTTAAAACAGCTTGAGATTTCAAAGTGCTTGAGTATATATAAATATTATGACTGATCTCATAAGTGTGTTGGAAGACACTTTAAGAAAGGTCCTTGGTTTAACAGTTTTCTGCATTCTCCCATTTTGGTTGAAGGGAAGTATCACTCAAAAAAAGCTTTTGCCTTCTGAATTTAGATAAATAGAATAATTTAAAACATGTAGCTGAACTCAACAGAACCAAAATTGAAGGTTAATACTATGGACAGAAATTACTACTTTGTGGAGAACGCTAAGCTTCAGATTCCTGTAGTTTGATAATATGAGAGATACTTCTGTAGATCAACTTTAGGTAATGAGATGCCAATAGTATATGTATTCTCTGTCTCTCTCTCTCTATATATATATAGAATGCATCATTAAAATGTGTTTTTGCCGCTTCCTTTTCTGCAATAGAACATATTAGGACAAGCCAGTTTCTCAGGGATCAAAGGTACACATGGTCAACTCATTCCTGCACTTTGGTCTCACGGTCTTTCAAAAGGCGCGTTCCTATCAAGCCTCAACTCTAAAATTATCTCAGCTTTACTACTGAAATTTAAATCAAGTTACTTTTTATCATAAACATTTTATAATAGTTACTTACAGTTTTCAGTTTTCCGTGGGCAAGGAAAACTTGGGATGACAGAATAGAAAGAATAGGAAGCAAGAGTGATATACAGAAGTCTGAATGATGTAATTTGTTATTAGAATAAATTAAGATTATCAGCAGGGTAGAGTTCAAGCAGAAGCTTTCCCATGAGGCATGTAACATTTCTAAAAGGGATTAACATCAATTGGTGAAGAATTAATTCAGAAAGTGGAGGTTGGCTAGGGTCATGTAATCAGGGAGTGAGTGCAGATTTGAGGGTGGAGGTCGCACAGCAGGCAAAAGGCTGGGCCAGCTTCCCACAGGCAGGTGAATGGAACAAGAGGGAGACAGTATGTGTGGAAGAAGCTGGGAGGAATGATTTTCTTTATGTGTTTACTTTCTAAGCTTTTAAAAGGCATGCACATAGCACAGATTCGAAGAGACAACAGAAAATCGAATGAGAATTAAGTCAGCTTTCCACCCCAACTCCCAGTCACTGATTCCCCTCCCAAGGGTCAACACTATCTTGCAAATCCTTCCAGAGGTACTCTATGCATGGGCAAGCATTTATGTACAGTTCTTCCTTTTTTTTAACCAAAAAGTAGCGTTCTATACAATGCCTCCACTTTTTACACAGGTGGCTTGCAAGGCATTACCATTCTACACTGTGCATTCCTAACCAAATGGAGTATAGACTTCATTCCTCTTAATTTCCCTTTTAACAGCCACATTATATGCAGATGTGCCTGTCTCCAGCTGATGGACTTTTAAGTTATTTGGTCTAGGACAGAGAACTTGGAGGTTGTAGGACAGAAATAAGAGGGAGATAATTTGTAATGTATACTCTTTTCCTGACTTTGATAATGTATATGTAGTTTGTATATTCAAGGGCAAAAAAATTAAGAGTCAAAATATAGTCACATGGCCCCTTTGCTTAACATCCTTCTGTGAATTTTTTTACTGTGAGGATAAACCCGGTCCAGGCCTACATGGTCTGCTTGGGCAGGCCTGTCTGTCTCCCCAAAGCCTTTTGGGGACTCTGTCCTGGTCCCCGCACTCCAGGCCATCTTTCAGTTCTTCTAACATGGTCTCTTTTTCACCTTAGCAGTGAGAAAGCTGATGCACCTTTGCATTCTCCCTGCTCCCTGAACTGCTTATTTCCTTTACTTAGTCTTTTTGGTCTGCAGAGAAAAGTTCTCCAATCTAAATTGGGTCCCCTTATTAGTCTCTGTCACAGAAGGATGAAATTATTTATTTTTATGTCTGGATTTTAGTCTTTGCTATGGGTACCACTTTTTACTTCATCATTCTGGGGTAGTGGGAGAAACATTTTGTTGAGATTCAAGAAATCTGAATTCTGATCTTACCACTGCATGACTGCAGCCTTCAGCAAATCACTTAACTTCCCTGGGCTTCAATTTTCTTACCTGTAAAGTGAGAAAAACAGACTGGTTGATTTCTAAGGCCCTATAATTTGTGGTATTAGAACACTGTGAATACATAGTATAAAGAGAAATACATATAAATGTTGAATGCTAGTATATTCTTTATATAACACGGAATGCACTTAAATATTGAATGCTTGTGTAAGTATTTTGCGTTATAAATGAATGTTTAATTTCTCTTTTCAGATTTACATAAGTTTATGATTATTGCTCAGAGAACAGTTTCCTAATTTCTCCCCTAACTTTTACAAATGTGTCAAATCCACAGATACCCAGACAACATTCAAAGATAAACTTAATATGCAGACTAGTATATTCTAATATGCCAAACCCTAATTTTCTTATAATGCCCTCCTTGCAATATTTTTATAAGGCATTTATAATTTTTGATTATTATGGATCTATATTAGTTGTACATATTGATGGGATACATGTGATATTTTGATACAAGCATATAACGTAATAATAAAATCAGGGTAATTAGGATATTCATCACCACAAGCATTTACTATTTGTGTTAGGAATACTTCAATTCCATTCTTTATATATACATTAAATTATTATTAACTATAGTTGCACTATTGTGCTACTGAACACTAGATCTTATTCGTTCTATCTAACTATTTTGAACCTTCTAACCAACCCCTCTTTATCCCCTGCCTCCCAACTACACTTCCCAGGCTCTGGTAACTATCATTCTACTCTCTATCTCTATGAGTTCAATATTTTTTAGCTCCCACATGAGTGAGAACATGTGATGTTTGTCTTTCAATGCCTGGCTTGTTTCACTTAACATAATGTCATCTGGTTTCATCCCTGTTGCTACAAATGACAGAATTTTATTCTTTTTTATGGCTGAATAGTATTCCATTGTCTTCTTCCATTCAACTGCTTATGGACACCTAGGTTGATTCCATATCTTGGCTATTGTGAATAGTGCTGCAGTAAACATGGGTATGTAGATATAGCTTTGATATTCTGATTTCCTATCTTTTGGATATGTACTTAGCAGTGGGATTGCAGGATCATATGGTAATTCTATTTCAAGATTTTTGAGGAACCTCCAAGCTATTCTCCATAGTGGCTCCACCAATTTACCTTCCTACCAGCACTGCATGAGGGTTAAGGCATTCTTTCTATCTAGAGTCTATAATTCGAGTTATTAGCTCATACAGTTATTTCTCATTCTTTTTTAAAATTAAATTCTAGAACCACTAGAGGGTGTATATGTTCAGAGAGAACAAAAAGTTCATTTTTTTCTACTCTTGACATAAAGAGCTCATGTGAAAAGGTTCTGTTTGAGGAAAAGACTAAAAATATCTGATTGCATTTTGGTTTTTGGAGTAAGGGGAAATCCTCATCAAAAAAGCAACCAAAAAAAAAAAAAAGACTTTCTTCAACACATTTTAAGATTTTTGTTGTTTGTTAAAATAGTTAATTCTACAAAGTGAATACTTAAATTGAAAGAATGTATCCAATAAATACTATTCAATTCTGTAAATGTGATGAAAATTGTCTACCTTCTTAGCTCTTTCAGCTTTCTCAGCTCTAACAATAATTTGCTCATATTCCATAAGAATTTTTAATTGTAAAAGTATTCCTTCCTTTACTGATTCCTACTGAAAAATTCTGGACACTGTTTTAACTTGTATTTTCTGAAGAGGTAATAGTGGGTTATATTAGAAAATTAACCCTCTGTTATAATGGACTGCACTGGGATTATATTATAATAACTTAGCAAACTATTTTATTGTGAGAAGGAAATTGCTTTGTCTGTTCTTTTTTCTTCAGCTCTTGGTCTGATAGCAGCTGTTGAAGGGTGTCCAGAAGTGTTTCTGATGATAAGCTAAAGTCAGTCTTTCACATGTAAGTCTTTCCCCTTAGATAGTGGCTGAGTAAAGGTGAGAGCAGGCAGGTGTAGGGATCGGAGGCCTGTCCTTCTGGCACATCTTGTTTATTAACTGTCCTGAGCTCACCGGGGGTTCTATTTTTTCTTTTTTTTTTAAGAGGCAGGGTCTTGCTATATTGCCCAGCCTGGAGTGCAGTGACTGCTCACAGATGCAGTCATTGCACAACTACAGCCTCAAATTCCTGGGCTCAAGAGATCCTCCCACCTCTGCTTCCTGAGTAGCTGGGACTACAGGCACGCACGACCACACTTGGTTTTCTGTCATGATTCTTGAACATTAAGCTTGACTTATCTGAGAATCATCTGTATTGATCCTGGATAAATCAACAGGTTAATTGGTCCCTGGGGTTAAAGTTCTCATGAGATAAGTGACTTTTCTAGCAAATAACATAATAGAGCTGAGCTAATCTATTTTTCCAACCACTAACGTACAAGTAGGAAAATCTGATTCAATGACAACTAAAGGTGGCTTATTTAGCATCACATAAAATTAGAGAAAGTTGATCAACTCACTTAGGTGAATATTTCTTCTACCAGGATCCCTAGTTCAGACAGTTTCTCTGGGTGGTTCTTTTTGTTTCTAGAAAGTGAAGAAAACTCTTACACTTAAGTGAACTTTTCTTGCTGCTTTGTGTTCTATCCTTTTGAGATAAGATATGATATGTTTAGATTTCTGGATTCCAGTATGTATTGACGTCTGTTTAGTCAGGAATACATGGATTCTCTTTCTGTTTAAAAGTCATATTAGTCAGAAAATGGCCTCAAAAGAGTTGTCTATCTTTTTATTCCTTTCTCTCCTGAGCCCTGTACAAGAAGCGTCTCACACCCCCTGTACCACTCCTCCCGAACTGCCCAGGCCAAAGTCCTCCATAACCTTCATTTTGCTTAATACAATGGTCTATTATTGTCATCCTCTTAAATCCTGAGCATAATTTGACACAGTTGGTCACTCCTCCCCTGCTTTAAGTACTTTCTCAACTTGGTTTCCAAGGCACTGCCTTTGCATGGATGTCTTCTACCTCATTATCTGATCCTCCAACCCCCTCCTTTTCCTGACTTCTATACATTGCAGTGCCTCAAGACATTGCCCTTGGTCCTCTCTTCTTTGCTAGCTACAGTTACTCCCTGGATGATCTGATCTTATTTTTTGCCTTTAAATACCACCTATATGCCAATGGCTCTCCAATTTATTCCTCTAGCCTCTATATGTCCGTTGAACCCCAAGCTCATATACCAGCTATGTACTTAGCAACTCCATTTGGGTGCCTAGTAAACATTTCAAACTTAACACTTCCCAAACTGAACTGCACTTCCAACCCCATCCAACCAGCTCCCTGCCTCTTCTCAGCAAATGGCAGCTCCAAGCCAAAAATCTTCTTGTTATCCCTGAGTGCTCTTTTTTTTTTTTTTCTCATACCCTGGATACATGATAGCTGTGCCTGCATCTTCAAAATAAGCCAAGCATCTGACTACTTCTTATCACCTCCTCTGTTGCTACTCTGGTTCTAGCTGCCATCATCTGTGACTTGAATGACTGTGATAATATCTTAACTGGTCTCCCTGTTTCTACTTCCCTACCATCACTCATTCTCAAAAGAGAGTGATTCTTTAAACATGTAAGCCAGGTGATGTCATTCCTTGCTGCAAATCCTCAGTATTACGTAGAATAAAAGCCAAAGTCCTTACAGTGATTTAGAAAGCTCTGCCCAGTCTCTGACCCTCCCCCAGGCACTCAGACTCCTTCTGCCCTGCTGGCCTCTTTTTCCTAGCAGCCACTGCCTTGAGGTCTGTATACGCTCTTCCCTCCCACTCAGATGCTCATCACTCCCTCCCTCACTTCAAATCTTAGCTAAAAGGTCACATGTTCAAAGAGAACAACCCGACTACCCTATTTAATAATGCCTAACATCTAACGTTTTCTCTTCCCCTTCCCTTTCCAGCTTTATTTTTCTTAAGGGCACTTGTCTCCATGTGACTTACTATCTACTGTACTTATTTTTTCTTTATTATCTGTATTCCCTCCCCTGCCGTATTTAGTTAGTTTATGTTCATTGTTGTACCCCTAACAGTGGAGGAACTCCTGCCCCATAGCTGGCCCTTAATAGATATTTGTAACTTTAATGCATGATTAAGAAAATGTTTGTGATCAGACATGGTGGCTCATACTTATCATCCCAGCACTTTGGGAAGCCAAGGCGGGAGGATCGCTTGAGGCCAAGAGTTTGAGGCCAGCCAGGGCAACATAGTGAGACCCTGTCTCTACAAAAATAATAAGAATAATGATACAAAAAAAATAGCCAAGCATAGTGGCATGTACCTGTAGTCCTAGCTACCTGAAAGTTCAAGTGGGAGGATCACCTGAGCCCAGGAGTTTAAGGCTGCAGTAAGCTATGATTACACCACTGTACTCCAGCCTGGCAACTGAGTGAGACCTTGTCTCTTTAAAAAAAAAAGAGTTTATGTTACTGGATACCTTGATTGGGTGGGATGGAAGCACATTACATCTGTGTTAGAGTCCAGACTATAATATGCGAAGTTTTACTTTATATGTTTGGCTGACTATTCAACAAATATTAATTGAGCATCTACTCTGTGCCAGGCACTTTGCTTGGCATTAAGGATAGAACCATGAGCAAAACAGGTCTCCATGCTCTTAGGAGCTCGTGAATGTTCCTTCACTGAAAAAATTATTTTGCAATATCTAATATATAAAAATACATTAAAAACTTATATTCTTTATATCAAAAACATAAAGAATAATGAATTCTTTTTTTTTTTTTTTTTTTTTTTTTTTTTTTTTTTTTTTTTTTTTTTTGAGATGGAGTCTCGCTCTGTCACCCAGGCTGGAGTGCAGTGGCCAGATCTCAGCTCACTACAAGCTCTGCCTCCCAGGTTTACGCCATTCTCCTGCCTCAGCCTCCCGAGTAGCTGGGACTACAGGCACCCGCCACCTCGCCCGGCTAGTTTTTTGGAATTTTTTTTTTTTTTTAATTTTTTTTTATTTTTTTAGCAGAGGCGGGGTTTCACCGAGTTAGCCAGGATGGTCTCGATCTCCTGACCTCGTGATCTGCCCGTCTCGGCCTCCCAAAGTGAGAATAATGAATTCTTGTATGCCTTCCTCACCCATGAAGAAATGAAACATTACCATTGCAGGTAAACCTCCATTTTACTCCTCTCCATTTCCTCCCTTGCTGCCATAGGTAACTGCTAACCTGAATCTTTTATTTATCAACCTCATGCATTTTAAAAATATCTGTGCTACATATGGATCCCTAAACCACATGTAGTACTATTTTATGTTTAAATGCTCTAAAAATGCAGGTCTTCTTTTTGCTTTGCTCACTCATTGTTATTTATGAGATTCATCTGTGTTGATACACGTAAGCATTCATTTTCATTGCTATGCAATATCTCAGTTACTCATGCATTTCCCTGTCCCCTGTTGCGTTACTTATCCATTCCTCCATGTCCCCTGTTTCTTAAAAGGGGAATGGATAAGTGAGATATTTGTAGGTTGTTTCCAGTTTTTTGATACCATAAATATTGTTGCCAAATGTCCAAAAGAACTTTCTGCAATGATGGAAATGTCCTATATCTGCACTCAACAAGACTGTTGCCACTTGCCACATGTGGCTATGGAGCACTTGAAATGGAGCTAGTGTGACTGAAGAATCACATTCTTAGTCTGCTTAGTTTTAATTAATGAGATTAATAACTGTTGTATTGGAGAATACAATTCTACCTAATGTTATCTTTGGGCACATATGTGAATTAATCTTGGGCTGTAGTTCTTACCACAATCAGACCTGATATACTCTTTTATTAATAAATATTTTGTATCACCCCACTTACTATCTTGAAATGAAATTCATAACTTATCTTCACACATTTTAAAAAATCACTGGGATATACTTTCTATGATATAAAGTAAAAATGTCAGAACAGTAATTTTAATAAAATAATATGTGTTTCAATATGTCAGTAACCACAAATACACTACACTACATTAGGAGACATGATGAGGCAGTTTACAGATGAAGAGTGATAGAAGATTGTGAGACTGGTAACTCAAACACTGCAAGTGATGCAGCTATTGGTGATGTGAAGAATTCTTGGTAACGTTCTGAACAAAACACAATTCAGGCTGCCTTTATCTAGTAGTTGCATCTCTGAAAAATTTGGCATACAATTAAGACCTTACAGAGTACTTATTATTTATATCTAAAAGAGGGTTATATTATACTCTTAGATAATTATAATCAGGTTTCCCATCTATGTAAATGTTCTACTAATCCTTCTAAATTCATGAAGGACCCAGGACAATTATTTTTTCAATGAGACCATCCAAATTTCAGGACATACAGGATATCTGGCTCTTACCTACTAAATGGCAGTAACACACACACACACACACACACACACGCACACACCCTCCGTCACTATTATAAGCAGACCTGCCTCCCAGGTGTGGCATCAGTCCTGTTGAGACCCATTGGCCTATGGTACATACCCAGCAGCAAAACCACTGTCTCATAAGATATGATCTTCTTCAAATTTACCCAATATGTGTTTGTTCTCCCAGTTACTCCAAAGTTTTCCAAAGGGTTTAGACCAATTGACATTCCCACTGCAAGCATATACAGTGTATCATTTCTCTAAATATATGCAGTTTTTACCTCGAAAGTGACACTTTTCCTAGGTTATAATTTTGCTGATCGCAACAGTTGGCTGTTAAAAAACATAACTTACCTATGTTCTAAAATAACTCTTTGTACATCTCCCTCCAAGGGAGGACATCCCGTTTTTTTAAGTAAATGCCGAACAGCATGCCTGCTAACCTGAATGCAGGTATAGTCTCTTCCACCATTTTTCCCATTGTTGCTATGGCCCTAGAAGTCCCAAATTCTAGCTCCTCTTCACTAACCCCAGGGACACCCATTTCCGTCTCCTTCCACCTCCCTTCAGATTTCACAGGGATCTGATGGGGATCCCCTGGGCCTTCAAGGCACTAAAACACCTTGAAATCTGAATCCCTAGTTTCATAGAGCAGTGCAGAGTGAGGTAAATGGAGCCAAGTCCATTACTATTAGAGGAGTCATAGCAACCTGACCTTTACACTTCTGATTATAGCTGTAAAACAGTTATTGCCACCATAATGGCAAAACTCTCCACAGCTCAGTGGCTCACAATAGCAAGCACTTATTCTCACACTCACAGTCAGCTTCAGCTGGGCTGATGCAGGTTTAGCCGGGCAGGGCAGCTCTGCTTCAAGTTGCACGTTGGCTGGGTTTGGTTCTAGGTTTGGGGTTGGGTTTGGGTCACCTCTACATTTTTTATTCTGCAACTTAGGACGATGGGACAGAGGCCAAAAAGGCCCTGCTCTCCAGGCAGATCACTGGAGAACAACACAATGTGTCCACCACTCAATCATATTGAGGGCTGCTGCTTGCGTCACTTCTGCTAATTTCCAGTGGCCAAAGCATGTCACATAGCTAAGCCCAAAGGTAGAAAAATATATTCCGCTCTGAGGAAAAGGTGGGAGGGAGTGAGTGTTTGCTGAACAATAACACAGTCCAACTCAAAACAGTAAACTTTTGTAATGGGATAGAGTTTGTGATTAATAGAACTTTTTTTGTTTTATCACCAAAACATAGCAAATGTATCTTGATAATCCCTCTTAACTATGTTGTTTATTTGATATAAAAGAGGAAAAACTCTCAGTGGACCTGGCTGGGGAATGGGTCACTCTAATTACCTGATTGTTCCTACTAAATGGAGCTTAACCCTTCCTGTGAATTGCATCTGCCTTGACTCCGGACCACGTACATGACTACTCAGATGAGGTGACCATATGTATCACATCTGAACTTTTTTCTAGGCTCATAAGGTTGTTTTGGATGTTGTCTTCATTGTCCACTTTCTAAAAATTGCACTTTGCCAGTCATCTTTAGGTTAGGAATGGGATGGTATTCATAGTGACAGTATACTCACAAAAATACAAATGTCTCTGATAATTGTGTTTTGTTTCAATAAACTTTATTCCTTAGAGCAGCTTTAGGTTCATGGTAAAATTGAGCAAAAGTTATCAGGGAGTTCCCACATATCGTCTGTCCCCAGCACACTCACAGCCTCCCCCACTATCAGCATCTCCCACCAGAGTGGTACATTTGTTATAACAGATGAATGTACATTGACAGATCATTATCACCCAGAGTTCATAATTTACATTAATGTTCACTCTTGACATTGTACACTCTATAGCTTTGGAAAAACGTATAATGGCATGTCTCCACCATTAGAGTATCATACAGAATAGTTTCACTGCCGTAAAAACCATCTGTGCTCTGCCTATTCTTTTCCCCTAAACCCTGGCACTCCCTGATCTTTTACTGGCTCCATAGGCTAGCCCTTCCAGAATGTTGCATAGTTGGAATCATATGTACACATGGAGCCTTTCAGTTTGTCTTCTTTCACTTACCGAAGATGCCTTTAAGATTTCTCCATGCCTTTTCATGGTCAAATCGCTCATTTCCTTTTAGTGTTGAACATTATTTTATTGTCTGGAGGTACCGCGGTTTATTTTTCCATTCACCTACTGAAGGACATTTTAGTTGTTTCCCACTTTGGGCACTTATGAATAAAGCTGCCGTAAACATTCATGTGCAGGCTTTTGTGTGGACATGTGTTTTCAGCTCCTCTGGGTAAATACCAAGGAGCACGACTGCTAGATCATATGGTAAGAAAATGTTTAGTTTTGTAAGAAACTGCCAAACTGTCTTCCAAAGTGGCTGTATCATTGGCATACCCACCAGCAATGAATGAGAATTCCTGTTGTTCCACATCCTCAACCAGCACTGGGTGTTGTCAGGGTTCTGGATTTGGGGCATTCTAATAGGTTTATAGTAGTATCTCGATGCTGCTTTATTTTGCATTTCCCTGATGACAGGATGTGGAGCATCTTTTCAAATGTTTATTTGCCATCTATACCTTTGTTGGTGAGGTGTCTGTGTAATTCTTTGGTCCATTTTAAAACTGGATTGTTTACATACTTGTTGCTGAATTTTAAGATTTATTTCTGTATTTCGAGTAACAGCCCTTTATCTGATATATCTTTTGCAAACATTTTCTCCCAGTCTGTGGCTTGTCTTTTCATTTTCTTGACAGGAAACTTTTATTATTTGTTTATTTATTTATTATACTTTAAGTTCTAGGTTACATGTGCTCAATGCGCAGGTTTGCTACATATGTATACATGTGCCATGTTGGTGTGCTGCACCCATTAACTCGTCATTTACATTAGGTATATCTTCTAATGCTATCCCTCCCCCCTCCATCCTCCCCACAATAGGCCCTGGTGTGTGATGTTCCCCTTCCTGTGTCCAAGTGATCTCATTGTTCAATTCCCACCTATGAGTGAGAACATGCGATGTTTGGTTTTCTGTTCTTGCAATAGTTTGCTGAGAATGATGGTTTCCAGCTGCATCCATGTCCCTACAAAGGACATGAACTCATCCTTTTTTATGGCTGCATAGTATTCCATGGTGTATATGTGCCACATTTTCTTAATCGTCTGTCACTGATGGGCATTTGGGTTGATTCCAAGTCTTTGCTATTGTGAATAGTGCCACAATAAACATATGTGTCCATGTGTCTTTATAGCAGCATGATTTATAATCCTTTGGGTATATACCCAGTAATGGGATGGCTGGGTCAAATGGTATTTTTAGTTCTAGATCCTTGAGGAATTGCCACACAGTCTTCCACAATGGTTGAACTAGTAGGAAACTTTTAATTAAACAGAATAAAACAAAAAAAAAGTTTTGAATCACACATTAAATATAAAATCTCAGAAGCTATAAGCACATCTGAGACATTAGGTTTCTTTAAAATGTGATCGTCAAGGTAATCAAAAAGTGCTTCTGAATTTCTTGACAAAATTAGAAAACTTTAAAAACTAACATCAATTGTTAGTAAATTATATGAAGAGGGGATCATATCTGTCTCATTCACCCCTACATCCCTGGCAGAGTGCCTGGCACACAGTAAGTTTTCAAAAAATATTTTTAAGTGAATGAATGTTCACTGTGGGTTAGCAACATTATAGATGTTATTTTATTTAATCTCCTTGGTAATCTTAAAAGTTAGATTTTGGCCTCGCACAGTGGCTCACGCCCGTAATCCCAGCACTTTGGGAGGCGAAGGTGAGCGGATCATGAGGTCGGGAGATCAAGACCATCCTGGCTAACACAGTGAAACCACGTCTCTATTAAAAATTAAAAAAAAAAAAAAAAAGCTGGGCATGGTGGTGGGCGCCTGCAGTCCCAGATACTCGGGAGGCTGAGGCAGGAGAATAGCGTGAACCCGGGAGGCGGAGTTTGTAGTGAGCCGAGATCGCACCACTGCACTCCAGGCTGGCCAAGACCGAGACTGTGTCTAAATAAAATAAAATAAGATAAAATAAAATAAATTTTAAAAAGTTAGATTTTGCTGTCATCCTCATCATGACAAAATTAGGAAACTGAACTTCTTGGCAAAATTAGAAAACTTTAAAAAACTAACATCAATTGTTAATAAATTATATGAAGGGAGGATCATATCTGTCTCGTTCACCCCTATATCCCTGGCAGAGTGCCTGGCACATAGTAAGTGTCCAAAAATATTTTTAAGTGAATGAATGTTCGTTGTGGGTTAGCAACATTATAGATGTTATCTTATTTAATCTTCTTGGTAATCTTAAAAATTAGATTTTGGTATCCTCATTTTATAGATGAGGAGATTGAATCTCAGGGAGATAAGGAAGGTGCCCAAGGTCACACAACTAGGAAACAACAGAAATGGAAATCCAATTACAGTGTGCCTGACTCTAAATCCAATATTTGTTCTACTATGTCACTTGTTTTAGCAAAGACTGAGAGTTGGCTATTCAACTGTCATTTCTCTCCATGTCCTTGAGGACAGACCTTAATTGTGTACTAGTGCCCCAGACCCTTAAGTGATTCAAGTAAATCCTCATTGATCAGCCCCCATTCCCCATTTCTGTAACCAGTTTAGAGGTTTGGAATGTGACCTGGTTTTGGCTGTGAGATTGGAGAAGAATATTCTGATGGTACAGATGGGGGAGGAGTTTGGGATAGGATTTTTGTTGCCTCTTAACAAAGAAACACAAGAGAGAAACGGAGCTTTGTTTGACTCTTAAGTGTTGTTGCATAGAGATGTGATGCCACAGCTCCTGAAGCCATCTTGCTGCCAGGAGGGGAATGAGAAGACAACCCCAGGGGCCTAAGAAACTGTTGGACTCCCAGCATTGTTCAGAAAGTGGTAGCTCTCAGTCAAGTCTTTGGTTTTCCTAAGATAGTTACCTGAGCATTTGGGCTGCCCAGGAACCAGATAATTGGAGTATCAGTCACTCTGTAACACATACCCTACCAAAACCAGCTCCACAGTTTTTGAAATCTCTATTACAAATGCACATGTAAAATGAAATGCTTTGATAGTTTTTATTGTTAGTTTATGGAAATGGGATGTCTAACTTATTCATTCATTTACTAGCCATTTCCTGTGTGCCAATTGCTGGCAGGCATGGTAAGTACTTCATAGAGATAGGCACTACAGAAGAGCAAAGGGAGATACTCAACCAGCCTGGTGGTGGGTTCTAAGAGGAAGGGTTTGGGAAGACTCTGTACCAGAGCTGACAAGCGGTAACACTTGAATGAACCCAAAAAGACCAGTAGGAATTATCCAGGTAGATAAAGAAAAACAGAAGGTAGCAAAGAAGGTAGCATATGAGATACATGGAGATGCGACAGAATATGACACAGCTGAGGAAGTACAAGTAATTGAGTGCATAGGGTGCAGGTTAGAAGAATTGGAAGGGAATGTAAGAGAGGTAAACAGAGGCTTGCTCACAAAGCACCTTGGCCAAGCTATGGGTGAGACTTATTCAGCAAACAGTAGGGAGGGAGTTACTGAAGGATATTAAGTATGTGCCGAACATGACGGTACTTGCATATTAGGAAGATCACTTTGGCAACAGAAAGAATATTTTGGAGAAGAGGAAAGGAGACCAATTGAGTTGATGTGCTGCAGAGAAGCAATGAAAAGAGGCTTTTAGATTTGAGACATACTTAGGAAATGGTTTAGAACTTGGTGAGTGTATATCAGAGTTCAGCAAAGAGGGGAGTGCAAGGTTGGCAGAGAAACACAGAGCTAGCTAGCAGCATGGAGGAGGCTGCCAGACTGTGTGTTAAGGGCTCAGGTGAGGACACAGACCAAGAGTTAATGGTTCTAGTGCACATGGTCGAGTGATTTACTTAGAGTGGTTTTAGGAGCAAAGAAGGATGGATCAATCCACATTTGGGTAAGTGTTGCAGAAGGAAAAGAAAGCAAGAAGAGTGAGAAGTTGAAAGTATTGTTTAAAGAGACAGGTTGAAGAGCTAAACCAAAGCAGGATGAAGGAAGCAAAACCAGAAGAGGAAAGAAAGGGATGGGGCTTCACAACTGTGGAGGGTAAGCAGGTATGGTTGGAGCAATGTGGACTGTAGGAGCTGATGGAAAGAAAACTGAACAGGTGGAGTAGCTCCAGGTAATATGAAGGGGAAGGGGTGAGTTGCTGATATCTGTGTGGAGATGAAGGTCAGTGATGTTGAAGAAGGGAAGGCACTGGGTATTGCAAAGGTCATCCACATGGGCACTGAAGACACCAGGATTATGGTAGATTTGGGAGGGAGAGAAAAATCATAAACCATGTCAGGAAATGATAAGAACAACAAGAAAAGATGGACAATGGTGAATTTGAGAGGCATAAGTTTCAAAGGAAGAAGGATTTTCAGAGGACATTTGAGGAAAATTGAATGAGCAAGTGTTAATAGTTATTTAGCACTTACTGTGTACCTGGTTCTGTTCTAAGTGCTTTACATTTACATTTACTAAATTCATGTAATTCTCATCCGTGAGGTTAATACTGTAACTCCCATTTTACAAATGAGGAAACTAAGGCTCTGAGATGGTTAATAACTTGCCCAAAGTCTAACCGTGTCTAAACCAGGTAGTTTGTCATCTGCAAAGTCTACACTCTTGCCCATGTCATTCTTCCTGCTTCTGCCCACCAGCCCAGCCAACCCATGTGGTTAAGTGGAAGGTTCAAGAACAAGCAGCCTCCAGTTAAGAGTGCAGGGAGGAGGTAGTGTCTGAGGTGGGAGCCATTCAAAAAACTCCGACGATAACTGGTCTTTGATAGTACCACCTCCTTTATGTTTTCCAGGGTCTAATTCATTTAGTACTGAGACATGATAATGTGCCTTTGAACTATGGGTTAATATGTAAACTGCCCCGAAGCCTTTTCAGAAGTGGGTACAGTATCCTTTTAAAATAAATGGTTACATAATTATTAACTATAAGTAATCAATTACATAAATGAGTTAATTTGCATGTTTTAGAGAATTTATATACTCTAAGAAGTGGCAAAGAAAAAACTGAAGTATATAACCGTGAATTATACATAGTTCTGCTTTTTCTCTGGCATTACATACTAAATTTTATGACAAATCAGTTCATGACTATATTTTGAAAGATAATCTCCCTATTTTTCTTTTTGACTTTAGTTACCTGCCAGACACGGACTATGTTAAACACCAAAGCACAAGAATGCTCCAAACAAGAGGTCTATATTGCTTGACTCATATTAACTTCTGTTTATTTTCGTAGGATTAAGACCCAAACGTTGTTGAAAAATGTTCAGATCCTACAAGACACTGACATGCCAGTTCCTCAGCTTTGATGGAGAAACCAGCTTTCTCTTCTTGCAGAGATACTCTTCATGAAAAGTGGAGCTCCAAGAAGAATAGACATGAGGAAAATATGTATTTTTATAAAAGGAAATGTATGGTGCAATTATAAACTGTAGCATGAACCCATAATTGGAAGTCTATGTCTCACAGTTATAGTCAATAATTCTGGTACATATGAAATAAGTTCTTTCAAAATGGGATTCAGGTATTATTTAGAAATGCATCTACTGAAAAGAAACATACCACAAAAATTTATGCTGATTATGGATGAGATCATGGACAGTTTCATCCAAATTATGAGCTGGATTTGTCAGATGTAGAGTCTCAATCAGGTCACTTGAAAGGCCAAATGATTTCCTTTTCATCTGAAGGGTTCAGAGAGGCAGCTTTTGAAAAGGCGCTATTGAAATATTCAAGGTAGCTCTTCTTAGCACAGCTTTGATTTCTAAAACAACTAGGACTATAGAACTACATGAGGGGAGAGAAGAGAAGCTGAAGAATTGTTTGAAAACATAAATATTCTTTACTTATAGTACCACTCCATGCTTTGTGAAAAAAAAATTATTTTATGAAGTCAAGAAGTAAATCAGAAGAAAACAGCAGGGAAAGTCAACACAAACTGGTTTATCTAATACTTTCTCAGTGTCCAATTTGCAATGCACTGAGTTCCCTGCTTAACTATGTCTATATACTGGGGGCAGGGAGAGGAGTAGGTTAAAAATAAATATGAGTTGCAAGTCTTTCTCCTCGGGCTGCTAATATTAATATACCTGAATTTTATGTTTGTTGTTGTCTTCCTTGTCTCTATAGTTTTTGCAACTAGTGTATATATGTCTAAACAATCTATTGCTTAAATTTACATAATTTTCAACTTTACATATGTAGAATCATGCTGTTTGTTTCCTTCCATACCTCAGTTTTTTCACTAAAAATTGTCTTCTGAAAAAACTTGGAGGTATCATACTTCCTGATTTAAAATTATATTACAATGTTATAGTAAACAAATCAGTATAGTACTTACACAAAAACAGACACAGTGTAACAGAATGGAGTGCAGAAATAAATTCAAACATATACAGTAAACTAATTTTTGACAGAGACACCAAGAGGATACAGTGGGAAAAGGATAGGATCTTCAATAAATAGTGCTGAGAAAATTGAATTTCCACACATATGCAAAATTTATAAAATATAAGGCCTAAAACTATAAAATTCCTTAAAGAGAACACAAAAAGCTCCTGGACATTGGCCTTGGAAATAATTTTTTGAATATCACACCAAAAAATGAAAAAAAAAAGCTCAGGCTACAAAAGCAAAAATAAATAAATGAGACTACATTGAACTACAAAGATTTGTAAAGCAAAGTAAATAACCAACAAAATAAAATGACAGCCTATGGATTGAGAAAAAATTTGCAAACCATGCATCTGATAAGGGGATAATATCCGAAATTAATAAAGAACTCATACAACTCAATAATAGGAAATCAAATAACCTGATTTTAAAATGGGAAAAGAGCACTTGTCGACATTTCTCCGAATAAGACATAAAAGCGGCCAACAGACATGTGAAAAGGCACCCAACATCATTAATCGTCAGAAGAATGCAAATAAAAACCATTGAGATATCATCTCACACCCATTAGGATGGCTGTTATCATTAGGATGGCTGTTATCAAAAAAACAAAAGATAAATGTTGGTGGAGTTGTGGAGAACAGGGAGCCCTAGTACATTGTTGGTAGGGTTATAGATTGGTACAACCATTATGAAAAATAATATTGAGGTGTCTAAAGAAATTTAAATGAGAACCATCATGATCTGACCCAGCAATCCTTCTCCTGAGCATAGACCCAAAGTAAATGAAATAATCACCTCGTAAAGGCATCCACACTCCCATGTTCATTGCAGTACTATTCTCAATAGCCAAGATATGAAAGGAGCCTAGGTGTCTGTTAATGGACAAATGGATAAACTGTGATATACATATACATATACATATACGTATAGTTCTCTTACACTGAACGTATATTATTCAATATTGAAAAAGAAGATTCTGCCATTTGCCACACATAGTGAACCTGGAGGATGTTATACTAAGGGAAATAAGCCAGATGCAGAAAGAAAAATATTGCGTTATCTTGCTTATTTGTGAAATCTAAAAGAAAAAGTCAAATATACAGAGATAGAGAATAAAACTGTTGTTATGGGCAGGGGATAGAGAGATGAAGGTCAAATATGTGAACTGAATAAGACTAGAGATCTAATGTACATCATGAAGAATATAGGCAATAAAATTGCACTGTATTTGGGAAACCTGCTGAGTAGATTTTAGTTACTCTTGCCACAGAAACAAAGAAGAAATAGGTACCTATGTGAGATTATGGATATGTTAATTTGCTTCACTATATGTAACTATATGTATCCCATCACATCGTGTTGGATACCTTAAATATATACAATAAAAATGTATATTAAAAAATTATCTTTTGGGATTTGTTCATGTTGAGGCATGTAGGAATAATTCATTTTTCATCACCAAAGAGTATTCCATTTTATGAATATGCTATAATTTACAGCATAATTTATTTTTGCTTTGGGTGAATATTGAAATTTCTATAGACTTTTATTTATTTGTGTGTCTGCTTGGCTCTTACAAACATGCCTGCCTCGAACATTCTTGTATATCTCCTGGTATTCATTTGCAAAAGTTTATCTAGGTTTATCTACCTAGAAGTAGAATTGTTGCGTTATTGGACATGGACACCTTTAACTTTATTTACTGGATAATGCCAGCTCGTTTTCCAGAGTACTAATTTATACAGTTATCCTTCAGGATCTGTGGAGGATTTGTTCCAGGACTTCCTATAGATATCAAAATCCACAGATACTGAAGTCCCTTATGTAGAAATGGCATAGTATTTGCATATAACCTATGCATACCCTTCCATATACTTTAATCTTTAGGTTACTTAATATACCCAATACAATGTAAATGTTATGTAAATAGTTGTTATGCTGTATTGTTTAAGAAATAATGATGAGGAAAAAAGTTGGTACTTGTTCAGTACAAATGCAAGCACCCTCTTCTTTCCAAATATTTTCTATCCGTGGTTGGTTGAATCCACGAATATACAACCCATGGATATGGAGGGCCAACTGTACTCATACTTGCCTTCTGTTATTGCTTGAGAATCTGTCCAACACTTGTTACTGATCCAACTTTGTAATTATTGCTGGTGTAATTGGTACAAGTAGTATTTTATGTTATTTTAATTTGCATTCCCCATATGTTTGTTGCCAGTTCCGCTGTCTTTCTGGAAAATGCCCATTTGTGTCTTTTGCCCATTTTTTCTATTAGGTTGTCTGTCTTTTTTTCAGTGATTTTGAGTTTTAAAAATTATCTTTTGAGTTCCATATATTTTGGAGACTAATCCTTTGCTAGGTATATATGTCACAAATTGGGGTTTATTGATGAATAGAATTATTCATTTTAATGTAGTTCAATGTATTAACCTTTTTCTTTATGATTTGTTTTAGATGTCTTGTTAAAGAAATTCCTACTTATTATGAGGTAATTTATTCTCCTCTATTTCCTTCTAAAAGTTTTAAAGTTTTGCCTTTCACATGTAAGTCCTTTGTCCAACCTGAAACTCGATAATGCATTTCCAATTAATTTTTAAAATTTTCTCCATAATTGCCTTACATATTGAGATAATTGTATGTTTTCTTTCTTCATAGTTTGTTAAGGTAGTATTAGAGTAATACACTTGAGAACGTTTAATCAACCTGCATTCCTGAAACAAATTCAACTTGAGCCTGAAGTACGTTGTGTAGTTTATTTTGTGAATATTTCCTTGGTGACTTTCATATATATTCATAACGGAGGTTAATCTGTAATTTTCCTTGGTTTTTATCTCACCATTATTTTAGATCAAGAAAATCTTTTAATGCTTTTATCCTTAAAGTGTATTTTGTTAATATTAGAATATCAGCATTACCTAAATTTTATTAGTGTGTATGTATGTGTGTGTGTATATATATATCTACACATATTTGTTTATGTAGTCATTAAGCTGTACACTTAGTATTTCTACATATTGCCATATGTAAACGGTACCCAATAAAGTACTATTGTTGTTTTTAAAAAGAATATAAGCAACCAAGAAAACATGGACTATTCAGCTACCACCATCAACTTTCAGTAATAGAGAATGGCAGGTGAAACAAAACAAAGACACATAAACCAAAGCAAAATTCCAAAATTCTTTCATTTTGGAAACAAAAATGTTTCATTAAAAAATTTCTTTGACATAAGTCTGTTGGTAGAAATCTCAGTTTTTGTCTTCAAAAAATTTGTTTCTGAGAAACTAGAAGCTTTCCTGCCAAGATCAGGAACAGGGCAAGAATGTCCCTTCTCACCACTCACATTTCAAGATGATACTGGAAGTTCTAACTAATGCTGTAAGATGAGAGAAGGAAATATATATACAGATTGGGACGGAAGAAATAAACTGTCTGTATTCACACATGACATAATTGTTTATCTAGAAAATCTGAAAGAATCAACAACATCAAAAAAAATTCCTGGGGCCAGGCACAGTGGTGCATGCCTGTAATCCCAGCATTTTGTGAGGCTGAGACAGGAGGATTGCTTGTGGTCAGGAGTTCGAGACCAACCTGGGCAACAAAGCAAGACCTTGTTTCTACAAAAAGAATGTTTTCAATTACCTAGGTGCAGTGGTATGCACCTGTAGTCCCAGCTACTTGCAAGGCTAAGGCAGAAAAACCACTTGAGCCCAAGAGCTTGAAGCTGCAGTAGCTATGATAGTGCCACTGCATTCCAACCTGGGTAACAGAGCAAGACCCGTCTCTAAAAAGCAAAAAAAAAAACAACAACAAAAAAAACAAAACACACACAAAAATGATGACAACAACAAAACAAATTAATAGATTATAGTAAAGTTACAGTATAGAAGGTTAATATATACAAATCAATTGCTTTTCTATACACTAGCAAAGACCAAATAGAATTTGAAATTAAAAACATAATACCATTTATATTATCATCTCCAAAAATAAAGTGCTTAGGTATAAATTTAATAAAATATGTACAAGATCTACATCAGGAAAACTACAAAACTGCAGTGAAAGAAATCAATGAAATAAAAAGATGGAGAGAGAGTCTGTGTTCAAGTATAGGAAAACTGAAAATTGTCAAGACATCAGTTCTTTTCAATGTAATCTATAGATTCAATGCAATCTTGGTCAAAATCCCAGCAAGTTATTTGGACGATATCAACAAACTGATTCTAAAGCTTATAGGAAGAGGCAAAAGACTCAGAATTGTCCACAAAATATTTAAAAAGAAGAATGAAGTCAAAAGACTGACGTTACCAAATTTCAAGACTTACTATAAAGCTTTGATAATCAAGACAGTGTGGTATTTAGCAAAACAATAGACTAATAGATCAATGGAACAGAATAGAGAGCTCAGAATTAAACCCACACAAATATAGCCAACTAATCTTGGACAAAGAAGCAAAGGCAATTCAATTGACAAAAGACAATCTTTTCAACAAATGGTGTTGGAACAACTGAATATCAACATGCAAAAAAAAAAAAAAAAAAAAGAATATGGGAATATGGGGCAACTTCACACCTTTCACAAAAAATTAACTCAAAATAGATTATAGACCTAAGTGTAAAATTCAAAGCTATAAAACTCCTAGAAGATAGCATAGAAAAAAGCTTATGATTTTGGGTATGGTGGTGACTTTTTAGGTACAACACCAAAGGCCCAATTCTTGAGAGAAATAATTGATAAATTGGGCTTCATTACAATTAAAAACTTCTGCTCTGAAAAAGACAGTATCAAGAGAATGAGAAGACAAACCACAGACTGGGAGAAAAATATTTGCAAAAGACCTATGTGATAAAGGTATTGTTATCCAGAATACACAAAGAAATCTTAAAACTCAACAAAAGAAAATTAACAACTCAATTTTTAAAAAATGGGCCAAAGAACTAAGCATTATCTCACCAAAGAAGTTATACAGAGGGCAAGTAAGCATATGAAAAGAAATTCCACATTGTATGTCATCAGGGAAATGCAAATGAAAACATCGAAATACCACTATACATCTATTAAAATGGTCAAAATTCAAAACTCCAACAACACCAAATGTTGGCGAGGATGTGGAGCAATAGGAACTCTCATTCAATGCTGATGGGAATGGAAAATGGCACAGGCCCTTTGGAAGACTGTTTTTCAGTTTGTTACAAAACTAAACATACTCTTAACATATGATCCAGTCATTGCACTTGTTGATATTTGCCTAGAGGTGATGAAAACATATATCCATGTAAAATTTTGCACATGAAGTTTTATGGCAACTTTATTCATAAGTGCCAAATCTTGGAAACGATCAAGGTCTCCTTCAGTAGGTGAATGATTAAATAAACTGTGGTGCCTTCCAACAATGAAATAATAGCACTAAAAAGAAGTGAGCTACCTAGCCATGAAAAGACATGGGGTACATTAAACGCAGATTGCTAAAATCCAATCTAAAAAGCTACATATTGTATTATTCCAACTATATGACATTCTGGAAAAGGCAAAACTACAGAGACAGTAAAAGATCTGGAATTGCCAGGGGTTAGCAGAAAAGGAAGGCTGAACTGGTGGTGTGTAAAGGATGTTTAGGGCAGTGAAACTATTCTGTACGGTAGATATGTGTCATTACATTCGTCCAGACTCACAGAATGTACACCAAGAGTGAACCCTAATGTAAACTATAGACTCTGGGTGATAACGATGTACCAACTTAGTTTCATCAATTGCAACAAATATGCCATTCTGATGCCAGATGTTAATAGTGGGAGAGGTTGTACGTGTGTAGGGTTGTTCCTGCTCAATTTTACTGTCAACTTTACAACTGCCCTAAAAATAGTCTTTAAAATTGTGTTTATTTCTCCTTTGTTTTTGAAAGATAGTTATCTGAAAACTTAAAAGTTGTAAACACTTTGATTATTCCACTATTGCTGCTGAAAAATCAGCTGTCAGTTTGGCAATGTTTTGATGGCAATATCTTTTTCTGGCTTCTTTAAAGGCTCTTTTTATTGTTGGCATTCTGCAGTTTCACCATGTTCTTTCTAGGTATGCATTTATTCTTATTTGCTTTGTTTGGAATTCACTGTGGTGTTTGTTTGTTTGTTTTTGGATCAGAGAGTTTGCTCTTTCATTCATTCTGGAAGATTATAAACCACTGTCTCTCTAAGTATTTTCTTTTCTTTTTCTATTGTCTCCTTTAACTCCAATTAGAAATATGTGAGACTCCACCGGTTAGAATGGCGATCATTGAAAAGTTAGGAAACAACAGGTGCTGGAGAGGATGTGGAGAAATAGGAACACTTTTACACTGTTGGTGGGACCGTAAACTAGTTCAACCATTGTGGAAGACAATGTGGCAATTCCTCAAGGATCTAGAACTAGAAAGACCATTTGACCCAGCCATCCCATTACTTGTAATCCATGATTACAAAGGATTATAAATCATGCTACTATAAAGACACATGCACACGTATGTTTATTGTGGCACTATTCACAATAGCAAAGACTTGGAACCAACCCCAATGTCCATGAATGATAGACTGAATTAAGAAAATGTGGCACGTATACACCATGGAATACTATGCAGCCATAAAAAAAGGATGAGTTCATGTCCTTTGTAGGGACATGGATGCAGCTGGAAACTATCATTCTGAGCAAACTATCGCAAGAACAGAAAACCAAACATCACATGTTCTCACTCATAGGTGGGAATTGAACAATGAGATCACTTGGACACAGGAAGGGGAACATCACACACCGGGGCCTATTGTGGGGAGGGTGGAGTGGGGAGAGATAGCATTAGAAGATATACCTAATGTAAATGACGAGTTAATGAGTGCAGCACACCAACATGGCACATGTATACATATGTAACACACCTGCAGGTTGTGCACATGTACCCTATAACTTAAAGTATAATTAAAAAAATATGTGAGACTCATGGTCTTGTCAAAAACACCTTCCTAGGATTACTTCATCTTTGTCAAAAGCCATAGAAAATATATCTTACATAGGAGTTTTTGAACTTGCCCTTATAATCTGTCTGAACCCTAATCTTACTGAATTATCTTCTGCTGTTAAAGGCTAATTGCATAGAATTTGAGGGGATACAATAACAAATTATAATGTTTTATACTGATGAATTCATTTTTGGGGGTCACATCAATTTGATTATTGACAATATGGATGCTAAGTTTTGGGTCTCTATGATGTTATTGAAATTTGAGGTGATCCAGTCTCCCTGGTCATGAAAAATGATGAAAATGTGCCATGATGGAAAAGGAGTGGGTAGTGCTACTGATCAATGCCATCTGCATATTTTTAAAATAGAGTTTTTAGAAATTTAGGCCATACAAGGACTTCATGTCTAAAACACCCAAAGCAACGTCAACGAAAGCCAAAATTGACAAATGGGATCTAATTAAACTAAAGAGCTTCTGCACCGCAAAAGAAACTACCATCAGAGTGAACAGGCAACGTACAGAATAGGAGAAAATTTTTGCAACCTACTCATCTGACAAAGGGCTAATATCCAGAACCTACAAAGAACTCAAACAAATTTACAAGAGAAAAACAAACAACCCCATCAAAAAGTGTGCAAAGGATATGAACAGACACTTCTCAAAAGAAGACATTCATACAGCCAACAGACATATGAAAAAATGCTCATCATCACTGGCCATCAGAGAAATGCAAATCAAAACCACAATGAGATACCATCTCACACCAGTTAGAATGGCAATCATTAAAAAGTCAGGAAACAATAGGTGCTGGAGTGGATGTGGAGAAATAGGAACACTTTTACACTGTTGGTGGGACTGTAAACTAGTTCAACCATTGTGGAAGACAGTGTGGCGATTCCTCAAGGATCTAGAACCAGAAATACCATTTGACCCAGCCATCCCATTACTGGGTATATACCCAAAGGATTATAAATCATGCTGCTATAAAGACACATGGACACGTATGTTTATTGTGGCACTATTCACAATAGCAAAGACTTGGAATCAACCCAAATGCCCATCAGTGACAGACGATTAAGAAAATGTGGCACATATACACCATGGAATACTATGCAGCCATAAAAAAGGATGAGTTCATGTCCTTTGTAGGGACATGGATGCAGCTGGAAACCATCATTCTCAGCAAACTATTGCAAGAACAGAAAACCAAACATCGCATGTTCTCACTCATAGGTGGGAATTGAACAATGAGATCACTTGGACACAGGAAGGGGAACATCACACACCAGGGCCTATTGTGGGGAGGATGGAGGGGGGAGGGATAGCATTAGAAGATATACCTAATGTAAATGACGAGTTAATGGGTGCAGCACACCAACATGGCACATGTATACATATGTAACAAACCTGCACGTTGTGCACATGTACCCTAGAACTTAAAGTATAATAATAAAAAAAAACTTTAAAAATAAAAAAAAAGAAATTTAGGCCATAACAAATTAATAAGGAGTTTCTTATTAATCTTCCAGTGTATGGCATGGATGGAACATTAATTTTTAAAAGAGATTTACAACTCTTTATTATTATTTGATTTTAAAAAGGCTTTTCTTTACTCGTTTAATAAAATGTTAGAGCCACTCATCTGTTCCTCGTAGGCATAAACAATAGGGAAATGGATAACCTTATTTACTGCTGCTGAATGTCTCCATCTGGATATATTTGATAGTATCTCAGGGCAAATATTTAAATGCTGCTGTCTCAGTATATTTCTTAACATTTGGAAAGAGCACATCCTGAATGAGACTCTGTAGGCAAGTACCTAGTAATAGTATTCAGGATTGCTGCCTCTGTTTTTGCCAGATCACCTTGTAAAATGAATAAAACTTATTATGTCAGGAATCTAAGCTTTGTTTAGAACTTCCAATGGCAGATTCTCTGTATATAAAAGTACAGTGGCACCATTCAACCACTTTTGCCTTAGTAACATTAAGCAGGAAAAGCTAAGTAGTTGTTTTAAATAGAATGAACAGCACAGGAGGAGAGTGAAGATACTATTTGTTTAAGTGGAACAGCTCGGAAATAAAAATTGTCCTGTCATATATACAGAATGGTAAGATGAATGATTTGATAAATGCAATTATGTATTGCCTGCCTACTCTGCGCACCTTGGTTCCAGTTCTCACAGCACTTGCAATGATCAAAAGTTATTTGCAAGGGTCAGTCCTGAAACACAGCAAACAAATAAAAAGTATACAGTTTAGTATAATGTTTAGTAAGAGCTTATATATGTTGGAGGCACTGACTGTGCTAGATATTAGGACACAGAAGAAAAAGACATGGTTCTCCTCTTGTATAATTATATAAACTAATGCAGTCATATAAGTCACTTTAGAAGACATGCTATTATAGATTCCTGTCACCATGTGAGTTGACTGTACATCAGTGCATGAGTCAGGTTCACCACACCCTGACAAAAAGATGAAGCTGACATTGCTTTTGGCACAGAAAGCTCCATTGTGTGGGCCTGGCACATGAGAGAAGGTGTGCCTCAGACGTGATTGAATTCTCGGAGGATACGGTGAAGACGCTGGAAATGCTCTTCCTGGGAGACTGTACTGATGAGGCAGGCATCAGTCACCAGCCCACGAGAAACAAAGAGTCATTGATTCTGGTGCCAGGCTCAGGGCTTCTGCAACAGAGTTTGTCCCAGACTATCAGATAGAGTTTATTGCCACTCTCTCTTCACCATCAGCAAGCAGAGTCAGGAACTCCTGAGAAAGGAGTGCTTGTCCAGAAGCAGAAGAGAAGAGGTTGAATGCAGGTTATTTATTTTATTTTATTTTATTTTTTTGACACTAAGTAGAATGACAGAGCAATATACTCCATGTGATTTTTTAAAGCTTCATAAAACTTTCATAAAGTTTCAAAAACAATTAAGAGTGAAGAACTGATCAGTTAGTATTCCAATGAAACTAAATCATAGGTGCCAACCTTCTTATTCATAAAATCTTCTTTTGTTCCCATTTCTTAGCTAGGGGATGGGAACAAATGAATTTTTTTTAACTTTTTTTTTTCTAAGTCATTATCCACATTAATGGGGAACGTGCTGAATTCTTTCACGAAAATCTCACCTTTACACTGGAGATACTGGCTTCATACAAATGCTCCCAGGATAGATGATGACCTAAAACATATGTTCCTTTTCTCTACCTGATATTTTCTGCAAAATCAATTATTTTTCTCATTCTTCATTACTGATTCTATCTCCTAGTATATTGTTGGCAGACATAAATATGATATGGGAAGTATGTACACTACTTTGACAGGAAGTACTAACATAGTTTAATCTGAGGTCTGTGATTGGTAAGAACCTGAGTGTAGCATACATGTGTGAGCTTAGGGTTGAGTTCATGGAAGATACTGACTAGACTGAGATTCATGGGGGAAAAAATGATGACCTATATTCCCCTTGGTCAAAGCAAATATAAAGGTTATTGTTGCATAAATCAAAGATAGGCCTACATAACTGGAAGTCTAAAACTTTAGACTGGATTTTGAGAGATAGACTTTCAGGGAAATGATCTTATCCTAGCTGGGGGAGATCTAACACTCTAGAGAAGGTGGGAAGGGTACAGAAAAGGCAATCGTCATTGTGGAAAGTAGTCACGAAATGGAAATGTTAATTTCCATTAACATGAGAAAGAGAGGGAGAACTTTGCAAAGCTCTCAGCCTTTACAGTCAGCTTTAGGTAGCTAAAATAAATCCACAGATCCACTCTGACTTTTCATATTCCTTTCCACATTTGGATCCACTTCCAACATTTTGTCCTCTGTGCTTTTAAATGTTGTGAAATATCTCCGAGAATTGCTTTAATGTGAAGCTTTGTTTGTTTATTTGTTTTGGCTAGCATCACTACCTCCGGAACATCTTCATCCTTTTAGTCACAATTACTTTCCTCATTTACATGGATAAACTTGCCTTCTCTAGTCTCTAAAAGGTCAGCAGTATCAACATTCTCGCTGTCTGCTCTTTATTCTATAATTCCATTTGCAACGGATTCGGATTTTACTTCCAATGTTTCACGTAACATTTAGTGGTGCACTTTTGTCTTTCTTGGCCGGTTCTCTGTTGCATTTTTGTAAAACGTCATGTGAGTTTATCACTGGGAGACAAAGAAGCAACACAGCTACATGGTTTGCTGTGTGTGCATGAACTGTAATAGTTATGCAATTATACCCAGTTAATATATTATGGTAACTAAAATAGGAATCATGTTTTTGGGAGCCTAGTATTATTCAACTAATTTGTAATAACTAAAATCTGTGCATATTTGAACTGTGCAAAGGGAGGGTTGCCTATATATTCAAAGGACTTACACTGTAATTGTCCATGAGCTTCTTAGCTTAATTTTAATTTTTGTATCCCTATGAAATTTGCTCTAAGGATATTTTATAACTGAGGGTGGCTTTTTTCCACTTGTTTGGAATGGTTTCTTACTAATTCAAAATAAGGAGGTCTTACTGGTTTTGCATATTTTTTTTATCTTGTGAACTGGTATTCATTGTATGGTTCTCTGCATAAGTAAATGCTATTCAACCTCAGTGAGAATTTAGAAAGGTTTAATCTCCCATAAAGATGAGATGTGAATTTAGAATGTAGACAAAAGGTAATTATTTCCATGAATTCTATAAAGAATTTTTCTTTTTATAGTGAAAAAAATTATTTTTTGTTTTTATAATGATAAATGGTAAGCCATTTTCTTACTAACATAACAGACAAGAAATGTATGCTTCAGATAAGCTGGGGCTCTGAATATAATAATTCATTTTGGCAAAAAAGAAATATATTAAACATATGTGAGATCAGAAAATCTAGTCCTATTTCAAAAAAGAAAAAAAAAACAAAAAATGTTAAGCTTCCCATTTGTTTACTTGACACGATAGATCTCTTTTCCTTTCTAGCAATTTTGCAGGGCTATTCTATCTCAACTAATGTTTCCGCTTCTCTCATTTTATTATTGGCTTTACATAAAAATTGGACTTTTTTTCTTAAGCAAAACACTTAATTATGCCTCATAAATGTTAGGTGTTTTTGAAGGGCTAAAGAAACATGTCTTTTATGTAATGTGCTGAGAGAAGATTCCTCCAAAAAGGGATTGTCTAACTTTGACAAACTAAGCTGCTCTCTGTAACTTCAATGTTAGAACAACCACACTCCATAGGACCATCTTTTTATTTTTTTGTATATGTTTTTAATTGTCTTCCATTCATAGATCTACCAAGTGGCTCACTCACACATCACTTGGAAGATCTGGCCCATGCAAGAAGCAGGACAAAGGCAACTCTGCACCAATATGTGTGCTTTTGCTTACCAAAAACACTTTTGCCCATCTCCAAACTTGATTGCAGTCATTTAGTGTTTTCATTTGTATCAAACAATTAAATAAAATCTGTGTTTACTGTATTCAATAATATTAATTAGTCCATTGCTTCAAAGCCATTTTCTTACCAACAAAATAAACAAGAAATGTATGCTTCAGATAAGCTGGGACTCTGAATATAATAATTCATTTTGGCAAAAAAGAAATATATTAAACATACGTGAGATCAGAAAATCTACTCCTATTTCACAGTATTAATTTATTCATTCTATTAATTGGTCTTTTATTAACAGCTCCCTTTTTCTTTTCTCTAAGTGCTCTCTAAATAGTACAGTATTTGTTCATTATCACCATATTTCTATTTTTTATTCACATATGTTTTCCTTATTTATATATACTTAAAAACTATCTTTCCCTCTTAAAATTTCTTCTTTCTTTTTCTTTCTAGAAATTGTCAGATCCTTCCCTTATAACTACTTCCTCCTTTTTAACTTCACTTATCTTGTTACTGAAATCCCGAGAATAATGAGGCTATCTTTTAGTAAATGCCTTTAGGTGGACTGTAAAAGCCATTTTCCTTTTGTAAAATTGATATGTAAAAATCAGAGTGGACCTAAATTTCTATTGTCTAGTGAGTTTGTAAGCTGAAAAGAATGAAAGTGTACAAATTCTTATTAAAGGTGCCCATAATTGTATTTTTATAAACAGTGGCTCCATGTACACTTTGTCTACACCTGGAAAGATATCTGGATTGCGGCCAAAGCCAGTTTGTGGACTTCAGCTTCACCAGTAGCTGCTGCCAAGTTATTTGAGGTGAGGTAACTAAAAGAATGGATTAGTCAGCCATTTATTGCTGATGATAAAAGAGAAGAATTTGCATTTTCTAAAAACTTAAGATATGTATTTCTGTTATTTTTCACTCAAAAATATTTAGCCTTTACCATTCCCTAGAACATTGCTTTGAGTGCCATTATATCAGTGAGCATGATAGTCAAGTTTCTTGACCTCATAAAACTTGGAGTCTATTGAAATTAATATCCTAACACTATTCATTTGATTTTCTGTTAATTTTTAATCCTCTCTTTGCAAGTTGCACCTATACAGCATATGCTTAGTTTCAAAAATTAAAAGAATGAGAATGAATGTTATTAGAGTTTCATAATACCCCTTGAGATACTTAGAGTTGCCAGAAAAAAGTATAGAACTCCCTGTTAAATTTGAATTTCAGATAAACAATAAGTAACTTTTTATACATAAGTATGTCTTGTACAATATTTAGGTATATCCTAAATTGGATATACCTAAATCTGGAAAGTCTAAATTAGAGAATCTCTGGATGTCATCAAAGCAGGAAGAGTGACATTCACTATCAACAGATTCACTGTAATGGCAACAGCCTGTCCAGTCAGTCTACATCCCACAACCCCCGCCATTCTCATCCCCAACCCTGGCCACCCGATAAACAGTATCATCTCAGAATCAGATTGATACTGTACTTCAAACTAGCTAGTCATCTCTATCCATCTTCAGCATATGTGCTTATTAATGTGATGTTTTGTATACAGCACACCAACATGGCACATGGGCACATGTATACATATGTAACAAACCTGCACGTTGTGCACATGTACCCTAGAACTTCAAGTATAATAATAAAAAAAAAAGATATCATACACAGCATCCTCTCTACTATCCATACTTAAAAAATATATCTAACTGATCAGGTCATAGAAGATTACTTCCAAAATATTGTGCATAAAGAGCAACCTGAAGGAAAATCAATAATAAGGCATGGCTCAATTTAAGTGGCTAAATTGTCACATTTATATTTTGGGTTTATAAATAGTCCTGAGTATTGATTTTGAATTAGGAGATCAAATGTTTTTATTCCAGTTCTAGGACTTTTACCTTTTGTCCACATTTTGGAGGATACAGGAAAACAGAAGACCTGATCATTATTCTCCAAAATGAACTGGTGGTCTTGCTTAATTGACATTCTTTGTACACTTGTGAAATTGACAGGGTTTGCAGCATCTAGAAGTCAATAGGAGACTCTTTGGGGATAAACGCTCCATTGGATGTTTCAAATATTAAACCTAGTAGGTGGGAGAGACATGGGTTGGGAAAAACTTGGTAGAAATGGTCGGACTTGACAGGAAGAAACATGATCTACCATGTGATTAAAATACAAAGTGTGACATATTTTAAAGAAATACAAGTATAGAAAAACTAAGTTTGTATTATAGGACTGAGTGTAGTAATGTTGCATATGATGTTATATCACCTCTTTAGACATTGCCTCAGTGTCAGAAATCTTATTATCATTGTATCATATGCTGGAAAAATTATATTAATGAAATTGGAGTCTATTTCAGTTGCTCACAAAACAGTCTGATTTTCTTACAATTAAAGAGTTCTTTTAAAAGTATAAGAAATATATTCAAGGCCAGGCATGGTGGCTCATGCCTGTAATCCCAGCACTTTGGGCGGCTGAGGCAGTCGGATCACCAGAGGTCAGGAGTTCAAGACCAGCCTGGTCAATATGGTGAAACCCCGTCTCCACTAAAAATATAAAAATTAGCCGGGCATCATGGTGGGTGCCTGTAAGCCCAGCTACTCGGGAGGCTGAGGAGAATTGCTTGAATCCAGGAGGCAGAGGGGCAGAGGTAGTAGTGAGCTGAGATCCCACCACTGCACTCCAGCCTGGGCAACAGAGCAACACTCTGTCTCAAAAAAAAAAAAAAAAAAAAAGAAAAAGAAAAAGAAAAAAAGAAAAGAAATATAGGCCAGGCGCAGTGGCTCACGCCTGTAATCCCAACACTTTGGGAGGCCAAAGCGGGCGGATTATGAGGTCGGAAGATCGAGATCATCCTGGCTAACACAGTGAAACCCCGTCTCTACTAAAAATACAAAAAAATTAGCCGGGTGTGGTGGCGGACACCTGTAGTCCCAACTACTCAGGAGGCTGAGGCAGGAGAATGGTAAGAACCTGGGAGGTGGAGCTTTCAGTGAGCCGAGATCACGCCACTGCACTTCAGTCTGGGCGACAGAGTGAGACTCTGTCTCACAAAAAAAAAAAAAAAAAAAAGGAATATATTCAAAATATGGGATATTATGTGCATGTAAAATTATAAATTATGTATCTGTTGTTTGACATGAATACGTTATGTTTTTGTTAAAAATTAACATTTTCAATAAGTTACATAATTTTTCTTTTAATCAGTTTATTATTTTGTAATTATTTAGCTTCATTTTCTGATAGCTGACTTTAGAAATTCATATACCTTAACAGTTTGAGAACAGAAGATCAAAATAATTAAATGAATTTATTTACACTTCAAAATCAACAATTAGAACATTCAAACCTAAAGGTAGTATGATAGATGCTACTATTTCTTTATAAATAATCTTTTCTGAATGAAGTCTTTGATTTTGGAATATGATCCTACTTAAGCACACTGCAAGTTTTCTTTTCTTTTTTTTTTTTTCTTTTTAGCTCATTAGCGTTTTGTACTTAACTAAAAGCAACAATTAAGCTATACTTTATTCTTGGCATTTCTTCACCTAAAATAAAGCCATGGAAAGCCCCATCTTCACATTAATGTAGGTCTTATGAAATGCCTTGGTTACTTTAGACATTTGGAAATGTCAGATCAATAGTTACGGGGGCTGGAATGTGCTACTTCACTTTAACAAACAAAAATTAGAAGGCAGGGCATTGCATTAAGAAGATCTATCCGTGAATTTTGGGAACATAGGCAGAGACCAAAACCAGAGAGATCACCATCAGTATTTTGAGTGAGAAAAGTGTTTGAAATGGACTGAGATAGCAACTGAAGAGCCACTGGCAAGCTTAATTGAGGGCCATAATTCAGTACACTAGGTCAAAATAGGGCAAAGCTATGGAGGATGAAGCCCATTGGCTTAGCTATATAGGATGAGGTCAGGGAAGGCCAATGTCATCATCAGACAAGTTAGCAAGGCATACTGAGACTTTCTTAACGAGCATAAGAAAACCAGATAAGCAGAAGCTGAGGTCTAGGTCTGAGATAATACTATCAGTCCCCATGAGTTATTTTGATAATAGGCTATCTTAAACCTTTTCTCTGCATGGGCTGGTAAAACTGTTCCATCGACAGCTCTGTTACTATGTCAGTATTTCTAGGACTGTATTTGTTGAGGCAGGTCAGCGGCAGCATTTTCTCTGCATGGGCAGGTAGAAGTCTTCCACTGACATCTCTGTTACTATGTCAGTATTTCTAGGACTGTGTTTGTTGAGGCAGGTCAGCAGCAGCATTTTCAAACTCCCAAAACCTGACCCATGTTTGTGTTGGGTGCTAGTGCTCTGAGCTGAGACCTTAGCAGGGAATCTCCCCGAGGCTAAGTTCTCCAGTTGCCTTTTAGCCTCCTTCATGGTACTTTTACTCTGGTCCTGCCTCCACCCCGCAACATCCTGGGCTCAGGGCCAGACTTAGCATCAGGGTTCAGATGTACATTGCCTATAAAAATGTCTGAATTGGCAAGAATTACTCTGTGTAACTGTATTTAGCTCTAAAATGCTATGTGTGCTTAGGGATTGTTCTTACTGGAAATAGGCCTAGAGAGATAGATTGGGAATGACACAAATATTCTCAATGAATGGAAAAGCACATCTAGAAATATTTATTTTACTCTTTCCTTATCAAAGCCTTTAAAATGACTAAACTCTGGTCTTGGGTTCTGAAGTGTCTCTGGGGAAGGTCATTTGAATCTGCTGTATTGTTAGGCTGTCTAACATCTGCAAGGTGATTCTCAACCTGGACTCTTGGAAATTAGTGTCAGTGATTTTTGGTTATCACAACGACAAGGGAGTAATACCAGCATTTAGTGCTGATACGGTTTGGATCTTTATCACCTCTAAAACTCATGTTGAAATGTAATCCCCAGTGTTGGAGATAGGACCTGGTGGGAGATATTTCGGTCATGAGGGTGGATCCTCCATGAATATGTTGGTACTGTCCTCCTGATAATGAGTGAATTCTTGTTCTGAGTTTATATGAGATCCTGGTTGTTAAAAAATGTAGCGCCTCTCCCACCTTGCTCTTGCCCTTACTACCTGATACACCTGCCCCCTCTTAACCTTCTGCATGATTGTAAGCTCCCTGAGTCCTTCCCCAGAAGCTAAGCAGATGACAGCACCATGCTTCCTGTACAGCCTGCAGAACTGTGATTCAATTAAACCTCTTTTCTTTATAAATTACCCAGTTTGAGATATTACTTTATAGTAATACAAAATGGACTAACACAAGTGGAGAAGAGTCAGTGATGCTAAGCTTTCTATAAATGCGCAAGACAAAAATCCTGCACAACCAAGAATTCCCCTAGCACTACCATGATTGGCAATACCTGTAGTGACTTCTAGTTGACTCCCAGGGGCATTGGCACTGGCATTGTATGAAACTATTTCTGCTCTTCCTAAATACACTGGGGATTATCTGCTGTTACGATTTCATATTTTTGTTTTCTCGGACTCTTCATATCAGTCAACAAAAACTTGAATTCCCTCCCTCTTCCCTTTACTATTCTTCATCTGTGTTCACCCTGTTCTCTTTCCTCCACCCTTACAGAAGGAAATCGTTCATCTTCTTTCCAAAGATAACAACAGCTCCATTCAAAGCTTTGGTAACATCCCACTGCATCTCATCCCCAACTCTGTCTCTTGCATCTTTAATGTCCTGCCTGTCCCTTCTTCTCCTTAGACAAGTGCTTAAGTATTCCTATGCCAAATACCAAGTAAAAGCAAAAACCAAAACTCTTAAATTTGCCACTTAACTCCTTAAATTAATGTTCCTTATCATTTCTTCAGCAGAAGCCTCAGAGTCTATAAACTGCTCTGTGCAATCACTGCCTCTAGTTCCTCACCATCCATTGGCTTTTAAATCTCTTGTAATCTGATTTCTACCCCTCTAATTCTGCTCTCTTGAGCAATGCCCAGTTGCCAGAACCACTGTCTCTCTCACTCTTCAAATTCCTTGGATTTATCTGCAAAATTGGATCTGTGATAAATCCCTTGTTAAAGAGCATTTATTCTCACTTTGCTTTAGTTTACCCCCTGATGCTCCTAGGAAGACTGAGACCACACCAAATGAGCCCCTTCATTTTCTTGAATTCCACTTTAATATTGCACTGTCTGCATAAATCCAAGATTCTCACTGTTCCATCTTTGGGGCTCCTATTCCTTATCCTCTTCCCATACACTGGATACTGGGCTTGGGTCCCCTCTGCTGACTGCCTTTAGCCTTCTTCTCGCTAAGTGAGTGTTCTGAAAAATACAAACAGGCCTAACCATAACCCCTCTTTTGCACTCCAGGCCAAGCTGCCAGCTTCCTGACAGATAACTCCACTTGGATGCCCACTGCCACTCCTGAAATTCAACAGAATGACATCCAAAATATTTTGGCATATTTCTTTTATAGTATTTTGTGTTTAGTGATCATTTTTATACATGACTGTTCAACTATCAGCCTGAGAACTCCTTAAAGACAAGGATGGTTTCTTATTTTATTTCTTTTTGCCCCTAGCATCTAGCATAGTGCTTTAAAAAATGTTAATTGAATGATAAAGAAGAGTGAAGACTTGAAGTTCCCTTAGAAAATGGATTGTGTCATATCCATGGCCCAGTGCCCAGCACAAGTATAGCAAGTGCTTAGCACAACTGTACTAAACAAATATTTTTTGAGCGAATCTGTCATCTCTTCTTCCAGAGCCACTTCTGTTTTCTTTCCTATCAATGTCAATGATACCATCATTTTCCTAGTAATCAATGTTGCAAACCTCAGTCTTCTCTGATTCTTCCCTGGTCCCTAAATCCAGAGTCAAGTCTGATAAGTCTTCCTCAAAAATGTTAAATATTTCTCTTTTATTTCATTTCCACTGTTACCATGCTAGTGTGTGCTTTCACTTAGACCAGTATTTCCAATCTGCTCTCTTGCAGTCTATCGAAGGTTCATAGAGGCATACAAAGAAAACGAAAAGAGTTCTTCAGGAGCAAATATGTTTTGGAGGTAGACACTGGGTCAGATGAAAGTAACTAGGTTTTATTGCTGAGTATCCTCTCTGAATCTTTGATTTAAAAAATATAAGTATCTTTTAAAGGCAATATAATATATAGGGGTTTACAAATTTATTTTACAATGGAAGCATTTTTCTGATGCTACATCAATTAACATCTCCTGAGTGTTCTACAGAACACAAGTCTAGAAAATCTAGAACTAGACTACTAAAATAGCATCTTAATTGCTCCCCCTGACTTGAGCGACTATTTTTTCCTAATCTATAATTTTAAATAATATTTAAACTAGACTTCCTGAAATCCAGCTCTGATTGATAGATTATTATTTTCTTGTTTATCCACACCCCCAAAAAGGAAATTTGTAATGACTCTCAATGACTTAACTAATAAACTTTCCAAATGTCTAGTTATTTTCAGTTTTCTGCCTTTTATAAACACTTCTGTGCCCAAGGAAATTAATTTGTATCATAATAGAAGCATTTTGTCAAAAGAAAGCATTGGGGCTTAGGAGGCTTCACCCCAAAATGTGACTGTAGGTGACCAGAATATGCTTCTTTGGCATGTTTTGAGTGGTTATTCTGGGAAATTGCACACACAGGAGTAGCTCTGAAAAGCTGCCCTTTTTAAAAGAAACTTACACATATGAAGGAAGTCTACATTAGTAAAAGTATCTGTACCGGGAAGAGAGCTGCTGTGAGACAACTTTTATTACCTAAGAGACTTTTTATCTACATAATAAGACAATCTTTATTAATCATACATTTCCTCCCCTCACCCTCCTGCAACCTCTCTCTACCATCCTCTAGAAGCCCCATGCCCCTATTCCTTTACTGTAGCTCAAGATGCTATAGAAGCTTCAATCGTCAGTACTTCTTCAAGTCTCATATTTTGTGGGACTCCTGTGTGCACATAAGAAATTAAATATGGTTTTTCTTCTGTTAATCTATCTTCTGTCAATTTAATTTGTACCCCAGCAGAAGAACCTAGGAAGGTAGAGGAACGCTATTTTTTCCCTCCCCAACAAAAGCAAACCTTATACATTTTATTGCTCTTTAGTTTCCATTTCAGTGAGTATTCAGTATTTGAACAAAGTATATTTTCCCTAAGAATATAATAGTTCCTTAAGTATTTAGCATTGAATGATGCTTCTTCTCGTGTAAGTAGGACTCAGAGTTAGAGATTGGTGCCCACTTTTAGGTTTCTGAAGGAGATGGTTGTACAGTTCAGTAAAACATATAGTGGCCTAAAGCCTGTGTCATCTAAACCTGCCCACTTTCTAACTTGAGTATTTAAGCAGATGTGATATATTTATTTATCTCTAAGGATATTGATACATTTCCACCAGTTAGTTCTACTTTCTCACCCTGTCCCATTTGTTATTTGTAAAATGCATTTTTTGAATGTCCTGAGATTAGAGCCATTTGTACAAGGTACTGAAAAACTAATTACCCTGTGTGATTCCACTTTGTACTCATTAACAACTTGCTCTAATCAGCTGGATAACTGGCACCAACATCGTGGGATGCTGAACTGAATCATTACTCCAGAATACAATAATTTAAAAATAGAATGGCTGTTTTCAGTATCTGGATAATCTTGGAATCTGGGAAATACTAGACCTAGAAATACACTCTCTGATTTTGTCAACCAGAGAAGCATGTGGCCACCACATGGCTTACCTTCTGGTCAGCAATATCACCACCATCCACCCACCTCACCCGTCACACACACATTGCTGAAATTCTCCAGAGAACAAAGAGCATGGTTTGTTATTCTTCTTAATAAACTCACCGTAGAAAGAGTAATTCGCTCTTGATGTTTTCTATAAGTACCAGGGAACTACACACAAAGCATCTTTCTGAGTATCTTTGAATGACTCATTTCCTGGGTGTGCTCAATCATGATGCAATCAGGAAAGCTACAATACATTTAAATTTAAGATTTTTATTTTCTGGATAAGTTAAATTGGAGAAAAATCATATTCTTTTCGGAGGGGGAGCATCTGGTAACTTCACTAAGAAGGAAGGAGTAAATGTGTTTCTAGTTGCTTTGAGCAAGCCATATGGTGCCAATCAATACCAACATTGGCCAGTGAAAGAGGTGAATTTCACTTGTGTGTTTCAAGACTTAGTCTGATCCTGTATCGTTTCCATTCCTGGATTCTACAGAGATCTATTTTCTTTCTTGTATTCTCATTTAATACTTTCAAAAGATTATCTGTTATCGGTTGATATTTTCTATTTTTCTGTACATTTTATCAATAATTTAGCCAAAACTAATAAGAAATTCTCCTGAAAGTCTGATCTCTAATGAATACTGAAACCAAGTTCAACACATTAAAGGAAGTAATTAAGAAGGCACCCCATTGGGTTTAGGTATGCTAGGTCAGCCAAAACAGAGGATTTTTTTTTATCTTTATGAGATTTTGTCAAATTTAAAGTATGTCTACATTTTAAAACAAAAATGTAATGAAATTTGTTTGTAGCTATGCTACTCTATAAATACTTATTTTTAAAATTATTCTTCATGTAACTTAAAGATGATTTTTTTTTAAATAATGGCCTAGACATGCCAATTAAAGTACCTATTCAATTTGCAAAAAAAGTATTAAATACCACAGGTATTTTCTACATAATTATATATATATACACAGTGGTAAGTGTGTGTGCGTGCATGTGTGTGTGTGTATACATGCTGTGTAGCATACTAGCCATGTAAGAACTGTTAACTGTGAAAGTTTGTAAGAGGTCAGTCATTTGTTTCATCATCTTACTTCAGGAAGGGCTGTTCCTGTATTAACCATGGGGCATGGCTAACTAATGTGGTTTCTTACCACTTACTCTTCCACCCCTTTTTTTTCATTGAAATCACAGTCATAACTAGCCCACATACGGTGCTTACTGTTTGCCAAGCATGGTTGCACTTTACACATACTGACGCACTTAACTCACAGCATCTCATCAGATAGGTTTTCCATTACTCTTCACATATTACCTTTAAATTCCCTTTCTTTCCCTTGCTTCTCATTTAACCCAATTCTGACTTTAAATAAGCTAACCTCTTTTTATTCTTCTATTCTCATGCTCATACTTCTTATTTTAATTTTTTTCTGACCCATTTTCCCTACTTGTATCACACTTTATATTCCTGACATTTTGTTTTATCTCCCTCTTTCTATAACAGGTTTCAGTCCTTTTGCTTCTCCTGGAATTTTTAGCTGACAGCCATTGCTGAGCAGTGAGCTCTCAAGGTGCTCAAGACTCCTGAGACTGAGCCGCTCACTTGTTCCCATATCATAGGAGCAGGTAAGGCTGACAGGCAGGCTGGGTGCCTGGGAAGTCCAGGGGAGTCAGGCAAGCAACACTTCTAGGGAATAGAGCACCCTCTGTGTTAGATTGGGTTCAGAGATAATCACTCACTCAGTCAGATTGCTATTCAGATTAGCAATCTTGTGAAAAGAAAGGCCCAACCTTCCCTGATGAGTATTTGAAGTGCACCCTCCCCAGCAAAGATTCTTTAGCGCACTGCTTAAGAACCTTGCACTTACATTAGAGTCACCTGGAGAGCTTGTTAAAACAGACCTGTAGGTCTGGGGTGGGGATCACAAGTTTGCAATTCTAACTAGCTCCCAGGCTACACGGAGGCTGTCTGCCCACAGACCGCTGGTGGAGTAGCAGTGCTTTACAGTTTATATATTTTTCTAATTTTTGGTTTAAACAATTCTGGATATAGTTTAAAGCCAATCACCTGTACCCTCCTTCCAGTGGCAATGATCTGCCAGACAACTCCTGTTGAGTGACATCCACTCATTAGATTCTGTTTTGTGGCTAAACAACACCAGTTTCTTTAGCTTTTTATAAAATCTGTTTTGTAAACCTTGCAGCACTCTTATATCTCTCTTTCATGCCTTCTACCAGTTGTCTACACCTTCCTCCAGTGTAGATATGCAAACTGAACTGAATCTCTATATATTTTAAGTTGGAAAGAGGTTTGTTTGATTCAGACTTGGTTTTGCAGAATAAATTTTTTCCTATATATTGTATTTATTAAACAAAATATGTATATATTTAGCACTTACATATAAAATGTAAGGGAATTGATCCTACCCACAGTTCCGTCTCTATAGCTAGAATACCGTCTCTTGCATTATTTCTTTGTGCAGAGTTGGACATTCAGCACTTACATATAAAATGTAAGTGCTAAATACCTATAATGTACTGCACAAAGTGAACTGGAGATTTTTTAAAAAAGGAACTTAGACACAGATTCAGAACTCCAGTTGCTTTGAAATTCAGTAGGAAAATAAAACAAGACAATCACAAAACAAATCACAGAGAAACAGAATTTTGGGCTAGAGTGGACCAATTAAATACCAAGCATTGACTAATAATATAAAACTGGAACAGCAATTCCAGGAAAAATAATTGAGTCAGTCGTGTTTAACTGAAAAAAAAATGACACAGATAACAATTTTTCATTTGTATATCAGTACACATATAAATATACTTTCTATCTATGCCATGCAGTTATCGCTGGATACATAGCCCCTTTTTCGTTCTTATTTATTATGTCCTATCTCCTCCGCTACAATTTAAGGCCCTTCCAGGCAGAGACGATGTCTCACACTTCATATTACCAGCACTTAATATAGTATAAATATATATTCCCCACTTACTATTGATTAAATATGTGAAAGTGAGTACACAGGACATAGGCTTATTGGGAACTAAAATGGTAACTCTATCATATTTTTTAAAGCTTATCAAGTAATTTTACCTCAACCATATTAAAGATCTTCATAGGAAGTAGCGTCTAAATCCAAGCACAGGACTGTACATGTAGAAAGACCTTGTTAGCATATATTGAGCTAATCATTTCATTCAGCAGGTATTATCTATTGAAAGTCTATCTGACCCAGTCATAGCTTTTCAGCACTTACTAATTCACTTATTCCTCCTGGCAACATACTTAGGACACTGGGTAGGAAGTACAGCACACAGCGATGAGATAATCTGCCTAAGGTCACAGTGGTTGGCTTGGATTCAAACCCAGGCAATGCAGCTCCCAAGTCTATGCTCTTGAGCACTGCACTGCATCACCATGCTTCTGGGAAGGAATGCCTGTTACAGTCTCTCTCCCTGCAACCAGCTGACATCCTAACTTCCATTACTTCTTTGTGCAGAGTTGGACATTGATGCTTCCCAGGTATAAGTGAGGTGGTACATGTGGGTTTTGGGCTTTGCCCTCACCTAGCACTAAGTTGAAAGGGATTCAAATTTGAATAGTGTGGATCTATTGAGCTTAGTTTGATGCTAGTTTGAATAGAATACTGGAACTTATGTACAAAGTCTCTGTTAAAATATGTTTATAGTTTCTAAATATTGGATTGGATTTCCATACTTCATTACTTGAAATTTGGTTCTGTTTTTGTAAGGGAATTGATCCTACCCACAGTTCCCTCTCTATAGCCAGAATACTGTCTCTTGCATTATTTCTTTGTGCAGAGTTGGACACTGAGGCCTCCAAGGGATAAATGGGATATGGGGTACATGTGGGTTTGGGGTTTTGCTGTGATCTAGCACTAATGTGATTAAAGCTATTCAACTTTATACATATGAATCAGTCTTGGCCACATTTTATCCTTCTTTGAACTCCTAAAGGACTTTATATTATTCCTGTCACACACTGACCTGGATTGTTAGGGAAGGCTGGTATACATCCAGCACAGCAGGACTGAAATATTTGTCCAGTAAATAAGGAAATTAATGAAAAAATCTGGTAGACTTCTGTGTCACCTGAAATTCATAAGCAGACTTTTCTTTTTAAATATAATTGCAGTAATTATGAAAGTTGATTAATAACAGTTCTTATACAATTTTCAGTCTCCTCATTAAGCCCACATTCCTCTTGGTTATATGTGCGAGGAAAAAAATAGTTCAAATTTATATTAACAGCCATCAACTTACAAAGAAAATAGTAAACCTAGAAACTTACAAAGAAAATAGAAAACCTAGGTCAGGTTTTCTTATTTAAAATTAATCTCTGCTTGAAATAACATATTTAGAAATTGCTCTTAAATATAGCTTGTATTCATTTGAACAATAATGAATGTATTTAGTACTATGTAGCAAAAATTGCACAGTAAAAAGGAAAATATATAAAGTCTAGCTGTCTCAGTTCCTTGAAGGTAAAAAGGTTGACAGGGAAAAAAAATCCTTCCTGATACCAGTCTTATGATACAATATATGGTCTGTGAAAATGTGAAAAAAAGATGAAAAATGTAAAAATTTTAAAAATGTGAAAACAGTATTTGAAGAAAACGGTTTCAAAGACAGATGATGGGCCAGGTGCGGTGACTCACACCTGTAATCCCAGCACTTTAGGAGGCTGAGGCGAGTGAATCACAAGGTCAGGAGTTCGAGACCAGCCTGGCCAACATGGTGAAACTCTGTCTCTACCAAAAATACAAAAATTCACTGGGTTTGGTGGCATGTGCCTGTAATCCCAGCTACTCAGGAGGCTGAGGCAGGAGAATCGCTTGAACCCAGGAGGCAGAGGTTGCAGTAAGCCAAGATCATGCCACTGTACTCCAGCCTGGTGACAGAGGGAGACTCCATCTGAAAAAAAAAAAAAAAAAAAAAAAAGACCGATGATGAAGCTGTCTTCTGCCAATCTTAATGCTAGAATAAACGTTGAATGTGTAATGTGTAAATTCTTGTTGGTGCCTGTGCAATCAATCAGGATATTTATTCTAAATCCATTTTTTGTTTCTATACATCCCTTGTATATTTTCAATTATACTCATTTACATATTCAAGAAATAACAAGAACAATGTTTAAAATATCACAAGTAAAGGAAACCATTAGGTTGGTGCAAAAGCAATTGCTTTTTTTACCATTAAATTCAATTTAATTAATTTAATTTGTTTCCTCTCTCCTCCTTTCACAGTTACACATATTAATCACAATGCCCTGTTTCACACTTCCTTGGTCAGCACTGATATTCTCTGAACTATTTTTCCTGCACAAGCGCATATACCCATAAACATAAATACACACGCATATTCACCAATCCATCACATGATGGATAGCACGGCAGCCTGGTGACACTGTGGGGACGTGGCTGCACATGGGCTCTGACCCAACTGGTCCTTTCTTGGTTTTGGAGGCCGCCTCTTCCAAAGCTGCAGCACAGGCGGCTGGAGGTGGCAGAGCATGTCGGATGGGCGGTGGTGTGCATATCCAGCCCGGGCACAGTTTCCCCGACTGACCAGATCTCAGGTGATCTAGGCTGAGGTCCTCAGTGCAACTATACGGTTCTGGATTCTCTGGTGCTTTTGTCATGACTCAGATGCTGTGCTGGGTCACTTTCTATATCCAGAGGCTTCCCAGTGGACAGATGAAGAATTAGGTATCCTTTTTAATGATGAAGGCTGAAAGTGTAGACTCAGCTCTTTACAAGAGCCAGGTGAGAATTTCAAGAGATCACAGACTAGAAATTGAAGTTGTTTGGTCAAGAATAATAATAAAGCTGGGTGTAGTGGCCCAGCACTTTGGGAGGCCAAGGCGGGAGGATTGCTTGAGCCCAGGAGTTTGAGACCAGTCTGGCAACATAGGGAGACCCTGTCCTTACAAAAATCAGGCAGGCACAGTGGCACACACCTGTGTTCCCAGCTACTCAGGAGGCTGAGTTGGGAGGATCTCTTGAGTCCAGGAGGTTGAGGCTGCTGTGAGCCATGATCATACCAACCTGGAGACAGAGTGAGACCCTGTCTCAAAAAATACAATAAATAAATAAAAATAAAACAATCCATTAGGACATACTATTAATGTGTGTGTGTGTGTATGCATGTAAATATGCATATTTTTTTCTCACGGTGTAAGTGCAGTGAGCACTGAACAGAAGGTATAAAATAGCTTTGTCCTGTACTCATTAGTAAATCTTCCTGTGAATACTTTCATGAACCTCTATTGAGATATGTTGACTTCTGTGCATACTTTGTGATATCCAGGCTAGTCTCTGATCAAAGGATAATACAGATTGAAGGTAAAAAATTTTGGAGGAAATAATATCCACTCGGATACCACTCTCGTGATTAATATGCTACGTGCAGACTTCTTGTTTTCTACCACCAGCTTTGTGTCCTGGCAAACAACTTTGAATTCCAAGGCTGACCGCAGAATGCTAGCGATAGGGCTGCAATTGTAGCAAAGAAAAAAAAAAGATGTTTCTGTGTGTTAAAATGCAAGTTTTACCAGACTTAAAACTTCTTCAAACTGATTGTCAGTGAAACAGTGAGCAAAAATCAATTTAAGGTTGGTGGAAGCCCATTGCTGATATGAAGGGGACTAGTACCGTTGCTGACATTTGGAAGGACTGATCTCTAACTTTTAGGAAGGTGGCTGGAAGAAACTATTGCTAGACAGTAAGCAGGGCTTTATAAAGAGGAATTACCAATAGACAGTACTGGACACACATGGCCATAAGGACCATACTAATACCTGGAAAATTCTTTTCAGTCTTTTAAAATGCTCTTCAGTGAAAGCTGCCATTGTCGGGGACATGGTTTTTTGCCTACCATTCATGATGTGTATGTAAACTTAAAATGCCTTTCAACTCTAGAAGGACCCCTGTGGGGTCAGATTACAGGTATTAGGATAAATTCATAGTTTATGCTAATAAACCATGACTTTCCATGAGATAGACATGGAAATAGATATAAATGTATGCATGCATGTGTGCATGTATGCATGTGTGTGTCTGTATGTCATAAAGCTATTTTCTACTACTGTTTGCTAAGATAATCTAGAAGCAATGGCACCCCACTACCAATTACACACACAGTGTCCAGATTTTTATTTCTAAATGCCATTCTATACACTAAAAGGAACAAGGGCTACATAAAAATTATATATTGATTGTAGAATTGGGGTTGGGAAAGAACAAGATGAGCCTGGAACATTTTATGGTGGCAACAAGTAAAGAAGTGCTCAAAGAATGGTAGGGGCTGGATGCAATAGCTCATGCCTGTAATTCCAGCACTTTGGGAGGCCAGTGAGAGGATTTCTTGAAGCCAGGAGTTTGAGACCAGCCTGGGCAACAAAGCAAGACCCCTATCTCTAGAAAAATAAAAAAATTAGGCAGTTGTAGCTACTTGGGAGGCAGAGGCAGGAAGATCACTTGACCCCAGGAGTTCAAGGCTGCAGTGAGCTGTGATCAGTCCACTACACTTTGGCCTTCCAGCCTGAGTGACAGAGACCCTGTCTCTAAAACAAACAAACAAGCAAACAAAGAATGGTAGGGACAAGTCAGAAGAACATACAGGCCAGCCTGAAGGAACTTTCACAGGACGAATTGGAACAACCTGATCATCAGAATAAATAAAAATATTAATGGATCTAATCCACTGAATAATATAATACAATGAAGTCCACAGCAATATTAATAGGCAGGAGATAATAGAAACCTTTTTCTTATGATGGAAATATAACTCCTTACTATAGAAAGAATGACTAGAATAATTACCATTTGGCAATCATCATCATAATAACTGATTCAGACAAGAATTATCAATGATGCTAAAACCAATGGTAGAAACTTTGAGGGGTACCAGGATATGTACATAGTCTCAAAGTATTGCCCCAGAAGAAACATTTAAATACAAAAGGAACATACTAACTTTGCATTGCATAAACCTGGCAGACATGCTTTAACCGACTGATCAATACTATGATCACTAGTGTCAATGCCTTGTGGCCTAAGACCAACAGGAACACACCTGCAGTTGAACAAGACGAGTTATTAATTATTGTAGTGACAGAGAATGCACCTCATGAGAAATCACGGGGACATCTCAGTAAGAAGGTGTTAGACAGGAATTATAGGATTTGGGCTTGTGTTAGATAATTTGTGGAGGACTTAAAGAATTTCTGGATTGGATATTCTCGGGAAGCAGGGGTAATTCTATGGTTGGATAACTTATTAAATCTAATATAGAAGGAAGGAAGACCAGACTGAAGCTCGAGCTGTAATTGATTAAGAAGCCACAGGCATACATATTAGCCAGGATCGAGGGATGATTAGTCATCTGTATGATGATGACAATGTTTATGGTTTTGTCTATGCTCAGACTTGATAATGAATGGTCTTGACACAAGATCACAGAGTGACCGTGACTGATTGCTCTGGTTCAATAAAACGGACCTTGACTGGTGTTCTGGTTAATAGTTTATGTTCAACAAAAGAACTTCAAGTCTCAGCTGTGAGTGCCAGTGTATCTCCTAGCAACACCAAGGTTACTGTGGTATTCTCAGATCCCAGATGTCAGGGACAAATCAACATCACTTGCCTACTGATATGATGCATTGAAAATGAAACACCATCACTCCTGTGAAATTCCTGTCCAAAATTCATAACCTGGATCTAATCATGAGGAAATATGACACAAATACAAATTGCTGGATATTCTACAAAACAGCATGCCTGTATTTCTCCAAATGTCAATGTCATTAAAGAAAGACAGATTGAGTAATTAATCATTCCACATCAAAGGAGACTAGCAAGACATAACAACTGACAGCAATGCATAATTTAGAATTTACTTTTGCTTAAAAGGACATTACTGGGATAGTTGGCAAATTCTGAAGAAGCCTGTAGATTGGGTAATTGTGTTCATGTTAAATGTTCTGATTTTGATAATTATACTATGATATGTAAGATAATATTTTTACTTTTAGGAAACGTATATTGAAGAATTCAAGGGTAAAGGGGCATTATATCTGACCCTTTCTCAAATAGTTCAGAAAAAAACATGTATTTGTATATGTATATACATGTGTGCACATACACACAAAGGGAAGAATAAAATGAGATTTTTAAAATCTGGATAAAGAATATATGAGAATTCCTCACACAATTGTTCCAAATGCTATGGATCATCTGTAATGATGTCAAAATTTAAAGGAAAAAAGAAAAAAAGTCTTCCTCTTCTGGTGAATTCAACCTTGCTGTATGACTCATTGCATTCTTAGGTAAAATGTCTATTTATACACATATTTACATCTAAACCTCCTAGCTTAATTTTTATGGCCATCATAAGGCTGACGACTGTGGGGTTTATTCAGATGTATATACTTCCTTTAGCAGTCCTCGTATTTGGTAAAATGTGTTGTAATTCATCTTTTCTTCTGTAGATATGAATTGTTGGCAATATATGCACTAAACTTTGTTTTGAAAAATCCCCTTGATGCCAATGCACTGCATCACTGAGAAGTGATCCACAGGTGAGCATCTAAGCACTGAACATTTTCTATTCTGTGCTTTTTTCTTTCGTGTGTTGTTGATATCAGGCTGTTATCAACACATTCTATAAAAGAGGACCCTAAGTATATGCATTATAACACACAACTCATTATAACAGAGAGTAGAGAATTAGGGATAAAATAGGAGTGAAATCATTTTTGATAGCTTCTTAGTGAAATCATTTTCATAGCTTTCTTAGAAATTGTCTTTATTTTAATGAGTGTTGTTTTAGAGGATTTGAAGATCATAGAGCACAAGAGAAAACATAGTGCCTTTACATTTAAGCTCACGTGTGTGTGTGCGTGTGGTCATTAATGACATAATTTTAAAGCTAAAGATTATTTAGTATTCTATAGATTAAGACAAGTCATTATTTGAGGCAAAGAAAGTTACTATCTTATTATTATGTGGTCCAGAATCAGCTAAAGTCAGATACTATGGAAGTGGGTTGACATGTGCCTGGGTCATCCTAAGAAGGAAATAAAATCAGGACTTTAGCTCAGTCCATTGTATCATTGAGCCTTAACATCTGCAAATGATTTTGAAACCTTGCTATATTTAGCTCTTCTTAATCATAATTAACAATCAACGGTGACTATATAATTTTTAATAAATGCATAGGAACAATACCTTATTTAGTAGGATAAACAATACCTTATTTAGTAAGATAACCTTATCTCTTAGGTTGTCATGAATATGTCAGGGGGACTGCCTTACCTTCAGGACTATACCATCGATCTCACTGGGCCCCATTACCTTGTGGCAATGACCTGAGGTTTGACAAAATTGTAAGAACCAGCCTCGGTAACAGTGTTTCTGCAAGTGTGAGGACTGCCTACGTCAGAATCAACTGGGGTGCTGATTAGAATGAAGATTCCTGGCTCCATCCCAGACCTACTCCATTGAAAACTGATTGTGAGACCCAGGAATCTGCTTTTTAAATAAGCTCCCTAAAGTGATTCTTAGATGCCTAATGTATGAAAAACATTCGCAGAACTTACCTTAAATTAAATTTTAAAAAAAGAATGCACTTTATACTCCATCTCTCTCATATTTCTTTCCACATCACATACTTTATCAATACCTCAAATTAAACACATAAGAAACCACAGAAATAATTTTGTTTATTCAAGATCTTAAAGTCCAGAACTACCTAAGATATCCTCAGTTCAGCTCTTCTGTAGCTCTTCTTTCAATCTATTATTTGAATATATATAAAATGTGGGTAAAGAATATATGAGAATTCCTCACACAATTGTTCCAAATGCTATGGATCATCTGCAATGATGTCAAAATTTAAAGGAAAAAGGGAAAAAAGTCTTCCTCTTCTGGTGAATTCAGCCTTGCTGTTTGACTCATTGCATTCTTAGTAAAATGTCTATTCATACACATATTTACATATAAACCTCCTAGCTTAATTTGTATGGCCATCATAAGGCTGACGAATATATTCAAATATATATATTTGAATATACATATTTGAATGTGTGTGTGTGTGTGTATATATATCCTGTAGGCATCTGATGAAGATGATCTTTTTTCTGTAGAGCATATACTTAAAAACTCTGATAAACTGTGATTTGTTTAATATATTCACGTTTAGAGTATCTTTCTCTGATGCTGAAATCCAAGCTGAACTATTCTTGTCCTCATTTAAGAGTATCTTACTCTTCTTTTTAAATGTATAGATATCTTGTTTACTACAAGCAATTTGCATGTATAAGCTTATATTATACATTAAGTTCACGTTCAAAGACGCAATCTAACAATTACTTACACAATTTTAATGCTTTAATAAAATTTTTGTACTAAATTTGGAGAAATGAGGAAATCTGAATATTTTATCTTTCTCAGAGTTAAAAAAATGAATGGTACAGTGACCTAATATTTGAGCTCAAATTAAATTCAAGGTGTGCTATAAAACTTTTTGCGTTTTGGCCCAGAGGACATTGAACCACTTTTAATTAACTACACATATTTTCTGTTCTGTAGTACGTACTATAATAATGATATTACAATTATTTTATGCAATAACAATGTGATTACAAATTTTAATAAATTACTCTAAGCCTAATTTTTCCTAGTGTCTATCATTAATATGATTCACCAGCATCCTGCCACATACCTAGTTTGATACTGAAGATTGACCTACTACTGTCACTCTGTCAATTTATGACACACCAATAACTTCCATAAATTTCCTGGTTACATCAAGCTTAGAGGCATCTACGTGGGCTGGTAGATGACCTCACCAACTGGTTGGGTTTAGGATTTTACTTCTTCAGAATCTATTTTACAAACTAAAGTGGGTGGGAACAAACCCTTTTTGACTTCACTTTCACATGTTTCTGGAGCTACACTTCTTAATCTCCTTCCTCCTTTCCTGTCTCAGAGGAACAGAAGTCCTTCCTCCTCACCAGTTCTAACTTCCATCGGTAGTTTTGAGCCCATGGCTTCCCACCTCCTCTGTACTGATTTCCATTAGTTATTTATTTATTTATTTAGCTGTGTTTTTCCTCTCCATCAGTTCTCCTTTTATGTACAAATATCCTTCTGTGTTCTCCATTTAAAACAAACTTAAAAATTAAAAGCAGGCCAGGTGCAGTGGCTCACACCTGTAACACCTCCAGGCACTTTGGGAGGCCAAAGGCCAGAGAATTACTTGAGCTTAGGCATTTCTAACCAGCTGGGGCAACATAGTAAGATCCTGTCTCTACAAAAGAAAAAAAACCAAAATACCTGATTATGCATGCCTGTAGTCCCAGCCACTTGGAAGACTGAAGTGGGAGGATCACCTGAGCCTGGGAAGTCGAGGCTGCAGTGAGCCCAGATTGTGCCACTGCACTCCAGCCTGGGTAACAGAGAGAGACTCCATCTCAAAAAAATAGTAATTAAAAAAACCATAAAAAATATAAAAAGTGAAAATTGAAAAAATGAATAACGATAAAAAACTTTCCATTTGATCCTCTATTTCTCATTTTCTTTACTGCAAACAAAGCCTTTTGAAAAGCTTCTCTATTCTTTGCCTAGCCCTTCCCTTTGCCTAACTCACTCCCTCAACCCTCAGCAGTCAGGCACTTATGAAACTATTTTCACACTAGTGCCTTCCTTATTGCCTAATCAAATGGTCTCTCGACGTTCTTGCTAACTCCTCTATGTTTGACATGACCGAACATACCTCTCCTAAGACTTCGTTTGGCCTGGCCATCTCCTACCTCTCATTCCTTCCCCAGCATCTTGGCTGACTCCTTAGTGCTGCCTTCCTTTTATGCAGGGCTCCATTCTGGCTGCCTTCTCACCACGTTCTGTGTGTTATTCCTGGGCAGTTTTGTCTACTCCAAAGTAGTAGCACCCACACACTTCTGACTCCCAAATCTGTATCTTATGGCCATACTTCTCTCCAGAGATCTATTTAATCTATGTATCCACCTACTTAACATCCCAACTTGAAAAGCCATAGATTCCTGAAACTCAACGTGTCCAAGAGTGAACTCATTTGTTCCTCCTGTAAAACCTGCTTTTCCTCCTACCTTCCTCATCCCTATGAAGGGTTTCACTCTTTGCCCAGAGTCATCCCTGGTTCCGTTTTATTCTTCTTCCCACTTCTGCCACCACCACTACATCCAGTTGGTCACCAAAAAAATCTAACTTTTTTCCATGCCCCTCCATCTCGTTTTCCATTACCTTAATCTGGCCCCTTTTCATCTTTTCCCTGGACTGCTAAGTGTCCTTCTAATTGGTCTGGGCTCCACAGTTGCCTTGGATCACATTATTCCCCTTCTTGAATGTCCCTCATGGCTATCAACTACCTGCAGAATAAAGTCTGAGCTCCCCACATGGCACAGGAGGCCCTTCACAACCTGGGCCCCACAAGCTCCCCAGTGTGGATCTGACCCCTACCCTTAGAGAGGTATAAACCTTACATTCTAGTTGAGCTGGACTACTTAAATCTCATCTTTGTTCATGCTGCTTCCTTTGCCTGGTTTCTTGGTACCCACCTGCCTACCCCTGTAGATCTAACAAACTCTGACTCCTCATGGTACTGCTTAGGAGCTACTTATTCTCTCACATTCCCTACCCCAAGTAGATGAATTGCTCACCTTTGGTGCATGATGCTTTTCCAACACATCATACAGAATTATGAAAGTTTATGAAAGTTTATTCAGGTCTGTTTCCTCCTTACCAGGCTCTGTGTTCTATTAGGGAGGCAACTGCATCTAATTCACTGCTGTATTTTGGAATGTCCACATGGAACTTAAGACTAAATGTTCCATAAATACCTGCTGAAGTGGATTCAAGACTAGAATTCTCCCATCCCCATTTACAGAATTTCCTACTGCCCTATGGCTCTTTGCCACCTTTTGCAAATTTACATGAGAGTTATAGGCAATTAAGAGATTGCTCTATGTATTCTAGAAGAAAAATATTACATAGCCATCACTTCTTGTGTTCTTACTAGGTGCTGCTTTTAAGTAATATATGCATATGAATTCATTTAATCCTTACAACAACCTTATGAGGTAGGCTTCATCTTTATCATCATCCTCACCTTAGAGAGGAGGTAACTGAGACAGAGTAGTGAAGTAACTTGCCCAAGGTCACAAAGCTAGGAAGTAGAAGAGCCAGGATTTGAACCCAGGCAAGTTGGCTACAGAGCAGACATTCTTAACCGTCACCCCACACTGTTTCCATTTGTAGTGTACTGTCCCAGCCTACCATTTTTTCTTCCTTATTTGGTAGCAACGACACATGTGATTTCAGGAACAGATAAATATTATGTCAGTATGTTTAAATCTATTTGGCTATGTAAGTATGGGAATGTTTTATTGATATAATTTTTATACATAATTTGTAATTTTAAAATAGTTAAATAAAATATGTATTGCTTTTGACTTTCTCAAAGTAGTGTAGAATTTTTGAGTCAAAAGGGACTTTGAAGGTCACTTGGAGAGATGACTCCTTACCCAAGGTAATAAATATAAATTTTAAATAGGAATAATTTTGGAATATAAGCCAATACAGTTAAAATTCTTGACTAATCCAAATAAGTGTAACTTACAATATACCTGTTAGATAAAATCGTAAGCAAAACTTTATTGAATGCCCACTGTGAACTCAGAACTCATTCTTATGAATATGTTGCCTTCCTCAAGGAAGATCCATTTCTAGATAATATTGCTAAAATTAGCTATATGAAGTCACATTTTTAGTAAAGCACATTATTAAAATAGCTTCTTGACAATCTTTCTTTTGTAATATCAGTAATTACTCTTTATTTATTCTTCTTGAATTTGCTTTTCTGAAAAAAGAATAAACCTCTGCTAGACATTTTACATTGGAGGATTCATAAACAAGTAGAGAGAAATCTTCAAGATTTCTATCATTTCACCTATAAAGCAAAATACTTGGTTAAATTATAATTAAGCACCATGTACTTTTTTAAAAAAAGAAGATGAAAAATAAAAAAATTGTTATTTGGAAACCAAATGGTGCAGCCCTAAAAAACATACAAGAAAATCCAGTCCCTTTCAAAAGAAATAAAAACAAATGTAAGAGGAGACATAATTTAAGGAAACAGAAAGCGAGTTTGGACTTTGTCATCTTATATTAGACTTGGCAGTGAGATGTGAGAATGACCATCTACAACTATCACTAGATTAAATTCCAGGAAGGTTCAGAAGCTGAAGAGATGATGAGAGTCACCAGCAGGGAAGTAATGGATAGTATCTATTGCCTCTTCTGTGATGAGTGGACTAGGGTGCAAAGAGTTCAACTGATTTACTTAGAATCATGAAGTAGGTTATGCTAATATTCTGGGTGACACAGGACTAAAAGGAGGAAATCTAATAACAATCTAGAGGATGTCTAAGTCTGGCTAAACCTTTGGGCCTGGCTCCAGGGCCACCCTCTACAGACCCCTCTATTGGCAAGGACCTGCTGTGTATGGCCTGGCACCCTGAGATTCACAGCATTATTGGTTCAGTTACTTGCTCTTCTGTGGGAGGCAGGTCACAGTTGGATAAAACTCATGATCTAAGAGACTCCAGGTCACTCTCCCTGCTGATTGTGAGCCTGATTTCCTAGGTTCTAATGCATTTAGGGCTGATTTTTGAGATGCCATTTGGCCTCTGAGAATTAGAACCAGTCGTAATAATATCTGATATGGTTTGGCTGTGTTCCCACCCAAATCTCATCTTGAATTCCCATGTGTTGTGGGAGTGACCCAGTGGGAGGTAATTGAATCATGGGGACAAGTCTTTCCCATGGTGTTCTCATGATAGTGAATAAGTCTCACAAGATCTGATGGTTTTAAAAAGAGGAGTTCCCCTGCACAAGTTCTCTCTCTTTGCCTGCTACCATCCATGTATGACATGACTTACCGCTGCTTGCCTTCCACTATGATTGTAAGGCTGCCCCAGATATGTGGAACTGTAAGTCCAATTAAACCTCTTTCTTTTGTAAATTGCCCAGTCTTGGGTATATCTTTATCAAACAGTGTGAAAATGGACTAATACAATGTCCTTAGAGGATATCACAGAAAAAAACTAGAGCCCTCCCTTCCAGATTCCAACACCCTAGAAGTAAATGAGATAAAAGAATGATAGATGAAAAAGAACAAGTGTAATGTATGTTACAACATGAAATAATTATGACCAAAGGGCAAATATTCTAGATTATTCTTTGAAAGTTAAACTAAGTTAACATTAAAAAGCCCTGTGATTTCTGATTTTAATTGCTATGAATATTGAAAACTTTATAGATTTTTAATTTATCTTTAAAGAAAAACGTTGGGTTGGGCACAGTGGCTCACGCCTGTAATCCCAGTACTTCGGGAGGCCGAGGTGGGCAGATCAAAAGGACAAGAGATTGAGGCCATCCTGGCCAACCCCATCTCTACTAAAAATACAAAAATTAGCTGGGCATGGTGGCGTGTGCCTGTAGTGTGCCTCGGGAGGCTAAGGCAGGAGAATTGCTTGAACCCAGAAGACGGAAGTTGCAGTGAGCCGAGATCATGCCACTGTACTCCAGCCTGATGACAGAGTGAGACTCCGTTTCAAAAAAAAAAAAAAAAAGAAAGGAAAGGTTACTGAACTTTTTAAAATTAATCCTATGTGATCCAATTTCAGTTCCACTCACATTCTTTATAGGTAAAGTCTAGATGTTAATAAAATGAAAGTAATTTTATGTAATCTGACTTAAAGGCAAGTCATTGTAGAGGGCAACCAGAATAAAAAATAAGCGTACTTAAGTCAAGCGTGCGGTTTGTGCCTACAGAGGCAAACACAGGCAGCTTGGTTCTTAAGAGAGAGCTGCCCACTTGGAGTTCTCCCAATTAAGAAGTTGGAGACAAAAATCCATCTTTTTCTATAGTTGCATGAGACTTTTAGGTATGAATCAGCTTCATTTGAATGACATTGAATTTTTAGCATGGTGTAAGATAAGAGTATGTTTATAACACTATAGGATGACTATAGTTAATAATATGTAGTTTCAAATAGCTATAAGGAGGATGTTGAGTGTTCTCAACACAAATGATAAATGTTTGAGATGATGAATATGCTAATTACCCTGATCTGATCACTATGCGTGATATGTATCAAAACATCACTATGTACCCCATGATACTGTACAATTGTTATTTTCAACTAAAAAATTTAAAAAAATTTGAAAAAGCGAATGTAGCTACAAAAGACCAGAATGACATGCTAACCTCCTTTCAGATTAACTTTAGATATTAGACATTATATTTTCAAAAAACATATCAATAATAAGTATTGCGACAAATCATTGATGAGATAGTGTGCCTATGTCACTTAAAATTTCTCTGCAATTGAAGATATGTTATCAAAGGAGCCATTGATTTTTCAACACCAATTGCTGCCAAACTCTTGCTCAATCAATCTCTTCTTGTTTTCCTATGGAATTACTCCTTTACTGCAGTATGAATGACTTATTTTTTCCTTTTAAAACAGTTATTATGGATCCTGTCAGGTTTTCTAAGTACTAGACAGTGATTAATCTTCTTTTTTCTCATAATTACTCCCCTGAAAATTGACTAGCAGTTAAGACACTCTGAAGAGCCTGAGTAATTTGATTTTTGTAGGCTGGTGCTCCATGAACCCTTGGAGGAGTTTAGATAGCATCTCATTCCAGTCTAGCGCAGGCAGGACACTATACACATGAGGCCTCTGAGGCCGCAAGAGAGTCAGCAATCTCACAGAGCATCAGATATGAGTATTTAAAGCAAAGCATGATATTAAAAGTTATTTGTCTTTTTGTCTCTAGAATGTCTAACTACTTAGGATTTTTGAAATATAATAACAGCATTCATTGCTGCTCTGGTACTTGATAGTACTGATACTTCTCAATGCCGTTCTGTTTGATGATAGCAATACCCAATTTCTCAGTACATTTCCTATACGAATACAGTGGCACCGCAGCTGTCTTCTGCATTTCTGAATATGTAGCCAAAGGCTATAGTCATATTTCCTTTTGTTAACAGTCCTGGGTCACCCAATATTCATATCTATTATTGTCTCATAATAATAAATTAGGATCAAAAGGAAACAAGATTAACTTATAAAGTAGTTGCTATATTTCTTCCAAGTGATGAAGAAGTAACATGGCTTGTTTATTGTTTATATGTGAAAGTGGAATATGCTTTATGTTTTCTGGGCATATCAAATATTTTACTCATTTCTTGATATCATTGTATCATTTCTGAAACAGACATTTGGGGTGTTTTCTGCTTTGTGAGAGGCATTTTTGAACAAATGACAGGTTTTAGTCTTTGTTTTTATGATTATAAACCACTTCATTGGTGAAGAGCCAGAGGAACAGCTCTGAGAGAGCTCCCAAATCTGTGTGCTGTGTGCTGGCTGCCTAGTGACTCTGTGTCCATTTTATTCAACTCCAAAACACTTGCCTGCTTCTTGCTCACCCCTGTGCCCTGTGCCAGTACTCAGAAGGGGTCTGTGAGTAAAGGCATGTCCTTTGTCTACACTGCGTGCTTGGATGACTGTGCTGTCAAAGAAGAAATGGAAAAGCCCCTCTGCCTTACTTTGTTTCTCTGAATAATACAAATTATTACATAATGTGATCATCTGCATCACATTATGAATTTTCATAGAATGCTGCAATGTATTTGATTCTGTTTAATTCTCAAAATAGCCCTCTAGAATATTATTTCCATTTTAGAAAGACGGAATTGAGGCTCAGAGGTGGCAAGTGACTTATCTGAGTTTATTTCATTGTAAATGGCACTTCCAGGCCCTTAACTCAGAATTTCTGCCTTTCTGCCGCCTTCCTCTGATCACAGCTGCCTCAACTTGTTGTTAATTTTATATTAAGCTGTATTAATTGGGGCAAGGAGTCTTCATAATGCTAAATGTAAATGCTTTGTTTTGTTCAATGTTCTTATTTCATGGTTGGCAAACAAAAACACCAAAACAACACTGACAGCAACAACAGAAACAACCAACTGAAGCTGCAGCTTTTAATCTTTCTAAAGACAATAGGCTAAAGTGAGGTCTTCATAATAAGGTGCTAGTCACCAGGAAGGAAGCCAGGGAAAATCTCCTCCCAGGGGGTAATTGATCGCTATTGGTCTAACACTGCATGTAGCACTGAGTTAGGAGGCTCCATGGAGAAATGTCTGCTTATTTTCCTCTGCTGTCAGAACAAAGTTCACAAACACCTTTGTTTTCCCCACACCCTTGGTGTTAGCTAGTTAGGGCTCCTATTTATGTCCAGGGGACAGGACCTGGACATTCGTAAAAGGACTGAATATAGATGGATAGCTAAGAAAAAACCAAATGTTAAGATTACCATTATTTATAGCCCAGTGATTTAGTATTCTAAAAAAAAAATCCAAGAACAACAAAATAATCCCTAAGAAGGATAAGAATTTTAAAACATGCAGTTTAGAAAACCAAATTAATCAGGCCTAGGGCTCAAGTAAAAGAAAATCTGAGATATGAAGTCTGGAACACTGGGTCTACATTCTGTTCCTGACTCTGTGCCCTTGGGGAAGACACTGAACTTCCCCACCCCCGATTCATGTGTCTAAGGACGGTGTAGGATTTCGTAGCCTTCCTAGTGATGGCATACTATTAATCAGAACCTTAACCAGCTCTATTCTCACTACCTCAGTAAAATGATGTTAAAAATTAGACCTCGTGACATGAGAGAAGAGGGGAAATTAATTACAGATTACAAAGAAAGTGTGGGATCTAAGTTTAGGGTGAGGTGTTTTATTGAACCTTTAGGGTTGGTCATAACACCTGCCATATAGCAGGTATTCAATAAATGTGGTTAGCCTGATGGAAAGACAGGCCTTCCCAGTGATGGTAAAGGACCTGGGGCAAAAGAGACCTGTGGTTGAGTCCTGATCCCCACACATTAACACAGTGACAAGACAAAGTTATAAGCCTCCATTTCTTCCTATAGAAAATGGAGATAATACCTCATAGGGTTATGAGGATTAAATAAGAAAATGCTTAGCTCAGTGCCTAGTACATAGGAAGCACACTGTGAATATTAGTTATTATTATTTCTAATACTGTGATCATATCTTCCATCCAAAGACTTCTCTGAGGAGCAGGGAGGATCCAAAGAAGCCTGCAGGTGGGAAATCTGTTATCCTTCTAGGACTTTAGACTTCTGCGGAACTGCACCTCCTCCCTCTCCTAGTTCTTAAGAACAGAAACTCTCCAGGGGCCCGCGGTGAGGTAGCCAGTGGGAAGATGAGGTGCAGAAGTAAGGTGGGCCCTGCGAGCCTCAATTTCAGCCTCTTCTGCGCTGAGACCCAGGCGGATCTTGCTTGGCCTGTATGCGTTACTGGGGGAAATGGACGTGGGCCTGAGTGCTGCAGGTGCGAGGGCGCTGCCCCCAGGCCGACGACCCAGCGGGGCCCCTGTAGCTGTCATTACTCCTTCTGCAGGCGGGTAGGAGAAGCGGTGGCCAAAGTGGGAGTCGACGGCTCAGTGCAATCTGAGTGTTGGCCGGGAAAGTCTAGGCTCTTTCTAAATCTCGCAGCCAGACCTGGAGACCCATTCGCATATATTTAAGGCGTTTGCACACAGAACGTTATCACAGAATGCAGCCACCTTTCTTACGATCCGGGAAACCAGAGGTCTCTCCAGCAACTCAGGGTAGAGGAATTTCTCCTATCTCCATGTGACATCTTCTGATTTAGAAGAACTAATGTTAGATTTCTCTTGGGCCTTTCCACCTACAGCGATAGTCTTCCCTTTGTTTAGCTAAAATTGAGGCAGATAGGAAACTACTACTGGGGACATGAGCCTATTAGCGTGTAAACGTATTTATATGAAGTGTGCCTCTAGGGAGCCATTCAGAACCGACCTCTCAACCACAGAAATAGATGAGATTTTGAGAACATTGAGAAGCTGCCTTTTGCAAAGTAAATGTACCATGGTCCTTGACGAAAGGGGGTCGGGGGCGGGGAGAAGTCCAGCCGAGAGAGGAGCTCATTCCATGCTATATTTTTGCAGTTGAAAAGCTGCCTAATCATCGCTAACCGCTTCCCACATAAGAGTTCTGGGAAGACTTCAGAAAAAAGGCAAATGAAGACTTTCAACTGCCTCCTTCGGGCTGCTGCTTCCGGAAGCCGAAGCCCTAGCACGCAGAGCAGCAGGAGAGGGCTGCTTTCAGGCTGTTCCACTGAGCAAAACAAATTCACTTAATGGCATAACGTTCTGGCTTAAAATTTGGAATTTATCAGAGGCAAAAATATCCTTCAAGAAACTATGGACACTCCGTGCCCTCATTCATTTCCATGGCAGCAGGGTATCTGCATTTTGAGCAACCTATAGAGATTCATGCCTCCTATCGCTCTCACCTCCTTTCTTTTTAAAGGAAAGCCCTTTCCAAAGAAGGCGGCCAGAAAATGGACCCCACTGGGGGAAAAAGAAAAATGAAACGCAAACCACCTTGGCACTGCTTGCGTCTTCCAAAACGCGGTGGGGACAAGGCTATTGAGTCTATAGGTAATTCTTTTATATATATAAAATGTATACATATGTATATATTTTTTACACATAAAATTATATATATATATAGTTGTATGAAGCCGTGAAGCAATTATCCATGCTTTTGTCTCCCTCAAGTTCCCCAGGTGGAGACAGTCATAATCATTATAAGCCGCCTTAGTGACCACCAGGGACGGAAACCGTTAATTACCACGTCTCCTTTGATCTCCACACAAGAGGTTTTGGTATTGGCGCTTTCCAAGAACTGGACCAGAGGAGCCAGTTCAGAGTCTGACGTCGGTTCTGCATTTAACGTACACACCGAGGTCTGGATCAGACTCCCCCGATTTTAGCGAAGTGTGTTAACTGCTGTGCTGCTAGAGGCTAGCAAGCTCCCTGTGCGCAGCTGATTAGTTTCAGCAACTCGCCACCTGGGCGCTTTTCTTTAAATTTGGGGAGTAAACTGCGAAAACAAACAAATCTCCACGTCCACTGGCTCTCTCCCCTTCCCCAACTTCCTCTCTCGACTCGTTTGTGGGAGTTTTCTCCTCTTTGCTGGAACTATAATGCGATGCGCAATCGTTTGTGAATGAACAAAAGTCACCGGCAAGCAGGGCGACGGGGACAGATCGCTGACGGCAGATTAAGGGTGGGAGCAAAGGCCCGGCCTCCAAGGATAATGGGGAGCCGTCTTCCCCCACGCCTGGTCTCTATGGCCTCCTTCGTCTTCCAGGTAAGATGAATGTTCCTTCATCCATCATCCGCAGAGTACCCTCCCTCAGGCGTGTGTAGAATCTGCTGATGAAACCTATTAGCCCCTACTGGGCAGCTTTGTGGAGCCAACCAACGCTCTTCATTGTGGTCTTTGTCTGCAGAATTTAAGCATTTACATAATGCATTAGCACGGAACTCAGCACCGGGTGGGGACACCGCGTGCCGAGCCTGGCGGGGCTAACGCTTCAGCGGCTCCCTCACCCGGCAGCGCCCTAGGACCACCCTGGAGGATTCACTGGAGTTGGCTGCAGGCGCGCGGGCAAAGAACTTAGCATCTCATCCAAGTACTTCGCCTTCCTTGGCCATCTCCGGGATGTTATGCTTAAAAACATAAAAATAAAAATAAAGGGAGGGGGGCAAAGTTTCGGTGGGTGAACTGAAGCTGGGTCCATGTGACCCTGAAGCCGGAGATATAAACTTAACAGGAATCTTGCTTTCCTGGCGGACGTTGGACCTCGCCGTTTTTCATGCGGACCGTTGGAAGCTTCGTGCTCAACGGCCACAGGTGCCTAGGAGCGCAGAGAGGCCTCGGGTTCGAATCGCCGGCGGGCAGGGCCTGGACTCGCGGGTAGCGACCCCCGCCCCCCTCCCCCACGCGCACCGGCTGAAAGCATGGGGGATTTACGGCATTTGAAAAAAGAGGGGCTGGGCGCGATGGCTCCCGCCTGTAATCCCAGCATTTTGGGAGGCCAAGACGGGTGGATCACTTGAAGTCAGGAGTTTGAGACCAGCCTGGCCAACATGGTGAAATCCCGTGTCTACTACAAATACAAAAATTAGCCTGGCGTGGTGCTTGTAATCTCAGCTACTTGGGAGACTGAGGCACGAGAATCGCTTGAACCTGGGAGGCTGAGGTTGCAGTGATCCCAGATCGCGCCACCGCACTCCTGCTCTGGGTGATAGGGCAAGGCACTGTCTCAAAACAAAACAAAACAAAACAAAACAAAAGATTCGGTCAGGAAAGAATCCGCAGGCATTCGAGGCGCTCACACTTTGCAAAGTAAATTCAATCTCTTTATTAAGCCGAAGTCCCGGATATCCATCCTTTCAGAGGGAGGTGGTCCAACTCAGAAATCTCGCCCAAGAGGATTTTCCACCGAATACGACCCCGAAGTGCCAGGAACTCGCCCCAGTAGCGACAGGTGCAGGACCTTTCGTTCCACCACACCTTGGGACTCTACCTCTCTAAATAGAGCGCTTAAAAGCCGGTAGCGCAGCCGGGATCCGGCATCGGGAAAGAATCACCGAGCAGAACCCTGGAGCTAGAAGGCGACCCGCCCCCCTTCCAAAGAAACCGGGATCCAGCGCCCTCCCCGCCGCGAGCGCCGCGCGCAGGCGGCGTCCAATCAGTGAGCTTTCCGGGTCTGTGACGGCCTTCGGCTCCGCCCCCTCGACGGCCATAAAAAGTCACAGCAAAGCCTGCACCTCCAAGCACCGCGCGCGGTCCTGCCCCCGGCACGGCCCCCAGGGGCGCTTCTTCTCCGGCTGCTTGTAGCACCGGTCTCACTGTCCCCGCCGTCAGCCACCAGTTTCTTATCAGTCTCATTCCCCATTGTGGCTTTACTGAGCCCGTCGCCAGGCCTCGCTGTCTTCTTTGCCTTCCTCTCTCCTCCTCAGCGGCCGTACTTTGCGCCGTACCTCACCTGGCCTGCAGGTGAGCAGTAGCGCAGCGCCCCTGTCCGGCGAGCTTACCTTGCCCAGCCCGGCCCTTGCCGGAGTGGCACCGGCACCTCTCCAAGACTCCCTCTTCCCAGCAGGATGAAGAACCCCATGCTGGAGGTGGTGTCTCTACTACTGGAGAAGCTGCTCCTTATCTCCAACTTCACGCTCTTCAGTTCGGGCGCCACGGGCGAAGACAAAGGGAGGAACAGTTTTTATGAAACCAGCTCCTTCCACCGAGGCGACGTGCTGGAGGTGCCCCGGACCCACCTGACCCACTATGGCATCTACCTAGGGGACAACCGTGTTGCCCACATGATGCCTGACATCCTGTTGGCTCTGACGGACGACATGGGGCGTACGCAGAAGGTGGTCTCCAACAAGCGTCTCATCCTGGGCGTCATTGTCAGAGTGGCCAGCATTCGCGTGGACACAGTGGAGGACTTCGCCTACGGAGCTAACATCCTGGTCAATCACCTGGACGAGTCCCTCCAGAAGAAGGCACTGCTCAACGAAGAGGTGGCGCGGAGGGCTGAGAAGCTCCTGGGCTTTACCCCCTACAGCCTGCTGTGGAACAACTGCGAGCACTTCGTGACCTACTGCAGATATGGCACCCCGATCAGTCCCCAGTCCGACAAGGTATGACGTGTGACTCCCAGGGAAGTGGGCTCCGCGGGATGCCCCCTCCCATCCCTGACCTTTTCTCTTTCCCGCGAGTAGGGATCTAATTCCTGGACACCTTCACCACCACTTCCATACCATTCTTCTTTCTTTTTTTTGAGACAGAGTCTCGCTCTGTCGCCCAGGCTGGAGTACAGTGGCGCGATCTCGGCTCACTGCAAGCTCCGCCTCCCGGGTTCACGCCATTCTCCTGCCTCAGTCTCCCGAGTAGCTGGGATTACAGGCGCCCGCCACCACGCCCGGCTAATTTTTGTATTTTTAGTAGAGACCGGGTTTCACCGTGTTAGCCAGGATGGTCTAGATCTCCTGACCTCGTGATTCGCCCGTCTCGGCCCCCCAAAGTGCTGTGATTACAGGCGTGAGCCACCGCGCCCGGTCTTCCATACCATTCTTAAAGTTCTAGATTAAGTAAGGAAAGTTCTAGTGTTCCTAAGGTAGGCTAAGTAAATAAACAAATGGCAACATGGCTTGCAGGGTATCTCGAAATGCACAGAGAAAGGGTGTGGCAATGCAGGACCGCTTCCAGAGATTCCAGAGCTGCCCAGTATTGCTGCAGAAGTCATCAGGTGTCCACCCACCATGTAGTTCAAATGACAAAGGGCAAGTGACTGGGGGCAGGGTATACAAGAAATCAGTCACCGCTGCTTGCAACTTTAACCAAGAATTTCACTTGAAAGGAAGAGATCCAGAGTTTATATTTAATCCATAACAGTATAAAAACAAAGTGTGTGACTTTAAAATAAGGAACCACGCAGTTTTCTCCCTTTGAAAGCTGCATAGAGGGATTTTTCATTGCTTGCTATAAGCTATCAAAATTCCCAGTAATAGGGGCTCCCTGGTAGGTCCCTTATTCTTGTGTTGGTGCTTCAGAGTTGTATTTTCCTTGGTATGCTGAATTCTTTCTGGGTTGGCTTTAATCCCCATCTAGACTTCCTCATTGTTAAGCATCCTTTACCCGTTAGCCCTAAAGGTAGATTAGAGTGTTTATGGATTCCCCAGAGATCAATACAATTAGTTTTCAAGAAGAAATGTTAAACATTGGAAGGCAATTTTTATGAGTATTTTGAAAAACAGTATTAGAATTTAAGATTATTAAATTAGCCACAAATCCAAAGGGAAAAATGGATTTTTATTTCCTTTTAAAACATCTTAATTTTTAAAGATAGTTAAGATTTTAAGCCTGAAACTTTATTTACAATTGGAAACTTTCTCAGCCTTCATTGTACTTGTTAAAGAAGTCATTGTTAATGTTCAGTCTTTATAATGGAAACCTGGGCAGTAACATAATGAGCTTTAGTGTTACTCTTCATGTTTAGATATTTTTGGGACCAGAAAAATCTGAGTCAGTTTTTTTCATGTAACCAGTTCTTAATTGCTCCACATCTTGGTTAATTTTTTTGACCCATTTGGGAACATCTTTCTCTATCCTCTGTGGGAGAACATGGAAGTATTTTGCTTTTATAGATCAGTGTATGAAACTCCTTGTAGATTTTATAGAGCCACAAAAGACTCAATCTAGGAATTCTTTTCCAAGTAAAATAAAAATACAGTTAGAGTACTGTGCAGCGATTCAAGAATCACAGCTCTAGTCCAGGCCTGTTTAGAAATGAACTCCACCACATTTACAAACACTGGCTCCCAAAGTGTACAAAAGGAAACATGTCAGATTTACTTAGGAACCAAGCAAATCACTTCTCTAAGGAAAAACAGTATTTCTATCAGGTAATTAGGAGTTACCCATTCATGGAACACATATAGTGCTGCATTATATATTTCTACAGAAAAACAGTAACTAAGGCTTTTGTAAGGTAGTAAAATATTTAATCTGCATAAATAACTAGTTGGAGTAGTTTTTCATCTTTGGAAACTTTGTCAGGGTCTACAGAAGTAGAGAAGTGTTTTAATTGCTGTTGCTGCATAGCACCTCTTGTGAAACTGAGTTTTGTCTTCACTTTGAATGGTCTAACAAACAATTTGGCCACAGAGTAGATTTCCTGGGAGAAAAAAAAGTTTTCATCCCAAATTTCCTAATTCTACAAACTGTTTTTGAATATGCGCTGAGAGAAGTAGGTCATTAATACTGAAGGAAGGACTGGTTTCTACCTTTTGGAAACATAAGAAATTATTTGATTCTGGGTCTGATTGTTGAGTTCTGCATATATGCAACTAATATTAACATGAGAGTTACAAAGTTGTCTCTTTCTTAAATTTGAGTTAATAAAAACTCTCAAGAACACACTACCCCTAAGGAAAACACTGCAATTAGTTTGCAAATGAATGAACTGGAAAAGCACTTTTACTCCTTTGTGGTAATACTCTTTTTTTTACAAGTTTATAAGTCATAAAATTATGGGATTTTTATAATGCTGTTGACAATCAGTATTTTGTAAACTAGAAATTCCTTTGGTTAATAACTATTACTATTCCTTATGCTTTTACTACTATAATTTTTTTACTTTGTTAATACTGCTCTTTCATTGCCAAAAATGATGGCAAATGCCCCTTTTAATTTGTGTGGATTGAGTGCTCATAAAAGTGTTCCTACAGACTTATTGACCCCTTCTAGAAATTTCCTGCTATTGAGCACCACTAAAGATGCCTGCTGATCTGCTGACCAAGTGAACAGGGCATTAGACATGCGATGCTTCTTGAGAAAAATCTGCGTTTGTGGGAAATACAGTCCAAAATGATTCCGATTGACTTAATTATAAATTATCAAGGAAAAAAAATAAGGATAACTGTATTTACAACTTAGTCATTTACCAAAATATATGTCTTCCATCAACCTCCTTTTCTCTCTGTCCTGAAAACGTCAATTTGATCTTCACCACCTTAAAATAGTGTACTTCTCAATACCTTGCTAGTTTATTAAAAAGAGACAAATAGTGTGATAGAAAAATAGGCCAACATCTAGATAAGAGTTTCACACTTGTTTAGGTATTGTGTAAAAGTATGGATAGAGATAATCATACTGTCAGGATGGTTCAATATTAAAACTTACTGAACTTGTTCATGTTATCCCTTAAGAATTTGGAAACCGAGCTGCCCAGTCCCATGTAAGCCACTGTAGAAAACACTAAAAGCACATACAATGCCATGTCTAGAAAAAGAGCTTAAAATTAGTATGAATAGCAAAACCCATATAGAAATGACAATCACTGCATTCTGGCATCGATGGCAATATGGTAGTGATAATTGTCAACAAAGACAGTAGTAATAATAATCATTGTAATACCTTACATTTATACAGCACGTAGAAGAATACAGAGTACTTGTGCATGAAACATCTCAGTTAATCCTCAGAACAATTTGAGTGTTCCCATGGAGGAGCAGAAGAGAGTAGCCTGGACAGGTTAAACGACTACTTGAGGTGACACAGCCAATAAGAGCGGGAGCCAGGACTCAGACATAGGCCATCACTTTCGAGTAACATTATTTTTCTAAGGAAAACATTACACATATTAGAAGGATGCATTCCTCAGGGGTAGGGACAATATTTGTCTTTTTTTCCAGCAGCCAGTTATGTGTCATATAATCGATCCTGAATTTAGCATATTTAGTCAGGAAATGGAATTTGACAATAAAATTAGACTTTCTATACCTGTAGATTTTGAGATTTATAAAAAAGTTATTATTGGTATCATTAGATTTTAGAATGGCAAATTGGAGGAATTGAATCTACCTTTAATTGGCCAAATTCTATTATTTTTACTCAAGATTAGAGATACCTCTTGGCTCATCTAATTTTAAAATATGCTATTGTTATTAATAAGCACTTTGTTGTTTTAAACCTTTAGTCCTGAACAACTGTGTGGTTATACTTTCTATAGTTTTCTATAAATGCTGTATTTATTACATAGGCAACTGCCATTATTAACTTAATTGCCTAAGGGATCATTTCTACTACTATAGGGTATAGAATCAGAAGGGTATAGAATCAGAACTGGACTCTTAACATTGTAAATTTTTTTGTAAGTCATAAGAGAATTTCTAATTCTTCTGGTAGACAGAAAATAGCTTCAAAAACTGATTTACTGTTTGATATATTCTTGGATTTAGCCACCTTTTCTAATTTTCCAAAATTTTATTTTCCAGTTTTGTGAGACTGTGAAGATAATTATTCGTGATCAGAGAAGTGTTCTTGCTTCAGCAGTCTTGGGATTGGCGTCTATAGTCTGTACGGGCTTGGTGTCATACACTACCCTTCCTGCAATTTTTATTCCATTCTTCCTATGGATGGCTGGCTAACTTCATACCCCCATGTCAGTGTGTGTATTCTGTATGTAAATATTTTTATATTTATAGAGCATCAATCAGTATAAGCATTATTGAGAAAAATGTGACCTGTAACACTGTGTTCTGGATAAAAATGTGATTAGGAATCACGCAGAGTGCTTACTGTGTAAGCCCTAGAACAAAGGCTTTCTGAATCTTCTCAGGCAGTTCAGATTTAAAGCACCATCCAAACCTTGGAAATATGATAGGTTGTGGTAGAATTCAGCAATACGAGAAAACCAGCCCCTAAGATCATAGCCACAGGCAATTAATTGTGGTTTTTTTCTCTTGTAATCCTTGTATTGTTAAGCAGAATTTGGAGATTGGAAGACTTATATTGAGACCAGTAACTTTACTGTAAATTTACTTTGTTTCATTGAAAAAACAAATTGGTAAACTTATATTAAACTGGAAGAACTTTCCTTATTCAAATGAAAACATATTTGATGACTGGTCAAAAAATAAGCTCATAATCTATTTTTTTCATGTAGTATATAGGTCAAGAATGTTTTATTGTCATTACATGAAACCAATATTGACAAATATTACTTTAATGATATTGGCAAATAGTACTTTATGATAAAGTAAATGACCAGAATGATAAAGTAAATGACCAGAAAGTATAGAAATCTGTGTTTTCCTGTAAAAACAGCACCATAGTATCACTTGAATAATTGGATTTGGCTTTACTTACTAGGAAGCCTGGAATTCATCATTTTTTTCCTTTTATGTGCCACTGCGGTTACTTTAAATCACTCTCAGAGGTAAATGGATATAGGATTGAAATTATGTGGGTATTTGTCATGTGTGTGTGAAATAAATATGTAGATAGTCACATATACACAGACTGAGAGACGAATTGTTCTTGATTGCTTTATTATCATAATACCAGTGTGGTATAGCGTATCTATAGAAGTGAATGTAAAAGTAAGTCCAATCTATTTTCTTATGTCCTTGAATTTGTAGTGTTAACTTGTATATATGTTATTGGATGGGTTGTCTTTTAAAGCATTTATTAATGTACTATGAAATTTTTAAAAGCCTTCAGATTTGTTTTCTAGTCACTTTTCTCCATATCATTTCTAATTATAGTTTATATCCTTAAAAGAAGGATGCCACAGCAGTATGTAAAATCCAAACAAGTAGAACCCAATTTTAAAATTGTTTAAAATAATTTTAAAGTGGCTTAATACTGCCAGTCATGTAAATTGATTTTGCTGAGAGTCTTATAAGAATTGAGATATAGCAATAGCAAAACAAGTATTCAAGCACTTCTACAAAATGACCAAATTCTTAAAATGAAGCCACAGCTAGACTTGCATTTCTTAACTGTCTAGAATCACAAAATAACAATTCAATCATATTATGAGTGAATATGGGGAGGGCGGGGCCAGTCAATGATAATCTGAACAAATTTTAAGAACAGGATTTTATATTAAATAATGTTTTATCACCACTAATTTGCCCACAACAAACTTAGTGTTTAATTTTTCAAATTAAAAATTTATTTAAGTCTTATAAATAATTAAAACATTAAATGGCAATACCACAGAATATAGGTGTTCTCTGGACCTATTCCAACCACTTAAAATTATCTTAAGTATGCATATTTAAAAGCAACAACTATGAGAACTACTGTCTTAGTGGTTTTTCACTTACTATATATTACCCTTGTAGGAATAGTTTAAGTAAATTCATTTCTTAAAAATATAGTGTCCTCAAATAATTTTTTTGCAAACTTTAGTTATTACAGGCAGCAAAAACCACTATCTGAAATTAAATCTGTGTTCAAAGACCCCTCATTAAAAGCTAAGGACGTTCTTAAGATTGGAATTGAAATAATTAGTCTTGACTTACTTCATTAAAGCAAGATTCAATTCCTTGTTCATTTGAGTGTTCATTATATGCCAGGCATTGACCAGTTGCAATTTTATGATCCAGAATTAATATTATTATTTGTAAACTAGCTATAATAGAGTATGTACAGTGCTGTGGGAACAGAGGGGAAGAAGCAATTAAATCTGCCAGAAGGGTAAGAGAAATCTATTTGCAGGAGGCAATGCTAGCATTAAGCCAAGAAATAGTGTGAGGTGATCTTATCACACTGATGTGTTCAACTGTTTATGGGAAAAGGAAACTAGGATGGTTTTATTTGTGAAATGTTCTACAACACTAGAACTGTTGAACTTCTTGGGAGAAAAGGAGAGTCTTTGTTTTGTTGTGCTGAGTTTGATTAGTTGCTTAACAAAGTAGAAAGAAAAGCACATCTTCCTGATCACAGTTATAAAAGAAACCCTGAGGCCAGGCGCAGTGGCTTACACCTGTAATCCCAGCACTTTGGGAGGCTGAGGTGGGCAGATCACGAGGTCAGGAGATCGAGACCATCCTGGCTAACATGGTGAATCCCCATCTGTACTAAAAATACAAAAAATTAGCCAGGTGTAGTGGTGGGTGCCTGTAGTCCCAGCTACTCTGAAGGCTAAGGCAGGAGAATGGCGTGAACCCAGGAGGCGGAGCTTGCAGTGAGTGGAGATCACACCACTGCATTCCAGCCTGGGCGACAGGGCGAGACTCCGTCTCAAAAAAAACAAAACAAAACAAAAAAAACCCCTGAGCCATTAATGTGTCTCCTAACTTGAGGAAGTTCACGAATTTCTCTGGGCTTCATCAGTTAAGATTCATCCTTATGCTTCTGCAAGTCTCTTGTATTTATGTATTTCTATCCTGATTTCTGAATTGATAACCTAGTAGTGTCGGATGAAGTTTTTTGTGCTTATTTTATTCTTTGTCATAGATTAAGGCAGAATAGGACTAACTGGGGCTAAGATGAATTAATGTAAGTGTCAGATACTAGGCAGGTGTTAGGGATGAAATGATGAATGAGGCATGGACCGGTTCCTCGGAGTTTATGGCCTAGTAGACATAATTGTATTAAGACTTTATGCAGTTGATATTTGCATAAAGCTGACTGACTGAAGGAACAGGAAGTGCGACGGTTGATTTTAACAGATATGACCAAATTTATACAAACCATGTACTAACACTTGAAAGATGGGTGGATATTTTCCAGGAAACAGATTTCGGGCAGGACATTCCATGCATTGGAAATAGCATGAGCAAATGTATGAACATTGCCTACAACATGCCTGGACATAGCTTTGAGGTACCCTATGAGTTGTTGACTTGAAAACATGGAACTGCACAGGGCATTCAGGCAAGTGCAAGTGGTTCAGGGGCCAGAGCAGAGCAAGAGTGATGAGTAAAGATGTCAGAAAAGGAGAGCAATGGTCTGGTACAAGTCTTGTGTAGAACAAGAAGTTTAGACTTTTGAACTGGCAATTGAGATTTGGGGTTCAGAAAGATAAATCCCAAAAGTATGGAGGACAAAGGGACTCATTTTAAAGGACTAGCTAAGATGCTGAATCTCTTAAAAAAAAAAAAAAGGGTCTGTAATCATGAGGGTAGAGAGAAAACTGAAGGAAGAGTCAACAGACTTTAGCAAAATCCTTTTATTTGATTCATGCATAACGCTTGATGGAGTGTCAAGGAAGAGTCATTCACTTTTCTTTCCTGCCAGAAAGTTGGTTCTTACAAAATAGATGAAATTGATGACTATGTGTATATTGGATACTCCTAATTTTAGCTCTGTTAGATATGTTTCTTTCTAAGGACAAGCAAGTACGTATAGATTTGTTGTTTAATTTTTTTTCAGTATATATATGTTTCTTGTTTTTCCATTTTTCTACTTCATACTGTTAATGTCAAATATCAAAAGTGTTTTCCAGCAACATCAAGTTATGGCAATGGCAAAAGTCCTTGTTGTAGATGAGAAGCATATAAGAAATGGTTGCTAATCTTACTTTCGTATGATCTACTTAGAGTTTTAACCAACCTAGATCTGTCAGCTAAGCTAATTTTATATTTGGTATACATGTATGTCAAATAAAGTCAATTTTACATACTATCCTCTCTTGTCTTCGAATTTTAAATACATAAATGTAGATCACAAACTTTTTTTTTCAGCATGGTAGCCTGAAGAATTTTGCCTCTCCGAGCTTCCTTTACAGATTACCAAACATAGTTTTATGCATTTGAATTTAAAACTTTCTGTGGATCGGTCTTCAGACTGATAAGATCTATGTTATCCGTATCTTGAAGCCTACCTTGATTGTGTAGGAATAGGTTCTGTGTAATGTTAAATAACATATCCCTTCTCCACTGCACAAAATTAAGTAATAATGACAACAAATAATTAGTCATAACATGAACGCTATACAGCTGACCCTTGGGCAAAACAAGTTTTGTTTGTTTGTTTGTTTTTGTTTTTGAGACAGGGTCTCTCTTTGTCTTACAGGCTGCAGTGCAGGGACACAATCCTAGCTCACTGTAACCTCAAACTCCTGATCTCAAGCGATCCTCCTGCCTTGGCCTCCGAAGTAGCTGGGACAACAGATGCATGCCACAATGCCCAGCTAATTTTAAATTTTTTCACAGAGAGGGGGTCTTGCTATGTTGCTTGGGCTTGTCTTGAACTCCTGGCTTTAATTGACCCTCCCACCTAAGCCTCCAAAAGCAGTGGGATTATAGGTGTGAGCCACCAGGCCCAGCAACAACATGGGTTTTAACTGGGTGGGTCCACTTACACGCAAATTTTTTCAACCAAATGTGGACAGAATAAGTACTCCTAGGATCTGAAACCTGCTTATATAGGGAGGACCAACTTCTGTATATGTGGGTTCTAGTTCCTGCAGGGCTGACTGCCAGACTTGACTATGTGTGGATTTGGGTGTACATGGGGGTCCTGGGCCAATCCTCTGAAGATATCGAGGGAACACTGTAACTAGATTTATGGGTGAGGAGGGGATGGGATGTGAGTAGAAGCAAATTCCAGGGCCAGTCTTGAAATGCATTCATAGCAGTGCCAAGGACCATAGAGGTTACTGAGCTTAATGCTTAGCCATCCAATGACAGTTAAAGATGTGGAAAATCAGGCACTTAGGGGTTGAGGGGCTTCAGAGCAAGATCCAGAACTTTGCGCCAGATTTCATTCCATTATACCATATGACTCCCTGAGGTCTCCCAGGGATTAGACAAACTTTTCTCCAATGAATGTATTTATTTCTTGCACACCTTCTATGTACTTTAAGCAGGATCATACAAGAATAAACTAGTTAGAATCTTAGTCCTGGAATTGCTCAGACTAATGTAAAAGAATGGCAAGATTTTAAAATAATGGTAAGCTTGTACAAGTGTCAGAAGAGCAGATATGAAACCCTTACCTGTCTGATGGGGACCAATGAAGGACAGGGGTGTCACGTCACAGAAGTCTTCACTGATGCCTTAACTGACCTGTAAAGAATATGAAAACTTAAGGTGAAAAAGACCTCCTTTTTTCAGGTCTTTCAGGCACAGGGAGGAGCAACTATTACACAAAGGGATGGAGTCAGGAGAACCCATATTGCAGTTGGGTTACAACAGGGTGTTAAGAACAATCACTTGAGATTATATTGTTGCTTTGAGAGAAAGGTGCCAGTCCTGCCACAAAGAACTCACCATTCCTTTGGAGAAGAACAAATCTGACTCAGATGATGCTGGAGACAAAAGGCAAGTTCACAGAGGACTTTGCATTGTGAAAGTTTGGAGTGGAAAGAAAGCATTTCCCAAACTTTTCAACTGGGTCCGGTGAGTATTAGGAGCATGTGATTTTCTGAAAAACAGAAAGAAGAGGTGTGTAGTTAGTTTGTGAGGAAAAGAAACACTTTTTTTTTTTTTTTGATGGGGTTTCATTTAAGGTTACACGGAGAAGTGGAAAGTAAAGAAATCACTTCAGCACTCAGCAGATGAACGGTCACTGATCCCTGCTCAGCTCACAACTGTTCCTGTGTCCTCAAACAACTCTAGTGATATCTTCTTGAGTCTAGATTCTGGTGCTGCTGTTTGTTCCCATTTAGCTTATGATGGCTACTCGCATGGCGGCCCACCTACTGCCACTAACTCATACTGCACCACTGTTTCTGCTGCCTTGTGGTTTTCATTACACTTCTACCCTGTTGCTTTTAGCTTCTGCTCCATTCTACCTGGTCACTGTCTTTCATTTAAGATTGCAAAGTGATCTAACCAAGCTGACCAGTCACTCTGCAATATTTGTGGTCACAGTAAACAGTTTCTAGCCTGGCTACTGCATGGACCATTGATTCCCCTGATGGCCTTTAGGTCTGGTACCTTCAGATCAGGTGACATCCTTGAGCTTATCACTTGTTGCCAAATTGCGTGACCATGTGTTCCCAGGCATGGAGATCTACTCTTATTCTTAAGGAGCTACTCATAACTGATGTCACTTGGAGGATGGCTGTCTGCTTTAATTTAAATGGGAGAGCTTTATCTGATGATCACTTTAGAGAGCTTATTCTGTAGCAATATACAGAATGGATTGGACAAGGAGATGTAAATTAAAGAATATGAAGTCTATTACCAAGATGCAGAAGGGAAATGATGAAGACTAGATGGAAGTCAGTGTCAGTGGAGATGGAGGGGAGAGAATGGATTGATTTGAGGGGTGTGAAAGATGGAGAGTGTTTCATATACAGTCCAACCAAGGAAACAAAAACCATTCTAGGTACTGTCTGGTGGTGTGTGTGCATAAGAGATACCCTGGCTTCTCTTTCCCTTTCCTCTTACCCTCCAATCTCCTGTGAGGACTTCACATTGGGTAGCTAATGCAGAAACCAGCTAACAGGAGAGCCTGGGAAACAGCCTGCTGAGCAGGGCAAAAAACATATCTGAGGGACAATAGGCTGAGGCAGGCACCAGATTAGTGCGATTGTACTGTGGCATTATGGCTAATTTAGGGGAATTTTTAAAAAATGAGGCTTGGGAGAAGTGTGCATCTGGATTTGGATCTATGATGTCTGAGTAGCCCAGGGTCTCACAGTTCTCACAGGTAGACAATAGGAAATTGGAGTCTCGTAAGACAGAGTTCAGGGATAGGAATGTATTTAGGAGTTATTATAACAGTGGTCGTTCAGGCCAAGGATGTGAGTGAGCTAGACCATCCTGGGGAAGTTTAGGAATAACTTTTTTTTTTTTTTTTTTTTTTTAAGATAAGGATGGAAGACTAGGGTTACAAATAAGGGGAAGGAAGAATGATCCAGAATAGTTCCAGGAGAAGACTGCAAAATAATGGCACAAAAGGTTAGAGCAGACCTCATACAGGAGAGATTGTATGAGGAAGCCAAGGAGGAGTGAGCTTTTGAAGGTATGGGTGTGAACAGCATGAAGATACAGAAATGAGATAAGAACTGATTAGTGCCCACATTGGATTTGGCAATAGGGAGACTGTGAGTGACCTTGATTAACAGGCATTCCACTAACTTTAAGTATGGGGGTGTTAGGGATGTTGCGGTTGCGGGGAGAAGGCAGACTGTAGGTTGATATGTAAATGGAAAACAACTATGAACTTCTCTTTGTAGCAGTTTGGTGGGAGAAGGAAGAAACAGATAAAGCCCAAAGACTCAGAAAGCAGTATAACACGTGATATCTCTTACTTCAGCATGCTTTAGAACAAAATGTACTGTGACCTGTCACAAGTTAATTTTTGTAATTATTTTCTGAGGGACAAACACTCTTTTTTGTGACATTATCACAATTGTACTTTTTTCCAAGACTGATTACTATCAGAGGTTCAGTCTAATCAATGAGCATTCCCATTTCTACTGGCTTCTTTGAAAAGAACACATATTCAGATTCAGAGTCTAACAGGCTCAGAGGATCGGGAAAGGGTAGAGATTAAAACCGCACTACATGGGACTCTCAATTCTTGGGCTCTCATTTAAACAACCTGTTGAGGAAAGTCCATTACCATTCCTTCCCTTTCACGGAATGATAGAATAGAGAGATCAAGACACAGTGCAAGACTCAAACTCTTTTGGAAACTTTTTGACCAGCATGACCTCAAAAATACTTCAGATTCTTTATAATTAAATTATTCATTGAAAAATATAATTGAAGGCTAAATAAATCCAGGTGGCTAACAGAGCCAATGACAATCGGATAAAGTAATGGTTTCTTATCCCCCCTTTGTCCTATACTAGCCCAATTCACGTAGCATTTTGAGACCACTTTATCTGGCAATTGACTGAATCACCATCCTTTGAATAAGAATATGTTAGTATTCCTGAGAAAACCTTCTTGTTTATCATAAGCCAAACAATGATTCCAAAATGAAAAATTTATCAGATAAACAACACTTGTCTGCTAAGCCTGGCTCAGCAGCAGCTGCCCCCAAGAATCTGTTCAGGCAGAAGAATCAGAGCTTTTTAAGCTTTATCTTGGTGTAGACACCTGATCCGACCAGGTGTCTCACTGCTGGGTAGAAACCTAAAAGGCAGCAATTGCTACTTGCTTGATGAATGTCAAGATTTAGTTCTTCTTCAATCCCCCCTGCCCCCAATTCTGTTCTTCACACATCACATCTCCACACACCTTTCTCTACTTCACCTCTGACAAATCACAGAAAAATGACTGCCAGGGAATTTAACCATGGTAAATTTATTGCACACTACATGCAATTTTGCTGGATGGGAAGTTGAGGTGACAATAAACTTTACATTTAAAAATATAAAGGCATTTAAAGAATAATTCGAAATGGGAGAAAATCTGAAAACGAGATTGAAGGCAGTGGATTTGCACCACCTCAGTATGTTTGAGGGGCAACTCCTCTGTGAAGTGAAGCAGCAGGCAACCATCAAGGTTGCTTTCACTACTGCAGCAGCAGCTGGTGCATCACCACAACTCAGCCAGATTTCTCCACTTTGCTAGTGCTCCTCCGGACCACCCTGCAAGCCAGTGCAACGGGGATCCTCCCACATCAGAGATTTCTGAGACAATGTTCTTTTTGCATTTATTCTCGATACACCTCAGCTGTAGGATTTCTGGACTTCTGAGGTGGAGAAACAGAGATTTCCTTTTAGAGCAGTGATTCTCAAAATATGGTTCTTTACTTGGTTTTCAAACCAAACTTATCCCCGCAAAAGGAAGTCCATTCTTCAATTTATACTAGAAAGTGGGAATGAATGGCGTGGATTAGTTGCAGTCTTTTTCTTCTTCTAATAGGGCAGAAATATAAGTTTCAGTCACTATTTTGGGGTACTGTGGTTTGAATGGGCATCACTGAAAGAACTGTCATCATGGCGTCACCTGAGAGTTTGGACGTTTACCCTCATACAGTGTAATTAATTACATAAAATTTGTCAACTTGCCGGTTTCCCCTTTATGTTTTATTACTATTTTATTTTTATTTTCTTACTTAGAGAAAGATGAATCAATCTTTATTCTCAGAATTTGTCTTTATTTTTTCCAATGTAAAAGAAAACTTTGTGCTCATGTTCCCACCACGTCTAGGCTCAGGTGCCTTAGCTCTCAAGGACTTCACCTACTCTTCTGGACTTTTCCATGCAAGGTGAACAGATGCAACATGCAGAATGAGCACTCTGCAAGAGACCACAGCGTGAAAGCTTTATTAATATACTGAAACCATGGAATGTCACCACAACCTTGCCAAGCTGATTTATGATCAAAGTGCAGTGAAATGCAATGCTATCTTGTAGTTACGTGACCAATGCTGAGTATCATTCATAATAGCACAGAATGGGATCACAAGTTTCTTGAGGAGCCATGGATGCCCAAGTGTAGGGGAGAATCTTTAGATCATGAACCCTCCTGAACTCCAGTAATTATCAGTCAGAAGTAGACAGTCATGGCAACCGTTGGTGTGATCATCTATTGAAACAGAGATGACAACACATTTAGAGCTCCCGGATGATAGGTCTAGAGAGGCTTAGGCCAGAGCCAATCTAATCCCTTCTCTTCATATGCAAGTTAGAGACCTATAATAACATAGGAAACTCCAGGAAATTTCGTAATAGAACCAGAGCAAAAATCTGATTTTCCTGACACTTATTCCCCATTCTGCTCTGGAGATTCTATATTGATGTATTGTTTGCAAGCTTGCCAGCTGGTAAGATTCTTATTCCACACTGGTAACATTAGTAGCTTATTTGGAGAAAAAACATTTGATTCCAAAGTTATTGTCCCACCTAGACAGCAGGGCAGACTCTTAGAAAAGTAGAAAAGGTCAATTTTTATCCCTTCTGTCCCGTTTTTGGATTGCTTGATTCTTTTCCTTGCCAGGCTCAAATAACTTGTACAAATTTTGCCTGGTATGGAAGAAACCTGGTAGAATCACGGAGTTCTTCCAAGAACCCAGAGGATCTGTAGGGTTCCACATATGTAGCCTTAAAGCATTAATTTTTTCCTAGCAGGCAAGGCAGCCAGCTTATTCCCATGACAGAGAATTCAGTTCCTTCACTCCTTTCATTCAGTTCACATGTATTCACTGTCCACAATATGCTAGGCATTGAACTTGGCAGTGGGGTTACAGAGGTAAAGGACAAAAGTTTCCATTCTCATGGAAAAGGTATGTTGTGACCACAGTGTTATAATTATCTGAGTTGAAAACAGCTTCAGAAAATATATAGCATTTTAGGATTTATTATTTCATAACATACTTTCACATAAGTTTGCTCATTTAATAACTGTCACCCCATAAAGCAAAGAAGAAACTAAGCCTATAAATATCAAGTGACTTAGCTTTTCATATAGCCATTTTAACCAACAAGGTAACTGTGATTCTCATTTTACAAACAAGAAGACTGAGGTTAAACACACTAAATGTTTTATTCAAGATCCTATAGTCAGTGATGTTATATTAAGACTCATACCTCAGTATTTTCACTCAAAATTTTGTAATATATCACACTGCCCTATTTGCAGGGAAACCAAGTAAATATAGTCATTACTTTCTTTCTAAGATCACACTGTTACATTTAGCCAGTGGCCACTTGACATGATGAGAAGGCAACACATTTATTTCCAATAAATATGGAAAGATATGGCAGTGTCTGCCCCTGGAGCCTGAAATTTCAGCTGACACAATTAATGCCTGGTTTTAGTTTTGTTAATGTAACTGTTACAGGCTAAATATCTGTGCATCCCCTGAATTCATATACTGAAATCCTAACACCTAATGTGATGGCATTTGGTGGTGGGACCTTCGGGAGGTGATTAGAGTTAGATGATATCATAGGGTGGTATCCCATGATGGTATTAGTGTCCTTAGAAGAAGAAAGACCAGAAATCTCTCTCTCTCCCTGCCATGTGAGGACAGTGAGAAGGTAGCCATTTGCAAGCCAGGAAGAGGACCTCCACCAGGAATGGAATCTGCCAACACCTTCGTCTTGGACTTCTCAGAGTCCAAACAATGATAAATAAATGTCTGTTAAGTCACACAGTCTATGGTATTTTCTTATAGCAGCTTGAGCTAAGACAGTAGCCATGCAAGTTGCACCCAGTTACACCACACACTTTTCATGTTCGGCAGTCCCCAATAAGGACAGTATGGGGTTTATGAGCTGATACCATTATGAACAGTCTATATTCCACAGTGAACTGTTTGCAAAGCAACTTCCTTTTGAGAAGCAATGTTACAAAAGGTATTAAGATAAAACAAAAGCCTGTAATAGTAAGAGATGTGTCCCTGTATCTTGTTTGTTGGTATACATACAGATGTACACATAGGTTCCTAAATTGGGCATCTTGGTAACTGGGATTCACTCTCTAGGTTTATGAGGAAAAGTTATTTCTGGGCAACAAAATTTGCATTCCAAATTAAAGTACTGAAACTCACCTGGTCCAATGCTGAGAAGCTGGGATGCAGTGGTGGCAAATGGACCACCCTGGCTCTCCACCAGTGGGGAATGGTGCAATCCTTCTCAAGGCCTCCAGGCCTATTGCAATGACAGGCCTGGTTACAAATCAAAGGATATCATTTACATGTGTGATGTATGTAATGTTGATTCAGCAGAAATCTGTCTTGGCCATTTTCTAAGAGTAGACAGGCCTTAATCCTACTATAGTTTTCCCTCAGAATCTTTAGCACTCATAAACCAAGCCCTGGAATCTTTGCTGATGTTGTTGAGAAGCCAAGAGCGAGGCTTCTGTCAGGTCAGAAGGGTGAAGTCCTGAAGAAGAAATTAGCCTAGGAGATGGGAAAGTGGGAGACAGGCAGGGTAAGTGGTTCATGACAGTGCCTGTTGGAAGGCCATATGGTCCAGTCTATTCTTATAAAGACAGTCCTCCTAGCTTCACGTGGCCCCTCTAGGCACCTGCTAAGTGCCAACCTGAACATTTGCAGCAGTGTGGAAAAACAGACCACACCAAGTGCCTTCTGCAGATGAGGGATCAATTGGTGGATGCAGGCCCAGTACCCTTCTTCTACCAGGGATTCTAAAATGGGGGATGGGAGGCTGAGCACAAAGGCTGGTTCCTGTAATCTCAGCTACTTGGGAGGCTGAGGCAGGAGGATAACTTGAGGCCAGGAGTTTGAGACCAGCCTGGGCAACATACCAAGACATGTTCTCTAAAAAAATTAAAGTTAGCCAGGTGTGGTGGTGTACCCCTGTAATCCCAGTTGCAGGAAGCTGAGGTGGGAGGATCACTTCAGCCTGGGAAGTCAAGGCTGTAGTAAGCTATGATTGCGTCACTGCCCTCCAGCCTGGATGACACAATGAGACCCCATCTTATAGATGATAGATAAAATGGGCAGTGGAGGGAGGCAGAGCTCAAGAGGCTAAGCCATTCCAAAATACCTCTGTGCTAAAAGTTTGAAGTTGATGAGTTTGCCTTGTTTACAGTTTGTCTTACTCCTCAACAAAATTATACACTTTTCAACGGAGTTTCTTAGTGTCTAGTAGTCACGGTGTATATAGCACTCATAAATTATAAAGCGTGAATACAATTTCATGGTCCCCCAGAGTTATTTTATTTCTTAGAAAGTTCTATAGACAGGCAATCAAGGTAAGAAACATCTTTCATTTCTAGCCACTCAGGAGACTTACGTTCAAACATCTAACCAACCATTCTTTTTCTTTTTTCTTTCTACCTTCCTCCCTGCAACAAGTTTATACTGCGTACCTGAGCACAAAGCAGGTGCTGTGCCTGTTTCTGCTCTGGTTTGGAAGAAGAAACACCAAGTCTTCCTCACAATCAGAATGCAGAGGGTAGGTCTGTGTGGTCTCTCAATCTTATGCCCGACAGTGTTAGTGGTGATATTATTCAGGCTGTGGCTTACATGTGTGCATAAACCTTGCACTTATCTCCATGCATTGTAAATTTCCTATTTAACCATTTGCTTATCTCTACATTCTTATCCCAGAGTTTGCAATCTCTATTCTTAAGACTGGCTCTGGGTTTAAGGTACAAAGGATTTTTCCTTTCTGTCTTCTTAAATTTCTTCTGTTGCCCAGATGACTATCATACAAAAAACCATTTTGGCGTGTACCAACATGAAGTGGATTTGTCTGGCTCTGAGAGCATCACAGTTTTCCGGGACGTTTGCCCCCCCTACTGCCTGCTTGTGGGAACCCCATCAATTCAGCATGTGAGCTTTTAGGTTGGCTACATTACCCATTTCCATCATTACTCTCATCATTAAAAAAATATATATATAAATAAAAAAATTAAAAAAAAAAACACTGCTCCTCTCTTGGATGTTCTTCTGTTTGTCTACCATCTAACTTAATGGGAGACTGTAAGAAAAATTTTCTTATTTCTAGATTTAATGGGACTATAACTAGTTAAACTGGAAGTTTTGTTATTCAATTCTCTTAATTTTTCTGTGTTGTTTCACAAACATGATCACATTTATGTGCAGTTCCTCACCATAATTTCATTATTCTCTGATGAGTCTATTCAGTCTTCACGGGGAAGTCTCTGTGATAAAACACAAAGGTCTGACTTTCTTGTCTTGCTCCATTAAAATGATCCCCATTGAAAGTTATTACATCCACTGAAAATTATCTGTTTTAATTTTCTCTGGTATAAATGGGGGTATTACTACTTACCTCTCAGGATTACTGTGAAGGTTAAGTATGTTGAGCCCTTCAGTGGGCTTGGCACATAGATGTTCTTAATAAATGTTAACCAAGAGGCTATAGGTAGTATCACCCCCTCATATTCTGAACAGTCTTTTTTTTTTTTTTTTTTTTTTTTTTTTTTTTTTTTTTTAGATGGAGTCTCGCTCTGTCACCCAGGCTGGAGTGCAGTGGCGGGATCTTGGCTCACAGCAAGCTTCGCCTCCCAGGTTCACACCATTCTCCTGCCTCAGCCTTCCGAGTAGCTGGGACTACAGGCGCCCGCCGCCACGCCCAGCTAATTTTTCGTATTTTTAGTAGAGACAGGTTTTCACTGTGTCAGCCAGGATGGTCTCGATCTCCTGACCTCGTGATCTGCCCACCTCAGCCTTCTAAAGTGCTGGGATTACAGGCGTGAGCCACTACGCCCGACCCTAAACAGTATTTCTATGCTTACAGTTCCTCCTATTACCTACATATCAATTCTTTCTGCTAATGTTTATTAAAGAGATCCTTGTATCTTCTAGCTTCTGCACCACAATTGAGCTCTCAGAATCAAAGCAGCTGCTTGGCCCTCCTGCTGCCAAACTTTGGGAAGCATGTCCAGGCCCTGTGGTTTCTGGGTGGCACCATGAGCCCTGGGGTGGCTGTTAATCCCTCTAGCCACTCCATTCGACTGATCTGACCCAGCTGCTGAACTTTTGGAACTTTTGGAAATTCCAGTAGTGGCCAGACTGGCTTAGCTTACAGCAACTAGATGTGATGGCTCTTTTAAAGCAATGAGTTTATGAAGAGAAAGGATATGGACTGTAAGGTGCTTTTTCTTTTTTTTGACAAAGCTGCAGAACAAGAATGTTTGTCAGGGAAAGGAGGAGGGAGGGAAAAGGGAAGTGTGGCCTTAAAAATAGAAGCCAGGAATACAAACGAAAGCATATTTTATAAACGAACACCTCTTTTTCTGAAATCAGAACTTAGAAATGTAAAATAACTGTTCAGTTATAATTAGCAATCATACTGATAATTCTGAGGTTTTACATCATTCAAGATTCCACCTGAAAGATTCATTTGTCTTTCCACCTGAAAGCTTGCACAGATCAATCTGTGTGTGTGTACATGTGTGTGCTCAGTGTTTCTTCTAAATATTTGGAAATAATAACACATACATAATAAGGCAATACTTAGTTAATTAAAATTTTTAATTAACACCGATACCCAATTTTCCAAAATTCTTTATAAAGGAGAGTACATTTTCCTTGGTGCTTGCCTCCATCAAATAGACTTTAAAAAAATGCCATAACATCAGCCAATTTCCGCTTTATTCTGATTTCCTATGGTACTGTGACTTAACGTGCATTCCATGAGCCACTTGCATCAGAATTTCTCAGGAAACTTGTTAAAATTTCAGGTTCCTGGGGCAACATTCTACATCTACTGGAGCTTACGAGTTAGCTACTCTAACATCATAGTCCCTTTCCTCTTTAGTAAGATGATCTTGACTTAAGTGGAATTAGCCATACATTTGGCCTTCTTTTCCATGTGACAAAGTTTTGACCAATCAAATAAAAGGAGATTATGCTGTGTAGGAATTCCAGGAAGCCTCCTTCAAAGGGAAAGAATATGAAGTTTTCTTCTCCCGTTTCTCTTGCTGCTAGCCTGGAAGTAGACACCATGGCTAGAGACAAGAAGCCATTCCAGATCATGAGGTGCCTCTGTGGACAGAAGCCAGGCACAAATGGTAGTAAAACAGAAAGAACCTGGGGTCCCTGTGGTGCCAGTAGGTCAGGTTTGGACTGTCTTCCTCTGGAGGAAATAAGCTGCTAACTTATTCAAGCAGTTGAAGTTATTTTAGATTGTTCTCTTATATGCAGCTGACCTAATGCCACTTGCTAATTCTCCTGATTTAAAATATATGAGGGTTGTGAAATCTGCATTTTTGATAATCACCTAGGACAATTCTTGGACACAATCAAATTTTGAAAAAACTGCCATGAGATACAAGATCGATATATAATTTTATAATTATATCTTAGAGATAGATCAGAGACAGGGATTGTATACATTATACCTTTACTGGTATTCTGCAGGATTTGGTACCATAACAAATAGTGGAGGATGGTCCATCAAAGTCTGCAGAATAAATAAATTGTTAAGAGAAGTCTTCTTTTCCACCCCTAATTTTTTTCTGTAAGCTACCGAGAAAATGTTTCTTAATTGTTTACAGCGCTGAGGAACACTTGGCAGATAATTTTTCTATTACTTTGAAAGGTCTAGGTATATGACTCAACCACAAAACAATGAGCAGCAGCTTTGCAGTGACAATACGGTTTCTCAAATATGGTGCCTATTTTGCCTCTGGTGTCTCCTCCAGAGCTTGCTACCAGGACAGCGTGAGTCCAGTAGGTGTACCAAGTCCTTCAATACTACTAGTCTCATGGGGAGGAAAACAAAAACCAGTCCTACACACCAAGCAATTAAGTGCTCAGTGTATTGTTTCTATGGTATCTTATTTTTTATATATATATACACACACACACGTATATACCTATGGACAAACATATATGTATGTATGTGTATACCTGCACACACAAGACATCACTTTACAAATAAACTTCCAACTTCTCAGATATGTTTTCCAACATTATGGCAATTCATGACTGTGATAATTATGCTAATGAAATACCAGTTACTTGAATGAGAAGTTGTTTGTGGTGCTCAGAAGTAAAGGATGATACCTGTTGGTGATCTACGGGATTCTCACTATAAATTTCGGAAACAGTCACCTGCATCCTTCAGCACATTCATTATCCAACATATCTCAAATATTAGTCAATTTGGCTGTTTGCCTGAGTTTCCAGATTCCTTATAGAGTCTGTCAGCTTACCCAAGTTGACAGACTCTATAAGTCAATAAACTGATTGCTGAAACAAAACAAAACAAAGAAACCTAAACTCTCTAAGCTTTAGTTTTCTTTTAGGTAAAATGGGGATAATAATAGCACTTTTCATGGAATTGCAGTGAAGAATCAATGAGATAAGATATTAAAAGTTCTGGTACAGTGTCTAACAAAGTAAGTGCTCAATAAATGATAGTTATGATTTGTATTTTCTCCTTTTTGCTTTTTTTTTTTTTTTTTTTTTTTTTGAGACGGAGTCTCGCTCTGCCGCCCAGGCTGGAGTACAGTGACCGGATCTCAGCTCACTGCAAGCTCCACCTCCCGGGTTCACGCCATTCTCCTGCCTCAGCCTCCCAAGTAGCTGGGACTACAGGCCCCCGCCACCTCGCCTGGCTAGTTTTTTTGTATTTTTTAGTAGAGACGGGTTTCACCGTGTTAGCCAGGATGGTCTCGATCTCCTGACCTCATGATCCGCCCGACTCGGCCTCCCAAAGTGCTGAGATTACAGGCTTGAGCCACCGCGCCCGGCCCCTTTTTGCTTTTTTAAGACGGAGTTTCACTCTTGTTGCCCAGGCTGGAGTACAATGGTGTGATCTTGGCTCACTGCAACCTCCACCTCCCAGGTTCAGTTGATTCTCCTGCCTCAGCCTCCCAAGTAGCTGGGATTACAGGCATGCACTACCACGCTTGGCTCATATTGTTTTTTGTTTTGTTTTTTTTTAGTAGAGATGGGGTTTCACCATGTTGGTCAGTCTTGAACTCCTGACCTCAGGTGATCCACCTACTTTGGCCTCCCAAAGTGCTAGGATTACAGGTGTGAGCCACCCCACCTGGCCTGTATTTTCTCCTTTTATTAAATGTTTCATCTTCCTTGTGTGTTTCTGTCCAGAAGATAAAACATCTGTTAAACTTCATAAAATACATTATTTTAAACCTATTCTTTTAGGATTTTAATAAATGGGAAAAATAGAATCACTTTTCTGAAAATAAGCCATTTTTAATTACTTCTTCAAACATCATCAAAATTAATAACAGAATGAAAACCCAGTGCTGCCATGTTTGTCCAATGTTTACCAGGTCAGTTTGTTGGGGCCAGGGTTATAAAACCAAATCCATAATCAGCCTTTCATCCTCCCGGACCCCATCATGCCCACTTTCCGGTATTCCAGGTCACCCTAATTACATCATGGGAAAAGAGAAAGAAAGAATAGCAGAAGATGGTTATAGAAGCAAGTTCCATTTATAGTCTATTTATACTTCTTCCATTAAACTTCCTCTAAGGAGATGGAGTGATAAAAAATGGGAAGCCTTGGAGTCTGTCCCTACAGGTTCGTATGTACCATTAGCAAGAAATGACAAAATAAGTTTATCAACTGAGTACTTCTGAGGGATAATCTTCACTTACATTATGAATTGTTTATTTGTATTATATCAAAAAAGTTATCTTCCCACTTCTGTATTTATTTAACGACTGAGTTCAGGGTTTCTGGTTCCTCATTAGATGGCTACTTTGCATTGGCAGCAAGCAGTTTCCCAGGACCAAACCCTGGAGATGTCATAATTTCAAGATGGACCTCAAAGGATCTAAAAACCTATTGTTAAAAATGTGAGAAACCCTGAGAATACTAAAAATATTTTGGCATAAAACAGCAGTCAAGATGTAGTAGGGTGGACATCATCGTGGGATAAATTTTGGGAAGAGCTTGTGTGATATAATTTCATTCCCTCAAATTCTACTGGGTGGAATACAACTTTGACACTGAGAAGCAGGAAAATGTCAGCACTAGCTACAGCACCTAGTGGGAGAGTTACATCAGGGTTGTGCTGGCTGTGGTGAAGAGTAGATAAAAATAGAGGCAGGTCCTGGAGTTGTCCCTTCTTCTCTCTTCATTCCACGAGCACTGGGTACTATGACTAAAACACAGGCAGACCCTACTGGCTTATGGCCAGCTGCTTACTCCTTAAATAACCAAGAAGGGTACACTCTCCTTTACCGCCAATTCACATTACTAATGAAGACTGCAGATGTGACTATAAACTCACAAAGAATATTAGATAACTAAATAGGGCAACACCTACACAATAAACAAACTATAGTAGATTAAGTTAATATCTTCCAAATGAAAATAAGCTAACATATATTCTCCAAGAAATAAAGGAGACAAACAGTAACACGAAGCAAGAACTAGTAGTTATTTAAGAAAAAAAAAAATAAAAGGTGGAAACAGTTGTGTATTAAAAATATGATTTAAAATAAAAACTCAACAGGAAAGATAAATAGTAGAATAGATACAATCAATAAGTTAATTAGGAGCTGAAAGTTACAAAGTCAAAGAACTTTACCAATAGCATCAGGGATAAATAAAAGGCCACATGGTGTAGTGGTTAAAAGTGTGAACCCTGGATCCCAAAGCCTGGGTTCAAATCTCAACTCTGCCAATATTAGCTGAAACACTCTGAGCAATTCACTTAACTAATATGTGATGACTTATTTTTCATCTATAAAATGGGTAGATAACAATAGTACCTACATTATATGATTGTAATGAGGATTAAACGAGTTAATATATGCACAGGACATGTAAGAGTTTCTGGCAAATAGCTAATTCTGCATAAATATAAGCTATTATTATTTTAAGGAGTAGGAAATACAAAAGAGCTATTTGTGGGAGATGTAGGAGAGAAGCAAACATGTCATGTAACTCACAGCAATCCTTGATAAGAAAAACAATTAGGTAGAAAGAAGGAAATATTCAAAGACTGACAATATTCTAGAATCAAAGAAAGATAAAATCTCTGATCCTTCAGATTTCAATCTTCAAATGGATTATCATAGAGAACTAAACAAAATAGATGAAAAAATCCCTATACCTTGACACATTGTGCTAAAATTTAAGATCAACAAGAGAGAAATAATAAATGATTACAGAAAGGAAGAATATAAAATCTTCAAAAGAAAAAGATTAGGTTGACCTCAGACTTGTCCATAATAATACCGGAGGCAAAACGATAATGAAGTACTATTTCAAGGTACTGATGTAAAAAGAATTTATACCCAGAAAAACTAATATCTAAAAATGATGGAGCAAGAAATATGATGATGTCAGACATTCAAGGCTCAGAAAGTTTGTATTCAAAGCCCAATTTTGAAAAGATGATTGGAAAAAATATACTAAGAGAAATAAATCTAGGCAGTCATATGGGATTAAGGGTTGAATAAATAACTAATTTAAATAATTTGTAAGAAAAAAGTGTGTGTGTGTGTGTGCGCGCGTGTGTGTGAGACGATCCGAAACTAAAATTCCACATAACAGCAACAAAGCAGGCGTGTGTAGTTTGACTGGGGAAGAGGGGAAGAAAAGAGGGAACTGACAGAGTTCTGAAGTCCCTGTCTTAATCAGAAAGAAAACACAAATGTTGATAGGTATAGGTTGTAGAGGGTTAGTCAAATAGAATACATAATTTTCATATCAGCAGAAAATTAATAAATCTATCATAGGAGATGGGAAAGGGAAAAAATAAAAGAACTCATACAGTATCTTCTCCTATTGTGTTAAATCCCTACTTCCTCTATTAAGTTCTTAATCTGCAAATTGGCAACCTCAGTATGAATTAACAATTGGTAACACATTCAATTTGCTTATTCCCTTGTCACTATTAACACCGGTAACATAGTGGCTTTAAATTATGTACTGATATACCTAAAGTCTCATTAATTCAGACCTCAACAATTTGTATTTTGTGACATGCCTGACAGGGATGGGCTAAGGTTTAATTCTGCAAGAGTTTTAAAAAATCAGTAGCATGCCCAAGGGTATAAGACAGAATATTTAAATTACTTTAGACAATCATTTAAGGATCCCAAACACTTCTAAAGAAGTCATTTATTTATACCCATTTACTTGCAAGTATGCTAACTGTAAATCACTCTTATGTATTCAATAAATCTGTTCTCAAAAGAAGCCATTTGGTCAGAATTTATTGTTCAAATTTCTGTATAAAATTGTAAATGCTTATTATTAGTCTGGACATATAAAATACTTTAATTTTTTCTCAAGATAAAATCTCTTTTCCTCCTTTTAATCTGAATTAGTGAGGTGAGTTTCTACTGTAAAGACAAATCTAGTGTTAAATCTTTACTGAGTGACTTCTTATTAACTTTACCCGACAGTGTCCACCCCACAGATGAGAAGCTGACCCCCACTGTGGTCATTCTAGTTCTCAGCCTAAACAGTATCTAGGTTTTGTGCTTTTTTTAACCTTGTGCATACATATCACAGGAGGCTGTGTTCAGACATGACAACAAATGGTACATAATCAACTCACACATGCCTTATTAAAACAAAATCCAACACATACATTTATTTGGTTAATTACGTTATCTTTTTTCTTACGGCAAATGAAGGCCTGTTTTACTCAGTGACTGATAGATATAAGTAGCTCATTTTCACATTGCTATACTACCTGAGACTGGGTAATTTATTTTAAAAAGAGGTTTAATTGACTTGCAGTTCCCTATAGCTGAGGACACCTCAGGAAACTTACAATTATGGCAGAAGATGAAGGGGAAGAAAGCACCTTCTTCACAAAGCAGCAGGAGAAAGAGAGAGCCCAGGGGAACCTGCCACTTTTATTTTTTTTATTTTATTTTATTTTTATTTATTTATTTTTTTTTTTTTTTTGAGACGGAGTCTCGCTCTGTCGCCCAGGCTGGAGTGCAGTGGCCGGATCTCAGCTCACTGCAAGCTCCGCCTCCCAGGTTCACGCCATTCTCCTGCCTCAGCCTCCCGAGTAGCTGGGACTACAGGCGCCCGCCACCTCGCCCGGCTAGTTTTTTGTATTTTTAGTAGAGACGGCGTTTCACCATGTTAGCCAGGATGGTCTCGATCTCCTGACCTCGTGATCCGCCCGTCTCGGCCTCCCAAAGTGCTGGGATTACAGGCTTGAGCCACCGCGCCCGGCACCTGCCACTTTTAAACCATCAGATCTTGTGAGAACTCCCTATCATGAGAGCAGCATGGGGGAAACTGCGGCCATGACCCAATCACCTGCTGCCAGGACCCTCCCTCGACTCACAGGGATTACAACTTGAAATGAGATTTGGGTGGGGACACAGAGCCAAACTATATCAACCACTGTGCTTACGTAAGAGAGGGGGACCTTCACGACTTGATCTCTTCCTGCTTGGACAGAGTCTTGGTTACCTCCTTCTTGGCCTGAAGCGGCTCCTGGGGGCACTCCTGTACTTCCTTGGTCTTAATCTTAGGGGCCTATCTGGTTAGCCAGTGGCTTCCTGTAGGCCTTCTCTGCCTTTAGCCTGTGGATGTGTTCCAGGAGAATCTGCTTGATTCTCATTTATCTAAAAGATAATGTAATTTTTAAGAGAAAAAAATCAGGTATGTTATTTTTCTTTGAGTACTGTGGCCACAGCCATGCATATTGCTCAGGCAACTGAAGAGGCTTGCCTCCAGCATCCTCTGCCATGACAAAAAAGCCTCATAGGATCCCAGTGAAACCAACCAAACAGCCAGCAGATCTGGAAGTTGATCAAAGATGGGCTGATCATCCACCAGACTATGATTGTCCATGTTCAGGTTCCATGCCAGAAAGGGGCAGGTACATGGGTACATGTAATCCTAAGGGCCCTGCAGATGCTGGAATGTCCCAGAAGGTAACCTGCATGAGGGAGAGGCGGACCCTGCACCAACTTCTTAGAATATATGGTGAATCTGAAATTGACCACCACCTGTATCACAGTCTGTACCTGAAAAAGACTTGCCATTTTAGAACCTAGCACTGACTTACCCATGCGGGATCCTGCAGAGTCTCCTTTCTCTCTGCCATGGCAACCTGCAATGTAACAACCAGTGATGCTCCATCAGTCTTGATTCCTGAGTACAGAGCTGAAGGATAACTGCTTGGGATCAGAGCTACAGATACCACAGCTCCAGAGAGAAATACACTTTGTTGTTTTAAGCTGGATTTTGTGGAACTGTCTATTATTGCAGCATAACCTGCCCATCATGACTGACACAGTATCTTACTTATTCCAGACAACAATCAGACAAGGTAGACAATATTGCTTAAAAAAAAAAGTGACTGATGTAAAAGTGGAGACTCAGGAAACTAAATAATTCATGTCCGAAGTTACACTAACAGCATTTGACCTGTCTCATTCCAAAGCCCACTGTATTTCCACCTTATCACTTTTCAAAAACTGTTTTAAAGTACAACTCATTAGACTTGCTATCATGTTCAGCAATCAGAAAGTTCCAGATTTGTTGAGCAATGTTGAATACGCCCTTGAACCACTCTTCCAGTAATGAAGATGAAGTCCTCTGTATTAAGAATACTTCCAGAGGTTAAAGAGAAGGCTGGCTGAAAATTTTCCTTTGGGATCTGCAGGAATTTAAGCTTCACCATAATTTCCATCAAGGGATAAATTAATGAGAGCTGCACAGATTGTCTAAAACCTAATTTTAGAGTCACATGCCCATCGATTTCAACATACTTTAGCAAAGACTTCTCTAAACTCTCGACATTACAAATGTCATTTCACTCCTATTTTGAAAGTTATGTATTCTAACTTTTCTGTAGAAGCAGAAAAATGGAAATGATGTCTATATATTAGTAATTTGGGAAATCACATAGGAATTAAACTTTCATTAGGTCACTTCGAGGATTAAAATTCGGGAGGAAAATAAACTGCTCTGATTTTTCATTCCTTCATTCATTTGACAAATAATTATCAATGGAACTGTACTGGGCACTGGGGATAAAGTGATGAATAAAATAGACAAAAATCTCCACCCTCTTGGGTCCTATTTTTAGTAGGGGAGATAGATAATAATGAGATAAATGAAATATAGAGAGTTAGATGTGAGAAGCGCTGTGGAGAAAAATAATGCAGAGATAGACCTTGTATGTGTGATGCAGAAGAAGGATGTTATTAATATAATATGGCCATGGAAGGTCTTACTGAGGAAGTGAAATTTGAATAAAGCCTTTAAAAAAGCAAAATAGCCAGCTACTTGACTATGCAGAGGAAGCACATTCCAGGATCTTGGAAAAGCAAGAATATTAGTTCCAAAACAGAATTGTGCCTTGTATAGTGAGAAACACTCAGGAGTTAGTGTAGCTGGAGTAAAGTGAAGAGAATAATTTTTGTCTGTCTTGATCAACATAAATCCCATCCTAGCAACCAGCACAGTGCCTGGCACACAGTAGGCCCTCTGGCACATAGTAGGCACACTGTAAATACATGTTGAATAAATGAACCAATCAATGGGAAAAGGGAGTGAATGGGATTAGGGATGACGGCCAAAGCGAGAGTCTAACGTTATCATATGTGGTCTATACACTTTCTTTTAATAAAAAAAATAAGGCAAATATGACCATATGTTAACAATAGTAAATTTTGGGATGTGATAAAGTATGTGGTACTTTACTTTTTAAATTTCTAAAATTATTGTAAACAAACAATTCAAGAGACACAAAATCTCACATGCCAACAATGAAGTGGCTAGTATAGCGCGTAGTATTTTCACCTGCTGTTTCCTGTTATCCTCCACACCTGTGAGAGAACTGGTTTCTGTTCGCTTTACGACTGTAGAAACAAGCTCAGAGAGGTTATGGGAGTTGACTAAGGCTATGCACAACCAGGCAAGAGAAGAGCTGAAATTTTCATATAGCTTTTCTGACTCTAATTCCAGTGTTTGTTTTTTTACATTACACTATTCTGCATGTAACATATATATGAGGCTTTTCTACACCTATAAACTATAAAATATATGTAACTATTTGCTACATTTAGTAAATAAGTAGTAAGAAAAAATAAAGCTATGTAAAATTTTAATGTAATTTTATGCCATTGATATCTGTTCTTAAACAAAGCAATCATTCTGAATTTACATCTTATAGTCATTCCACTTATCACTCCCCTTCTTAACCCTTGAACCTTTACTCACCCAATCTTTACCCCACTAAACACATACTACAGAGTTATTCTATCTCATAGAATAACATTTATTAATAGAACTAAAGACCTCTGTTGGCTCTACACAGAGCTACTGGACTGCACCAGAGAAGAAGTTCTAACTCATTCTGGTTAGCCTGCCCACATACATAGGGCTACAGGATGCAGTCTTAATGAAAACTAGAATTACAGATTGTAGATGTTTTGAAAGTTTACATTTGAATTAATTATTCTGACAGCAGAACAAGATAGCTCTTTGGCCTTTTATCTTTTTTTTCCATCAGAAGGGTTTAGTAATTCAGTGTTGTTAAGACACAGGTTGAGAGAAATGCATCTAATTTAGTAAGAATCAGAATTGGAGTGGAATAAGTAAAAAGTGGCAAAGCATAAAAAGCCAGTGATTTCAGGGATGCCCCAGTGACTGTGCATACAAGCTGACCAATGCAAATTAAGAGAGACACAGTGATTCATTAGAAAGATCTGATGCTTAGTTTAGAACCCAGACCGCCTTATGGGTTATAATGGCATTCCTCCTTCCCCTTCGAGTTCCATGGACTCTCCTTATTTCCTGCATTTGAGAAATGCAAGCAAAGTGCCCTCTTGGGCACCAAGCAGGAGTCTCTCTCTGCTTCCTCTGCAGTGATGAATGACAGAGTTAAAATGTCACAGCTAGAATCATCTAGGGAAGATGCCATCCATTGAGTGCTAAGAGAGAAATGTCATTTCTAAGAAAGTGCTTTGCCTCACACATCCTTCATGGCCAGGTGTACCTAAGTGCCTGAACCAATGCTGGCCTTGTTGTCCTCAACCAAAATAGTTTTCTTCATGGAATATATTTATGATGGCTTAAAAAAACTTAAAATGCAATTTAAAAGTTTCTGGGAGAACCAGAGTGTCAGAATGAAAGTTAGAAGAGAGGAGCTGGAGATCCAGTATTGCTGCTAACTGGCTTTTTGGTTTGGGGCAAGTTAATTTCAGCTTTCCCAGCTAAATGGTTGCTAAGGTGCCTTACAGCTCTAGTTTCCATTGTAACTTGTTACCCAGGGAAGCACGCTACCAAACTTATCCACTGAGATGAGACAGGAAAGATTTAATCACATTCTCTCTCAACCAAAGTGGTTAAACTTTTAATCAGTCTTCTCTATCGGAAACTTATATTTTTTATTACATATATTAGTTTCTTATGTTGTGAGTTAATCCTAGATCTCTCAGGGAAAAATAAGCATATTTCCTCTGGCATCACCTATTTCTATTATTGTGGTTTATTTATGTATTTATTTTTAATAATTAGATAAGTGTATCCTGATGTTAACTAACAACTAATACCAATCTGAAAAGGGTTAGCTTTACAAGTACTTCCTTTAGTTTGCCCCTACGTTAACTGAGGCCTTGGTCATGGGTTTGGTCCATATATAGGTCATTAGCTACATGTGAAGAAGATCTCAAGTTCTGATTTGCTGCCTCGGGAAGTGTTAATCATAAGAGGTACACTGACAGGATGTAAATATGGCTTATCACCATAAGTGGAAAAAAGTAATGTTAACGCGCCCATCCCGCCACATATAGTCATCTTGGTGCTGATGCTCACCTTCCAGTATAATGAAACATTCAAATTCGTCTGTCAGGCAGAATGCATTAAACCAGGATAAGAAAGTAAGGGTCAGTGAATTAGAATAAACATACTTACTACACACATAAAATAAAACAAAACCCAACATCCACACTTCCAAAACAGGTTTGAGATGATATTTCAGTTGAAGAGTCACCACATTAAAGAGTTCCTTGCTCATGAGTGATGTGCTACAGATCATTAATTCTATAAACATGCAAGTAGTTGCCATGTTTTTGGTGGATCTGAGTCACCACTGCCACAGTGATAAAGGAAGCTGAAGAAGCTCCAATACATGGAAAATAAACCAGACCACTGCACAGGCTCATTTATATGGAACAGAGGACTAAGTTGGATTTGAAACATTTTAAAGATTTCCCATTGCTTCTCTTTCCTTTGTGGGGGGTTGTATTTTGCAGAATGTATATGAAAATAACTTCCAAGTAATATAAAAACTTGTATTTCATATGGGGAAAATACACGTATTCAGACTATTTTTAACCACTTGTATTTTGCATCTATTCCTTTTTTTTTTTTTTTTTGAGACAGGGTTTCGCTCTATCATCCAGGCTGGAGTGCTGTGGCATGGTCACAGCTCACTGCAGCCTCAAACTCCTGGGCTTAAGCGATCCTCTTGTCTCGGCCTAACTCAGAGTAGTCAGGACTACAGGTGTGTGCCACCACACCCGGCTCCTTCCAATTTTTTATTGATAATTTTTACTTCCCATGTCACACAGTCACTATTATTTCTCTTTCTGGTGTTTGCAGAGATCTCCTTTTATTTTCTCCCTCATATGCCAAGTATCTTTCAACTTTTCTTTTTAGTCACAAACACCTTTACATTGCTGATCTTCTTCCTTCTTACTCATTTGGATTACCTTTTCCCATAAGCTCAAATAATCTTAAAACAAATCCTAATTTGGAATCTGTTACTGAAGAATTCTAGCTGATAAAAGTATTTTGGATCTCCTTCTCTGGCAGCCTTGAGAAATAAAGTTAAAGGCTATTTCTTTAATTGTACACGCAGAAATTAGTTTTTATAGCATTTGAAAAGTATACCTATTAATAAACTTTTGGATAATAAAAACTTAGAAGAAATCTAACCAAAATGACATACTATGTTAAGTATGGGAAGGGTCTTTAAACAACACTGTCTCATCTATGGCAAGGTTCTATGGTCTGACTATAATGCCTGTTGAGAAGCCCTTGTCTATTTGGTTTTCTTTATATTTGAGGAAAAAAAGAAAAAAAGGAAAACAAGAAAACCAGCAATGTTCAACAATCCTTTAGGCTATTTCCAAGAACAATCTTTGTACCTCACAACATCTCCACCTAGTGATCTTACAGCAATTCTTAGAAATTACTCGTTTTAAATTTACAGTAATATGCCTAACCTCATTTCAGCTAGTTTCACCTTAAACACACGTATTTATAATTAATTACTGGGAACTGAGAAGGTACCGACATGAAAATGAAGAATGCAGAGAATCTTTTTCTGGAGAAATAAAAGAGCAGCAACAAATAGTAATCAATATAACAATCACAGTTTCCGAGGTAGAGAATTGGTGACAGTCAAACAAAACCAACCAGGTCTATCAGTCTAGGTTTCCTAGTTGCTTTATTTTGAATGCACACATCTTATATAAAACGACATTTGTATTCATTGACTAAAGGGCAGACAGCTTACAAAAAATATTTGTTGAGCTTCCAGTGTGCATCTAGTATTATGCCAAGTTTTCCACTTGTTTCTGGACATATTTTGAGACAGTATAGTAGAGTAATTATGTCTGTAGGTTTCAAACTAGAGCCACTTACTTGCTATACGACTTTGTCCAAACTACTTACGGTTTCTGCATCTGTTTCCCCATCTGCAAAGTAGGGCTAGTAACTTTACCAAAGTTACTGTGAGAATTAAATGAAAAACGAAAAGCCCTTAGGATTGTTTCTGGCATCTAAAAGTGCTCAATATTTGTCAATATCATTTATTATTTTATCCTCACAATCCCCACTTTAAACAGGGTCTGTCTGGCTCCAAAGTCCCTGCTAATTCCTCACTGTTGTAGTATATTTAAAAATTAAAAATAAACTTTGTCAACAAAATTTAAATTGGTAGACATTCATTAGTTCCTTGAACATCCTTGAAAATACATTAGTAGTTAATGTGGAAGAAATAACCTTGAGGTTGGGAATAAGGAGACCTGTGTTACTCGGTGATTATTCTGCGCAAGAAGTTCCTTGTTAGCGAATCTACATGAGCTAGGTTCTTTATTGTCTAATATTCCATGAATCTAATATTATCTATAAACAGTTGGTTCCTGAAGGTGGTTTTTTCTTTCCCTGTCTGCATTCAATCTCGAGCTGTCTTCAAAGGAAGCAAAATTGAAGTTATGCATACAGAATGCCGAACAACCCTATCTGTGAAAGCTGGTTTTACACGAGCATAGAACCCAGTTCGGCGGTTTGCCTCTGCCAAATATGTCTGCAAGCTGATTAGTGGCAGCGTCAGGCCTATTGCTAGGTCTCCTAATTTAACCCATTTTCTTAGTCATTTAAATCAATTATACTTTATACTTTTAGTCCTATTTGCAAATCCATCTTTTAGCTTTATAACCCACCTCCCCCCAGCCCCTAATTTCAAAGGTCTACCGGATATACGTGGTTGTTTTGCGTCAAACTAGCAGTTTAAGACAAGAAAACTACATCAAACAAGAAAAAGAACCATTACGATGCATCTATGTTTTCTCTTAACTACGGAATTTCACATTATAGCCCTTGTCTTCAAACACCTAAACAATGCAAGCAGGACCTTCATTTATTATTCCGTGCCCACCCACACCCTAAAAACCGCTCTCTTCACTCCAATTGCTCGAACTGCCTGTCACTCCAAGCACTTCGACTAGCCCAAGAGCCTTATTTAAACTTTACCCCCACTCTCCCCTCCTCGCCCCGCCCCGAAGCTAATTCCTGATTGGCCGAGGCACCACTCCTCGTGGGGCTGCTTAGGCCACTGCGCGCGGTGCGCGCTGGGAAACGAGTGGAGACACGAGGACTAGCGCGAGCACTGCTGGTGGGCTCCCCTCCCCCTGCGGCGACCCCCCGCTCTGACCGACTGGTCCCCTAAACGGTGGTGGCAGTTTTTGGTCGTTGGTCCCCGAGATTTAGGACCAACATTTGGAGACCCGAAGGGGTGAGGAGGGGAAAGGGGAAACGGGGTCACTACCAAACCACTGCTAACGGCTGGAGACAGTGCCCGGCTCATTCTCACGGCGAATACACAGTGGGAGCTGGAGGCGGTGGCTGCGGGCTTCACCTCGCGTCCTTCCCCCAGCCCCGTCGAGCAGTGGGAGAGCAAGTGTCCGAAACGCTGCCTCCCGCCCCGGCAGCATCCTGCCGGAAGGCGCCCTCGCAGTCACCCAGGCGGGGCATGGTGAGGGCCCAGCGGCCAGTCTTTTTGGCGCGTCTGGCGGCGCGGCGCTGTGCGCTCTCCGCCTTATTTCCGCTTTCCCCCGCTGCCTTCCGGCCGCTTCCCACCTATGCTGCCTTCCGTGTTCTCCTGACACGCTCCAGCCGAGGACCAACGACCGCTGCAGGCCCGGGCCGCCGCCTAGCTGTTGGGCCCGCGCGTCCCCTGGAGGCTTTGGGACGCCGTCTGGGGCGTCCCGACGGCTGGGTGAGATTAAGCAGTCGCGTTTCAGAATTGAATTCAGGTTGGGTGAGCTTTAGCAGGTTCCTCGTCGTTTTCATGGCGTTCTAGTAGACGGGGCTTAGCCTCGAACTTTCCTCTGCCGTTGTCTCTTTTCTGTCTCTTCCCCGAGTACCTCCTGTGTGCTGGGCTGTGGGCAGCGGGAGGCCGCGGGTGTTCAGGGAAGATAGCTCGCCAGTCTCCCGACATACGGACAGCAGTACACGTCGTGGCACCACCTTTGTTTCCTGACATCTGGTAGTTTTTAAACCACTAATTTAAAAATGTTTCTTTTGAGCTACTGGAAAAATCGCAGAACCCGGAGTCAGGAGGCGCGGGATTTAATAATCCTGGCGTTAATATTCTGAGACGTTGCGAAGCTCCTTGATTGATTTGGGCACCAATTTTCTCCTGTGTAAATTTAGCTTAGGTAATATTTAAGTTCTTTAAGCTTTAACTGTCTTTACATTCTTGATAAATTCCCCGTAACCTTTATGTTATATGGTAATCCTAATATAGGCAGATATCAAAGAGGAAATATCATAAGGAGTGTTTTAGATTTTTTTTTTTTTTTTTGAGACGGAGTCTCGCTCTCGCCCAGGCGGGAGAGCAGTGGCAGGATCTCGGCTCACTGCAACCTCCGCCTCCCGGGTTCAAGTGATTCTCCTGCCTCAGCCTCCGGCAGTAGCTGGGACTACAGGCCCGCGCCACCACGCCCAGCTAATATTTGTATTCTTAGTAGAGACTATGTTGGCCAGGATGGTCTCGCTCTCTGGACCTCATGATCCACTCGCCTCGAGATCCCAAAGTGCTGGGATTACAGGCATGAGCCATCGCCGCGGAGTTTTTTCTAAGTCTTGTCTGTTTTTAAAAATTGGCCTGATTTTGTGTTTGAGAATGGCGTTATAACCAGGAAGCAGGATATGTTGCATGTATAAGGAGAATAACATATAAAGGTCATGTTCAAGTGTCGGTAGAATTTTGCTTATTTAAATAATGGGAAGATATTGTCGTTGCAAGAATCACCATAATGTATATACAGTTTGACAGACTTCCGTTTGGATCTCCTTATGGGGGTCTAATGATAAATTTGTTTTCAGGGCACACATTTAAAACATTCTACTTTGTTTGCATCTGTCTGCATCTGTTTGCATTGTTAATAAAATTTGTTTGCATCTTTATAGACAAAGATGACTATTAGTGCTGCAATCACTAAATATTAATGCTTTCTGCTTAAGGCACTGCTTTGATTGCTAATTTTCACTTAGATTGGAGTAATGGACTTGAATATTATTGCCAAATATACATATCAACACTTAAAATGTGTGCATTACTGGATATATCATGAAATAAGAATTATTGATAACGAGAGCAAAGCCAGTTTATGGACTAAAATTAAGCCTCAGGTTTAATGGTGTTATTTTATTGTTAGAAGGAAGACATGTCAGTTTAAGTAGAGTTTGTGAATACAAATCAAGTAATTGCTGTAAAAATTGCCCAGATTTGCATATTAATGCCGAATATCATTTCTCATTTTACTACCCGAAGGTTGATGAGGCAAGAAAATATGATCTCTGTGTTCAAATTGGTAACAGATTTAAAATAACAGATTATGAAAGACCTTGTGTGAAGAATGGTGCACTTAATTTGGACAAGAATATGTAGATATCTTTATCCTGAATTCAAAGAGCATATACACCTTCGTGTTCAAAGCAATACTTTTTAAAAGTATTAGTTACAGTTTTTTAAAGTAGCTCAAGTTTTAAGTCATTCCAAATTTAAACTTAATATTAAAACTTATCCATTATATATTTAACTTCTAGCAATAAAATGTACTCTCATTCTTTAATAAAAACAACTTAAGATGGAATTGAACTGATCCATCTATACATTTATTTCAAAATAACTTTAGACTTTCATATCCACACACTTTTGATGAACTCTTCTCATTTTCCAACCATGTTGGCTGTAGTGCAGTCTGTCAGTAAAACGAATTGCTGCTTAAAAACAAACCGAAAACCTCCACTGACCTGGCAACCGTGGTTTCCATGTACTGTACTCAATGACAACTGAACAAACAAATGAGGAGTTTAGTACCATGTAATTCAAGGAGTGTCATAAAGATTTAATGTGCCTCTATAAAGGCACATTTTGATATGCTTATTTTTTTTTCATTATTACATTGAATTTTTAAAACCAACAGTAAGATTATATAATGTTCATTTTTTCACAGCTTTCTAAATTTTTACAGTAACTTGGAAGATGAAGTTTCAATTGAAGTAGTTTTAATACAGCTGACACAGTTCCTTTAAATAATTTTCATTAATATTTTCCTAAATTGTGCTTGTCATTTTTTTATTAATATTCTTTCTATTTTTGAAAGGCAGTACAAATTTGAAAACACGTATTTTTGATAATTATTAAGAAGGTTAAAATTAAAGGAGATATAGTGAGCACTTAAAGACAAAGGCTTGATTCAGATTGTTACTTCAATAACTTATGATTTGCTATCCTGTCTTGGCATTTTGCTTCATACCTTAGAGAGGTTTTTTTTTCCTTTCTTCTATTTTTTTCTTTTGAAAGTGAGCTAGAGAGGAATCTTTGAAAGTCCACCTTTTAGGGAAAAAAATACATATCTGAAAGCTGGAGTTAAATATGGCACAACTTTTAATTTCTCATTCCCACTTTGTCTGCAAAACCATTTTTGTCATTCTCCTACTCAGGATCCCTCCTTACTTGGATTACTTGGGTCAACAGGGTAAGGAAACAAGTTTTTTAGAATGCTTTGGAGTGCGACTCCACACCTGAAAGTGGCAGAGGACAAATTGAGTCTGGAAGCCTCAATTGATATGTCAGTTTTGCTCTAATGTGTAGGACAGATGTGCTTTGTTGGATATTTAGGTCACTCTCAGATTGATTCTGGAGTATTTTAGAATGAATGTATTGTATGCTTGTTTTAGATTTGATTATATTTCTCTGGCTATTCTTGAATTTTGCCTCTTTTAGAAATATACTTTTGTTAAATTAATACGATAAAGTTAGGTTATTTTGAACTTGTGAATTATACACGTGCATATGTTTTGTTTTGGAGGCTTTGAGATAACACTTTTTTATTCTAAAGAGTATAGGATTGGTGACTCGAGTGTGTCTTTTACTTCTGTAATTTCAAGCTTTTATAATATTTTGATTGAGATTTCTTGAGATGTACAAAGTCTAGCATATGTTTCTAGTCATTCTCTAGTAAAAGGAGCCTTTAATGTGTATAGATTGGCCTGTTATTTCAACATAAGAACCTAGATAATCTCTTTAAAAATATAACTTTAGAGACATGAATTAACCCAAAAAATAGGCCTGTAAGGTAATTGTAGGGATGGGTTGGATTGCAGAAATCAGCCATTTGGAGCTAGCCATGAATTGTAGTTTAAAAAAAAAAAAAAAAAAAAAAAAAAAAGTCTGGTTTATTAAGTTAAATTCTACATTTTGGATAAAATGGGAGCATATTTATTGCTTCTATAACCAGTAAGTAGCATATGTAAAGAACCATATTTAAGGCTGGTGCAAAAGTAATTTTACTTTTGCAACAGCCTTTTAAGTAGATTCTTGTTTTTTCTCTCACTGTTTTTCCTGTAGCCTGTTTAAAAAATCTCACAATTCCCTATTCACATTGTGTCAACATGATCTTTAGTGTAGTGGGCCAGTGTGATGTCCTGTGGGATGTCGAGGCCATTGAAGACTCTCTAAACTAAATTATGGAAGAGAGTTCAGAGTTACGAATTTCTGAGGCTCCATGGTTTCGGGCCCTTGGTCTTTTCGATTACTAATTTTGTGACTTTAAGCAGGACTCTTCATACTTGCTTTTGGTTTTCTTGTCTACAGTATTGGAGGTCATCTAAGGTCCACTTGCAGTTCTAATATTTTCTTACTACAAAATCTTAAGTAATGGTATATGGGAAAACCTAGAGTGAAATAGTGTTAAGTTGAGAAAGGTAGTTATATCATTTAAAATGCTCTTACTTTTAAAGGAATGGTGACAGAAAACATTGAATTTTTTAAAAGACAAAAGACCGAAAGTTGGTTGCTCAGTCAGTCCTTATCTTTTTTTTTTGAGATGGAGTCTCGTTCTGTCCCCCAGACTGCAGTACGGTGGCACGATCTCAGCTCACTGCAGTCTCCACCTCCTTGGTTCAAGGAATTCCCTGCCTCAGCCTCCCGAGTAGCTGGGATTACAGGCACATGCCACCACACCTGGCTAAATTTTTTGTGTTTTTAATAGAGACGGGTTTCACCACGTTGGCCAGACTGGTCTTAAACTCTTGCCCTCAGGCAATCTGCTCACCTCAGCCTCCCAAAGTGCTGGGATTACAGGCATGAGTTACTGTACCTGGCCAGTCTTTATCTTTTTGATGGTTCTGATTACAAAAAATAACATTTCTTTTATCTGAATCTATTAATAGTACATTGTTTTATTTGTTGCATTTGGTGTCACATAAAATCTTCCATGAAGTGTAGTGTAAGATACACAGCTGATAATACAGACTTTTCCCTTGATAAAAATTATTTTCTACTTTATATTTCTGCCATTTAATAAATGTGTGAGGATATTCATCTTAAATCTTCACTTAAAAAAAACCAGTAGGCCGGGCACGATGGCTCACACCTTTAATCCCAGCACTTTGGGAGGCCAAGGCAGGTGGATCACGAGGTCAGGAGTTCAAGCCTGGCCAATACAGTGAAACCCCATCTCTACTAAAAATACAAAAATTAGCCAGGCATGGTGGTGCGTGCCTGTAGTCCCAGCTACTTGGGAGGCTGAGGAAGGAGAGTCACTGTACTCCAACCTGGGTGACAGAGCAAGACTCCTTCTTGGAAGACAAAAACAAAACAATAAATGTGTGAGGTTGGTAAATTATGAGAACCTAAAAACAATATAAAGATAAATGAGATAGTACTTATCATATTGAAAGGAACAAGAAAGGAGGAAAGCTGAATAGCATTTTTTCCTTCTCCAGAGATAGATCTTTATAATATAGCTTTATTTCTTAATATTTATTATTTTTTAATAAGTGAGTTTCTATCTTGGCCTCTATCGCTTCTTGGCCTTTTGGTCAAGATCAAGTATAGTATGTGTTATTACCAGTTTAATATCTGATATGTCTTCTGAGGACAAATCTTTTTGTTTTTTTATTACACTTTCAGTTCTAGGGTACATGTGCACAATGTGCAGGTTTGTTACATATGTAAACATGTGCCATTTTGGTGTGCTGCACCCATTAACTCCTCATGTACATTAGGTATATCTCCTAATGCTATCCTCCCTGCTCCCCCCACCCCAAGACAGGCGCCAGTGTGTGATGTTCCCCACCCTGTGTCCAAATGTTCTCATTGTTCAGTTCCCACCTGTGAGTGAGAACATGCAGTGTTTGGTTTTCTGTCCTTGTGATAGTTTGCTCAGAATGATGGTTTCCAGCTTCATCTGTGTGCCTACAAAAGACATGAACTCATCCTTTTTTATGGCTGCATAGTATTCCATGGTGGATATGTGCCATATTTTCTTTTTTATTATTATACTTCTAGGGTACATGTACACAACATGCAGGTTTATTACATATGTATACATGTGCCATGTTGGTGTGCTACACCCATTAACTGGTCATGTACATTAGGTATATCTCCTAATGCTATCCCTCTGCCCTCCCCCCACCCCACGAGAGGCCCCGGTGTGTGATATTCCCCACCCTGTGTCGAAGTGTTCTCATTGTTCAATTCCAACTATGAGTGAGAACATGTGGTGGTTGGTTGTCTGTCTTTGTGATAGTTTGCTCAGAATGATGGTTTCCAGCTTCATCCATGTCCCTGCAAAGGACATGAACTCATCCTTTTCTATGGCTGCATAATATTCCATGGTGTATATGTGCCACATTTTTTAATCCAGTCTATCGTTGATGGACATTTGGGTTGGTTCCAAGTCTTTGCTATTGTGAATAGTGCTGCTATAAACATACATGGTCATGTGTCTTTATAGCAGCATGATTTATAATCCTTTGGGTATATACCCAGTAATGGGATGGCTGAGTCAAATGGTATTGCTAGTTCTAGATCCTTGAGGAATCGCCACACTGTCTTCCACAGTGGTTGAACCAGTTTAGTTTATGATCCCACCAGCAGTGTAAAAGTGTTCCTGTTTCTCCACATCCTCTCCAGCACCTGTTGTTTTCTGACTTTTTAATGATTGCCATTCTAACTGGTGTGAGATGGTATCTCATTGTGGTTTTGATTTGCATTTCTCTGATGGCCAGTGATGATGAGCATTTTTTCATGTGTCTGTTGGCTGCATAAATGTCTTCTTTTGAGAAATGTCTGTTCATATCCTTTGCCCAGTTTTTGATGGGGTTGATTTTTTCTTGTAAATTTGTTTAAGTTCTTTGGAGATCTGGATGTTAGCCCTTTGTCAGAGGGGTAGATTGCAAAAATTTTCTCCCATTCTGCAGGTTGCCTGTTCACTCTGATGGTGGTTTCTTTTGCTGTGCAGAAGCTCTTTAGTTTAATTAGATCCCATTTGTCAATTTTGGCTTGTGTTCCCATTGCTTTTGGTATTTTAGTCATGAAGTCCTTGCCCATGCCTATGTCCTGAATGGTATTGCCTAGGTTTTCTTCTAGGATTTTTCTGGTTTTAGGTCTAACATTTAAGTCTTTAATCCATCTTGAATTAATTATTGTGTAAGGTGTAAGGAAGGGATCCAGTTTCAGCTTTCTACATATGGCTGCCGCATTTTCTTAATCCAGTCTATCATTGATGGACATTTGGGTTGGTTCCAAGTTCTTTGCTATTCTGAATAGTGCCGCAGTAAACAAACGTGTGCATGTGTCCTTATAGCAGCATGATTTATAATCCTTTGGGTATATTTACCCAGTAATGGGATGGCTGTGTCAAATGTTATTTCTAGTTCTAGGTCCTTGAGGAATAGCCACACTGTCTTCCACAATGGTTGAATCTATAAATTACCTTGGACAGTATGGCCATTTTCATGATACTGATTCTTCCTATCCATGAGCATGGAATGTTCTTCCATTTGTTTGTGTCCTCTTTTATTTCGTTGAGCAGTGGTTTGTAGTTCTTGTTGAAGAGGTCCTTCACATCCCTTGTAAGTTGGATTCCTAGGTATTTTATTCTCTTTGAAGCAATTGTGAATGAGAATTCACTCATGATTTGACTCCGTGTTATTGGTGTATAAGAATGCTTGTGAGTTTTGCCATTGATTTTGTATCCTGAGACTTTGCTGAAGTTGCATATCAACTTAAGGAGATTTGGGGCTGAGATGATGGGGTTTTCTAAATATACAATCATGTGGTCTGCAAACAGGGACAATTTGACTTCCTCTTTTCCTAATTGAATACCCTTTATTTCTTTCTCCTGCCTGATTGCCCTGGCCAGAACTTCCAACACTATGTTGAATAGGAGTGGTGAGAGAGGGCATCCCTGTCTTATGCCAGTTTTCAAAGGGAATGCTTCCAGTTTTTGCCCATTCAGTATGATATTGGCTGTGGGTTTCTCATAAATAGCTCTTATTACTTTGAGATACGTCCCATCAATACCTAGTTTATTGAGAGTTTTTAACATGCAGGGCTCTTGAATTTTGTCAAAAGCCTTTTCTGCATCTATTGAGATAATCATGTGTTTTTTGTCTTTGGTTCTGTTTATATGCTGGATTACGTTTATTGATTTGCATATGTTGAACCAGCCTTGCATCCTAGGGATGAAGCCAACTTGATCATGGTGGATAAACTTTTTGATGTGCTGCTGGATTTGATTTGCCAGTATTTTATTGAGGATTTTTGCATTGATGTTCGCCAGGCATATTGGTCTAAAATTCTTTTTTGTTGTTGTTGTGTCTCTGCCAGGCTTTGGTATCAGGATGATGCTGGCCTCATAAAATGAGTTAGGGAGGATTCCCTCTTTTTCTGTTGATGGGAATAGTTTCAGAAGGAATGGTACCATCTCCTCTTTGTACCTCTGGTAGAATTCGGCTGTGAATCTGTCTGGCCCTGGACTTTTTTTGATTGGTAGGCTATTAATTATTGCCTCGATTTCAGAGCCTGTTATTGGTCTATTCAGGGATTCAACTTCTTCCTGGTTTAGTCTTGGGAGGGTGTATGTGTCCAGGAATTTATCCTTTTCTTCTAGATTTTCTAGGTTTTTTTGCGTAGAGGTGTTTATAGTATTCTCTGATGGTAGTTTGTATTTCTGTGGGATTGGTGGTGATATCCCCTTTATCATTTTTTATTGCATCTATTTGATTCTTCTCTCTTTTCTTTTTTATTAGTCTTGCTAGCGGTCTGTCAATTTTGTTGATCTTTTCAAAAAACCAGTTCTTGGATTCATTGAATTTTTGAAGGGTTTTTTTGTGTTTCTATCTCCTTCAGTTCTGCTCTGATCTTAGTTATTTCTTGCCTTCTGCTAGCTTTTGAATGTGGTTGCTCTTCTCTAGGTCTTTTAATTGCAGTGTTGGCTAGTCAATTTTGATCTTTCTTGCTTTCTCTTGTGGGCATTTAGTGCTATAAATTTCCCTCAACATACTGCTTTAAATGTGTCCCAGAGATTCTGGTATGTTGTGCTGAGGACAAATCTTAAATGGATTTTTTGAGCAAGGAGAGGGAATAGGAGCTTGCTCCATCCACTCCACTCATCAACTTGATATCGCAGTACCTCCAGGAACAGTGCATTCCCCTCAGGGGAATAAATTTTTAAAAAAAAAGCAAAATGAGTTTCTTCAGAATATCACATATACCCGTTTTTCAAATGTAAATGTATGTTAAAATGAACTCTTAGGGCCCAGATTGTATTGATGAGTAGATATTCTTATGATATTACAATTATGACACTATGTTGACTAAGACAATGCAGACTTCTATTACTGGTCAGACTAGGGAAGTTTTAAGAAGTTTTCTCTTTATATTTGGACAGGTTGCTCTTAATGTTTGCTAACATGAAAAGTTTTATCTTGGAAAAGGGGGAGAAGTTAGCCATTTCATTGATGGGACAAGTGACTAAAAGATCAGACGGGAGGTAGGAAGAACTGGCAGGTTGAATCTAATAAGATGAGATTAAGTTGATTCTAAAATCTGGTTACTTGATATAGGGCAGGGCAGATTTTAGGTTTTTGTTGACAGCATGCTGAATTTCAGCTGACGATAGCATGCAGCTGTGTAGAGCACCATTGTGCTGTTTCTCTGTACTGCTGGAGTTTTCGATTTTGGCCAACCACACTTGAAGGAAGAAGAGACAGGATAATGAGAGAACATAAACTATGTCATATAAGAAACAGTTAAGTAGCATTTTCCTGTGGTTCTGTAGAAACGTAATAGATAGGCCGGGCGCCGTGGCTCAAGCCTGTAATCCCAGCACTTTGGGAGGCCGAGACAGGCGGATCACAAGGTCAGGAGATCGAGACCATCCTGGCTAACAGGGTGAAACTCCGTCTCTACTAAAAATACAAAAAAGTAGCCGGGCGAGGTGGCGGGTGCCTGTAGTCCCAGCTACTCGGGAGGCTGAGGCAGGAGAATGGTGTAAACCTGGGAGGTGGAGCTTGCAGTGAGCTGAGATCCGGCCACTGCACTCCAGCCTGGGCGACAGAGCGAGAGTCTCAAAAAAAAAAAAAAAAAAAAAAAAAAAAAGAAACGTAATAGATAGGCCAAGGACAATTAGGGTATCATGCCAAAACACTTGAATTAAAGCTGAAAAGTTCTTTTTAACTGAAACTTTTCTTGGCCTTAAATACACAGATGATCATTATGATCCTTTTAAGAGGGATGTGTAGTGATTTCTCAGATATGTTTAGATATGGAACATATTTTGGAGACCTGTTAATCACCTCTGGAACAATGTTTTAAGGGATGCCAGTTTAGGAAGTGTCTGGTTAAAATAGCTGATAATGAGGTTAGGTGCCGTGTCTCACGCCTGTAATTCCAGCACTTTGGGAAGCCAAGGTGGTGGATCACTTGAGCCCAAGAGTTCGAGACCAGCCTGGGCAACATGTTGAAACACCATCTCTATAAAAAATTAGCTGGGTGTGGTGGTGCATGACTGTAGTCCCAGGTACTTGGAATTGAATCATCTTTTGAATGCCATTATATGAAAGAAGCAGGTTCTCTGTGGCCAGAAGGTGAAAATCAGGATTGATATGTGAAAGTTACCAGGAAAGAGATTATGATACATTATAAGAAATAACTTTCTTAAATAGTTATTCAAAGTTTAGTTGCTCTAGAGGATGAGTTCTTTGTAAGAATCAAAAATAAGATGAATATCTTCATGTGGCAATAATATAAAGAGGATACACATATCAGGTGGATGGTTGAATTAGATGATTTTTAATATCTCTTAATAAATCTGAAATTATTTTTATTAAGGGTCTTCCAAAAAGTTTTGTTGCTGAACTTTTCCATCTAAGTTAATACAGTGTTTGGGTTGTTTTAAAAAGCATGCAATAGTTTTTCAAAGAAGGTATGAGTAATTGATTTGATGTTATAATCTAAAAAAAATTACGAAAAATATCTGGATTCAGGTACTTGAGTTGCTATTTGTAAGTTTTATGACCTCAAGTAAATCACATAGCTTTTCAGAGATGTGAATTTTAAATATCTAAAATTAGGGTAATACAAGTAGGGGTTAGGAGCCCAGCATTTGGGCAAACAGATTTCTAATTTGAATACCATGTTTACCTTATCAATTTAATAGCAGTATGACTCTCTCTTGGTCTCGATTTGCGTATTTTTAAAATGGAAAAGAAAAATACATACAGGATTACTAAAAGAATAAATGAGATAATGTATATAAAGTGCCTGTCATTATATGTGGTATTTAATATGCCAAATCATTAAATGTAGAAATAAAATGGAATTTCATAGATTAGAAAAGTAAAGGTCTCCTGACCAACAACTGTAATTCAGGTCATCTCCCACACAGTTGCATTATTTTTAGTTAAATCATGATGTCTCTCCTTCTCTGTCTCATTCATTGAATGAACATTAATCATATGCCAGGAAGTCTGCATGGTGCTTGGGATTCAGAAATGAAAGGCTAGACCCTTCTCAATGTCTGGTAGCAGGAGGGAGGTAGAGGGAATTAACAGTCATAGCATCTGAAATGGATTCTGTCATATAAGGATATAAGTATATATAAGGGAATACTCGATTTAGAGTTCAGAGGGAAGGTCAGGGAGGGCTTTCCTGGAGAATATTAGGGGTAGGAAAGGCCAAGAAATTACAGAAGGACTATAGGAACAATTTATGTAAAGGAACATATATGAGCACCTGGCATATTTGAGAATTTGCAGATAGGTCAGCATTGTTGTTGGCATATCATAAGAAATGAAGCTGGAGGGAGAGATGATTAAGAGATCCTTATGGCTTTCTAAAGAATTTAGATTTTATTTTTAAGGAACTGGAAAACCCCTGAAAGGGCCTTTTAATTTTAACTAAGTAGCATATGCTCTTGATAATCACAGAAAAATGAGAAGTAAAGGTTACTTGACTCCTTATTCCTACTCACCAATGATAACTACCAGTAAAGTTCCTTGTAAATTGTTTCTTTTTTTTTTTTTGAGACGGAGTCTGGCTTTGTCGCCCAGGCTGGAGTGCAGTGGTGCAATCTTGGCTTACTGCAAGCTCCGCCTCCCGGGTTCATGACATTCTCCTGCCTCAGCCTCCGGAGTAGCTGGGACTACAGGCGCCTGCCACCACGCCCGGCTAATTTTTTGTATTTTTTAGTAGAGACGGGGTTACACCGTGTTAGCCAGGGTGGTCTCGATCTCCAGACCTCGTGATCTGCACACCTCAGCCTCCCAAAATGCTGGGATTACAGGTGTGAGCCACCGCGCCTGGCCTGTTTCAACATTTTTATATTCCTACACAGCCGTCTATGAATGTGTACATGTGTATCTTTAAAACAACACATAGACAGTTGATATGAAAGTAAATGTATTTTCCTACTTGCTCTTTCTCACATACTTCTTGAATATTTTTCCATATCAGTACACGCAAATCTATGATATTCTTTAACAGTTGCATAACGTTCCTTGTGTAGTCGTATCCTGATTTTTGATGCATCCTCTACTGAAGAACAGCTAGATATTTCCTAGACTGTTATTTCTATATACAGAGTTTCAGTGAACATTCTTACGCTTATATCTTTGTATATTCTTGCAGTTATATCTGTAGGTTAAATTTTTAGTAATTATGAAGTATATGTGCATTTTAGATTTTGATAACTGTTACCAAATTTCCTTCTAAAAGGATAATTTCAGTAATGCATACGTGCTAGCAGTGTATGAAGTCTTAAGTTTTCCCTTCTGGTGGACTTCCCAGCGGATAATTATTGAGTACCTTCTGTGTGCCAAGGCTATGGTGGGTACTAGAGTACTAGAGAAAGTGTTCAAGGCTGAAGTGGTCTTTGCCCTCATGCAGCCCAGAGTTTGAACCATAGGAAGCCTGCAGGTGTTTTGTTTGGTCTGTGCACTTTTGTTACTGTTTTACAATTAAATTAATTTTCAGTTTTTAAATATTGAGAGATTTTGAAAAATTGGAAAATTTGGTATAACTGGAGGCAAGCTGGATTCTCTTGTATTAGTTTGCTGGAGTTTAGTAGCCACTGCCCTTTTCAGATGTTGCATTGTACTTTCTAGGAGCACGGTCCATTCCATTTCTTATGGCCTCATTTCTTGATCTCTTAACATTTATTGCCAGAGTCTTATAAAAGCATTTGAATGATCGTTTGATATTCAAATTTAAAATACCTAAAACTGAACTCTGATCTTAGCCCTAAAACCAGTTCTACTCATTCTTCATCTCCTTGTTGCTTAGGCCAGAACCGTGGTATCATCCTTCACTTGCCTGTTTATCTCACAGTATGTCAGAAAATTCTATTGGATGTACTTAAAAATATATCTCAAGTCAGACCTCTTATCCTTTCCACCTCAACCTCTCTGGCCCATGACACCATCATCTCTTGCCTGGATTTTAGTAGTAATCGTCTAAGTGGTCTCGCTGCTTCCACCTTTGCCCTTCTACTGACTTCCCCATGTAACAGCCAGATGATCCTTTTACAATGAAATAACCTGTTACTCGTATGTTCAAAATCTATAGTAGCCCCTCATTTAACTCATAGTAAAAGCTGAAGTTTATAAGAAGTTACCTAACTTACAAGGTATGCCTTGTAAATGCCAAGTACACCTTTATATAAGGGCTTTGTCTTGGTTTCTCCATTTGTATGGGATGTTCTTCCCAGATAGCTCAATGGGTAGGCTCCTCAATTCTTTGCTGGAAGGTTACCTTTTTGGTGAAGTCTGCACTAGCTTTCTTGTTTAAATTTGCATGTTCTCTTCCCTTGTCAGCCTTCCACTGACCCATGTGCCCTATTCCTGTTCCTTTTTTCCCTAAGTATTCTTACCTCTTATTATTTGCTTATGTTTTTTATCGTCTGCTATTTTTTTCCCCATTAGAGTGTAAGCTATGCAAGGGAGAAACTTTGGCCTTTTATTTACTAATAATATCCCAGATGTAAGGAATAGTACATAGAATATAGTTGGTGCTTAATAAATATTTGTTGAACAAATGAATAAATTTTGCATTTGCAGGCTCTGCTGTGCAGTTTGTTTTTCTTACTGTTTTATTAGGTAATAATAATAGGAAATACATGTATAATGCTTATATCCTAAGACCTATTTTAAACTCTTTATTTTGAATCCCCTGAATCCTTCTACCCTGAGGTAGAAACTAGTATTATCTACTTATTATAGACAGGTAGACATAGGCATTGAGAGGCTAAATAATCTGTCCAAAGTCAGAGCTTAGTAAACGAAGAACCAGGGTTCAGAGTTTTTAGCCAGTCTTTAACCCGAGTCTGCACTTTATAACCCCATGCCAGTCTTTTTATTTTAAGGAAATTAGCTCTTTATGATGTGTTGCAGATCATTTTTTATGTGTAATTTTTTTGACTTAGTTTTTGTGAACTTTTCTTTTTTGCCTTCTAAAGTATTTTTATGTAGTAAAAAAAATCTATTAATGTATTTTTTGGGGGGATTTGTTTATTTCAGACAAGATCTTGCCCTGTTGCCCAGACCAGAGTGCAGTGGTGTGTAGTCACGGCTCACTGCAGCCTCAATCTCCCAGGTACCTTTGAAGCTTTTAAACTGATTTTTTAGAAGGATCTCCCTGAGTTAAAAATTCATAATTTAGTCATTTTCTTCCTTATTTTTGATTTGAAATAGAAGTTTAAATTAAGCAGATACATATTTTATATCACCTTGACAGCATTATGGAGATTTTGTTTGAGGGCAACAAAATTAAAAGTTGGAACAACATTTAGGAACCTAGCACTAATTGAAGTAAGAAATAATTAAGAACAGGCTGTAGGGATGAACAGGAATAGACTGATTTCAAGAAATATTTAGGGCCAGGTGCAGTGGCTCACACTTATAACCTCAACACTTTGGGAGGCCTAGATGGGTGGATTGGTTGAGCTCAGTAGTTTGAGACCAGCCTGGGCAACGTGGTGAAACCCAGTCTCTACACACAACAATAAATACAAATTTAGCTGGGCATGTTGTGCCTGTAGTCCCAGCTACGTGGGGGACTGAGGTGGGAGAATCACTTGAGACCAGGAGGCCAAGGCTGCAGGAGCCACCTTCACACCACTGCACTCTAGCCTGGGTGACAAAGTGAGACTTTTGTCTCAAAAGATGAAATAAATATTTGATAAAGTCTTCAAGTCTTAGTGACTGATGAGCTGTACATCAAAGGACTATGGATAATACCCAGATTTCTGGTTGTGAGAGTTTGGAAGAGAGGAAATAATGTTTGTTGGGGTGCCATTTATTGGTTGAATGGATGAATCATTGAAATGAGGTAAAACAGAAAGGAACAGGTTTGGAAGATAAAATTATACTCAGTTTTTCATATGTTGAATTTGAGGTGCTTTATGAATATCTCATTTTCAACACTTAGGTTCATTGGGCAATTTGATAAATGAGAGTCTTAGCTTAGGAAAGAAAATTGGGCTTAGAGATACTAGGTTTAGGGAAGTACTAAACTCTGTGAGTGCATGAGCTACTTTCTTGCCTTTTTTTTTTTTTTCCTGGGATTACTACATTGGATATAATATAAAAATAGCTTGGAAACAGCTTTAAACACTGTAAAAAGACTGTATGTTTGTAGTGTGTATTATAGGATGTTTTTGTAGCTATATTCATTATCAGAAGAGAGTATTAGTGTCTCTACAGTGGAGTCTGTCGTGAAGGTGGGAGTGGAAAGGATATGTCACCAAGAATCACTACTCTAGAGCAAAAATTCAAATATTTTAAAACTAGGAAGGACTTAAAGGCTACCTAATTTAGCAATGAGAGTTTATAATTTCTGAATATTCAATTTTCATAAAAGCCAACTTGGGGGGACTTCCTGTTCTTAAGGAGACTCTCAGGTAAAGTTGTGACAGAAGATATACCGTATAATTTTGTTTTTCCATTCTTTGTTCCTTTCTCTTTTTCATTGTTTGTATCCCTTTCTTATAGCTTAGGCGTTCTAAAGATACTGCATAATTGGTCAGTGACATCGAAAGAAGTTTCCAAGTTTCCACTGTAGGGAAGAGCTTTGGGGCAGAACCTCAGAGGACAGTGAAGGCTAAACAAATATGCCAGCCACAACTGTCTTTGTTTTGCTGCAACCCAAAGAAATGCCATATAGATTCTTGGTATTCTGTTGTAAACTTAACCAGTGTTATTAAACTTTATTTTAGGAACTGCAACCATGAATGAAGAAAATATAGATGGAACAAATGGATGCAGTAAAGTTCGAACTGGTACTCAGAATGAAGCAGCATTACTTGCTTTGATGGAAAAGACTGGTTACAACATGGTTCAGGAAAATGGACAAAGGAAATTTGGTGGTCCTCCTCCAGGTGTGGATTTGTTAACAGTCTTTTAAATTTAATCTTTAACCTCGTCATGTAGATTCGATGTGTATCCCCACAAGTATTCCAAAAAATAGCTCTCTCCTTGTAACTGCTTTAAGACACTTGTTTTTACTGTTGAGGAGAAAGAGTTAGATTATAAATGTTATTCATGTCTTACCCTTAAATTTTTTCAGCCCTGCTCTTCATCTAAGGAGCAGTTGAGAAAGAAGCTGGGCTAGGTTGAGACAGAAGTCAGGATTGGGAAAGTAGGGAAAAGGGTGCTACTCTAGGTGTTAAAGAGGAGATCATCTGGGGAGGAATTTGAAACAGCACTTAGTAGGCAAGTGGTGTTTAAACTAGAAAACCAAATGAAAACAGGTAAATAGAATGTTTGACTTTTCTACCAATAGCCAGTACAATTCCTTTGCTCGAAACCTTTCAGTTTATCACACTTAAAATAAAAATCTGTCTTCTGGTTACCTCAATGGCTGCAGCACTTACCACTTTCTTCCTTTCTCAAGTACATGTTAACTGTACAGGCTTCCATAATCTATGTTGCTCTGACATGTAAAGCACTTGCTTTTTCTTCTTTCCAAATGCCCTTTTCCCAGATAATCCTCATGGCTCACTCCCTCATTCTATTCAGGTCTGTGCTTAAATCTCATGTACCCAGAGATTTGCCTGACCACTCCCTTGATTTTCTTCATAGCATTTATCACTCACTTGTTATCTCCCTTATGTATTGAATATTGGCTTCATAAGGGAAGGGGCTTTATTTTGTCCACTGTTGTATCACCAATACCTAGAATTGTGAGTGGCACATAGCACAGCAAATTTGTTGAATGAATATATGATTGAATAGTGAGTACAAATATCTGATTCAAATTTGTGTGTCTATTCCTATTCATTTTTATTGTTCAGGTTGGGAAGGTCCACCTCCACCTAGAGGCTGTGAAGTTTTTGTAGGAAAAATACCTCGTGATATGTATGAAGATGAGTTAGTTCCTGTATTTGAAAGAGCTGGGAAGATATATGAATTTCGACTTATGATGGAATTTAGTGGTGAAAATCGAGGTTATGCTTTTGTGATGTACACTACAAAAGAAGAAGCCCAGTTAGCCATCAGAATTCTTAATAATTATGAAATTCGACCAGGGAAGTTTATTGGTGTGTGTGTAAGCTTGGATAATTGTAGGTTATTTATTGGAGCTATTCCCAAGGAAAAGAAGAAAGAAGAAATTTTAGATGAAATGAAGAAAGTTACAGAAGGAGTTGTAGATGTCATTGTTTATCCAAGTGCAACTGATAAGACCAAAAATCGTGGTTTTGCATTTGTGGAATATGAATCTCACAGAGCTGCCGCTATGGCAAGGAGGAAACTAATTCCAGGTAAACTGATTCTTTTAAAGGTTGTTTTTCAGTATTAATCTTTTTACAAATATGGAGAAATGATAGTACATCAGGGATCAATATTATCGATATAAATAATGCCACTTAAAGAGGAGTAAAGAATTGTTTGAGTAATGAAGTAAAATAAATCACATAATTCTAAAAGACAAGAAATCGTTCCTGTAAAATGAGTCCTATTTATGATATTTTTGCTGGATGTATACACTTTGAGCTATTAATTGTTGTTTAATAAAAATCCAAAGGGCAACACTTAATTCTTCTGATAAAGTCTATCTTTGAAGTGTATTTGTTCTATTGACTCTTAAATTACATAGTAAGTTTTAGTTGTTTACTTTAGTAAAAATTTTTGTGTGAATAGGAAACAAATGCTTAACCAAATTTATTGACGTGTGGTTGAGTTTCTGCTTCTCTGGGGAAACAGTTTTACTGAACATCTTTAACTTGTATTCTTTATTTTAATTCTCTTCAAATTATTTTTTTTTTTACAGGAACATTCCAACTATGGGGCCACACCATTCAGGTAGATTGGGCTGACCCAGAGAAAGAAGTGGATGAGGAAACCATGCAGAGAGTTAAAGTTCTTTATGTAAGAAATTTAATGATCTCAACTACAGAGGAAACAATTAAATCAGAATTCAATAAATTTAAGCCTGGTGCAGTTGAACGAGTAAAGAAACTTAGAGATTATGCTTTTGTTCACTTTTTCAACCGAGAAGATGCAGTGGCTGCCATGTCTGTTATGAATGGAAAATGCATTGATGGAGCAAGTATTGAGGTAACACTAGCTAAACCAGTAAATAAAGAAAACACTTGGAGACAGCATCTTAATGGTCAGATGAGTCCAAATTCTGAAAATCTGATTGTGTTTGCTAACAAAGAAGAGAGCCACCCAAAAACTCTAGGCAAGCTGCCAACTCTTCCTGCTCGTCTCAATGGTCAGCATAGCCCAAGTCCGCCTGAAGTTGAAAGATGCACTTACCCTTTTTATCCTGGAACAAAGCTTACTCCGATTAGTATGTATTCTTTAAAATCCAATCATTTTAATTCTGCAGTAATGCATTTGGATTATTACTGCAACAAAAATAATTGGGCACCACCAGAATATTATTTATATTCAACAACAAGTCAAGATGGGAAAGTACTCTTGGTCTATAAGATAGTTATTCCTGCTATTGCAAATGGATCCCAGAGTTACTTCATGCCAGACAAACTCTGTACTACGTTAGAAGATGCAAAGGAACTGGCAGCCCAGTTTACATTACTTCATTTGGGTAAGTTATAAAATATTTTAAACAGTGTAAAATATGAAATTAGGAAATACTGTAGATTGTTTTTCAATTCATTTATTTTGAACTCAACATTAGTGGTAAGTATGTAACATAAATTTTATCTCAATTTTATAAAGTCATAACTTTCTTGAAATTTGTGCCCTGTAAAATCTCCCTACATTTAGCTTTTTTTTGTTTTTTTTTGAGAGGTGGAGTCTCGTTCTGTCACCTAGGCTGTAGTGCAGTGGCACGATCTTGGCTCACTGCAACCTCTGCCTCCTAGGTTCAAGCGATTCTCCTGCCTCAGCCTCCCGCGTAGCTGGGACTACAGGCGCGTGCCACCAGGCCCAGTTAATTTTTTGTATTTTTAGTAGAGACGGGGTTTCACGGTGTTAGCTGGGATGGTCTCAATCTCCTGACCTTGTGATCTGCCCGCCTCAGCCTCCCAAAGTGCTGGGATTACAGGTGTGAGCCACCACGCACAACCTACGTTTAGTTTTTTAAGCGTTACCTAACCTCCGGGAAAACTTGGTTTTGACTTACTACAGTGTCCATAATCCTGTTTTATTAATTTATTGTTTTTTTAATGACTATTCTCAGTTGAAATAAAGATTTTTTTGTGTAAGTTACAGGATATGTTAATTAAACCAATTTATAATAGAGTGTCCCTGTATCTTTGGTGAAGTCTACATAAAGATCTTTTTGAGGGGCAGGGGTAGGGAGTTAGTAAAATCAGTGGGATTTCAGATGGGTAGTGTGCAGACACAGCTTTATGCTCACCAATCTGGAAATTTATATTATCACTCATGAAAGACAAAAAGCATCAGTAAGAGATGTTTGTGACCATTCTCTTTTTTAGCTTCATGTTTTTCAAACAGTAAATTTTCTTTAAAACGTTTGAAGGATAATTATGAAAGGTTTTGCAAAAGCATAAAAAGATATGCTAACTAAATATTTGACATTGTAAAGGAAGAGACATAATATCACTATAGTGTTTTCCTGCTTGCTGTTTTTTACTGTTAGGTTAGCCTCCCCTGCCCCTGCAACCTGTTTATTTTTTTAATGCAGCTATAGATTTTAGTTGATGATTACTTTGTGTCCCAAATAATATTTATTGGAAGAGTAGTGGTTTCCTGAGAATCAGAAATAAAAGAGAAAGATCTTTTGAGGGTTCTCATTGTTTCTTGATTATAATTGTGAAACTCTTCCCTGAAAATTATTTTTTATATGGTTGCAGAACCACAGTACAGAAGCTTATGTGTATTTAAAATTCATACTCTCAAGTTTAAGAGAAAACAAAAGAGAAAAACATTCTCAGAAAGGAGAATAATTTTTATATATTGTTTAAGCTTGCTTATGTACCACTGCCATAGTATTATGATTTGTTTGTTTTTGGGACAGAGTCTTGCTTTGTCACCCAGGCTTGAGTGCGGTGGCGTGATCTCGGCTCACTGCAACCTCTGCCTCCTGGATTCAAGCAATTCTCCTGCCTCAGCCTGCCAAGTAGCTAGGATTACAGGTGCCTGCCACCACACCCAGCCAATGTTTGTATTTTTAGTAGAGACATGGTTTCACCATGTTGGCCAGGCTTGTCTTAAACTCCTGATCTTGGGCGATCCACCCTCCTTGGCCTCCCGAAGTATATTACCAATATTTTTAGGAGATTCTGTTTTGGAGATACCAGCAAAACTTGTGGGACTAAAGGTAGGGTTCCGCTTGAAGACACATTTAAGTAGTGTCCTCAATTATTAGTTTGGAGATATTTGGGGATTTAGCATCATTGAAGCTAATAAATTCTTAGTTCTTATTTCTATTGATGTACAAAATAGAAGCGTTCAATTTACTTTTAATAAAGACCATCTAAGTTAAAGATAAAATTATTAGGTAGATAACAAATAATTCAAATTAAGTTTCTTAGAGAAAAATGGGTCAAAATATTATTTTGGAGTGGGACGTAGTTAATTAGTTGCTGATCAAGTTTCTCCCAAGGATACTTGTGTCTGATCTACCATGCTAATACTGAAAGATTTTAAAAATTTCTAGCCCCCCTCATTCCCTTACACATTTAACTTAAACTTCTAAAATTCTTACAACATAGCCATGTTAGTTTAATTTATGGCAAACTTGTATGTAGACTTTGCCTTTTTTTTTTTTTTTTTTTTTTTTTTTTTTTTGAGATGGAGTCTTGCTCTGTCTCCCAGGCTGGAGTGCGGTGGCTCGATCTCGGCTCACTGGAAGCTCCGCCTCCCGGGTTCCCGCCATTCTCCTGCCTCAGCCTCCCGAGTAGCTGGGACTACAGGTGCCCGCTACCTCGCCCGGCTAATTTTTTTGTATTTTTTTTAGTAGAGATGGGGTTTCACCGTGTTAGCTAGGATGGTCTGGATCTCCTGACCTCGTGATCCACCTGTCTCAGCCTCCCAAAGTGCTGGGATTACAGGCTTGAGCCACCGCGCCCGGCCTGTCTGCCCATTTTATAAAGAAGATTCAGATTCTATATGGAAACAGAGCTTTTAACTCCCTTATTACCATAGTTAACTAGATAACATAAACCTATAGTTCCCTAAGAAAACACCTAATCAGGTACAATATTTTCAACTTAATTATGGTTAATTAGTGATCAAGGTAGCATCAATAAATGAAGTCCTTAGTGGGCACATGCAGATTGCTTTAGTGGTCTATTCCAGATTTTATCAACCTTGTTGTATCAAAGCTAATTTTAATAAAAAGTTGAACAATTTGTATTTTATGTATTTCCTCAATCTGTATTCAGTATCAGAACAGTTAATATAATGTAAGCAAAATTCGTATATAAAAAAAAGATTAAACAAAACCCTAGGTCCTATTTCAGTGGAGTACACAAAGCCTGAGGTCTTGTCTATGGACAGTAACACAGAAATCCTTATGGTGCTTGACTACTTATGTAAGTGAAGATTGTTGAGTTAGAGGCAGGAAAATACATTTAGGCAGCTGAAAAGGAGAAAGAGAATTCAAGGAAGCAAAAGAGCCAGAGATCTGGGGTCTAGGAAACTTTGATCAGAAAACAAATATCAGCCCTTCAGAGATCATTAAAGTAGGGCCAGGAGCTGTAGACAGGGAGAAGTTTCCATGTTGCCACATGGCAGGTTAAGAGTAGATTGAGTGTTGCTAAGCAGTTTTCTGGATCACTTTTTCCCTTTTGTTAATGTTGGAGCCTCTGGGTTTTAAAAGGTTAATGCCTTTCTAGTTACATCATCTTTTAGTTAAAGGTCATAGGGTTTCATCAAATAGCTCAGAGTTGAAATCAATTGGTGGTAGTGGTGTATTCTTGACATCCTGGTAAATACTTACTTAGTCCAAGGATTGAATTGTTTTGAAGTCTTGAGAGGTTATTAGTTCCTAGAGTCTCTCAAACGAAGTTCCTTACCTATTAAGTAATCTTTTGGCTCTATTTTCTTAAATAATTTGAGAAGTCAAATTTTCTAGAGAATGCATTTAACTACTGTTTTTAAGGTATTTTCTTTGGAGATAGTAATTTTTTTAAAGAATTTGCCTCAGTATCCTTATTTTAACCCTTTCAGTTTGATGCTATTTTGAAAATTATTATCCAATCTTAACCTTGATCTTTTACTATTATATTTGATATAAACAGTCATTTTTAAAATTAATATTTCAGATCTCTTTAAGAGTGTACTTTTAGTAGCCACACAGTTTTGGTGTTACCACTTCTGTTTCCCAAGTTTGAAAAATAAAAGAAAATAATTAGGCTTCATTTGCTTAAATGGCCATCATTGCTGTTCTGGGAAAAAAAAAAGTATGTCTTTTTAGGGATAACAGGCATCTACATGAGAACTAGAAGTCATGGAGTTTACTTCTGGTGAGCATTTAGTGATCTTATTAGCATCTCAAAAGTTCTTGGTTTACAGGTCTTTGAAATCAATTTTTAAAATATTTGGTCCTATCTAAAGCATGCTCTATTTTAAGCATAATACCCTTAATAAAAGAAAAGCTGGAAGTTGGGGTTAATGCCAAAATAGAACCTTCCTTATCCTTTTCACTTACTTCAAAATTAGAGACTATCTTCATCTTCATAATGGCAAAGAATGACCTCTCTTATCTCACTGGAAACTCATTACCTAACCAACAGGACAAGAAATTATGTATTTACTGGGTTATTTTTAGGGATCTGTATCTGTAGGATAGTCAATGAGTTTAATGGGTAGAATCCTGATACAGTTTGGACATATGTCCCTGCCAAATCTCATGTTGAAATGTAATCCCCAGTGTTGGAGGTGCAGTCTGGTGGGAGGTGATTGGATCATGGGGGTGGATATCTCATGAACAGTTTAGTACCTTTCCCTTGGTGCTGTCTTCACAATAGTGAATGATTCCTCGCCACATCTGGTTGTTTAAAAGTGTGTAGCAACTTCTTCCTTTCTGTTTCTTGCTCCTGCTCTTGCCATGGGATGTGCCTGCCTCTGCTTCGCCCTCAGCCATGAGTAAAATTTCCCTGAGGCCTTCCCAGTAGCCTAGCGGATTCTGGCACCATGCTTGTAAAGCTTACAGAACTGTGAGCCAATTAAACCTATTTTCTTTATAAATTACCCAGTCTCAGGTATTCCTTTATAGCAATGCAAGAATGATCTAAACCAAATACAGACTTGAGGGTTAGGATAGATAGGTTCTATATTAAATATTTGCTGTATGGAGATACCTTGGATCATTCAGTATCACTTACTTTTAAATAAGTCTTTTCTGTTTTCACAATCTCGTTATCTGTTAGTAATAAAGCAAACCATCAAGGCGAATAGTACTGCTCTTTCTAGAAGTCAACTCTGTTTTGAATCTGGGTCTTTCAGTATTGCCGCTGCTTTTCTTTGGAGGATTCTTTGCATTGTAGAAGTGGAATAAACAAAATCAAGGAGATCAAGGAACGTCCTGGAGAGTTAGAGTTTTGAAGAAGAAAGTCCTGGAGAATACTTAGTGGAAAGAGGAAGGTAGTCTTACCTGCACTGATAATTCACCTTGTTATATAATTTGTTAGCAAATAATTTTAAGCAGGGCATCTCTTCTCTGTTTGTGTAATACTGATACAAGTGGTATTTTTTTCTTACTTGTATGGCTATCTGAAACTTTTTAAAACAGGGATGAAGAACCTGTCACAAACTAACTTGTGCCACTGATTTAATTTCATCTGATTTGTATACTGTCGTTCTGACCATAAATGATTAAGGTTGTTTTTTGTTTTTTACAGGTCTTTTTTGAAAGCCTCTTACATGCTAAGTGTTCTTTCCTAAGCATTCTGGAGCTAAAGATAAATAAAACATTTTTTTGTTGTTGTTGTTTAAGGAGTCACAGTCTAGTGATGAAGGCAGATACACAAATTCTTTGCATAGGTTATTTTGGGAGTACAAGAGGAAAAAGGTATGCTTCCCTGACCTCAGTTGTAGAGTTTGTAGAGTTTGTGGTCAGAGAGGGACACAACGTGAGCAAACTACTCTTAGAAAAATAGCATGGTGGTGGTTTAATGGCAAGTAGTTCTGTATATTGTTTGCTTTGATGATTTCAGTGAGATTTTAGGAAGAATTAAAGGAGTTGAAAAGATGTAAACATTAGTTAATTAAAATTTCATTAGTCTTGTTTCTTAAAACTTTGCATTTTTTTTTTTAGTGCAACTATGTTGGATATGTCTACTTTTTCTCTGAGCAAATATTTTTTTTTCCTAGATGAATCCATCTTGATGTGCATGGACCATTTTGTGTGTGAATGTTCATTTTTACAATATCTTTTGTACTTTTTTCAATATTCATTTTGTAATGGACTTGTATATTGCTTCTTGTATTTGACTTTGAAATGACGTACATCAGTAGAATCTTGCATTTTTTTCTAGTAGTTGAATAGTATTTAGTATATATATTCCAAACATGATAGTCACTGTTAGCTTATCCTTTTATTCAAATGAATCTTTTATTTCTGTTATCACTTGTAAATTTGTTGAAAATTATACTTTTGTGAAAGTATACTATTGTGAGAAGTTTTAATCTGAAAAATATTTGGTGCTTTTTTCTTATGAGCTATTATTATTTCCAGATTGATGGGCAGAAATGCAAAAATAAAAGAATTTCAGATAAAAATATTGCAAACCATTTCTTTGAAATAAAGAGGAACTTTCTCCAGGTTTTTTTTTAACTTAAGAAATAATTCTAGGAGGCACTTAAGCCAAACATGAAATAGTGATTCTATGATATTATAATGGAGTTATAGATTATACATAGAAGAAAAATAATACTTTTCAGAAGAGTATCTTTTTCCAGTTTTAACTACAGCTCTAACTTTGATGATACTATTCAAACTGGTATTTTAAAGAACAAAGGTAATTTGCAAAATTTCTTTTAAAATTCACCTACTTAAATGAGAAATAGGTATCAGGATCAACATTTTACACATTTGTTTTCATATGACCAAGTGGTGAGACCAAAATTCCATTAACTCAACTATGTGTCTTTGACCCTCTGAGAGGGCTTAGTCCTCATGAAAATGTATTTGTATTGCTCTTGAAATTTACTTTTTTTTTTTCCTGAAAGACCATTTGAATGAATATCTAGTATTACTTATAGTTCTCATCTTACTAACACTTGTATTAATGCATCATAAATATTATGGAGTTAGTACAGTGAGAGAAGCAGCTTACTAGAATAATAATTACTAGAATAAAAGTATAAGAATTAAGAATCCTTTCTCAGCCATCGAGAAACTGTGTGACCTTAGAATGGCAAATGAATTGTTTCGTCATTGGACTTCAATGTCCTCGGATCTAAAATATCAGCATTTTATTTAGTAAGTTTTAAGGAATCTTTTTTCTAAGAAGATTATGGTTTCATTTAAAATATGGTCAAAAATCCTATGTAGAACCAAAAGTAATACTTTAAAATATTTTATGTCTGCAGAGATACATATTTGAGTTCAAATAGTTTAAAACCAAGAGCTGCTTTTGCAAGAAATAATCCATCAGTTTAATATCCCTTCCTTTATAGAATTAAAAGCTTATGCCTACCTATTTCACAGCAGAACAGCTGGACCAAAAAAAAAAAGATTCAGTCAGTCAACTGTTTTATTTGCATGATGACATGTAATTGTTTTTCGGTTATTTTCTTCTCTGAATTTGCTAACCAATTACTATAGCCAAAAGCAAGGTTTTTATAAAACACGGCAACTACTTAAAAGTTTGGAAATAGTTTTCTTTTTGTAACAGAGGATCTAGGAAAATAATGATGTGTATCAAAACATGCCATGTGGGGAGTATCTGTCCCATAGTTAGGTTTATTAACTGTTGAAAGTGATCCTTTGTATTTTATTTACTTCATAAATCTATATAATCATGCTTGATTCTTTACCCTGTAACTTCTTAATGTCTTTGGTTAATACAGTCCTAAAATACTCCTTCTAATAAACTAGTTTTAATAGCAGCTACTGCTGTATTAATCTGTCTGATTTTATTTAATTCATATTTTAAAAAATGGTTTTAAAAATTTCCCTTTATATCAGATGACATTAGAAATTGTGTGTATATGTTCCATTCTTAAATGTTAGTAGCAGTTCATAATTCTGCCACATGATGTCCCTAAATACAGATTTTTTAATGTGGCTTTAAAAGAAATTTTAATGTTACATTGATTTTTAGCTCCTCTTTTTCTTACCTTTCTTTTTTTTTAGAATCAGAAAAATCTCTGTGAAACGCTCTACTTAGTCTTCTTCAGCCTATCATGCCCTTATCTCTGCTTCTTGTTTAATATTTAGTAGACAATAATTTTTTATGCTATAGCAGTGTAATTAAGTGAATGGACTCGTGAATAAGGAGACAGAAAATGTAGAATGATGGTTTCACTGTGACGAATTTATTTTGTGCTTTAAACTACTTTAAAATTCAGTGTTTCTTCCAGGCCTTTTAGGTAAAATCAAAAATAGTATCTTCCCTTACTAGTTAATATCTGATAGTTCATCAATCTCAGAGCATTTCGTCCTCTTTCCAAGACCTGGTAGGTAGTACATTACCTCCAAGAATGGTTCACTTTCCTGTGAAACTTCAAAATAGTAGGACAAAAATTAAAAATCTTAGTATCCCCAAATAATTAGAAGCTTTAAATCACCAGAATATTAATAACTCCTTGATTTTCATGCTCCTTAAAGTGATAGTATTTGGTCAGAGATGTATTAATGACATGTGGGTTCTTATTTGTCTTATATATAGCAAGTAACATTTGAGCTCTAAGAATGGATTGCATATGAAATTTTATGTACACAGTAGTTCATATTTTAAGAAAATAATTTGGGTAACTAAATAAATTTAGTTTGCCTATGTATTGCTTTGATTCAGTAAATATAATCGTTATACTACACTAATAGTGTTATCAGCTCTACTATAATTCTGTTTATAACTTTGGATTAAAAAGTATATAGGAGCACAATCATCAGAAAACATCTATGTCTTACAGTTGTATTGCTTGGTAATTTGGTGTGTGTACTTTGTTACTATTCTTCCGTGTTTAAACAGTATACCTTGATTTCTGTACACAAATTCAAGGGATTGGCACTTATTTAAATAAAAATGTAAACCATGATGTAAAACTCCAGTTTCTTTTAATAGAGTAGATAAATCTTTGTTGACCTATGCTTTGCTTTTTCTTTTGTGCAGTTTGATTGTCCTTCCATTCATTATGTGGTCTAAGTATGTTTTTATTAGTTACTTTTCTTTTTTGTACTTTTCTTTAATCCTGTTTTGTATGTGGATTTTTGTAAAACTGAAGCCCATTTACCTAATTTTTTTCTTGTTAACTTTGTTTCAGCAATACATAGTTTCAGTCTGCTTGTTTACTGACCAGATTATGGGGTAAATGAATATTCACAAAATTTGAAGCATATGTGCCATATATGTAGATGGCTTTTTTTTTTTCCTGCTGCTGCCCAGTTAATTTTTGGTCCAAGGGTGACCAAATCTGTAGCTACGAATTTATGAAAGTATTGGAAAATTTGGGGCACAGAATTTATAAGGTTCCAGGTGAGCCATTATCAATCTTTGCAAGACAGGTTAAGGTTGTATTCAGAGCTATAAATAATTCAAGCAGTGAAATGCTGGTTCATTTAAAGGCGTTTCATCTGCATGTATGTGTGTACATGTGTTTCCTTGAGAGAATAAGAATCGCTTAGGGGATTCCTTGGTGTGAACTTAGGTGTGTGTATCAAGTATAGAAACAGTGATTATACCAGAACATTGAAAGATTACTTCTTTTCGCTTAATTAAAGGGAAAGAGGCGATACTAAGCAAAATATGATTGCTTTCACTGTGTAGGCACTCACTTAGTTTCAGAGAGGGATTTACAAATGAGATAGTAATGATTTTCTCTTTATTGCTTAATATTTTCCCTATTTTACTTAGTAGATAGACTTAAGATTTTTAAGTTATTGAAATACCTGTATGTATGTGTGACTCTGCTATTTCTCACTAATACACTGGTGTTCTAAAACTCACTTCTATTGATTTTTAAAAATCTTTACATTTTATTTTATTTATGTATTATTTTTATTGTGATTTATGCTCCAAGCAGGGAGTTGCTACATTAGCTAATGTGGTTTGGGAGAAGGATGGACAGGGTTTTCATCAATCCTCTGAGGCCTTGGAAAGCAGTTTCATGATGTCACATGCTTTCATTCGAATTAATACATTGGAGAATTATTTCATTGCCTTTAGATTTAATCAGTATTTTTCTGTAATGATTCTTTATTTTTTTATTCTGAAATTCTTTATAATGAATTTTCTTTGACAAAAACTTCTATAATCAACTCCCAAATATTTAGATAGCAGGCATGAATAAATGGAAGTGAAATAATCTGAATTTAGTTAGCTTATTTAATTGTTTATCCTAGAATGCTCTTTAAATATATGGTATATTGATTCTAGAAATTTACACAAATTCAATACAAAACCCAGCTTAGGAAAAGTTGGAAAGATGTTCACTTTCTCCTCCACTCAATTTCTTATCCTGCAGAGATGACATTGTTTCATACTGATGCAGTGTACTTACCTAAGTATTATATTAGTTGCCCTCTGTCTTTTCTTCATCCTTTTTACTGGTAAGGGTAGATTATTCACTTTCATTCCTGCCTTATTCCACAGAAGATTTGAGGTGACTCCTTAAAAATATGTAAAATACAAAAGGATTCAGATTTTAAATTGAAGACGTTGAGACAATTGGAAATTATGATTAGGAAAATAAAGCCAGGCAAAACCAAACAATAGGTTGTTTAGGGATAGACGATTATGAGGTAAAACCATAAAAATGCCGGGGAATTACTAACGTTTAAAAGTTACTACTTGGAGGGAGAAATTGGAAAGGATTCAGAGGGACTTCTGAGGTATTGATAATTTCCTTTTCCTAAACCTGGGTGATGGGTACATGTTTTCATTTTTTTTAGTTATGTAAGGCATACACATCTATATTGTTTATATATTTCTCTGTTTGTATATTTCATTATTAAATTGGGAAAGAATGAAAGCCAGCCAAGGGTGAGAACTTGTGTTATTTTGTCAAAATTGATTAAGAGTCTTTCTACTCTAGAGATTCTCAAATTAATATAACTCAAGGTAAAATAGGAAAGTTACATAGTATCAAGACTAAATAATTTTATTCTACTCGGACTGTTTGGAATGTTTTGTTTGCTTATGGGCACCACAATTTAATTCAACCTTGACAACTAGGGTGAGCTTGAAAACTCCCTAATATGTAATAGGACAGTGAACAACTGAAATATTTGGAGCTGTTCAGTGTGTAAATACTAATACTCACAGAGGAAATGTGATTGCAGTTTTCAAATGTTTGAAGTGCTCACACATGGAAAAAAGACTTTAGTCTTTATCTTTGGAGCTCCAGGAAGTGGTATTAAGTCTAAAAGAGCAAAGTTTTAAGGAGGTAGATTATGGCTTAATGTAAGTCAGAACTATCTGAGCCTTTCAGCTACTAAAAATTCTGTATTCCTCTCAGTACAAAATAACAAAAATAATTTTTTAAACATTTATTTTAAATCTGTGAAATATATGGCAGAAGGAAAGAGTCTTTACTAGACTATATTAGCTCAGAATTATGTTCCCTAATACCACTTGAAATATAATGACCTTGCCATTTTCAAGCCCTCTGAGAAATTTACCTTTTGCAAACTGTGATTTAAGAAAGTTTGGTTTGGAAATTTTTATTCTCATAAGAATATCCCTTTTGCTGGCCAGGTGCGGTGGCTCAAGCCTGTAATCCCAGCACTTTGGGAGGCCGAGACGGGCGGATCACGAGGTCAGGAGATCGAGACCATCCTGGGAACATGGTGAAACCCCGTCTCTACTAAAAAAAAGGAAAAAAAAAACTAGCCGGGTGAGGTGGCAGGCGCCTGTAGTCCCAGCTACTCGGGAGGCTGAGGCAGGAGAATGGCGTGAACCCGGGAGGCGGGGCTTGCAGTGAGCTGAGATCTGGCCACTGCACTTCCGCCTGGGCGACAGAGTGAGACTCCGTCTCAAAAAAAAAAAAAAAAAAAAAAAAAAAGAATATCCCTTTTGCTTATTCATTCCTTTAGGCTTCTACACTCGTGTTTAGTTTATTAACTGGTAGATGGCTGATTGTTAAATCTTGTTAAAATGTGTTCCTTCAACAAATACCCAGTGCTGTTTTGTGTAAAGTTATAAGGATCACTCTAGTGAATTAGACACAGTTGCTGCTTTCATAGACCTTACATTCTATTGAGACCAATATTGAGTTAGAGTGCTGATAAATGCGCTGAAGTAGTACAGGGTGTTATGAGAACATACAATTGGGTGACCTGACCTAAACTGGTAGGGGGGGTCAGGAAATGGTACATTGGACTTTCTTTCAGGAAAAGGAAATTAAGTACTGTGGCATAGCATATAGACAGCATAGGAAAAAAGATTATGGCATTTGGAGCCAAATTTCCTGGGTTCACATTCTAGCTTCACTACTTACTTGGAAAAGTTACTTCTCTGTCCTTCAGTTCCATCATTGTAAAATAGGAATGATGATAACAGTATTTATCTCATAGGGTAATTACATGTATTAAATGAGTTAAAATTGTAAAGGGCCCAGAACATTCCCTTTTATATATATTAAGTACCATGTAAATGATGAAGAATAATTATTCAGAAAACAAATCCAAGACACCACTTTCCAATCATATATGATATAAATATTAGAAATAATAATAGTTAAGATTCTTTGAACACTTATTATGTGTGAGATTTTGTGCTAAATGCCTTTACATGATGTATTCTTACAGTTCTTTGTGGTAGATAGGGTGTGTGTGTGTGTGTGTGTGTGTGTGTGTGACGGAGTCTCGCTTTGTCACCCTGGCTGGAGTGCAGTGGTGCGATCTTGGCTCATTGCAACCTCCGCCTCCCAAGTTCAAGCAATTCTCCTGCTTCAGCCTCCCGAGTAGCTGGGATTACCGGCATGTACCACGATGCCTGGCTAATTTTTGTATTTTTAGTAGAGATGGAGTTTCCCTGTGTTGGCCAGGCTGGTTATGAATTCCTGACCTCAAGTGATCCACCTGCCTCAGCCTCCCAAAGTGCTAGGATTATAGGCGTGAGCCAACATGTCTGGCCTGTGGATTTTAATGTTGACAATTCTTATTTTTTTTAACAAACAGGTATGTTTTAATTAAACAGGTATGTTTTAATTAAACAGGTATGTTAAATAATTTGCCCAAGATCCTAGTTAGCTTAAGAGGCTGTGCTCTTAACTGCTATCCTTTGTAAATTCACATGATTCCAATGGAAAACTGGTTTTTGCCTAATATTAAACATTGGATAACAGACAGTGGACTTGTGAAATATTATTGGCAAATTATGTTTCTGTAAGGTAAAATACAATGAGATGGGCTTTCGGTCCCACCTTACCTTTTTTCCAGAGACTATTTTGGCTTTAGGAAACCTACAGGCCCATGTACCAGACCCCACTCCATTGTAGTGTTGACCTGAGACATCTAGTTGAACTCTGAGTTATTCTGAGTTAGAAAAATCTTGTAAACATATCTCGTTTACAAGGTAGCTTCATGATTTTTACATGTACCCTACGATCAGCATTGCCAACCAATGAATGGCATGTGTCAAGGTGGCAGATGATATATGTCTTTCCCCCATTCAGATTCTAGACAGAACATCAAACAGGCAAAGTTTGTTTATATCTATTTCCTGGTCCCCTGTTACTTGGTACTTATTTTACTCTGATTATATTCAAAATATCCCAATACGTAGTTTAGCCATATAATTTATCAGTCCAATATGTTTATACTTTTTCATTGTTACTTCCTTGGTCAGGAACTTATCATGGCTCTTATTGAAGTATAATCAAATACTCTGAACTCCACATTCTCCTGTTCAGAATGCTCTACTGTTTAGCCCCCACTTAACCTAACCATAGCTTACATTTCCTGCTGTGATCATCTGAATTTGCCATGCTCATTGGTAGGTCTAGGCCCTTCCTATTGCTGTGCACTGTGCTTAGAATATTCTGCTTATCCTCATCTACTTTTATATTAAGCTTTTATTGGACACAGGAACCCAAAATGACTTTTTCTTTATGATATTACTCAATAATTTTTAAATTTTTATTTACCCTTAACATTGTTCATCCATCAGTATATATAAAACCAGTGGACTTTGTACATGTATGATTTGTTGTTATTCCCTGCATTATATGGAGGAGTACTGTCTCCTTTAGTACTCAGCATATGGTGCTTTTCAAATAAGTTTAAGCAATCTACATAAAAGATAAAGTTTCCAAGGAAAGATACATTTGGGCTGTGCTTTGAGCAAAAAGAAGAAAAGATTGGTAAAGAAATAATATGAGATAGGAAGTTGACAGGTATAAACACGGGCACGGTTAAATTATGAATGGTGGTTGATGGGCTGAAATACCTGTATATACGTCACCAAAGTAAAAATTATCAGTATATAATTTTTAACATGCTCATGTGGAGGTTTCAAAATAGTAGAAACCCTTAAACAAATGATAATACAAATAAAACATACCAAAATGTATGGAACGCAAGGCCGGGCGCAGTGGCTCACACCTGTAATCCCAGCACTTTGGTAGGCCAAGGTGGGCAGATCACCTGAGGTCTGGAGTTGGAGACGAGCCTGGGCAACATGGTGAAACCCTGTCCTACTAAAAATACAAAAATCAGCTGGGTGTGGTGGTGCACACCTGTAATCCCAGCTACTTGGGAGGCTGAGGCAGGAGAATTGCTTGAACCCAGGAGATGGAGGTTGCAGTGAGCTGAGATCTCGTCACTGCACTCCAGTGTTACTTAACTTCTCTGTCCTTCAGTTCCATCATTTGTAAAATAGGAATGATGATAACAGTATTTATCTCATAGGATAATTACATGTATTAAATGAGTTAAAATTGTAAAAGGCCCAGAATATTCCCTTTTCAATAAACCCTTGAAATATAGACTGGGTTTGGATGATTTTATATTGGATATGTGTATATTTTTTATATATATATATATATATATAAAATATATATGTATATAAATTTGTATAGTGGAATAGGAGATTTAGGTTGTAATTGTTATTTTTAAACCCTCTGAGAAAATCTTTGTCTTTTTATCAACCAAATATAGTATAGAATATAAGGATTTATGTTATGTGCAATTTTTAAATTTCTTTTAAAATTCATTATATAATCCACAGTTATATCTAGCATAATCTATTTCGTTTGATCAAGGCTTCACAAATAGGAAATGTCAATCACTTATTGTATGTTATTTCTAATTTTTTATTACTAGCATTATACTTTTATATTCTTCTACACAGGTGTAGACTGAGAAGATGGTGGTGTTCCTTTCAGTTTAGTTTCCTAAAGACAGGAAAAAACCTTGAAAATTCGGGGTGCTAATATAGCAGGCTTATTTGGAATACATTGGAATCCTGTGCACTCAGTTATTTTCTGTCTTCAAAGAAGAAATAGTATGACATATCTGAGAGTCTGAAAATAATTTTTATCTTTCATATCATTTACTTTAAAATTTATGTGGAATTTTCTCTCAAACTAAAGACCAGTAAAGTCTTCTTTAAAGATATAGAATATGCTTTTGTAATTAGTTTTCATTGACTTTTAAAACTTCGTCACATCTTTGTAGAACAAGTCATCTATCTGCAATGTTGTTTTCTTGAAAATAATGAAAATTAAGAGCCTACTTAGATTTTTACTTAGTTTTCGCTTATTTTGGCCCTTATTCCTACATAACTTCTAGAAAACTAAATATAAAACATTTAATGATTCCCATTTTACAGAGAGGTGGTAAAGATGTTGACTCTGATATTTGAAGTTTAGTGTATCCTATTCTTATTCTCCACTTTTTGACATGCCTTTTCTTTCCCCTAGTCTCTTTCTTATTGTCTTGCTTACTAAATAATCACTTCTGAAATAATTTCTCAGAATATATTCATTGACAGTTGTTGGTTTTTAAAAAGGGATGACACAAATAAGATGGTAAATTAAATTGGGTGAAAGTACCAGTAAGTAGCAACCTTGCATTTGACACTAAATTGAGACTCTGCTGATAAGTTTTTGCTTTTGTTGTGGGAATTATCACCATCTCTTCTATATGCTGACAGATATTTAATTCTTATACACTGGTAATTTAAATCCCAGCATTTTTCCTGTTAAATTTGATTTCATTCAAACCAAAGATTAACAAAGCTAATTCTAAAACTCCAGGTGGTAGATAGTGAAGGCATTACTAAGAAAAGAATTATTCTGTATTTAATAATATTTCTATGTAGCATCTGTACTGAGAATCATTATAGTTTTTAAATTTGTCTGAATCATATGTGCTCTAGTTTGGTAGTAACTATAAAGTGATTTTATATTTTATCATAATTATACATTATCAACTTCTCCTTTATGTATATCACTGGCAGGTTTTTATATCCCCCCCTTTTTAAAAATAAAACTCCTTAAGCTGTAACATTACACACTACAAACAGAAAAGTGCACAGATAATGAGTGTAAATTCAGTAAATTACCATGAGGGACTATGTCTGTATAACTCACCACCAAGGTAAAGATATAAAATATCAACACTCCAAAAGACTCTTTTTTTTTTTTTTTTTTTTTTTTTTTTTTTTTTTTTTTTTGAGACGGAGTCTCGCTCTGTCGCCCAGACTGGAGTATAGTGGCACTATCTCAGCTCACTGCAAACTCCACCTCCCGGATTCGTGCCATTTCCTGCCTCAGCATCCTGAGTAGCTGTGACTACAGGTGCCTGCCACCACGCCTAGCTTATTTATTTATTTATTTATTTATTTATTTATTTATTTTTGTATATTTGGTAGAGACGGGCTTTTACCGTGTTAGCCAGGATGGTCTCGATCTCTGGACCTCGTGATCTGCCTGCCTCAGCCTCCCAAAGTGCTGGAATTACAGACTTAAGCCACTGTGCCCGGCCTGAAAAGACTCATGTGTTCTCCAGACATTACTTTCCTTCCTGCTCAAAGGAGGCCACTCCTCTGACTTATTCTGTGTATTTTTGAAACTTATATAACATTTTATATCATCTTGTCTGGCTGCTTTTTAACATGTTTGTGAGATCGATTCATTCTGTTTCATGTAGCAGTACTGTTCATTTGCTCTCATTGATGCCAGTGTTTCATCGGAATGTTATATATAACTTGCTGTCTTTGTTGGTGAAAATACAAAGAACTATCAGTTTGGGGCTGTTTGAATAATGACACTAAAGATTCTTGAACATAGTGTTTTTGGTGCTCATTTGCACACATTCCTATTGAATATATAGGAGTGAAAGTGGTGTGGGTCATGTTTTTTAAACTGTAGTAAATAGGGCCAAATAGTTTTCCAAAGTAAGTATACTGATTTACACTTTACTAGCAGTAAATGGGAGTTCCAGTTGTTTCACATTCTTGCCAACACTTACGGTATCAGTCTTTTACATTTTGAATATTCTGATTAGTGTATATTTCTTATTGAGATTGTAATTTTTATATAATGATAACTTACGATATTGATCATCTTAGGAGGGTTATAGGGCATTACACTATTGTATTGGTGAAGTATCTTTCTTGTTCAAGTCTTCCTCATTCTATTGGTTTGTCTGTTTTTTACTTTATTACTTAATATACAAGTCCTTTATTGAATATATTTTTAAAATATCTTGATCTACTCTATGACTTACCTGTTTATTCAGGTATGTTTTGAAACATAGAAGTTTTTAATTTTAATATGATTCAGTTGATCAATCTTACTAGTGCCATTTGCATCCTGCTTAGAAAACCTTTACTCACCGCAGGGTCATGAAATATTTTCTGTATTATCTTTTAGAAACTTTCTATCATCTAAATTTAGTGACAATACAAAGTATCACTCCCCCCCCCCCCGCCGCCTATGAATATTCACTTAACACCATTTTTTGAAGACTTGCCATTTTCCCATGACTCTGCAGTGCCACCTTAACATAAATCAAGTATGTATATATACACTGCCTTCTAATACACACATACATATATGACTTATTCTGGATATTAACATTCTGTTTCATTGATCTGTTTGTTTTTGCACCGATACCATATTGTCTTAATTCTGTAACTTTATATTTTGCAAATAATATTTTCTCACTTATTTTTTCTTCTTCACAATTATCTTGAATTTTCTCAGCCCTTGAATTTCCATATGAATTTTAGAATCAGCTTGTAACTTTATACCCCAAATAACAGAATTGAATCTGTAGATCAATTTGGGAACAATAACATTTTTATAGTATTGGGTCTTCTGATGCATGAACATGATACCTGTCTTCATTTACCTAGACTTTTAAAAAATTTGCTCTTTCAGTAGTTTACTGTTTGAATGTCTTCTACATCTTTCTCCAGACTTGTACCTAGTTTTAGTTTTTCATAATGTCATCATAAAAAATAACTTATCTTAATTTCAGTTTCTAATTGTTCCTGCTTTATGTGAAAATTTGTTTTTAATATAGTGGATAAAACTAGTTGTTTGTGTCAAATAGTTTGACTCTACAGTAATTTTTCTGCATACACTTTTATCAACTAAATGTAAAGATCTTTTTGTTCCTTTCCATCCTTTATACATTTCTTTTTTTCTCTTGCCTTACTGCACTGGCTAGAACTACTTTTTCAACATTGAATACAAATGATGATAGGAACCATCCTTATAAACTTTCAATATTTCTCCATTAAGATATGGCGTGTGTTGTAGCTTTTATTGTAGAAGCCCTTTATCACTTAAGATATTCTCTTTTATTCCTGCTTTGTACGTGTTTTTATCATGAATTGGTAATGAATTTTGTCAAATATTTTTTGCATCTAGTTAATTACATCATTTTTGTCTTTTATTCTTTTAATGCAACACGTTGCATTGATTGATATTTGAATGTTACATCAATCTTATTTCTGAAGTAAACTCAATTTGGTCATGGTACATTATACTTTTTATATATTGCTAAAATTTATTCGGTATTTCCTTTAGGATTTTTACATCTCTGTTCATTAATGAGATTGGCTCATTCTTTTCCTCATAAAAATAGTTGGGAAATGTTTTAAATTTCACTGTTCTCTGTAAGAATTTATGTAAGATTGGTGTTACATCTTTTTTTGAATATGTGGAATATTATTTACGAAACCATCTTAGTTTAGAGTTTTTAGCCCTGTTTTATTAAGGCTACCAATATCCTAAGTATGGTTAGAGCTGCATCCCATACATTTTCTTTTTCTTTTTCTTTTTTTGGCACTGGGTCTCACTCTGTCACCCAGGCTAGAGTACAGTGGCGTGATCGTGGCTAACTGCAACCTCCGCCTCCTGGGTTCAAGCAGTTCTCCTGCCTCAGCCTCCCAAGTAGCTGGGATTACAGGTGTGCACCACCACACCCAGCTGATTTTTGTATTTTTAGTAAAGACAGGTTTTACCATGTTGCCCAGGCTCGTCTCCAACTCCAGACCTCAGGTGATCTACCCACCTTGGCCTCCCAAAGTGCTGGGATTACAGGTGTGAGCCACTGCACCTGGCCTTGCGTTCCATACATTTTGATATGTTTTATTTGTATTATCATTTGTTTAAAAATATTTTCTCTTTTATATTTTGATTTATTCTTGAACCTTCAATATTAATTTCTAAATATACATTTAATGTCTTTACCAACATGCTAGGGATTAAGTCTCTCATTTTTCTGTTTGCATTCTGTTTTCTTTGCTTGTTCTGTATTACTTTTCTTATTTCTTGCCTTTTTTTAAACATAGTGTTTATTTTGACTTTCTTTCCTTTAGTTATATTAATTATACAGTCTTTAATCTCTTAGTCATTACTCTATAGATGCCAACATGCATTCCTAACTTACTAAAGTCTAATATTAATTAGTATTTTATCACATCCCAGACAATACAAGGAACTTAGTACACTTTGACTTTTTTCATTTCTTTTACAATTTATGTAGTGTCATTGGTACTTACATATATTTTGAACCTTATACATTTAAAACCCCACAATACCCAATATAATAAAAATACCTAGCTATAACTGTTTTTAGACTTAATATACATTGATATTGATTTACACATTTATCATTTCCTTTGCCCTCTGTTTCTTCCATCTCTAAGCTTCCACTAGAATTGTGTGTTTATTCTACCTAAAGAATACTTATTCATATTTTCTTTTGTGTGGATATGCTCATGACAGATTATCTCAATTTTTGTTTGTCTGAATGTATTCTTAGTTCACCTGCCGTTTGAAAGGGTATTTTTGCTAGGCCAGCAGTTATTTTACTTCAGCCCTTTGCAGTTATTTTACTTCAGCCCTTTGCAGTTATTTTACTTCAGCCCTTTGCAATTATGATTCCACTGTCCTTTAGCTTCTATTATTTCTCTTGGGAAATCTGTTGTTGATCAGCTTGTTGCTCCTTTGAACATAAATTGTGCCATCATTCCCTGTACCCAGCTACTTTTAGTATTTTTATCTATGATTTTCAGAAGTTTTATATTATGGATGTGACTTTTGTATAGTCTTCTTAGTTTTCATCTTGCTTGGTACTTCTGGAGTCTAGGTTAATGTATTAGTAAGTTCTATGTTACTGTGTTTTCAAATACTGCATTTGTTCATTTTCTCTCTTCTTTCTTTATGGTAATCCAACTCTACTTATGTTAAACCTTTTTATTGTAACCTGTATATTGATTATATTTCTTCTGTATTGTCCATCCTTTTGTATGTTCAGCCTGTATATTTTCTTACCTGTTTTCTGGTTTGTAATTTTTTCATCTGTAAAGAATTTAAAAGGTTTATCATAAGAACCATTCACTTAGATTCATTTTTCAGTTCTAGAATTCCGTTTGAGTCTCTTATATGATTTCTACTTTCTTCCAAAAATGTTAGTCTTTTATTTTCTTGAGTGTATTAGACATTGTTATTTCAATACTCATTTCTGATCTAAATACCCTGTGGATCTGTTACTGTTGTCTGCTGTTTCTGTTGGTTTTAGGTGATACTGATTTACCTCCTTGTATGACTAGTTATTTTTTATTCAATACCAGATATTGTGTATGAAAATTGTAGAGACAATTTGAAGGCTAGCATGATGTTATATTTATTCATAGAAGATTTATTTTGGCTTCAGAAAGGTGGCCAAAGGACTGACAAACCCAGATTGCTTTAATCTAGGCAGGGATTGAAGTTAAATTCAGTCTCTGTTAAAGTTTGTCTGTTTCTGGTTCATTTTTCCTCAGTTCCAGTCATTCCTTGTTAGTAGCTCTTTAATTCTCATTTTAGTCTTCCTAGCTTCATTTGTCTCTTGGCATCTTCTGTTAATCCCCGAAAGGGAGCTTTTGGGGATTGGCCAACCCTTCCAGGGGTAATGCACCTCCCAAAGAGGTGCACATACCTTTAGGTTTTCTACTTGTCTGAGATCACAGCCCCATAATTCGTCACTGTCTTGGTTCTCAGTGACTTCAAACAGATGTTTTTGATTTTCATAGTTTCTTATATTTTCTAGTTCTTACCAAGAGGTTTGATTAATGTTACCTAGTTCATCATGTAAAAACAGAAGAAATTGTGACTGTTTTTATACTGAATTATAATCTTTAGATGGTTATTTTAAAATCTAGTTTTCTATAGATTATCAGACATTTTTCATTTGTTTATACTTTTATACACAATTTCTTAGCATAGATTTGGATATACATCCATAACAGAAAGCTTTAAGGCATATGAAGAGATAACCACTAAAATAGATGGATGCCCACAGTTGTACTGTATATGACCAAATTAGATTTCAAGTAGATAAAATTTAGCTGTTAGGAAGAAAGATTTAAGTTTAGTATTATTTTGGCTATCTATCTTTTTTAAGACAGCAAGGAAATGCTGTTTCATATGTAAAATAACTACACCTTATACAGCATTTCTATTTCCCAAACTTGCTTAGATTCTTTGGCTTTCTACTTATCAGAAATTGGGTGATCTCATTTATTTTTAAAGTCTCTTCTTTATCTTAGCAGGGTAGTAATATTTAGAAAGATAAACGATAATTTGTTTAGTAAGATAATTTTTTTTCCGATAATGTATTACTCATAATTTTCATTCATATATCAAAATATTCTTCTCTTTGTTCATCTTTGTAGAACTCCAGAAATAACTATTTGCCCCTTACTTCTTTTTCTGTAAACTTGTTTTTTTATTTACTGATCAAAAGGTTTTTAACTAAAATCAAGGATTCCATGCACTTCCAAGATAAGGATAACATCAATCTAAAGACTCAATTATTTTCTGTCTTCACTGCTTACAGACAGGGAACACAATCTCTTCAGCCTGGACCTGTGTAGAAGAATTTGGAGAAAATAAACAGGTAAGAGTTTATTAGGTAAAAGTCTCTTAGGAATATTATGTAATATAGTTAGTTGTCAGAAAACCAGTTGTAAATTGTTCTTTATAATGAAACTAATGAAACTTTATGAAGTATTTTGTGTAATAGCCTTGTTAATTATAGACTCATTAAGCATATGTTTTAAAAAGCTAAAGTGATTTCTGTATTTCAGGTCTTCTCAAAACATTTAACATGCTAGTATATCTTGAACCACTAAGATGGTAAACAGTATTATAAATTGGATATATTTGGAGTTAGTGTGTTATTTATAGATTATCCAAGTATTTCTCAAAAGTATCTGAAAATAGGACTCTCTTGTTTTTCAACCTTAAACCCAAATCTTATTGCAACAATTTGGAATAAAAGTTGTTTTACTAAGACTTAGTGTTTAGTTTATTCAACAAGGTACTTCTTGAGGAAGACGAGTTTTAGTAAGAAGTTAAAAGATAGCTTGTTATTTGAGTCAGGATTATTACTTTACCAAGTCTTTTTTTACATGTAGAGGGAAAAGAATGTGGTGTGTTCTAGGATATAATTCATGTACTACTACATCTGTGTCCTTGAGTTAAGTTAACTTGACCTTTTTGTGCTTCACTTCCTCATTAACAAAGGGGATAATAATAGTACTTACAAGTCTGTTATGTGGATTCAGTTGTACTAATTTTGTGTGATTATTTTTATCACTTAATATGTGATAAATAGTGGCCATTACAATTAATATAATCTGTTCTCAGACTCAGAGAAATGCTTGTTATACTGGAGACTTAAAATTTTATTTTTAAAAGATCTTAATCTTAGCATAAAAATTCAAATAAGTGATGCCAGTCCTAGAGGTCCTTACAACTTTTTATAGTTCAAAATTTGAATTACAAGGACTGATTTTACTCATAGAAATAAAACTTGAAAAGAATTGTTGCATTTTCTAAGGCTTTTCTTTTTTGCCCACATGGTGTATTTAGTGAGCTACAACTTTTTTTTTTAATACTGAAGCCTACCTGGATTGCTGCAGCTCTGATTGTAATTTTTTCTCTCGTAAAGCTGCTGTTCTATTACTCACTTTCCAAATGGCTTAGAAAGTAGCATTAAAAGGAGTTGGACATAATTATCTCTTAATACAAAGGTAGAAAACTAGAAGCTCTAGATGTGGTATTTTTTTTTTTTTTTTAATGGAAAGCAACTAGGCTTATTTTCAGTACAAATAAGTATCTGTTGTTTCATTCTTGACGCTCTTTGTGTTCTTTCGTGTGTTGCCTTGCCTGAAGGCATTTGAGCTTTTAATTGCTGCATTTAATATATTTGAAGATTTTGTTCTGTTTTGTTTTTAATGTTTTCCCGTTATGTATTAACTATATTAAGATTTCTTCCCTGATATTCAAAATTCAGTGAAATAACTGCCTCTAAGGTCAAACAGGTTTAGGAAAAACTATACTAAATACTTCCTTTGGAAAATCATAGTGCATACTAACATCCTAGGTAATTGAGGTAGCAACCTGTTTAATGTATAAGCCTATCTGTTCTGAATTTTTCTTGAGATTATTTGGCTATAGGATGCTTGTTTTGAGAAATTCTTGCACTTTAATTGTATGGGATGTAGTTTGGAAAACGCTGAAGCTAACCCAAAGACACACTTGAGTTTTGTTTGTTTTTGTTTAATATGTTTCTGACTTTATTGAGGTGTAAATAAAATACAACAAAATGCCCATATTTAAACTGTACAATTTGTTTCATTTTGATTTATGTATGCATCTGTGAAATGACACCACAATTAAGAAAACAAACATTTCTTTCACTCCTAAAAGATGCCCTATGCCCCATTGTAATCCATTCTTCCTTCCATTCTCTCTCAGGCAACCACTCTAGATTAGTTTGTATTTTCTAAAATTTCAAACCCTTGCTTTCGAAGGTTTAAATTGTAATCTTTATATAATTTAGAATTTCATTTTAAAGAAATTTCATTTCTTTAAATATTTTCTCTGCTTATTTAGCTCTTGATTTTCTATACTAGAATAGAAAGTACAAAATAAATGATAGATATTATTTATACTTATATGATATTTTAATCTCTGTGTTTGAACCCAGCCATATTTTATGTTCTGGGAATGGATAGTAGTACAGCTTAAAAAAAAAAAAAAAAAAAGGTTTTTTTTTTTGCAGATAAAATTTAGTGTTTCAGTGAAAGTAAGTTATTGAGATAGTTACTTCAGTCGTGGTTATTGAACATTAGAAATTGAAATAATAAAATGGTACAATAAGGATTTTTTTAAAAAAATTTCAATACAGATCCCATAGGAATCTAAAGAAATGCTTAAAATATGTGTTAAAGGTCTGATAAACGTACTTCATAGATGAAAAGATCAGGTGTTTCATCCTTAACAATGGTGGGAGTGTAAAGTAGTATAGTCTTAACTACCTTGGAAAACAGTTGAGCAATTTCTCAAAAAGTTATACTGGGAATTACTGTATGACTCAGCAGTTTCATTCCTAGATACTTACTAAAGAGAATTGAAAACATATGTTCACACAGACACGTGTACATATTATTCCTTAGCAGCAGCATTAATAATAGCCAAAAGATTGAAACAACCCAAATACCTATCAACTGATGAATAAATAAACAATGTATAATCTAGCTGTATGATGATATATTATTCAGCCATTAAAAGGGATGAAGTTCTGATACATGCTACAACATGTATGATCCTTGAAAGCATTATGTTATGAAGTCAGTTCCAAAAGACCACATAAATTTATACAAACAGTCCAGAATAGGCAAGTCTATAAAAATAGAAAGGCTAGTAGTTGCTGGGGCTGAGGAAAGAGAGAATGGGCGTGACTGCTAATAGATACAGGGTTTCCTTTTAGGATGATGAAAATGTTCTGGAATTTTATAGTGGTGTTGTACATGTGATAAAAATCACTAAGTTGCACACTTAAAGATATATCAGAAAGCGGATGGGTGTGATGGTAGAACTCGCATAGCTAACAGAGAAGAAAAACCAATTATGAGGAATATGTTTTTTTAATGAAAAATTAGTGTAAAGAATAGTCAGAAACAAAAGAAAAAGGGAGTCAAAATTAATATGAGAAGACACTTATCTCACTTTAAGGTCTCTATTAAGGGTTTTCTTCATCTTTAAGACAGAAAAACAGCTAAGAATTAGTGATGTTTGGTCAAGATGTGTAAGATGAATTAGAAACAAAACAAGAAATACGTTGAAGCAATATATCTATCCACTGTTTACATTTTCACTGAGAAACATACTGGTGTTATTTGCTACCAGACTGTCTTTGTGTTGAATACAGAAAGGTGGTAGACCAAATTACAATAGCTACATAAACAGGCCTGACAAGTGTGTGGTATATGTACTGCCAGTCTCTACTCTTGCTCCTGTGTCAGATGTGGCATAAGTCATCACTCACTTTCCTGTTTATTCCAGACACACCACCAGAATCTTTCTGAATCTAAAATTCCTATTAGCCATTACTGCTTAATTGGAATTGCCACTTAAGGTTAAGTTTATTTGCTATTCTTTGTATATATCAAATTTGTTCGATGAAAATATTTGTATTCCATATATAAATATGAAATTAAAGATGACATTTGATCAGGTTTTCTGTAATAATCCACTATGTCAGAGCAGTTGTTCTCTCTTTTTTTTTCCCACAAAACAACCTTTTCTTCAAGTGAAAGTTTAGCATATAAAACAAGGGAGTTGAAGTAAGAAGTATGGGAATGGGAGGTACAAGTGAAAACCAGGTAGCTTAGAGACCAGCACTGTCTGCTTTAGTTCTGTCACCCTCCCCATAATAACCTCTTCAGACAGTTTCTCTCAACCATGTTTAAGAAGATTGCCAGAGTAAAAAAAGCTTAAGGAAGTGGAAATAATACTTTCCTAGGAATCAGGAGGTGTGAATTTAACTTGTTCTTTGTCTGTTCAGCTTTTGTCTCTGTCATTCATCAGTGAAAAAGGTCATTTGATTTAGAGTTTAAGAAGGTCTGAACCTATTCCTGGATTGTGATTTTGAATAAGTGAATTTGACTCATCAAAAACTATCAGTATCAACAAGAAAAAGACAAAGCCAATAAAAATAAACAAGGGGCTTAAACAGATACTTTACCAAAGATATTTAAATGGGCAATAAACATGTTGTTAGTCATAAGGGAAATCAGAATTAAAACCACTGTGAGATACAATAATTCAGTAGAATAGGTATGATTAAAATCGCTGGCAGTGCCAAATGTTAAGATGTGGACCAACTGGAAGTCTCATATTTTACTGGTGTGAATATAAAACAGTCATACTGGAGAACTCTTAAGCAGTATGGGTCATCTGTCCTATGACCTAGCAATCCCATTCCCAGATATTAAAACATATAACCCAAAAGAAATTAAAGAAATTTAATTAAAGAAATTAAAACATATAACCAATAAAAGATTTGTATAAAAGTGTTCCTAGCAGTTTTATTCATAATAAAACTTAGAAATAACCCAGATATTCATCAGTAGGCAAACAGATAATGAAATTGAAGTATATTCATACAATGAAATAATACTCAACCATAAAAAGGAAGAAACTACTGAAATATACAACGTGAATGAATGTTAGAAATTAGGAGATTGTCTGGATTAGCTTTCTGGAATAATTTTACCAAAACAAGCTATTTGAGTTTTGACTTAGCAAGGCAAGATATGTCAGTGGATTCTCTTTGAATGGAAAAAAAGCATTCTTTCTTTGTATAGAAGCCTCCTCTTTTTGTAACTAATTTTTTATTGGTAAAAATTAATTCAAATGTACTTAAAATTATGTTGAGAGAAAAGGTAGACATAAAAATGCTTAATACATATTTTATGAAGTCTAAGAACAGGCAAAACTAATCTATTGGAGTAGAAATCAAAAGGTAGTTGCTTCCAAGTGAAGGTCTGTTGGCTGGAAAAGGGCACAGGAAATTTCTGGATTGGGGATATGTTTTATATCTTGTTTTGAATATCCATTACATAGATTTATACAATTATCAAAACTCATTGAAATAAACATAGGATGTATGAATTTTGTGTGAATTGTATATCAATGTTCAAAGTGTTAAGGCAATTTAATAACACTTAGTGTATAACTTAGACATTCTGAATTTGGCTCTGTCATTCCTCAAGAAGGGATCGGAAGTACAGATCCCTGTCTGAGGCAGAAACAGTGAGATTGAAGAGCTAAGGATGTTCATTGGGAAGGAAAACTAGGGCTGGGCAAATAAGTATATGCTAGGAATTTTAACTAATTTATTTATGTATTATTTTCTTAAAATTAGAATTTCCTTTTATTTCCTATGATATGAAAATTATATGTTATAGTAGAGCTGAGGAAAACGTGATTGTACTTTTAGGTTCATTCCACTAAGCATTTTCAGCTTACATTTCATTCATTTAAGTTTGGTTTGTATTGTATTTTCTAAACAGCTAGATGTCTTCCTGAATATATTTAGATTCTTAGTGATTTTAGTAATAAAATTTATTTTTGAAATGCTTGTAAAATCTTACAAACTTCTGAAACCTTTTGTTTCCTAATCTTTGTTATTTGTGAGCGGTTTTTTTTCTTTGGATTTATGCTACATGAATAAAGTCATAATCAACTTTTAATTTTGTATTTAATTTTGTCTCCTTGAAAATACACAGTACAACGATTGATCATTGTATATATTTAAGGGCTTAAGTTCAAGGTTTACAGTGGGGACTATCAGGAATGCGGATAAGCTAAGCATTTTGCTAATAGCCAACTGCTTGGCTATCCACTTTCTGAAATTTTTCCCTGAAGATACCTTCAGTATCCACATTTCATGAATAGGCTGCATTAGCTCTTGAGTGGATGTAAATGCAAAACAGAAGTTATTTCTCTTCGAAAACTACATTTCTCTGTTTGCAGTAGCCTGCTCTTCTAAATTGAATTGTTGATGACCACATTGTTAAAATTTGAAGAGCTAGGTGTATTACAGATAAATGGCTAATAAGGAATTGACTGTATTTGCATAATAATTTTCAGGAGGAAAGAATCAGACTTTTTAAAATAAAGCAATTATTTGGGAATACATGGAGCCAGTAATGGTCCCGTTTACACTCAATACCAAACCCTTCAGGTGAAGTGGATCCTTTAAAAAAAAGGGGGAAAAAAAGCACCAGGCACGGTGGCTCACACCTGTAATCCCAGCACTTTGGGAGGCTGAGGCAGGTGGATCACCTGAAGTCAGTAGTTCAAGACCAGCCTGACCAACATGGTGAAACCCCGTGTCTACTAAAAATACAAAAATTAACTGGGTGTGGTGGTGGGCACCTGTAATCCCAGCTACTTGGGAGGCTGAGGCAAGAGAATCTCTTGAACCCAGGAGGCAGAGGTTGCAGTGAGCTGAGACCGCACCATTGCACTCCAGCCTTGGCAATGAGTGAAACTCTGTCTCAAATAAATAAAAATAAAGAAAAAAATTGTATGGTACATAGAGTCATCTTACTTTGGATGTTAGAAAAGTAAATGGTATCAAAGTAATTTCTCATTCATTTTCAAAATACTGAAAATATTTGGAACTGGTTACTCTAAATGTATTTATGTGTTCCTGGAACAGATCAGTTTGTTGATGTTATGGTACCATTCATAAAAAGGTTATAAAATTTGTCTAATTAGAATTTTATAATGCTGGAAATTAAACATATATTTAACTGATTTTCATTTTTCCTTTTTTTTTTTTTTTCCCCTGAACTAGGTCCTTTCTGATGTTGCTTGAGCTTACTCTCCTGCAGTTGATCTCATTCCTGTTGGCTAAACATTAAGTCCCATGACAACATTAAGTTAATGCACCTATGGTGTAGGCATCATTTATAGTACCAGGACAGTATTATAGAAAAAAACCTTACCTGTACATTAGATGACCTAATTTCTTTTCTTCCATTCCTAGAAACACCATAATGTTTCTAAATAATGATTTTATAGTCATTGTCACACCCTTGGCTTATTTCACAGTAAAGAACATAGTTGAGTTTTTGGAAGGTACAGGATTTAAAAATTTGGTCTGTAACATATATACACACATAAATGTTGCAGTTAATGAAACAGGAAATTATTGATGCATAAGATGAATGTTTATTGTGAAACAGCAGTATTTCAAATATAATTTTTTTTAATAATTTGGTTTAATTTTGGATATTTTTCTATACTATAAGTTGATAATGGTTTTTTGAAGTAACTATAAGTTGATAATGGTTTTTCGAAGTTTATTTAATAAAGATGATTCATTTTACTGTTTTATCGTACCAGTAGGACTTTTAATGTTAGTATGTTGAGTTAGATAAATGTTTATATTAGTGTTTAAATAATGAAATATTGGCCAGCTAGTTTATACCAAATGTTTTTGCAGTCCAGGGGTGAATGTTTCTGCTGGTTTGATGCCTAATACAACTTCAAAGAAAAAAAAAACAAATATGAATTCACTGTTTTTTATCTTTTCTTCATGGACTACCCCTTAGAACCAAATTTAAAAGAAGCTTCTTTGTAGAGCAAGAGAAATGAGATGTCTCTTTTTCTATAATCAAAACCCCAAGAAATAGTAGATATCCAAGAATTCATTCTGGTAAGATCTCTGAAACATTGTGTGACTAAAGGAAAGGTAATACTGACAAAACTCTGAGGATTTACAGTGCAGTGAATGCTGAAATAATCTTTAACCAGCAATATAGTATCATCAAGATATCCAATGTTAGAACATTATGTTAAAATGTGATTATTATTTTAATGCTTTGTCTCTTTAAATTAAATTTGTGTCCATAAAGATGTGCAGCATAATTGTTCATGTATTTATTTACAGACTACAATTTCCGTCGCAGCTCAATAAATAGTCTTTCCCCTGTTAGTGCTACCCTCTCTTCTGGGATTCCCAGCGTGCTTCCTTATACTTCAAGGCCTTATTCTTATCCAGGCTATCCCTTGTCACCAACAATATCACTTGCTAATGGCAGCCATGTTGGACAGCGACTATATATCTCCAATCAGGCCTCATTCTTCTGAAGAAAATACTAACATTAGTACGAAAATTTGTGTAAATTTGTAGTAGTAAACTTGCAAATTAAAATACTGTTTTATTTTAGAATCGGGTTTGCACATTTGGTTTTAGAAAGATTCTAAAGTACTAAACATCAGCTATAATTCAGAATAACATGGAGTTGCAGAATTTATAAAAATGCAAAGTTTAAAAAGTTATTCAGTGGTTTCTCTTGATAAAGGTACAGCAAACTACTATTCTTTTTAAACTTTTGGGATTTTCTTCTAATTCCTGAGTGGGCAATAGAACCTAGTCATTTATGTTAATTTTTTGCATAATTTTACTAAATAGCATTTCACAAAAAGCACTTGAAGACAATGGTTATAGTAGATTTGATTACCAAGGATCACTATCTGTACTGGAGATTAGAACAATTATATGACCAGAAGCATCTAACCATTATGTAGAAAGAAATGAAGAGACAAAAAGATTAAGATACAAATTTTCTGCAGTACTAAAGAAAAAGTAGTCTACCATTGTGGTCCTTGAAAATAACTATAGATATTTTTGTTATTTGTTATACACAAATTATAATTTTGCTGTTAATGTATTTAAGGAGTTTATAGTTAAGCTTCATTTGTGTTTTTGATATTCTTTGTATTGTTTTAATAACAAGTGTTATGGGTTTTTAATGTTGAAATCATGTGTTAATTTTTGTACTTGAATTCAAATTTTTTGACATTAAATATGTGATGCTTCTAATATGTGTGTTTTCTTTTTACTAGAATGACAAAACCTTTAGCTCTCACAATCACTGAGCTTTTCTTGAGAACATTTTCACTTGTTACAGTCATAGGCTCAGTGCTTTCATGAGACTCGTGAAGGATGTTGAAGAAAGAAAATTGTTTTTATATACTCAAAGGAATATAAATCATTCTATAAAGACACACACATGTATGTTTATTGCAGCACTCTTTACAGTAGCAAATACATGAAATCAATCCAAATGCCCATCAATAATAGACTGGATAAAGAAAATATGGGGCATATACACCATGGAATACTGTGCAGCCATAAAAAGGAATGAGATCATGTCCTTTGCAGGGACATGGATGAAGCTGGAGGCCATCATCCTCAGCAAACTAACACAGGAACAGGAAACCACCACATGTTCTTGTTCATAAGTGGGAGCTGAACGTTGAGAACACATGGACAAAGGGAAACAACCACACCAGGGCCTTTTGGGTGCTGGGGGTGAGGGGAGGGCATTTAGCAGACAGGTCAAAAGGTGCAGCAAACCATCGCACATGTGTATCTGTGTAACCTGCATGTTTTGCACATGTATCCCGTTTTTTTTTTTTTTTTTTGGAAATAAAAATAGTTTTGCAAAATAGTAAATTATTTTCAGGGACTAATAGAGATACTTTGTTAATAGACCCACTGAAGTTTCTGCCTTTCAGTTACGAATAATTAATGAATTCAAGTCATTTTGACTTAAATATTTTAGTATACATTTATAATGATTTCTAATGATAGTTTTTATAATTGATGTCTGAGAAATCAGATAACAAACTTTACCTTTTTTAATCAACTCATTGTGCAGCCGTATGGGACATAGGATTTGTAAACAGAATTTGAAGTAGTTGCAAATATCTTTTTCTGCCCAAGTTTCAAGCAGAAGTTATGTGGAAATTAATCTCAGTTTTTTCAACCTTTAAATGTTCATTCCATATAAATCATATACAATACTTCCAGTTGACTGCCTTAGATTTTCTAATTTAAACGAGCATAGACACTGCTTAACAAATACTGTATTTCTCTTTACTCAACTGTTTGAATTGCATAGATTTTGCTCTTTAATTGCCAGGTATATGTGGCTCACAGGTGCATATCACTCAGCATACAGTGAGTATTTTGTTGGTGATTGTGGTAATACCCTTGGAATACAGAGGTTACTCAGACTCCAAGCAGGAAGAAAAAGTGACACTTAGTTTTTCATAGAAATGCTTGAAATAGCCCATCATAACAATTGCAAGTTTCCACATAGCTTTTTCACTTTCAAAAAAATCAAACAATTGAGCTTACCAACCACACATTGTATTTGGAGATCCGTGGTGATTGGATGAGAAGCATATAAGCTGTGTTAGATCCCACTCCATTAAGTAACAGCTCTTTGAACTTGGACACATTTTTAAATCTTAGCCATACTTTTCACTTTTATAAAGTGGTGGTACACGTAAGTAAAACACCTGGCAAATGGATGACATTCAGATGGTGGGTGGTATTATGTGGGTATAGTTGTATGAAGAGCATAGTAGTTTTTCATCCCTACTCCCTTTAACTGGAAGTATAGAAATTAGTGCATTCACGTCAAACACTGTCCCTTTCTGTGATGTTCTGAATGAGCAGTTAATCTTGTTTATACTGAATAAAATTTTGAATTGTGAACATAGCTACTATTTGCTGCTGTGGTTCTTACAGAATAAGCTGTATAAGGCATTTGCTTCAAATGAGGGTTTCCTTAGGTGATCACAAACTATTGATAAGTCTTAGCCATATGATGTATCTCATTAGTCAGGGAAACAGTTCTAAAGACAGACTTCAAATTTTGTGTGCAACATTATACAAAGAACCATGGTTGAAATGTGGAAGTTTATGACCTATTATGATGGAGCTAGGACCTGTCTTGCTTAAAATCCCTTGTAAGCAGAAAGATCAGAAGGTATGCAGAAAGTTTGACCCTATCATTCTTCCCTAGTTTGTTTTATAATGTTAGGGAGGGAAAGACTTCTTTATGACTTAAAATGTAGAAACCATAGTAGAAAAGGTTGCTAAATTCAATTGAAAAAAGTATGCATGACAAGGAAGCAACAGGTATGTCAAAAGACGATAAATGAACATGTTGTTTTACAAAGGGCTAATCTCTAATATTTCTAGATATCAGCAAGAAAAAGTAACCACTGATGAAAATAATGGATAAAATGTCTGAATAAGCAGATGACAAATGACTCCCAAACCTATTAAAAAGATGGCTTATGTCATGATAGAAAAGGCAGATTAAAAGTTCACATTGGCGGAAATTCATAGTTTGATAAACTTTTGGCAAGCCTATAAGGAAGTAAGTATTCTCATACATTGTCATTGGTATTAAAAATTGGTATTTATATAAGAAGCAATTTGGAAGCTATTGTCCAAAATTATGTAACAAACATTTTGATCCAGCAATTCTACTTCTGGGATATACTTGGATGTGTGTATGTGAAATGATATATGTGTAAAGATATCCATCATTAAAGGACTGGTTAACAATAAATTTATCAGTACATACTAAGAAGCTATACAAAAGAGAATGACTATTCTTGATACAGGAAGAGAGAATGTTAAGTGAAAAAGAGCAAGGCTTATTTAGGAATGTATGTATAATGCAGTGTTCTATGTTTTGGTAAAGAGGAAAAGAACATTTGTATGTGCTTATATTTGCATACAGAACTGGAAGGATATGCAAAAAAAAATTATGAGAGAAGTGGGTAAGATCACACTCTGACATCTCTTTCACTTTCAGACAGTGGAATGAATGATAATTTTAAGTAAAAAGACACATAATTGTTCTCAGAAACAAAATCAAGAGCTCTAGTGAACAGTAATCTGAACAAAAACACATTAGGAAAAGTTGCACTGGATCTCTTTACTGAGGGACCAGAAGTTAGTGGATTTTGAGTAGAAACCCAGGGCAAAAGCTCTGCAGATGGTAAACAGCACTGCAAACAGCTGTGAACTTCACTGCTTTTGACTCAGTGGGTCCCAATATACTTGAAGTGTCTTTCACTAATTATGATGTCTGTGGATATGAAGCACATTCAATCTGGTAGGAAAGTCACAGTGAGGGCCTGTAGGATTTGATGCAAAGCTGTGTTCTCTTAGGCAAAGAATTAGTTGCTTTTGAGAAATAACTCTTAGCCAGTTATTAAGCTCTACTAGATACTGACTACGGGATACCAAATACATTGAGTTGCCCATCATGAATTGGGTGTTATTTGATCACCAAATCCATAAAGTTGAGTATGTTCAACAGCACTGCTACAAAGTAGAATATGGTGACAGTCTAGAGGCTTCTTTCTGCCATACTACCATCCCTTGGCCTGTTATATCATGGAATGTACCTAAGATCCGTTGGCTGAGGGAGAAAACTTTGGAACCTAGTATCCTGAGGATAATGGAAGTCACCAAAAACAAATCACTTAACACATCCTATACAAACTATACAGAAAAATAATCAAAAGCAAATGAAACCACACATGATCCACACCTTCAGCATAACCAGAGAACACTAAAACTTTTCAAATTACCTGTTAATAAAAATAAATACGTATATGAACATCAAGTTCCAGCAATTATGTTGTTAACTCTTGCCACAAGCTTTTGGAGAAGAAGGGGTGTCTTGAGGGGCTGGAAAACTACACAAGAGAGAATGAGTGCACAGGGCCTGAGGGTAAGCTAACATTGTCCATCCCAGGTGTGAAAATACTGTAAGAGTACCCTGGTATATAAAAGTAATGACTAATGGAGAATGACTTAAAATCATGTAGACTTGAGATGCCAGTTTTGGAAAGGCATTTCTTCTGGGAGAAAAGAGTTAAAAAGAACTGAGAGGTACCCTTTTGTTGTGGATGATGAAAGGGAAAAAAGCAAAGGGGAAATTCAGAATCCTGCAAAACAAAGAGAACGAAAAGAGCATAGGTGACATCAGCAAGATGGCAGAATAGGAATCCTTAGACCTTTCTTCCCTGATGGAAATGTGGATTTAGTAATACATGGACCAAATTGAAGCCCAATAGGAAGATTTGTGGCACTATCACCAGAGCCTCTACCCCCAGCATGGTGAGGCTGAATTGGGAGGAAATTCAGAACTCTTGTTTTCTTCCTGGAGAGGGAAAAGAGTAGGATGTTGGTCCAGCGTTTTGACTTTCAGAGAGATTTACCAGAGGAGCCAGTATTTATCATGCTTGAATCCAAACACAGTAATATATCATGTGGACAAGGGGTGGTGGGGGGCTGTCTGAAAACAAAGTACACCAAAGTCTGCGCTACCACAGAAACTATGTGGAGCTTCAGCACTAAGGCTTATTATAGCACCGGAGTTGCCACAGTGTGGCAGAGAGACATCAGGGTAGAAACTGGCAAACCTCTTCAATTAGGAGATTACACACACAAGACCAGAGAGGGCACATTTTCAGAAAGGGCTTGAGATATCTTCAGAATTTCTAGCTGGACTGAGGGAAGAAAGTTCTTGTTTTATGAAACTAGATCATAAAATTTGGGAGAGGTGACTGATTCTTCAAGTGGCAAAATCCCAATGAAAAATAAGACATACAAAGAAGCATGACACATCCAAATGAATAAATATCCAGAAACCAACCCTCAATAAACGTAGAACTATTAGTTACCAAAGAAGTAAAAATTACCATTATAACGATGTTCAGTGAATTAAAAGCACAAATAGACAACTAAATGAAATCAGGAAAACTATAAAAAAATGAAAATATCAACAAAGAGAAACTGTGAAGAAGAACCAAACAAATTTTTTTACTGAAAAATACAACAGCTGAATTGAAAAATTCACTAGAAGGAATCAACAGCAGACTTAACCAATCACAAGAGAGCATCAGCAAATTCTCAAGATAGGACTTTTGAGATTACCAGTAAAGAAGCAAAAAGAAAAAAAATGACAGGATAAAAGTGAAATGGTTAGAAACATAATTTAATGTAATTGGGGATATAAAAAGTAGGGATTGCCATACTTATATCAGAAAATGTAGACTTTAAGAAAAAACTGTCACAAGAGGCAAAGATGGATTTTATATATACATATATATAATCATATCTATATAAATATATATATGACTAAAAGGATCAATTCACCATAAAAATAACACATATGCATCTGACATTAAAGCTGTCAAATATATGAGGAAAATACAGAACTGAACAGAGAAATAGATAGCAACACAATGGTTTTAGGATACTTAAATACCCCACTTTCAGTTGTAGACAAAACAGAGAGAAAAGCAACAGGGAAACAGAAAACTTGAACACTGTAGACCAATTGGAACTAAAAGATACACACAGAACACTTTGCCCAACAACAGTAGAATGCATATTCTTAAATGCAGATGGAGCATTCTCCAATATAGACTACATGTTTGGCCATAAAACAAGTCAATAGGTTTAAGAATATTGAAATCATACAAAGTATCCTCTCATACCACAGTGGAATGAAACTAGCAATCAATAGCAGAAGGAAAACATGAAAATTCACAAATATGTGGATATTAAATAATATACTCTTAAGCAACCAATGGGCCATAGAAGAAATCACAAGATGTAGAAAGTATCTGGAGCCAAACAAAAACAAATCATACCAGAAGTTATGGGATGCAGCAAAATCAGCACTAAAAGGAAACTTTATAGTGGCAAATGCTTATATTAAAAAAAGATCTCAAATCAACAACTTAACCTTACACCTCAGGAACTATAACAAGAAAAATAAATAAAACCTAAGGTTAACTAAAGCACGAAAATAAAGACTGAAGTAGAAGTAAATAGAGGATAGAAAAGAGAAAACAAATTAGTTTAACCAAGAGTTAGTTTTTGGAAAGATCAAGAAAATTGACAAACATGTAGCTAGACTAAGAAAAAAAGAGGACTCAATTAGCTAAAATTAGAAATAAAAGAGGGAAAACTACAACAGATGTCACATAAATAGTAATAATTATGAAAGACTAACTACTATGAATAATTATACACTAACAAATTGGCCAAACTAGAGGAAATGGATAATTTATAGAAACAAAACCTACCAAGAGTGAGTCATGAATAAATTAAAAATCTGAACAGACATAAAACTAGTAAGGACAATGAGGCAGTAATCAAAAACCAATCCCTGCTACTAGGGAGACTGAGGCAGGAAAATGGCTTGAACCCAGGAGGTGGAGGCTGCAGTGAGCCAAGATCATGCCACTGCACTCCAGCCTGGGTGAGAAGTAAGACTCCATCCAAAAAAAAAAAAAAAGAAAAGAAAAGCCCAGGACTAGATGGCTTTACTGAAGGATTCTATTAAACATTTAAAGAAAAATTAGGGCTGGGCATGGTGGCTCATGTCTCTAATCCAAGAACTTTGGGAGTCTGAGGTGGGAGGATCACTTGAGCAGAGGAATCTGAGAGCAGCCTGAGCTATATGGTGAGACCTCCATCTCTACAAAAAAATTTTTTTTTAATTAGCCAGGTGTGTTGGCACCTGTCCCTGTGGTCCTAGCTACTTGGGAGGTTGAGATGGGAGGATAGCTTGAGCTTGATAGGTTGAGGTTACAGTGAGTTGTGATCACGTCACTGCACCTGGGTGACAGAGTGATACTCTGCCTTAAAAAAGTTGTAAAGAGGCCAGGCGTGGTGGCTCATGCCTATAATCCCAGCACTTTGGGAGGACAAGGTGGACGGATCACAAGGTCAGGAGATCGAGACCATCCTGGTTAACATGGTGAAACCACATCTCTACTAAAAATACAAAAAATTGCCGGGCATGGTGGTGGGCACCTGTAGTCCCAGCTACTTGGGAGGTTTAGGCAGGAGAATGGAGAATGGGGTGAACCCGGGAGGCAGAGCTTGCAGTGAGCCAAGATCACATCACTGCACTCCAGCCAGGGTGACAGAGTGAGACTCTGTCTAAAAAAAAAAAAAAAAAAAAAAAAAAATGTTGTTAAGAAAAATTAACATCAATCCTCAGATTATTTGGAGGAATTAAAGAGGAGGGAATCCCAAACTAATTTTATGAGGCCAAATTTACCCTTGTACCAAAACCATCAAAAGACATGAAGAAAACTACAGTACAATATCCTTGATGAATACTGATTCAAAATTTCTAAACAAAATACTAGTAAACTGAATTCAACAGCACATTAAAAGGATGACACACCATGACTGCAGGGATCTGTCCTGTAGACCCCAGCTGCACGATGGATAAGACATGTACTCAGACACTGATACGCACTGAAAGAGTGGGTCAGGAGGCTGCCAGCACTGGCGTCCAAAGAGAGTTTGCAGCCCCTCCAAGCTGGCAACCATTTATTTAGTACAGATTTAATTGACAAAGGCTTTGAGTCAACACAGGTGTGGGTAATTAACCTGGTCGCCCCCACCCCGGAGAGGGTCATGCTGCTTGTGAATGATCAAAGGTTGGTTTTAGGACCACGTGAGTAAACAAGCTATTTAGATGAACTACTCTATGTTCCTTTGTATCTGCACCCCAAGCTATTAACTCTAGGTAAGGATTAGGTTGCCTTCAGCCATAATCCTATACCAAGACTTTTGCAAAACCTTCTGGCCTTCCAAGAATGTTTGTATCTATATCCTATAACTTCATCTTAAAATTTTTCCCACCAACTTGACTGAACTCCCACATCTCCCTCTTGTCTGCTTTTTTTCCATCGGGTTCTGTTGACCGAAGCATGCAGATATGTGCAACAACAGGTCTGTCGGGCGAGGCAGTCATTGCTCTTATGCCGGCTTTGCATCCTAGAATTAGCAAATAACATAAGACAGTTATGAATATAATTAGCAACATTCTTTTCCAATCAAGGAATGACCTGCAGCATTGCTTGGCTTCAGTTCGATGTGTGCTGTTACTAAGGAACCTCACTGGGGGTATGTTAACCCCTTCCAGCCAAGCAGTTTCATTGTTAGAAGCTGGGAAGGAAGTGTCTGCCCAGATAACAGGGCTGAAAAAAGGCAGATTTAGAAGATGAGCTTAATTGAGTGTAGCAGGTATAGGTAGCAGGCACAGAAAGAGAATAAAAAAGCAATACATTATCTGGAGTGAATGGTGTCTTTCCCCAGCAGGATTTGCTCAGTCTTCTGACTTGTCTTCTTCAGCATAATGTCTGGGGCCTGTGTTGTTTGAGGAAGCCACATCCTCTGGGGCTGCGGGTCCTTTAGGGTCAGTTCCTTCATTTCTGGTACTGGCTTGGCTGCTAGCCATGCCGTGGTATGGTTTGATGCATCATACTGGAATCCAAAGAGGACCTGAGGGGGTGTGGACACAAGCATACCCTCTTCGCCAAGTTACCAGTTCATTTGGACCACACTGTACGTTGCTATTTACATCTTTCCATAAAACTGCAGGTTTTATGTCTTGAGAGGTTTCAGTAAAGTGCTTTTCTACAGCTGATTGAAATTTATCATCTAAATTTAGAAAATTAAGGGTAAATAAGACTTGTGCCAATAGTGTTGCAGGGTCTTTACCCATAATCCCCCTTTTTTATTTTTTGAGCATATTTTTAAGGGTTGAATGTGTACGTTCTACTATGGCCTATCCTTGGGGGTTATACGGGATGCCTGTGGAATGTTGGATGTTCTATGTGTGACAAAATTGGCGAAATTGTGAACTGGCATAAGCTGGACTATTATCAGTTTTAATTTTTGTGGGCAGTCCCATAAGTGCAAAAGTTAATAGAAGATGTTTAATGACATATCGAGTGGACTTTCCAGGAAAGGCATGAGTACTAATTAGATCAGTGTTGGTATCAATGGATACATGTACATATCTTAGTTTTCCAAATTCAGGGATGTGTATAACATCTATTTTCCATAACTGATTAGGTTCTAATCCTCTAGGATTAACACCTGTTGAAGTAGGGGACATGCCTGTGAGCTGGCAATTAGGCATTGTAGGATAATTTGTTTAGCCAGTCTCTGGGTAAGTTGAAATTGTTTAGATAAGTTTCTTCAATTTTGCTGGGAAAATTCATGCAATTGGGTGGCTTGGTCAAGCAATGATGTCATAACCTGAAGGTCTGCTTGATCATGGCCATAAGCCAATGGGCCAGGCAGTGAGCTGTGGGCTTGAGTGTGTGTAATAAAAAAAGGATGTGTACATTGATCTAGCAATTGCTGAAGACAGAGAAAAAGAGCACACAGGGTGGGCTCCAGGGTGGATTTAATTAGGGCTGTCTCAAGGTTCTCCAATAAATAGAGTAGACAAAATCACTAACAATATTGAGGGGCTAAGTAGAAAAAGTTTCCAAAGCCAATATTAAGGCCCCAATTTCAGCTTTTTGAGTGCTAGTAAACCTAGATCAAGTGAGTTAATTATGTGGTCTCCACCAGACTGCTGCCTTTCCATGTTTACCAGAACCATCAGTAAACAGTGTTAAAGCATTAGGTATGGGGGAGTGAACCATTTTTGTAGTCAAGATCACGGGAGTACAAGATAAGAAATGTCCTTCCTTTATCAGCAGGAAGGACATGCTCTATTTGTCCTGCGTAATCGGAGACTGCTATTTGCAGATCCATCTCCATCGATAAGGGCAATAATGCTTCGAATTGCTTTTTACTTAAAAGAATCTTGATATCAGGATCATAACCTAGCAACTGACTGTATCATTCTATATGGTTAGCTTTTAATTGCTCCTCAACTAATTTATGGGACCTTTGTAATTTCTGTCCCTTTAGAGGTTACTATTTTATTTAAATTGGATTTGGAGAGAGTTATGTTAAGGATAGAAGGGAAGTAACAATAGTGGCCATTATTAGGTCTTTTAAATTCTTAAATTTTACTTAGATCTTAGCAGAGAATTATAATCTGGGATGTCATTTGTATACAAGGAACACATGAAATTTTGCCCTGGGCTGCCTGCGGAGTTGGAGAGCCGAGCAGGTGGGGCCTGGGGTGGTAGCCGTGTTGTGCCCGCCTGGTTGCTGCTTTTTGTTTGTACTGGTTTTTTTTCTGTGCTGCTCCCTCCCCCTGCCACCGGTAGGCTGCTGCTGGCTGGACAGACCTTCCTGCTCATGCCTTCTGCCCCTCCCTAGCAGGCTAGCTCCAGCATGCTGGGCCTGGCTTCTTGTCGCCATCACCACCGTGCAGGCTGAGTTCTTGGGAGCACTTGCCAGCTTTGGGTTTGTGAACTTACCCACCGCCGAGCCTTTCCCTCTACTTACCGCTTGCTTGGCCATGCAGTTCTGGCCTCTAATGTCTTTCTTATCTTTTTATAGGTGTTAAAAGATATGGGTTTATATACCTGATTGCCTTGTCAATCTTGCATTATTGGGCAGGCTAAGAGCTCCCCTTCCAATGCTGCTTGCTTAAGACAGTGTCTTATAGCTATAGTGTATCCATTGTCTCTTTTCCAATTCATTGGAGGAAGGGGTTCAGGCAAGACCTCTGTTTCCTTTTTGTTATTTTGGTCTGGTGATACTGGGGCTGAGGGAAAAGGAGGTGGTAAGAGAGGTGATGGTTCCTCCTCCTTCCCCATTTTTGGCTCTTCTGTGTATAATGGAGTCAGGGCCACCCTAACTAAAGCCCATAGCATTAAAGATGACACTGGGACCCATTGCTCTTGCACACGATGTTGTATAAGATTTCTCCCCATTTGTTCCCAGAGCTCTACGTCTAGTGTGCCTTCTGTGAGGAACCACGGGTTATGGGATTCAACAGTTTGCATTAGGTCCCTTAATTGAGCCTACAAAATTGAGGCTCCACTAGCTTTAAGCAGATGTTTCAACACTTTTATATACTGCTTCTGTTTAACTGATAATTATCCCATGATGAAACCCAAGCCTGAACAATCCCCCCTGAACTTGGAAATCCTGAGCGAGCACCAATGGCTTATTGACTTACTGACTGTGCAGTCCTTCTCACCTTCATTTTCAAGGAGTCTGTTGCAATCCTATTGTAGCCCCCACTTGTGGGGGTCTGTCCTGCACACCCCAGCTGCACAACAGATGAGACACGTACTCAGACACTGATATTCTGTGAAAGGGTGGGCCAGGGGGCTGCCAGCGCTAGGGGCCAAAGAGAGTTTGCAACCCCTCCAAGTTGGCAACGCTTGCATTTATTTGGTACAGATTTAATTGACAAAGGCTTTGAGTCAACACACCTGTGGGTACTTAACCTGGTCACCCCCACACGGGAGAGGGCCATCCTGCCAGTGAATGATCAAAGATTGATTTTATGACCACATGAGTAAACAAGCTATTTAGAGGAACTACTCTACATTCCTTTGTATCTGAGCCCTAGGCTATTAACTCAAGTTAACGATTAGGCTGCTTTCAGCCATAACCCTATCCTGAGACTTTTGCAAAATCTTCCGGCCTTCCAAGAAGGTTTATATCTATATCCTATAACTTCATCTTAAAATTTTTCCCACCAGCCTGACTGAACTCCTACATATGACTAAGAAGGAATTACATCTGGAATGCAAGGATGGTTTATTTGACAAAATTCATCATCTTTTCATGAAAAAGGAAAACATCAACAAGTGGGAAACTATCTCAACATAATAAAAACCATATATGAAAAGTCCACAATTAATATCACACTCAACAATGAAAGTCTGAAAGCTTTTTCTCTAAGTTCAGGAACAAAGCAAGGATGTCCACTCTCACAGCAACTATTTAACATGGTACTGGAAGTTCTAGTCAGAACAATTAAGCAAGAAAAAAAATTAAAATGCATCCAAGTTAGAAATACAAAGTATAATTAACTCTTTTGGCCACTGACATGATTTTATATGTCTAAAACCCTAAAGATTCCACACACAAAAAAAGTTGTGACAATAAACAACTATAGTAAAGTTGCAGAATACAAAATCAACAGGTTTTCATAAACTAACAACGACCAATATGAAAAAGAAATTAAGAAAATAATTTCATCTGCTAAAGCATCAAATAGAATACAATGCTTAGGATTAAACAATCAAGGAGGTGAAAGACTTGTGCACTGAAAACTACAAAACATTGCTAAAAGAAATCAAAGAAAGTACAACTGGAAAAACAACCCATGCTTGTGGATCAGAAGGCTTAATATTGTTTTTGTTGTTGTTGTTGTTGTTGTTGTTGCTTCTGTTGTTTTTGAGACAGAGTCTTGCTCTTTTGCCCAGGCTGGAGTGCAGTGGCTTGATTTTGGCTCACTGCAACCTCCGCCTTCTGGGTTCAAGCGATTCTCCTGCCTCAGCCTTCAGAGTAGCTGGGATTACAGGCATCTGCTACCATGTCTCCTAGTAGTGATGGAGGGTTTCACCATGTTGGCCAGGCTGGTCTTGAACTCCTGACCTTGTGATACACTCACCTCAGCCTCCCAAAGTGCTGGGATTATAGGCATAAGCCACCGTGCCTGGCCATATTATTAAATATTGTTAATCATGTGACTTAATATTGTTAAAATGGTCATTCCACTCAAAGTGATCCACAGATTCATTGCAATCTCTATCAGAATCCCAATGACATTTTTTACATGAATAGAAAAAACATTCCCAAATTCATAAAGAATCCAAAGGGACTCCAAATATCCAAACAATCTTAAAAAAGAACAAATTAGAGGCTTCGCATGTCCTGATTTCAAAACATATTACAATGCAACAGCAATTAAGATGGTGAGGTAGTGTCATAAAGATAGCTGTTTAGTCCAATAGAAAAGAATATAGAACCCAGAAATAAACTCTCACATGTATGGTCAAACTACTTTCCACAAAAAATGTGAAGACTACACAAGAACAGCCTTTTCAACAAATGGTGTTGAGAAAACTGGATATCTGCATGCAAAAGAGTGATGAATTTGAATCTTCACACCATATACAAAATTAAAATAGATTAAAGACCTAAATGTAAACCTTATAGCTATAAAAATCCTAGAAGAAAACCTAGGAGAAAAGCTTCAGGACACTGGATTTGGCAATAACTTCTTGGATATGATACCAAAAGCATAGGCAACAAAATAAAAATAGACAAAGGAGGCTACATCAAATTGTAAAATGTTTGCATGTCAAAGGAAACAACAGAGTGAAAAGGCAACCCATGAAATAGAAGAATAACTATAATCAGATATGTTTTTAAAAAATTTTGTGGGTACATAGTAGGTGTATATATTTATGGGATACATGAGATGTTTTGATGCAGGCATGCAATGTATAATAATCACATCATGAAGAATGGGATATCCATCCCCTCAAGCATTTATCCATTGTGTTACAAACCGTCCAATAACACTTTTATTTTAAAATGTACAATTAAGTTATTATTGAGTATAGTCACACTGTTGTGCTATCAAATAGTGGGTCTTATTTATTCTTTCTGGTTTTTTGTACCCATTAGCCATTGCAAGTCATGTATCTGATAAACGGTTAATATCCAGGATATATAAGGAACTTTTACAACTCTACACACCACACAAAACACGGTTATAAAATGGGAAAAGGACTTGAATATACATTTCTCCAAAGATGATATGCAAACAGCCAATGAGCACATGAAAAGATGTTCAACACTAATAATTAAGGAAATGCAAATCAAAACCAAAATGAGATATCACTGCACAGCCATCAGACTGGCTACTATCAAAAGAACAGAAAATAACGGTGTGTTGATGAGGATGCAGAAGCTGGAACCATGGTGCACTATGGGTGGGAATGTAAAATGGTGCAGCCATTATGAAAAACAGTATGAAGTTTCCTCAAAGAAATAAAAATAGAATTACTATATGATCCAACAATTCCGTTTCTGAGTATATACTCAAAAGAACTCAAACCAGCATGTTGAAGAGATATTTGCACACTTATGTTAATTGCAGGATTGTTCACAATTACCAAGACATGGAAGGAAGCAAAAATGTCTAGGAACAAATGAATAGATCAAGAAAATGTGGCATATACATACAGTGGAGTATGATGTAGCCTTCGAAAAGAAAGAACTTCTGTCACATGCTACAACATGGATGTCCTTAAGGACATTATGCTAAGAAAAATAAGCCAGTCACAGGACAAAAAAAAATATATGATTCTACTCATATAAAGTATCCAAAACAGTAAAAATCATAGAAACAGAAAGTCGCAAGATAGTTGCCAAGGGCGGGGAGGAGGGGGAACTAGTTTTTAGCAGGTGAAGAGTTTCAGTGTTACAAGAGGAAAAAGTTTTAGATATCTGTTACACAACAATGTTATTATACTTGACACTACTGAACTGTAAATTTAAAAATGGTTAAGATGATAAATTTAATGTTATATATTTTTACCACAATAAAAAAAAAGAGACATAAACCCCTTTCCCCTATTAAAATGTGCACTTTACTACACTGAGAACAGAGGGCATTCTTCAACTTGGAATCTTATGAGTAACACAAAACTGCCAATTCTATCTGTGGAATGAATATACAAAAGCAAACCTCTTTATAAAGTCACTATTACAAGAAAACAGAGATATGAAAACATTTCAGCTTTTGAAAATTTCCTCCAAAAGCCAAACATTAAACAGGAAAAAAACATTTTCACAATAATCGAAACTAAAATGTCTCCTCAAAGAAGCATATGGCAATGTGGACACAAAGAGGCAAACAAACATCTTGTGAAAACTCAGACACTATTATCCTTTATGGCTTCCTAAGGAATCTGCTAGAGGATGAGCTCTAGGGAAACTTTAGCAAAGCAATGATGGTGAGCATTTAATATATTTACTTGCAGATCCATGGCTTAGCCTAGGTGGGGCTGGTGGGAATATAATACATAAATGTTATACATTGTCACAAAATAAAAATAATGCAACTAAAAATGGGAGAAGAATAAGGAAAACAGGAAGGTGTAATTAGCTCTTTGCTTTTAGATAATAGCAGTCCGATGGTGCCATTAAAAATTGACAAGCCAGATTGCAAAATGTCACATAACAGGAACTAAAAGCCTAATGAAAGGTATAAGTAAAAAAGTAACCACTAGAGCAAAAGCACAAACCTGAAATATTAAAAGAAAACAAAAAGAACAAAGAAAATTCATCACATAGGGGGAAAATACAGTAAATATAAAAATACACATAGTGATTAGATCCGGAAATATGACAGTTGTGAATGGGCTTACCTAAAATTGGCTCACAAAACAAGGTCCAATTCCATGCTGTATGTAAGAGACAGATCTAAACCAAAGTGATTTATAAGGACAAAATATAAAGGAATTACAAATGTATACCAGTATACCAAAAATAAAAGTAAATATGTACAACTGTATTCACTGCAGTACAATTTGTCATTGTAAAACATGGCAAACAACCCAAATGTTCATACATGGAAAACTGGTTGAATAAACTAGCACATCCACATCATGGAATGCTTGGCAAGTGTAAGGAATGAGGGAAAAAACTCTGTGAACTAATATGGAGTGGTTTCCAGGATACATTAAGTGCAAAAGCAAAGTGGAAGAGAAGATAATATATGCTACCTTTTGTAGAAAAGGAATAAATAGAAAATATATATGTAACTCCTTTTTATTTTAAAAAGAGGTGAGTGGCATTGGGTCGGAAGGAATTAGTAAAAGGCTGGTGACAAATCTCTATTCTTTGTATATGCTTTTGAATTATGGAACCATTTAAATTGAGGAAATAAAATTTTAAATTGAAAATTTAAATTGAAATAAAATTTTTAAATCAAAAAATTCTATTTTTCTACCTAAAATAGAAATAAAAAAGGAATCTGGTTGTATTTCAAAAGGACTTAGCCACTCTAAATGAGTGGGAAGGAAGAGTTATCCCAGGTAAATTTTGAATCCTGTATTTTATCCATATTTGTTCAAACCCTGAGTGACAATGGCTAACAAAAAAAATTAAGCTATTAGGTTTATTTTACACAATGATGTGGGTTAGTGATTTTGAATCTGTTCCTCTGTTTTATAGGAATGAGCAAATGAATAAATATATTGAAGATGTTGGAATGTGGGGAGGCAGGCTTTTCACTTCTGGAGAAAGGTGTTACTAATATGGAATGGGGGAAGGCTAGCATGAACCCTGTGGAGTTTGATTTCACTTAGAAGTATCAGTATGAACTTGTATTTTTAATAGAAATCTAGCTATGGTTGTGTAGATTTTTTTTTTTTTTTAAACAAAACAAAACAAAACAAAAAAACCTATGAGATTTCCCAACTGTGTCTGCTAAAAGGACTCTGAGACAATGACACTCAAATAGATATAAGCTTACTTCGCACCCATATAGCGGCTTCTAAATGCCATTTCTCGATAAAATAGGCCGGGACTCCCGTATGATTCTCAGTCTAGGCGAGGGGAGAATACAAGATGAGACTGGGGGATCTTTTATGCTAGAGAGTAAGACAGTGTTCAAAAATGGAGATATGTTAGAAGTACACTAGAGCTAGCTTAAAGGACTCCCTTTGGCCAATTCTGGGGCATTTTGAGCATAAAATATAATAATAATAAAGTATAATTTCTTGCATAAAATAAGGATCTGTATATCCATATTGATGTAAGTAAAAAATAATAAGCAAGGGCGAAAGAAAAACTCTTCCTTACAATAAAATGCCACATAATGTGAAAGAAATGGTGGATTTGGAAAAATCACCATTTTGCAAGCTAAATAGCAAAATTGCTCAAGACAAGAATCACAGCATTTACTAAAACTAGTGAGTGGATTTTCGATGAGTAATAGGATATTTTCATATTGTTGAAGTATTTCACCACAAATTATTATTAATTACAAAGAGAAGCTTGTATTGCCAGATTCGTCTTTTCTTTTCTTTTCTTTTCTTTTTTAATGATGAAGTATCTATCGAGTTTCACCCTTTTCTTTCCTGAAATCTACTCTCTGTTGGGACAAACTTGGTTTGTCTTACCTTTTTATTTGTTTTTCTTTCTTTTTTTTTTTTTTTTTTTTTTGGTGAAACAGGGTCTCACTCTGTCGCCCAAGCTAGAGTGCAGTGGTGCAATCTTGGCTCACTACAAACTCCACCTCCTGGGTTCAAGCAATTCTTTTGCCTCAGCCACCCGAATAGTTGGTATTACAGTCGTGTGCCATCACACCTGGTTAATTTTTGTGTTTTTGTGTTGCGGGGGCTACTCACGATGTTTCCCAGGCTGGTCTCAAACTCCTGGCCTCAAGTGATCCACCTGCCTCAGCCTCCCAAAGTGCTAGGATTACAAATGTTAGCTACCGCGTCTGGCCTCGTCTACTTTTTGAATATAATAGAACCTTGATGATGACAGTGTTCATAGATTAACTTCATATGTGATTTCTCAGTTTCTTTGTGAACCAGTGATTGATATCCACCCCTGAATTTATGTTGTACAAGCAACTAGCCCCAGCTCCTGCTTAGCTAAGACATGCTGTTACATTAGGTTAGAGAGAATTATACTAAGGACTAAGTTTACAAAGCTTGCTATTAGACCAAAAAACAGTTCTAATAGATAAAACACACATGAAAGTCACAGTTGCTTCATTATTTCAATATCACAGAGGGCTTTTGATAATTGGAAAGAGTATCATGAGGGCTAATGACCCAAGATGAAAACTGTTTACATTCAATTCAACAAGCATTGATTGAACACATCCTATGTGCTGGGTTCTAGAAAGATGCTTTTAAATATAGTTCCCAACCTCAAAGAAATCATAGTACTGGAGAGCAGATAAACATACAAACAAATAAAATATAACATGGTGATATATTTTGGCTGTGTCCCCACCAAAATCTCATCTTGAAATCCCATGTGTTATGGGAGGAAACCAATGGGAGGCAATTGAATCAGGGAGGCAGGTCTTTCCTATGCTGTTCTCATGATAATGAAAAAGTCTGTTGAGATCAGATGGTTTTAAAAATGGGAGTCTCCCTGCACAATCTCTCTTCTCTTGCCTGTTACCCTGTGAGATGATGTGCCTTTCACCTTCTGTCATGATTGTGAGGCCTCCCCAGTCAAGTTGAAGTGTAAGTCAAATAAAACTCTTCCTTGGTTATATCTTTATCAGCAGTGTGAGTGGGGTGCTGCTGAAAAGATACCCAAAAATGTGGATGTGACTTTGGAACTGGGTAACAGGCAGAGATTGGAACAGTTTGGTGGGCTCAGAAGAAGAGAGGAAAATGTGGGAAAGTTTGGAACTTCCTAGAAATTTGTTGAATGGCTTTGACCAAAATGCTGATAATGATATAGACAATGAAATCCAGACTGAGGTGGTCTCTGATGGAGATGAAGAACTTGTTGGGAACTGGAGCAAATTGACTCTTGCTATGTTTTAGCAAAGAGATTGGTGGCATTTTGCCCCTATCCTAGGCATTTGTGGAACTTTGAACTTGAGAGAGATGATTTAGGGTATCTGCCAGAAAAAATTTCTAAGCAGCAAAGCATTTAAGAGGTAACTTGGGTGCTGTTAAAGACATTCACTTTTATAAGGGAAGCAAAGCATAAAAATGTGGAAAATTTGCAGCCCGACTACATGATAGAAAAGAAAAACCCATTTTCTGAGGAGAAATTCAAGCTAGTTGCAGAAATTTACATAAGTAATGAGGAGTCGAATGTTAATCCCCAAGACAATGAGGAAATGTCTCTAGGTCATGTTAGTGGTCTTCACAGCAGTCCCTACCATCAGAGGCCCAAGGCCTAGGAGGAATAAGTGGTTTCTTGGGTCAGGCCTACGGTCCCCATGCTGTATGCAGCCTAGGGACTTGGTGCCTGCATCCCAGCCGCTCCAGTTGTGGCTGAATGGAGCCAACATAGAGCTCAGGATATGGCTTCAGAGGGTGCAAGCCCCAAGATTTGGCAGCTTCCATATAGTATTGAGCCTGCGAGTGCACAGAAGTCAATAATTGGGGTTTGTGTACCTCTGCCTAGATTTCAAATGTATGGAAACGTCTGGTTGCCCAGGCAGAAGTTTGCTGCAGGTGTGGGGCCCTCATGGAGAACCTCTGCTAGGGCAGTGCAGAAGGGAAAAGTGAGGTAGGAGGCCCCACACAGAGTCGCTACTGGAGCACCACCTAGTGGAGCTTTGAGAAGGGACCACCATCCTCCAGACCCCGGAATGGTAGATCCACTGACAGTTTTGCAGTGTGTAAGAATTAAAGAAAGTGGAAAGAAACACAAAAGGTGGTTCATCAGTCAAGACATTTTTATTTTAGAGAAAATAAACCTGAGAGGAGCTTCTGGCTGAGTTAGGTCAGAGGCACACTCTCTTACAGACCAAGAGTTTTTAAGGATTCAGGGTGGGAGACTTTATCAGAGTCCTGGACTGCTTCTGCGTCTCTTTGTTGTGCTTCTCTGGGAGAAAGAGTTGTGTGTCTGTTCCCGTACATCTTTCTGCAGCTGCTGGCATACCCCTGAGTCTGCTTTTAGCTTCCTTATCTTAGTGCACCTGAAGGGAAAGGAGTGTGCTTATTAAGGCCTACTGTTTTACTGGGACCCATTGTATGAGGGTGAAGTTTGGCAGCTACCCAAAAGATTCCCCCCACCTCACTCTGTGCTCGAGCTGCCTTATTTGTGTTTTACTGTCTGCTCTTTCTGACTGCTTATAGTTAGAAGAGAAGTGATTTTCTTGAAATGCATAAGGCTAGAAAGGGGGCTAGAACTTAAAGTGGCGGTGTTTATCCGAGATGACGGTGCTCCTGCTCTGTCATTGTGCCCCTGGAAAAGCCACAGACACTCAACCCCAGCCTGTGATGGCTGCCAGGAGGGAGGCTGTACCCTGCAAAGCCACAGGGGTAGAGCTGCACAAGACCATGGAAACCCACCTCTTGCATCAGCGAGCCTGGATGTGAGACATGGAGTCAAAGGAGATCATTTTGAAGCTTTAAGATTTGACTGCCCCCCATGGATTCTGGACTTGCATGGGGCCTGTAGTTTTGACCAATTTCTCCCATATGGAACAGCTCTGTTTACCCAATGTCTGTATCCCCATTGTATCCAGAAAGTAACTAATTTGTTTTTGATTTTACAGGCTCATAAGCCAAAGGGACTTGTCTTTTCTTAGATGAGACTTTGGAGTTAAGGCTAAAATGAGTTAAGACTTGGTGGGACTGTTGGGAAGGCAATGATTCATTTTGAAATGTAAGTACATGAGATTTGGGAGGGGCTGGGGTGGAATGATATGGTTTGGCTGTGTCCCTACCCAAATCTCATCTCAAATTCCCACGTGTTGTGGGAGGGACACAGTGGGAGGTAGTTGAATCATGGGGGCAAGTCTTTCCCATGCTGCTCTCATGATAGTGAATAAGACTGTTGAGACTTATGAGATGTGATGGTTTTAAAAAGAGGAGTTTCCCTGCGCAGGCTCTCTTTTCTTGTCTGCTGCCACATGAGATGTACCATTTCCCTTCTAACATGATTGTGATGCCTCCCCAGTCATGTGGAACAGTAAGCCCAGTAAACCTCTTTTTTTTGTAAATTGTCCAGTCTTGGGTATGTCTTTATCAACAGTGTGAAAACAGACTAATACACATAGTGAGGCCAGAAAATTGTCAAAAGCATCTGGATAGAAATTACTGGAACTAGAATTCCAGGGTCATGTAGATTAATCTGTGTCCTGAATCATAGAAAATTTCATGGGCCGGGTGCGGTGGCTCAAGCCTGTAATCCCAGCACTTTGGGATGCCAAGACAGGTGGATCACGAGGTCAGGAGATCGAGACCATCCTGGCTAACACGGTGAAACCCCATCTCTACTAAAAAATACAAAAAACTAGCCGGGTGAGTTGGCGGGCGCCTGTAGTCCCAACTCGGGAGGCTGAGGCAGGAGAATGGCATAAACCCAGGAGGCGGAGCTTGCAGTGAGCTGAGATCCGGCCACTGCACTCCAGCCTGGGCGACAGAGCGAGACTCCGTCTCAAAAAAAAAAAAAAAAAAAAAAAAAATTTCATGATTCTTCTGTTGCCCAGTGTGCCATCAAGTGTAAGTGATAAAATATTTTAGACTAACATAAAAATTTTAAAAGCTATTTATATAAGCTAAGCCTCGCTTCACATTTAAACATTCCTCACTGTCCCCTATTATACTATGATAGTGACATTCTAAAATAAGCGATAGGAGCAATTCTCAGGAAAGATAGGAGCAGCAGGTTGTAAGTTACCTCTTATCCCTAATTTGAAAGGTTTCATCCTTGAACATCTTATATGTTCAATTTGTAAACCTGTTATATTCAGATACTCAGCAGATATTTAATTTATGCCTACTACATGCCTGTGGTAATTAGTGTTGGATATACAATGATGAGAGTGCACTGTCCCTCTTCTCATAGGGACAGCACTGACTAATCAATATATAAAAGCCCTCTTGAGTCAAAGCTTCTGTATTTCTCGATGACAGGGATATTCCTGAGAACAAGTGTCTGCATCAATATCCAGTCCTCAATAAATAAGGTGAACATCAAGATTGCATGAAATCCTATAGTTCAGGTAAATTACCTCTGCTCTGATTATGTACCTATATACCTGTTCCAAAAGGGCTCTGTAGAATGTTTTCCAACAACAGGTAATGCTTAAAAATGATATTCAGAGAACATTTAAGAGAGGAATGCAAACCAAATTGTCATCCACTGAAGGATCTTTGACCCTTGAACTGGATGCTTAGTCTATCTTATGTCAATTCTACTTGTGAACCAGTTTCCTGGCCTTTTAAATTCCTCAACATGCCACTGAAATAGTACAAGTGATTAATTATCTGGGGTGTCAGTAAGCAATTCTGGATAATATGCTCTGTAAAGTAGGGAAAGTAGTTTTCTAAGCTGAGAAGGAGGCATGGTTTTTCAGTTAGAAAAAATAATATATGCAAACATGGCATTGTGAGACAGCATAGCACTTACAGAGAATTAGAAGAAGTTTGGAATAAAGGAAGCCTAAATTGAAGAATTAGAAGAAGATGAGAATGAGATAATCAAACATAAGCCTGGAGAGGAAGGCAGAGATCAAGTCAGGAGGAAATTTGTGAGCTTCTGCTTTGTTCTGTAGTCCATGGGAAACTTGATAACAGCCTTAAATAGAGAAAAGAAGGAATACTTGAATTTCTGCAAGTCACTTTAGTTGCCAAGACAAGTTCTGGAAGACTTGCAGAAGGCAAGTTGGCAATGAGTGAGGTCTTGAGGAAGAGATTCCTGCTAGAAAGCTTGTTTTAGTAATCCAGGTGATAGATGGATAGCCTGAACTAGGACATGGCAACTGAGGTAGAAAGGAAAGGATGAGTTTGAAAGGTTTGGAAAGGGATTAGCTATAGACACTGGGGATGAGAAAAGAAATCAGGGGAAGCTTTAGTTTTCCTACTAGTAGAATTAGGTGGTATGCAGGGTATGATATATTGGCAATGAGTTTTATTTATGCTGTTCTTTATTCCCTCCTGTATTGTAAGGGCAGAAAGGCTAAAAACTACATTTTCCAGATTCCTTTGCAGTGGTAGTTCTGGGTTTGATTCAGGTAGTACGAATAACATGCACTCACAGAACCCCTGGAATTTGAAGGTGAGACGGAGGCCCTCTTTCGATTGCTGTGCTGGTTGGTGACAATAGTTAGATATATATGTTTTCAGTAGCACATGGCAATTTCTAGTGTCTAGCCGTGAGCTTTGTGGATGTGAGGCAGTTGTGGTGGCAGTAGTTGTGGTGGCAGCAACACCAGCAACTAACTGATTAAATTGCTGCTGGGGGTAAGGGGGTGTGATCTTGAAATCCAAATTGTCCAGGGGTGGGCTCCTTACTTACAATTCTGTCTAGCAATTTTTTAAGCAGCCAGTTTCCTGTGCTAAGTCCCCTTCTGTGTGAAATATCTAGAATGGTTTCTGTTTCTCGTGCTGAAGCTTGACTGGCATGGTTGGGAGTCAATCTCTTGCTATATTTGGTATGTGGCAACCATCTCTACTAAGTTGCTGGTTATGTTCATCAGTCACTGAGTATCTGAAATTTTCATCTTTGCAGAGAAGTAAGCTGAGACATTGAAACCTATGTAGGTCAATATAGGTGAAATGTCAATTAAATCAGAAAAAATACTTAAAAATTTAGAAAATACCATGAGATACTTGTCTTGCAATGTATTACACACTGCTAATAAAGATATACCCAAGACTGGATAATTTATAAAGGAAAAGGTTTAATTTACTCACAGTTCCACATGGCTATGGAGGCCGCGGTCATGGAGGAAGGCAAATGAGAAGCATCTGACATGGTAGCAGGCAAGAGAGTGTGTGCAGGGAAACTCCCCTTTATCAAACCATCGGATCTCATGAGACTGGTTTGCTATCATGAGAACAGCATGACAATGACCCACCACCACGATTCAATTACATTCCACCAGGTCCCTCCCATGACATGTGGAAATTATGGGAACTACAGTTCAAGATAAGATTTGGGTGGGGACACAGCCAAACCATATAATCCCACCCCTGGTCTCTCCCAAATCTCATGTCCTCACATTTCAAAACCAATCATGATTTCCCAACAGTTCCCCAAAGTCTTAACTCATTTCAGCCTTAACTCAAAAGTCCATAGTCCAAAGTCTTATCTGAGTCAAGGAAGTCCATTCCATCTATGGGCCTGTAAAATCACAAGCAAGTTAGGTACTTTCTAGATACAAGGGGGGTACAGGCATTGGGTAAACAGCTGTTCGCAATGGGAGAAATTGGCCAGAACGAAGGGGCTACAGGTCCCATGCAAGTCCAAAATCCCGGGGAGCAGTTAAATCTTAAAGCTCCAAAATGATCTCCTTTGACTTCATGTCTCACATCTAGGTCACACTGATGTAAGAGGTGGGTTCTCATGGTCTTGGACAGGTCCACCCCTGTGGTTTTACAAGTTACACCCCCCCCTCTTCTGGCTGCTTTCACAGGCTGGTGTTGAGTGTCTGCAGCTTTTCCAGTTGCACAGTGCAAGCTGTTGGTGGATCTTGCATTCTGGGGTCTGGAGGATGGTGGCCCTCTTCTCATAGCTCCAGTAGGCAGTGCCCTAATGGGGACTCTGTGAAGAGGCTGCAACCCCACATTTCCCTTATGTACTGCCCTAGCAGAGGTTCTCTATGAGGGTTCCGCCCCTGCATCTCACCTCTACCTGGATATTCATGCATTGCCATACATCCTCTGAAGTCTAGGTGGAGGTTCCCAAACCTCAGTTCTTGACTTCAGTGCACCCACAGGCCCAACACCATGTGTAAGCTTCCAAGGCTTGGGGCTTGCACTCTGTGAAGCAGTGACCTGAGGTATACATTGGCCCCTTTTAGCCACGGCTGGGACGCAGAGCACCAAGTCCCTAGATTGCACAAAGCAGGAAGGCCCTGGGCCTGGCCCAGGAAACCAGTTTTTCCTCCTAGGCCTCCTGACTTGTAATGGAAGGGGCTGCGTGAAGACCTCTGAAATGCCCTGGAGACATTTTCCTCATTGTCTTGGCAATTAACATTTGGTTATTCATTACTCTTGAAAATTTATGCAGCTGGTTTGAATTTCTCCTCAGAAAGTGGGTTTTTCTTTTCTATTGTATAGTCAGGCTGCAAATTTTGTGAACTTTTGTGCTCTGCTTCCTTTTTAAGTTCTAATTCCAAACCATATCTTTGTGAATACATAAAAATGAGTACTTTTTAACAGTACCCAAGTCACCTCTTGAACTCTTTGCTGCTTAGAAATTTCTTCTACTAGATACCCTGAATCATCTCTCTCAAGTTCAAAGTTCCACAAATCTCTAGGATAGGAGCAAAATGCCACCAGTCTCTTTGCTAAAACGTAGCAAGCATCACCTTTGCTCCAGTTCCCAACAAGTTCCTCATCTCCATCTGAGACCACCTCAGCCTAGACTTTATTGTCCACTTCACTATCAGCATTTGGGTCAAAGCCATTCAATAAGTCTCTAGGAAGTTCCAAACTTTCCTACATTTTCCTGTCTTCTTCTGAGCCCGCCAAATTGTTTCAACCTCTGCCTGTTAACGCAGTTCCACAGTTGCTTCCACATTTTTGGGTATCTTTACAGCAGTGCCCCACTACCCAGTACCAATTTACTGTATTAGTCTGTTCTCATGCTGCTAATAAAGACATATCTGAGACTGGATAATTTATAAAGGAAAGGAGTTTAATTGACTCACAGTTCCATGTGGCTGGGGCAGGGGGTGGGGCGCTCACAATCGTGGTGGAAGATGAAGGAAAAGCAAAGACATGTCTTACATTGCAGCAGGCAAGAGTGTGTGTGCAAGGGATCTTCCCTTTACAAAACCATCAGATCTTGTGAGACGTATTCACTGTCATAAGAACAGTACAGGAAAGACCTGCCCCCATGATTCAATTACCTCCCACCAAGTTTCTCTCATAACACTTGGAAATTACAGGAGCTACAATTCAAGATGAGATTTGGGTGGGGACACAGCCAAACCATATTATGTATGATCCACCAAAACAAAAACCCTGGTGGATGAACAAATAAAATATTAAAAATTGAACACAGAATCATGTGCACTCACAATAAGAGAATAATCCCAGACATAAAATGAGTCTCAAATTGTCAACCCATTTTAGGCAACAGTCACAAGACAGCCTACTTTCTCAACCATCTCCTTAGATATTCCTGCCCTATAACTCTATATGATCAGAGAACCCATAGCTATTCTAAGGGCAGACCAGAAGGAGGAAATTTCATGCATCAGGCTTATTTTTGTTAGAGGTTTATGGGGAGGAGAAAACAATGAGTATGTCCTCTGCACCTAGATTTGCCAAAATTTATGCAAAAGAATGCACCTCAGTGGCTACTTTTTCCAAGCTGCCTTCTCTCAGAAGCCCTGAAAAGAAATGGGGTCAATGTTTTTTCCTTTCCCTGGCAAGAATAATGAATATTCCAGAAGCTTTTAAAGGTTATGAAGTTACCTGATTTTTCCTGCAGGGGGAAACATCCTCCAGTTTATGAGGAATAAAATATATATCAAACCCTACAGCATCAGCAATCTGGCTTAAGAAAGATTGTATGTGCTTTTCAAAAATAAAAGTTGTATGTGCTTGATTCCTATACTATTTTTATTTAGTGAAGGATAATTCTGTGCCTTGTTTTTAATAAAAAGGAGGAACTTTAAAAGGATATGTGCTATCTTAGATAACTCCTAGTTGACTCTTGTGTAATATTTATTGCATGTACAGTTCTTGGATGGCCTGCATCATCTGTGAGCATCACTGGCCACCTACTATAATTTGTTTTTATAATTGCAGAGCTAGAAAGAGCGACTAGAATCACAGGTAAAGGCTAAAGGAATGAATGAGATGTTTAGAAAAGAATAGGGTAAGAATTGCTGTTCCTTCATGCATTTACTCAATCAAATGTATTGACTGCGTCTCATGTGTAAGACACTGTGCTACGTGCTAGAGATACAAAAGTGAATAATGTTTTTGACTTTGAACTCAAAGTGAAAAAAAATTAATGTTTGTCAATAAGCATTGTAAACATTTCTATTCAATTTGATTTTTACAATTTTATTTTTCAGAAAGGTAAATGGGTCATATTGTTGTCATCTGACTTTGCCTTTGAACCTAGAAAGGAGATGTCACTTTTACTTTCTTTATGGTATTTTACCTGGTCCTCAACCAGTTAATGGCAGTACCTAGAGGCCTTTGCCAGATCTTCACTTTCTTTAACTTTTCTGCATCATTTAGTGCCATTTCTTAGAAGGCTTTACTTGTATGCAATTTGCAAAGTGGTTACACAAGTGCTATTTTTTAATCCTTCTTTCAAGTTCTCTGATGGTAACAGTTCAATGAAGCTGAGTTACGGTGAAATTATATGAAATGACAAGTATCACTTCTCCCACACCTAAGCATGTTACGAAAGATATTATTATTACTATATAGATCTTCTTCATGGGACCTCTAGCTATCTGATGGGTATCTAAAACTCAACATATCTATAACTTGACTAAACACGACTCTTATCTCTTAAGTCAATTATTCTTTTTCCAAATGTGTATAAGCACTAAAGTACCTTCATTCTTCAGGTCTCTGAGGTTTAAAATCCTGATCCTCTTACTTCCATCAGTCACAAAATCTTCCCTTTTCACTTCCAAATGTATTTTACTTTATTTCCATTTAGTTTACTTTCTGCTGACACTCCCCAGAACCTGAAACAATGGTTCAGGTTAGTTATTGCCTGGACAATTGTAGTAGCTTTCAAATTGAGCTTGATATTAAAGTCTTTTTTTCTTTAATAAACATAACTTATAATTACATATTGTTGGTGAGTGTATTTTTTATTGCCTATTTCCTTGAAGGCAAGGAAGGACCCATGTATATACAGCACTTAGGATAATACATAAAAGTTTCACAATAACTGTTAGTTGAATGAAAGTTGGACTGATGAATGCTGCTGTAATCTTCCTGGATGGGCACAGTGGCCATGCCTGTAATTCCAACACTTTGGGAGGCTGAGGCAGGTGGATTGTTTATGCTCAGGAGTTTGAGACCAGCCTGGGCAAAATGGCAAAACTCCATCTCTACAAACAAACAAACAAACAAAAAGAATTAGCTGAGCATGGTGGCACATGCCTGTGGTCTCAGCTACCTGGGAGGCTGAGGTGGTGGGATCACCTGAGCCTGGGTAGTTGCGGCTGCAGTGAGCCAAAATCGCACCACTATACTCCAGCTTGGGTGACAGAGTGAGACCCTGTCTTAAAAAAAAAAAAAAAAATCTTCCCAAAGCCTAGTTCTGATTATACCCACCTTGCCCCAAAGCTTCCACAGCCCACCCAGGTCTCAACTCCATTGTCACTGTCTGCCCTACACCTATTTTTCCAGTTGTTTTTGACAGGGATCTTTGTTTATAAGACACTTAAATTAATGGAAACTAGTTTAAATAAAAACAGGCATCTGTTTTGGAAAGTTGCAGATGCATGTATCTCACAGAACATGATATGTAAGAGCATATAATGCAGGCGAGTCTCATGAGGGATTATAAACAGCTGTAAAGAACTCATTAAAGTCAAGATTCCATCTCTCCTTCACCTAGTGTCTTATCTGTTCTTTTCTTTTGGTGTCTGCTTCTTTCTTCACTTTTTCTGTGGACTGGCTTTCATTCATTCACTAATTCAATACATTCTTATAGAGTAATACTATGTGCTGGGTACTGTTCTACACTGTTCTAGATATAGGTAAACAGCACAAATCCCTGCCCTCATGGAGCTTATGATCTACTTGGAGAGAAACCTAATTAATAACCATAGAAATATACTGTCAGGCAGGTGCTTTGAAGAAAACAGGGATAAGGAAAAGTGAGTGAAGAGTCATCTTATATAGGAGGAAGCGTGACATTTGGGAAGATAATTGAATAAAGAAGTACTGAGCTCCAGTGACGTATCAAGGTGGGAGTCTAAAGGCACAACCATTTTAGCCCAGTGAAAGATAATAATGAGGTGCCATTCAGTGCCAGAGCTTCCTGTGGTGTTGGCATAAGATGTCAGGCTTGCACAGACAATATCTCCCTCCATTCCTTTCGCCACTTCCCTTCCTTGCATAGGTATTGATCCCAAGGTCACTCCTTACTGACTATTCTAAGCACTAACCTCTACCCCAGAGTCTGCTTTCTAGAGCCTACTACCTACTCTTGGTTAGTACCAAGAGTCTGCAGAGAAATAAGTGATAAGATTGAGCTCTGGAGTTAGACCACTCCCTGCTGAGCTGGCAACAAAGGCTCCATCTCTGGTAGGTAGAGTGAGAATAGCTCCTGGAACCAGCATATGCTGCAACTGTTAAAAACTAACACTGTAGGTGAATTGGGATGGTATGCTGGTAAAAAAGGAATATGGTCACTGGTGCAATGTATCAACTATTTGAAAGTAGGAGAGAAATGTAAACTTTAAGAACAACGGAATTTGATGGCTGCAGGTGAATTTGATGGATGCGCTAAAAATTATGAAAAGCTGAAAGCATTTAACAGGCAATTGAAAATCAAATGTGAAAGCCAGAGGGCCTAAATAGCTTACAAAGAGGCTCTCAGCTTTTGGAAAGGGAGATCAGATAAAGCTGTGGACCCGCCCAGGACTTAATTGTCAGAGTAGCTCAGCTCCAGAAAGGGTTAAACTACTAACCTAGGCAGGTGGGCTATACAAAGTTAAGAGCCCCCTGGTTGAGACAGAATGGAACCCTGACATATAGACTGGTGACATCTCAAGGGATTCCCTCCATCTCCAAATCTTGAACACCCAGATTCCCCTGAATTAACCCCTCTCCATGCCTGGAGACAATGCAAAGGCCCCTCTCCTCAAAGTCAGTGTGTTCCCCACCCCTATCCCTCGACCCACCTAGGATCTTCCCCTATGTCTCCTCCTGGCCTTGAGGCCTAGACAGACTTAGACTTAAGTCTCAGCAGAACCCAGCTGGGAAGGTCTGGGCCTGATGAGGGAGGAAAGGGAATATACCTCAAAGGCATTGTAAGACTGAGTCACGCCTACCAGCAAAAGATAAGATCCTATAAAGGGGAAAGTATTCTAAGGGTGCTTGGTCAGTCAAGGAGGCTAGCATATAAAATTGATGAATGTAGAATTTATTGATTTGTGAGCATTCTTCTACAATACAAGATTTGCTAAACCAGAAAGGATCCCAGAAGGTGGTGTGAACTCATTACCAGGATGGTTGCTACCAGGATGGATGCCAGGGTGGTGATGCACAAGCTGAAATGTGAAAAAGTGATGGCAAGTAGCCAAGTCAAGGGAGGTTGTGGGTGGCTGGCATTGGGACACGGCAGTGTTAGGAGGCTCCTCCTGGGTTGTTGGCCAGGGCTCACTGCTGTTGATGCTGCTCAATCACTGTTGCAGATGGTCCTGTGCTCTTCAAAGAGTCCACTTCTCAAACTCCTGCTCCCCAAGGCACAGCATTTAAGCTTCTAAGAACTTTCTACCTCCAGAAAATCTCATCCTTGCCTTATATGCAAGTGGGAAGTAAACATAAATCTGCTTTAAGTTTGTTTCTAAATAAGAAACTTAAGAATGCCCCAGTGGTTTTCTCTAAGCAGCAGATGTCCTGGTAGCAATTCAGACCTGAGCATCCAAAGCTTATCTTAAAAATCGTGGTCTATTGCCTCATTGTCCTCTATCCGCTCACCTTCAAATGAATATTCTAAAACTTAATCTCTTACCATATCTCCTTAAATATATTATATGTGAGAGAACAGAAGAAGGCTTTAGGCTAGATATTCATTTGGTTGGAGATTTCAATATGAATGGTCTTTGAAAAAAAAAAGGGGGGGCGGCCAGAAATAAAAGACACAGCTCGGAGAGCTCTGTGGCTGGAGCATAGCGTGTGATGATTGCAATGGCAAGGTATGAAGCAGGAGAGCTAAGCAGAGGCAGATGATGCCAGGTTTCATAAACCAGGCCAAAAATCATAACCTAGGGTAGTAGTGAGCAAAAGGAAGGCTTTATTCGGAGCTGCATCATCGTCAAGTTACACCTTTTTATAGTCTGAAGCATAACTTTGAAAGGGGGGGATTTTACTGAGTACATTTTACTTGGTAACTTAAAATATTTATTGAAATAAATGTATATACAATATTTATAAAAGTAAAATATTTATGAAATTAAAAATACGTGTTTAATAATCATAAATTTTATTTTATAAGTGAAAATAAATAATATTTATTAAGTCCCTTTTAAATATAAAACATATGTTAAGGCATTGAAGATGAGGATGTCAATAGCAGAGCAGGTCCCTGCCTTCCACATTAGGATGCTTCCTGGCTCCAGCGAGGCCAGTGCTAAAGCTGAGCATACCGCCTACATTTTTTGCTAACAAAACAAAAGCAGTAACACGTGTAATGACCTAGAGGTTGCACAGGAGGTTGAAGGATTCAACTCCTCTATTTTGGCTAAATTTCCTAACACGTCATCCTAAGTTTTGTTTTTCTTAGAGCTATGGATGGGAAAGAAGTTCATGAATGGGACAGAATGCACAGTGAAAGAATTAAACCACACAGATTTCCATAATAAGTAAAACCAAAGTCAATATAAGCAAAAGGGATAGATATTTAAGGAGGTTCAAGTTTGCATTTAAATTTAGTGATACTATTGGGCTGCAGTAGACAGTAAACAAAAAATTTCACTGATTTGATATTTGATTATTATGAGTTTCTTCTTACATCTTCATAAGTAGAGTATTTTCATCAAGAAAGGAGAAATCCTGAAAGTTGGGCTGAATTGCAAAGCAACAGCCATTTTTCATAGATGTGAGTGAAGATTTAATTATCTAATGGTAATTAGTAATTATGTCACCACAAGGAGATGCTCTGCTTCAGTGAAAATAGTGCTCTTGTTCACCCATGTCTGTGCATGCATAATTTCAAAAATAAATTTTATGTTTTTTAAAGTAAAATCCGTGTTGGTGAATTTCTCACTGAAAAATTTAACGTGTAAAAATATAGATGCATTGGTTTTCTTTTTATTGAAGGCAGTAAAGAGTGTATAAGAAGATCTCCAAACCACAATGTATATAAAATATGACTATAAAGTCATGAACGAATAGTATAAATAAATATTTCAAATCTGTATTCAGATCTACTATATGGGCCATATAAGAAAAATTAATCTCATTATCTTGGTATCTTCTTAAAGCTTCAAACAAGAATATTAAAGTTTATTCAACTCATTTACCCCATTACTTCCAAATGACTTTTGGATTTTTCAAAAATCAATCTATTCTTAGTGAATGAATGCTCTCACTAAGACTACCTTGAATACAGGATCTGTTTTTGAATCATTTTATCACATAACATATTGTCTGGCTCACGGTAGATGCTCAACAAGTGAATACCTGTGCCACTAAGGAAATTCCTCAGGAATTCCTAAACCTTTTCAGTGCAGAGGACATATCTCCTACTTCAATTCCTGAGATGTCAGATCACTCAGCAGTTATGACCCACAACTTTGAGATGGAAATGGAAACTTATTGATGGAAGTCTGTACCACGTGTGGAAGTTTTAGGTAAAAATGAGTCATAGTAAAAGTAATACATAATACTAACACTTTTTAGTCCTGTATTTCTTTTTACTTTTTCAAGTTATTTAAAATGCATTTTAAAAATTTACCCTCATAACAATCACATAATATGAGTATAAAGTACAGGCAAAGGAGGTTTTATGGTGGAGGCTAAAGTTTAACTTTGGAGTTGCTCTATAAGAAAAATAATATAAAATTAAGTAAGAAAATATATTTATTTAGAATGAGAAAAGAAATCATAGCAAATTTAAAATTTGAAATAATAATACCATAATCATTACAAAATCCAGAAAAATAACATTTTATATATGTATACTTAATACATATATACATAAATATTTATAAATATGTGTATATATTTTTAGAGACAGGGTCTTGGTCAGCTGCCTGGGATGGAGTTCAGTGGTGCTATCTCAGTTCATATCAGCCTTGAAATCCTAGGCTCAAGCAATCTTCCCACCTTAGCCTCCTGAGTGGGACTTCAGGTGCACACCACCACACCCAGCTAATTTTTAAATTTTCTGTAGAGATAGGGTCTTGCATGCCAAGCTGTTCTCAAACCCCAGGCTTCAAGTGTTCCTTCTGCCTCAACTTCCCAAAATACTGGGATTACAAGCGTGAGCCACCTGACACATATTTGTAGGACATTTTCCCTATATCTTTGGCAACATAATTTTTTATTGCCTATTCATATGACAATAATTAATATAATTTTTATGGCAAAGTCAGAAAGATAATTTAGTCTTTCTTTTAGCTTGGCTTTTATAGTTTTCATTATTGGTAGTTGAGATACATAAAATATGTGACTTCATACATAGTTGGATTTGTGGTTTGTAGGCTGCTACAAATTTGTACCCCTTTGGAAAATTCTATGTTGCATAATTCTTAATATAAAGGAAATATTTATGACTCGTTGATAATTGTGTATATTAGATTACAAAGTAAATTCCTAACAGGAGAAAATTTCCATTTGGACTTGATCAGTGTCCTCCAAAAAGTTAAGAATTATTACAATATTTTTATAGAAATTAAAACCATTTAAATAAAACTATTCTGAAAATTATGCATAAATTAAACATTAAAGACTTTACATCACAAAAAGAGATATAAAATGTAAGAGATTGACTTTTTTACATTTTGCTTATTTCTAAAAAAGTTTAAGATAGACCTATTGATATATACAATGCAGTTCTGTGACATACATTTTAAGCAGATGATAAAATGAGGCAGAGGAAAAATAAGGCCATAGGGAAGCAATATGAGAGCAAGGCAGTGACTTCAGACAAGGATATTATATGAATGAACTAAGCCGAGTAAACTTGACTATTATATTAGTTGAGCAAATTACTTAACTGTTTAGAGCCTGTTTTCTTATCTGTAAAATATGAACATTAGTAATGTGTTAGACTGTTCTTGCATTGCTATAAAGAAATACCTGAGACTGGGTAATTTATAAAGAAAAGAGATTTAATTGGCTCATGGTTCTGCAGAATGTACAAGCATGGCACCAACATCTGGTCAGCTCCTGGTGGGGGCCTTAGGAACCTTACAACCATGAAGAAGGGGAAGTAAGCGTATCACACGTCAAGAGCAAGAACAAGTTGGTGGGGAGGTGCCACACAAGTTTTTATTTGAGACAAGGTCTCTCTTTATTGCACACACTTTTAAACAACCAGATCTCAAGAGAAATCATTAACTATCACGAGGACAGTACCAAGGGGATGGTGCTAAACTATTAATGAGAAATCTGCCCTCATAATCCAATGACCTCCTACCAGGCCCCACCTTCAACACTAAGGGTTACATTTCAGTGTGAAATCTGGGGGGACAAATATACAAACTGTATCATTCCTCCCTGGCTCCACAGACCTCATGTTCTTCTCACATTGAAAAATACAGTAATGTCTCCCCAACTTCCCAATAGTTCCCCAAACTCTTAATTAATTCCAGCATTAAATCAAAAGTATCAAGTCCAAAGTCTCATCTGGAGATGAGTTCCTCCCACCTATTACCCTGTAAAATAAAAAACAAGTTATTTACTTTTAAGATACAATGGAGTATAGACATTGGGTAGACATTCTTATTCCAAAAGGAAGGAATTGGCCAACAGAATTGAGTACAGGCCCCACAAAACTTAGAAATCCAGCAGGGTAATCATTAAATTTTAAAGTTCCAAAATAATCTTTTCTGACTCCCACATTCAAGACACACTGATGCAAGGGATGGGCTCCCAACACCTTGGGCAGTTCCACCCCTGTGGCTTTGCAGGGTTCAGCCTCTGTGGCTGCTGTCACAGGTTAGAGTTCAGTGCCTGTGTGTCTTTTCCGTGTGAAGGGTGCAAGCTGCCAGTGGATCTACCACCATTCTGGGGTTCTGGAGGACAGTGACCTCCTTCCACACCTCCACACAGACAGTGCACATTCTGTGTGGGGCCTCCAACCCCCTATTTCCCTTGCACTGCCCTATTAGAGGTTCTCTGTGAGGGCTCAGCCCCTTCAGCAGACTTCTGCCTGAGTACCAGCCTTTTTCATACATCCTGTGAAATCTAGGTGACACTGCCAAATCTCCTTTACTCTTGCACTCTGCACACCTGCAGGCTCAACAGCATGTGGAAGTCTCCAAGGCTTACAGCTTGCACCCTGTGAAGCAGTAGTCCAAGCTGTACCAGTGACCCTTTGAGTCACAGCTGGAGCTGGAGCTGGATTGGTGGGGATGCTGGGAACAGCCTGCCAAGGTGGTGCAGGGCTTTGGCACTCTGGGCCTGGCCCATGAAATAATTATTTCCTCCTAGGCCTCTGGGCCTGTGATGTGCAGGGCTGCCTCAATCTCTGAAATGCCTTCAAGGCCCGTTTTCCCATTGTCTTGGCTATTACAGGTTGGCTCTCTTACAGTCATCCAATTCTATCTAGCAATGGTTGCTCTGCAGACTGCTCGGATTTCTCTCCCAAAAGAGCCTTTTCTTTCTTTGCTACATGGCTAGGGTGCAAATTTTTCAAACTTTTACATTCTTCTTCCCTTTTAAATGTAACTTACAACTTTAAGTCATGTTTTTGCTTCCACATTTGAGCATAGCTTGCTAGAAGCCACCAGGCCACATCTTGATCACTTTGCTGCTTAGAAATTTCTTCCACCAGATACCTTAAGTCATCACTCTTAAGTTCAGACTTTCACAGTTTGAACTTAAGTTCCCTAGGGCATTAACAGAATGCCACCAAGCTCTTTGCTAAGGCATCACATGAGTGACATTTGCTCCTGTTCCCAATATGTTCCTCATTTACATCTGAGGTCTTGTCAGCCTGGACTTCACTGACCATATCACTATCAGCATTTTGATCCCAACCATTTAACCAGTCTCTCAGAGACTCGTTCCAAACTTTTCCTCCTCTTTCTATCTTCTTATGAGCCCTTCCCTTCCAACCTCTGCCCGTTTCAAAGTCATTTCCACATTCTCAGGTATTTTCAAAGCAATGTCCCACTTCTTGGTACCAATTTTCTGGGTTAGGACATTCTTGCATTAAGAAATAACTGAGACTTGGTAATGTAAAAAGAAAAGATGTTTAATTGGTTCATGTTTCTGCAGGCTGTATGAACATGGCACCAGCATCTGCTCGGCTTCTAGTGAGAATCATGGCGAAAGGTGAAGGGGAAGTAGGTGCGTCACATGGTAAGAGCAAGTGGTTAGGGAGGTGAGGGGGAAGGACAGGCTACCACAGGCTTTTAAACAACTAGACATGAAAAGAAATCATTCACTCTCATGAGGACAACACCAAAAGAATGGTGCTAAGCCATTCATGAGAAATCCTCCCCCAGGATCTAACCACCTCCCATCAGACCCCACCTCTAACACTGAGGGTTACATTTCAGTGTGACATTTTGGGAGACGAATATCCAAACTGTATCAAATAATATCTGCCTCATAGAGATTTCGTGTGAGGATTAAATGACTTAATACATGGAAGGGACTTAGCACATAATTAACACTACATAAATTTTAGATAATATATTACTTAGCTTGTGAGCTTCAAGTATTATTATAGTTTTTTATTAGTTATTCCTTTAAGTAATGACCAGCAGACAATGCATTTTTTTATAGGTTAGATTGTACCCTGCTCTAACACTTGAGTTTCTGCAAAATGGTATAACCAGGGAAACCAAAAACAGTGATAATTTTTCTTTGTGCTGCAACAACAATTACTTGAGGTCTGTTTGAAATGAGTTTGAAGATTTGATTTAGTTTGAAGGTGGGATCTGTCCAATAGCCACCAAACAATTTCAAGTATACTCTTTGGTGGTTACCTGCTATATTAGTCAGGGTTCTCTAGAGAGACAGAACTAATAGGATAGATACATATAAAGGGGAGTTTATTAAGGAGTATTAAACTCACACAGTCACATGGACCCACAATAGGCCATCTGCAAGCTGAGGAGCAAGGAAGCCAATCTGAGTCCCAAAGCTGAAGAAATTGAAGTCCAATGTTTGAGGGCAGGAAGCATCTAGCACAGGGGAAAGATGTAGGCTGGGAGGCTAAGCCAGTCTCGTCTTTTCACATTCTTCTGCCTGCTTTATATCCTAGCTGTGATGGTAGGTGATTAGATTATGCCCACCCAGATTACGGATGAGTTTGCCTTTCCCAGCCCACTGAATAAATGTTAATCTCCTTTGACAACACCCTCACAGACACACCCAGGATCAATACTTTGCATCCTTCAATCCAATCAAGTTGACACTCAGTATTAACCATCACACCTGCATTCGTAAGCCAAATTTCAGAGACCAGGGAAAAAGTAAAGAGAGATACAGAGAAAAAGCAGTGGGTATGTGCATGGAGTCAGTGTCTGTCTTATTCCTGATTATTTTCCACAATCTCATCAATGTCTACTACAAAATATAGGCACTTGAAAACTGCTGTTAGGACTGAATTTAGTGGAAATGTAAAACTAGAAAATGTTGGAACAATCGGTTAGATTTATTAAAACCTACTTCCAGTATTCTTTTCCTAGAGAATTGAATGTTATTAGCTTTTAATGGAAATATTGCAATAAGAAATTTTACAGTTTGTGTCCTTTGTAGGGACATGGATGCAGCTGGAAACCATCATTCTTAGCAAACTATCACAAGAACAGAAAACCAAACACCACATGTTCTCACTCATAGGTGGGAACTGAACAATGAGATCACTTGGACTCGGGAAGGGGAACATCACACACCGGGGCCTATCATGGGGAGGGGGGAGGGGGGAGGGATTGCATTGGGAGTTATACCTGATGTAAATGACGAGTTGATGGGTGCAGCACACCAACATGGCACAAGTATACATATGTAACAAACCTGCACGTTATGCACATGTACCCTACAACTTAAAGTATAATAATAATAAATAAATTTAAAAAAAAAAAAAAGAAATTTTACAGTTCATTCCTTAACTCTTAATTTATTGACTGATGATAAAACATACTTCCTAAAATGTGACTATGCTAATGGAACAGAGGAAGCAAATTAAAAATAAGTAAAGTCGTCTGACTGTGGTGGCTCATGCCTGTAACACCACCACTTTGGCAGGCCAAGGTGGGAGGATCACTTAAGCCCAACAATTTGAGGCTGCAGTGAACTATAATTTCATGTGGGTGACAGAGTGCGGCCCTATCTCTCAAAAAAAAAAAAAAAAAAGGAAAATGTCTGACAGCTGCTCTGCCACCTCCTAGGTCACGATCTTCATCTGCATACTCACAACTGAGTTGCTGGCAGGTCTGTCTTTCAGTTTTCATGAAAGAGAAAAGAGTCAGACTCCTGGAAAGGAAGCTTGTCTATGAAATGGAGATGATCTGGAAGTTGTGACCTTTCCTTTCTTTCACTTCCCATCTTCTCAAACTAAGTCACATGGCCACAGCTGGCTGCAAAGCTGGCTGTTGATTAAAAATGATATCCCTTCTCCATGGACCTGCAGTCCAGCTCTTCATATATCCAGTATCTTTAGTGTGTGGTCTATTCTGGACTCTCTAGCTCGTTCCACTGGTTTGTCTATCCCCACACCAATACCATGCTGCCTTAGCTACTATACTGTTAAAAAAAAAAAAAAAAAAAAAAAAAAAGAAATTGATAGCTAGTAAGAAAATCTTCCCAACTTGCTCTTCTTCATGTCAATCCTCACCTTTTGTATTTCTATATAAATTTAGAATTAGCTTACCAAGGCACACACAGAGCACTGTGGGGCTTTTGGTTAAGATGGTGTTGACTCTAAATGCAACTGAGCCAAAACAATTGGGTATCCCTGTGGGGAAAAAAATAAAAGTTGACTCTACTTCATACCGTATACAAGCATGTTTTAAACAGTCACATATCTCTGAAATCAGGATTTTTTACAATGTACAACATGTCATAGTTTACTTAGCAAACATTTTTTTCTTTTCTTGTTTCAAATAAAATAATAGTGGGTGTTACATTTGAGATGACTTAAGTTTTATGAAATATGGTGCCAAAGTTTGAGTTTGGTCAGGAAAATAAAAGTCAGTCTATATAGGCTCCCATAGTCAATGTAAGGACAAAGGGAGTGAAGAGTAAGGGAGTTGTCACTGCTGATCTTACCAAGAAGTGCTTGAGAGCTCACCTGTAAGCTGCTAGAAGCCTTAGAAACCTTCAGGAAGCTACTGACAACTCTCTCAGTCTGCAGCATCGAGACAGAGTGATTCTCAGAAAGCCTCCACCAATGACCTCGGCTAGACCTGGGCACCTAGAGGTGAAAAAGCTAATCTGAAATGTCCATTCCTATGCCCCTCTGATGCTATTAGCAAGCTATTGTAAGAAAGACATGATCAGGTTAGAATTAGTGGCTTTCATCCAGAGGAAGAGATTAAAAATTCAGAAATTTTGGGCTTTACAGGTTAGAAAAGCTAATGTCTTCTGTACCCCAAATAGCAGGTGTAAGACTTCACAATGAGCCTTTCCCTGGGACCTCCCATTAAGACTTCTCAGCCAAACAAAGGAACAGAGCCGTGTGATCAAAGGTCAGAATAAGAGCATTTCCTTCTCACACAAGTTTGTTTCAGGTGCCTCAATGTGGCATCCATTAAATAAGGGAAAAAACTATGAACCTAGCAGTATAGCAGTACACAAAGCACACTGAAGATTTATGTCCAGAAAAAGAATGTGACTGAAGTTTCCTGGTACATAAAACAGGTTGGAGGCAAATCAGATGAGAAGCCTATCAAGCTTTTGAGGGAATTATAAAGACAGAGAAGTTATGAGCTTAATCTGCGATTATTCAAAGCTATTCACAGTGAAGAGTATATTTATGTGTCAACTTAACTGAATTACAGGCTCTCAGATAGTTGGTTAGACATTATTCTGGGGTGTCTGTGTGGATGTCTTTGGATGGGATTAACATTTGAACTGGTGGACAGAGTGAAGCAGACTGCCCTCCCCACCGTGGGTGGGCCTCCTCAGCTAATCTGCTGAAGCCCTGAATAGAATAAAAGGCTGAGTAAATGAGAATTTGCTCTCTTTGCCTGGCTGTCTTTGTGCTAGGACATCAGTATTCTGTTTTTGACTCAGACTGGAACTGGAACTTACACCATCAGCTCTCCTGATTCTCAGGCCTTCAGATTCCGTCTGCAGCTATATCATCAGTTTTGATACTGGTATAAGAGCTTTATATTATTTTATAATTAACTCTTCCCAACTATATGAATGAGGTGTTTTAATTATCTCCATTTTGTGAATTAAGATACTGAGGCATACAGGTAATTTGCCCAAGTGCACACAGCTAGTAACTGGTAGAGTTAATGTTTACACCCAGCGGCCCTCCTCTAGAGCTGAGCTCCTGCAGGCTGCCCTGTGATAAGAATGCTGCTCCATTCCCCGCAAGGCGGCTCCTTGATGCCTGTTCATCTCCTTCTCTGCAGTGAGCTCTTTCCATAATCTAGTAGCAGCTTTCCCCTCCTCATATCTGCCAACATTCACCTGCTTCAGACTGGTTCACTAGAAGATTCATTGCTGGTTCCCACCTGTTTGTCAGTGGTGATTTACTTTTTAAAATCCTTCATCAGAAATGGTGTGATATAGGGATGTGTTCATCAGTTTTAATCCACCTGGGCAGTGTTTAGTTGCCTGAAGAGGGAATACACAGTTTGGGGGTGGTGATGTGGCGTCTAATCAAAGCTCTCTCAGAGGAGAGAGCTCCTATGAGCTCTTCAACTCTCGTCAGCTGTAATGAACACTAGATGCTGTGTTAATTAGCAAAAGGAATGTTAGAAATTAAATTTTCATTAGTGAGATGAATTGTGTTCAAGATACGTGGATTGGCCAGAAATCTGGACAGCACGTAAGAATCTAGCAGGCCCAAGAGTCTGTGCCCTTTGGAATGGTGCCCCTGGCTTGATTCCAGAATGTTGCCTATGGGCCCCTCATGTTCAGAAATGTCTTTTTGCCTAATGCTGAACACAAGGTCAGTTGACCCTGCCTCTGGAATATGATCACTTTTATCTCTATTGACCCTCTCTTGCCAGTTATGGTCAGGACAACTAAAAAGACAAAGAGCTGGGACTTGACCTCATGAAACAGGTTTCTATTTGTTTATTTGTCTCCTTGCTAATAAATGTTTATAGGTGTAAAAACATTTAGTTTAAGAGTTAGTTTCATTGGAAATTGGCAGTGAGATGGTGGGGAGGCTCCACAGAGCTGTTATACCTGATAGCTGTTACCTATGGGTGGCTACTGATACCTATTCTAAACTTGCGATAATTGCAAATGACCATGCTGGCTTAATCAGTTTGCTACCACATCCATTCCAAGTTCATTTGTCTTCTTTAAACTCTCTCGTAGGTATTGTTTCCTGCTAAGATACTGTTCATTTCATCTACATACATCTCACATATCATTTCATTGCACAGCTTAAAATTCCACACCTCATAAAACTTTTGCTGACTCTTCCAGTATTTTTTTATTATTGTTATGAACTCTTAAGGTACTTGTGTATGGCATGCATTGAAAAAACTTTTGGTGGCATAGTGGTTCACACCTGTGATCCCAGCACTTTGGGAGGTCAAGGCAGGCAGATCGCTTGAGGCCAGGAGTTCAAGACTAGCCTGGTCAATATGGTGAAACTCCATCTTTACTAAAAATACAAAAATTAGCTAGCTGGGTATGGTGGCACACCCCTGTATTCCCAGTGACTCAGGAGGCTGAGACACAAGAATCACTTAAACCCGGGAGGCAGAGGTTGCAGTGAGCTGAGATTGCGCCACTGCACTCCAGCCTGGGTGACAGAGCAAGACTCCATCTCAAAAACAAAAACAAAAACAAAAGAAAAAGCTTTTGGTTATGTATGCATTTTCTTGAAAGTTTTCATTATGTGATTTAGACACAACAAGATTTGCATTAACTGGATCCCAGTTGGTTATAATGCTGGTCACAACTGGGAACTCTTCCTTTGCAAATGGGAGAGCAGTGTTGCTTTTTGCTCTCTAGCATTCCTGATTTTTCATTCTGTGGTGCTTTGTTTATCATTGCATTCCTTTGTTCTCTTATTTAACTTTTGAACTTTGCTGGAAGCAAAATTGCAAAAATAAAGGTCATGGGTGACAGAGAAAGGAAAAACAGTTATTGAATATGTGGATTAGAGATCAAAGAAGGGAGACTTTACAGCTTCTTTTATCAGTTTTAATCCACTAACTTATTGTTTTTAACTTGCAATAACAGCATGTACTTACAGGATATTTTGCTTTAAAAATGATGTTTTTTAGTGAAACTCCTGCAGGGTTAATGATTTTGCATAGTGAGTCTGAAGTTGTCTAAATGAACCTGCTTCTCTTTAAATTAATAGTTTTTACACACTGTTTTGATATCTTAAGGTTTCTTAGGACCTTATGTGTATAATTATAAGAGCGTACACCACACACCACTGTGATAAAGTATGTAATTGTTTAATGGTTGAAATATTATTTACTCAATGGGATTTAAAAGTCCTCAAAGGATGGTAACCTGTTGAATATTTATTTGGATTTTCCTAATGCTTCACACAATCCTAGGCACATGATAAGAGGAGGCAGGAGGAAAGAGGAGGGGAAGAGATCCAGTATCAAGTGTTGATTGATTAAAGTCCAGTTTTAATGGGATTTAGTTAAAAAGCTCTGAGATTCTTTTCTCAGCTTGGTCTATTCTGCTATTAATAGTTGTGTTGGCATTATAAAATTATTGTTGTATGTTTTTCAGCTCTATCAGGTCGGTTATGTTCTTTTCTATCCTGGCTATTTTGTCTGTCAGCTTCTGTATTGTTTTATTGTGATTCTTAGCTTCCTTGGACTAGCATTTTAAGTAAATTCACTGGCAGAGGAAATCGACTTTGTAATTTTCTTTCTAAACATTTTGTAGACCCAAGAATTCATAGTAACAGACCTCATAGCAACTCATGTGGACATGCAGAACTTGATAATGCATAGAAAACTTCCTGTAAGACAGACCCAGGTCTAACAAAGGATTCAGGTAATAGAATTTCTAAAAAACACAAATGAAGGGAAGGCTTTCCTAGATGTCATAGTTACTCTGGGCTCAACCACTTTATCGGAAAAAGCTAATTTGATTTTTTTTACCTGATTTTATAAATAATCATGTTGTTCTTACTTGTAGGTTGACATAGCTCTAATTCTTATATCAACAAAAACAGTCAAACTCTGTAAAATATTTGAAGAGATTTATTCTGAGCCAAATATGAGTGACCGTGGTCCAGGACACAGCTCTTAGAAGACCCTGAGAACATGTGCCCAAGGTGGTCGGCATGCAGCTCTTTTTTGTTTGTTTGTTTGTTTTTGTTTTTATACATTATAGGGAGACATGAGACATAAATCAAATACATTTAAGATATATGTTGGTTTGGTCCAGAAAAATGGGACAATTTGAAGCAAACGGGCTTTCAGGTTATAAGTAGATTTAAAAATTTTCCGGTGGCAATTGGTTGAAAGAGTTATTATCAACAGAAAGGAATGTCTGGGTTTTAAGAGGTTGTGAAGACCAAGTTTTTGTGATGCAGATGATGCTTCCAGCTGGCAGGCTTCAGAGAGAACAAATATTTCTTATCAGACTTAAGATCTGTGTTGATATTAACTGCTGGTCAGATTTTCCTGAATTCCAAAAGGGAGGAGGGCATAATGAAATATGTCCAACACTGTCCCTTCCAGTCATGGCCTGAACTAGCCTTTCAGGTTAACTTTGGAGTGCTCCGGCCCAGAAGAGGGAGTCTATTCAAATGGTTGGGGGAGGAGTGAGCTTCAAATTTTATTTTTGGTTTGTACTTACCAGCAGGGTGACGTAAGCTAAATTACTTAATTTCTCTGATTTAACTTTCCACATTGGTAAAATGGGAAAACTAGTATTCCATAAGTGAATGCATGTGAAAGCACTCAGCACTGGCATATAACTAGTAATCAACAACACTAGATTGCTTGGAAACAAGCTGAAATAATTAATTCAGAGAGCTTTCCATAAGTTGTATCAGATAACCAATTACTGCGTGCTAATTAGAGGCAGCACTATAAGATGAAGAGAGCAAATTCAATCACTTGTACTTCATAACACCTGTGACTACTACTTAAACTTCATGTACCTCAGTTTCATGGCTTGAAAACTGAAGATGAAAAGTCCTCCCTTGCAGTGAGGATTAAATCATTTGTTATATGAGAAGCATTTAGAACAGTTCTTGTCAATGGCAAACAATAAATCTCAGTGAGTATTAAATTACATATAAATGTTGTGCTAGGAGTTGTAGAGAATAATAACTCTCAAAGATGAATGTGATTCAATTCTTTTTTCAAAGACTTTATAATATATTGCATATGGTGGGAGACCTCATTCTATGTTAATGAAATAGCATTGCATGCAAAGCCACCCTTGCCTGATTCCAAAATACTTTCCCATTCTCTTCTACTCCTACATTTTCCAATGCCTCCTACATTCCTTGAAAATAAGAACAGAATCACATACATCTTTCAGAATTATACTCCACAACTCCTAGTAATTTGCAATAAAAAACTTTTAAAAGTTCTCTGTGAGCAGGAAAATAACACAGTCCATTTTGTGCTTAAGGAGCAAAGCAAATCTCTGTGCCAAGAGGACATGAGAGGCTGGGGGAAAGAGGAGCAGTTAGAACACATCCTAGTTGTCTCAGTGGGCAGACATTGTTAGTTGCCTACCCACACTTTGTTTTTGCTAATAGAACTCTGAGTTTGTTCAGATAGTTGGTAGTCTGAGGTGAATAAGGAAATGTTGGCTTGTGATTGGTTTAGGGAATAGTCCTACAACCTACTTATAGCCAAGGAGGCATAGGAGAGGTTTTCTGGGTAGGACTCCTGAAAATTGTTTCCTAGCCCAGAGAAAAAGATTCATTTGAGGAAGTGCCTCTTTTATATTTTGAGGTTGTTATCCATATGTGGTTCCTGGAATATCAACCATCCTGTGATCATGAGGGGAGTCAGAAAAGATAACAAGCTGAGGTGCATTTGATGTATCTGTGTGTGAATATTACTTATTGCCAGAATGAGACAGAGCTTGTCAACAATTCTATTTATATTATTCACTCTTACAGATTTTGTCGGGGGAACCAGCCCCCAATATTTCAATGTAAGCTCTTCTCTATTTTCCCTAAGTGTCAGCCAGTCTGATAAATAAAGGGAAAGAGTACAAAAGAGAGAAATTTTAAAGCTGGGTGTCCGGGGGTGAAATCACATATTGGCAGGTTCCATGGTGCCCCCTAAGCTGCAAACCCAGCAAGTTTTTATTATGGATTTCAAAAGGGGAGGGGTATATGAAAAGGGTGTGGGTCACAGAGATCACATGCTTCAAGGGCAATAAAATATCACAAGGCAAATGGGGGCAGAGCAAGATCACAGGACCAGGGCAAAATTAGAATTGCTGATGAAGTTTCATGTCCCACTGGGCACACATTGTCATTGATAACATCTTATTAGGAGACAGGGTTTGAGAGCAGACAACCAGTCTAATTAAAATTTACTAGGCAGGAATTTCCTAATGCTAATAAGCCTGGGGGCACTACAGGAGACAGGGCTTATTTCATCCCTTATCTACAACTGTATAAAACAGACAGTCCCAGAGTGGCCATTTTAGAGACCTCCCCCTGGGAATGCATTCTCTTCCTCTGGGCTGTTCTTGCTGAGAAAAAGAATTCAGTGATATTTCTCCTATTCGTTTTTGTAAGAAGAGAAATAGGACTCTGTTATGTCCAGCCCCGCAGGCAGTCAGAACCAATGGATATCTCCCTTGTTCCCTGAAAATTGCAGCCATCCTGTTCCTTTTGGATGCCCAGATTTCATATTGTTCAAACACACATGCTCTACAAACAATTTGTGCAGATAACACAATCATCACAGGATCCTGAGGCGACATACATCCTTAGCTTACGAAGATGATGGGATTAATAGATTAAAGTCAGGCATAGGAAATTATAAGAGTATTATTTGGTGAAGTGATAAATGTCCATGAACTCTTCACAATTTATGTTCAGAGACTGCAGTAAAGATAGGCATAAGAAATTATAAAAGTATTAACTTGGGGAACTAATACATGTCCACGAAATCTTCACAATTTATATTCTTCTGCCATGGCTTCAGCTGGTCCCTCCATTCGGGGTCCCTGACTTCCACAACAAGATTTAGATGCTGAGAAACTTTTTTACCTAAATAAGTAAAAGGGAATGAAAGAAGTTTTGTTTCAATAGTGTCTCATTTTTTTTGAAATCCTTTTGGATTGTTGCTCTAATATCACAAATGTATTTTTATGATCTGTCAGTTGACATTTGGTCCTCCTTTAATTCTATTGAAAGTGAAAAACATAGTTATCTAAATACAACAACAAAAAAGATTTGTAATGCAGTCAGTAGAGCCATTCACTTTCTCAACTGAGAGCTGATATTTCTAACTGTCCCTTTATTTGGTATGCACAGGTTTTTCACACCCCAAGACTGGGTACTATTACAAATTCTGATGGGTAGAGAAATGTGTGTGTGTGTGTGTGTGTGCGTGTGTGTGTGTGTGTGTGTTTCCCCTTCTTTGGGAGGTGGAAGAGAGATTCTGAAGAAAGGAATGGTGATGGGAGAGAAAAATCAGAATTAGGTCTGAAATTCAGGAAGGCCTTTTTTTTTTTTTTTTTTTTTTTTTTTTTTTGAGACGGAGTCTCGCTCTGTCGCCCAGGCTGGAGTGCAGTGGCCGGATCTCAGCTCACAGCAAGCTCCGCCTCCCGGGTTCATGCCATTCTCCTGCCTCAGCCTCCCGAGTAGCTGGGACTACAGGCACCACCACCTCGCCTGGCTAGTTTTTTGTATTTTTTTTAGTAGAGACGGGGTTTCACCATGTTAGCCAGGATGGTCTCAATCTCCTGACCTCGTGATCCACCCGTCTCGGCCTCCCAAAGTGCTGGGATTACAGGCTTGAGCCACCGCGCCCGGCCCAGGCATGTCTTAAGGCAGGTGTGTATTAGGAAAAAAACTACATAAAGAAATAAGACACCCTGACACTGATCTCATAGTATCAAGCCTGTTCCAGTACTCCTTGAAATGTCTCACATACTCCAGGGTTATAAAGATGATGAGGCCAACAACTTCTAGAATGAAAAGTGTAAAAGATAATACTGAAAGAGTCTGTTGAGACTCAGCCCTGTGGCAAAGATGAGATTAGGAGCAGCAAGCCTCATGTTAGCCTACATTAAATTGAAAAAGAGAGAGTCTTGTTGGCAAGAAAAAGTAAGAAAATACAACACACTCTGAGAATTCTGTCTAGGAAAGATCATTGAGTGTGGTTTTTGGCACATGGATATGACTGGAAATAAGTAGTCCAGAAGGCATTGGAAGAAATGATATTGCAAATGTCGGGAGCCTTTTAGCAACTCTCAGTCTCCCAAACTTAAATGAGTAGGAAGCAGTCACAAAAGCCACATGACCCCAAAGAAGACATACTTCTGGACACCTGCTTCAGATGTGGCCATTGAGGACAATGTACAGAGGAGAATCATCCAAAATGTTGTGAAAGAAAAATAAAATCTTAGGACCACAATTCATGCTCCTAAAAGGAAAAAATTAAAGTGAAAGCTGACTTATGCAAGAAACTGCCTTTCCTTTCATTCCTAAGCAGATAGCTACAGATAAAAGGTTAAAAAATCTCCACAGGTAGCACTTCTGTTCACATTATCTTATGTAAAGTGCTGATTTACTGAGTGCAAGACAAATACATAATTGTCCTATTGTTCTACCTGCTCCTGTTCTCTTGCAACATGTGAATTCAGTAGTGTGAGCATACCTTCCCTCTTTCTTCTTCAACCTGCTTTTCTCCTTTAAATATTATAGCTCTCAAAATAATCTTTGGAAAAAGACATGGACCACATAGATTGTTCCTGTGGTTTTGTGTTCCTTTTTTCTAAGCATGTTGTTAACCTTGGCTAAATAAACCTCTCAATTGATTGAGACCTGTCTCGAATACTTTTTGGTTTACAAGGTCAAGCCAGGGACATAGAGAACAATGGGCAAGGGAACTTCCTCCAGAGAGAAGAATCAGTACCTGATTAAGGAAATCCCCCAGCTTCCAGGATAGAGCTTCCTCAAAATTTCAGTCTCGAAGAATTGCAACATTGTTATGGACCAGTGACTATTTATCATTTTTCAAATGGAAATCTATATTGTAGTTACTGTGTGTTGAGGGGGATAGACAACTTATATTTTTAGGTTATAAGTTACTGGACCATAAGAAGACATCCCTATACATGATGGAGGGGAACATGCATCACCAAAAGACCCTGGTCTTGGAGCTAGATGTAGTAACTGGATGGGACTTTGGCTTCTATCCCTCTAGGAGGGGCTGTATTTCTTGTGTGGAAAGAAGAGTGGAATGGATATTTAATGAGCAGAAGGTTGGGCTGTGCTAGAGCCCGAGTAGCCATTTACTACACCCATTTCCTCTTTTTCTCCTGAGACTACAGATAGATTATATTTCCTGGCCTTCTGCTATGGACTGAATTATATTCCCTCCAAATTCCTGTATTGAAGTTGAAACCCCCAATATGACTGCATCCGGAGATAGGTTCTTCAAGAAACAATTAATGTTAAATGAGGATATAAGGTGGGGCCCTAATCTGATAGGGCTGTGGTCTTGCAAGGGGAGGAAGAGAAAGAGATCTTGCTCCTCTTTTTCTCTTTCTCATGTGAGGACATAGTGAAAAGGAGGTCATCTTCAAGCCAAGAAAAGAGCCCTTACCTGGAACCAAATTTACTGGCACCTTGACCTTGGACTTTCTGGCACCAGAACATGATAAATAAACTTCTGTTGTTTTAGCCACCCAGACTATAGTATTTTGTTATGGAAGCCCAAGCTGACTAACAAACTGTAAGGTACAAGGATGTGCTTTGGTGAAGAATTAGGCTGAGGCAGACATCCAGGTCTGCATGACTCAGCAGGATTGGAGCACAGGCACATACCTATTGTACTTGCTGTACAACCTATTTGTGTAAGCTCATACTTGGCTCTATGCCACTATTGTCTGTAAAACGTATAATTGCCTTGCTGATGCTGTACAGGTGCTGCTGGTGCCCAGAGAGAGAGTGTGAAGCTGCTGACCCCTTTGAGGCAGAGCTGTTCATCCTGCAGATGGACATGGTGGGCAGGAGCCAGAAACCAGCAAGCGCACCCAGAGGGAAAGAGCTAAGCTGCTGAGCAGGGCTGTGGCTAGAGACAGTGTAGCCACGGAACCTGAAGGGAGAGCTGGCTGTGCAGCTGTGCATGGGAGCAGCAGGGACTGCAGAGCCAGCTGCTGAGAGGAGCCACAGAGCTGGAACAGACAGTTCAGATAAAGGTGGATAATGTGAGAGAGCCGCTGAAGAGACAGCTGCTGAATAAAAACATATTTCACCTGCCTATGGCCCCCCAAGTGTTCTTTCAGCTATTTACCACTCATCCACCCACTCCTGTCAGGCCTCAGCTGGGGCTGGAACCTAACACACACCTTCCTTAGATGTGGTCGTATGAATGAGTTCTAGTTAATGGTCTATTAACAGAAGTGCCGTACATCATTTTCAGCATTGACCAAATAATCAAAAATAAATCAAAATTAAAATTTTGTCTTATTTTCCATGCTCTTTTTCTTCTAATGGTTCCATGAAGACATACCCAATTACCTTAAAAGCCAAATGTTAAAGATGGCAAAGTCATAATACAAAAGGTGCTTGAGTCTCTGAGTCACTACTGGCAGAGAGTAGTCCATGGATTAGGACCATTATTTTGGACTGTACGTGTGCAAGCAATAACTTTTGTTGTGTCAAGACACTAAGATTTTCAGGGGTCATTTATTACAACAGTTGGCATAATCCTGATAAAATAGGAATGTCACCAGATAACACAGGGGGAAAAGGGACAAATTTTTTTTGTGGGGGGGAGAAATATATTGGTTCAATGTTTTTGATGTCAGCTGGGAATTCAGATCAGGATCTCCAGAGAGAACAAAATGAGAAGGACACAAACTTAAAGAATGTATACTTTTAAGGAGTTAGAAAAGTAGGGAGACCCAACTAGAGAGATTGAGGAGAAACAGAGAGATGAGGAAAAACCTAACCAATTAAAGCACTTTAGGAGACGAGGAAGGAAAGAGATTCAGGTGAGAGGTGAATAATATGTCAGTTCCCAGGAGGATGAGGATGAATTTGCAGAGAAATGAATCTGTGGGTGAAGCCCTTGCTCTGAGAAGCTTGGCAATGGAAGAATGATACATAGGGAGCAGCACCTTGAGGAAAAACGACTGACAAGGATTTGTTTGTTTTTTCTTGTTTGTTACAGCAGAGAATACTTAGGCATGTTTATTTATCAGGAAGAAAGAATTATTGGTGGGGACAGGGGATTGAAATTTTGAGGGAGAAAAGGATTCACAGAGAAAAACAGATTCTTGAGGAGACAGAATTGCCTGCACAATTTCTAGTGAATACTTCCTTACTGAATTTGGAGCCTCTCCACTTTCACATTTGCAGAAAGGTAAATTTCATCCTACTTATCGTCCTTTAATTTTTTTCTAACTCATTCAAATTCAAACAGATGAATCTTTCCTTGCTTCTTTTTCTAAGCAAATAACGGGTTGCTATGAGTCAAAAAATATTTTGTAGGTATGTTTCATACTAACTACCATTATTTCTTGTTTTATCTTATTTGAGGCTTATAAATTACTTTGACTAAGTCTGGATTTAGAAGACTGTGTATTTATATCTGGAGCTTCACTTTATATGTTTCAAAATATGAGTAGTATAACTTGTTCCTCTATGTCCAGATTTTCAGAACTTTATCTGCTTTATTATTGTTCAAAGGTTAGAGAAAGAATGACTGTAACATCTACTGTCTATTGGAAAGAGAAGGAGAGCGGGAGAGAGTGATGGCAGAAAGAGCAGCGAGAGAGAGAGAGAGAGAGAGAGAGAGCGAGCTAGAGAACTTCTGAAGATTTCAACTCTATTATTTCAAGTGTAACACCCACTGTTGAAGAGAAAATTAGCATGCAGTGGCTTGGGGTCAATCAGGCCTATCTTGAATTATCTATTTCTGTAAAAATGGGGGGAAAATGAGATGTAGGTCTCTGTGAGGATTAGGAGTGAAAAATTATGTGAGATAACATAAACATTGTATGTGAAGCTTCTTAATAGCAGAGCACATTGTAGGGGGATCAATAGGCATTAAGTTGTAGATATTAATAGACTTTTTTCATAATTTTAAATTCTGTTTTTCTAAGTCCATGATTAAAAAATATTTTCCAGTGTTTTGCATATTAACTACTGCTTTTTAATCCTAATGTCCTTTGAAAAATGATTGGTCATTGAAGTAAATGTACTAGTATCTCTAGCTTCTGGTCTGAAGATATGCTTAAAATAAATCCCACTTTGTAAGAATAGTCTTAATACTTCAGTGAATCAGCACCTTTAGAAGTCATGATAGGGGAACAATGAACTATCAATAATTTCACATTTAATTGTCTGTTTTTTTTTTAAAAAAAAAGCAGTAATAGCCTAACTTTGACAGCTATATGATAGCTATTTATTATGATAAACAAATTTAACCAATTTAGTTTCACAATGCTAGATTTCAATCTTACAAAATGATAGAATGTCTGTTCATGGGATCAATAGGTTTTCACATGATTGAGTCTTAATGTAAAGATTAGATATAAATTTTCAAAATGCCTTTTAATCTTTGCAGTTAGATACATATCTATCTTCATCTCCATTTTCATCTCTATCTTTACATGTAGATCTTCCTATTATAGATCTCACATGTATCTGTGGCATTCATATAAGAGATATGACCTAGCAACTTTCAGAAAAGGGAAATGTTAGCAGATAATTGTATTTAAAACAAAAATGAGCTAACATTAACCTTTTCAGAATGATATGTATTTTTTGGTGAGAAATAAAACAAAACAAGAGAAATGACCACATCACTAAAATTTAATTTCATCAAAGACATACAGGCAAAGACCAAGGTCATGATCAATTCAGTTGTTTTCTTTGCATTAGGAATATGCCCACTTGAAAAGGAGATTTAAATGGACTACTTTAGTTTAAAACAAAAGAAATATCTGGCACAAATCTATTTTTCAACATTTTCACGTGAAAATTTTAAGCTAAGTTGCACTCTAATAAATATTCAAAAGATTTAGGATTCATTTACCATTAGGAAGGTCACTAATTTTTAAATTTTTTTAAATATCTTGAAGCATTTCTCTTTCAGTTTTGAAAGCAACAGCTGTGTATTTTCTCCCTAGATACTCACTTTAATGATTCCCTGAACACCCACCCTAATGAATGTACTAAGTCTCTCTAGGTTTCTTGTTTCTTCACTTTGGCCTCCTCCTGATGTTTAATGACTCATAACACATAGTTTGGTGATATGCCTAAATAAGCATATTGTCAAGGGGTGACATTTGGATGACTTTTGAAAGGACACTGAAACCAAGATACATTTATAGTGAAGGCACCCTTGCGAAGCCCAGGCATTTAAATTTCTGTGAACATTGTTAAGTCTCCTTTGTTCGTTTCAGGTTGTATTTGTAGAACCAGTTGAAGTCATTCAACCCAATACTTTGATGGAACTAGATTTCCTGGGAGAGTTTAGGACAGATGATCACAATTCCTTTGAAGTCCTACAGATAAGCTGTGCAAGGTTTCCTAGATTTTCCTTACATCCTGCATTTGGTTCTGAATCTTGACACCATGATCAGAGTAACAGAGAAATGACAACTTGGGTGAAGTTACTTGCAAAATCTAAAATGAGTGATGGAATAATATTTATAATAAGCAAGGAATACTTCCAAATTACTGAGAAGGAGAGAAAAAAAAAGAATGCTAATGGGCAATTAAGAGAAGATGAAACCCAAAAGAGAAATTCTCACACAGATCCACAAAGGAACATGTTTACAGATGTTCACCATAGGAGCATTTATGATAACAGGGAGCTGAAGGTAATCTAGTATCCATTCAGGGGATAGAGTGCATAGATGAGTAATCAAAAGCTGGGAGCTTCCCACTAGGAACTACTATGCTACAGTTTGAAGCTAGGTTTTCATATGATGAATGATGAATTGATGGTAATAACAGAATTATTTGAAAAATTATGTAAGAATCAGGATACAACCTGTACCTTAAGAGTATTTATGAAAACTTAAAATATATATTCATAGAGCAGCACTGCATGTTTTGCAAGAAGTGGAATGGGAAGAATGTAAATAGTTAATAATTATATAGAGCATCTCTGAAGCTTTCCTAAAATAATGTACACAGGACTGTGTTGGTTGTATTCTAGCTCTTTGGTGGAGAAGTTAAATTTGATGCCATATTGGAATACAGCTGCTCACCAGCTAAGCTGGAAATGAAAATAATTGTGTTTTCCCCAATTATCTGAAATTGAAATGCTATGGCATGAAATCTACCTTTGTAACAAGCAGCATAGAAACCCAAAGGCATTCCTGGTAAAAATATGGGTGGTGTCAGTGGTGGCCACAATGGCATTGTAAGTAGAGGACCCTAACTCTGTGGTTACACTAGTCAGTCATATAAAGTGATAGCTGATAACTCCATAGCCATTTCATTAAGCCCTGGACAAATTGGAGAAGTGGAACAAATAGCTTTTAAGAAATTCTTCCGGGTTATCACTTTGTATTTTATCCTCCAAAACTTCCTAGCATGGAATCCCCTTGGGGATTTAGAGGCATTGAATGGTACTGTAGTCTAGGTCCTAATTCAGGGGGCCCAGTTTTTTAAGGTTTTTACTGTCACAAATCTACCAGTAGACCAGTTATAGAGTGAGACCATCCTCTCCATACACCACTTGGGCAAACATGTCAAAAAGCTGGTACTGCCTCTCATAACTTCTTTGGCTAAAAATTAAAAATATCACGACCTGTATCTTACATCATAATCCTATTACCAATACGGCCAATGCCATTCTCTTCCTTCCTTTCTTACCAGACAAGTCTGTTAACTTTAAGGAGACAGGGAAGGAGGCAAGTTTTCCCATCATCACATGTCGGGTCTGTGATTGGCTAGTACCCAGGTTGCAGCAGAGTTTTATTAGGTTATCCCATTTTGTATAGGGTTCTTTATAAAGCATAAAAATAGAGATACATCTAGTTTTTTCCCAGTGTTATCAGAATTTCAAAGCAGACATTATCATGTTAGACTGCTTTTAGATGTCTCTGATAGATAGCCAATCTTATCAATTTCTTGGGGGCATGAGTATGAAAATAGACTTCTTATGAGCCTACAATCTGGTCTTGTAGATGTTCCTCAATCAGTTCTAATATTCTATGATGTCATTAGGAATGTGAAAAGATTAGTAAACTAGAAAACACAGCACAAGAGATTATTCAAAAGTACACAGAGAAGAAAAGAATAAAAAAAAAAAGAAAAAGAACCAAGCATTGGAAAAGTTCAATTGTCCTAATGTATATAATGACATTGAAGAAATATCTTTATAATACTGAAAGAAAACATCTGTCAACCTAGAATTCTATAACCAAGAAAAATATCTGCAAAAACAAAACCAAATGAAGTTTAAAATTCCCTCCTTTAGCCTTTCTCTTTCTCATAACTTCCTGTTTCATAGACCCTCTGTCAATTAGCATATGCAAATAGGTACTCGGGTGTATCAACTTTGATATTCACTTAACAACAACATTCAACCTGAAAGTGCTGCCATATGAATTATCCCCCAGAACTTAATTGGGTGGTTACTTAATTTTTATTTGCATAACCAAAAGAGCCTACTGTTGTAGTGCTTCTCCAAACAAAAGGAGAGTACGCTCCAAAGGCAAATTCCAGTCTCTATTTAAGAAGATAGTGAGGCTTAGGCAGGTGATCACTTGAGCCCAGCAGTTTAAGAGCAGCCTGGGCAACAAGGTGAAACCCTGTCTCTACAAAAAAATACAAAAATTAGCTGTGCATGGTGGTGTGCACTTGTAATTCCAGCTACCTTAGAGGCTGACATGAGAGAATTGCTTGAGCCTAGGAGGCAGAGGTTGCAGTGAGCCAAGATTATGTCACAATACTCCAGCCTGGGTGACAGAATGAGACCTTATCTCAAAAAAGTGTGTATATATATGTGTGTGTGTATGTGTGTGTGTGTGTGTGTGTGTATATATATATATGCTAGCAAGTATATTCCTATTTTTTGGTTAGAAATGTTTCTAGGATCAAAAACTTTAAAGAATTGTTCAGAATAGGCAAATATACAGAAACAAACTATATAAGTGATTACTTAGGGCTGGAAGATGGAGGGATAGAATGGTGACAGTGAGAGGGAGAAAATGAGAAATAACTAGTAATGATTATGAAGTTTCTTTATTAGATGACAAAAATGTTCTAAAGTTGATTGTGGTGATGGTTGTACAGTTCTGTGGATGTACTACAAGCTACTGGATTGCAATTTTAAATGGGTAAATTGTACAATATATGAACTATGTCCCAATAAAGCTGAAAAAAATTTATATGGTTTTGGGAAAATACTTATAGTAAAAAATGGTGAACAACAAAAACAAAAATTATATTCATTCTCCACTGGGCCCTTGGTTTGTTTGTCAACTCTGTTGTACTTTTTTCTGACTTTCCATGGTATATTGGTCCATTTTCACACTGTTGATAAAGACGTACTTGAGACTGGGCAATTTACAAAAGAAAGAGATTTATTGGACTTACAGTTTCATCTGGTTGGGAGGCCCACAATCATGGTGGAAGGTGAAAGGCATGTCTCACATGGCGGCAGAAAAAAGAAGGGAACTTTTGCAGGGAAACTCCTCTTTTGAAACCATCATATCTCATACGTCTCATCAGTCTTATTCACTATCACAAGAACAGCATGGGAAAGACTTGCCCCCATGATTCAATTACCTCCCACTGGGTCCCTCCCACAACAAGTGGGAATTCAAAATGAGATTTGGGTAGGGACACATCCTAACCATATCATTCTGCCCCTGGCCTATCCTAAATCTCATGTACTCACATTTCAAAAGCAATTATGCCTTCCCAACAGTCCCCTAAAGTCTTAACTCATTTCAGCATTAACTCAAAACTCCAGAGTTCCAAAGTCTCATCCAAGACAAGGCAAGCCTCTTCTACCTATGAGCCTGTAAAATAAAAAACAGGTTAGTTACTTCCTAAATAAAATGGGGTACAGACATTGGGTAAATAGAGCTGTTCCAAATGGGAGAAATTGGTCAAAACAAAGGGGCTACAGGCCTCATGCAAGTCCAAAATCCAGCAGGGCAGTCAAATCTTAAAGCTCCAAAATGATCTCCTTTGACTCCATGTCTCACATCCAGGTCATGCTGATGCCAGAGGTAGTTTCCCATGGTCTTGGACAGCTCCGCCCCTGTGGCTTTGCAGGGTACAGCCTCCCTCCCTGTTGCTTTCATGGATTGGCTTTGCTTGTCTGTGGCTTTTCCAGGTGCATGGTGTAAGCTGTCAGTGGATGTACCATTCTGGGGTCTGAAGGACAGTGGTCCTCTTCTCACAGCTCTACTAAGCAGTGCCCCAGTAGGGACTTTGTATGGGGGCTCCAACCCTTCATTTCCCTTCTGCATTGCCCTAGCAGAGTTTCTCCATGCAAGTCTTGCCTCTGCAGCAAACATCTGCCTATACATTCAGGTGTTTCCATACGTTTTCTAAAATCTAGGCAGAGGTTCCCAAACCCAAATTCTTGACTTTTGTGTACAGGCAGGCTCAACACCAAGTGCAAGCTGCCCAGGCTTGAGGCTTGCACCCCCTGAAGCCATGGACTGAGCTCTACATTGACCCCTTTCAGCCACAACTGGAGTGGCTGGGACGCAGGTCACCAAGTCCCTAGGCTGCACACAGCATGGGGACCCTGGGCCCAGCCCATGAAACCACTTTTTTGTCTTAGGTGTCCACTGCTGTGAAGACCTCTGACATGCCCTAAAGATATTTTCCCCATTGTCTTAGGGATTAATATTATTTAGCTCCTCATTACTTATGCAAATTTCTGCAGCCAGCTGAATTTCTCCTCAGAAAATGAATTTTTCTTTTCTATCACATAGTCAGGCTATAAGTTTTCTAAACTTTTATGATTTGATTCCCTTATAAAACTGAATGCCTTTAACAGCACCCAAGTCACCTCTTAAATGCTTTGCTGCTCAGAAATTTCTTCTGCCAGATACCCTAAATCAACTCTCTCTCAAGTTCAAAGTTCCACAAATCTCTAGGGCACGGGCAAAATGCTACCAGTCTCTTTGCTAAAACATAACAAGAGTCATCTTTGCTCCAGTTCCCAACAAGTTCTTCATCTCCATCTCAGACCACCTCAGCCTGGATTTCATTGCCCATTTTGGGCAAAGCTACTCAACAAGTCTCTAGGAAGTTTCAAACTTTCCAACATTTTTCTTTCTTCTTCTGAGCCCTCCAAACTGTTTCAACTTGCCTGTTAATCAGTTCCAAAGTCACTTCCACATTTTTGAGTATCTTTTCAACAACACCCACATTCTACAGGTACCAGTTTACTGTATTAGTTCACGTTCATTCTGCTGATAAAGACGTACTTGAGACTGGGCAATTTACAAAAGAAAAAGTTTTATTGGACTTACAGTTCCACTTACAATCATGGCAGAAGGTGAAAGGCAAGTCTCACGTGGCAGCAGACAAGAGAAGAGAATTTTGCAGGGAAACTTCTCTTTTTAAAACCATCAGATCTCATGAGACTTATTCACTACCATGAGAACAGCATAGGAAAGGCTTGCCCCCATGATTCAATTACCTCCCACTGGGTCCCTCCCAGAACATGTGGGAATTCAAGATAAAATTTGGGTGGGGACACAGCCAAACCATATCAGATGGCATCTCTCTATTGTTGCACTGTCTCCTTTTCCCCATTTTTCTGCCTGATTTTTATGACTGGAAATCTTGTTCCTGCATTTAACTTCCTATTACCGTGTTTTTGTTTTTCTGTATTGATCCACATGTACTCACTGGCTTTGTGTGTGCTGTAAATTTAAGACTTGTTTAAATTATGGGGAGAGAGGGGGCTTGATAGGGTGGAGAAGCAAGACTACCTGGGGATTTCTTCCTTCCCCTTGGAGACATTTAAACCACATTCCAACAATCATTTGTCTGGTTTCCTTGATCCTTCCATTACTTCTAATGAATGCATTTATTTTGCAGTACCAAGGATTAGCAATCATTCTGCAAAGGACTTAAGGTAACATCTGAATTACATTTGGTCTAAATGCATAAATTTATCTTCATTCTCTTTCTCTCCCCAGTTTTGTTTACTTTTACTGTTTACTCTTTCAATAACGTCATGTTTTTGAGGCAAGGGATTTTCAAGCTCATTGAAATTTGATTTGGCATTTTTCTGCTTTGATGAGGACCATTAGCTTCTGAAGATGGGACTCTGTGCTTTCATTTCACTTACAATGCCTAGTCTTATTTTTCTCTTCTTTCTTTCCTCCTCAGGCCTCAGATTGGCAGCATAATGGAGTGTGTAATGTTCTTTTTATGTTGTAAGTGTCCAAAGGCAACTTGCAGTCATTCAAATTGACCAATACATCCTGCGAAGGCAGGAACCCTCAAGGTCCAAATTTTCACTCTGAACTTCATAGTAGACAATTTTGAATGAAGCGTTAGTTGCCAGCTGGGAAATAAAATCTATGTTTATGAACATTGGTCATAATTAACTAGTATTTAATTGAATACAATATTAAAGTTTAGGTGATGGGGAGAAAGAACAATGCATATATTTATTTTGCATTGTATTATATTTATGTATCTGTTTGCCTTATTTGTCTGTGAGTTTTCTGATATGCTCAAAGCCTTCCACGGTGTGTGGCAAATAGTAAGTGCTAAATAAATATTTGTTGAATGAAAACGAACAGGCAAGACTATAGGAACTTCAGGCGTAGAGGTTTTCAGTGAACTTGTGGGTAGTAACTATTGCCTTCTTTTGCTAGTTTTTTGAAAAGCCTCGTTAAAGAAAGTGATGTGCCTGGCTTTTTCTAGTTCTGATGTTGAGTTTTATATAAATTCTTATTTTTTTCTTCAATGATGGAATTCTTTACCTTGCCTTTGTTTTAATGTAATACCCCGTCAAGTTTTAACAATTCCAGAAATAGAAGGTTGTTCAATTCCAGTAACAGTATGTATCTGCTTGGCCATACTATTTACAGGTCTTTACTTTGCTGCAGTAATTTAGGTGAATAGTTTGAAAACTGATGACAAGTGATTCATATGAGACCTTTTCTAAGTAATTTGTTTACAGTACCTGCCAGATGAAGACATTTCCATTTTAAGCAAGCTTCAGTCACTCAATGTATGCTGTAGTTTAAATGGCAAAAACAAACAAAAAATCATATTTTCTCTCGTTTCTATATTTTTTAGAATGATTTTCATATCTTAACACATAGGTATCTAGTGTCAGTGTAAATCATCCATTCATTTGTTGATCTCTTCATTCAGGACTGGGAATATAAGAGATGAATAAGACAGAGTCCCTTGCTCTTGAAATGTTTCTTAATTAGTTCCTGTATTTCAAAGTTAATTTAACTGTTAACCATTTTGGTTTACAAAAGGAGTCTTTTACTGTGGAATTAAAGGACTGAAGCCCACTGGTTTGCCACTGGGCAAATAACACTCACTACTTATGTAGGATGATTGATTTGGGTAAGTCCAGACTGGAATTATCCCAGTGAGGTACACATTTGAATTCCACTACAAAGCAGAAGGAACCTACAATTTATTTGACTTTCAATTTCATCAGACAGGATATCCCGATTGTCTATTCCACTGACAATGACTAAAATACTGGATTAAATAATTTAAAGTAATATTTTCAAGTACATCAACCAGCTGGTTAGCTGGTTAGGAGTGTAGAGAAGTAAGCATTGAAACCCCATTAACTTAAAATTTGTTTTACTTTTCCTGAAGGGCTCAACGTTTGCTTAAAGTGAGAATTGAGTACAATGTTTAAGAAGTTTCTATTTGCAAAACGCCTACCCAGGAGAAATCAAAACTGAACGCTGATATATATATATATATCTTTGTTTGTTTGTACCACAATAGTTTTAAGCAGTTGATGCTGATAACACTTAGAGCAACCCACCAGCCAAAGCTAACAAATGCTTGGGAATATTAGCAACCCCAATACGCCAAAGTAAAAACTCATTCCTGAATGCACACAGGAAATCAACTGGCTAAAATTTATGGATTCATCCTGCCTAATCTAGGACACAACTTCACCCACAATTGGCATAAGTACAATTGACCTTCTAGGATATAAAAACTTCAGACTTTCATCTTTTATGGAGCCATTCGCCGAAGATTTCTCTTGTCATTGTCTACTTGCGTGGTATAATAAACTCAAAACTCATTTTGTGGGTAGCTGTGTTGGTCTTTTTCTTTCTTTTATCACAGAGACCTCATACATAAAGCCAGGATGTTGAAAAGCAGCCCATAAGTGCAAAGATGAAATAGAAATAAATTTGCATGCTCAACCCTCTCCATGTTAAGTTGGGAAAGACTTGCATGTCTCAAACATGGGTGCTGGATGGAAGTAAAACAATATTCCATGAGATTTTGTAAATACACATTGGCTTTTCCATGGATTTACAATCCAAATTTATACTATCTGGGTAGTACAAAATCTTCAAGATAGATATTAAAATGGTCCTAGGTTGCCATGGCTCTAGGTACATAGGAGAAGAAAACACAAATCCTCTCTGAAATACTGGCCCTAAAAAAATTCTATAGATAAAGAAATTATCTATAGTACTGGCTGCAAAAAAATCCTGTAGATAAAGTTACAAGAAGCATGAACCCATGTCATCCTCTTAAAGAAATAAAGAAAACAAAATACAGAATTCCCCCCAAAATACGGCAATGTTAGTGACATTCAGGAAAAAAATTAGGTAGCAAAACAGATACACAAATACCTTCAAAAAGTACACTTAAACCTAGAATAAAAGTATGATTAATATATTCAGAGAAATGAAAGAAAGGATTGAAAACGTAGTTGACCCTTGAACAATGTGGGAGTTTGGAGTACCAACTCCCACACAGCCAAAAATCTGCGTATAACTTTTGACTCTCCAGTATATAGCTACTAATAGCCTCCTGTTGACTGGAAGTCTTACCAATAACATAAACAGTTGGTTAACACATATTTTGTATGTTATATGTATTATATACTGTATTCTTACAGTAAAGTATACTAGAGAAAGGGAAATGTTATTAAGAAAACCATAAGGAGGAGAAAATATATTTACTATTCATTAAGTGGAAGTGAATCATAAAGGTCTTCATCCTTATATTCACGTTGAGAAAGTTAAAAAGGAGGAACAAGATGAGGGGTTTGTCTTGCTGTCTCAGGGGTGGCAGAAACAGAAGAAAATCTGCGTATAAGTAGACCCATGTAGTTCAAATCTGTATCGTTCAAGGGTCCACTATATGAACAAGGAGCAAGAGATGACCCAAATGACAAGCGAATGTGAAAAAGAAACAAATAGAAATTCTAGAAAGAACAACAATATAATCAAAACGAAGACCTCAATGGATAAACTTAATAGCAAATTAGACCCAGCAAATATAGTATTCAGAGAACAGTAGAAGGGAAAAGGTAGAGTGAAAATATGAAATAGAGATTAAAAGACATAGCAGAGAGAGAAGATCTAACTTTAGGTGGCCTCAGGGGTTGGTACGTCTCTTTCACAGTCCTTATCTCTTACTGGACCTGATTTACTCAGCCTTTCTCCTTACTAGTTGCTCTCTGGATGCATTTGGCCAGTTTACGTTCTCACACTTCCCTAACATGCTTTGGGGTATAGTATCTCTCCATTGGCCAAAAAAACCTTTCTTTTTTTTTTTTTTATTTACTACATATCAATCTCATAAGTATTTTTCTTTATCTCTCACTTCCACCCATTTGAGCAAAAATCAGGGAGTCAGGCAAATAAATTTTCATTTGCTTTGTTAATTGGAACAACTATTGACTAATCTACTTTTTCCTGCGTACCATTAAGTGAGTGAATGCCGATTATGTTTATCTAGAAGAGCAAGCAAGGACATCCCAAATTAAATGCGCACTCATAGCATCCTGCTCTCCTGGTTTCATTTCCACCCCAATCTTTGATACTATAGGGACTGTGCTGCTATTAGGATCCACAGAATCCTTCGTGATTACACAGCCCTCACAATGCAGGCATGCTTTCATTTCTTTTATTTTTAAAAATGTTTCTCTGTTAACAAATATAATGCAAAATCACTATGGAAAAGTAAGAAAGTACTAATATGCACACAGGAGGCAATAAAAATGAATGGTAGTCCTGCCTCCCAGACATAACAATTACTACTATTTTGTTGTATATTTTTTCAAAATTTTCTCTAAGCATACAGGTGCATGTAATATACTCCTTTCTTTCTATTTCTTTTTTTAACAAAAATGTCATATCTTTCAGTAACCTGTTTTTTCCATTGTATACCTTATTGTTATCTTTTATATCAACTGTCTACTATAAATCACTTTTAATAGTTGCATTCTATTTCATTCACTGTTCCATACATGCCAATGGCCCTTTTCTGCAAGAAACTGCTACTCCCTGCTTTCTCTGTTGGCAGGTGTGTGCTTAGCCCTTCAGGACAGGCAGGAAAAGTAAAGCCTTGGGAACAAATTTCAATAAGTGACCAAATAGGATTTGACAGATAAGTACTCCAGCTTCCCTGCCCCTCTGGTGCGACAACCCTGAGGTAGGTTCTAAACATTTTCTCAGAGGTCTCTCATAGCAGTAACCTGTTCATGAATGCTTCCTGTATTGGCTTCTATCTTTCTTGATCTCACCTCCTAATGGTTCATGAGATTACCCTCATATAAACTACTTTCTCTTCTAGGGAAATCCAAACTAAGATGGTATTTAAGCAGGCCCTTGCAATTATAGCTTATTTTCCTTAACATTCATGTATTTTTTAATTAATTAATTAATTAATTTTTTGAGACAGGATCTCGCTTTGTTGCCCAGGCTAGAGTGCAGTGGTGTGATCTCAGCTCACTGCAACCTCTGCCTCCCAGACTCAGGTGATCCTCTTGCCTCAGCCCCCTGGGACTACAGTTTGCACCACCACACCCAGCTAATTTTTACATTTTTGGAAGAAATGGGGTTTCACCATGTTGTCCAGGCTGGTCTTGAACTCCCAGGCTCAAGAGATCCATTCACCCTGGCTTCCCAAAGTGCTAGGATTACAGGTGTGAGCCACCATGCCCAGCCTAACATTGGTATTTTTCATTTGATTGCTCTGACATCTAGGCAGCCCTATCAGTTTTCATTTAGGTGTCACTAGAGCAGTTCTAAAATCACTGTACAAAGTAAAACTCCACATAGTCAAAATTATCCTTAAGAATTACTTCAGGATTTCAGTTCTATGTTTTTCAGCTTAAGAAAAATCCTCTTGGAGAGCTGGCAAGATGGCAGAATAAGAATAGCTCTGATCTGTAGCTCCCAGCGAGACCAGTGCAGAAGGCAGGTGAGTTCTGCATTCCCAATTGAGGTACCCAGTTCATCTCATTGAGACTGGTTAGACAGTGGGTGCAGCCCATGGTGGGCAAGCAGAAGCAGGGTGGGGCATTGCCTCACCTGGGAAATGGAAGCGACTAGGGTATTCCCTCCCCTAGCCAAGTGAAGCTGTGAGGGACTGTGCCATGAGGGATTGTGCTATCTGGCCCAGGTACTACACTTTTCTCATGGTTTTTGCAACTCACAGACTAGGAGATTCCCTTGGGTGCCCCACTACCAGGGCCCTTTGTTTCAAGCACAAAACTGGGCAGCTGTTTGGGCAAACACTGAGCTAGCTGCAGGAGTTTTGTTTTGTTTTTGATACCTCAGTGGCACCTGGAACCCCAGTTAGACAGCACCCCTCGGTAAGGGGGCTGAAGTTCACTCCTCTGGTAAGGGGGCTGAAGCGAGGGAGCCAAGTGGTCTTGCTCAGTGGGTCCGACTACCATGGAGCCTGGCAAGCAAAGAACAACTGGCTTGAAATTCTCGCTGCTGCCAGCGCAGCAGTTTGAAGTTGACCTGGGAAACTTGAGCTTGTTGAGGGAGAGGCATCCACCATTACTGAGGCTTGAATAGGCGATTTTCCCCTCACGGTGTTAACTCTGACTGTGCAGATCTCGCTACAGTGCAGCAAGGTGCCTGGGGCCAGACTGCCTCTCTAGATTCTTCCTCTCTGGGCAGGGCATCTCTGGAAGAAAGGCAGCAGCCCCAGTCAGGGGCTTATAGATAAAACTTCCACCTCCCTGGGACAGAGCATCTGGGGGAAGAAGTGGCTGTGGGAGCAACTTCAGCAGACTTAAATGTTCCTGCCTGCCGTGGATCTCCTGTACAGGGTTTGAGCTCTGCTAAGGGACAGACTGCCTCCCCAAGTGTGTCCCTGATCCCCATGCCTCCTGATTAGGAGACACCTCCATGCATGGGTCAACAGACACCTCATATAGGAGAGTTCCGACTGGCATTAGGCGGGTGCCCCTCTGGGATGAAGCTTCCAGAGGAAGGAACAGGCAGCAATCTTTGCTGTTCTGCAGCCTCCGCTGGTGATACCCAGGAAAACAGGGTCTGGAGTGGACCTCCAGCAAACTCCAGCAGATCTGCAGAAGAGGGGCCTGACTGTTAGAAGTAAAACTAACAAACAGAAAGCAATAACACCAACATCAACAAAAAGGACTCCCACAGACAAACCCCATCCAAAGGTAATCAGCATCAAAGATCAAGGGTAAATAATTCCATGAAGATGAGGAAAAACTAGTGCAAAAATACTGAAAATTCCAAAAGCCAGAATACCTCTTCTGCTCCAAATGATTGCAGCTCCTTTCCAGCAAGGGCACATAACTGGACAGAGAATGAGTTTGACAAATTGACAGAAGTAGGCTTCAGAAGGTAGGTAATAACAAACTCCTCTGAGCTAAAGGAGCATGTTCCAACTCAAGGCAAGGAAGCTAAGAATCTTGATAAAAGGTTACAGGAATTGCTAACTAGAATAACCAGTTTAGAGAAAAATATAAATGACCTGATGGAACTGAAAAACACAGCATGAGAACTTCATGAAGCATATGCAACTATCAATAGTCAAATCAACAAGTGCAAGAAAGGATATCAGAGATTGAAGATTAACTTAATGAAATAAGGCATGAAGACAAGATTAGAGAACAAAAAAGAATGAAAAGGAATGAACAAAGCCTCCAAGAAATATGGGACTATGTAAATAGACCAAACCTACCTTTGATTGGTGTACGTGAAAGTGACAGGGAGAATGGAACCAAGTTGGAAAACACACTCCAGGATATTATCAAGGAGAACTTCCCTAACCCAGCAAGACAGGCCAACATTCAAATTCAGGAAATACAGAGAACATCATTAAGATACTCCTCGAGAAGATCAATCTCAAGACATATAAACTTCAGATTCTCCAAGGTTGAAACAAAGGTCAAAATATTAAGGGCAGCCAGAGAGAAAGGTCAGGTTGCCTACAAAGGCATCAGACTCACAGTGGATTTCTCGGCAGAAACCCCACAAACCAGTAGAGAGTGGGGGCCAATTTGCAACATTCTTAAAGAAAAGAATTTTCAACCCAGAATTTCATATCCAGCCAAACTAAGCTTCCTTAAGTGAAGGAGAAATAAAATCCTTTACAGACGAGCAAATGCTGAGATATTTTGTCACCACCAGGCCTGCCTTACAAGAGCTCCTGAAGGAACCACTAAATATGGAAAGGAAAAACTGGTACCAGCCACTGCAAAAACATACCAAAATATGAAGACCAATGACACTGTGAAGAAACTGCATCAACTAATGTGCAAAATAACCAGCTAGCATTATGATGACAGAATCAAATTCACACATAACAATATTAACCTTAAATGTAAATGGGCTAAATGCCCCAATTAAAAGACACAGACTGGCAAATTGGTTAAAGAGTCAAGACCCATTGGTGTGCTGTATTCAGGAGACCCATATCATGTGCAAAGACACACATAGTTTCAAAATAAAGGGATGGAGGAATATTTACCAAGCAAATGAAAAGAAAAAAAAAAAGCAGAGGTTGCAATGCTAGTCTCTGATAAAACAGACTTTAAACCAACAAAGATCAAAAAAGACAAAGAAGGGCATTACATAATGGTAAAGGGATCAATGCAACAACAAGAGCTAACTATCCTAAATATATATGCACCCAATACAGGAGCACACATTCATAAAGCAAATTCTTTGAGACCAACAAAGAGACTTGGACTCTCACACAATAATAGTGGGAGACTTTAACACCCCACTGTCAATATTAGACAGAAAAATGAGACAGAAAACTAACAAAGACATTCAGGACTTGAACTCAGTTCTGAGCCAAGTGGACCTCATAGATGTCTATAGGACTCTCCACCCCAAATCAACCCAATATACATTTTTCTCAGTATCACATAGCACTTACTCTAAAATCGATCATATAGTTGGAAGTAAAACACTTTTCAGCAAACGCAAAAGAATGGAAATCAAAACAAACAGTATCTCAGACCACAGTGCAATCAAATTACAACTCAGGATTAAGAAACTCACTCAAAACTCCACAACTACACAGAAACTGAACAACTTCCTCCTGAATGACTTCTGGGTAAATAATGAAATTGAGGTAGAAATCAAGAAGTTCTTTGAAAACAATGAGAACAAAGACAAAATGTACCAGAATCTCTGGAACACAGCTAAAGCAGTGTGTAGAGGGAAATTTATAGCACTAAATGCCCACATCACAAAGTGGGAAAGACTTAAAATTGGCACCCTAACATAACAATTAAAAGAACTACAGAAATAAGAGCAAACATATTCAAAAGCCAGCAGAAGACAAGAAATAATTAAGATCAGAGCAGAATTTAAGCAGATAGAGAAATGAAAAATCCTTCAAAAAATCAATGAATCCAGGAGCTGCTTTTTAGAAAAGATTAACAAAATAGATAAACTGCTAGCCAGACTAATAAAGAAGAAAAGAGAGAAGATTCAAATAGACACAATAAGAAATGATAAAGGGGATATCACCACTGATCTCACAGAAATACAAACTACCATCACAGAATAATATAAACAACTCTACTCAAATAAACTAAAAAATCTAGAAGAAATGGATAAATTCCTGAACACATACACCCTCCCAAGACTAAACCAGGAAGAAGTTGAATCCCTGAATAGACCAATAACGAGTTCTGAAATTGAGGCAGTAATTAATAGCCTACCAACCAAAAAAAAAACAAACAAACAAACAAAAAAAAACACAGGACCAAACGGATTCACAACCAAATTCTACCAGAGGTACAAAGAAGAGCTGGTACCATTCCTTCTGAAACTGTTCCAAACAATAGAAAGAGAAGGAATCCTCCCTAACTCATTTCATGAGGCCAGAATTATCCTGGCACCAAAACCTGACAGAGATACGGAAAAAAAAAAAAAAAAGAAAAATTCAGGCCTATATCCCTGATGAACATAGATGTGAAAATCCTCAATAAAATATTGGCAAACTGAATCCAGCAGCACATCAAAAAGCTTATCCATCACCATCAAGTCAGCTTCACCCCTGGGATGCAAGGCTGGTTCAATATACGCCAATCAAGAAACATAATCCATTACATAAACAGAATCAATGACAAAAAACACATGATTATCTCAATAGATGCAGAAAAGGCCTTTGATAAAATTCAACACTGCTTCGTGGTAAAAACACTCAATAAACTAGGTACTGATGGAACATATCTCAAAATAATGTGAGCTATTTATGTCAAAGCCATAGACAATATCATACTGAATGGGCAAGAGCTGGAAGCATTCCCTTAGAAAATCAGCACAAGACAAGGATGCCCTCTTTTATCACTCCTACTCAACATAGTATTGAAAGTTCTGGCCAGGGCAATCAGGCAAGAGAAAGAAGTAAAGGATATTCAGTTAGGAAAAGAGGAGTCAAATTGTCTCTGTTTGCTGATGACATGAGTGTATATTTAGAAAACTCCATCATCTCAGCCCAAAAACTCCTTAAGCTGATCAGAAACTTCAGCAAAGTCCTAGGATACAAAATCAATGTGCAAAAATCACAAGCATTCCTATACACCAATGGACAAACAGAGAGCCAAATTATGAGTGAACTCACATTCACAATTCCTACATAGAGAATAAAATACCTAGGACTGCAAATTACAAGGGATGTGAAGGATGTCTTCAAGAAGAACTACAAACCACTGCTTAAGGAAATAAGACAGGACACACAAACAAATGGAAAAACATTCCATGCTCATGGATGAGAAGAATCGATATTGTGAAAATGGCCATACTGCCTAAAGTAATTTATAGATTCGATGCTATTCCCATCAAGCTACCATTGACTTTCTTCATAGAACTAGAAAAAACTACTTTAAATTTCATATGGAACCCAAAAAGAGCCCATATAGGTGAGACAATCCTAAGCAAAAAGAACAAAGCTAGAGGCATTATACTACCTGACTTCAAACTATACTACAAGGTTACAGTAAACAAAACAGCATGATACTGGTACCAAAACAGATATATAGAGCAATGGAACAAAATAGAGGCTGCAGAAATAGCACCACACATCTACAATCATCTGATATTTGACAAACCTGACAAAAACAAGCAGTGGGGAAGGGATTCCCTATTTAATAAATGGTGCTGGGAAAACTGGCTAGCCATATGCAAGAAACTGAAACTGGACCCTTTCCTTACAGCTTATACAAAAATTAACTCAAGATGGATTAAAGACTTAAATGCAAAACCTAAGACCATAAAAACCCTAGAGGAAAACATAGGCAATACCATTCAGGACATAGGCATGGGCAAGACTTCATGATTAAAACAGCAAAAGCAATTGCAACAAAAGCCAAAATTGACAAATGAGATCTAATTAAACTGAAGAGCTTCTGCATAGCAAAAGAAACTATCATCAAAGTGAACAGGCAACCTATAGAACAGGAGAAAATTTTTGCAATCCATCTGTCTGACAAAGGTCTAATATCCAGAATCTACAAGGAACTAAACAAATTTACAAGAAAACAAAAACAAAAACAAATAACCCTATCATAAAGGGTGAAGGATATGAACAGACATTTCTCAAAAGAAGACATCTATGTGGCCAACAAATATATGAAAAAAAGCTCATCATCTCTGGTCATTAGAGAAATGCAAATCAAAACCACAATGAGATACCATCTCACACCAGTTAGAATGGTGACCATTAAAAAGTCAGGAAGCAACAGATGCTGGCAAGGATGTGGAGAAATAGGAACACTTTTACACTGTTGGTGGAAGTGTAAATTAGTCCAACCATTGTGGAAGACAGTGTGGCAATTACTCAAGGATTTAGAACCAGAAATACTATTTGACCCAGCAATCCCATTACTGGATATATACCCCAAGGATTATAAATCATTCTACTATAAAGACACATGAACACATATGTTTATTGCAGCACTATTCACAATAACAAAGACTTGGAACCAACCCAAATGCCCATCAATTATAGATTGGATAAAGCAAATCTGGCACATATATACCATGGCATACTATGCAGCCATAAAAAAGGATGAGTTCGTGTCCTTTGCAGGGACATGGATGAAGCTGGAAAGCATCATTCTCAGCAAACTAATATGGAAACAGAAAACCAAACACTGCATATTCTCACTCATAAGTGGGGGTTGAATAATGAGAACACATGGACACAGGGATGGGAACATTACATACCAGGGCCTGTGGGGAAATAGGGGGCAAGGGGAGAGAGAGCATTAGGACAAATACCTATTGCATGAGGGCTTAAAATCTAGATGACAGGTTGATGGGTGCAGCAAAATACCATGGCACGTGTATATCTATGTAACAAACCTGCAAGTTCTGCACATGTATCCCAGAACTTAAAGTTTAATTAAAAAAAAAAAAAAAAGAAAAATCCTCTTTCAGATCTTGATGCTAGGTTGAATGTGGCCATGTTCTATGCCATGATGGGGAGTGGTTGGGTGAGGAGGTGACAGGGGCGATGCATGTGTAACTCCACCAGCATGCCTCCTCTCTGGGCTCCATCTACCTAATTGGGCATCAACTCACCGTCTCTCAGTGAGTCCAAGTCACCCAGATTCCTCTTGGACCAGATTGTTGCTTCATAGGAAAGACACCAAAGACAGTAATTGTGCTTGTGTGTAGTGAAAATGGGGTAAAAGATACACACATTTAGACTTTAGCTTCATATACAAGTGAGAGGAGCTGCTTATTTCTTATCCACAAGAGAGATGGGGGCCTGAGACAGTGAGGGCAGATCAAGGGACTCCATTTCCTGTTCATACTGGTGCACATGCTCACTGAGTGTATTGGCAAGCTAGCAGCCCATGCTATTTCAGAAGATTCTTCTCTTTCTCATTTGGCTAAATTTTACCTGTTGAACTTCAGTATATGTCTAGGCTGTAATTTAATCATACTCAATTTATCTGAGTTCCATTTTCCTTGTCTGAATAACGAAAATAATAATTTGTATTCATCTCATGGGTAAGGTTTTGGGAGACTCAGATAAGATAAAATGTGAACGTCTTTAGTGAAATACAAAGTTCTATATAAAGGTTATGGTTTATTTTTTATTATTTATAAAAGACTGAATAGATTGTTGTGGGGTATGGCTTAAGTTGCTGCTATCTGTGGATGATGATGAAATTCTCAGAGCACATCCACATACTACCCTGCAACCTGGGAGGCTCTACTGATCAAACACTGGTTCCTATTTCATGTTCACACTGTGTGTTCCAGGCTTTGGGTAGGAAGGACCTCAGGTGGGAACTCTGGCCTTGGAGTTAGGAGACCTTTGCTAGTAATCACCAACCAAACTTGCAAGCACCAAATTCTCTCGACTTTGCTTTCATCATTTGTAGAACACGCCAGTTTGATTTTACAGGATGATCTCTAGGGTCCTTAAAACTTCAAGTTCATGAGTCAAAACAAATGTTTCCTAAAGTATGGTGTAGAGGAAAGTCAGCTTCATTGGAGTTATCTGGAGAGCTTGTTAAAAATGCAGATGAGATTCCTTCCTGGATCTCATCCTGGATTTAACGATTCAGAGTCTCCTTGTTTGCGGTCCCAGTATCTGCATTTTAATTAAATATGGGAAAAGAGCATTTTAAGTCCTATATTTTTTTACTTCAGTTTTGGCTATAAAATGTAATTGAGGCTAATCTTAATGAGCAACTTAATCGGAAAGCTTGAAAGGAATGTGAACATTCTTGACACTGGTTCTTTAGAAAGCAAAACAACAGATAGCCATTATCTTGTTAGACGGATGTGGAAAATATGAGTGATTTCTTACATTCCTATTACCATAAAAGTATACTTATTCTGGGCCAGGCATGGTGGCTCACGCCTGTAATCCCAGCACTTTAGGAGACCAAGGCAGGCAGATCATGAGGTCAGGAGATTGAGACCATCATGGCTAACACGGTGAAACCCTGTCTCTACTAAAAATACACACACACACATAAGTTAGCCGGGCGTGGTAGCAGTTGCCTGTAGTCCCGGCTACACAGGAGGCCTGAGGCAGGAAAATGGCATGAACCTGGGAGGCAGAGCTTGCAGTGAGCCGAGATCACGCCACTACACTCCAGCCTGGGTGACAGAGCGAGACTCTGTCTCAAAAAAAAAAAAAAAAAAATATATATATATATATATATATATGTACACACACACACACACTTATTCTATAGTATATGGTGTCCTAAAATGGATCTTATTTTATGCAAAACTTTTACTTAAAGGGGCTAATAGTCTTTCTTTAATAGTGAAATGTTTGTTTCAATAAGTTCAAAGGCTGTTGCCTTATCACCTTGGAGCTATAAGTTGGAAAAATACAACTTACCCAAACTGAAAATACACCCCAAAAGAATGAAAAACCTCTGTTGGACAAGAAAATACACTGGCCCTGATCTTTCTATTTCATGCCTCCATGTAAGTGAATCACCGCCGTTCTTCTCATCAATTGATCTCCAGGGATAATCTGTGTTCTCTCCTCACAAATGAACCTTATAGAAACTGTTGTTATTCTCTCATGTTTTCTCTCACTCATTGCATGGAGATGGGAAGATGAATTTCCACTTGCTCTGTTATTTGGAAAAACTCTACGTGAATCCTGTTGGTCACCAGTGTTGCACTGACTAGCACTGCTTTTTCTTTTCATCACTATGAAGTGGGTGAAATTTGATCACATTTGTCTACAACATCAGGCAAGTGCATCACAAAGGAAGTGCAACACAGGCCCAGAGCTGTTGTTCCATCAGTCTCCAGTCATCTCCAAGTCTCTCTCTCCATCCTTGACCTTTCAGTTAGGTTTCATTTCCCTACTTTGAACTGCCTACTGTACCACATTTGTGGAGGAAAACAGTGTTTATTCACTTAAGCTATAGACTATGTACGTCATGGGAAGTAGGATTTTACCCAGTGACCTTGGGATAATTAACTCACCATCTCTGTCTGTATTGACCAAATTATGTAACCTCATTTGTGTAGCTTGTTGTAGATTGGCTTCATATAATATTTGGAAAGCCTTAATATTCTTGATAAATTATTAAATTTGATGATAAAAAAATTAAAAATACATATTAAATATAGTTATTGTAATTGATGCATTAATTCAACCAACATTTCTTTTATCTTGATATAATCTAAGTTCTATAGTAAGTGTTGGTGATACAAGACTAACTTTATTCTGATTCTTAGTATGTAAGTTATATTAAGACTTTTTTACACTTTTCTGGGAAAAAGGAGAAGTACTATAAAAAATAAGAAGCAGTAAATTCAGGCAAATTAATAGACTCAGGAAGGTACTAATACTAATGTGCCAGTGAAAATTAAGAGACCCTTCAGTTTCAGGCATCCAACATAATTTGCAATCTTCTTCTCATATCCAAGGACATCTACGTGGGCAGGTGAGTACAAGGGAAACATCAATTGTGCATCATTCTAAAGAAATTCCATTAATGGCTTTGGGGAGAAGATTAACAGAAAACAATCAGAGTATTTGCCAAATATCTGTAGAAAGTAGTGTACACTTTTGGAAATGAACTGCAAATCATATATGCTTCAGGGTGCTACACTCATTTGTCTAACTGTTTACTCCATATCTTTACCTGTTCACTAACACTTAGAATACTAAAAGTGGAATTCTTGATCTCCTCCCTCTCCAAATATGCTTCTTTCCTAGTCGTCTCCTTCTCAGTGAATGACATCACCATTTACCCAGTTGTTAGGCCAGTGTCCCTTACATCTATCCCTTACACAGATTAGAAATCTCCCAGATCTGATCACTCCTCACCATGTCCATTGCTTCTACCCATATCCAAGTCACCATCACATCTTGCTGAAATACAACCTCCTAATTACTTCTATTCCTGCTTTTCCTTCATTCTATTCTCTTTCTATACGATATTCAAAGTTCTTCTTTAAAATAGTATATAGATTATATACACTCTATTTAAAACTTTTAGTGATTTCTGGTTATAATTAAAATGCTGTACAATGGAAATTTATTCCCATGGACAACATGGGGCAGTGCATAACCTCATTCCTCCTCACCCCTCCCACTCCAATCCCTGTGATTCTCCCTCTCACCCAGTCTGCACCAGCTACATTGGCCTCCAAGCTTATTCTTGATCAAAGGCTGCTGCATTTGCTTTTCTCCTAGCCTGGAATGCCCTCCTCCCAGATCTTTGCTGGCTGACTCTTCTTGTCATTTAGACTGACTTTCTCCTCAGCTGCCCTCTCTGTAATAGCGATCAGCCAGTCATTTCGCTTCCCATCACCCCTCTCAATTTTCCCTTTAGTGTTTGTCCCTCTTTGACATTATTCTTTTCATTCATTTGCTTGTTTATTTTCTGTCTTCTGCAAATATAATGTGGACTTCATCAGAGTTGTGATTTTCTCTGTGTTGTTCTCTACCACATCCTAAAAAGGGTGTGAAGTGGGTTCTCAATACATATTTATTGACTGAATCTCAGCATATTAATATGACAAAAAATGTATTGGTTTGGGGGTAATGCATAAAATTATGTAAATAAAGAGCTTCCCTATTATTGAATTGTAATAGTAAACCAAATTATGTAGTTTAATTTTACTTTTACATAGCCTTAGCATACATGAGAAATACTTTTAAAAGTATGATGAGAGAAAATGTGTAAAGAAAAAATTTTAAATGCGTATTTTCCCTTTCTACATTTTTAATAATTAAATTTAAACTTAATCATTCTCTGGATCACTCATCTATAAAATAGGTGATTAATGTAGAAAAATACCTCATGGATTTTTTCTGCCAAAGCAGTAATTTACTGATCCATTATTATATACCTTTCTGTTTCTTCAGAAGGCTATAAATCATCAAATCAAAACTCCTAAAGAAATCTAATAATATTGGAAGCATTGGTTGAATATTAAGGATATTCTGGTTTATTGAAGGAGGTGGAAGGAAGCACAAATATCAAATAAACCTTTGATATTCAGTTGTGCTGTAGATTATGTATACCAGAGTTATGTTTACCAAATAGACCATCACAACATCAAAGAAGGTATATAATTCAGTGGTTAGACATCTATTAACAATTTTAAGAACTAGCAAGTCTTCAATTTTAGCAAGTGATATTTTGCTCCACATGTCATGATTTTATAAATGTGTAATACTATTAAATGACCTCATATTTGGGATTCAGGTGATATACCAAAGAAAATCAGGACTCCAATTATTCCTATCTTTGTGATGTTGAGTTCTTTTATGGCAGTGATTTTTCCATAAGGAAGTTGAGAGGCACAGGGGGAGAAAAACAAACAACCCAAGTCAGCTGTCATCTTTCCTTGAGCACAAAATATGAACAATGACCATAATTTAAGGTAAACAGTATATACCTGTGTTAGTCTGTTTTAACACTGCTATAAAGAAATACCAGAGACTGGATAATTTGTAAAGGAAAGAGGTTTAATTGATTCACAGTTCTGCATGGCTGAGGAGGACTAAGAAAACTTACAATCATGGCGGAAGGTGAAGGAGAAGCAAGTACCTTTGTCACAAGGTGGCAGGAAAGACAGAGCGTGCAGAGGAAACTGTGAGGGAGAATCATCAGGTCCCATGATAACTCCCTCACTATCACCAGAACGGCATGGGGGAACCACCTCCACGATCTGATCACCTCCCACCAGATCTCTCCCTTGCCACATGGGTATTACGATTAGAAACAAGATTTGGGTGTAGAGACAGAGCCAAACCATATCAGGCACCATGCGTACATAAGAGATGGGGACGTTTATGTCTTGATCTCTTGCATGGACAAAGCCTTAGTTACTTCCTTCTTGGCCTGAAGTGGCTCCTTAGGGCACTCCTGTACTTCCTTGGTCTTAACCCTGGGGCCCTATCTGGTCAGCCAACGGCTTCTTGCAGGCCTTCTCTGCCTTCAGCTTGTGGATGTGTTCCAGGAGAATCTGCTTGATTCTCATTCACCTAAAAGGGCACCAAGTCCTGAGGCTGGGTGTGGTGGCTTAAGCCTGGATGCGTGACACCCAGCACTTTGGGTGGCTGAGGTGGGAGGATCACTTGAGTCCAGGAGTTCAACACCAGCCTTGGCAACATAGAGAGAACTCATCTCTATACAGAATTAAAAAAAAAACTAGTTGAGCATGGTGGCTTGTACCTGTCATCCCAGCTACTCAAGAAGCTGAGGTGGAAGAATAGCTTAAAGCCTGGGAGTTTGAGGCTGCAGTGACCTGTGATCATGTCACTGAACTCCAGCCTGGGTGACAGAGTGAGGCCTTGTCTCAAAAATAAATAAATAAATAAATAAATAAATAACAGAACAAAATAAAGAATAATTCACATGGAAAGAGAGACTTAGGGGTTATTTCAGAGTAATTGAGATGTCAGATATGGGTTGCTAGGGTTTCAGATTCACTCATAACAATTTTCCAAGTTGCTCCATTGAAATTCTACTCACCTCCTTCGATGGAAACCCATCGTATATCCATCCTCTTTTGCTCCTTGTAAAGGCCAATTCTGAGGCCTTCATTTTGAAGTGCATACAAGGCTCTAAGCTGCTAAGTAATCAATGAAAGAGAAAGCTCTTCAAATGAGTAGACATGCAAAACTTTTTCATTTCGATGTGCTACTTCTTGTGACTGCCATCATTGCAACACTCTCTGAAGGGGGCAGAGCAAAGCAAAAGCACAAACACCTGGAACGAGCGCAAAAGCACATCTTTTTTTGCAGCAAACAGACCACTTGACTTGAATCAATACGTGCATACAAAGAGACAAAATACAGAATTAAAATCATAGTATCGAGAACATCAAAAGGACTTAGACAGCATCTTGCTAATGCCCACTATTTTATGCCGAAATGAACTGAGACCTAGAGAGGGTAAATAACTTGCTTAAGGTCACAGAGCTAGTCAGTGCATACACAGGACTACAATACTCAGTAGGTTTCTCTCAGGACAGTGGTACCAGTTATACTGGGCTTTCTGTTATTTTGTAACAAAAAAAAAAAGTGTGTATATACCCACGAATTAGGAAATCATATGCAAAATGCTTACACTTAGTTTTAAGGCATTAATTATATTATTAAAATGAAAACCAATGTAAAAATTTGGCACAGGTGGGCAGTCGTATAAGCCATTTACAGAATTATCTCTAGCAGGAAGAGAAATGAAGGCCCCAAGGTTTTAGCAAAAGCTTATGGATTTTGTTATTTCAGAGTAAAATGGGATTTTCCAAGCAGTAACAGTGAAAAGAGCCTTAAGAAGATATATATTCCTTTTGCCTCTAAAGACGGACTGACACCTCATGTACTTGATCAGATATGGGTTGCTGTTTCTGCAGGCTCCTTCATTGTTCTGGCCAGAACTGAGGAAAACGGGAAATTTTCCAAAGACTGGGTATTTCAGTTCAAATTGAGGGTTTTTTAAAAAGTAGTTTGATAGTTCGATTTGAGAAAGTGGATCAAACTTTTGGAAAGGATAAGCTTTCTATTAAAGTGCCCAGTGCTGTTTACTTCTGCTGGGAAGCAGGAGCCACAGTCAGCCCTTGGAGTGGTGGATAACTTCTCCACCTCATTCCTGACTGCTGGTGAAAGTGGCTCTAAGGCTCTTGAGCCCTGTAAGCAACATTTTCTATGGCAAATCTGCTATTTTGTCTTCAGTGACTCAAGATTGAATTTTGCATTTTTTAAAAAATTGAATTCATGTCAGTATGACCCTGAAATCTTTGAGTATTATTCAACTTTCGGTCCCCTTTAAGAAGAGAGCATTAAACAAAACGGAAATCTTAACATCTCCATATCATTCCCTAGTTGTATTTATTAACAGCCTTAGAAATATTTTGTTGGAGTTTAGGTGAGTGATTCATGTTCTGAGTCTTTTTTATCCTTCCCAAATCATTTCTATATTTAAATATTTTCAAATGCATACCATCCTTAAAGAGGGCAAGTACAATAGACAATAATGTTTTACAAAGTAACAGGTTTAGTCTGGGTACTGTGGCTCATGCCTATAATTCCAGCACTTTGGGAGACTGAGGGGAGGGGATCGCTTGAACTCAGGAGCTGGAGACCAACCTGGGCAACATAGTGGAACTCCATCTCTAAAACAATTTAAAAAAAATTAGCCAAGTGTGGTGGTGTGTGCCTGTAGGCTGTGCTACTAGGGAGACTGAAGCGGGAAAACTGCTTGAGTCTGGGAATTTGAGGCTGCAGTGAGCTGTGACCATGCCACTGCACTCCAGCCTGGGTAACAGAGTGAGAACCTGTCTCAAAAAAAGTAATAGGTGTATTATAGTAAAAATTCCTGCTTTTAGGTGTGCAATTCAGGGTTTTCAGAGTATTCACAGTTATGCATTCATCATCATCATCTAATTTCACAACACTTTCATCACTCCAAAAACAAACCTCATGTTCATTACCAGTCACTCCCAATTCCTTCCTCTCTCCAGCCCCTGATAACCACAAATCCACTTTCTGTCTTCATATATTTGCCTATTCTGAACATTTCATATAACTGGAATCAAGTAATAATGCTATTTTGTTTCTGGCTTAGCGTTTTCAAGGTTCATCCGTGTTGTAGCATGTATCAGAACTTCGTTCCTTTTAATAGCTGAATAATACTCTGCTGTATGGATATGTCACATTTTGTTTATCCATTCATTCATCAGTTAGTGGACATTTGGGTTGCTTCTACCTTTTGACTATTATAATAACACTGCTACAAATACTTATGTCCAAGTTTTTGTGTTGATGTATTTTTTCAATTACTTTGGGTATATACCTAGGAGTGGATTGCTTTTTAATGGTACTAGTCATTTTTTTTCACAAATGGCTCTCACCGTAACCAAAAGTTGGTTCTAAAATGGACATATGTCCTTTTATTTTCTTATGCGTGAAGTCTATTTGCTTGAAAATTATTGCCATGAAGTTTAGTTCTTCTGTATCAAATCAAGGTAAGTTTTATAATGGACACAAATGTAGGTCTCACAATATGTGAAAATTACACAAGTGTGTTGTTTCCTATGAGCAAAGAGGCTGAGGAAAAAAATCTGATTGGGTCAACAAGTCAGGAATGACTAAAATATAAATTACTGGATACCATTTCTTTATCAAACCTTTCCTGGTTGAACACCTAGCTACCTTTCTTGCTGGTCTCCTTTTGCATTGCCAGGGCCAGCATAGAATGTAAACAAATAGCATGGTCAGCAATAACACACATGCTAGGGGCCCTTTTAAATTACTCACGTGCCAGGCTCTTCACATAGTTGGGTAATATTATTCCTATTTTATAAAAGAGGAAACTGAGACCCAGAGATGTTATTTAACCCAAAGTTGCACAATGGATACATGGTAGTGCTAGGGTTCAAATCCCAAAAGAGTAAAATGTGTAGTTAGGAGCAAGGCCTTGGAGTCATACAGACCTGAGTTTTCTTCCTGCCTCTGTACTAGCTGAGATCTTAGGCATGTTTCTTAGACTTCCTAAGATTTGATTTCTCTATCTGTAAAATGGAAAAGATAATATTTAATGCAGAGACAGGATTGTAGCATCCAGCCCTACGGGGCTTAGAGGGTGTTCTCCCCATGTGCGGAGACGAGAGATTGTAATAAATAAAGACATAAGACAAAAAGATAAGGAGAAAGCAGCTGGGCCCAGGGGACCACTACCATCAAGACACGGAGACAGGGGGCCCTTCCCTTTTAAGTAGCTGAAGCAGAGAGAGAAGGCAGCATACGTCAGCGTTTCCTTCTATGCACTTATAAGAAAGATCAAAGACTTTAAGGCTTTCACTATTTCTTCTACCACTATCTACTACGAACTTCAAAGAGGAACCAGGGGTACGGGAGGAACATGAAAGCGGACAAGGAGCGTGACCATTGAAGCACTGCACCACAAGGAGGGGTTTAGGCCTCCAGATGACTGCAGACAGTCCTGGATAATATCCAGCCTTCCACAAGAAGCCGGTGGAGCAGAGTGTTCCCTGACTCCTCCAAGGAAAGGAGACTCCCTTTCACGATCTGCTAAGGAATGGGTGTCTTCCCAGACACTGGTGTTACCGCTTGACCAAGGAGCCCTCAAGTGGCCCTTATGCGGGTGTGACAGAGGGCTGACCTCTTGCCTTCTAGGTCACTTCTCACAATGTCCCTTCAGTACCTGACCCTATACCTGCCGGTTATTTCTAGGTTATATTAGTAATGCAACAAAGAGTAATATTAAAAGCTAATGATTAAATAATGTTTATAACAATGATTGATAATTGTCCATGATCATCTCTATATCTAATTTGTATTATGACTATTCTTATTCTAACTATTTTCTTTATTATACTGAAACAGTGTGTACCTTCAGTATCTTGCCTCGGCACCTAGGCAATCTTTCGCCCACAGAGGATTAAGAGATAATGTACATAAGAGTGAAGCATGTGCCTACAATATTTGCCGAGTGAATAAATCTAGGAGTGTCTCACTCCAAACGCTATGCTCTAACACTGTGTCACACCACTTTGGCTTACCCACCAGCATAATAAACCCACAAGAAGCTCTGATTCAGGAAAACATGACAGGGCTGCTGTATAGATTCAGAAGCTCTGATTACAATAAAAACTACAGTGGGTGCAGCTTGGTTTTCTCTTTCTTACCAAGGACCTCTGAGGCTGCTAGAGAACTGTGGTTGTGGTTAAAAATAGTTTGAGACAACACCCTGGTTTTCTCCCTGTCACTGATGTTGAAGCAGTGGTGGGGGCCAGCATTGGAGGCATCACTCACTATTGTGAATCCACTGACCATGCTCAGGTCATTCAGGTTACCAAGAGAGAAGTCCAGTATTATGGCATCCCAACCAGATAATTTCTTCATACCTAGCTGGAGTCTGGGTTCTGAACTCATATTTCTTTTGTATCCTGATGAGCTGGGCTGTAAGGTTCTCAGCTAAAACATTTTTATTTACTAAATCTGGTGACCCTAGCTGGAAGGCACAGTCTAGAATTGGGCCTGAGAGTCCCTTTTCCCTTTTTATCCTTTAACCATAAAGTGAATACCAGAGCTCAGCTCCCTACTTCATTTCCTCTTGGTCTTCCAATGGCTTCTCACATACAGAATCAAAGTCCTTGCTGAAGCAGAGGTGCTGTCCCTCACTGCCAGCCTAGTTAAATGGGACACCCACTTGCTTTTAGCTGATGCCCTTGCTTCATACTTCATTGAGAAAGTAGGAGCAATCAGCAGGAAACTCCATGAACTTTACCCACAAAATCTGCTAGCTCTCTTGCACTTTTCCTGTTACTTCTGTGTAGCCAAGGCTGAGACTCACCTATTAGAATGGAAACTCCATGAAGGCAGGAGTTGGGTCAGTTTTTAAGATGTCTCTCAAGAGTATAGACTAGAGCCTTGAACATTATAGCTGCTTTATAAATACTTGGGAAAAATTAATTTCAGTTAAATGATTTTAGTTAGAGAGAGAAGTAAGGGCAAGGGAAGAACTCTGATATCCTCTTAAATCTAGAATGGGATGTTATTATAAGTCTTTTTGGTGTCCTGCTGTTTCCGTCTGCTTTGTGAGTCTGTGATGTTCACCATGAGGAGCTTGGTGTGGGATAGGGTTATATGTTGGCCGACAGGTATTTAGAGAAGAGTTTAGAAGATGGAGCTGTCTTTAGCTTCACAGTGCCTGCCTATATAGAAAGCTGATTACCAGATTCTTATCTTTGTATTTCATTTGTTAATTTCTTAGGCAAAGAAGTTTAACTTGTATGTTTTGTACATTTACTATAAGATGATTTTATTATCATTTACTATTCTTTTTTTAGTACCAAAAGCTTAGGTAATGAATGAAAAGTAAAACCATCTCTCTCTTCTGTCAGTCTTTAGGGTTTATTTCTTTTCAGTACTTATTACCCCCTTTTTAGCAAGAGTCAAGTATTCTGGAGGGAACTCCAGGCAGAAAAGGCAAAGGGCACCCAGCCTTAGTTCTGCCTACCCTGTCTCATTTTTTTCCTCACTCCTAAAGATGACTCAGTGGCTCTGACTGGGTCTTGGGCTTCATCCTGTCAGTTCTGTCCAGTTAAATAAATATTTGCTAGTAGATGTTAGGAATCTAGTATTCATTAGGTACAGGGCTAGACCCTGGGGACAGCAAAAAGATCCTTGCCCTTTAGATGGTCATGTCTTAGTAGATGAGGGTTCTTGTAAGCAAGAACATTTCAATAAGTGTTGGCCAGTGCTCTGATAGATATTAGTATGACAGGTCTGCTCCTAACATTTGCAGGACCGAGGGCAAAGATGAAGCCCGTATGTCATATGTCTAGAGATTTGGCATTGATAAATCAAGCCAGCAGACCATTGCTAAATAAGATATGTTGTATCCTTCTGCCTTAATAAAGATACTTGTTCAGCCAAATGTGAATTTAGAATTATGGAACCCCTTGGAGTTCTACACAGAAACATAGCAGTGAAGGGAAAACCAGTTGCTGACCTGTAGCCTGACTTCTTCTCTTTCCTTTTCTGGCTGCTTCCACACTGTGAGGGGCCTCACAAGCACACATGTGGATACTCCAGCCTGAATATTCAGAATGCATCCACATGGACACAAACACTCTTTGGTGTTTCAGGGACCATTTTGCAACCTGTTGTGCTTTTATTATATTTCTTACTCTTCTCTTTCTTTCCAAGACAATTTCTGGCACCATCCATCCATCTATTTATCATGATTTCCTCTTGGCAGCCTAGGCATGCATACCCTGAGGCTTTGGAAGTGAATTGTGAGCTATTTGGACAGAAAATTCTGGGTCCAGGGAACCTGGAGCATAATCTGAAAGGGATAGATAGGGCCCTGAGGGGCATTTTACTTGGCCCTGAGAATTCTCCATGAAGTGAAGGATCATGGCCCTACATAGTTCAGAGCCCAGGGCAGAGGTTTCCTGGCCTGGGTCATAGGACAGCAGGCAGCACTGATATTCAGCACAAGGATAAGTGGGTGTGTAGAGGTGGGCACTTAAACCCCCCTCCCCCAACAAAAAGAGATCAGAAAGATTTCAAGACTTCTGAGAGGAAATAATATCTGAGTTAAAATTTGGAAGAGGAGGCTAGGCAGCTAAGCAAAGGTAGAGAGACCATTGTAAGGTGAGAGATCAGCAGGAGCACATTTGCAGACAGATGACACGACATCGTGACATCGTGTGTGTGAGGAACTACATGCAAATTCCTCATTACCACAGTGGGAATAGGTAGGAGTTGATGCCTAAATCGTGGGTGGGGTCTTGGTATTGAGGACATTGTCTGCCTTTCTAAAAGGCCTGAATTTAATCTGTAGGTGATAGAGAACTTTTATATACCTCCACTTCTGCACCCACTTTTGGCTAATAGTGTGATCTCCTTAGGTCCTTTAGGTCCAAAAGCATCGTCCACTGCAGAGTTTCTGATCTAGGCTATAATTCGAAAGCGCTAAGGAGCTATCTTGCTGACTTTCAGAGCCCTGAAAGCAACTCTCTGTTGCCCCCTCTTGGCAGCTAGAATTTCACTCTTTGGTGTTTCAGCGACCATTTTGCAACCTGTTGTGCTTTTATTATTTCTTACTCTTTCTTTCCAAGACAATTTCTGGCACCATCCATCCATCTATTCATTATCATTTCAGGTGTTTAACAATGCTCATGTGCTCATGGGTTTGCAGTTATTTAATTTCTTTAAGATGTTTATTTTGAGTTATTTGTCAGTTCACAGATCTCTGTTTCTTTAGCGCTGAATAGAGATTTATTAGTCTCCCTAGGTGGTGTCATGTTTACCTGATTCTTCTTGATCCTTGTGGACTTGCATTCGTGCTGGTGCATTTGAAGGAGCAGCCACCTCTTTTAATCTTTACAGACTGATTTTGGCAGGAAAAGACCTTCTCTTGCCAGATCTCAGAGAAACCGCCTCTGAGACTGTGTTTGAGAGGGACTAGAACTGGATCATAAGGCTGCTCTGGGTCTGCATTTGAGTCTGTGGTTGTTGGGTCTACCACTGGGAGTGTGAATGGGCATGGCTCCTGCTGCTTCCATGGGCAGGCAGGGCTGGTGGCAGGACTGTGGATCAGTGGGGCTGGGGCCCCAACTACAGGGGATGGGTCTGCTTCCTGTTCTGCAGCTGGCTCTGTGGTCAGTAAGCCTACTAACAAGACACAGGCTTGTCTTTTCTAAGTGGCTTTTCTCAGTTTTGGGCTTCACTAGTGTGTGGAAATTTTCTATCTGGATTCTGAAGTTCCCTTAAAGGCACTTTTGTCTGTGGATAGTTGCCAAATCCATGTTTCTATGGCAGATGAGGATTGTAGATGTTCTATTCTGCCATCTTGCTGATGTCACTCCTCTGGAATTATTATTTTTTGCAGGTATAGAAAGTATTGTGGATAACAGTTTGGGGCTCAATTTAAGCTACTGACCAAGTTGTCAATTGCTTTGTGAGGAGGCAGCATGACGCAGCCCCAGGTTTTTCAAATTTCAGACATTCTGATGCTGCCTTTTAAATTTTTGCCATGGCAACATATAGAAACATATCTGCAAACCAATTGTATCATTATTGGTAATATTTTACATTTTCCTTTAAATTGAACATTTAAGAAACTTCAATATATTTGATTTTAAAGACATTTTGTATCATGCCCTGAAAAACTGTTTTATTCCCACCAAATTCACACTAACTAACACAGAAAATGTCTATCTTTTTACACCAAAAATTATCACATGTACTGCCAGGGGTATCCATAGCACATTTTTGGGAAAAACTAATAATGTAGAAAAAGCACTGATTTTGGAGTTATCAACATTTGGTTTAGTATCTCAGGTCTCCCATGAAGGCAAGTTATCTCTCTAAGACTTACATTCTTTATCTGTAAAATGCAGATCTTGGACTTCTAGGAGAGGGCAGTGAGAGGATGAACAGAACACAGTGACACCAGGGTCAAGCAGAGTTCAGGTGCTCCATAGATTCTTCTTCCATTTACTACTGGCCTTTATAACAGGCTCAACCATCTGTTTTTGGATATTACTAAAGTGTATTTTTTTTGAGGTACAATTTACACACAGTGAAATGCACGGATATTAAGCATAGAGAGCAACATATTTTTTTTTTTTTTTTTTGACTCTTGGTTCTAGGTTTACTGTTTGAACCAGCATCTGAAATACCTAGACTGATATCAGATTTGGTATTCACTAAATGTTTGATTTTAGAAATGTCACAACTTCTGTGAATCCCTATTCATACAAAGAATGCTGTGTGAATCTGGGTTAAAAGTACTGAATGTTTATAATTGCAAAGGACTTCCTGAGATTCTTGTTAGTAATATTCTTTCTGTTATTCTTAATGTCAATGTGAAGACTTGGATTTTCTAACTTAGATAAATCCATAGGTTCTTGTCCACACCTTGCATGGGCATACACAGCAACCTTGATCAGTATAAACCACTTAGCAATCAGCAACTTGCAATTCAAAATCAGCAGCTCATTGGAGGCACACTCAGAAGCATGGAACCATCACTTAAGGCTTGCGAAATCTGTGTTTCTGTCTCATACTGTGAGAAATTGGCAATTTCCCTCTTTGGAGAGCATTTTCACAGCTAGATCTTCATCAGTCAGAGCAGGAATCAGGAATTCTGATAAATGGAACCATGTCTAGACATCAGGCAGCCCAATATCCACCATCATTAACTCATTCACCCATTTTTTTTGTTTGTTTGTGTTCTATGAACCTAGTCATTCTGGCAATGCCTCTGCCAAAACCCTCCCTGAACATAGCAGTTCTTACTGACCTCTCTTCTCTGACTCCTGTATTCATGAGCTTGCTGAATCTTTATCCCTGACACAATAAACTTTTCCCCAGTGACCCACACCCTTCATGAGGGCAGCGTGCAACACTGGGGAAATACCATGTCTTTGTTACTGTCTTGTGTGAGGCATATCTTATTTCCATAAATTTGACCCCTTACTAGTCATATGGAACTATGATCAATTCAGTGGATGCTTATAAAAAAAAAAATTCGTGCTTCATGCAAGAAGGAACTTTCCAACAGTCAGAAATGAGTACCAACGTGATGGCGACCCCAAGAGAGCGAGTACCCTCAAATGGGTACGTTTAAGCAAAAGCTACATCATCATCTGACAGTGGTGATGTAAATGGGAAATTGAAAAGTTCAGAAGGGCTCAAGACTCAAGATCTGCAAGCCTAGTTGAGTGCAGTGATGCATGCCTGTGGTCCCAGCTACTCCGGAGACTGAGGTGGGAGGATCACATGAGCCCAAGACTTTGAGGCCACAGTGAGCTATGATCACGCTACTGCACTCTAGCCTTGGCAACAGAGCAAGAATTTGTTCTGAGAAAAATAAAAATTAAAAAAGTTAAAATTAAAGATCTACAGATCTAAATAGTTAGTGAGTATGCTGTTGTAAAACCTAGCCTTCTCTGCTGAAATACTAACAAAGGACAGAGCTAATTAGTGTTGTGTTGGTTATTCACTTTAAATACTTTAATATAAAGAGCGGGAAATTATGGCTATCTTTATTAATCAGGTTAAGCCACAATCCAGATGGTCCTAGTTTTCCAATTGGGCCAGCTAGCATTCTAATAAGGAAGCCTATATTGTGGAGGCAACTTTTACAGACACTTCTGTGATCAGGGAACTTGTGAAGACCATGAACCCTGGAATCAGACTGCCTCAGTCCAAATTCTGGCTTGACTATTTACTAGTTAAAACATCTCAGTAACTTAACTTATCTGCATGCCAGTTCCTGAATCTGTAGAGTGGGGATAATATTAGTGGATACTTTACAGGCTGCTATGAGGTTTAAATGTATTAATATGTGCGCAGTGTTTAGATTAGTATCTGCAACATAGTAGATGTTATACAAGTGTTTGTTAAGCAAACAGTGTCAATTTACATGTGATACTTTGCTTAAAAACACACCAAATATAAGAAATGAGTTCTTACTGGTGAAATTCAAGGTATTCAAATGTATGAATTGGTTAGCATAACTTTGCAATACTCCTCACTCTTCTACCTTTACATCAACAAAATTTAAGAATCTGATGAGGCCAGTAGGGATGGCATCCAAGATTTAATCCTCCCCTGGATCCAGCAATTGGGTCAGAAGATTCTGGTTCCTGGTGTGAACTGAAGGAAACAGAATCCATCCTCTAGAATACTCCCATTTTTTCTCAATTAAACATTTTATGTGTGGTGGTAATCAGAACACTAAAAGCACAGAGGATGGGAGTTCATGGAGTTTGCAAGCAGACTGTGTGAACACTTGTGTGCCTGTTTACTAATAAATACTTGTTTAGTAAGCATATCCGTGGCTGGTACAGTGGCTCACGCCTGTAATTGTAGCACTTTTGGAGGCCTCAGCAGGTGGATCACCTGTGCTCAGGAGATCAAGACCAGCCTGGACAACTAAAATACCTCTCTACTGAAAATGCAAAAATCAGCTGGGCATGGTAGTGCACTCCTCTAGTCCCAGCTACTCGGGAGGCTGAGGCATGAGAATTGCTTGAGCCTGGGAGGTGGAGGTTGCAGTTAGCCGAGATTTCATCACCTCTCTCCAGCCTGGGAGGCAGAGGGGGACTCCATTTCAAAAAAAAAAAAAAAAAAAAAAAAAAGCATATAACACAATTTGGTCAGAGACTTGCTTTTATTATAGTCCAGTAGAGAGATTGTAGGGGAGAAGGTAACTCTCATACACATCACAGTTTTAGAGATTAGGGTTACCTATAAAAATTACCTATTTTAAGAATAGTGTATGTTCAAATTGAATTAGGTTCAGTTCACAGCAAAAGGGAAATAGCCTAGGATATACTAAGGAGTAGTAGTTCAGTATGATCCACTGAATTAAGTAATTCAGAGGGATCCAAAGGATTCCAGCAGAGACAGTGAAATGTGAGCTAAGCCTCTGGCAATGAATGAAATGTAATTAACAGTAGTAGGGAAGGTAAGAAACAAAGTATGAGATTGACTGAGATCCTGTGTTGATGAGTAGTTGAAGAAGAAATGTTGGCTAAGAAGGGTAATGTCAAAATGGGGAACGATTAGAGGGTAGACCAGTTTTTATTTTCTTTTTTGGCTGGATAGACAATACATGGCTTCCTAATATGGCTATCGCGACATTTCATAAACCTGCTCTTCTGCACATCACTTATGACCTCCTAAATCCCACAGCAAGTGGCCTTATCTCAGTTCTTCCCCCGTCCCCCTTTCTGTGGCATTTGAGCTCTGATCTACCGTCCCTTTTGGAAGATGTTATGACCCTTAATAGAGCTAGTCCTGGAGATCAAGATTTGCAATGGGAGAGTACAGATGCTGTGACAAGGCATAATATCACTGGGCAGGTGCTGAGTGCCCAGATGCAGAGAACTGAGATGGAAACTTAGAGGATGGAGGCATTTAGGGGGAATGGAGGAGTGATCAGAGACCGGAAGGGAGTAAGGGGAGCTCAGAGAGAGAAGTCATAGGACACTGTGGGTGTTCATTCATGTGTTAAATGGAGTAAATCCTGGCACTGTTTGTGGGTGGCATTGAAAGTTGTCAGGGATGAAGGCAGTATCTAGGTGTGTTTGTGGAAATACTAAGGAGGACAGTAAATTAACCACGGTAGGCAGTGGGAGAATAGGAGATATATCAGACTGCCTACCAACTTATTAACTCCATGGATGCATCCACCTAGAAAATATTGATGATTCACTGAGATAATTATTGTCCTTGTTTTCCTTTGTTTTATTTTTTTACCTCTTCCTTCAGTTCCTCTTCCTTGCTTCCTGGGTAAATCAAATCACAAAATGATGAAACCTGCGTGTCTCATCTTGACAAAGCATAGGCCCTGTTGCCATGGGACTTCTGTGGTTTTCCATTATGAGAATTATTATAAAGATATGTGAGCAAGAAGAACAGATAAAAGGTCTCTTTAAAATGAATGTGTAACTACATACATAGTTTTTACAATGCTGTCTTTTTACCTGTGGGAAATGTTTGCACTTAAAGCACTTAGAATAAAAAACAATTAGTTTAAGCAATGTTGCATTTCTTTTCCCTTGCAGGCTCTAGACATAATGATAAGCTTTCTTCATTTTATGAATAGAATTTGAAAGAGAATTATCTAGTAGATGCAGTCACTTATGTACCCAAAATATATTTACTGAATTCATTTCATGTGCTAGTGACTGTCCTAGACACTGGAGATACAAGCTGAACATAACAAAAATGTTCATTGAACTTGCATTCTGGATCTTCTGCAAAGGTGGCACAGACAACAAATTCTGATTTACCATATCAGCTGTTTTACTTATGTAAGTTTTTAAATCTGCCTCTGTTTCCTCATCTGTGAAACAGGATTGTTGTGAAGATAAAAAATTAGAGCACAGTTAAATACTCAACAAATGTGTTAAAGTCAGAGGCTAACGTATGCAACGGTGACCTGAAAACTATAAAGCAGCATTAGTAATTTAATTTATTACTTACTATGGGTTGGACCACCTTAGAGGGTCATTTGGCCTATGACTTCTAGACTGTCTGCACTTGGCAGTGGCTGGAGGAGGTTAATTGTGTCTGACTGATAAACTCCTCTCTATTTCTAGTTCCCCTGCTGGGGATTCACCAGTCATTGCAAGTCCCTGGAAACCTATCACCTGCAGCTTGCTCACTGGGCATTGATTTGACTTGCTGTGTATAAAGGGTCTGAGTGAATTTTAAACTCTTGACTCTACCCCATATAATGTTTATGAAAAGCTAAAATTCCTTCTGAACATTTACAAAAAGATTTGTTACTATTATGTTTAACCCGTTCTGCTAGAACAAAAATAAATGGAAGTCTTCTGCTATCTCGCTCTGCTGAGTTTATCAGGTCCTGCTGGAGAGGGCATGTATAGATGAGGACTCCAGGAGCTATATATACAACAATAAAAGAGAAATCATTAGGTTGGTTTTCTCCCTCGCACATTGTCCTGTTATGTTCTGGGTGGAGGCTGGGGGAGTTAGATATCCTGCCTGTTCTTGCTAGAATTATTGCTTTGGGGCTGCAAGGTCTGGGGAAACAGTGACCTTATGCATGATACTTTCTCGTATTTGTGAATAATAGTCATATAAAATCTAATGAATATGTTGGCTGCTATAGTGAAATCAAGTCCAAACAAAGGATGCGGTGAAGCTTGAATAGAGTATGTGGAAGGTAGTGTAATATTGCAGTCATAAATCCAACATCAAAAGCAGCGTCAGGCTGGGCACAGCAGTGAGTGAGGGCCGAGATGGGAGGATTACTGATGCTAGGAGTTCAAGACTAGCCTGAGCAACAAAACGAGACCCCCATCTTTAAAAAAAAATTTAAAAAAATTAGCTGGGTGTGGTGATATGCACCTGTAGTCCCAGCTATTCGGGAGTCTGAGGCAGGAGGATCCCTTGAGTCCAATAGTTCGAGGTTGCAGTGAGCTATGATCAAGCCACTGCACTCCAGCCTGGGAAACAAAACAAGACTCTGTATCAAAAATAAACAAAGAAATAAAGCAGCATCAGCATTAGTATCATCAGCCCACATCTTCTCATGAGAGGGAAATATGAAAAGCACTCACATATTTAGGACTTTTTTCTTATGACCTTAATGTAAGCGAGGTAAGCATTATTTGTGGCCTGCTGACTCTTTAGTGTAAAAACCTTTAAAACAATTTTGTAATATTAAAACTTTAAAAATATTGCAAAAACTTAAAAATATTTAATATGTAAGGAAAGAAATGAAAGCCATTTAAATTTCTACCACCTGAGATAACTATCATTAATATTTTATGACTACATACCTCATGCCGTAAATTTTACTTAAATAGTATATTAAATAACACCTTTTTTTTTTTTTTTTTTGCATGACATCTGAGATCTTTGTTTTTAGGTCCTCCTTGCCCTATCATTATTACCTTCCAGGTGTGCATATCTCCCTATCTTTCTCAATGTATGTAATTACATATAAATACACATTTTAGGGCGTTTAAAAACTCATTGTTTACAAAAGTAGAATTCATTATATATACATCTCTGTACATTGCTTTCATAAGTCAACAATATGTTGTGGGAATTCTTTCAAATTAGTTGGTATGGATTGAACTGATTCTTTTCAAAGGCTGCATACCACTTTAGGACATAGATATGCCATAACCTACTCATTCATTCTCCTATTGATGACTTTGTTTGTTTGTTTTAGCTTTTACCTTGTTTAGGCTGCAATCCATTTTTCTTATATGTATCTCTCTGCATATAAAACTTTTCTTTCCAGAGAAAGAGTCATGATATGAGATTTACTGTACTGCTTAGGCTTTGGATAGGAAAGGTAATTTACCAAAATGGAATTGAATTGCTTTCTGAAAACGGGATATGGGTGATAAAACTAATGACAAAAAGGCCAAGTGAACATTAGACAGTATTTGCATGCTCTGAACATTGTATGTGCTCTTAAAATGCAGATTTATTAAAAGGGTGATTGAATGAAAGATTGATTGCAGAACTCCTCATCCTCTTATTGTTTTAATCCATTTTGCTGAAGGGATTAAAACAGATTGTTCTGGTTCTTCTGCTATAAAAACTCTGTTCTAGTTGCCTTTTGAGTTTAGTAATCTCGGGATAAGCAGCCCACTACGTTGTCACTATTTCCTGTTGCATCTTACGTATTTTAATGCTTATTCATGTTGCATGAGCCCAGGATTTCCTCATGAAGCCAGGATGTCCAAGTCCTCCAGATATTGCGTCTTCAACCATTAGTATTCTCTCCATGACTTCTACTCAGGACACCTATCACAATATTTTGGTGTTGTTGTTTGTAATAAATTTTCCCTGTAGCCCTTTTTCTTTTACTCCTGTTATGTTCCATTCTGATTCTGAATGTAAACTTGATAGACAACTGCCAGAAGTGAACAGGGTTAGGTGCTCTAGTTATCTGATGGTCACTTTCCATATTTTTACTTCAAGTATTTGCATCTTTAAGTCAATAAATCTCCCTTTATGAGGGATTTTATATACCTAGTTCGGATTTGGATTGATTACTCAGGATGCATTATTCATAAAATGTAAGCATGTTCTAGTTTGAAAGAATGAAATCTTTGCACTTAGATGTTTATCACTGAGAAAGTTAAGGCCCATTATTTCATGTACTTGCTAATTTCTAAATGCCTTTGATGTACCAACTAGAAAACTTGAATGACTTAATCATCCCTGACTTACTTGACACAAAAAGTGGCAGAATTTTATTTTGAAAAAATGCATCGATTAATGTACTTTTCCATATGTTAAAGTTTTTATGAATAACATAATGTTTTTTGCCTGAGATCCATTGTTAAATTTGTCAATGGAGTCTTCAAATTTGTGAACAACAGTGTATGAAAATCACAGGTAATTAAAGTTAAAAAAACAATGTTTTGTTAAAAATATATTTTTTGAGACAGAGTCTCACTCTACTGTCCAGGCTGGAGGGTAGTAGTGCGATCATGGCTTAGTGCAGCCTTGACCTCCCAGGGCTCAAGCGATCTTCCCACTTCAGCCTCCTGAGTAGGTAGGACTACAAGTTTGTGACACTGCCTGGCTAATTTTTAAATTTTTCATAGAGGCAGAGTTTTGACATGTTGCTTAGTCTGGTCTTGAACTCCTGGGCTCAAGCCATTCTCCTGCCTCAGCCTCCGAAAGTGCTAAGATTACAGGAGTGAGCCAACCGTGCCTGGTCTTTATTTTTAAGTTTAACTGATCTATCCTCAGTTAACCCTCAAGCACTCCTCAGTATGTCTTTAAGTCACAAACGTCCCATTCAAAGCTGGGATTGAGTGCTCTTAGGGGCATGAAGAAAGTAAGGTTTAATTGACAAAACACGTGAGGGTTCTTTTTATCTTATAGAGTGTTAAGGAGAGGATGAGAATGAAAACAATTAGAGAGAAGAGAGCAACTACATTAACAAGGACAACTAATACCTACTGAATGCTTACTACCTTGTAGCAATTTACATGCCTATTTTATTTATCTGTGCAATAACTTTGCAAAGTTGTATTGTATTACCATTTCTGTGATGAAACCGAGGCACTGACATATAAAGGAAACCTCCTGGCTACTCAATTGGTAAATGACAATGGTAGACTGGAATTCAGTTCTCTCTGACCCAAAAGTCCATTATGTGATAGTCTCTTTCTGTAGAAGTAAACCTCATCAGAACCTCATCAGACCTCATCAGGTTATTTTCTGACCAATGATCTTAGGGAACTGTGGTGAGAAGCAGGTAAAAGCTCCCTGTTTCTACGATCCATCATCTTGCTCTCCTCGTTTTAAGTATCTGGGCACCTGTCCTGGACTACCTGCTGACTGGGGTCTTAGTTGGCCCTAATTCTTACACTGCTCCCTACCCTTGCTGTGGCTTGCTTGGCTTCAACTTTGTCCAGTTTCCTCCTGAATCTGTCCAGGGATCATGCCCCTTGCCGTACCTTCATCTCAAAGGCTAATTTGACAACCAGGTTCTATAAAGCTTGGGTTAGCCCACTTGTGGGATGGAGGAAGGGCCAATGCAGGAGACCCAACCCAAGCAGCACCTGCACCTGGCATGGCCAAGTACCTCTGGCAGTCTTGTTTCTGGCACAGTGAGGAGCACTTACCTGTGGGCCTAAGTTAAGGTTATATGTGTGGACTCCCAGATCCAGAACTGGCATGTAGCTTTTTGATAGAAAGAAATTTCTAATCTAAGTGTATAACACACTTAGAATACAAGGCTTAATGATTCTTGATTCATACTGTCTGCAGCTTATTTTAAAGTACTTTAGCATAAATAGTGTAAGTATATATGGGTATATACTCATTTTAACTCCTGCAAAGAGTTAACATTAGAAATAACCTAATCAGGCTTCAATGCCTAAGGGGGTTTAGTTAGCATTTAACGACCCATATAATGAATCTACATTCCAAAAATGGCTACAGCGAATACTTCAAATATTGTTACTAGATCCATATTGAGGGCCTCTTAAATAGCACAAGGATTGTGAGGAATTCGTTTTCACTAGAGAAATATAAAATATGTAGTTGGCTGAAAAACTGTACAGGCTCTCCTAGCCTTGCATGATCAAAGAATAGGAATACAGCAAACCTTAAGTGGGGGTGCTTCAGGTTCCATGTTACCCTACTTAATTGAAGACTTTGTCACTTAATCCTGCTAGAGAGTTAGATGGGCCCATCCTCAGAATATTGTTGCATAGATCCTGGAATTGCTCTTACAAATAACTTGTAGAATTGCTTCAGGTAGGAGAACAGGGACTTTGCTGACCTTGTAGGTACACTTACGTATTTGCTTTTGTGACTGTGAACTCATAAATGTTTGTTCCCTTCATAGATAGTGTGACTTTAAGTTACCTAACCTTTCTGAATCTCCGTTTCTTCATCTAAAAAATGGGGATAATAATGTCTAATGTGGTTTTATGAGAATTAGATAATATGTGTCAGATTTTTAGCTTGAATATATATTCAATGAAGTTTTCTTTCCTGCTCCCTTTTAGAGTTTTGTGTAGAAATTGTGAAGGAATCAAAATGCTAGGATGTCTTTTATCAGTTCCTACCAGCCCTCTTTAGCTTCCTTCTCATGTACCTCAATGATGTCAGGATATGAGGGAACAGTAGAGTTGCACCTTACATGGAGATTATATTTTAATATTAAGGCATACACAAAAATAATATATGATCAAAATAATCTTGTAAACCTCTTAATTCACCCATAAAACACAATATTTATGGTTTTGTGTCTACAGCTCTGATACCATAAAATGTATCTAGAAATGTATAAAGTATAATACATAGCATGTAATTTCATAAAAGAGTCATACTCAGAAATTAAATCAGTCAAGAGTTTTACTTTATGTAGTTTCTAACTTGTTGGTTCTTTGCATTCCTATTCATTGCCTATGATTTTATCACTTCTGAAAGTTTATTTTTTCTTAAAAAAATTTTTTGCCTTCAAGTTTTAAGTTCAGGGGTGCATGTGCAGGATGCCCAGGTTTGTTACACCATAGCCATGGTGGTTCGCAGCACGGATCATCCCATCACAGAGGTATTAAGCCCAGCATCCATTAGCTATTTTTCCTGATGCTCTCCCTCCCCCAGCCCCAACAGGCCCCAGTGTGTGTTGTTCCACCCATGTGTCCATGTGTTCTCATCATTCAGATCCCATTAATAAGTGAGCACACGTGGTGTTTGGTTTTCTGTTCCTGCCTTAGTTTACTGAGGATAATGACTTCCAACTCTATTCATGTCCCTGCAAAAGACATGATCTCATTTCTTTTTATGGCTGCATAGTATTACATGGGGCATATATGCCACATTTTCTTTATCCAGTCTATCATTGATAGGCATTTAGGTTGATTCCATGTCTTTGCTATTGTGAATAGGGCTGCAAGGAACATACACAACATGTATCTTTATAATAGAATGATTTCTATTCCTTTGAGTATTTACCCAGTAATGGAATTGCTGGGTCAAATGGTACTTCTGCCTCTAGGTTTTTGAGGAATCACCACACTGTCTTCCACAATGATTGAACTCATTTACATTCCCACCAACAGTGTAAAAGTGCTCCTTATTCTCTGCAACCCCGCCAGCATCTGTTGTTTTTTGACTTTTTAGTAATAGCCATTCTGACTGGTATGAGATGGTATCTCATTGTGGTTTTAATTTGCATTTCTCTAATGATAAGTGATGCTGAACTTTTTTTCATACATTTGTTGGCTGTGTGTGTGTCTTCTTTTGAGAAGTGTCTGTTCATGTCCTTTGCCCACTTTTAATGGGGTCATTTGTTTTTCTTTGTAAATTCGTTTAAGTTCCTTTGTAGACTCTGGATATTATACCTTTGTCAGATGGATAGATTGCAAAAGTTTTCTCCCGTTTTATAAGTTGTCTGTTCACTCTGATGATGGTTTCTTTTGCTGCGCAGAAGCTGTTTAGTTTAATTAGATCCATTCGTCAATTTTTTATTTTGTTGCAATTGCTTTCTGCATCTTTGTCATGAAATCTTTGCCTGCGCCTATGTCCTGAAAGGTATTGCTTAGATTTTCTTCTAGGGTTTTTATAGTTTTGGGTGTTACATTTAAGTATTTAATCCATCTTGAGTTAATTTTTTATAAGGTGTAAAAAAGGGGTCCAGTTTCAGTTTTCTTCATATGGCTAGCCAGCACTTCCAGCACCATTTATTAAATAGGGAGTCCTTTCCCCATTGCTTGTTTTTGTCAAGTTTGTCAAAGATCAGATGGTTGTAGGTGTGGTCTGATTTCTGAGTTCTCTATTCTGTTCCATTGGTCTATGTGTCTGTTCTTGTACCAGTATCATGCTGTTTTGGTTACTGCAGCTTTGTCATAGTATACTACAAATCAATTAGTTTGAAGTCAGTGTGATGCCTCTAGCTTTCTTCTTTTTGCTTAGGATTGTCTTGGCTATTTGGGCTCTTTTTTTCTTGCATATGAATTTTAAAATAGTTTGTATCCAATTCTGTGAAGAATGTCTATGGTAGTTTAATGGGAGTAGCATTGATTCTGTAAATTACTCTGGGCAGTATGGCCATTTTCATGATACTGATTCTTCCTATCAATGAGAATGGAATGTTCCTCATTTGTCTGTGTCCTCTATGATTTCTCTGAGCAGTAGTTTGTAGTTCTTCTTGAAGAGGTCCTTCACTTCCTTTGTTAGCTGTATTCCTAGGTATTTTATTCCGTGGGATTTCATTCAGGATTTTGCTCTCTGCTTGCCTGTTGTTGGTGTACAGGAATGAAAGACATTTTTGCACATTGATTTTATATTCTGAGATTTTGCTGATCTTGATTATCAGCTTAAGAAGCTTTTGGGTTGACATGATGGGGTTTGCTAGATATAGAATCATGTCATCTGCAAAGAAAAATAGTTTGCGTTCCTCTCTTCCTATTTGAATACCTTTATTTCTTTCTCTTGCCTGATTGCCCTGGCCAGAACTTCCAATAGTATGTTGAGTAGAAGTGGTGAGAGAGTCCATTCTTGTCCTGTGCTGGTTTTCAAGGGGAGTGCTTCCAGTTTTTGCCCATTCAGTATGATATTGGCTGTAGGTTTGTCATGTATGACTTTTACTATTTTGAGGTATGTTCCTTCAATTTGTAGTTTATTGACAGTTTTTAACATAAAGGCATGTTAAATTTTATTGAAGGCTTTTTCTGTGTCTATTAAGATAATCATGTGATTTTTGTCTTTAGTTCTGTTTATGTGATGAATCACATTTATTGATTTGCATATGTTGAATCTAGCTTGCATCCCGGGAATGAAGCCAACTTGATCGTAGTGGATAAGCTTTTTCATTTGCTGTTAGATTCAGTTTGCCAGTATTTTATTGAGGATTTTTGCATCAATGTTCATTAAATTTTCTTTTTTTGTTGTATCTCTTCCAGGTTTTGATATTAGGATAATACTGGCCTCATAGAATGAGATAGGGAGGAGTTTCTCCTTTTCATTATTTTGGGGGATAGTTTCAGTTGAAATGATACCAGTGCTTCTTTGTATCTCTGGTAGAATTCAGCTGTGAGTCTTTCCTGTCCTGGGCTTGTTTTGGTTGGTAGGTTATTTATTACTCCCTCAGTTTCAGAACTCATTATTGGTCTATTCAGAGATTCAATTTCTTCCTGGTTCAGTCTTGGGAGGGTGTTTGTGTCCAGGAATACACCCAGTTTTTTCTAGGTTTTCTAGTTTATGTGCATAGAGGTGTTTATAGTATTCTCTGATGGCTGTTTGTATTTCTGTGGGGTCAGTGGTGATATCCCCCTTATCATTTCTGATTGTGTTTATTTGATTCTTCTCTCCTTTCTTCTTTATTAGTTTACTTAGTCATCTATTTTATTAATATTTCCAAAAATCCAGCTCCTGGGTTCCTTGATTTTTTTTGAAGGGTTTTTCGTGTCTCTATCTCCTTCAGTTCAGCTCTGACTGTGGTTATTTCTTGTCTTCTTCTAGCTTTGTGGTTTGTTTGCCCTTGGTTCTCTATTTCTGTTAGTTGGAAATTTAGATTGTTAACTTGAGATTTTTCTAGCTTTTTGATGTGGGCATTTAGTCCTTTAAATTTCCCTCTTAATGCTGCTTTAGCTGTGTTCCAGAGATTCTGGTATGTTGTTGTTGTCTCTTTGTTTTCATTAGTTTCAAAGAACTTCTTGATTTCTCCCTTAATTTCATTGTTGACCCAAGAGTCATTCAGGAGCAGGTTGTTCAATTTCCATGTAGTTGTGGGGTTTTGAGTGAATTTCTTAATCTTGAGTTCTAATTTGATTGAGCTGTGGCCTGAGAGACTGTTTGTTATGATTTCAGTTCTTTTGCATTTGTTGAGGAGTATTTTACTTCTGATTATGTGATCAGTTTTAGAGGAATTGTTGTGTGGTGATAAGAGGAGTGTATATTCTGTTGAATTTGGGTGGAGAGTTCTGTAGATATCTACTCAAGGTCCACTTGATCCAGAGCTGAGTTCAGGTCCTGAATATCTTTGTTAATTTTCTCCCTCTATGATCTGTCTACTATTGTCAATGGGGAGTTAAAATCTCCCATTATTATTGTGTGGGAGTCTAAGTCTTTTTGTAGTTCTCTAAGCATTTGATTTATGCATCTGGGTGATCCTGTGTTTGACGCATGTATATTTAGGATAACTAGCTCTCCTTCTTGAATTGAACCCTTTACCATATTAGGTAATGCCCTTCTTTGTCTTTTTTCCTTTGTTGGTTTAAAGTCTGTTTTGTCAGAAACTAGGACTGTAATCCTGATTTTTTTTTTCCATTTGCTTGGTAAATTTTTCCTCCATCCCTTTATTTTAAGCCTATGTGTGTCTTTGCACATGAGATGGGACTCTTAAAGATGGCATACTGACGGGTCTTGACTCTATCCAGCATGCCACTCTGTGTCTTTTAATTGGGGCATTTAGCCCACTTACATTTAATGTTAGGATTGTCACGTGTGAATTTGATCCTGTCATCATGATGCTAGCTTGTTATTTTGCAGACTTGATTATATGGTAGCTTCATAGTGTCACTGGTCTGTGTACTTCAGTGTGTGTTTTTGTAGTGGCTGGTAATGGCTTTTCCTTTCCATATTCAGTGTCTCCTTCAGGAGTTCTTGCAAGGGGGGCCTGATGGTGATGAATTCCTTAAGAATTTGCTTGTCTGAAAAGGATCTTATATCTCCTTCACTTATGAAAAGTTTGGTTTGGCTAGATATGAAATTCTGGGTTGTAAATTCTTTTCTTTGAGAATGTTGAATATTGACCCCCAAACTCTTCTGGCTTGTAGGGTTTTCACTGAGAGTTCCACTGTTAGTCTGATGGAATTCCCTTTGTAGGTGACCTGGCTTTTCTCTCTGGCTGCCCTTAACATTTTTTCTTTTATTTCGACCATGGAGAATCTGATAATTATATGTCTTCTGGTTGATCTTCTTGTGAAGTATCTTACTAGGGTTCTCTGCATTTCCTGAATTTGAATGTTGACCTATCTTGCCAGGTCGTGGAAGGTTTTCTGGATGATATCCTGAGGTATGTTTTCCAGCTTGGTTCCATTCTCCCTGTCTCTTTCATGTACCATAATCAGTGGTAGGTTCAGTCTCTTTATGTAATCCCATATTTCTTGGAGGTTTTTTTCATTCTTTTTTCTCTATTGTTGTCTGCCTGTCTTATTTCAGAAAGACAGTCTTCAAGCTCTGATATTCTTTCCTGCACTTGGTCTATTCTGCTATTGATACTTGTGACTGCCTTGTGTTCTCATATTGTGTTTCTCATCTCTGTGAGGTTGATAATGTTCCCTTCTAAACTGGCTATTCTGGCTATCAGCTCCTGTATTGTTTTATCATGATTCTTAGCTTCTTTGTATTGGGTTACAACACGCTCCTTTAGCTCAGCAAAGTTCATTATTACCCACCTTCTGAAGCCTATTTCTGTCAGTTCAGCCATCGCAGTCTCAGCCCAGTCCTGTGTCCTTGCTGGAGAGGTGTTGCAGTCATTTGGAGGAGAAGAGGGACTGTGGCTTTTTGAGTTTTCAGCATTTTTACATTAATTCTTTCTCATCTTTGTGGGCTTATCTACCTTTGATTTTTGAGGATGCTGACCTTTTAATGAGGTTTTTGGGGGTCTTTTTTGTTGATGTTGTTGTTGTCTTCTTTTTTTTTTTTTCTTTTAACAGTCAGGCCACTCTACCATAGGGCTTCTGCCGTCTGCTGGGGATCTGCTCCAGACCCCAGTTGCCTCAGTTTCTCTGGTACCTGGAGGTATCACTAGTAATGGCAGCAAAACAGAAAAAAATGGCAGCCAGCTCCTTCCTCTGGAAGCTGCATCCCAGGGGGCTACTGACCTGTTGTGAGCCTGCACACACGTGTAGGAGGTGGTTAGAGACCCCCATGGAAGGTCTCACCCTGTCTAGAGGAATGGGATCAGGGACGCACCCAAAGAAGAAGTCTGACTGCTTTTTGGTAGAGAAGGTGTGCTGTATTTAGAGGGGACCCTTCCTTATCCATCCACCTATATTCTTCAAAGTCAGCAGTTTGGAGCATCTGAGTAGATTGAACTGCAGAGATGGCAGTTGCCCCTCCCCTTGGGAGGTCCATCCCAGGAGAGATCAAAGCTGTCCATAGAACCTGGGCTGGAGTGGTCAAAGCCCCTGCAGGGAGGTCCCTCCCAGTGAGGAGAAATGGATCAGGGTCCTGCTTAAAGAATCAGTCTGGCCACGATTTGGAAATTGTGGGGGACCCTTCTTTGTCAGGATCTTCTGTCTTCTCCACGGCTGGCAGGCTGGAACAACTGAGTCTACAAACCGGAGAAATGGTGGCCATCTCCCTACCTTGCCGAACTCAGACAGTCTCAGGCAGACTCCAACCCACTGCTGTTGGCTGACTGGGATTTCAAGCCAATGGGTCTTAACTTGTGAAATGTGTAGAAGTGAGGCCCACAGAACTTCTCTGCCTAGCTCCCTGGATTCAGCTCCCTTTCTAGGGATATGTACAGACGAATTTCCTACCTTGCCAGGGACCCTGGGGCTGCAGTATATAAAACTCTTGGGTCTCTGTGTGCGCTTGAGTGGCTGCTCTGCCAAGACTCCACACAGCTCTGTGTATCGGACCTAAGGCCCTGATGGTGTGGGCTCAGGGAATCTCCTCATCCATGGGTTCCAAAGATCCATGGGAGAAGTGCGGTTTTCTGGGCAGTGTTGTATAATCACTCACTGCTTCCTTTGGCTGGGTAGGAATTCCTTTGGTTCCTTGCCACGCCTGGGTGGGCTGTTGCCCTTGTATGCTTTTATTTGTTCTCTATGGGTGGAGCTGTTTGCCTAGCCAGTCCCAGTGTGAGAAGGTGGATGTTTCAGTTGAAGATGCTGAATTCACTCACCTGTTTTCACTCCTCTCTGTGAGCGCTGCTGACCACAGCTGCTTTTAATTGGCCATCTTGGATCCCTCCCGGAGTTTGTATTAATTCTTCAGTTTATTCCTTCAACGCCACCCACTCACCTGAAAAACTAGGTAAAGTCTTCAACTTCTTTGTCATTAGTCAGAAAACTCCTAAAATTATTCATGCATTTTTCTGAAGTTTTCTGGAACATGTAGTTACTCTTTCAGGCTTGACTGCGTTAGATACTCATAGGAAAGTTTTGTTTTGTGGAATGGCAGGCAGAATCACCAGGTTGTTTAAGTTGTTCTCTCTCACTTTTTCTTCTCAATGTGCATAATTGAATTTGCTTAGATTGAAAGTATAGTGATTCTATTGCTTATGAAATTATGTTGAAAGTTATAATGTCCTGCATACAGGTAAATGTTATTATTGTTGATGCTATTATGAAAAAGTCTTCCTCTGAAAAAAGAAAAGTGTGTAGAGACCCCAGAAAGGCATCTTTGGGGTTCAGACTTTTAGGATAGAGAAAGACTTTTAGGATAGAGAAAGTAGAGAAAGTGCTTCTACTTTATGTGTGGCTGATATGTACCCAGAAAATGCTATAGTACGGTTGCTTTCCACTAGACTAAACCAATGAGCATCAGCCCCTGCCCAGAGAGAGGCAGTAACTAGGGCTAGCAGCTAGAGGGAAGAAGTGGTAAGTGGGTGAGTATGTCAGTTGGGTCCTCTGGAGAGCAGGCATTGAGATGCCAAGTCAAACTCTGCCTGAGGAGCTGTTCTGATAACTAAGCACCATGGGGCTATAGGGCCTGACCACTTCTGCTCACCCTAAGTCTTCTGTAACGAACAGTCTTTGCTCTGAAGATCCCTATTGGATTGTCTGGACTTCACCAGGCCTACATTGTGGTTTGAATCTCTCCAGCTGAGGCCAGATCCTGGAGACACTGCAGCTGGAGGCACTCTGCATGCTCTACAGGTGAGCAACAAGTTCTTTTCTGATGAGAGATGTAAGTGGCACACATTCATAGCTGATGTGCCAGGGTCTCTGCCTAGGACTTGGGTCAATGTCAGGGGTTTGGTGTCTGAGGATAATGCAACAATGACTGGATGGCTACTTTAAACTGGGTGGCCTATAGCGTTAATTAAGATGGGGAATAATGGCCATTTGGTAAGCATTTGAGTTAAAGGAAGGATCCCAGTCTCTAAAACTATGGCTCCAATTTAGGACTACATCAGAAATAATTTGTTCTTGAGGCAAATTTACTGCAGTGTGGACCCGGAGCTTCTTTACTTCCCACTGACAATGAAAAAAAATTGTCCCTGGAAACAGAGATAGGGCAGAGACTTTAGGAAGGGGCAACCAAGTTGCCTCACATTTAGAGGGAGGAGGATATCAGGCAAGGAACAGACATATGTAACAGAAAGCTTTCTGCTTGGTTGGAGTGTCTTGGCTAAAAGCATTCTTGTAAAATCCAACTTCATCACTTCCCCTGTACTACATGACCTCCCAGGGTCAGCATTCATTTATTGGATCAGCAAGATATTTGAGGCTAGCCCGTACTCTGGGACTCTTCTATAACTCCTCAATAATTGCCTTTTATTAGGAGCTAAAGCTGTATCAAGCATTTTTCAAATATTATCCATGGTGTTCACAACTATCATGATCCACGGTGTTATCTTCATTTGACAGAAGAGAGATCAGGTGATTTGTTCAAGATTACATAGAATATCTATACGGTAGAGCCACAAACCTAGGCTTTTTCTATGACTGCTCTGGTTTTCTAATAGTTTATGAGTCACATAAACTATGGCATATGGCATATATTAATCAAGTCATTGCAAAAGTAATGAAGGAGGCAGTTGATGGCCCATTATTATTCTGGGATTTGTATACCCAAGATAACATAACAGAGATGGAAGTGATGGAAGGGTGTTACGAGATTGTCACTCTTATATGATACATTTTACAGTTCCTGTGATATTGGCCCTTAAATGGCTCTTTAGATAAGAGTAGAATCTATTGTTACTTCTACACCATTATATTTTCCTTCAAGATGTGCCCAAAGGCACATCTTCTTTGGGAGGCACCAAAACTAAAAATAAGATTATCTATATAGCATCTGTTCTCTTTCATATTACACTGGTCTTCAAGTTAAGTTTTGCTCACTGGGTAGCTTTCCCGTCACTGCTGTTTGCCCATGCCTGCGCATCTGAGCATCTGCTCCATGTTCCCATAGCCCCCACTAGTGGAAGTCCACAAGTGAATGGACTTCCAGGATTTATATTAAGATTTTGAAAATTATATTCTAGAACATGTTTCTAAATCAAGTGAATACAAGATTGTGTGACCAAAAGTAATACATTAGTTCTGAAAATGGAAAAATGTAAATAGGGTATTTTTAAAAATCTTTATTCTAATATTCATTACTTGATAAATATTACTCTAAAGATATTTCTCCACAAAAGATGCACCTACTATAATTTCTAAATTACAAATAATAAAAGCCAGTGGCTCTTTAATATCCACACCCTCTTATTTTGCAATATTCTTTAAAAGAGGGGCCCTGTTAGTCCTTGTAGCTGCAGTGTCTATCAGCTAACCTAGTTCTTAATAGCATAGAGAACAAAACCCTTCACCATTGGAGAACTCAAAGAAAATAAACAGTAGTTGGTTCAAAATACCTCTTCACTGTTCCAGCTAGACCTGAAACTCAGGGTAAAAAAGTCACAGTCTGTAAATTTCCCCATGGATCAAATGTTTGATTTCTTGCTTTGAAAGGGTAACTAATACCCTATGAAAAATGGAGAGTATCATTGTAAAATGGCACACATATGCTTTCATTTAGATAATGACTTTTTATATTTACTCTTCTAAGTGAATGGCCTTCAGAATTGGTTGTTTTAGAAGAACGTCATGCAGAACCGAAGTGTTTTCTCCGTTTATACTTTTATTTTGATTGGACTGAAAATATCTTCTTTGTGGTCATTTAGCTTGTCAAACTTCTGTCAAGTTTTGTAATCTGTTTTTTGAAAATGAACTAATAAGTCCCCAGGGCTCAGTGGGCAGTGCCTATGTCACCTTTCCAGGAAAGGGAATGCCCTAAGTGAGGACTGGTGTCCAAAAAGCTCCCAACATCTGGGGTCCATTTATCAGGGACCTCATTTGATGTGTTATTACTGAATGTTAAATATTTGAACATTACCTCTGTCCTAAACCAGCATACAACACTCATTCTCTCAGTTGCTGAGAGGTTGGTGGTTCAATGTTCTCAACTGAGTCCCTCTCCAGGATGTTGAAGAGAATAGCCTGGCCTAAAGTTATACCTCACCTGCTTATCAGTTAGCTGGAGTCTAATGACTGGCCCAAGACAGAATATAAAGGCTTGATTCCTTGCCTCAACTTGAGGTTAAGCTGAAGGGCTATCCCAGCCCTGGACCTCCCAGCAGGATCATCTGGAGCCTCTGTGTGACTATAGTGCAGTTCATCTACCCGCTCTGTCCAGTTCTAATTCCTTCCTCTTCCTCAGCTGTTGAGCCCAAGATCCCTTTTCAATAAACTTCCTCAATATATGTTTCCCAGAGAACTCAAACTGCAACATTCACAGTATAATTTTGGGCAAATATAACAGTAGTATGCATGTAAAGGACTCAATTGGACACAATAAGGCTTTATAACTACACAAAACAAATGAATTGATGTAGAGAGCTGAAGGCCTGTGGGACGTGACCAAACTCAGCATTCCACTGGAGGCTATATGATCAAACAGCAAACTGTTTATCATGAATGCAGAATGTGGGCAAATCCATGACTGCACCTGCCGCCAGAAGGTTTGCTGAGGGCAGTCACTCCCTGGCATCATGCTCCTTGAGGTTATCTACTGGAATACCTGGAGATGACTGTTCAAAGAATGAAATCGTGCAGGCCTGCACTGAGTCAAGCAGCTGACCACAACCACCCCTTTCTCCCTATCTCCTTTACTCAATAAATATGAAGGGCTATCGAAGCTCAGGGCTATTGTTCACTAGAAACACAGAGCCTCCTGACCCCTTCTTCCAAATATACTCTTTTGTCTTTGTCTTTATTCCCACGTTTGTCCTCCTTTGTTCAGTCCAGCAAGGTCTGTAGCAAACTGATAATTCATATGAGAACAGTTGCCACCCTGTATCTGAAGCAGGTTGAAGGGAAAGTGAAAGGGAAGCTCCTTTTTTTTTTTTTTTTTTTTTTTTTTTTTTTTTTTTTGAGACTGAGTCTCACTCTGTTGCCCAGGCTGGAGGGCAGTGACATGATCACAGCTGAGTACAACCTCTGCCTCCCGAGTTCAAGCATTACTCCTGCCTCAGTCTTCCCAGTAGCTGGGATTACAGGCACATGCCACCATGCCCGGCGAATTTTTGTATTTTTAGTAGATACGGGGTTTTACCATGTTGCCCAAGCTGGTCTCAAACTCCTGACCTCAAGTGTGAGAAGCTCCCAAAGTGCAAGGAGCTACATTTAACACATACACAACTACTTATTCCCCTCTCATCTTTACTGAAGTATGATCGACGAAAGTAAACTGTATATATCTAATGTGTACAATGTGAAGTTTTGATATATGTACACATTGTAAAATGATTACCACTATCAAGTTAATTGACATAACCATCACCTCACGGAACTACCTTTTGTAGTGTGGTTAGAACATTTATGATCTACTCTCTTAGAAAATTTGAAGTCTATAATTTGATGTTATTAATTATAGTCACCATACTGTACATTATGTCCCCAGAACTTATTCATCCTTTATAAATAAAACTTCGTACATTTTGACCAACATCTCTTCATTTCCCTCTCTGCTCTATGGGTTCCACTGTTTTTAGATTCCACATATTAAGTGAGATCATGCAGTACTTGTCTTTTTGGGTCTGGCTTATTTCACTTAGCATAATGTCCTCTAGGTTCATTCATGCTGTCACAAATGACAGAATTTTAAAATTTTTTTATGTCTGAATAAAATTCCATTATAAATATACATCACTGTTTCCTTATCCATTCATCTGTTCATGAGCACTTAGGTTGATTCGTATCTTGGCTATTGTGAACAATGTTGCAATGAACATGGGAGTGCAGATATCTGTTTGAAATACTGATTTTTTCCCCTTTGGAAAATATACTCAGAAGTGGAATTGCTTGATCATATGATAGTTCTATTTTTCATTTTTAAAGAAACCTCCATAGTGTTTTCCATAATGGCTGTATCAATTAACATTCTTGCCAACAGTGCAAAAGAGTTCCCTTTTCCTTACATCTTCACCAACACTATCTTTTTTCTTTTTGGTAAGAGTTATTTGAATTAGCATGAGGTGATATCTCATTGTGATTTTGGTTTTTATTTCCCTGATGATTAGGGATGTTGAACGTTGTTTCACCTACTTGATGGCTGTTTCTGTGTCTTTTGAGAAATACCTATTCAGATCCTTTGCCTGTTTCGAAATCAGTTTATTTGTTTTCTTGCTGTCAAGCTGTTTGAATTCTTTATGTTTCAAATATTAACCTCTTTTTGAATATATGCCTTGCAAATATTTTCTCCCATTAAGTAGGCTATCTCTTCACTCTGTTGATTGTATCTTTTTCTGTGCAGAAGGTTTTTATTCTCATACAATTCCATTTGTCTATTTTTGCCCATGTTTTTGACATCATATCCAAAAACTTATTGCCCAGATCAATGTCAAGAATGCTTTCCCCTGCTTTCTTCCAGTAATTTAAGAATTTCAGGTCTTATGTTTACGTCTTTAGTTGATTTTGGGTTGATTTTTTAACATGGTGTGAGATAAGTTTCAATTTCTCAATAAGGTGAAATATGGTTCAATTTCATTCTTCTGCATTTGGTTATCCAGTGTTCTCTATGCCATTTTTAAAGAGACTATCATTTCCCCATTGTGTGCCCTTGGTAACTCTGTCAAGAATTAATTGACTAAAAATAAGTGGAATTATTTCTGGACTACTTTGTTCCATTGGTCTATGTGTCTATATTTATGCCAATACCATACTGTTTTGATTACTATAGCTTTGTAGCAATTTTGAAATCTGGCAGTGTGATACCTTAAGCTTTGTTCATTTTTCTCAGGATTGCTTTGGCTATTTGAAGTCTTTCAGTATTCCACATGAATTTTAGAATTTTTTTATCTCTGTGAAAAATGTCATTGGGATTGCATTGAATCTGTAGATCACTTTGTGTAATATCAGCATTTTAAAAATATTAAAAATTCTAATTAATGAACATGGAATATCTTTCCATTTATTTGTGTCTTCATCAATTTCTTTTATCAATATGTTATAGTTTTCAGTATACTGATCTTTCACTTCTTTGGCTAAATTTATTCCTTGGTATTTTTATGGTACTATAATTAGGATTGTTTTCTTAAGGTTTTTCAAGTAGTTTGTTGTTAGTGAAGAGAAATACAACTCATTTTTGTGTGCTTATTTTATATTCTAAAGCTTTATTGAATTTGCTGATTAGTTATAAAGATCTTTTGTGGAGTCTTTAGGGTTTCCTATCTGCAAGATAATGTCACCTAGAAACAGAGACAATTTTACCTTTTTTTTTTTTTTCCAATTTGTATACCTTTGTGTTTTTGTTTGTTTGTTTGTTTGTTTTCTTGCCTAATTGTCCTGGCTAGGACTTCTAGTACTATACTGAATAGAAGTGGCAAGAGTGAGTATCTCTGTCTTATTCCTGATCTTAGATGAAAAGCTTTCTTTTTTTTTATTATTATTATATTTTAAGTTCTAGGGTACATGTGCATAACGTGCAGGTTTGTTACATATGTATACTTGTGCCATGTTGGTGTGCTGCACCCATCAACTCGTCAGCACCCATCAACTCGTCATTTACATCAGGTATAACTCCCAATGCAATCCCTCCCCCCTCCCCCCGCCCCCTCCCCATGATAGGCCCCGGTGTGTGATGTTCCCCTTCCCGAGTCCAGGTGATCTCATTGTTCAGTTCCCACCTATGAGTGAGAACATGCGGTGTTTGGTTTTCTGTTCTTGTGATAGTTTGCTAAGAATGATGGTTTCCAGCTGCATCCATGTCCCTACAAAGGACACAAACTCATCCTTTTTTATGGCTGCATAGTATTCCATGGTGTATATGTGCCACATTTTCTTAATCCAGTCTGTCACTGATGGACATTTGGGTAGATTCCAAGTCTTTGCTATTGTGAATAGTGCCACAATAAACATACGTGTGCATGTGTCTTTATAGCAGCATGATTTATAATCCTTTGGGTATATACCTAGTAATGGGATGGCTGGGTCATATGGTACATCTAGTTCTAGATCCTTGAGGAATCACCATACTGTTTTCCATAATGGTTGAACTAGTTTACAGTCCCACCAACAGTGTAAAAGTGTTCCTCTTTCTCCACATCCTCTCCAGCACCTGTTGTTTCCTGACTTTTTAATGATCGCCATTCTAACTGGTGTGAGATGGTACCTCATTGTGGTTTTGATTTGCATTTCTCTGATGGCCAGCGATGATGAGCATTTTTTCATGTGTCTGTTGACTGTATGAATGTCTTCTTTTGAGAAATGTCTGTTCATATCCTTGCCCACTTTTTGATGGGGTTGTTTGTTTTTTTCTTGTAAATTTGTTTGAGTTCTTTGTAGGTTCTGGATATTAGCCCTTTGTCAGATGAGTAGATTGCAAAAATTTTCTCCCATTCTGTAGGTTGCCTGTTCACTCTGATGGTAGTTTCTTTTGCTGTGCAGAAGCTCTTTAGTTTAATGAGATCCCATTTGTCAATTTTGGCTTTTGCTGCCGTTGCTTTTGGTGTTTTAGACATGAAGTCTTTGCCCATGCCTATGTCCTGAATGGTACTATCTAGGTTTTCCTCTAGGGTTTTTATGGTATTAGGTCTAACATTTAAGTCTCTAATCCATCTTGAATTAATTTTCGTATAAGGTGTAAGGAAAGGATCCAGTTTCAGCTTTCTACTTATGGCTAGCCAATTTTCCCAGCACCATTTATTAAATAGGGGATCCTTTCCCCATTTCTTGTTTCTCTCAGGTTTGTCAAAGATCAGATGGCTGTAGATGTGTGGTATTATTTCTGAGGACTCTGTTCTGTTCCATTGGTCTATATCTCCGTTTTGGTACCAGTACCATGCTGTTTTGGTTACTGTAGCCTTGTAGTATAGTTTGAAGTCAGGTAGCGTGATGCCTCCAGCTTTGTTCTTTTGACTTAGGATTGTCTTGGAGATGCGGGCTCTTTTTTGGTTCCATATGAACTTTAAAGCAGTTTTTTCCAATTCTGTGAAGAAGCTCATTGGTAGCTTGATGGGGATGGCATTGAATCTATAAATAACCTTGGGCAGTATAGCCATTTTCACGATATTGATTCTTCCTATCCATGAGCATGGTATGTTCTTCCATTTGTTTGTGTCCTCTTTTATTTCACTGAGCAGTGGTTTGTAGTTCTCCTTGAAGAGGTCCTTTACATCCCTTGTAAGTTGGATTCCTAGGTATTTTATTCTCTTTGAAGCAATTGTGAATGGAAGTTCATTCATGATTTGGCTCTCTGTCTGTTACTGGTGTATACGAATGCTTGTGATTTTTGCACATTAATTTTGTATCCTGAGACTTTGCTGAAGTTGCTTATCAGCTTAAAGAGATTTTGGGCTGAGACAATGGGATTTTCTAAATATACAATCATGTCATCTGCAAACAGGGACAATTTGACTTCTTCTTTTCCTAACTGAATCCCCTTGATTTCTTTCTCTTGCCTGATTGCCCTAGCCAGAACTTCCAACACTATGTTGAATAGGAGTGGTGAGAGAGGGCATCCCTGTCTTGTGCCAGTTTTCAAAGGGAATTTTTCCAGTTTTTGCCCATTCAGTATGATATTGGCTGTGGGTTTGTCATAAATAGCTCTTATTATTTTGAGGTACGTTCCATCAATACCAAATTTATTGAGCGTTTTTAGCATGAAGGGCTGTTGAATTTTGTCAAAAGCCTTTTCTGCATCTATTGAGATAATCATGTGGTTCTTGTCTTTGGTTCTGTTTATATGCTGGATTATGTTGATTGATTTGCGAATGTTGAACCAGCCTTGCATCCCAGGGATGAAGCCCACTTGATCATGGTGGATAAGCTTTTTGATTTGCTGCTGAATCCAGTTTGCCAGTATTTTATTGAGAATTTTTGCGTCGATGTTCATCAGGGGTATTGGTCTGAAATTCTCTTTTTTTGTTGTGTCTCTGCCAGGCTTTGGTATCAGGATGATGTTGGCCTCATAAAATGAGTTAGGGAGGATTCCCTCTTTTTCTATTGATTGGAATAGTTTCAGAAGGAATGGTACCAGCTCCTCCTTGTACCTCTGGTAGAATTCAGCTGTGAATCCATCTGGTCCTGGACATTTTTTGGTTGGTAGGCTATTAATTATTGCCTCAATTTCAGAGCCTGCCTGCTATTGGTCTATTCAGGGATTCAACTTCTTCTTGGTTTAGTCTTGGAAGAGTGTAAGTGTCCAGGAAATTATCCATTTCTTCTAGATTTTCTAGTTTATTTGCGTATAGGTGTTTATAGTATTCTCTGATGGTAGTTTGTATTTCTGTGGGGTTGGTGGTGATATCCCCTTTATCATTTTTTATTGCGTCTATTTGATTCTTCTCTCTTTTCTTCTTTATTAGTCTTGCTAGTGGTCTCTCGATGTGGTTGATCTTTTCAAAAAACCAACTCCTGGATTCATTGATTTTTTGGAGGGTGTTTTGTGTCTCTATCTCCTTCAGTTCTGCTCTGATCTTAGTGATTTCTTGCCTTCTGCTAGCTTTTGAATGCGTTTGCTCTTGCTTCTCTAGTTCTTTTAATTTTGATATTAGAGTGTCAATTTTAGATCTTTCCTGCTTTCTCTTGTGGGCATTTAGTGCTATAAATTTCCCTCTACACACTGCTTTAAATGTGTCCCAGAGATTCTGGTATGTTGTATCTTTGTTCTCATTGGTTTCAAATAACATCTTTATTTCTGCCTTCATTTCCTTATGTACCCAGTAGTCATTCAGGAGCAGGTTGTTCAGTTTCCATGTAGTTGAGCGGTTTTGATTGAGTTTCTTAGTCCTGAGTTCTAGTTTGATTGCACTGTGGTCTGAGAGACAGTTTGTTATAATTTCTGTTCTTGTACATATGCTGAGGAGTGCTTTACTTCCAATTATGTGGTCAATTTTGGAATAAGTGCTATGTGGTGCTGAGAAGAATGTATATTCTGTTGATTTGGGATGGAGAGTTCTATAGATGTCTATTAGGTCTGCTTGCTGCAGAGATGAGTTCAATTCCTGGATATCCTTGTTAACTTTCTGTCTCATTCATCTGTCTAATGTTGACAGTGGAGTGTTGAAGTCTCCCATTATTATTGTATGGGAGTCTAAGTCTCTTTGTAAGTCTCTAAGGACTTGCCTTATGAATCTGGGTGCTCCTGTATTGGGTGCATATATATTTAGGATAGTTAGCTCTTCCTGTTGAATTGATGCTTTTACCATTATGTAATGGCCTTCTTTGTCTCTTTTGATCTTTGATGGTTTAAAGTCTGTTTTATCAGAGACTAGTATTGCAATCCCTGCTTTTTTTTGTTCTCCATTTGCTTGGTAAATCTTCCTCCATCCCTTTATTTTGAGCCTATGTATGTCTCTGCATGTGAGATGGGTCTCCTGAATACAGCAGACTGATGGGTCTTTACTCTTTATCCAGTTTGCCAGTCTGTGTCTTTTAATTGGAGCATTTAGTCCATTTACATTTAAGGTTAAGATTGTTATGTGTGAACTTGATCCTGCCATTATGATATTAACTGGTTATTTTGCTCGTTAGTTGATGCAGTTTCTTCCTAGCCTCAATGGTCTTTACATTTTGGCATGTTTTTGCAATGGCTGGTACCGGTTGTTCCTTTCCATGTTTAGTGCTTCCTTCAGGGTCTCTTGTAAGGCAGGCCTAGTGGTGACAAAATCTCTAAGCATTTGATTATCTGTAAAGGATTTTATTTCTCCTTCACTTATGAAACTTAGTTTGACTGGATATGAAATTCTGGGTTTAAAATTCATTTCTTTAAGAATGTTGAATATTGGCCCCCTCTCTCTTCTGGCTTGAAGAGTTTCTGCCGAGAGATCTGCTGTTAGTCTGATGGGCTTCCCTTTGTAGGTAACCCGACCTTTCTCTCTGGCTGCCCTTAAGATTTTTTCCTTCATTTCAACTTTGGTGAATCTGGCAATTATGTGTCTTGGAATATGTCGAGGAGTATCTTTGTGGCGTTCTCTGTATTTCCTGGATTTGAATGTTGGCCTGCCCTACTAGGTTGGGGAAGTTCTCCTGGATGATATCCTGAAGAGTGTTTTCCAACTTGGTTCCATTTTCCCCCTCACTTTCAGGCACCCCAATCAGACGTAGATTTGGTCTTTTTACATAATCCCATACTTCTTGCAGGCTTTGTTCATTTCTTTTTCTTCTTTTTTCTTTTGGTTTCTCTTCTCACTTCATTTCGTTCATTTGATCCTCAATCGCTGATACTCTTTCTTCCAGTTGATCGAGTCGGTTACTGAAGCTTGTGCATTTGTCACATATTTCTCGTGTCATGGTTTTCATCTCTTTCATTTCGTTTATGACCTTCTCTGCATTAATTACTCTAGCCATCAATTCTTCTGCTTTTTTTTCAAGATTTTTAGTTTCTCTGTGCTGGGTACGTAATTCCTCCTTTAGCTCTGAGAAGTTTGATGGACTGAAGTCTTCTTCTTTCATCTCGTCAAAGTCATTCTCCATCAAACTTTGATCCGTTGCTGGCGATGAGCTGCGCTCCTTTGCCGGGGGAGATGCGCTCTTGTTTTTTGAATTTCCAGCTTTTCTGCCCTGCTTTTTCCCCATCTTTGTGGTTTTATCTGCCGCTGGTCTTTGATGATGATGGTGACGTACTGATGGGGTTTTGGTGTAGGTGTCCTTCCTGTTTGATAGTTTTCCTTCTAACAGTCAGGACCCTCAGCTGTAGGTCTGTTGGAGATTGCTTGAGGTCCACTCCAGACCCTGTTTGCCTGGGTGTCAGCAGCAGAGGCTGCAGAAGATAGAATATTGCTGAACCGCGAGTGTACCTGTCTGATTCTTGCTTTGGAGTCTTCCTCTCAGGGGTGTACTCCACCCTGTGAGGTGTGGGGTGTCAGACTGCCCCTAGTGGGGGATGTCTCCCAGTTAGGCTACTCAGGGGTCAGGGACCCACTTGAGCAGGGAGTCTGTCCCTTCTCAGATCTCAACCTCCGTGTTGGGAGATCCACTGCACTCTTCAAAGCTGTCAGACAGAGTCGTTTGCGTCTGCAGAGGTTTCTGCTGCTTTTGTTGTTTACTGTGCCCTGTCCACAGAGGTGGAGTCTACAGAGACAGGCAGGTTTCCTTGAGCTGCTGTGAGCTCCACCCATTTCGAGCTTCCCAGCGGCTTTGTTTACCTACTTAAGCCTCAGCAATGGTGGGCACCCCTCCCCCAGCCTCGCTGCTGCCTTGCCGGGAGATCGCAGACTGCTGTGCTAGCAATGAGGGAGGCTCCGTGGGCGTGGGACCCTCCTGGCCAGGTGTGGGATATAATATCCTGGTGTGCCTGTTTGCTTAAAGTGCAGTATTGGGGTGTGAGTTACCCGATTTTCCAGGTGTTGTGTGTCTCAGTTCCCCTGGCTAGGAAAAGGGATTCCCTTTCCCCTTGCGCTTCCCAGGTGATGTGATGCCTCGCCCTGCTTCAGCTCTCGCTGGTCGGGCTGCAGTAGCTGACCAGCACCGATTGTCTGGCACTCCCTAGTGAGATGAACCCAGTACCTCAGTTGAAAATGCAGAAATCACCGGTCTTCAGTGTCCCTCGTGCTGGGAGTTGGAGACTGGAGCTGTTCCTATTCAGCCATCTTGCTCCGCCCCCAGATGAAAAGCTTTCAACTTTCCAGCACTGTGTATGATGTTAGCTGTGGGCTTGTCATATATTGATCTCTATTATGTTGAGGTACATTCCTTCTATAACTAATTGGTTGAGAGGTTTTATCATCAAAGGATGTTGAATTTTGTCAAATGAGTTTTCTGCTTCTGTTGAGATGATCATGTGGTTTTTGTTCTTCATTTTGTTAATGTAGTGTATCACATGTATTTATTTTGTGTATATTGAACCATACTTGCACTCTGGGGATAAATCCTACTTGATCATGGTGTGTGCTTCTTTTAGTGTGCTGTTGAATTTGGTTTGCTAGTATTTTCCTGAAGATTTTTTCATGAAAATTCCATGAACAGTATCAGGGATACTGGCCTGTAATTTTATTTTTTTGTAGTGCCCTTTCTGGCTTGATATCAGTGTAATGCTGGCTTTTTAAGATGAGTTAAAAGCATTTCCTCCTCTTCAATTTTTTGGAAGAATTTGAAAAGGATTGGTGTCAATACTTCTTTAAATGTTTAGTAGAATTCAACAATGAAGCTATCAGATCCTGGGCTTTATTGGGATTATACTGTGTTCTAATGTTTATATGAATAACTAGATTAAATATGTTGATTCAATCTATCTATTCATTATTGTATATTCAGATTTTGTATTTCTTCATGATTCAGTCTTCGTACGTAGTATATTTCTAGAAATTTATCCATTTTTTTTTAGTTTATCCAATTGTTAGTGTATACTTGTTCATAGTATTATCTAATAATTCTTTATATTTGTGTGATTTTTTTGTTGCCTCTTTCATTTATAATTTGCTAAATTTTAGTTTTCTCTTTTTCTGTTTTTATTCTAGCTAAAGTTTTGTTAATTTTGTTTGTCTTTTGTTTGTTCTTAGTTTCATCAATCATTTCTATTTTGTAAGTATCTGTTTCGTTTGTTTTTGCTCTGCTCTTTATTATCTCCTTCCTTTTGCTAACTTTGGGCTTAGTTTGTTCTTTTTCTAGGTTTTTGAGGTGCAATGGTAGGTAGACTTGAGATCTGTCTTATTTATTTATTTATTATTTGTCTCATTTATTTATTTGTCTGTCTCATGGGGATCCTACTATGTTTTCCAGGCTGAAACATAATGGCTATTCATAGGGGCACATAGTACACTATAGCCTTAAACTCCTGGGCACAAGTGATCCTCCCACTTCAACCTCCAGGTAGCTGGGACTACAGGCACATACAACTGTGCCTGGCTTTCTGTCTTTTTTTAATGTAGGCTACGAACTTTTTTCTCATTACTATTTTTGCTGCATTCCACCTTCGTTTATCTCAAAATGTTTTAATATTCTTTTTAGTTTCTTCTTTGGCCCATTGATTATTCAAGAGCGTGTGGTTTGATTTCCAAATATTTTCAAATTTTCTAGGTTTCCTTCCTCTTATTGATTTCTAATTTCATATCATTGTGGCACAAAAGGTACTTGATATGATTTTAATCTTCTTAAAGCCGCTTAGACTTAATTGGAGAATTTAATGTATTTACATTTAAAGTAATTATTGATAGGTAATGAATTACTATTGCCATTTTGTTTATTGTTTTCTGACTATTTTGTAACTCTTTTGTTTCTGTCATCCTATGTGATTTGATAATATTTTGGGCAGGTTTGCTTTTATTCCTTTTGATTTTTTGCTGTATTTGCCATCTGTTTTTTTTTTTTCTTTGTGGTTATCATGGGATTTACATAAAACTTCTTACAACAGTCTGTTTTAAACTGATAAGTTTGATGGCATACATCAAAACACTTTAACTTATCTTCCTCATTTTATATTATTGATATCACAATTTTCATCTTTTATATTATGTATCACTTCACAAATTATTATAACTATAATTATTTTTTGCAGAAACCATAACATTTTCTACTTCCATACTATCTTTTAATCTTATACTAGAGTGAAAAGTGATTTATGCATCACTATTACAGTATAGAGTGTTCTGAATTTGACTATATTCTTATCTTTACCACAAATTTTGTACTTATATATGCTTTCATGTTGGTAGCATCCTTTTATTTCAACTTGAAGAATTGAAATTTAGCACTTCTTGTGAGGCAGGCCTAATGGTGATGAGCTGTCTCAGCTTTTGTTTATCTGGGAGGCTTTATATCTCATTCATTTCTGAAGGATAGCTTTACTGGGTATAGTATTATTCTTGCTTGGTCATTTATTTATTTTTCCAGTACTTTGAATATATATCATCTTGCTCTATCCTGGTCTGCTGAAAAACCTGCTGATAGTCTATGGAGGTTCACTTGTATGTGATGATTTGCTCTTCTTTTACTGCTTCAAAATTTTTTCTTTGACTTTTGAGAATTTGATTATAATGTTATGTTGGTGAGGCTCTTTTTATGTTTAATCCATTTGGGGTTCTTTGGGACTCACGGAGCTGTATTTTCATTTCCGTCTCTACATTTGGGAGCTGTTCTAGTATTATTTCTTTAAATAAGTTACATTTCTCTTTCTCTTTCTCTGATCCCTGTTGGAATGTTATAATTCACATATTGGTGCACTTGATGGTGTTCAAGAAGTTCCACTTTCTTCACTCTTTTTCTGTCTCTCTCTCTCTTTTTTTTTTTTACTTCTCTGACTGGATTATTTCAAATGGCCACTGATTGTTTCTTCTGCTTGGTTGAGGCTGCTGTTTAAGCTTTCTAAATTTGTAAGTTCAGTTGTGTTATTTAGCTTCAGAACTTTGTTTCTCTTTTATGGTTTCCTTCTCTTTGTTAAACTTCTAGTTTTTTTCATGTATTATTTTTCCAATTTTGTTTACTTATCCATTGGTGTTCTCTTGTAGCTCATAGAGTTCCTTTAAGACAATTATTTTGAATTATTTGTCAGAAAGTTTGTAGATCTTCACTTCTTTAGAGTCATTTACTGGTGCTTTATTTGGTTCCTCTGGTATATCATGTTTCCATCATTATTTGTGATTCTTGTGACCTTTTATTGGAATCTGCAAATTTGAAGAAGTAGACACTTCTTCCAATCTTTACAGACTGCCTTCAGCAGGGAAAGCCCTTCACCACTCAGCTTGACCAGAGTCTGTGTGGGCTGGTTGGTATGGTCCATGTGCAGGCCTTGCTACTAATGTCCTCAGGCAAATTAGCCTGGTGCCTTGCTCAGTGGATGGACTTGGTGTCTGAGTCCATGGGTATGGGGTTGGAGCCTGCTTCTGTGGGTGTGGTCCTGGATCCTGAGTTTTAGGGAGTTGGTCTGGCACGGAGGACCATTGGGATGGGACTTACAGCTGATTTTCAGGGGTGGTCCTGGAGCACTGGTCTATATAGGTGAGCCTGAATCCTGGGTCCACAGGGGATTGCCCAAATCCTGAGTCCATGGGGGCTGAGCAGGCACCAGGTCAGGTCTGGAGCCTGGGACCATAGGGGCTGGCCTGGCGCTGAGTTAAGCTTGAAGCTTGGGTTCCCAGGGGCTGGTCTCAAGGTTGAAGTGGGCCTGACACTAAGGTAAGCCTAGAGCATGTGTTCCCTGCAGTTGGCCTGGTGCCAGGGTTCACTGAGGGCAGGTTGGTGCTGAGGTCCATGAAACTGAGTGCTTACTTTACTCTCCTTTTTCCTTGCAGAAGGTAGCTCCTTCTGTGCTCTACACTATACAACAATGCAGAAGGTATCTGTTTCTGTGCTGTGCTTTGCAGGCTGAGGGGAGGGCTGACTTGGGTAATGTGAAACTGTCCTTTCGTACCCTCTTCGAGGCATTTTTTTTTTCTTATTTCTGTGCTCAACTCAGGTGACTAATCTGTCACCTGGATTTCTCAGCTCTTGCGAAAGTATTTTTTTGTTTGTGGATAGCTGTCCAAATTGATGTTTGTGTGAGGGAGTACTGGAAACTCCTATTCTTCCGTCTTGCTGCTCTCACTCCATGCATTGCTATATCTTCAAATTATGACCAATGGTCTATTGGAAATAGAATTTGACTAAGTCATGTGATCTGACTGGAGCAGGCTCTTTCTGTGTTTCTTTCCTTCCCTCCCTTCCTCCCTTCCTCCCTTCCTTCCTTCCTTCCTTCCTTCCTTCCTTCCTTCCTTCCTTCCTCTCTCTCTCCTTCCATCTTTCTTTCTTTCTCTTTCTTTCTTTCTTTCTTTCTTTCTTTCTTTCTTTCTTTCTTTCTTTCTTTCTTTCTTTTCTTTCATTTTCTTTTTTTCTTCTTTCTTTTTCCTTTTGTTACAAATATCACATAGCATTTATTGGAACTAATGGGGTAGACTGGGACATGGGAAGGACTCTATAGTGGAGCATGGCCACTCACCTTATAATTTTGTGTCCAGAGAAGCCTACCACATCCCCTTCCAATGAGAAGAAAAACACTGGTTTGTCATTTCTTAAATTGTGAAGAGACAAGGAAAAGTAGAGAATATTTTATCGATCTAAATTTGTCTTGCTAAGGGGGAAAAACAATTTGGTTTAGGCATTTTAGCTCTTTTAAATGCGTCTCAATTTTTATATAAATTAAATTTATATAATGGGATTGAGTCTTCAAATTGTTTTATGGTCTGTACTTTGATTTATTTCATTTGCAGACACTACAGAAAATATGAAAAGATTAAGGATATTGATTATTTTTTCTGTTATCAGTTATAAAAGTAGTGTAGATGCATTTCAATAACACACTCAAAGCAGACAACAAATGTGTGGGTTTAATGGAGAACTGGAAGTAAATGTGAAGTTTGGATTATATCCTAGTAAAGCTGTTTACCTTTGTAGTTTTTATTATTTAAGCATTTTAAACAACTAGGGATGTATTTCATGTTGGCACTAATTCCAGGAGACATTGCTTTTAGATACCTGTCTCTATTTAAATCTTATTGAAGTTTTTATTACTCCTGAAGAGTGCCCATATTTTTATAATATATGAAATAAGATTTATATAGGAACAACACAGAATTGAATTTTTTCTGCTAACCAGTAATCACACTCTTGTATTTATGTCATACTCTGTCTTCCTCTGATTAAGGCAAAATGCTGTCTTAAATATCTCCTTTATTCTTTTAACTTTCCTGAAGGACACATTGGGCAGGTTTAAACTTTTTCCACTGTGAATAGAAAGTTAAAACACAAAAGGTGTTGCCATCACAACACATATTTTGTTGAAATGCAATAAGTTGTCATCATACTTGATGGCTACCAGAAACGTAAGAGGAAAAGCAAAACAAAAACAAAATTTAATCTATTTGAAGGTCAGAATACAGCAGAACCTCCTTAAAGCTAGTGTTATTAATTCTCTATTTGTGATCATTTGACTTGGACTGATTTGAAACTTAGGTTTTGGTTCTTTGTGGATACTGTTCTAGAAATCTGTTTCTGGGGAACACATTTAAGTTGCCCAAGAAGAAACATTGAAAATGGATCTTAATAGTTACTGGTGAATCTTTTCTTTAAAGAAGACCTGCCATAAACTGTACTTGAAACTATAATGTGAGCAGTGAGTCCCAGTAGCTGAAAGTTTAAAATATACTACAAACAGGGTTTGAAAAAAATTCTGAGTCTATTAATATTTTTCACTCCGGTTTTCTCCTCTGCTAAGCAGAAAGGTGGGAGGGAAGCAGTAGGTACTCAGAGTAGTAAAGAATATCTTGAAAAGTATCAAGAGTCTCGGGAGCCTGGAAAAACTGTTGTGAAAATGAGGACTGCAGACTCACAGTGTCAATGAAGACTCCATCTTTTACTACTAATTGTATGCAGCAGGATGAAAATAAAGCCGACTTACTCATCCTGGAGGTAAATTAATCAGTTCTCCAGGCTCTTTAATTCTTTATAGTTTCTTGAATTCATAAATGTTCTTTGATGCCTTTTTTTTTTTTTTTTTTTGAGGCGTAGTCTTCCTGTCTCCCAGGCTGGAGTGCAGTGGCGCAATCTCAGCTCACTGCAAGCCTTGCCTCCCGGGTTCAAGCCATTCTCCTGCCTCAGCCTCCCGAGTAGCTGGGACTACAGGCACCCTCCCACCATGCCCGGTTAATTTTTTTTTTTTTTCGTATTTTTAGTAGAGATGGGGTTTCACCATGTTAGCCAGGATGGTCTTGATCTCCTGACCTCGTGATCCACCCGCCTCAGCCTCCCAAAGTGCTGGGATTACAGGCGTGAGCTACCGCGCCTGGCCCTCTTTTATGCTTTTTTGTGGAACTAGCTTAGTAAGTTGGGCAAGTAGAAAGGGGCCTCTGAAAGAAACCAAACACTGTTTTACTCTGTGGTCAAGTCCTTTTGCTTTGTTTTGCACAAACTTTCTCTCTCTCTCTCTCTCTCTCTCTTTCTCTCTCTCTCTCCAGACAAGCATTTCCTGTGAGCCAGGATAGCTTTGGCTCTAGGCATCCTATGTCAGAGAGGTCTGGGGAAGCTTTGGGCAAAGAAGTTGTGAATGGAGTCAAAGCATGTAAACCTTTTTAGCTAGCAGAGTTACAGCACGGTTATCTGAACAAGTGTCCTTCTAACTGAAATCAGTATCACAATGATACACTTTAGCCATATTAAATCCAAACTCTCTAAAGGCTCTAGGAAGTTTTCTTAGAACTTCACACTCTGTTGCAAGTAACAAATGTTGCAAGTTGTCAATAAAACATTTCTAGTTACAATTAACATCTATGATGCTTGTGGAAAGAGAAAATTCAAATATTCTCTATTTGATGTCCCCCTTATAACTCTCTAGAGAGGAGTTAAGGCAAGAAATTTCACTTTTAAAAGGAGAAATGTGCAGTTGCTAGAATATTATGGGAGTAATTCTTTCCCCTAAAGCTGGTATTTGCTAAGTGGGTTACATGGATGTAGTCTCTCTTTTGTGTGTCTGGATTTAAGAGCCTGAGCTCAAGCAATCCTAGCTAGCTCTAACTTCAACAGTTTTCTACATGAAAACAAGTCTATTGCTACTACATTAGTCTGGGAAATATAGGGTGGGTGGCCTGGGTTGCTGCCAATAGAGATATTGGGTAATATGCTTCTTCCCCATTGCCTGCACCTACAATATTCCTCGATCTATGGGATATGAGTTTTTTCCCACCCCCACCCCACCCCACTGGAGTTTTAAGATTTAAGATTTGAACCTGGGCTTGGCGGGAAGGAGGACTCCTAAATCTTTAACCTAGGCAAAAAAAAGAAAGAAATACGCTGCATCTCTTTGCCCTATTTATATACAAGTATATCCTCTCCAGGGAGAAGGTGACAGTAGGCCAGCCGGTATTCCACTCTGACCCAGAGGACAGAGAATCAGAGGAACCTACCTCTGCCACTGTAGTGAATGATTTAAACGAGTGATTTCATCTGAGCTTTAGTTTCCTAATCTGTAAACTAGCTGGGAAACATAATTTTGTTCTGAGAATTTATTGGGATTAAAAAGGTGTCTAGTACAGTGCCAGACAGAGAACTGCAGCTGTGATTATGGAAAGAGAGAATGAAATGAGCATATCTTAGAAGAAAAAAATTTTGGCTGCAATTAGATTCATTATACAGAAGTGTACTTTCTGCCTATTTGTACGTTTTTAGCATCCAACTGGCAAAGCCCAGGAGAAAGTACTCAGGAGTGCAGGAGCTCAGAGGGGTGAGGAGAAAGGCAAAGATGGGGACTGTGATGCAGGTGTTCTCCCAAGGCAGAAGTCGGCAGCAGTAGCTAAGTTGGACTAGCGTGATTGCTTTATGGAGTTACTGAGATTGAAGTGAAGAAATAGGGCTATATATCAAGTTCAAATGGTGAGACAGAGTGAAAGTAAGAGAACGAATAGCTTATGATGGTTATCATTTCATGGCATGTTTACCACCTGCTGAGGGTAGATTTTTAAATGGTTTAAAATGTGCAAGACCTGACAGACCTGTTGAAAACTTTTTTTTTTTTTTTTGAGACAGAGTCTCGCTGTGTTGCCCAGGTTGGAGTGTAGTGGCACGATCTCGGCTCACTGCAACTTCTACCTCCTGGGTTCAAGCGATTCTCCTGCCTCCTGAGTAGCTGAGACTACGGACATGCGCCACCACGCTCGGCTAATTTTTTATTTTTTATTTTTAGTAGAGGTGGGGTTTCACCATGTTTGTCAGGCTGGTCTCGAACTCCTGACCTCAAATGATCCACCTGCTTCGGCCTCCCAAAGTGAAACTTGTAAATCTCTTTAGTAGATAGTCCCCATAGAATGTGATACTGGGCTGCCGGCCCTGCAGATGAGGTCTCCCTCTTGCAGTGAACAGCGTGAGAGTCTTCCCAGCAGTCATTCATACTCCTCCCCACCTCGTGTAGCACCCATGTAGTTTGAATGGAATTAGTCCCATCCAGGCTGGCTTGATTTAAATCAGGCAGGCTATCCAGCTCTTCTTGCCACACTTCTGGTAATTTATGTTTAAGCCAGTCACTACAAGGTATGTCCCTAGCCATAGGGATTAATTTGGGGTCGTCCGATCACTGAATATCTGAGGAATTGTGTTCAATGGTTGTGAAAATCAAGCTATCTCTCCTGACTGGTAGATGGGGAGATGGAGTATCTTTCCTACAGCTATGGCAAGCCAGCTATGGGATGGAGCTGTCTGTGAGGGATGCTGTGTTCTTTATATCAGTGCTTAAACCTACTCTGAAGGGCACTATTCCTCTGAACTTTACAATAAGGTGGGCTTTATTGTTGAATATAGTTTGACACTTATTCATAATTGCAGTTGTGAACCTCTTAATGGATATAACGGTATGTGTCTCTGTGCACATTAGATTTCGGGAACTCCTCACTATGTACAAGAGTGCTAGTTTGAACTAATGTACCATCAATAAGGTTGCCATCAAGAGAAAGGAAGATGCACAAAAATTTATGCTGCACGAGGTTGAATGGGTTATAGTGAAACAGAAAACCTGACCCTTGCAAAGATGCCAGACAGTTCAAAGACTTAGAAAGGAAGCTGCTTTTGTAAATACACTAAAGCAAAGGAGCTACTGAAATATAACTATTTGGGAGAAAAGGAAGACTTATTTTAAGGCTTGGCTTTGTGGTTTTAAGTCGTAAACCTTCTTGTCTACCAAAGATTTCAGTACAATGCTTTCAACAAAAAGCCTTGGGCAAACAGAGTTTTTGTGGCAAAGAAGAAGCAGTTCTGGGTTTTACATCCAGGTTGACATGGTACAGAATAAGATTAAAATGATTCATAAGTTAAAACAAGAGCTCAGAAACAGAGGTTAATCTGAATCTATAAGATTCCATTTTTCTGAATGCCTGGAGTCACTAGAGGAATTACAATCTCCAATCTCCCATGGAGATGTGAATTGTGGGATGTGATTCAAGCCTATTTTATTTGACTGGCCAAAGACAGGATTTTGGGGATGAAAACACTTTTGAGTCATATACAAAAGGAAAAAGTTACAGTATACATTTTTTCCCATTTATGTGGATGCCAAATAAAATTAAATACAGCCTGAGGAAGATTAGCAGTACTTGTATTTCCAATTCCAAATCAGATTTGACAAAAAACTAGTTATGATAATTAAAATTAACAATTTTGATTTGAATATTTTATCAGTCATATTGTTTTAAGCCATCTCAGCAGTCGCTTTAGGCATGGGTGCCAACAGTTGCCTGGATGCACATTTGTCTGTGTTCTTATATTGATTGTAAGCCCATCCCTTGTGTTTCATACTAGAAAAGTGGTCATCCCCTTGTGAACCTAACACTCTGATGTTGGGTTTACTCTGTACCAGAGGTACCTCTGAATTTATTCTATACATATAAAAAGATCAGGTCTTACCTGGAACAAAGAAGTCAGAAAGGAAACCGTCAAGAGTTGCAAAGTATAGCTTTTCAAATTTATTTTCAGATTTCATGCATAAAAGAGAAGCCAATTATATTTTTTCTACATTACTGGCATCACATAATATATTTTCCATAAAAAAGTTAATTTGGACCTTATAGCGGGAAATAAGGAAAAAAAAGAAGAATAAATTCCAGTCACACTTAGCCAAGATCTCTTTGGCTCAATTAAGATTTTGTTGAGGATGCTTTAAGGGTAGCATGAGTCAGAAATAGAGGCTAAAGGGGTTACCATCTTGTCACCCAAGCCAGCCTGAAGCCACTCTGCCTCTCACTCTCAAGACCTTCTGTGCTTTTCTCCCTGACTCACAAGTTACTTCTTCAAGAACAGAGGAAAAGGGAGGGAGGTGGGTGAGTGGAACCTAGAGATTGGCTAAACACATGGTAACACATCTGTAAACCGAAAGTAAAATTCTAAGCCCCCAACTGACTGAATGAATCCTCTTCTCAGCCAAAAGTATTCCAAAGGAAACTGAAAAAGTAATTCAGGCTGTGATGGGAAGTGGGGGTCAGACATGCCTCATTATACTCTCCTTGCTTTGAAGTTTAGGCATAGCTGACCAGCATTAACATTAAAACAGAGATATTACGACTGACAGAACAGACTGTATGCAGCAATAAGATACCAAATTCTAACCTGACTCTAGTAGAGCATCACATGACAGCAGGCCCTAAAGGAAATCAAAGTATTTTACCCCAATATATATTTCTTTGACATAGTTTGGAATGGACTTACATGGCTGTCTCTTTGCATTCTGTAGAGAATCTCATTCCTTTTCTGGGGAGTCTGGCAACTTTTAAAGTTCTGATTAGGCAATATTTGCCATATATTGTCCCTACGGGCAGCCACCTATGAGATTTCATCTACGAAATAAGAATCTTAGTCTCTATAACCCCTTGTCTTAACCCAGACACTCCTTTCTATTGATTCCAGGTCTTTAGATAATAACATAACTTCTTCAACCAATTGCCAATGAGATCTTTGAATCCACCTATCACCTGCAAGTGCCCCTGCTTGAGTTGTCCCACCTTTTGGACCAAACCAATGTATACACTACATGTATTAATTGATGTCTTATGTCTTCCTAAAACCTATAAATCAAAACTGTAACCCAACCACCTCGGGCACATGTTCTCAGGACCTCCTGAGGCTGTGTCATGGGTCATAGTCCTCATATTTGTCTCAGAATAAATTTCTTTAAATATTTCGTGGAGTTTGGCATTTTTCATCAACACATCTATACTGTAGATTCCAGTGAGTAACTTGAAATCATATTGTCAAAAGTTGATGCAGAGAAAGCACAATAAATGAAAAAGATTACAAATAATATTATCATACATTTGTATCCATAACACAGATATTGTCATAAAGAAAATAAAAAAAACATAGAAAGAAAACATACCAAAAGATTAGCAGCGATTTTTCTTTTAAATGTTGAGATTATTACTAATTTTAAAAATAAAATCCTTTCTTATTGGTTTTATATTTTTAAAGATTTCTTCATTGAAATGGGTATTTGTTGTGTATTTAGAAAGATATATAAACGTCATTTGGTTAGGATAAAATAATACTGAAAATGACTGCATTAAAGGAAAACTTCAACCCAATTAAATTTAAAGGTGTTTAATTGAGTAATGAACGATTTGTGAATCGGGAAGCCCCCCAGAATCACAGAAGAGTCAGAGATATTTTGGGGATGCCTTGTGGTCAGAACAAATTTACAGACAAAAAAAGCAAGCGACATACAGAAATCAAAAGTGAGGTACAGACACAGCTGGATTCGTTACAGGTTGGCGTTTGCCTTATTTGAACATAGATTGAACACTCAGCAGTGTATGAGTGGCTGAAGTATGGCTTCTGGGATTTGCCAAGACTCAGCTATTGTTACAGGCACATGGTCCTAAGTTATGTTTTCTATCTTGTCTGCCTATTAAGTTAGGTTGTAGTTCCTCCACAAAGACTCAAATATAGAAATATGGAGCCCTTCTCAGGCCATATTTAGTTCTCTTTAACAACTATATGAAAATGAAAGGCCAATGAACCCTCGTATCATCTAGATGAGAAAAGGAAGTAAATTAAAGAATGGTGAGGCTTAAGGTTGAAGCCACTGCACTAAAAGGAGGCTGCAGGAACAAAGGCCTCAGAGCTTCAGTCCTTTAACCAGACGCAAGGCTGCTTAGACAAAGCCTGCTTTCTTTTGCCTACTGCATTTTTTTTTTTTTGTCCAAACTTGTCATTCCAGTTGACTAGATGGGAGAGTGGGGTGGGGCTAAATGTAGCTTAAGGCCGGGGTTATTACCATTAGAATTGCACTCACAGGTAAAAGCTCAGTGGGATCCCCAAAACTTTGAGCACCATGCAGGGCCTTTCTAACTCCCTTCAAGGCTGGCATTTATTCATAGGAGAACTTAAGCGCAACCTGGATGGTCCTGGGCACCCTAGGATGTATAGTTATCTTCCTTGTTGAGGGTCATAGCTTTGGTATATTTAGAACATATGGAATGCTGCAGCTACTACATTTTAAGCAAAAGCATGATAGCGGTAATGTCAGCACTCCCATTTGCATCTTATAAATATTCTCTTCTTGTTAACATTTTTCTGAGATTTAATAAATGCAGATATGGGATTAAGTGTTTAGTCTTCTTTAAAAATAAATCCAGTCATAATCATGTATTGTTTTTCAGTAAGCTCTAAAAATGCATTAGAAAAAGAAGGCTTAATCAGAAAGGAGCAACAGGTTTTATACTAAATGCTTTCTTTGTGGCAGGGCTGAATACCTGAAGATTGTCTGATCACTGTTAATCATGTAGAGATATGCCTAGTTACTTTCAGGAACATTAACTTAAATGAGACTGTGTGAATAATCGTGGTTGGTGTGGCAATGAGTTATTGTTCTGGGAATAGTAACTGGCACAATTGACAACTATTTAATGCTACATTTATTATTTACCTACCATATGCCAGGCAGGAGAAGATAACCTAATGAAAACAGGAATCCTTGTCTGAAAGACATTTTTTGTAGATATTCCTAAATGCATTTTTACTTAATTGAAATCAGCTGTACATATTATTTTATTCTACTTTTTCATGATTTATTTTATATTTTATTTTACTTGTGGATGGAGTTCAATAGTTATTTTAGAAACAGTGCATTGCATTCGATGCTATTTTGCCCCTGTGTTTTCACCCTACACTCTATTGTAGACCATACCTAATGACTACCACATGGGTACAACACTGGCCCCCTTGCATTAAGCAGGTATCAACCCCGGGGTCTCCAGGGGAGATCAAATCCTCACTTAGCTTTCCTCACTTGCCTGAGTCTTCTTTCATCACTTCCTAACAGGTTCCTTCTGAGAGCACTTCCTCAATTCACAAAAATCCCCATGTCAGGCTCTAGCAGGGTGCAGTACTAAGTACAAGTAATAAATTAAAAAAATTAAAAACACATACACATTTATATTTCCAAGTAGAGATTTTTGTATGGAGATGTCAGACATACCAAGACAACAATGTTTTGTTGATCTTGTTTTTGTCTTAACTGAAGTATATTTGCAGCTGAAGATTCAGCCCGGTTATTATTTGCGGTGAAGAGGCATTCAAGTTTATCCGTTGTCTGTAATTCTAGATATCCTAGTCTATTCCACAGATACAGATTTCAATTAGATTGGGGAATTATTAAGAAATGAATTTTTTATTTAAGAAAGGACTTGGCCAGGCATGGTGGCTCACAACTGTAATCCCAGCACTTTGGGAGGATGAGGACATTGCATCACAAGGACAGGAGTTCAAGACCATCCTAGCCAAGATGGTGAAACCCCGTGTCTACTAAAAATACAAAAATTAGCTGGGCGTAGTGGCGTGCACCTGTAGTCCCAGCTACTCGGGAGGCTGAGGCAGAAGAATTGCTTGAACCCCAGAGGTGGAGGTTGCAGTGAGCCGAGATTTCACCACTGCACTCCAGCCTGGGTGACAATGCGAGACTCTGTCTCAAAAAAAGAAAAAAAGAAAGGACTCATTTTGGCATTTCTGGCCTGAGGTTCAATCTCCTCTTGGTATGATGTGTATATATATATATATATATATATATATATATATATATATATGTCTCTAACTTACTTGAATTTTTTTTATTGACTGTCTTCCCTTTCAAATATCCTCCAGCTAGGGATCCGGGAGACTGATAGAGTGGCTTCCATCTAAGACACTGGGAATGCACACTTTAACGTCAGAGTCCCATTGGAGATGATTAGAGTTACATTTTGCTGATTTTCTTTACTGTCTCCTATGCCAGGAATAACTCTTCTCTTCATTATAAGATATTTAATATCCTTCCCTACTTCCTTTATTGCATGGGAGAAGAGTAAAACTATTAGGAAAGCCCGCTCTGAAGTCTGACTGCCCAGGTTGAATGCTGCTTCCCATACTACTAGCTCAGGGCCTTAGTGCAGTTATTGAATTGCTCTACACTTTGGTTTCCTCATCTGTAAAAACACTTGCTTCATAGTGCCATTGAGAAGAAGAAATGCATTAATACATGTACAGTGTTTAGCATAGTGCCTGGCACAGTGTAATTGTCCACAAGTGTTAGTTAATAGTTATTAACTACCCCTGTCTTTAGAGGGGACCTTACTGCCTCACTTTTCTTCTCTGCCTTCTGTGTCATTCTGTGTGACGACTTAGATCCCACCTTCATCTTGAAAACTCACTGGCATTGACCTCATGGTTCAGCACCTTCCTGGGACTCACGGTCGTCCTTGTTATGACTGACATGTTTTAAGAGGTACACTCTTTATCAACTCCATCCCTCCCCAGACCCCAAAGTCCTTGACCCTTTGACTGTAGCAGACACCCCTTTACTCTGGACAAATCATCTTTCCTTGCTCAGCATGAAAATGTTGAAAAGAACTTATTCTGACTGGTGATGTTTTCTAAATGCTTAAGGTAGCAAATTATTTTCAGTTGTCTGCTTTCCTTCATCTTTAATTTCAGTCAAAATTTAAGCAATTTTTTTAAAATGGAGGAAGTTGTTTTAAGAAGTAAAAAATATCACACAATGGCAAAGAACCACTGCACTTAAGAAGATAGCATTTAAATTAACATATTATATGTGACAAAGAATACTTCACAGCTCATACACAAAACAAGTTATTTTGCCTTCCTCCCTTGTTTTTAATAACAAACATGTTTCTTTTTCTCATCATAGAAGCTATACATGGTCATTGATGACAAGTTAGAGAACAGAATAGAGAAAAAGTACAAAGATACTTCACTTTTAATACTTTGGTAACCTCTTTCTGTGATTTTTTTAAATAAAAAATCCCCGAATTAAAAAAATGCTATCACTACAATTTGTTTTGAACATCTATTGTGATATATTTTAATTCCTGCTATTTTTATTGTTTTAAAATGTATCTCCTCCACAGTGTGTAAAGATTTAAATGTTAAGATTTTATATTTTTTCATAGATCGAAGTGATGACTAAAAACAAACCAAGATGCTTTTAAGGATTTTTAAAAACCACTGTTCTGCAACGGAGGAGAAAAAGGAAGAGACAATTAACAATCTTTCTCGGAATCCTTCCAGTAAGATGTAGAATTATAATATTTTGGAGCAGAATGAGGCTGTCAAATTCACTTATCATCTTAACAAAGAGGGAACAGAGGCCCAGGGAGTTTATGTGCCTTGTCCAAGACCACACCCTGTCTTAGTTCACAGCTTTGCTGAATTTTCCTGTCAGTGACCCCCATATCGGCTCCTCCATTTTTTTCTGGCAGAGGTACACACATTGTGATCTTTTGGACAGTGCATACATGTAAAAGATTTTCCTGGAAATGTGAAGTCAGTTTCTACCTTTTGTCTTTGTAATACGTGTATTTCTAAATCAACTCTGTGAATATCCATTCTAACTCCATAATTTTGTTTTCTGGGAATTTGGCATTGTTTAGTATTATCCAAAGTTGATAGGTGCATTTAGAAACATGATTTTGAGACCCATCATGAGGACATTTATATTCCAGAAGTTTTCTTTGTGAAATGCTTTCCTGGCATTTCTGGCCTCCAGCCAGGATTAAATGGTTTACTATGCCTCAGATTCAACAAACTCTCAGTTGAAGAGTCAGCATCTAATTTAATTAACAGAACAGTATAGATTAATGAGAAAGGTATTAGTCACTCAAAAAATGTTGACATAATTTTTGAACAAAATTTAAGAAGCCTCAAAATACTTCATAATTTCACAAAGAAAAATAACAAATAGGCTTGGATTCAGTTCTGTGATGCAAATCCCAAGAGTTCTGATTATTAAAAAGATTTTTTAAATGTGAAAACATTCACCCAGTTCCTGTATTTCAGCTCTCATTTTACTATTGCCATCTTCTTTCTTAGCTGCTTTCTGTTCTCTTGTTCTTTCACCTCTAAATCCAAGCTTGAAAGGGAAGAAGATGAGTTACCCACAGTCTACAAGAGCCCATAATAATTTCCTTCTAGTGTGATTTTGCAGTTTCTGTGCAATTGTATAGAATGCATATGATAGTGGCAGGAGGCAGTCAAATGCCTAGGCAGATGGGGTGAGTCCTTGGTGAAAGTCCACCTTCAAGCCCCAAACAAGTTGAAGGCTGAAAGACCGGACTGCTAGTTTTGGATGAAAAACTAACCTGGAGTGAGAACTTCTGTTCCTGTTTGCCTACCTTTTCCACTGATGATGGTGTCTATGGTCATGAGGGTGTACTCCTCTATAGTGAACTTCATGCTGTTCTGGGCCTTGCTACACCTGTCCACCACTGCATTACCACATTCCCAGTCAAAGCCTTGGTAAAACAAATAGGTTCTCTGATTGCAAAAAAACAAACAAACAAACAAACAAACAAACAAAAAGCCAGTGGGGAGGGTATTCTTACTGTACTTATGCAAATAATTATATTGTCATAAGTTAAGAATACTCACAAATAGCTTCCAAATTTTGTTAACAGGAATATATCTTAGCCAATTGTTAAAAGCTGTAAATAGCTCAAAATAAAAGTTTTCCTGACTTTGAAAAATAAAGAAGCAGCAATATTTTAAGGAAAGAATTAAAAAGGATTACTTCAGTTTTCTATTAGTTCAGTCTATTTTGTTAACTCTTATTCTGCTTGATATTTATGGATGTCTCAGCTCTTCATAAGTCCTGTATGTTTTTCATCTATTCTAACATCACAATCTCCAAAGTTATCAGAAACCCGCATTTAAGAGCACCTGTCAAAGTCCTATAGCTGATTATAAGCCATCTTTTGGAGAGGATCAAAAGAAGACAATAATTCCCTATGAATGACAAAATGTTCAGGGTAGTTATAGTCAAAAACATGATTGACAAATAAATTTTGGTTCTATCTCAGTAGTTTACCATAACTTAACATAATAACTAATTATGATTGATAGCATATACTCAGACCTTAGAATTTTAGAAATCCTATATAATTTTGGAACATATATTAGTTTTATTCACTAAAACATAACCTGAAGAAGATTAAACCTTATTTTTATTTTGGCAATCACATGTAACTAAACATGTCAAATAATCTTGTTCACATCTCTTTTGTGTGATCCAGGGGCCCTCTGTAGCATTCAACAATTAGGGGTCAGAAACGACCATTTTTGAAGGCAAAATTTGATTTTGGAAAGCCTATTAAACATGTTACAGGTTTAAAACACTTGATATTATGCAATAGAATCCCAGATTACCATAAGTCATTTATTTAGACAAAATGTTGACTCAAAATGTTTTAAAAAGGCAAAAACCTTTACTCATTAAGAGGGAAGACTTAGCTTTCCAAACAATCTGTTTCTTATCTTCTCCTTTTTCCAGTAGTTTATTCACAAGGCACACAAAAATCTTTCATTATTCTCTACTACTACATAAAATCTTGTTCAAGAGAGAGAGCACCAAATTTCACCCTTGCATTAGTACACCATTGATATCAATCCCAATTTTTAATGAAACCTTATAGATAATTCTATCCAATCTTAACCAGTTTGACGATGAGTTGAGATTCGTAGAAACCTTTTATAACCCTTTACAAATTTTTGTTAAAGGGCAGATCAGTGCCTTAAGAAAACCTTGTTGTGCTTTTATTCCAATGCTCAATTTATGAAAAAAACCTTATAATATCCTTTTGAATTTAGTTGATATGTTCACACACAGAATTTTTTAACAAGATTAATTTTTGCTTTCACAACTTGTTCTAACCTTTTGCTTTACCTTAACTTAATTAAAACAATCCTTTAACCCTCTAAACCATGCAAAAATTTACCAAACTGTAAAGTAGGCAAGTGAACAATTTTCAAAAGCCAAAGAAGCAGTTTGTGACCTTAAAGCATTTAGCACACCTAGTATCTGACCATAATTTAGACCACATATTTACATTCTGAAGACATATGTATTTAACTAATAATCTTTAAAACTATTTTTTATTTTCTCAAAGATTAAAATAATATGAACTTTAATCATGTGAAGATTAAAATGCATTACATCTTTTATTTTTTCCTTTAAAAATATTTGATCTAAGCACTTTTCTTTAAGTCAACTAATTAGAGCTCGTTTTAACATAAAATCACACATATAATACATATGTAACTACACAGACAGAAGAAGATCCATTAGCTGTAAGATTTTTCATCTACCAATTTCTCAGTTGGATTACTGGCCCCAGGGTGGAGCCCTTCAAGAAACAGGGCTAGGAAAACATGCAGTTTCTAGGGCCTACTAATCAGACATAGCTAGAAGAAAAAACAGGTTTTGAGAGGGATTGATCCACTTTTAATTCCTGGGGTTCCACGAGGAAGACAGAGGTTTTTCCCAAAATGGGGTCCATGGCACCATCTCTGCTTTTCCCAAGCAGTCCCAGGCCCTCAGAAGTTATCTTATGGCCTCTCATGCGTGCATTAAGAGTGCAGAAAAATAATTCAGTCGACAGAGAACAAAAACCTTTCTCCAGCAAAACAAGATCCAAGAAGAGAAAAAACATAAAGGCCTTTTAAATATACCTATAGCTTGGATATCCATTTTTAATTAAGCTGACTTTTAACCATAGCACTCTTTTAAAAAATCCTTTTAAATCCCTTATTACCCAACTTTAGCCACACCAAGTGACCAATATTTCTGGCTTTTGAACTTTATCAAAAGTAACCTCATAGGTGAAACCAACAAGCCTCAGCTAAAGTTATGACTTAACTGCAAGTGTACGAGGTATTTTCAAAGAGGTGGTAAGCAGTTTTTACAAATTCTATAATCTTTAAAGGTGGCTCAGAGAAAGGAAGACTTAGGAAGGAAAGCTAGGAGTTGTTCATGGCAGGGAAGAGAATCAGCAAACGGTAAAAATCACACAGATATTAACCAGAAAGTAGTACTAATTCCCTAAGCCACGATTGAACCTGGGCCAACATTGTAAAATGGCAGAGACCAAAAGAAAGTACTGCCATGTGGTTATAGGGTCAAGCTCCTAAAGTTGTAAAACAAGATGGAGACCTCATCCAGTTTTTGTCTGTTTGTTTGTTTCAGAGACCTGCGGCAAAGTTTGTTACTGACAAGTTTGCTGGGCTGGCTTGAACAGTGGGCTTATGAGATCCTAGGCCCGCATTCTAACCTAAGGTACTCCTCTTACTGAAAGAAAGATACAGAAAGACAAATTCTTAGCACAAAGTACAACAGATTCACTACAGCTTAAGATTAGCCTCACAGATCCTTTTTCTATTAATAAAAACTTTACAGATGATGTAAAGAGTGATTTGTACCATCAATTCAACCAGTTTGCACAGAGAGAGGGAAGCCAGAAGTCTGACTGGTAAGAACTTTTACCCTTTTGCTGGCATGTCAAGCTTCTGGCTTCTTTCTAGCTCAGTTTTTAAGCCAAGCAGTTTACGGGTTGGGAAAATTAAACTTTTCCCAGAGGGGAGTGTCTTGTGTGGTACAGAGACGTGACTACCTCTCCACAAAGAGAGGACAGAGAAGGAAACAGGAAAAAAAAAGGTATTTTTTTTTTCTTTTTCGTTTTTTTTCAAAGGCGTCCCAGTGATTCAGGATGCAGTCAAGAGAAGTACAGACTGAAGATGGTTGGTTAATCATCTGGAAAGAGGGGGAAAAAGGCATCCCTTAGTTCCTGTCTCTTCCTAGTGAATACCTGGGGTATTTGAGGGAGGGAGAAATAAAAGGTATTCCCTTTTTCTCTTCTGTCCTTATATCCTTGAGTCCTGGTGACCTTGGTAGGTGTTGCCCATGTGTACCAACGTGGCTTTCACCTGTAACAGGGAGGCCTAGAGGGTAGGAATTATCTCCACTCATCTACGCAATGACCTATCCTCCCTGCTGTTGGTAACCTCATCTATGCTATGGATCTGGGCTTCGCTTCCACCCATGAAATTGCGGAGGGGCGGAGGGGGGATGCTAATTGTCAGTGACCAGTCATGCTCACCTGTGCCATGCCCCTTGACTTTCATTGTCATCTGCTTTGGGATTACTCAGATCCAGTTTTTCTATTTAGGACTTCAATCTGAAGCTTGGAATTGAGTTTGGGATAAAAAGGTGACTTAAAAGGGTGCATGGACACATTAAGTCACAGCTGGCCCTTGCCAAATTTGAAGCCAGCAGCTGACCGGGCCACTCCTTCCCTGCTCCCTTATCATAAACCGAATGCTAAGGTGAATCTGTGGAACTGCGTCTCCTCAAACAAGGGAGAGAAAAGAGAATCCCTGAGAATCGAGGAACTGGTCAGTAAGATGCCTTACAAAAGGAACAAAAAACCACTTTCATGGAAAAGCTCCCGGTGTTTGCAGGGCTGTGTTAACTCCTGACATGGTGGAGAAAAGGAAAAAAAAAATAAAATTGAAAAAAAATAAAATTAAAAAAGAAAAAAAAACCTAGCTTAATTGCAGGGAGGGGAAGGTGCCTGAGGGAAAAACCCTCTTGCTCTTATGCAAATAGATTCTTTCAACAGGAAAAATCTCTTAATCACTGTATCCTCCCTGAATCTAAGAATAGATAGAAACCACATTGTTCTGAATTACATTTTTTATGATTAGGCTAAGTGCCTATTCTACCCAATAATATCTTTGTAGTTTGCAACAACACTCTTAACATTATAAAAGAAAAGATAGGTGCCCTGAGAGTCCCCAAAGAGAGAAGAAAAATGACATAGAAAAGACTGGATTTGGACAGAAGCTGACATTCCCAACCCCCAAGAGCGATGAGGTGTTGGGGTGGCAGGGTCCTTCCCCACATCCTGTCCTCTGTGGCTGTGCCATTAGCCATTAACTGGCTAATCAGAGGTCTGGTGGTTCATTTGGCTTCAGAAAAATGTCTAAAGACAAGAAGCCTCTGGAAAAAAGTGAAGAATCTAGGTTCATATTTATTCACCCTTCGGGGATCCCCAGGAGAGCCCCTAGAAATGACATAGGATTTTTCTTGGTCACTTTGCCAGCCAGGGACCTCCGGCTGGTGATGTCCCTGCCTGAGCCTCACTCATGCACACTACCTGCCACAGGAGGCGCCCGCCCACTCGGCAGAGTCTGGCTTGTGCACCAGCTCAGCCAACAGCTGGACTGGGTGTGCCCCAGCTCACCTATGTTATAGCTTGTACCCATGTTCAACAGTTCCTGAGCTCTTGTCCCATGTCCAAGAATGAGGATACACTAACAATTGAAGTGTGAGGAGGGCAGAGAAGACTTTTATTGAGTGACGGAACAGCTCTCATCAGAGAGGGGACATTGCAGTGGTTCCCCACCCCACAGTCAGGTGGTTTCTCTCTCAGTGTGGCTGAGTCTGGGGTTTTTATAGGCACAGGATGGGGGAGGGCCAGGCCATAGGTAATATTGGATAAGGCAACATTTGATTGATTAAAAAGCATTATTCAGAAAGAACCAATCGGGAAAGGGTAGACAAACAGGAACAGAAGTTTTCACTCCAGGTCGCATTTTTCATCCAGAACCAGCAGTCCATTCTTTCAGCCTTCAGGCTGTTCCCAATTAAATCTCTTTCCAATTAAAGACTGGAAGAGGATGGGGTTTCACCAGGGACCTGCCCCTATCTGTCTAAGCATTTGCATGCCTCCTGCTGCTGTTACATACCTATTAGGAGTAAATTGTTTTTGAATGAAAGAGAGAACTCTAGATCTTTGGAATAAGATTTTTCCTGAAAATCTAAATCAAAGGTAGGTCAATAGGCCTTGAGCCAAAAATCAAAGGTGGATTGGAAGATTATGAAAGAAAGTAGTTGAATGGAAGCTGCTGATGATTTCCTGGAGATACCCAGGTGTAAGCAGGACCCAAGGACCAGGAGAAATTAGTTTCAGTGGTGCTGGAAAATTTACTTGGGGAAGCTGTGCCTGGGGTGAGAGCACAGTAGCATTAAAATGGGAATACCAATTTCTTAGACACAGGGAGAGAAGGATTTAATTGGGAAGAGACTAAATTTTTTCAAAAGCCTAGGTAAATTTGTTCAGCTGTCTGAAGAGTTTGTTTTTGTTTTTCCCTACAATTGCAATGCAAAAACAACCACCCATCAATAACAACAGCAAAAAATAATGATAAATAATAATTGAATCCCTTTTTTACCATTAAATATAATAAAATGTAATAATTTCTTGAACAATGTATGATGTTTATTAGCATACAATGTCTTCAATATTTTATACAACTTTTTCTATAGGCTCAATGAAATCCTGCATCTGTTGGCTTGGGTGCTCTGACCGTACCTTGAATGAAAGGCATACTGAAAACAAACACAACAGCATTCCAGAGGTAGCATTTTTATAATTCTAATAGTTAGCAACAGACAATCAGAAATTCTTTTGTATCAATGACTAGGCAAAGGACAGATTAGGGAATCAAGCTCAGGTTTCATCTCTAAAGGTGAAAGATGAAGGTGTTGCTGGATGATTCTTGTACTGTTTTATTACAAAGATAGGAAGCATATCTCAAATATTTTAGCTAATGCACATGTCATCAATATGTTTGATTATTTTATCAATGATAGCCAATTTCTGAAATACTAGTCAATAAGCCGTAATTTTCAGTTATAAAATTATGTCTGACATCAGTATGATAATTACCAAAATATCAGCAGTTAATCAACATAGGATAAAAGACGAACCTATGGTAGCAACCTCTACAGTATGGACCTTTTTGATGTAATGGGAGTTGGCCACCCTGGACTGTGCACTGTTGATTAGTAAAGGTTCCCTTGGAGCTTAAAGTTTAAGCTTTGACTGATGGCTACATATTATCACACAGTCTGTGTGGAAGGAGTTTAAAGTCCATTACAATGTAATCAACAACAAACATTACAAGTAGTTCTTTTTGTGACTACTGTCTGAAGATGAGTAGTTGAAAGGTCCCCCCTTCTCTTTTTCTCCAACAGTAGAAGAGGAATCAACTCCAGTTTTTTAACTACACAGACTCTTTGCTCACCCAGAAAAAGACTCCATTGTCTTCCTCCATGTAACTCTTTTGCTATAGATGTTGTGGAGTGTAAGAATGTAAACTGTTGCTTTTGCTGGGATGTCATCATTTTGCAAATCACAGAGGAAACTTGAGTCCCACAGGGAGAGTGGAACTTACATAGTAAAGCAATTGGTATTTTGTCTGATATTTCCAGCCATGCCTTCTCATAGCAACTGTAATTCAGCATCTCTAAGAAAAATTGTGATTTTTGGCAAGGAAGAAAATCAACATCCAATGTTATTTTTCAAGTAATTGCAAGATGTTAATACTTCATATTCACTCCATATACCACCATTTTTGGAAAACACATTCTGTGATTATTCTTTTGCTAAACTTTATGTATAATGAACACATAAAGGTAAGACATTACCAAGACAATATTGTAAATAAGTACAGATCAATATAAGACTTTGTGTGTGCTCTAGATGTATAAGCTGCTTCTTCATATTGTCCTTTGTATGTATCGTGGTAGGAATTATAGCCACATGGTAAACAATGAACACTGATGTGGAGAAATGTTGCTTTTCCATTGGGTATTTTTCTCTCTCTGTTTTTTATTAGCCATAAACACCTTAGCATTTAAAATTTATTTTTTAATTTATTAAAAAATTAGCACAAAGTAAATGTCACCTTTTGGTATGCAGTTCTGTGAGTTTTGACAAATTCAGAAAGCCATCTTACCATCACCTAGATAATAACAGTTTCATCCCACAAAAAAATTTTCTCCTTGTCCTTTGTAGTCAAACCCTCTCTCTCCCCCTAGCTTTTGGAAAACATGGATCTGTTCTCCATCCTTATTGTTTTTTTTTTTTTTTTTTTTTTTTCCAGACTACAATACAAATAGAATCATACTGGGTGGAGCTTTTTGGGTCTGGATTATTTGGCTTACATAATAATGCATTTAAGATTCAAATATGTTAATGCATGAATCAGTACACATCCCTTTTAGTGGCTGAGTAGTATTCCATTGTATGGATGTACCACAATGATTTTTTACCCATTTGCCAATTGAAGGATTTGTGGGTTGTTTCCAGTTTTTGGCAATTATACATAGTGATAATATAAATATTCACATACAGGATTTTGTGTGAACATAAACTTTTAATTCCCTTGGGTAAATACTGAGGAGCAGAATTTTTGGGTCATATGGTAAGTGTATGTTTTAATTTATAAGAAACACCAAACTCTTTTCTCAAGCAGCTGTGCCATATTGCACTCTCACTCATAGTATATGAGGGTTCTAGTTATATTACATACTTTCCAGGATTTGATATTGGTATTATTAGGGCGCTCCCTAGTAGATGTATAGTGGTATCTCATTGTGGCTTTAATTTGCATTTCCCTGATGATAGTGAGCACCTTTTCATATACTTATTTGCTGTTCATTTACCTTCTTTTGTGAAATGTCTACTGAAACATTTTGCCCATTTTTTAATTGGGATTTTTGTTTTCATTCGTATCATTGAGTTTTGAGATTTTAAAATGTATCTTCCACGCAAATTTTCCTCACATATATGAATTGCAAATATTTTCTACCAGGTTGTGGCTTATTGTTTTATTCTATTAGCAGTTTTTCCCCCCACAGATCAAATATTTTAAAATAAATCCAACTTAGTAATTTTTTATTATATGGATCATTCCTCACCTGTGATAGCTGCGAACTCTTTGCCTATCCCAAGGTCAAAACAATTGTCTCTGATATTTTCTTCTATGAAATTTATAGATTTATATTTTATACTTATGTCTATGATTCATTGTGAGTTAATGTTAATTTTCAGACCTATGAGTGTAGTTTTGTGTAAGTAAAATAAGCTAAAGATCTTTTCTTTACATATGAATCTTTCCTTCATTGAGTTATCTCTGCCCTTTTGTTAAAAATCAATTGTATGCCTATTTCTGGACTGTCTGTCCTGTTCCATTAATCTGTACATTTACTCTTTCACCAATGCTCTGTTATGTTAACTATTGTAGCTTTATAATAATTCTTGAAATCCAGCCCAACATTTTTCCTTTGTCAAAATTGTTTTGACTTTTCTAGTTCCTTTGATATCTACAAGAAATTTTGCTGGAATTTTGACTGCAATTGTGTTGACTTTATAGATCATTTTGGGGAGAATTGACAATAACACTGAGTCTTTCAATTCAAGAGCATGCATGTATCCTCAATGATTTATATCTTTTTTAATATCTTTCATTGTTTTGTAGTTTTATACATATGTATTTAATTTCAATTTTTTTGTTGCTATTGTAAATGGTACTGTTTTCTTTTAATTTCTGATTTCAATTCTTTATTGTTGTATATAAATAATACAATTGATTTTTCTATATTGATCCTTATACAGTGAACTTTGAAAACTCATGATTAGTTTTAGAAAATTTTTGTAAATATATCATGGGATTTACTATGTTAACAATAATGTAATCTGCAAATATTGTTTTATTTTTTTTCTTTTCTAATCTAAATATTCTTTACTTCTTCCTCTTACCTTATTGAACTGCGCATGATTTCCAAAATAAGGCTAAAAGGCAGACATCCCTAACTTGTTCTTAATCTTAGGAGGAAGGCATTTAATTTTTAACTACTCATTGTGATGTTAGCTGTATATTTTTTTTAAAAAATGAATACTCTTTAACAGGTCTTAACTTGATGCTTCTTTCTTTTTCTAGTTTGCTGAGAGATGTTTCTTTCAAATAATAAATGAACATTGGTATTTTGTCATTTTTTCTGCATCTATTGATATAATTGTATATTATTTCTTCTTCAGTCTGTGAATACAGTGAATTATATTGACTTTCAAATGTCAAATCAGCCTTGCATTTCTGACATCAGCCCCATTTGGTTGAGGGGTATTATTGTTTTTTATATTTCTAGTTTTGATTTGCCAATATTTTGTTGAGTATTTTTGTATCTATATTCATAATTGACATTGGTCTGCAGTCTCTTATATCTTTGACTTGCTTTGGTTATTTGGGTAACGATGGCCTCATAATATGAGTGTTGTCTTCTTTACCCCATGCAGTTGCATAGTTTGTCTGCCCTCAGGATGAAACAAAGAGAGAAGAAGTGTGTATTAGCCATGATTCTGTAAAGAAACAGAAACAAAGGAGTTTATATGTTATATATATTATATATCTGTGTGTATATATAAAAATATACATTACATATATCAATACATATATGCATATGTATTGTAAATATGTGTGTGTATGCATATATATATAATATTGCTGGATTTTAATTATGAAAGGAATGAGGCACATCCCCCATATATCTCCCAACTTCCTGAGCCCAGCACAAACACATTCCTCCATATTTCTTTCAAACTTCAGAAAAACATCACCTGGGAGATCTCCGATAAGGAATGCTAAATGTATAATGTTAACCAATTGTAATGCTGTAACCGAGAGAATTACCTTGTTCCCTGTAACTTTACATATCCTGTTTACATCGGGCTATAAAAAGCAAGCACTCGCATTGTTCGAGGCCCTCTTGTATGCTGTGGAATGGAGGGACCAAGTTCGAACTTGTAGTAAAGATCCTTGCCGCTTGGCTTTGACTCTGGACTCTGGTGGTCTTCTTTGGGGAACAAACGGTCTGGGTATAACAATTACAATTGTGTTGAATTTATGGATCATTTTGGGGAGAAATGACAATAGGACTGAGTCATATATAATAGTTCAGTTTGAAAGCCTGAGAGTTGGAGGGCCAGTAGGGTAGATTACAGCCTGAGTCCGAAGGCCTGAGAAGCAGGAGTGCCATGAGCAGCAGAAGAGAGACGTCCATTTCAATCAGTCAGGCAGAGGGAGAGCAAATCCTACTTTCCTCTGTCTTTTTGTTGTATTCAGGCCCTCAATGGATTAAATGATGCCCACCCACATTGGGGAGGGCCATCTGCCTTACTCAATCTGCCAATTCAAATGCTCATTTCTTCTAGAAACACCCTCCTAGACACACCCAGAAATAACGATTAATCAGATATTTGGGCATCCTGTGGCCCAGTCATGTTGACACATGAAATTAACCATCACACAAAAAGCGAAAAAAAGGAACATTCTCCCCACCTGCTGCTGCCCCTCTGGAATCGTAATAGCCCCTTTCCCACATTCTTCTAGCCAGAGGGAAGGAGTTTTCCTTAAGATTTCAGATGCTCATTATACCACTGCTAGTCCTGTTGCTGTGACAGCATTGCCATTTTTAGACTGGGGCTGGTCTCCAGGCAGGCCAGATAGAAAAAAATGAGAGAGAGAGAGAGAGAGAGAGAGAGAGGAGTCCCTGTATCCTTCCTTGTTAGCATGTAGTGGTCCTTTTTCTGGTTGTCTAGCTGGAGATAGGGAGCTTCTTCTGTAGTTTCACTGTTTGTGCCGACTGTACAGTTCTGGGACTTGGCCCACCCTTGGATCAAAGGCTACGGATAAATGAGAGAGAAAAAACCTAGTAAATTCACTGCTATACTGGCCATTCTTCACGTTGTGACCTTCCTTCCTACTCTCCTTTCATTATTTTTCTTTCAGAGTTCTCAGGTAGTTGCTTTTCTTTATTTTCTCCAGGATTTATGCTTGTAATCAGTGGAGAGAAAGGATACACTGGGCTTATTCCACCTTGGTTTGTTTGAGAAATCTGCAATTTCTTTTTCATTCTGTATAATAAAGCCATTATATATGTGCTATTGCATTTGCTAGTACTTATTCCCATTTCAATAAACACGAACTAAGTTAGTAAACATGTCTTAAGTTAGAAACGTCTTGAAACTGCAATTCATACACAACCAATGAGTAAATCCCACTGACTTCTGCAGAGGGACAGTAGGGTGGTGTTTAGAATAGTGGCTATCATGCCCAACTGCCTTGGTTTGAATCCTGGTTCTTTCACTGACTAGTTTTTTTATGCTGAGAATGTAGCCTTTTCTGCACCTCAGTTTCTACTAGTACAAAATGGAAATAGTGCTATCAGTGATAATAAATCTTATGGAGCTTGTTTGGGGATTGAATTAATGCATATAAAGCAGTTAGAACAATGTCTGGCACAGTGTAAGCTTTAGCTATTATCCTCCTCATTCTAGATATCTCCTGAATGCATTTATTTTCCATCATTGTCATCCTGATTCAAGCAGAAATTTAAAGCACTTAAAAGGATATTATGCTAAGCTCTGTAACTAGAAAGTAGGCTTGGAAAAGGATTCAGGATAAAATGTAGGAGGTTTCAAGTAATTCTTACGGCACTTCAAACTTTCATTAGGTGACACTTTAGAAGAAAATTAAAAAGTTTAAGGCAGAACTTAAATGTAAGCAGGAGGTTGGAGTGTCTTTTCAGGAGTTTGCAGACGTTATGGTGCTGCAGAGAATCACTGGTTCGAAGATCCTGGCTCAGTAGGCCTAGGATGGGTTTCAGGATTCTACAATTTTAACCAACATCATCATTCTGATGAAGACGGTCGTAGAGGCAAATTCTGAAATCGGTACTGCTTCTCTGACTGTGTGATAAAAGTTGACAGTATGCTAACTTCTGTTGAAGTTGAATTATTTTGTTTTATTAAAGATGAGCTATTACAACATCATGTCATGTCTAAGTGAACAAAAAAAGGCCCAGGTAGTCCATGCATTAGTGTTAGTCTTTTCCAATAACTCTCAGTATTTTTGTTTAGTGAGAAATAATGTTACTAAATATAATGACATTATTGCGATGATAATCTTTGAGAGTTCACTTTCCTTGATTTGGAGGAGACATACCTTTTGCCCTGAATTGCACACCCGTTGCTTGCTCCTATTTGCATTCTCTCAGCTATTTTCACTTACCACTATCATCAGCTTCACTCTGGTGTGACAGTGCTGTTTCAGATTCTCATGTGACTTACCATTTCCTTCCATAAATTTATGTTCAAATTTGTTCTGCTTTAAAGACAGCAAGTGTAGACCAGGAACCAAGAGACCCGCCACCTTTTCATTTTCTCTTAGGGTGAATTTTGTTCATCAAGTCACTAATAAGGGCTGCTGTCCTACAAAATGATGTTGTTGATGATTTCCAGAATTTTATTCAAGTCTAGTGTACTTTATCTTCCCTATTTTTATCTCTAGTCCTGAAAAATGGGATTTAAAAGATGGTAATTATGGCTAATAAACAGAAAGTGCCCCCAGAATGTCACTATTTTGAGGGCATTTGCCATTGGACATTAACTATAACTCAATTCCTAGGTTTAGAAACTTATCGTTAGGTTAGGAATCTTTTTTAGGTCTAGTAGCCAGATAGTAAGGTTACCAGGAATTTTGCCAAGTGAAATTCTACTTTGAAGGCTATTATGTTTAGTTTTTATATTTTTAGATATCTGTAGTCCACACTGAAACTCTTTGCCATACCTTCAAAGTCTTCTGGCACTGTAAATATAGCTGCTAAGATGGACCACCTAAGCATAGCACATAAAAAACACGTTGGAAGTAGAAACCATCTCTATATCCTATAAACCTTAGCAAACAGCATGTTCCCTACAGTACTCAGCAAGTACTGATAAGAAGGTCAAATCCTTGTACCCTGTGAACTGTGGCAGATAGCATGTCCCCTGTGGTACCCAGCAAGCACTCGGAAGATTGAGTCTTCTCAGTTTTGTTAAGGAACTCATTTTGAAAGCAAGAAACGTTAAGTATTATCATCCCTATCTTAAAAAGCAAAGATTCAGAATAGGGGAACTGAAATTTCAATGTTTTAGATAAGGCAGACAGAAAACAAATTAAATCTTCCTCCCTTTTTGTCGCTTCTTAAATGGTGCATACAAGTTTAAAGTTGCTAACATCACAAAAGCAGTTAAGAAAATAGCTTGTAGGAAATTAGAGAAATTGTAATAATTTGAGGAAAACATCTGTTCTAGTTCACAAATCTCACAAAACATTTGTTATGAGATTTTCTTTCCATTTCACTTATTGTATTTTTAATATCAATTGTTTTTCTCTCAAAAAAAATCTTTACATTGAGACTTTAATATCAAAATTTAGCTAACAATTCATTGGTACTACGCTTAGATGACCTATCTTTGGGCTATTAAGTTCAGGTTTATAACAGCAAATTTAAGTTCTTTTTTGTGGATTTATATTCTTTGATTTTGGGTATTCATTTTTACTTGCAGTAGAAGGTAAAAGTTCTAAATTTGAGGAACGGTGAATTCATTTTCAGGAAAATGAATGATTTGTTGGTCTGTAAGTACCTAGTATACTGAAATATTCAGGTAACATTTTACTGGTCGATTAAACTGGATGAAGTTAATTTGGTTTGCAAAATAAAGGGCAATCTGAAAAATTAGGCATGACCTAATATTTTAAGGAAATAATGTTGCCCAAGTTTTTCATATATGCAATGTATTGAAACTATGATAGCACAATCTGCCATTAATTTGAACAATAATTGCTTTGTGTTTATATAGCGCTTGACTCTCTTCAAAGCTATCTTATAAAAATTTGAGACTCTCACTTGAGGTTCAGTATTACTATGGACATTTTACAAATGAAGAGCAATCTATTATGTTTAAATTGATAGCCCAGGTCCTCTCTTTTCCTGTAAAGCGTGTAAGGAGCTTCAAAATCACCACTCCACTGTACCAATGAGTAAAAACAAAATCAACAAGTTTACTTAGATTTCTCAGAAAACTTTCTAGCTCAGCATATAATCTATTTTGCTAAATATTCCACATGAACTCGAAATTGTATGTGGTGGTGTATAATTAACAATGAAATCATGTTGTTAGATAATGTTCTTCAAATCTTTTCTATTATTACCTGGTTACTTTTTGCTTTTCTATTAGTTACTTAGAGAAGTGTGTTAAAATCTTCAACTCAGTGGGCCTATTTTTTCTTCTTATTCCCTCAATTTTTGCTCCATATATTTTGAAATTATGCTATTAGGAGCATACAGATTTAACGTTGTTACATTTGTTGCATTGATCCATTTATCATTTCAATGACTCATCTTTTCCAAAATTTTTGCCTTAAAGACCATTTTGTACAATGTTAACATAGCCATAGCATCTTCTTTTGTTTAGTATTTGCATTGTACATCTTTTTCTAACTGTTTACTTTCATAACACACTCAAAGTGTTTTGTTTTGTTTTCTATTTTCTCACTCAGCAACAGTCAACATAGAAGACTTCTGTGGCCAAATGTGTAATAGCTTCTCCCTACACACCAACCAAGCAATCAGTTCTGCAGCAGACAGCAGCTGGGTGTCCTCCAATTCAATTTCAACACTGTACCTGGAAACTGCATCAGATCCCACAGGTTGAGGGCTCAGTGCCACAAGACTGCCCCTACTCCCCACCTCCCATCCCCATCATTGAGTTATCAGTTGCAAGTCCAGCCTCCAGAACGTCTGAGTGACTGGTTTCAAGGTGAGTCTTCCATGATCCCCTCTCTGAGTTTGACTAATTTGCTAGAGTAGCTTAAGGAACTCAGGGAAACATGTTCACTGGTTTATTATAAAGGATACTCCAAAGGATACAAATGAAGAGGTATATAGGGTGAAGTGTGAGGGAAGGGGTGTAAAGTTTCTATGCCCTCTCTGGTTGTATCACCTTCTGGGAGCCTCCATGTGCTCAACTACCCACAAGCTCTCTGAACCCAATCCTTTCGGATTTTAGGGAAACTTCATTATGGAGGCACAATTGATTAAACCATTAACTTAAATGTCAGTCTTTTTTCCCTCCCCAGAGGTTGGGGAATGGGACTGAAAGTTCCTACTCTCTAATCATGCCTTGGTCTTTCTGGTGACCAGCCCCCATCCTGAAGCTACCTAGGAGTTGCCAGCCATCAGTCAGCTCATTAGCATACAAAGAGACATTACTTTGGAGATTCTAAAGCAGGGGTGTCCAGTCTTTTGGCTTCCCTGGGCCACATTGAAATAATTGTTTTGGGCCATGCAATAAATACACTAATACTAACAATAGCTGATTAGCAAAAAAAAAAAAAGAAAAAAAAAATCACAAAAAAATCTCATAATTGTTTAGAATTTGTGTTGGGCTGCATTTATAGCTGACCTGGGTCACATGCATCCCATGGGGTGTGGATTGTTCTAAAGGTTTTAGGGATGTATGCCAAGAAAGGAGACAAGGACCAAATATATATTTTATAATATCATACCATCCATCTTTATATTTAAAGTGTCTTTCTTACTGACAGTTATATAGCTAAAACCCTTTCTTTCTCATTCAAACTGATAATCGTTCTTAATTGGGGTACTTAATCTATTTTATTTGTAGCTATTTAAATTTATTTACCAATGTAATTTAGTTTAAATGTGCCATTTTGACATTCAGTTTTTAATTTTTCCCATGTACTGTTTGGTCCTTTATTCTTCCTTTTCTAAAGTCTTTGTATCATTTTTTAGTATTCCATTTTGCCTTCTACATTAGTCTTAGTTATGGGTTCTCAAATATTCTTTAAGGGATTAAGCTAGAGATTACACTTAAATTCTTATAGTCTATTATAAAATAGTACTTTTTAGGACTTCTCAAGAAAAATGTAAGAATCTTACAAGTCAATTTAACAAAAATTTAACTTTATTTACATCCATCTCAGTCTTTTACTATTGTTATATTTTGTTTGTTCATAAATGATAAAAACACAAAACATTATTATTGGTTTACTAGGTCAATATTTATATTTCTTCGCATGTTAAACCTTTTGCATGATTTTTAATACAGTCTGTAACTTTGTGCTCCTTTCTGATATCATTTACCTCTCCATGGAAAAATTTGTAAAACATTTCTTGTGGTGCCAATCTTCTGATGAACAAATTCACTCAACTTACTTCTGTCAAATAATGGCTATTTCTCCTTTGGTTTTGAGTTCTAAGTTTATATATATATATATATATATATATATATATATATATAGTACTTTTTAAATGCTTTCAGTTTTATTTTGCTCTCAATATTTCTTTTGAAAAGTCATTTGTCAGTCTTTTTTTTCTTGTTTAAGGTAATATTTCTTCTTGGCTTTTTTAGATTTTTTTCTTTATCATTGTTTTTAAATACCTCAAATATAACATGTTTAGATTTTTATTTTCTTTTTATTTATTCTGCTGGGCATTAGCTGAGCTTCTGGGATAGATAAGTTAACTTTCATCGGTTGGGGAAAAATTCGTAATGATATCTTGAAATATTGCTTCTGTCTAATTTTTCTCCTCTCCCCTGGGACTTAGATGACAAGAATATTATCTTTATTCTGCCCCATATATTTCTTACACTCTTTTCTTTTTATTCTTACAGTCTGTGCTTCAGTTTTGATATATTGTTATTGATCTGTCATCAGGTTCACCATTCCTCTCTTTTGTCATGTTCAGGCTACTACTGATTCATTCAACAATGTTTAAATATTTGCTAATTTTTGACTTTTAGAATGTTCATTTGATTTTTTAAATTAGATTTCTATTCTTTGACAAAATCTTATATTTCAGACATTTTTCTATTTTATCTTACACATAATATTTATTTCACCTTTTTTTTTTTTTTTTTTTTTTTGCTATCTACAATTCTTGGTTTATCTGTGGGTCTGTTTTTATTGCTTGTCTTGTTCTGATTATTGTTACATTTTTCTACCTCTTTGCCTGTTTTTTAATTTTTTTATTGTATGCCAGGAATTTTTAAATAAAAAGATTGGTAAATGCTGAAGGTGATTTTGATTGGTAAATGCTGGGTGATTATTGTCACCCAGAGATAGTGTGTTCTTTGTTCTGCTAGGCAAGTAGGGTGAAAGTCTGACTATGTTGATCCAATTAGAGATTGATCTGGATTAAGTCTTAGCTGAATTTTGATTAAACTTTCTTCTCCTCCTCCATTTTTTTTCTTAGTGCAGGACCTCTTCCTCTATTATACTTTATCTAGTGTTTTAGCTTTCTATTGTTGCATAACAAGTTACTACAACTTAGCAACTTAAACACACATTTATTATCTTACAGTCTTTGAGTCAGGAATTTGTATATGGCTTAGCTAGATCTTCTGCAAGGTGACAATCAAGGTTTTGGATAAATCTGGGTTCTCATTTTAAGGCTTAACTGGGAATGGATCCACTCTCAAGGTCATGAGGTTTTGGCAGAATTCAGTACCTTGTATGGTTCTGCATTCTGGACTGTGGATCCCAATTTCCTGCTGCCTGTCAGCCTGAAGGTGCACTTAGTTCCCAGGTAGTTTTTGGCCAGTTGTCAGCCTCAGTTCCCTGTCACATAGGTTTCCCAACACACCTGTTTGCTTCCTCAAAGTCAGCAAGGGAGAGAGTCTCCTAACATAAGAAGTGTTACAATCTTATATAACAATTGTGGAAGTGACAACTTCCAGAATTTGCCATATGCTTTTGGTCAGAAGCCAGTCACAGGTCCTACCCACATTTAAGGGGAGGGGATTGCACAAGGGTATGGATTCTCAAAGGTGAAGATCAAGAGGGCTCCATGGAATCTGTCTGCCTCACCGCCTAAGCAGTATGAGACTAAAGATACGTCATTTTGTCTTTCTGATCCAGCATCTCAGCATTCCCACTAGCCAAAAACTCAGCAAATGTTCTGTAGATGAAAACAGCCATGTGTTTGTATGTACTTCAAATTCTAATCTGTCCTGCCAGCTTGCATATCCATCAAGAACTCTACAGTTTTTGTTTTTCCTCCGAGTCCCTCTGTCGAAATCAGCTCAATCTCCAGCTCTCTAAGACTGGGCTCTTCTGTTTCTGGAATTTTAGTTCATCTTCTCTTTGCTTCCACAGCTCTGGAGTCTTTAACTCTGATGTCTTAAACTCTAATGTCTTACAGCTTTAAAAGTGTAACTCTTATAGCTTATCTAGTTTGACACTACCTACTAGCTTCCCCCCTCACATAGTATCTCATCCAGAAACAATAGTCTCTCTATGTCAATTTTAAACTACTTCAGGAGTTGGTATTATGCCCTATTTTATGCAGCCACAATGGGTAAAACAGCCCTAGATATATATGTATTCAAACAATACTTATTTAACTCACTAGAAAATAGGACATTATATTTTGGTGCTTTTAAAGAACATGTGAGGAAATTTTATAGGGCAGAGAGAGGTAAAATAGTAATCACTAATTTACTCCAACATTTAAAGCTAAGTTTCACTGTGTCTAACTTCTTGGTATTGTGTGAGTAGATAGGAGAAATAATGACCATGCGATGTGATAGTAGACTTTTTTTTTTTTCCTATTTGCCTATCTAAATAATTCTAATGTTTTTAAGCAATGTATTACTGTGTACGAATTTATGATTTTGGAATTTTATATTACATAAAGCAAGATACTTTCATAAATAAGATATGTATAAGCAAATACTATATGGTATAGCTTACATTTTAAAGGAAAGACACGTTGCTAATGTTCATTTAAAATGGCTGTAAGAACCAGAGCACACATGAAAATAGATATCAATAACAACAGTTTCAGATAGGAATATGTGAAAACTAAGTATGAAATAATATGTCATAAAATAAACTTTAAGTTGTTTATCACTTCTGGATAATAATTTCCATTTGAGTAGTTATTTGTCACTGCATTTTAAATTACAGATCATATATTTGCACAATTTCATTATACTAATTTTTTACATATTTAAAACTATAAATTGAAAAATAAAATAAAAAATTCTAGGCCAGGCGCGGTGGCTCACGCCTGTAATCCCAGCACTTTGGGAGGCCGAGGCGGGCAGATCACAAGGTCAGGAGATCGAGACCATGGTGAAACCCCGTCTCTACTAAAAAATAGAAAAAAATTAGCCGGGCGCAGTGGCGGGCGCCTGTAGTCCCAGCTACTCGGGAGGCTGAGGTAGGAGAATGGCGTGAACCCGGGAGGCGGAGCTTGCAGTGAGCCGAGATTGCGCCACTGCACTCCAGCCTGGGCGACAGAGCGAGACTCCGTCTCAAAAAAAAAAAAAAAAAAAAAAAAAAAAAAAAAAAAAAAAAAAAAAAAAAATTCTAATATTCATTTTTCCTTAAGATAAAGATAATTGGTATGAGTTTTGTCTTTAAAAAAGTATTTTTGTGATTACCAACAACATGAACATTTTATCTCATCTATTATTCTAATACAAACATTAAAAAGTTTTTGAAATTGTGCTGATGTTATTAATATATTGTATTCAAGAATATAATTTAAATTATATGGTATATAACTCAATTATGTTATTATAAAATTATACATAAATAAATCATGATATTCTGGGTTAAGATAATCCCATATGTCTTCTTTAAAACTATAAGTAGCCACAAAGACAAATATATTTGTCATATTATAAATACAGCTTGGTTTCTGGTTTAATGTTCCCTTGAAATAGACACTTTAATTCAGTTGCTCCACACACTTAAAAAAGTTGTCATTCTGACAGGTCTTGCCAAAAAAACTTGTCATGCAGGTTAGGTATTGATTTCTCTTTTTTCTTTATTTACTTCTCATTCTCATGATTGAGACAATGCCTTCTGGCAATAAATTAGGGGACAATAGGAAAATAGAAGCTGGCTTGGCTTTCTAAATAGTTAGCATCTTAAGAGAAGAATATTATAGAGATCTGGCAATTTGAAACAGGTTAGTGACTGTGATCAAAGCTTGTTTTGTAGAATTTAAATGTTATTTGCAGGCTTTGTCTTCTATGTAAACATTTAAAATAATCATACTAAACATTAACATTCTCCACAGAATTTGGAATTATAACCCAAGGAAAGATGAAGGTAAACATAGTTTCCCCTGCACTGCTTTAAAACTTCTCTTGCTAAGGCAACCAATGACTTTTGCATTACCAAATCCAGTGGCTACTTCATAGTCCTCATTGCTCCAGAGTTCTTAACAGCATTTGTATCCTTCATTCTTCAAACGTCCTCTTTGGGTTGATTCTGGAGCATCCTATTCTGATTTTTCTTCTGTCTCAGTCTCCAGACTTTTCAGTGATAGGATTTTTTTCTTTTTGCTCTGTATCATTTGATTTCTACATTTTATTTCTAAGTATTGGAGGGCTCCAGGACTGAGCAATCTGACCTCTTTAGTTCTCTACCTATGCTCACTTAGATAGTCTCATCCAATCCCATTACTTTAAATACCATCAATACACAAACACTGAAAAATATTTATCTTAGATTCTAATCTTTCTCCTTTACTCTAGACTAATACATTGAACTGCTTTCTTAACATCTACACTTGAATGTATAATAACCGTTTGTCTCAGTGTGTTTGTGCTGCTATAACAGAATACCCAAGACTAAGTAGTTCATAAAAAACAGAAATTTGTTTAACAGTTCTGGAAGGTGGGAAGTCCAAAATCAAGGTGCTCTATGTCCATCGTCTGCTGATGACCTGAGTTTCTGCTTCTATAGTGGTACATTAAACGCTCTGTCCTATAGAGGGGAGAAATGTTGTGTCCTCATATACTGAAGGTTGACAAGCAAAAAGGACTGATATTTCGATGTTTGACCCCACCAAATCTCATGCTGAAATGTGATCCCCAGTGTCAGAGGTGGGGCTTGGTTGGAGGTGTTTGGGTCACAGGGTGGATCCCTCATGAATGGCTTGGTGCTCTCCCACAGTAATGAGTGAGTTCTCACTCCATTGGTTCATGAATGGCTTGGTGCTCTCCCACAGTAATGAGTGAGTTCTCACTCCATTGGTTCATGAATGGCTTGGTGCTCTCCCACAGTAATGAGTGAGTTCTCACTCCATTGGTTCATGAATGGCTTGGTGCTCTCCCACAGTAATGAGTGAGTTCTCACTCCATTGGTTCATGAATGGCTTGGTGCTCTCCCACAGTAATGAGTGAGTTCTCACTCCATTGGTTCATGAATGGCTTGGTGCTCTCCCACAGTAATGAGTGAGTTCTCACTCCATTGGTTCATGAATGGCTTGGTGCTCTCCCACAGTAATGAGTTAGTTCTCACTCCCTTGGTTCATGAATGGCTTGGTGCTCTCCCACAGTAATGAGTTAGTTCTCACTCCATTGGTTCACAAGAGATTTGGTTGTTGAAGAGCCTGGCACCACCTCCTTTCTCTTGCTCCCTCTCTCACCACATGACATGTCTGCTCCTTGTTCACCTTCCTTTATGACTGGAAGCTACCAGAAGCCCTCACCAGGAGCAGATACTGGCACGATGCTTCTTTTACAGTCTACAGAATCGTGAGCCAAATGAACCTCTTTTCTTTGTAAATTATCCAGCCTTAGATAATCCTCTATAGAAATGCAAATGGACTAATACAGGAGCCAAACTTTCCTCATCAAGTCTTTTTAATCTATTCATGAGGGTGGAACCCTCAGGACTTAAATGCTTCCTAAAATAACCCACCTTGCAACATGGTTGTATTGAGTATTAAGTTTCCAACACATGAATTTTGGGGAACACATTCAGACCATAGAAGTATCTCACATTTAACATGTCCCAAAATTAATTTACATACTATCCAATAAAGCTTTGCCTTCCCCAGAATCCTCATCTCTGTCAATTATAATACTTTCACTCTACAAATATTGGAGTCATTTTCAAAATCTCTCTTTCTGTCACCTTCAACATTCAGACAACCGTTTGGCTCTATTTTCGTAATATACACTGCATAAAACCATGTCTTGCTTTCTATATTGCCATAAAATAGTCTAAACTACCATCATCTCTTGTCTGAGGATTGCATCTCCCTATTTCGTTCTCCCTAAAGCCGAATTTGCAAACAGCAGCCATTGTGATTCTTAAAATGAAATCTGATGATGTCAATCTTTGTTTCAATCCTCCAAAGTAGAATGGAAAAATTTTCACATCATTACATAGTTTGTTGCCTGCTGACCTCCCTAACCCATCATCTTCTACATCCTTGGATAGTCCTTGAAAGTGCAAAGATGCTCCTCTACCAGGGCTTTGTAACTGTTGTCACTGGTGCCTGGAATGCTCTTTCTCAGATATTTACATGTTGTGCCCCCACGCCACTAACATCTTTGAGGCTAGGCCTAACCACCACCCATTTGCAGTTGTATTTCATGATGGTAACTAGTTTTTTGTTTTTTGGTTTTTTTTTTTTTTACTTTTCTCATCATCTTGATTTCTTTTTTCCTGTCACTTCACACTTTTTCTGAGAGCCTTTTCCCTTGCTATCACTGACCCAATTGATACCTCCCGCCCCTGCAAATGCCCTTTAAAGTGAATGTTATTCATAAAGGGGTAAACCAAACGTGTCCTACATTTTTTAATAGCTCTTATTGCTACCTAATATTATTTGATATTATGCTATATTTGTTAATTTTTATGTGTCTTTCACACTAGAATAAAAGTTTCATGAAGTCAGGCTTAATCTGTCTTCACTTTTGTATCCCCAGGTCCTAGAATAGTGTCTGCACACAGTAGATACTCAGTTGTAAAGGGATATTAGAGCCATGTCCTGAATAATCTCTTGTGGTGACTAAACATTGATCATCTGGTGATCTGGCCACAGAGTAATAAAATCCTTTTAAAAAATTGGGGATAAAATTTCATCAGGAAAAGATACTCCAAAGCAAAAAAAAACCAAAAAACAAAAAAAAACCCCGAAACTCTGATCATTCACTCGTGCAATGCATCTCTTTTGTACGCCTATTATCTGCAAAACCCTTTTATGGATGTTGCCTAGAGAAGGGAGAGTGAAGATAAATAAGGTATTTGTTGTGAATAGAAATGTCCATGTATGTAATTTTACTCAGGGGAAACTCTTCAAAAAGAAAACTAGCCTTAAAACTTCCATTTTGTTCTTATTAAGGCTTTAAACCAATAATATTTTCTTTTCTAGCTAGGCATGCTATTTTCGCAAATTCTAGGGGTAATATCACTGCCCATCTACCTGTAATTATGGTGAAGGCTCTATTGCAAATAGTTTTGCTTAAATAGCAGAGAAAAAGTGAAGGTTGCTAGAAGAAAATATGGGGTCAAGGATTTTTTTAAAAACAAAGTTGTTACAGCATTTTTAATACTGGTAGAAATAATAGAGAAGGAATCTAACTTTTATGCACTTCCTGCTTTCATTTTACCACTTTGGGTTGCGCACTGGACTAATAATACGTCCTTCTCCAACAAAAATCCCATCTTTGTGTTTGATGGCATTAAGCCCAAAAGGTCTTTAGGGATTATCTTGTTTCGTACCCTGTATTTTACAGCTAAGAGAGCCAAGGTGCAGAGAAGGCAAATACTATCATCTTTTTCCTAGATTACTGCTGTCACTTCCTTACAGGGTTTCCATAGTCTTCTGCCCTTCTGAGTCATTCTCCCCTCTTTGAAGCCAGTGAAACATTAAAAATGAAGATCTGACATTGTATCACTCCTACCTCTAATGCTTTTGTACCTAGGCACCGAGGTCTTTGGACTTCAAGTTTCAAGGACCAATTGATAGGGTTTGGATTTGTGTCCCCTCCCCAATCTCTTGTCGAATTATAATCCCTAGTGTTGGAGGAGGGGCCTGGTGGGAGGTGATTGGATCATGGGGGGCAGGTTTCCCCCTTGCTGTTATTGTGATAGTGAGTGAGTTCTCACAGATCTGGTTGTTTAAAAGCATGTAGCATCTCCCCCTTCTTTCTCTTGCTCCTGCTATGGCCATGTAAGGTGTGCTTGTGTCCCCTTCAACTTCTGTCACAATTGTGAGTTCCCTGAGGCCTCAAGCTATGCTTCCTGTACAGCCTGTGGAAACAATTAAACCCTTTTTCTTTATAAGTTACCTGGTCTCAGGTATTTCTTTATAGTAATACAAGGATGCACTAATAGACCAATTTTTCTGGCCGGGCGCGGTGGCTCAAGCCTGTAATCCCAGCACTTTGGGAGGCCGAGACGGGCGGATCACGAGGTCAGGAGATCAAGACCATCCTGGCTAACCCGGTGAAACCCCGTCTCTACTAAAAAATACAAAAATCTAGCCGGGCGAGGTGGCGGGCGCCTGTAGTCCCAGCTACTCGGGAGTCTCGAGGCAGGAGAATGGCGTGAACCCGGGAGGCGGAGCTTGCAGTGAGCTGAGATCCGGCCACTGCACTCCAGCCTGGGCGGCAGAGCGAGACTCCGCCTCAAAAAAAAAAAAAAAAAAAAGGCCCATTTTTCTGTTATGTTTGATAGGTGATTTTGCTGTTTATAAAATAAATTTATAGTTTAAGTTAATAAATAGTAACTTAGTTGAAAAGAAAGAAAATAATGATCTAATATAGGGGTTCTTACTGGTTCTGGAAACTTGTACTTTAGAATCACCCCGGAAGCTTTTATGTGGTGAGTTTGAAGCATTTACTTATTCTCTGTATTCATCTTCTAACCCTTCCCTTTTAACATTGTGTTAATTGTGTTTTAATCATCCTAGTGTTAGTATGCCTATAAAAAGGTAATAAAACTAACTTTCTCCAAGCATCTTTAGATAGCATAGGTTAATTGCATAAATATAAGTTAATTGCAAAGTTGAAGAAACTGGACAATGACTGGTATGTCATTGGACATTCCCCTTGGAATGTTTCAAGCCTATTGGAATGACATTTCTTTTGTTCAGCAAATTATTTTAAGTCTAACATAAAACTCTTGGATGAGTGAATAATGAATTGCCATGGAGAAGTTTGAGTGGTTTCTGCAGGGCAGATTAGACATAAAGAAAAGAATGCATTTATCTGGTTATTATTTCCCAGTGTAGCCTTTATTTTTCTTTTCCTCAAGTTTTCTACAAGAGTTACAAGGGGATTGATGATTTATTATTAGAAATGCCTAATGATGTTGGGAGATACTTAAAATACACTTCAGTATGAAACATATATCTAATTTATACTTTGCTTGGTTAACAATGCTTTATATTCAAGGTTTAGACCAAATATTTCAGTTTGTGCTTCCTTTGAGAGCAATGATTTATTCAATATGTCTAATGAAAACATTTTAACTGTTTGTTATGATGTTAAAATAAATCCATGGACTCCTATTTTTCTAGTTATCATTCTAATGCAATGGTTTTTCTCTTATATTAGTTAATGTTGTTTCAACATTTCAGAAAAATAGTTACAAAATCCATATTGAAGAGACATTGCACATGTGTATGTATCACTAGATATTTATATTGAGCATCTTCCTAGTGTTGTTATTTATTCTTATGTCTTTGTTTCTGTTTTTCATTAATTTGTCTGGTGGCTTTTCTTACTTGGGTCACATCTGCGGTTAGGTTTCATGCATATGATACACCCCTGGGTCTAGGGCGTTATTAAATCTCATTAAGTAGAAGGACTTTTTTAAAATAGTGTCTGTCACTTGACCCTTTTTGATAAAGAATAAAATGTGTCAACTTCTTTCTAATCTTTACCTCAAGATACGAAAACACTCCTGAACACGTGATAGTTTTGATTACATTGATAGCTGACATTCATCCAAAATTTTAAGGCTCCAGGGGACTCTGGACAGCATCCTGAGGTTGGTAGAATGAGCCTGGACATGGGGGTCAGTCAGGCCAGGTTTCAATCTCTGTGTTTCACATTGAGCAGTTATGTGGCCTTGGAAAATTGCTTAATATTCTGCTTTCCAGTTTTCTCATCTATAAGAATGGGATAAGTAGTCATAGAATTGACTGCAGGGTAAATGAGACAATATTTCACAGTGCTGGGAGAACATACCTGTTGGTCATTAAATCTTAGTTTCTTCCTTTTGTATTGTGGGTGAGCAAGCAGAGGCCCAGAGGAGCCTGAGGGTTTTCCAAGCCTCCATAGATATACTGGCAGAGCCAGGTCTTCAGACTCCATGTTTCGATCCCACTATTTAATTGATAAGTAATTTTTTACTTTTACTTTTAATAAAAATGAAATTATAGAATAAATTGATATATTGTTTGGTAGAAAACCAAAAGCCTGTGATCTAATATAGTGAGTTTCACTGGTGCTTGAGCCCCACTGCATGTTAGAATCTTCTAGGAAGCTTTAAAAAAATCCCAGTGCCTGGGCCATACCCGATTCTTGTTAAACCGTAGTATCTCAGGGCGGGACTCAGGCATAAATATTGTTTTTATAACTCCCTCTGTAATTTCAGTGTGATCTTGACACTGTTGAGATACTTCAAACCATCTGTAGCATAGTTTTAAAGGTTTGTTCTTCTGTCAGTAGATCAGGCATCTCGAGGATTATTGTTTTCCTTAAGTCTTTTCTTGGGGGGAGTTGGGGAGAAAAGGATTTATTTCTTGCCCTCCAATGAAACCAGTTGTCAATGAAGTCTGAGATCTGTATTTGGCAGATCCAAGCCCTATAGCATAAAGCAGAATATAAAAGGGAGGTGGGGATGGAGCTGAGGACAGCTGGCAAAATCAAGTGCAATCTGAAGCCACTGGGCTCTTTGCTTCCTGGCCTGGAGGCTTCTCACTGACAACAAAATGTCAGGACCATCTCCCTGAGAAACCTGGGAGGCTTTGGAGAGCCACAGTTCCTCATTGGCCCCCTTGATAGCACTTGTCTGTTGCACTGCTCATTTACTGGGATAGCGGTTCCAAAGCGAAAACACCTTCAACCTCATCTTGGTGACACTGTTGCCAATCTTGACATCCAGGTCACCTTTGTGGTCTGACTCGATCATTTTCTTACTAAACTCTGCGATTTTTAGAAGCAGGCACCTAGTCCTTACAGTATTTGTATTCTCAGAGCTTGCTCAGTGCCTGCTGCATAGTAATTCCTTAATAATGCTTTTAAATGAAAGAAAAGTTTGCCACACAGAAAAACAGAGTACATATATATATATATACACACACACACACATACACACTTGACCTTTTTTGACATATATATATATATATATATATATATATATATATACGTGTGTGTGTGTGTGTGTATGTCATATTATGTAACAGTTTGTATTTTATGACTCCAGGCAAATCATTTGCCTGATCAAAATATTGATTGCTCCAGGAAATACTGAGTGAACCGGGTATATTCCTTATGGCAGACAAGATTTAGCAACAAGAAGAAAAGGGGTCAGAATGGGGAGCAGAAGCTAAGGCAGGCAGATAGATATCATGATAGTGAAAGCTGGAGAGCCTGATACTGAAAGGGACAATGTCTAGAAAGAGGAACAAAATTCTCTAACTGTATAAAATCCCTTCGTCTATTCCTACTTCAGAAACATCATGCCCAATATACTTTTGTATTTTAGTGTACTCGTTCCTTGCAATGCCTTTCACTGAAATACCTAGCTGCATTCTCAAGTGGGGGTTGTGGTCGGGTGGCTGGAGTGGAGAATGGAGAGTAAGCACATAAAATAGGTGAGACTTTTGACTATCTTCTTCACAGTTTCTTGAGTCCTTCCTCTGGTTAAAAAAATAAACTCACACATCATTTAAAAAAATGATTAATCAGTGGGCATGACCACTCCCCTCCTGCTGTCTACATGCTGCCTCACCATGTTTCTGCTTCAAGGTCCAGCTCAATGCCCCTTTTCTGTAGAAACCTTCCATGCTGGCTTTACCCTTCAGGTATATTGTGGTTTCCAAATTGTGTCTCAGGAAGGTTTGAAAAGTTTGGGACTCATGGTAATAATAGCTAGTATTTATAGAATGGTGTAATCCATCCAGGTCCTGGCAGGACACAGGTGGCACACTTAGCTTTTTGAAGGCATTTTTAATGAAAGAACTATTTACAGAGGTGTGGGAAGGGTAAAGGCAACCAACAAGGACTGCTGGAGCTGGCGCAATAGAGTCATTGTCAGCCCCGACATAAAGAGGCAGAGGAGCTCTAGTGTTCCTGGCCCTATTCAGAGTTGGAGCCACTAAGTGGTGCTGTTCAACATGGCTGTAGTCATGGAAGGTCCCTGTAGAGGAGGGAGAGAGCAGGAGGAATAACTTCCCTAGACTCTCACTGCTGTTTGTTTCCAGTCTCCTGACAGTGTTTCTCATTGATTGAAATTAGCCAGAATCCGCATGACCCAGAAGCCCGAGAGTGGAGAACTTAGAGGACAGCAGGGAATGGGGCAGAGAGGTATGGAGAGCAGATCTGGGGGCAAATGGAGTGCATGCCAGACACTGTGTGAAGTGGGGATTAACACCAATTTACGGAGGAGGAAACTGAGGTCATACAGATAGGAAGTCACAGAACCGGATTCAAACCAGGTCTCCAGGCCCCTGAAGACCAAGCTCTTTCCTGTGAGCAGGTGGCTTCTCACTATTGCACCTGGCCCCTCCTCCTAACCAGATCACGCTTTCCTGGAGGGTAGCATTGGGGGAAAACACAGTAGGTATTCAACACAATATAAGTTGGAAATGCCATTTGGTTTTATGTGATAATTTCTAATGGCTGTCTTTAACGCAAATGTGTTTAACAATAAAATCAAAAGTTTAATGTTCAGTCTCAACATTTTCCATCACAATTTCCTGATGTTTTCCTATAATCATTTGCTATTGAATATTGGGACAAGATAGAGCAAAGCCTTCCTTTAGAAAAGAACACAAAGCTAGTTTCTGTGGGTATATAAAAGTGTGACATTTTAAGAAAGAAGAATCCACAATATTGCCACGTAAAAAAAATAAAGGTTGGTTTTCTAGAAAATTCACTGAGTTAAAAAGTCAAATACTCTAGCAACCACCAAGTAGTGGAGTGACACCACAGTATTTTGGAAGAGGTACTGTGCTGGGAGTCAGAAGCCTGGTGTTCTAATTCTTCCACTTTCCGAGACTGTGATCTAGAAAAATGTTTGAACATCCCTGTGCTCTCATTCTCAACTATTAAATGGAAGTAATAATACTCACATGACAACATCATAGGTTTGTTGTGAAACTCAAATGAGATTATGTGATAGATGTAAATAATTTTTGAAGATCCCCTGCTGTCTCTGAGCCTATAATATCTATTTAAAAGGGCTTAATAATGTGTTAACAATGACTCAAAGGTAAAGTCTTAAGAGATAAAATGAGACACTGCCATATTTAAGTCATCAAAATGTTCTGTCTGGGATTTTTTGTGAATGCAAATTTTATTTTAATTTTAAGACACAATAAGAAGGATTAAGTGTACCAGAGTCGAGATAATGGCAAGTATTTAGGAAGGAGTTAGAATTATTTGAAAATATTTTGATTGTATCCTGTTCCTCCCTACCCCTTATATTAACTTCATTGGAAACTATTCTTTGGATTTTATGCACTCGACATATTGCATCAAAATGAGAAAGGCAGAAAAGATGCCTTGTACCTATCATGCTACTGTGCTTTCAGGCAGTTAATGACTAATAAGCATGCAGTGTCCTGAGGAAACCACGTGATATTTTCCAGTCATGGTCCCAAAGTCCTCTTGGGAGGTTGAAAAGTGGTTCTTTAGTTGTCGGAGGAAACACAAAATACACAGTTAGTGTTGCATTGGAGAGCAAAATTAGGGAAGAAAGGAAATTTCAAAAGCCTTTCACAGTCAAAATTATTTTTAGTAGTATGTTAGCAGTATGAATTATTTGTACTTTATTTAGTTTTTCTTTACTCAGGTATATTGTCCTTAAGGTGGATTCAAATGTCAATGAATTTCACTCCCAAAGGGGAAATTTATACTTTTTCCAAATTATTTAGACTTTAGTCTTCTGGTCACCACATCAAAACTCTTTATCATCTGCTATGGTTTGAATGTTTATTTCTTCTACAAAATCGATGTTGAAACTTAATCCTCAATGCAATAATATTAAACGGAGATTAGGTGATTAGGTTATGAGGACTCTACCCTCATGGATGAGATTAATGCCTTAAGAAAGGGCTGGAATAAACCAGCTAGTCCCTTTATGCCCTCTGTCCCTTCTGCCATGTGAGGACACAGAACTTGTCCCCTCTTATAAATACAGCTACAAGGTGCCATCTTGGAAGTAGAGATGGAGCCTTCACCAGACACCGATCCTGCTGGTGCCTTGGCCTTGGACATTCCAGCCTCCAGAACTGTGAGAAAGTAATTTCTATTATTTTAAAATTACCCAGTCTCACATGTTTTGTTATAGCAGCATGAATGAACTAAAATACCATCTCTTTTTTTCAGATAATTGTACTTTTTAGAAAATAAAAAAAAAATAAATATTTTTTCTCATCTTCTTTATCTTTTCTCAAATATCTCTATCTCAATGAGGACTACTGTGAATGTGCTCTCCTTCCTGGAACTCCTGGTTACTCTTACTTAGCTTTATTTTTCTTTCCCATTGCTATAATTTCCTAACATATGTAATAGAACTTATTATATGTATTGCCTCTTGCCTATCTGTGCATGGAGAAGACAAGCTCCTCGAGGGAAGGAGTCTGTCTGTTTTGTTCCGTGACTCATCACTAGCACCTAGAACAGTGTCTTGCACTGAGTAAGGATTAAACATAGATTGAGTGAATGATCAGTAAGTATACATGCTGAGTATAGAAATTTGAAAAGTAAAATTTTATGGAAGGAAATGAAGTCTCCTGTAATCTAAGAGGTAACCAGAATAACACTTCCATATATCCTGTTTCTTCGCCCATTCATCCTACTAACACTTAACAGAAGTTAGAAAACTACCTGCTGAACCACCTTGGCCTTGCTCTCGCTCACCGTCTTCAGTTATCCTTCCTCAGGAGCCAGCTGTCTTGTGCCATGATCTTCCTATCTCTCCTCATGTTAGTATCAATTGTTTTTCTTCATTTTGGTCTCATAAAACCTCTTCCAAACTGTTATCACAACATTGGTAGGATCTTTGCACCAATTTCAATTCTGACTCCAAGCATGGTGAATTATTAATTGGCTGGAAAAAATTGTGTATGCATGTGCTGTAATTGCTGACTTATTTACTCAAAAATAACTACAATTTGGGTTTATTACTTGCAATCAGGAGGTTTATTGACACTTTTATGATGATGATCCTTGTGCCATTTCTCTGATTTTTCTCTTTGGATTCACAGAAAAAAGATAACTACATCAAAGGAAATGAACCTGTTTTGAAACTTGATACATTCTACTGAACTCCTTTCCTATCAGGAAATAGTACCAATAGCAATAATACTGGTATTATTACGACCAGTTCATAATGCTATCAGGGGTTTTTGACAGTTTCCTGTGTCAATCTCACTACACTGTTATTTTCAACATTTGCCAAGTTCATAGGTAAAAAATATCTCGTGATGATCTGAATTTGATCATTACTAATGAGATTAAATATTTTCATTGGCATTAGCCTTGTGTATTTCTTTTTGAATTAATGCTCTTTGTGTACTGGTAGGTTTATAGATATGTTTAGGTATTAAAGCTTCTTATATACTAAGAATAGCAACTCTTGTATCTTATGTATGTTGCAACTTTTTGGTCTCAACTTGTTTGCCTTAAAATATATGTGTGGTTTCTGATAATGTCTTCGTTCAGGCTGCTATAATATATTAGCATAGACAGAGTGGCTTAAACAATAAACATGTATTTCTCAGAGATCTGGAGGCTTGAAGTCCAAGGATAAAGAGCCAGCAAATCAGGTGTCTGGTGAGAGCCTGATTCCTGGTTTGCAGATGGCCTTCCTCTTGCTGTGTTCTCATATGGAGGAGAGAAGAAAGAGAGAGAGATATTTGGGGAGGGGTAGGGAGAGGGAGAAAGAGAAACAGAGAAAGAGATGATCTGATGTCTCTTCCTATGAGGGCCTTAATTCCATCATGAGGCTCCACCCTCATGACCTAATTAATTCCCAAGGCCTCACCTCCTAACGGCATCACCTTATGAGTTAGGATTTTAACATATAACTTTTTTTTGTTGGTAGGGGGAACCCAAACATGCAGTCCATAACATATATTGTGTTTGTATTTAAATTTTCATATTTAAATTTTGCGAAATTAAATTTATTGATCTTTTCCTTTGAGACTTTTCACAAAAAATTACATATTTTGGTTTTTCTATGTAAGTTTCAAAAGAAAAGAACTGGATTTATGAGGAATTATTTTATTACTGGACAGAGCTGTGTTCTGTTTGATCAGTAAGAACACTCATCAGTATGTTATGTGCTACTGATTTTAAGGTAGAAGCTTCCTGAACACCAAACTGTATAATCTTTAATAAATTCCTGACTATTAATATTTTCAAAACTTATATTATGACTCTAGTAAATAGAAAGGCCATCTTTCCACTGAACCTGATTTTTAAAAAAAAATTTTTATTTTTTGAGACATACTCTTGCTCTATTACCCAGGCTGGAGTGCAATGGTGCGATCTCCACTCACTGCAGCCTCCGCCTCCCAGATTCAAGTGATTTTTCTGCCTCAGCCTCCAGAGTGGGATTACAGGCATGCACCACCATGCCCTGCTCATTTTTGTATTTTTAGTAGAGATGGGGTTTCACCGTGTTGGCCAAGCTGGTCTTGAACTCTTGACCTCAAGTGATCCGCCTACCGTGGCCTCCCAAAGTGCTGGGATTGCAAGCATGAGCCACTGCGCCCGGTCCTGAATTGTTTAAAAATGCACATTTGATTATATCCATACCTGCCCCATTTAAGCTGTTCATGGACTTACCATCATGTTTAGGGTAAAGCTAAAATTCCTACCTAGCATGTCAAATTCTTGATGATCTTGCACTTGCAGACCTCTCCAGGTTTCTCTCCCAATGTCCCTTCCTACTGCATGCAGATCCACTTCTAATTACCTGAACACATTATTCTCCCTTTCTTTCTTTGGTTCCCTCTACCTGTAATATTTCTCCAGCCTAGCTAACTCCATCCTATGACACACCTGCAATGCATTCTTTTCCAGACAAAAATTAGGTACAGTAGTTCAGCCAGGTGTCCTATTTTATGCTAGGAATATAGTATCACTCTCTGAAACTCAGAGTTGCTGTAACAATCAAACCCGCTGGCTAATTATTTCCAGGGACGACAGCCAAGTGTCAGCACTATTTATCTCAGTGTACTAAAATAGAAACTTGTCTTTAGTGGACGTGAGTGCCTTTAGTGAGAAATACTGAATGCCCTCACAATCTGGATCAATTCATTCAACTCCCAGGCATGGGTGTTGGAGGCAGCCAGCTCATCTTTGATAGAAAGGCAGGATCATGTAAAGCCCAGTGGGATGGTGGAGTCCCACTGACATTCTTTAAGTTTTGGGCAGTGAAATAGAAAAGTGTTCTCTTAAAAATTCCCAGACGCAAATGATTTCTCCTCTGTTATATGATGTAGAACTCTGAGGTTTCATGAAAGTATCTGAGTGAATTCAAAAATCATTTAAAGGACTCCATCCATAGGCAGCTCTGAGCTTTACTTTCGTAGAGAAGTGTCTGAAATCTCAGTTTGGGGGACAAAATAAGGCATAGTGTTAAACTTTAACATTTGAATTTTAACTGTTAGGTAGCAAATTGATTCCCAAATTCTTACTGTGGGACTTTTATTTGTTACCACACAAACTGAATACATCCTACAGTGAGTTCCCTGCAGGAAGTATAGCCAAAGTATTTCTAAGTGAGAGAACAGCTTACCTATGCTTTGCTTTCAAGACCTCAGCTCTATGGTATCTTTAGAATAGAAATTTTTATTCAGTTTAAATTATCAGACAATTCAGTTGTAGAGATGAGAAAGACCTATTTTCACAGTGAACTGTCACATTTTCTCATGGTTTATTACTTGACTCAGAATTCTCAGGCAGCAATTTAAAAAACAGTGTTTGATTTTTTAAATCTACTTTGATCTCTAGTGATATCAGCATAGTTATGATAATGATCAAAATGGTTACTAAAAACATATACTGCAGGGAGAGCGTAGTGGACATTGTGGTGTGTTACCCACATTCTTCTTCAGGGAGAAGGCCCTCCTATCCCCAGTCCCTAGCAGGTTTGTTGCTGACAACTCACAGCTGTGTCACTTTCAGGAAACTGCCCAAGGGCTAAGGCATCATCAACCAAAGTTACAGTTTCTTCCTGGGAATAGCCCACATTCAATTCCTGACTGTTAATGACAGAGGTGTATACAAGCCAAGACACTGTGTACACAGTGGGGAAATTCCTACTGTGGGGAATTTCTAAGAGTATGTCCCAGCTCTAGAGCACGTGAAGGATTGGTTGAGCCTATACAGTGTAACCTCTTTTTCTATCCAACCCAGTTTCTGTCCTTCCTCACAGGTGCTGGTCCTGAGACCGCTACCTGATTACCATTCTGCACACAAATGTCAGTCTGCTTCCTGGGGCTGACTTGAGACAGCATCTATAATACAATACAACTTGTTTTCTGAACTGAGTCTTGCTCTGTAACCCAGGCTGGAGTGCAGTGACGTGATCTCGGCTCACTGCAATCTCCACCTCCCGGGTCCTGGTTCAAACAATTATCCTGCCTCAGCCTCCTGAGTAGCTGGGATTACAGGTGCATGCCACCACGCCCAGCTAATTTTTGAATTTTTGGTACAGATGGAGTTTCACCATTTTGGCCAGGCTGGTCTTGAACTTCTGACCTTGCGATCCTTCCGCCCAAAGTGCTGTGATTACAGGTGGGAGCCACCACGCCTGCCCATTTCTTTTTAAGTCTTCAGAAAAAAAGTGAGTAGAGAAGAGTGAGTAGGTCATTTCAACAATTTGAAATCCGATTGCTAGGCTAGTTAGTCCAAACTGAGTTTCCAGTGTGTATCCTGACATGAAGCTTGGTCTTCATACGGAAGGGATTCTTGGCTAAAAATATGATATTCTTACAGATTGGGATTTTCTAAAGACTTAAGATTGTTAAAAATGAATTCCTGGGAGACAGAGTTAGGAGCACTTTATGCTCTCATGGCTTCCTGATTTTGTGCCATATTATATATGGAATTAAAATTTCCTTTTTACCTGTTCTCTCCACTTCTCTATAGACCCTATGAAGAAAAGAATTGTTTTTTTTCCCCCTCTATTGTATCTACAGTAGCTAGAACAAATAATATTGATAAATATATTTGGATATATTAATATTTTATAAACAATGCAGATGAAGAAATTACATTTTTATATTGAGGAGTAATTTTTAAAAGGCTACCAACAAGCATTTGCTGGCTAAAAACTATTTGAGCATCAGTGCCCTAAGTCGGTGGCTTTTAAATTTTTCCATTGTAACTCACAAGATAATCCTGATTGGACTCACCAAGTCAGTATTGCCCCTCACAAGTGTCATGAGCAGCAGTCCAAAATACTTTCTTGGTGCATGTTGTCCATTGCTATCTTGAAGAACCCGATGAGTTAGGGGGGAAAAAACACGCATACATAAAGCAAGAGCATATACAAAGCAACAGGCTGGAGAAATTCAGAGCAACACGGTGCAAACATATTGAAGGAGAAACAAGTAATGAAGAAATCTATGCAAACACTTGAGGAAGTAAGTTTTAAACTGGATTTTGTGAAGTAGATGGAATTAAACTGGCAGAAACAGAAGAGAAAAAGGAATGGACAAAATTTTAGAAGCCAGATATTTCCCAGTCCTCAATTGCTGTCAAATTGGTGTCAGTGAGAAAGTATAGGAGAAAAATAATTTTAAAAACCTAATGGATCCTATCTTTAGATTACTTCATCATCTTTTAAGTTCTTACTACTATTTAAAGAAAAATGAACCTTGACATGGTAGGCTCTGTTAGTGGTATGATAAACAAGAAGAAGAAACTTGGCCTAATATGAAAATATTGGTGAATCAATGTTTGTTTATACCGTCAACGTCTGTGTAGATAGCGGTTTTAAAAATGATTCTCCATTTTATCAGACTTTTACATTTTTGGAAGATATATTATCTCTTTGATCGTTAAGTGTCCAAGGACAGATTAAATAAAGAGCAGTTTCAAATATGAATTTAATCAGAATCTCAAGGACATATTTCTGAATTGTAGACATGTGTATGCAACTGAGCCTCTTTTCACATGTGTACCACTGGTGATTTATTTATTTAAAGATGGTTAATGATCCTCTCAAGCTCTACTGGGGATAATAGAGAATGAGAAATACTGTTGGAGAAACCTGTAAACCAGAGAATAAATGAGAGACAGCTAGGTCCTCAGTATGAGTATATTATAAAATAGAAGCCGACAAAAGCTTTTCTTGTTCATTATTCTGGAGACCACACTTTTAAAATCGTTAGTTTTCTTTATCAGTGCCTGGAAGGGTTTCTGACTTTGAATCCTTCTTTGTAAAGAAAATCCAAGCTGGGTATGGTGGCTCACACCTGTAATCCCAGCATTTTGGGAAGCTGAGGCAGGCAGATCACCTGAGGTCAGGAGTTCGAGACCAGCCTGGCCAACATGGTGAAACTCTGTCTCTACTAAAAATACAAAAATTAACCGGGCATGGTGGTGGGCACCTGTAATCCCAGCTATTCAGGGGGTTGAAGCAGGAGAATGGCTTGAACCTGGGGGCAGAGGTTGCACTGAGCTTAGATCGCGCCATTTCACTCCAGCCTGGGTGAAAGAACGAGACTCTGCCAAAAAAAAAAAATTAAAAAAGAAAGAGAGAGAGAGAGGAAGGAAGGAAGGAAGGAAGGAAGGAAGGAAGGAAGGAAGGAAGGAAGGAAGGAAGGAAGAAAGGCAGGCCAAAGATCAATTTGGAAACATAAACCAACATTTAAGAATCAGCATTTTGAACAGTTAAGAAAATAGTTAAATGGATTATGATAATTATATCAATCATCTATGGTTGTGATGTTCATTTATAATTTCATTTTACTGGAAAATTGTTGAGTCTTCACAAAGTAAAATTGATAGAAATATCTCTTTCCTGGTCTGTCCTTTATTCTATCCTGCTTTTGTTATTTCATTTCTCTGATCATTTTCTTCTTGCCCTACATCATTCTTGTTCCATGTCTGTTAGCACTGGGAATGGTTGCTGCTTGTTGTTAGGGTGTGTATTACCAATTTCAGAGAATTTGAATTCTCGGTATCTGTCTGCAACTGTTAAAGGGTGACAAAGAGTGGTAGCTATTGTTCCTACTAACCATTTTTGAGGGGTTTTCAGAGCTGTTTTATCTATTTGGCTAAAATATTTGAAACCTTAAAAATATTTAAGACTTAGAAAATCAGTTTAAACACATAAAATAAAAATTACAATATCAAAATTGACCACAGTTAATAATCATGTTTTCTATATTTCAAAATTGCTAATAAATTTTAACATTCTCACGACAAAAAATGATAAATTGGTGGGGTAATGGATAATTAGTTTGATTGAATCTTCCCACTGTATACATAGATCAAAACATCACACTGTATCTCATAATTGTGTATACACATTTATTATATGTCAGTTAAAAATGAATAAAAGTGGAGAACAAAAATTGCAATATCAACTTGATAGTAATTTCAAAAACAAAATTATGAGTCTTTTCACATTTTATGGCACACACTTCTTTTTTTTTTTTTTTTTTTTGTGGGGTATGGGTACATTGGAACGTGTTCGATATAGTCAATTTGGTTGATTTCCTCTTGTATCTCTGCCTCAGAGCTTTCCCCAAAGTCAAGGGAGGCAGATCAGCTCTTTCTCACAAGAGGGGCCCTGAAGTGCAGGGAAGATTATTCTGTGGGGCAACCCTTGACCAATGCAGGGTGAGAATCCATGTGCTTCTCTGAGATCCTGTGGGATCAAGCACCTTTGCCCACTGCAGCCCCTTGATAACATGTCCTTGTACTGGCTTTTCCTCCTTCCCTGTCTCATTCTTTCCTCTTCCTCAGCCCTGCTTCCTCTGACCATTCCCCAAATAAGGAGTCACGGAGACCCCATTTTACATGAGCTTCTGTTAATCATGAAAGGTTGAGTCGTAAACCTCAACCTTAAACGGCTAAGTGTTCCTACAGAGGGTGGCATTTCTGGTCAAGTTGTGCCCACTGGAAAGGGCAGAGATTGTCAGTGAGAGAGCAGAGGTACCTGAGAATCCCAGCATGGTGAACTGATCTTCCAGCAGAGGGCAGTGCAGCAGACTTTTTGGAGAAGAGGAACCTTGACCCAGAGGATGCAGGTTTGAAAACAATTTCTCATCAAGAGACATTTGGAAATCCTCACTGAAGGGCACTAAGGTGCGGACTGTGGGAAGTGATGGGACTTTGTGTTGATACTGTTTTCCTTGGTTATGCTGCCTTTGTCCCTTTACCTTTTTGTTTCTTCTCTTTCTTATTTTTGATGGAAAGTGAGTACTAATTTTAGCATACATATTCATTGGGGCTATTTTGAGAGACAATATCATAAGAAAAACTTCTTTATTTTTGATTGTCTACCATAAAGAATGTAAAGTTCTGCCAGTTTTGGCACTCCCAGGACAGGACTAGGAGGGAATTTCACCTGGTTTGGCCTACAAGGTTGGATGCAGAAAAGAACGAAGGGCCTAGAGTGAGTGGAGTGGGGTGATGTGCAGGAGCAAAAGAAAAGCAAGGGAAAATGAAGGAAAGGGGAGGGGAGAACAAATGAGTTGAGACTTCTGGGTATGGTTCACTGTAAGCTGGACTATGACCCTGTAAAAATAGCAAAAAAATAAAAATAAAAATAAAAATAAATAGTATTTTACATCAGGCATGTTCATGATTAGATATGATTTTATTGTATCTGCACTTTTTGTTTTTTAGATTTTACAGTTCATTCAGGGAAAGGTTACAAAAGGGTTTTCTCCTCCCCTGCTCTCTTCTCTCTTCTATTCTAATAAGCCTCTTCTCTGCTGTATTGTGTTTTGCATTCTGAAAAATGGGTGTCTGTGTCCTAGGATGTTGAAAGGGGAATTTTCCTGAGTTTTGGAATAGAAATGGTAACCAAAAGAATTGTGATGGCCATGAATAACCCAGACCTTTTCTGTCATGAGTATTTCTGATACAAGGGCCACAGAAATTCTAGTCAAGATGTGTTGTAACAATAGTGCTTGAACATTAAAGGAAATGAGTCACTGCGGTACATAAAAAGCATGCACAAAAATAGTGCATTTCAATTTAATAACCATCACATCTTCAAAGTTACATTTTGAAGAGTCCTCTGGTCAGGTGAGATTTTTTTTTAACTTCTCCCCAAATTGGGACTGGTCTGACACACATTTTCCAGATATTAATTCCTTTCTCTTCCTAAGTAAATCCATTCCCTCCTAACATTCCTGAAGAATTGAGTGTCTTCCTCGTGTGTCCGTTTTTAAGAAATCATTATGTTATTTACTGTCCTTTCAGCTGTGAGCAGGCTCCAGAACACAAAAGCACTAAGTGCTACACTTGGGCACACAATGTCTCCACAGAAAAGAGGCTGAAATCACATCTGCTGAGTTTTTGACTGGTACTTATTGCTACTTGGGTCCAGTCTGCAGTGATTCCCTGGAAACAGAGCTATCTGATGGGTCTTGTTGTTCATTAGTCTTAGAAGGGCACCTGCAGTGGTTCCATATTTACTCGGGATTTTTTTTTTTTTTTTTTTTTTTTTTAAATAATGGTCTTTTCACTAATGGGAGCAAAGATGTACTCTGTTCCCCAGACCTGAGATTTGGAAGCAGGAACTGACTAGGGGATGTTCCCTCCTCCATTCCCATTCCATGACTCTTGAAGGTGCCGGACCTCAGTCCATCTTACTGCTTGGGTGAGAAACCATGGTGGTCTGTGTCGGCTCCCCTAGCTCACACCAGTGCTGAAATGCCTCGGTTTGACTGTCCTGCCCTACTCTGTGGCACCATAGCTTGGAGGTGCCAAGTTCAGCACGTGGTTACTGAACTCATACTGCCTGGTCCAGTTCCTCATTTTACAACTCAGGGAGTTACGTAACCCTGTAATGTACTGAATAATTCTCATCCCAGAAGTAAAATCAGGTTGATGATAATAGTTCACCTCTTAGTGTTAAATGGCATAAAATTCGCAAAGTATCTGGCCCACACAATTTTTTAAAGTTTCTGTTTGTTTTTGATACTTCATACATGTATGTACGTTCTGTTTCTTCCGTCGTCCTCCTTGCCATAATCTCTTCAAGGCACTTTTGGGATTGTTATAATAAAGTCTCAGGCAGCCCTAAGCAAAGGGAACAGGATGAAGAAGAATGAAGAGAATGTATCTGGAGAACTTATGTTTTATTTACATGAGATCTGAAATCTCTCTACAGTCCTCCATTCTATTGCAGTGGACACTTGAAAAGTGCTCCAGGAGCAAATGTTGCCACAGCAAACATTTCCAAGGTGCTGAGCAAAATGAGGCAGGGCAGTGGTTGCTCAGAATGTGTGAGGATCAGAACCACCTGAAGACTTCTAAAGACTACCTGAAACTGCCAGTAGGTCTGGGAGCATCTTTATTTCTAAAATATTCTCCACTTGACCTTAGACTTCTAAACAGGACTTATCCTGTTTAGAAATGCTTGCCTGGTAGTATTAACAGTAGGATTTTGGAAGAGGTGTTATAGTAAATGGGAGCACGACATGGCAATTATGCACAGAAAAAGATGCAGAATTATGTTTTCCAATACCGTTCGTTATTCATCAGATAAAAGTCCAACGGTAATCTAAGTGAGCTTGACTTTTGGAATCAGCCTGTAGAACTATGTCAGTGAAAAGTCCCTTACATCAGGGACTGAAGGGTGGAAAGTAAGGACAGGGACTGGATATATTGTATTACCTATTTTATTTCTGCAGCATTGGTGTCGGGTTTACATTACTTGTTTGATAGGATACACATTGGGTAGGAAAATAAAAATGAGAATGGCACCAAAAGGCATGTTTTCTTGGAGCACGCTCAATTATAATTAAGGACACCCATTACACACCAGCAACTTTTACTACTCAGAGAATATTGTTTTCATCTGGTGTCAGTCCTAACCCCAAAGACACAATCCAAAAAACCATAATACCAAATGTTGAAATCACAAAAGATCAAAATCCCTAAAGTCTGAAATCCCTAATATCTAAAATTCTGGAAATCACAATCCCAAAATATTAAAGTTCAAATGTTGAAATTCTTTTTTTTCTTTATTTCTTCTAAAAAAATGGGATACATGTGCAGAACATGAAGGTTTGTTATATGTGTGTGCCATGGTGGTTTGCTGCACCTATTGACCGGTCCTCCAAGTTTCCCCCTGACCCCCACTCCCCAACAGGCACTGGTATGTGCTGTTCTCCTCTCTATGTCCATGTGTTCTCAATGTTGAAATTCTGAAAGCCACATTCTAGAGAAGTGATTCATCAGTTTTCTGTTGTATTCAGGATAGTTGCATCATGTTAGGTGGAACTATTACATTGTTATTGTCTTTATTTCGAAATTAAATAAGTTTTAAGGAGATACCTATTGGTGCCAAGTTGAGAGGAAGTGGACTTGTGGACTTAATTTTAGGTATCATCCATTATGACTGGATTAAGGGATATCTGGAAAGCTGGTAAAGCACTGTTTAGGGCGTGTCTGTGAGAGTGGTTCCAGAGGAGACGAATGTATGAGTCTGAGTAGACTAGGTAGGGGCAGATCAGCGCTCAGTGTTGGTAGACACCATCCAGTCAGCTAGGGGCCTGGAGAGAACAAATTAAGAAGGTGAATTGGTCTCTCTATGAGAGCTGGGACAGACTTTGCTTCTGGGTTCCTTGGAGATCAGATCTCCAGGCTCACTGGCCGTTGGGCTTCAGGACTTACATCAGCAGTCCCCCATGTCCTGAGGTTTTTGGCCTCAGAATGAGAACAACACAATCAACTTCCCTGGGTCTGAGGCTTTGGTGTTTGACTGGACCATGCTACCAGCATCCCAGGGTCTCCAGCTTGCTGATGGCCTATTGTGGGGCTTCGCAGCCACCATAATCACATGAACCAATTCCCCTAAAAATCACCTCACGTGTCTATATACATATCCTATTGGTTCCGTTTCTCTGAAGAATCCTAACTAATACAGATTTGGTATTGGGAAAGGCAAATATCATTCCTTCTTACTGTATTCCTTATAACAGCAATGGGAGAGATCTGTGAAATTGTTCCCTTGCAAAAAAGACTGTGATATGGTAAGTGTATGAGACTATGTAATGGTGAAATATGTGAAAGCAAATTATTATTAGTGCTGCAAAAGCAGAAAATTGTTTAATTACAAAGGCCAAGCAATAACCAAACTTTCAAATGGACAGCATATACTTAAAAAATGTGTAGACCACAATCACTCTCCAAGTACAAGTGCAGAGAGTGTTTTGAAGATCACAGAAGTGAAAATACGGTCAAAAAGGACAAGAAATCTCCCCTGCCAAATTATTCAATTGAATATGACTTGTGCCTCTTCACACATAGCACCAATTCACTATGCTATGTGTTTTATCTTCACATCCTTCCCAATGCTAGAGTATGCATTGTGTAAAGACTACAGAGTTCTAATTTGTTCTACGCATTGTTTTTGCAAATTTGACACTATGAAAGTGTATTATCACAATGTTGACTTTGCATGTAATCCTTGTGCGTGTAAATAAAAATGTTGAGACTTTTTCAATAAATGAGGAAAAGTTCTTTTTGTACATGTGAACTTGTAAAAGATAAAATTTCTTGGGATCTTGACTCTTTGGGTGACTGTATATGTGCTAGTGACCCATTGTGGTTTTTGATCAATCATGTCAAAAGATAGGTTGTCTTTCATGGTATTTCAGACGACCACAGTTCTAAAGCTGTGTGTACACAATCACCAATCATAGTGATATGCATTTGTATATTTAACTTTTTGACTGATTTCTCTATAAATGTGGTTTGTCTGCTCATAATTGTTATATCCACATACCCGTTATTACTATAACTATTTATGCTTGCAAGAACATGTATGTTATTATTGCCTATTGATTGTGTAAAGTGGCCTATAGAGTGTTCTGTTGTGGTTTTATATGTTTCTCAAATAAATTCTCTTTTAAAGTGTAAATAAATGTATTTTAAAAAATTTTATTATATTTTTTCAGATTTATATTTTTGAGCTTTTGGTCTTTTAGGATTGTGATTTTGGGGATGTTAGATGCTAGAAATTTTGATCCTTTTGTATTTAAACATTTGGGATTGTGTGTCTTTTGGGATTATGGCCCAAACCCACGTCCACCTGATTGCCTACTAACCAAAAGTGGGAGAGTAAAGCTTTGGAATATCATCTAGCCTAGAACTAAATGTGGACAAGCAGCTTTATTTATTTATTTTTGTAGCCTATAGGCAATAAAACTGAACAAATTTAAACTTGGGAATTATGGAGAGTAAAGAGATTTAAGAAAAATTTGCCTTCATCTCCTCTTTTACTAGACCTGAAAATAAGTATTTAGGCCGGGAAACTATTTGAGGAATTCAATTAATGGCTCTTTCTTCTATGGAGTAAAAAGGACTAATAGGTTGTCTTCACTGGTGAAGTCCCCGAATAATTGCTCAATTTTTTACTAATTCTGCCAGCCTAATTCTGCCAGGTAATACTATAAAGCAGCAGTATGTGACCTGAATCATTCTCGACTACCTTGAAGCCTCATTTTCCCTGTCAAACTAGTGTTTAGCTCCAGAACATTAGTTTGATATGTTTGATGTCCTTGGAGGACAATGGGCATCTCTTGCTGCACATTTCCTAGCTGCACAGCATATGACATGGCTCAGCCTCCTCCAAGTCATCTGTAGACGTTTCTTGTCACAAAATTCCTCATGGTAACCCCTCCGCTCTTCCTCTTACCTCTTCTTTCTCTAACTTCCAAAAGCTGGATCCCCTACATGTGACAATTGCTGTTGCACAGCTCCTTGGTCAGTGGTTTTTGATCTCCATCTTTGCTTTTTTTGCTTTACATCAGCAAATGAATAAAAATGTCTATTCCATCTTTAGTACAAGTGTTATTATTATTACCAGTATTTTTTTCCATTACTACTACCATTACCCTCATCAATGATCTTGCCTTAGGGTTCTCTGGAAAACCAGAACCGATAAACTGAATCAGTCTCTCTCTCTCTCTCTCTCTCTCTCTCTCTCTGGATTCATTATGAGGCATTGGTTCCCATCATTATGGGGGCTGAGAAGTCCCATGATATCTGCTGTTTGCAAGCTAGAAACCCAATAAAACTGATGATATAATTTAGTTTGAGTCCAAAGGCCTGAGAACCATGTGAACCAATGTTACCAAGTATAGGAAAAGATGAAATCAGATCGCCTGGCTTAAGCAGTAAGGCAAGAAAATGGCAAATTCTTCCTTCCTCTGCCTTATGTTCTGGTCAGACCTGCAATGGATTGGATGATGCCCAACTACAATGGGGAGGGCACTTTATTAATCTCATGCAGAAACCCTCACAGACACACCCAGAAACAATGTTTAATCTGGGTATTCCATGGCCCACTAAAGTTGACACATAAAATTAACCATCACAAATGTAGATGATAGTAAAACAGTTCTAACTTTTGTTGAACACTTACTATGAAAGAATCACTTTGCATGAAGGTGAGGAGAAAACAGCTAATGTCCACCAGTGACTAAGTGGAGGCAGAATTTTAGTGCAGGTGAGTTTGTAGCTTATACACTTTATGTTATTAGGCAATTTAAATTCATCAATAGAATGTATTCGTTTTAATTTTATGAAAAAAATTCAGCTTTCTTTTTGTTCACTGTTTTGAGTGAATTTTAAGTCATTTTTCTTGTCTTTTTGGGGTGACTTTGATCTGAGAGGATGCACAGGATACCCCATTTCATTAGTTCTGATAGAAAGCAAGGAAATGAAATCCAAGTAAGAAACTAGAAGGGTATTGAAAAGATGCACTTATCTCCAAGGACAGTGGGGCACTGAACAGGCCCTATACCAGCTCAGAAGAGCCAATTTTTCATCCCTTACCAACTTTCTATTCAATGACTGATTTCATGTTGGTAGCTTAAAATCAGCCACAGTGAGATTATTTACATCACATGAAACAGCAATGACTACTGTGTTCTTTTCCTGTGGTTGCTGTAACAGGATTCCAAAATCAAAATGTTTGCAGGAACCATGCTCCCTCTGAAGGCTCAGGGAAGATTTTATTCCTTGCCTCTTCCAGCTTCTGCTGGCTCCAGGGATTTCTTTCTTTCTTTTTTTTTTTTTTCTTCTAAGAGTTGTAGGATTTTTAACTCTTTTATTTTATTTTATTTTTATTATTATACTTTAAGTTCTAGGGTACATGTGCACAACGTGCAGGTTTGTTACATATGTATACCTCTGCCATGTTGGTGTGCTGCACCGATCAACTCATCATTTACATCAGGTATAACTCCCAAAGTAATCCCTCCCCTCTCCCCCCTCCCCATAATAGGCCCCGGTGTGTGATGTTCCCCTTCCCGAATCCAAGTGATCTCACTTCTTAACTTGCGGCCACATCACTCCAATCTCTGCGTCGGGTCACATTACCTTCTTCTGTCTCAAAACTCTAGTTGCTAGTCTCTTACAAGGATACATGTGATTATATTAATACTTAGGGCTCACCCACTAATTAGGTTAAGCTCCTCCTGTCAAGATCCTTAACTTCATCACGTACTTTGCCTTATAAAGTTATACTCACTCTTTTGCGATATAAGGTAACACTCACATGTTCTGGGAATCAGGATGTGAATTTTTGAGGCCACTATTTAGCTCAGTACAGATACAAAAATATTTTGTTTTTGTTTTTGTTTTCACTCCCCATCCTCAGATATCTCACTTTCCCATTTTATTGCTTATGGGTATTACCAGCTGATGAGGCTGATGGCCAGGAGATATACAAATAAACAGTTAGGTGAGAGAGAAAGTTGAATGGTTTACCCAATGTAAATTTTTTTAATGTTAAAAATTTTAAACTATGGATACTTTGCATTTTATAGAAATGTTGCATACTCATTATAAGAAATCTAAGAAATGCTGAAAATTTGACAGCAATATACAAAGAAAAATCTTAAATTTACTAATAGCCAGTGTTTACTATTTCATAAAAATAATCCCAAATGTTTCTCTATGTATATGTACTGAGAAAAAGGTTTTATAGATAGACATTTTTAAGAGAATGGGACACTGCCACACACACTATTAATATTAAAATTGTTATATTTATTTTTGCTTGAATTAACAGAATAAAAGTTCAAATATAATTAAAGAAATTGTTGACCTTCAGAGATGCCTTTTTTTTTTTTTTTTTGAGACTGAGTCTCGCTCTGTCTCCCAGGCTGGAGTGCAGTGGCACAATCTTGACTCACGTCAACCTCTGCCTCTCAGGTTCAAGAGATTCTCCTGCCTCAGTCTCCTGAGTTGCTGGGATTATGGGTGCATGCCACCATGCCCCGCTAATTTTTGTCTTTTTGGTAGAGATGGGGTTTCACCAGTTGGCCAGACTGGTCTTGAACTCCTGACCTCGGGTGATCTGCCCGCCTTGGCCTCCCAAAGTACTGGAATTACAGGCATGAACCATGGCGCCCGGCCTAGGGATGCATTTGTTACCTAAAAATCCCTCTAAAGTTCAGAAAGGGTAGTATGAAAACCTTTAAGAATTTGGAGTCAGCATCTTCCACCTTTATAGATTATGAATTGATTTCTTGATATAAAATATCAAGGAATAATATTTTTAAAATTTTCTTCCACTTCCTCACCACAACCTACAGATTATTTTTACTTATAGTTTTACATTATTAGTTTAGAACATTTACATTTCTTCTGTATAAACATAATATCTATAATTGTTTAATATTAATATTTTTCCATGGTTTCTCCATCAGCTGTGATGAAAGTGATAAAATTAGGTAATGGATGTCTTACTTAAAGTTTTAACACCTAAGAATAGTAATAACACAATAAGTTTGTTAAGTAAATAAAATTCCTGGGGTATTTATCATGATTTATATTTTACTGACTGGGTTTATGGTTGAGTAGCATTTTAAAGAAAGGGTTCTTTGGTACTATATTCTTTGATTGTTTTGATTTAAAACTGTTTTCTATTTTCATTTATAATAATAGTTTCCACTTACCTTCAGATATACATACCTACTATTTAATAATGCAGTGGAGAAGTCTACATTCCAGTTTTTACTCCTTTACAAAAGGTGCTATGTTCGTTTATTTTTTCCTGTCTGAGGTATTCACTATTTTCTCTGCCTGAAGAATCCTGTATTCTTAAAGTTTATTTACTGGCATTTTGCACATATTGGTTACTCTGTATGTTTCATTGAACATAGTTTACTTTTTTGATCTATGGATTTGTATATTCCTTGATTTTCTGTATTATTTATCTTATTTTTTTCTTTTGGGAGTTCTCTACTCTAGGATCTCTCTTCTTATATTTATATTTGATTGTCTTAGTCAGTTATGTCTGCCATAAAAAAGTCTCACAGGTTGGGTGGCTTATGAACAACAGAAATTTATTTGTTATGGTCCTGAAGGTGGGAAGTCCAAGATCAAGGCACCAGCACATTCTGTGTCTGGTGAAGGTCCACTACACTTCCTGGTTCATAGATGGCGCATTCCCATGGAGTTCTCAAAAGGTGAAAGACCTCTTGAGGAGAAGGAGCTCTCCAGGTCTCTTTTGTAAGGGCACTAATCCCATTTATGAGGGCTCTGCTCTCATCACTTATTATAATTACCTCTCAAAGTCTGTACCTCCTAATTCCATCACTTTGGAGGTTACAATTTCAACATATGAAATTTGGGAGGGCAAAACATGTAGCTATAGCACTGATCTTCTTAACCTTAATGTGTGTCTTCTCTGCAGTGACCAGGATCACTGCATTTTTATAATTCATTGAGATTATTGTAACCCTTTCTTCTGTGCCATTAAGATGATTTTCAGCAGTATCTTTTTTGTTTCTTGCTGCTCAAATTTTGTTCAGAAGCACTACAATATTCATATTGTAGTTATCAATGTTTTTTATTAGCTTTACAATCTACATCTCCATTTCATTCTGTAATTTTGTCATCTTGTGTTTGCATTTTTGTATAATAAATTTATATTCTTATTAAGTTCTTTCCATAGCCCCAAATAAATTTAGAAAATCCTATAGTATTTCCCAATTTACTTTTTTTTCTAGGCTAGACTGACTGGATTTTTATGTATTTATTTCTGTTTCTCTCTCTGTGTGTGTCTCTCATATGATGTATAGTAGTATGCATGTATATAGTATGTAGTACACTGTAGTATGCTTGTATAATGGCTATACCATTTCTATCTTTTCCAGTTCACATGAGTAGCTCCCCCCAGACTTCTCTTTAATATTGTGTAGTGTTAAGTTTATGTTTTTCTTGCTGAACTAGATCTTAGGTTTCTTTTTGGTTTATAAATATATATTTCATAAATATAAATAAAAATAATTTTTTTTGATTGAGAGGTGTCAAGGTTGGAGATCAAGATTCCTGGGATGGGAATTGTTAATTTTCTTCCAGAGGGTGTTCTGAGCTTTGCTTTGCTAGACTTGTGCGCACACGCGTGCACACACACACACACACACACATGCCCACACCAGTTTATCAGGACCCCTGGACCCAGACAGAAGGTATGTAGCCGGTGGCAGTGAGATTGGAACATTTGTCCAATTCCACATAGAAACTCTGCTTCCAGGTAGGCTCCACAGTGTTACCTAAAGGTTTCTTTCTGGAGAGGTTTTTCTACTTTCTAGAGGGATGCCTACTTCATGCTTAGTCTTGCACCCAAAAGAAGTCTTTCCAGACTGGAGAATGTAAGTTAGATTACCATGATGTTGTCAATTCACTTTCTTTTCTTGTTGTTGATATTTTGGGGGCAAGCTATGTTTAGAAAACATGCCATATCCTATAGGAAACGTGTTTTGGTATCTTTTGGCACTACTTTTCAAAGTTGAAGCCATAAAGTTTTTTTTGTTTTTTGTTTTTTTTTATATATATGGTTACTTTTATGTGTGATTTTATTCAGTCTCAAGGCTTTAAATATCAAATTTATACCAGCGAGTCCCAAATTTATATCTGTAGCCCAGTCCTAACCCCTGAACTTCATAATGCTTACTTGATATCTCATAGACATCTTAAATGTCATATATTCAAATGATCTCCTAATAGTCCCAGCAAAACATCTCCTCTTGCAGGGTGCCCTACCACAGTTAATGGCAATTCCATTCTTTCAGCTGCTCAAGACAAAAATCTTGGTGTCAAGACATTTTTCTGTCTCTCCCATTCTACATTCTACTCATCAACAAATCCTGTTGGTATAATTTCAAAAATTAATCAGAAACTAATCACTTCTCAGTAACTAACTATCACCAAACTGTCCCAAACCACCATCATCGTGATAGACTGTTGCAAGAGCCTCTTAGCTGATACCCCTGTTTCTGTATCTTTCCCTCTGCAATCTTTTTGAAGAGCAACTTTCAGGGTTAGCCTGTTACAATATCAGTCATGTCACCCCCCTGCTCACCCTGTTCATTGACTTGCCACATCACTCAGAGTAAACGCCAGCATCCTTACAATGGCCTGCAATGCCCTATGTGACTTGGGCCCTTTCACCTACCTGACCCCACTCTTGGCCACTTTCCTGGGGTTTGGAATGTTACAGCTGCACTCACCTCCTTGATATTCCTTTGATACTCTGGGTATGCTCCCAGCTCAGGGAGGACAGTGTGCTCACTATTTTCATTTCCTAGAATGTATTTCCTCCAGTTATCTACATGATTCTTCTCTTCACTTTCTTCAGATCTTTATTCAAATATACCTTCAATGGATACTCTATCAGAATCCCACCCCAACACTTAAAATTCTTTTTTCCTACATTATATTGACTCTTCAGCAATTTTATAACATATCATACATTTTACTTATTTTGCTGTTCCTTCTTTCATCACTGGAACATAGGTTCCATCAAAGCAGGCATTTTTGCCTATTTTGTTCACTTTTACATTCCCCAAATCTAAAACAGAAACAAAGTAAACACTGAATGCTTGTTAGTGAATAATGGGCTTTTGGAATTAATCTGATGCACCATATGGGATTCATTATTGTGACCTAAAACAATATAGTTATTGTGACAATATAATCACAAAATAAGCTATTCTACCTTCCGTAATAGCGGAGACATACTTTTAGCTGAGGACAAGAAGTACAAAAAAGATAATGTTAATATGAATATCAGCTTGAAGTTACCAGAGAGTTGATAAACAGGTAAGAGAATTACTAAGCCAACATCAGGAAAAAGACAGAAAACTAGAGAAGCGAGCACACTTCAAGATACGGTTTTTTTAGGGGTTATTTTTCCACTTTGGGAAGAGGCTACTGAGGGACTGGACATTTAAAAGTCCTGAATATCCCTTGAAAGGAATGCAGCTTAACTCTATATCATTTCACTCAATGGCATTGGATTAAGGATGTCCCAGATTACTAGAAATTTCTAAGAAATAGCCTTCAATCCTTTCCAGAGGAAGACATTATTTTTCTAGAAATTGAATTATTTCTACAAATAATACTTTTTCAAATTAAATGTCTAACAAACTATAAAAAACATTCCCCCAGGCATATGAGAATCTAAAATAATATGAAGTAGAATAACATAGGAACAATAGAAAAATAGAAACAGATCCACTGGGGCTCCAGATCTTGAAATTATAAGACCCAAACTTTAAAATTAGTATACTTAATATGCTCAAAGAAATAAAAGATAATATGGAGAAATTTGGCAGCAAATTAGAAGTATTAAAATGTATTGAGCAAATATGAAAGCAGAATCAAATGAAAATTTATAGAATTTCAAAATATAGTATCTAAAGTTGTAAAATATTGGGCTGGATTAACAATAGATTAGATACAGTGTTCTAATTCTTTCCTCCTATCCCCTTTATTTTGCTGTCATACATTTTGTTTATGCACAAGCATAAATATAAATACACATAATCAAATATATTGTTGCTATTATTATTTTGAATGAATTGCTATCTGTTTGACTCAGAAAACAAATGTTTTAATTCTATCTTCATTTATTCTTCTCCAACTTTATGTAGATTCAACTTTCTAATTTTCATCATTTTTCTTCTCTCTAAAGAATTTCTTTTAACATTTTGTATTAGTTCATTCTCACACTGCTATACAGAAATCCCTGAGACTGGGTAATTTATAAAGAAAATAAGTTTAATTGACTCACAGTTCTGCATGGCTAGGGAGGCCTCAAGAAACTTACAATCATGGTGGAAAGGGAAGCAGGCACCTTCTTCACAAGGTGGCAGGAGAGAGTGTGAGCGTGTAAAGGAGGAACTTTCAAACACTTATGAAATCATCAAATCTAGTGAGAACTCACTTACTATCATGAGAACAGCATGGAGGAAACTGCTCCCATGATCCAATCACCTTCCACTGGGCCTCTCCTTTGACATGTGGGATTATGAGGATTACAATTCAAGATGAGATCTGGGTAGGGACGCAGCCAAACCACATCACATTTCTTGCAAGGCAGGTCTCTTGGCAATGCATTTCTTCAGGTTTGTTTATCTAAGAAAGTCTTTATTTCTCCCTTTATTTGAAGAATAATTTCACAGAATACAGAACTCTAGGTTGGTGGGGTTTCTCTTTCAACAGTTTAAATAGTTCAGTCCAGTCCATGACGACTCCATAATTATGACCTAATTACTTCTCTAAGTCCTCTCCTCTTAGTACCATGCCATTGGGCATTAGGTTTCCACATATGAATTTTGGAGGGACTCAAACTTTCAGTCTATGGTACAACCTTTGTGACCTCTGGCACTTAGTTTTGTTTTTTTCTCTTCTTCTTCTTCTTCCTTCTTCTCCTTCTCCTTCTCCTTCTCCTTCTCCTTCTCCTTCTTCTTCTTCGACGGAGTCTTGCTCTGAGCCTAGGCTGGAGTGCAGTGGCAGAATCTCGGCTTACTACAATCTCCGCCTCCCGGGTTCAAGCAATTCTCCTCCTGCCTCACCCTCCCCAGGAGCTGGGATTACAGGCACCCACCACCACACCCAGCTAATTTTTGTGTTTTAGTAGAGGCAGGGTGTCACCATGTTGGCCAGTCTTGTCTCGAACACCTGACCTCAAGTGATCTGCCTGTCTCAGCCTCCCAAAGTGCTAGGATTACAGGCATGAGTCACCGCGCCTGGGCTATATTTGTTATTTTCTTAGAATTTCAATTTCTCTGCTTACATGGCCTACCTGTTCTTGTATGCTGTCTACTTTATCTATTAGATCCTTAAGCATCTTAAATCATTCCCAGTTTAAATTTATGTGTGATAATTTCAACATCTCCCTCATCTCTAAGTCTAGTTCTGATGCTTGTTCTGTTTCTTCAAACTATGATTGTTTTTTGCCTTTTAGTACGTCTTATAATTTTTTCCTGGTAGCCAGACATGATGTACTGCGTAAAAGGAAATGGTATGAATAGGCCTTTAGTAATGTGGTTGTCGGGAGTGTGCGAGGGAGAGGCAGAGTATTCTGTAGTTCTATAATTAGACCTTAGCCTTTTGGTGAGCTTTTACCTCTGGACTGTGAATTTCACAAGCATTTTTCAATTTTCTTCCACCTTTAGATGAGACAGGATGACTAGAGTGAGCTGAAGTTGGGTGTTTTCTTTCACCCAAGTCAGTTACGCCCTAATAACACTCCAGCAGGCTATGCTCTATGTCAGTACTTAAGCAGTTTCTCCTGGGACAGACCTTATTCAGAAGAACAGAATGCACTGGTGTATTGCAAAATTGTTTCTTTTCCCCCCGACCGCTGCTAGGAGCATGATGGGATTTTCCACCAATATTTACTCTGAGAACCTGGTAGGGCTACTGGAGGTAAAACTCACAGAAGTTCGGGAGCTCTCAATGACTTACTACCTCTGGAGTTTCATCTCTCAGATTTGTCCATACTGAGCTTCCGGCAATTCATCAATTACAGGCAACTTTCCCTACTTCAGCACTGGCTCCCAAGGTAGTTCTTGCTCATGGGGTTCAGCTCTGGCAAGCTGTGATTCTCGGCATTTGCCTGTGGGTCTCTGCAGTTTTTGGAAAGTGGTCTGCTCTGTGACTACACCTCTCTGATAGATATAAGAATTATTGATTTTGCAGTTTGTTCAGCTCTTTCTTGTTGTTAGGATACAGTGGCAAATTCCAGCTTTTTACATTCCTAATCAGAAACTGGAAGTCAGTACATACTTTTAATCATAAGATTTTAAAGCAAGGCAATATACCTTTCTTTAGAACTTCATTATCTGTATATCCGTATTATTATACCAATTCAGTACATTGGTATATTATCATATTATCATACCAATACCGATTCAACCTCTAGACTAACCCCTTTCCTCAATAAACTTTCAAAATTATATTTGTGCTCCTCATTATCTATTTTCTCCTCGAATTGTAACTCACCGATGGCAGGGACTCTATCTGATCTTTCCTATGTACCCTGAGGACCCAGTGTGTATTATAGGTTCTGAGCTTTCTCTTAACTGAATCTGGCATATTCCAGGAGGTCTGGGTTTTGGAAGGACAAGGACATTATCATACTCACACAAATTCTGTATAAAAATAAGCTATTTCGGATGAGAATCTTGTCTGGATTTGGGTTGTAGACAGCGGAGTGCTAAATTTAAGAAATTTTCTGGGATTTGGAAAGCTATGGTTGTTTGAAAATATGTGGTAGCTTTTCAGGATCTATAAGCTATATGAACAGTGTAATTTTGGTAGCATAAAGTAAATTGAAAGCCTCTTCCCTCTATTACTAAAGTCAATCCTGACCTATAGTTTGAGGACTTGCATTTGTGTAGGCAACTTTTCACTTTCCTCTCTCTCTCTCTCTTCCCCTTTTTGGTCACCTAGAATTAAAGAAGGAGAGAGGAGACTAGCAGGAAAAGGGTAAATGCCCCTAATGTGATTGGTGTTGTAGGGAACTGGATATTGGTGGCTCTACATAGATATATTATATAGAGATCTTACTTGGTATTAAGTTTATTTGATTTGATACGAGAGAACTTTTTTAAGTTTACCAATTATATTTGTAAATGGACTTTGGCAAATTTAAAACTCTTTTGGAAGAACAATATGAGTTTTAGGTTTTGGCTTATAGTCAAAGATAATGCTTTCACAAGACCCAGAAAATAAGGTTGCAGAAACTGCCTTCCAGCATTTGATGCAATTAAAGGTTTCTGGCATAAAGTGTTTAACATTTGAGCCTCTAGGCAAACAGCCAGGACTAAGCAAAATCAATGGCCATGGACATGATCCCATTTTACTGCTGAAAGAGCCAGCCTGTGCAGTGTGGTTAGATTCATTTTAGGGAGTCCTGGAAGGCTCCAATGAAAATTGTTTTTATCCCTAGACTTTTACCACAATGTCTTTTAATTGTGCCCTCTCCTATTGTGCTGGTATCAACCCCTGTCCAGTGTCGCAACCTTGCCCACATGGGTCAGCTCTTGGTGGGGCGCTCCCTGCACTTCTCAGCTGTACAGTACTCACCTGCTCAGGGTCTCCTTTTCTAGCTCAGGCCCCGGACTCAGCTGGCACTCCTTGCATCACTTTACCAGTCAAATAAGAAACTCTCATTAGAAACAGGACAAGGTTTATTATACAAGTCCCTTCTGTCTCTACAGAATACCAAGAGGAATGCTCCTTAATAGCAGGTGGGAAATTAATGCTACTGTGCTTAATAAATGATTGTGACATATACAAGAACCCAAGAGGAACCAGGAGGTTGCCAGTGCAGACAAGGAAATAGATGTGTTTGTACCTATAAAAACTTTTATGTGCTATCTATGGAAGAATATGCAATTAAGGGCAGCAATATTAAACAATTTCAGAAATCACATAAATTTGAGAACATTATAGGACGAAATATTGAAATTCAATAAATTAAATCAGACAGAATATTTTCTAGGCATATATAAGACATAGTAAGATCAAGCATAGTTTCTATTCATTTATTTATTTATTTGCTTATTTATTTATTTGAGATGGGGTCTTGCTCAGTCACCTAGGCTGGTACAATCTCAGCTCACTGCAACCTTCGTCTCCTGGGCTCAAGCTACCCTCCCACTTGAGCCTCTGGAGTAGCTGGGACCACAGGCCTGCGCCACCATGCCTGGTTATTTTATTTTATTTTATTTTTGTATTTTTGTAGAGACAGGGTTTCACCATGTTGCCCAGGCTGGTCTTCAACCCCTGAGCTCAAGCGATTTGCCTGTCTTGCCTCCCAAAGAGCTGGCATATTGGGCCTAACTTCTATTTTTTAAAAAACAGTTTCTTCATCAAAGAAGCCAAGGTGAGCTCATTTGTATTTCTTGATGATTTCTTTTCTTTCATCTCGTAAACATTTATACTCATGAGAGAATAAAGAAGAACAATTATTTAAGTGTTAACAGTAGAATAAATACAGAGAAACCTTTAAACAAGACCTGTTTTGGAACTGACAATCCATGTGCTTTAGGCATCTGTTAAAAAGTAGACTTTGAGCTAGGAAGTCAAGGTTGCTTGATTCTTAAACAATAGAAAATCACACTGGAAGAACAGACTGCTCTTAATGCCAGAGCTGTGAAGTCCTCCAATGTTTGGATTAAATGGAAACACATAATAAATTAGGAAGAAAATGAAAGTCATCCCAAAGTAATTGAATTTATTCCTTTGCAGTACTTGAGAACACAGTGCATCTGATGTTCAAATCAGTTTCCTAAGGTAATCAATAAGACACACAGGAATTTAAAAAATAAAAGCAAGAATGTCTGGAACTATGGGATTAACCACTTTACAATGGAAAGAAAAGGGCATAGTTTTAAGCCCCCTTCCAATGCCAGCCTGTTGTGTCAGGATGGGCACATATCACAGATCTACAGTCATTCCTGAGCCCTCCTTTGCCCTCGTGCACCACAGTCCATTGGTCAGCAGGTCCTGCTAATGTCACTCATTTAACATCTCTCAAGTCTTTGACTCCTCCCCACCCCTTTGTCTCTATCTTGTTCCTTTCTCCACATTTACTCTCCACATAGCAGTGGTTATTCCAAATTGTAAATTTGTTTTATTTAATTGCTTAAAACTTTTCAGTGAATCCCTCTTACTTTTGAATCACGTTCGGATGTCTTAGCCTGCCCTTTGTGGCCTGCCCCACCCACTGGAGATCTGGCTTTCCCAATCTCATGTCCAGCCACACCCCGCTTTCTGTCAAGCAGCTCTGTCCACTCTTGCTGTGTACCTTTGCACAAGCCCCAGATATCCTTGGCTCTTCCCTCCCCTTTCCACTGTGTGCTCTGTCACCTGACACTCATCCTTCCACACTTGGCGTGGATATCGTTCTCTCTAGGCAGGCTTGGCTGCACCCTCTTCCCTCCCCAGCCCAGTTTGGTCCTCTTCCTCTGTGCTCCCCTGATGATCTGAGGGTTGCCCTCCCTGGGACAGCACGGCATAGGCTTCTGCTTCCAAAGGGAACACTCCTTGAGGGAAGGAATTGTGTCTTGCTGACTGTCCCGATCTGTATTGTCCAGCACAGTGTGGCACATGGGGAAGCATCCATAAATATTCACTGAATGAATTAATATATAGTTGACATTTCATAATAATAACATGAGGTCCCCATGCCCAAGAAAGAGTACAGGAAACACAAGACCACATTAAAATACCATGGCAAGTAAGCTCCAGAGAAGTTATATTGAAAGAGAGTCAGGGCTTAAGGTCATCTCACAGGCATGTTCCGTGGGACTTTAAGTTTTTGAGAGTTTCCCTGAAGAGTAAATGCAAACCTCTGCTTGGGTTTTTATTAAGAATGTCTGATATTTTGGGCTGGGCATGGCAGCTCATGCCTGTAATCCCAGCACTACAGGAGGCTAGGAGGGTGGATCACTTGAGGTCAGGAATTCGAGACCAGTCTGGCCAACATCGCAAAACCCCGTCACTATTAAAATTACAAAAATCAGCCCTGCGTGGTGGCACATGCCTGTAGTCCCAGCTATGTGGGAGGCTGAGGCATGAGAATTGTTTGAGCCCGGGAGGTGGAGGTTGCAGTGAGCCAAGATCAGGCCACTGCACTTCAGCCTGGGTGACAGAGTGAGATTCTGTCTCAAAAAAAAAAAAAAAAAAAAGAAGTGTGATATTTTTTTCAACTATTAAAAAAATTATTAAAAGTATGAAAACATTTCTGAAAGTTTTGGAAACAAAATGAAAAAACATTACTGAGGACTACACACACAAACAACTACTTGTGTACTTGTGGATCCTCTGCCATACGTTTTCCTCAGCAAAATTTTAAAGTAATACAATCGTTCAATATAAACGTTCAGATGTAACCTCTATATGCCTAGAAATTTATATTTACATATGTGCGAGTATATACATAAATGCTAACAAAAATATAGACATGCTCATGCTGAGTATTACTCCACTAACTGGGGAACTGAGCACGTGGAAAGGAGAGCCACGGTGACAGACATCCATTCTTGCTTCTGTGGGTCCCGGTGGAGGTGGTATGTTCCTGGAACTGAGGAGGTAGCATGGCTTCTGGTTTGTACAGCTTCTTCATCACTGTGGGGGCGGCAGTGGCCTTGGCAGTCGGACTCTCCTGAGCGGTTTCTGGGTGTCCCTTCGAGTTTTTTTAATTATCCCCAACAATGATTCAGTAAACTGTTTATTCCGCTGTAATTTCTCATTCTGATTAAACTAGCTAGGAGCTTTTCTATTTTCTGCTGTTGAACTTAGACTTACATATTCATTTTCTTGCCGACTTCTTTAATGTCTGAGTGATTTTCTGAAGCCCACCATCACTTTATTTTGGAACATGGGGAAAAAGAATGCTCTTTTCTGGTGGAGACTTGAGGAACAAGCCACATTGCATTCCTGTAGGCTTACAATCTACTGAATGATTCTCCTTTCTTGTCCTCTTCTCCTCTCTTTGGAGACAGTGAGGATAATGTTTGGGCATAGCAGAACCAGTGAAGATACCACTTAATAGCTCTGGAAGCAGTGTCTGTCCTCAATTATTTTAGCTCTTTCTATCATGAGGTATACTTTACATCTTTAAGTCCTCAGCTTTGGGTCCCAGTTGCCAACAGTAAGGCAAAGAAGTTCCATGCAACTTCTGTTTTAAGGGGTATTGGAGACTTACTGGTCAGGAAGTATCCTGGCACTTGGCTTCCTTTTTTTTTTCCCAGTAGAAATAAAGTGAGGTGAATTGATCATAGAATGTACAACACTAGGTGAGTGTTTGCAGGTGGAGAATGAGGGGGTCACGACAAAAAATACTCTGCAGGTTCCTGCTTTGAATAATTGGTGGTGTGATTTTCTGAGATAGGGAACACGGGAGGGATGACAGTAAGGCAAGGTCACAAGTATCCTTTTGGACAAACCTGAGGTGCCTGTGAGTGGTGTCAATGGAAATGGCAATAGGGCAGGAGGTAAGAAGAGATGCTGGCCTTAAAAGAGAACACTGGATGTAGTTGGTATTTAAAACTGGGCAGATGACACTGTCTAGGGAGAAGAAAAGAAGAAAGTGAAGGGGGAAAGTAATTGCTGTTGTTATTGTTTTTGTTTTAAATAGAACAAATTCATTAGTTAGAATGTTGATAGGAAGAAATGGGTGGTGAGGGAGAAGTTGAAGATATGGTGGTTGGAGTGAGATCTTTAAGATGAAAGAAGAAATACAATTTAAGAGATATGAAGAAGAACTGGTCTGTGGTTGGCTAAGGGACACCTATTTTTTTTTTTTTTCAATTATATGAGAAAAGGAAGGTTGAAGGAGTTGCATCTGGTAGCTGCAGTCCTGTAAGAACTCAGGAGCTCAATGTCGGTTTGGCACCTCAGAATTCTATGTCCTTTTCCTGAAGTTATGAAATAACATAGTTCATGTTTATATGATTTTTGAGCAGAAATTTTTATCAATAGCTCTTTCTATATTATCTTTTAGAAGTCTGTATCTCCTGGGAGTGGAGATACTAATCTAAATCCTTACACATGCCAGGACCCTCAGTGAATCAAATAAAAAAAACTTCAAAGTTTGAAAAGCCTCCTACTACATAACACTTTGAAGCTAAACTGAACGAGACAAAATGACACACTTCATAGCAATTATTAGCAGATTTTATTTTAAACAGAGCTAATTCTCACTGAAGGAAAATATAACCTTTTATACCTTCTTACCAACTTGTTTTTCAAATGCCACCCACTGGCATTTGAATGCTGACATTATTTAGGCAGATAACTAATGAACCTTGTAAAATTGTAGAGCCCATGCTTAAGGTTGAGATAGAAAAGCTACTATGAAGTTGCTGGAAAACCACAGCAAAAAGACTGGAACATCGACCACAAGGGAGGTGAATCATCTGCAGGGAAATATTTTCCTCAGGGATGCAGGGCCCCGATGTACACAGGCAAGGCTGGTGCTGTGCTTGCCGAGTGACTGCCAAGTCCCCAGCACTTTCACCACCAAGGAGTGGAATGGTCTTTCACTAAGCATGGATTTGCTGCATTTGGGTCACTTAACATGAGCATTAAACGGATTAACCAGCTACTTTTAACAGCAAAGAAAAAGGGAGGAATGGGGGAAGAACGAAGATTCCTTCACATTTCAGTTCCAGTTTCCAAAGCACATTCCCACTACAAGGAGTCTTGCTCATTTTCTTATTCAGTTCACAATCACGTCACTCATTTCCGCAGGGTCCTGTCCAATGGGCCTGACCAAAGGGCATAGGCATTGTGCAGTCCTGGAGATGTAATCCTGATGAGTTTATGATGCTTTTGGGAAAAGAAGACTTAGATAAATGAAACAGCTAAAGAAAAGTTTAAGGCCACAGCTAAGTATTAAATTGTGAGGAACTGGACTGACTAAATGCTATAAGGGTTCAGCGGTTCAGCAGAATGATTAATTAGGGTAGCTTTGGACATGAAGGAAGGTTGTGGAAGGAATGAGTCTTGAAGAAAGGTGTACACAGCTAAGATGTTTAGAAAGGAGGAGGGCAGAATTTCAAGCAGTAGGAATATTGTGACTCAGCATTCTCAGAAGCAGGTGCTTAGGAAGCCCCTCCCTGGTGATCAGCCCACCTCTGGGACCCAGGTAAGCAGGAAGTGGCAAAAGGGAAGGAGCCTGTAAAAGGATCTGGGGAAACAACAGTGTTGTAGGAACCCAGGCTCAGCAAACCCAATTGCTGGTTTTCTTCTGCCCCTTCTGATTGATTAATTCAGCCATTAACAAGTCTATACTGCTTATTGACTTATTGTTTATTCATTCTCATTAGTAACAAAAAAATAGAAGGGATTCTAGAATATCATCCGGCTCCACTGGCCTGTACTTCAAGGCAGGCTGTTGATCAGGACCTCTCCCTGAAAGAAAGTGATGTAGGAAAAGAAGAGAGGAAAACAGGCACAACAAGAAACTGGAAGACTAGACGCCTGTGACTGTATTGGGTGGCTTCCCACGGCCTGGATTGACTGTTGGGAATTGAGGATCACGTTGGGCCGTGTGAATCTCTGGGTTTGTTAGTTATTCGTCCAAATGGGAGAATTGTGTCCAGGCATCTTGACAAGTCATGCTGTTTTGGAGCACTGTAGTTCTGAGTACTGGATTAGTCTATGGAGAGTGAGAAAGTGTTTTCGATAGTACTGCAGACAGTTTGCCAAAATTTACTAATTTTTCAGGGACATTGAGTTGCAGTGAACCTACCACTACAAATTGACCAGCTATGTCTGTTGGCATGATTTACTCTCCCAGCTAAGCAAAAGCCAACCTATTTTCTTACATTTTTAAAAACTTTATCTCACCATTCCGCTTGAATACTTATTTCATCATAATTTCTTTATATTCTTACTTTTTTGCAATATTATACGTATTTCTGTAAATCATCTCAAATCTTCTTCTTTTCCTTTTTGGAAAGAGGGAAAACATAAATATGTAAACAAAACATTTTTAATCCTTTCTTTAAAGAATTCTGAGGAAAAAAATAATAATAAAAACATCTAAAAAATTCACCTGCTAAGAGGTGAGGGAGGATTAAACTAATCCCTGCAATCTATTTCTTAAAGACTTCTCAGGAGAAATAATTTGCATTTCTTTGATGCATTCTAATATCTGACAGCGCTCATTGTCAAGAACCTATGTTTTGCTTAAATTCCTAGATCACATTTTAATAGGAGTGAGTTCTTTTTGACTTTGTCTCCAGGGTGTTTTTCCTCCTTGTTTCCAGCTGTAGGTCTCCCAGTCCAATTTCAAAGTCATGTACAGGAGATGCTCCTACTTCATCTGGTAAGTCCCTTAGGCCTGGGGTGGTAGGGACTCCTATCGAGGTGAAGCTGTTATTTGGAGTGTGTGGACTTAAACCTAAGGACCATTACGTCTGCTCACCTGAGCAGCTTGCCAGGCAGGGTCCTAAGGTTTGCAAGATGTTCCAGGCTCCTGGGATTCAGGCAAATTGTCTCCAGATTACCACAGGGCCAGAGTCAGTTCTAGGGGCATCTGGACTTTTGCAGGGTGCCCCTTTGAGGGCCATGTATTCCAGCGCCAGGGTCTCCTATGAGGTCCCTCAGGGACAGTATCAGATATCCTTCCTTCTTCTCATCTTTCCCTCCATTTCTCTTTCTGGGTTTCCACTCCATTGCTCTTTAGACTTTGATCCTCAGTGGTACAAGAGACATGAAACGTGTTCACTCTTTTGCTATGGTAAAGCAGAGCCAGTTCTTAGAAACAAAGAACTAATATCTTAGAAACTCTCCAGGAGAGGAAATGAGAAGCATCGATCACATCTTGGTGAGTCACTCTTTCCCTAGGAAGGAGAGCATAATGTAGTTGAGGAAACAAAACAACAGACACCCACCCAAAATAATGCTTTTATGAAGTTCTGACCACCAAGGAAGAGGAGCAGAATTGAATGGCATTCTGATTTTGTTATAAGAGCACATCATAAGTTTAGAGACTACTGATTATTAAAACCATACCATAGCATCCTCCTTTTCTCTAGGCACACTAAGCATGGTTTTTTTGCCTTTAAAAAATTAGATATTTTCCAAACTTGTTCATTTTGATTTTTAAATTTCATTTTCCTTCCCCAAATCCTCATCTCTCTCTTTAAAATTAGGTCCAGTACTTGGTGCTCCATGAAAGCTCTGTTTGATGCTGAGGGACAAAGCAAGATCATGTCAGGGTTTTAAATGCCATTTAGATAACCACTTATTTGTTGCAGAATTTAGTTTCATAATTTTTATAACTCTACTGCTTTGATAAGTCATGCTCAGCCCTTCCCATGACATCTACAGAGTCAACCCTTCTTCAAGGCACCAGCATCTCAGATTGCTTCATTCTATTCCTATAATAAGTATTTCCTGGGGCTACAATTGCCTGAACATATGGTGAGAGTATAATGCGATGAAATGATACATCACAAGCTGATCCTAATCACCTATCCTTAATCCATTACTTCTAGATCACTGGGGAGTGATTTCTAAGGCAGTTTTTCAAGCTCGCTTAGTCTCTTAGTTCTTTAGATATCATACAATTGCTTTCAGCAAATCTGCATTTCTGGCACCAATACAGCCATCAGGACTGTCACGTTGTGGACTTCTTTGCCTTTTCTGGGTCATAAGGGCTGTTGTCCTTTGGGCAAGAACCTTCTGCCCAAATGGCTGAATGCTGAGCTTGAGAAAGTGCAGCAGCACCCCCCTTAGGGAAACCACATCCCAGGATTCTTCATGCCTGTGCTGCTGCCGTGGGTCCGTTTGATGGTTTTTAAGCTCCTATCCTGGGAATCCACCTGTTTTAGTTAAAGTATATATTTGGCGGTAAGTTCCATGAACCTTTCCTTAAAGATGGCTTAGCCTCGGGAGGGTGAGGCAGAGAATTGCTTGAACCCAGGAGGTGGTGGTTGCAGTGAGTCGAGATCATGCCACTGCTCTCCAGCCTGGGTGACAGAGCAAGACTCCGTCTCGAGGAAAAAAAAAAAAAAAAAAAAAAGTCTTAGCCAAATCCAAATCCAGGTTTGTTTGCCCCCTAACAAGGCTAAGGGTGGGTGGGTGGTTGTTAGCGGTTGGTTCAGCTGTAGCCAGCACTGCCAGGTTCTTAGCTCTGCCCTTCTTAGTTCTGCTGCCTTTCAGTCTCACAGTTTTTGTCTCGTAGTTCCCAAGTGGAATCTGCAGTACCAGATGTAATATCAGTGAGTTATGTACATAGGCAGGAGAGCTGAAAGTCAGCAGTACCTTCTCCCTTTCCTAGAAATCTGAAGCTGTATTTTGTCAGCCACGTCTTTGGCCACACCCACTTGCAAGGGAGGCTGGGAAAGAGATGGCTGTTTGAGCACCCAACCAGCAGTGCTGCAAATCAAACAAAAGGGAGGGATTCTAAAGTCTTTATCTGAGGCAGTCCCTATACTGAAGCTGACGCTGACTTGGAGAATCCCACAAATTATGAGACAGTGTTAGTCTCCACTACTGAAGATGAAAGTGCCAGATACCCACCTCATTTGCAGCTATGGCATGGGAATCTCTGAGACAGAGAGAGAGAGAGAGAGAGAGAAAGAAAAGTTGAACTTCTATCCAGTGGCACTTGAAGACAGCCTTACTCCCTACCCCTCACCCCACTTTTTTTCTTTAAGACAACTTGGATTGAGTTTTCTGACACTTACATTACCAAATACATCTTAATTAATACATATATACAGTATATAGTTTTTCTTTTTCTGGTATAAAATAATAAAATTACTTCCTCTAGTATTCTTTTTGTTGCTAACCATTTTATTAGTTTGCTAGACTGGTTAAAACTTCAAATCCCTTAGTCTTCTTTCTTTTCATGTGCCCCCTCACCAAAAAATCTAGTCTGTGTTGCCTTGATGACCTTTAGTTCATAAGATAAATCATGAACAAACATAAAATTACACTTACCGTAAAGTTATCCGAAGCTTCTCTCTCTTCCCATTCCCATATTTCACACTACATACTTTTGTACATTGACCTTGTTTCAGAGACTATTTAGGGGACGTAGTAGCCAGCCTCCAAAATGGCCTCCAGTGAGCTCAACTACTGATAGTCATCCCCTTGTGAACTGCTTTCTCACATTGAACCAGGTTGGTCTGGTACTGCATTCATGGATGACATGTCATTTCCAAGGTCAGGATATTCAAATCTGAAATTTTTATCTTGGTCTTATCCTCCTTCCCTCTCTCTTCCTCCGGGGAAATCTGGTTACCCTGCTGTAAGCAGCCCTATGAAGAAGCCCATGTGCTTGGAGCTGGGGTCTCAGCCAACAGCCATGTGAGTGAGCTTAGAAGTGGAACTGCCAGCCCCAGTCAAATCTCAGATAATGCGGTCTGAGATGTCACTTGGATCGTGGCCTTCTGAAAGGTCCTGAGTGAGAACCATCAGCTGATCTCGTATTCTTGACTGGCAGAAACTATGAAACAAAAATAAATGTTTGTTGTTCTCAGCTGCTAAGTTTGTTACATAATAATAGACAAGCATATCTGTTACATAGCAATGGAGAACTAATATGAGTGACTTAACCTAATTGACGACAGAAGATTAAAAAATTAAATAACTGCATGAAGGAAATGAGACAAAAGAAAATAAGAATAAGGAAGAGATGATGAAGCCAGGAGTTAGGTTTGAATACAAAATACATGCGGCAAGGTCCTGTGACTTTGCTAGAGGTGATCCACTGGTTTATCCTAATGATTTTGGCAGTTGATGCTAAAAGAGAAAAACACAATTAGTACAAACCAGAAAGAAATTTCTCCAGTGGATTTTTGTGAAAAGAACATTGTGTAATGCCATGAACAAATGTTTCAAAAACATTTCATATTTTATAGCTGGAGCCTCTAATAATCATATGATTTGTAGGAAATAAAATGTTTCTCTTCAAAATGAGATAGCCTGAATTTTAGACCTAACATAGATGGGTCCAGGTATGCAGAGCTCCCCAATATAAAGAATTGTTCAAAGTTAGAGCTCAAAATTCAGTGTCCTTTACTACAGGCACTTTTTAAAAATTGAATTTTTAATTGATTGTTTAATGCAAGATCACATTTGTAGACCCAGTCAGAAGTATGACCTATGAATGTGGAACACTTGGGTACAATTTAGAAAGCTCTGGAAAATAAGTGTCCTATGTTATTGAGCCAAAGGTTTATATTCAAAAATCTGCCTTCATTTACTTACAAGACAGCTAACTAATCACTTCACATATGGGTTTCCTAGAGATGAGCTTAGTTGAGGATAATATACATTGGCATGTATAATTGAATATGTAACATTTTTGGCACTGTAATAATAAGAATGAACATAGTACACACCACATGCAACAACACAGATCAATTCAGTACTGGCCAGGAGCCTGCTTGTATCAGCTCTCTTCCCAACTCTGAGACAGGTGATTTCATGCTGCTAACTTGAAATCAGCCGGTTGTCAAAACTTTACCAGCTCACCCCTGGGCGAGTTTCTCAAATAGAATGTTGAGTGAATGAAGCAAAAGAGTACAGGCAGTATGATTCCATTTATATATAAACTATAAAAATAGGCCAAATCTGTGTGTGTAGAGGTCAGGATAAAAGGTTACTTGTGGAAGGACGGTGGTGAACAGAAGGGGCATGAGGCAGGCTTCTAGGATGTTGGTGGATGCTCTTTTTTGACTTGAGGGCTGGCATCATGGACACGTTCATTTTTTGCAAATTCACGAACAAGAACCCTCATGGGTTGTACATGTTTTGTATGTCTCTCATCCTTCAATTAGTTAAAAATAACAAAAAAGCAAGCAAGCTGTTAATTTAAAAAATGAGTCAACAAGCTAAAATATTAAAAAACAAAAATAAAAGAGAAAGACGTATAATAGAAGTATAATAGAAGACACTGAAATGTACCAAATGGAGCACTGCAGGAATTGGCTGTCCTGATATTTAACACGAGTGAAGATTTCTCTTAAAATTTCCCTTCAGACAGTGCTTCATCTCTTTCTCTAAACTTCTTATGATCTTGCCTTAATGGGAAGCGTGAAATTAATAAATAGGTTAGACTCTACTACATATAAAAATCTCCATAAATATTACTTCTTTCCACTAAGCTGGTGATAAATATTGGGTGACTGTGAGTATAAATCTATTGTTGCTGACAAATACCTGGAGTACTGCTGTTTATGTTAGAAACCATATGATTTTATAGCCAGACACACTGGAAATCAAATTGACATCTAATTAGCATGCTAAGGAGCATGCCAAAGCTCTTAAAATATAATCTTAATAGGAAAAGTGCCCCTAAGTGCTGTGCTAATATAGTTTAGTTCATACATTCCCTATTTGAGAGTTCCAATATTTTTGCTCTGTTGCTTGACTGATTTAAAGTATACCTGAAGAATCTGCAAAATGAAAACAATCCTTTATTAGACAAAATTTGATTTCTTTTAGACTCAATATCCATAAAGTGGAGATAATAATGATAGCTAGGGAAAATTATCAGCTTGAATTAAAATATATCAGCAAAGTATTTTTCTATCTTGTAAAATGGAAACTATTTCTTCAGGGGAATGTCATTGTATTTCCATTGCTCCTGACTGGCATTTCTTTGAATTTGATTCAATTTTTAAAAATTACATGGAGTCTCTACTGTATAATCCCTCATGGGCTGGGGATGTTACAATGAATAACCAGGTTATAATTTCTTTGTTCAATAAACTTCTGACTATCCTGGGGGAGACAGGACACATGTGAAATTGGTATTTGTAGCATAAAATGGGTCTCCCTGAACATGAGTTCTATTGGAATTTAACTGGTACTATCACAAGGGGATGCGGAGGTTGTTTCTGGTCAGATATATTTGGGACGGACTGGGTTAATTAAATACAAGTTAACTAGTTTTGCTTATAGCAAGACTTTCCAGTGCATATAATATGCTAATATTAATATGAAATTCTAGGAGGCAGATAGACAATAATGTAGTTCCTGGACTTTCATATTTTGGAAACATTTGGTCAGATAACATCTTGGTTGAGAATTTACATTGATAAATGTTGCAACTCAGGATATAGCAGTAAAATAAGGAGGTGATAACATAGAATTTGGGTTTAGACATCCTGTGTTTAATTCTTGGCTTTTCTACTTTCTAATTTTCTAATTTTTAGAAATTATTGCAGAACTTACATAAAAGAATAAAGCTATTTTAGTTTTTCCCTTTTTCAGTGATGTGATAGAACTGGTTCCAGAAATTTAAATAATGTTTTTACCTAGTTATTAAACACAGATATTATTAAAGGTATATATATATGTATACACATACACACACATATTGGCAATTAAATTATATATATAATTGCAAATATATATGGTCTATATATGAGTTTCATACCAGCAAAGTCTTCTGGGACCTGTATGTATCCACGGGAGTCTGGAAATAACAAGCCAGATCCCCAATGATCATCAACAGAACAAGAAGAGCAACTGACTACCACTGATGGAAGGTTGTTTATGACCAACAAAGAAAAAGAGAGTTAATCCAAGAAAGTCAACTGACATGAAACAAAATGGCTTTTTCCACTGTCCTCCCCAACATCAGAGTAACCAGTGTGAAAAAGAAAGGTGTATGAAAGACAGCCCTTCCTACTTCACCCCAAACTCAATCCTCCGTAAGAGGGGCAAAGGAGAAGGGGATGGTAGAGTCAGCTTGATTCAGATTTGAGACTGAAGTTTAAAAATGGTCAGGACTAAATCTTGATGACTAAAATGTAATAGTTAATACTAAAAAAAAGTAAAAAGTTATGGAATCAGATTAGAATATCTAAAATAGGGTCTGCTACTTGGCAGGAAGTTTGGAGGTAAGCAAAACACAGTTGCTGTCAGTTGTTTGAAAAAACAATCTTCCTGACTGTACCCCAGAAGAAATTATTTTGTAGCTTATAAGTGCTGCTGGGTTGCAGAGATGTAGCAGAAAGACGGGGATGCAGTACTCCAGGGACCCTGCACTGGATGGAGGAGGCTGGCTGGCTGGGCCAGGGAGAGGGGCAGAAAGTCAAGTTCCTTTTACTCTCCTAAAATGTTAGACACTTGAAAGGTTAGAGGGAAAGGAGAGGAAAATACACAATTTTTCTTGAAGGGACAAAATGCATAGGATATGCTTTAGAAATAGGCTGATTATCTCATAGTACAGTAATAATACAAGAAGAGTCTTCCACATATGATGTCAGGGATTACGGGCTGTTCATCCTTTTGCTAACTTAGGCATCTTGGCACCATGTGAGCCGTTAGGGTTGTTGACAATCAGGAAGCTGAGCTCCTGTGGTCCCCCTCACTCATTTAAAAGCCCATCATTGCAAGGGCATGAGCAGAGAGAGTGCAGAAAGAGACAATCATTATTTTTTCTTTTTAAGATGCATATTACAGCTGGAAATGCCAAAACCGAGAACCAAGAATTGTTATTTGTAAAGGAATGAGTCAGAAAAAGTCATAATTCAATTAATATTTCATCTGTAGTTGTCTATTTTCCTAAACCAGTTATCTTGCTTAATATCACTCAGCTGCTTTGTTCTCAGTGAAAAACAGGATGCAGAGACAAGAGGAAGCCCTAGAGAAGCACTTCTCCAGGAGGTAGAAGTTTGGTCAGAAGCTTCCTCCTTTAGGAGTCTAAGCAGGAATGAGGAGAGGAGAAGGGGAAAACATTTGCCCTCTACAAACAGAAGAAGAAATTTTGAAGTATCTAGGTTACTCTTGGTGATCTGGTAGACTGAAACATCAGTTCAGTGAACTGATGTGCTAGAGTAATACATCACCTAGAGAAACTCCGAAAGTTAGGAGGATACTGACTGCTTTGAAAACAATGTAGGGTAATGTCATTCACACTGCCACACCTATTATGGGATAGGCGTCTTATAATATTGTTCTTTAATTGATGTATAATAATTGTACATATTTATGGAGTACACACTGATGTTTCAATACATATAGTGATCAGACCAAGGTAGTTAGCATATCCATCATCTCAAAGAGAATATTTTTTAATTTCAGACATGTCATAATGATAGAGCAATGAATTTTAGAATTTACGTCTTCATACTCTATCCATTGGGGAAGTGATAGCAAAATTATTTTAAAAAGAGAACATAAATCACTGTTTTTATACTAATAAAATTAGCTAGAACCTCTCATATATGACATGATTGAACGAATTTAACATTGCAGAGTGATAATTCTAGGTCCAAATTTCCAGCCATCTGTTGTTCATCTCTACCTTCAAGGCCAGGCACAAAATACTTAATATATCTAGAATTAAACTAGCTTCTTTCCGAAGATGATTCTTCATTTTGAATATTCTATACTTCAATTAGAATTAGTCTCTCTGCCCTCTCTTACATACACAGACACACATACACACTCAAACTCATGCACACACCCTAAGGAAGATTAAAGATACAATTTCAACAGGGTGACACTAGAATTCATCTTAAGAATTAAACTTCTCTGTTCAGGTCAATGTATGGGGAGAAGATCAGGTTCCAAGGGCATGATTCACAAGGAGATTATGAAACAGTAAAGCAACCAAGCCGTTTTCCCTAAGAAGAGGAAGGAATGTGGGAATTTGGAAATGGTGTTGATCAGAGAGAAAGTGAAGGAAGCCAAGGAACATAGCCAAAGGCTGGAACCTTTGGAGAAAGTTGAAGAGTGAGAAATGTCTAGCAGTGTGGGTGGTGACTATTAAGAATAGGGATGTGTTATAAGTGAAATCATGTTTCTTATGCAAATATAAAATGAGCACATGTCAAAGATTGTATTTAACTTCTTAATGAAACCAGTAAGATATAAAAACCAGTTCAAAGCAAAATTTGAGGAACACACACACACACACACCCCAACACACACAAACACATGCAATGAGGAGTGCAGAAATCATTTTGCGGAGATGCAAAACTGGTTAATATCCTATAGGACAATAATATATGTGCAAAATATGATGTTTGGCATCTTCTCTTCTGCATGATGAAATCAATTATGTTTCTACTAGTCAACATTTAAATGTTTCTTTGAACAAGAATTATTTGCATTACTCTGTTTCTACATCTTAATTACTACTCCCTCTCACAGACTCCTAAAATAACCTAGTCAATAGAAAGACAATCCGAGATCCACACCTCTAAGGAATCAGACAATTCCCAGAGACCGCTCCTAGATGTCTAGAATTGCACTGAGAGGACACTCCATAATTGGTTTTGCCCATTTACAAATCTTTTGTTATTTTTCCTAACAGATAATAATATTCAACTTGAAGGATATTTTGAGATATAATTCTCTATCTTTCCAAATAGTAAAGTTTGGCAGACACCTGTATGTCTAGTGCAGGCTATCTTTGAGAGGATGGTGTTCCGAAATATGAAGGAAATGAGCTGACTTTGAAGTCTAGATTAGTATGGAGCAAGTAGAACAAGATCATTGTGGGAATGATTTGTGAATGAGGTTTAAAACTCTGCAGGAGGAACTCAGCACTAGAGATGACCAGCAGGTTGGAAAGCACTGAAAATTAACAGAAATCTTATGGAGGCCTTTGTATTTTCTCCAAGATAAGGGATACTGGGCTAAATAGGATGACGTTAATTCATATGTTAGTATTAAATCACAGAAAATGACAATGAGATTTCTACTTTAAAATGCATATAGTGGTTCTTTCTGGTTACGGGATTATGGGTGATGTTGATCTCATTAAAAATATTTCTTAACTACCCGTTTTCATAACTTTTCATGTTTTGAATAATTTTCTATAATTATTGTCTGAAACTTTTACAATAGCCATGACTTATTTTTATAATCTGAACAAACAACAAAGTTTTTTAAATGAAAAGGGTCCTGGAAATTTTAAGTTTTTGAAGCTGCATCAGAATGTCCCTGCACCAAAATTGCTGAACCAAAGTTAAAGCTTCAAGCTGGCTTTGTCAAATGTCATGTGCTCTTCTTTGCATTGTGAAGGAGACTGTCAAATCCAGATTTAGTATGTCTGAGTTAGATAGGACTTGAACCTCAGGTCTTAGAGACCAAGCCTCAGTTCTTACAAAAGGAAGATCTAATTGTACCTCCAACTAACTTGCAGTCTTTATTTTATGTAATGATTATTTTTTTGGTTAAAATTATTTTAAAACAGTATAACATTATACTGTTACTTTTTCTCTTATTTTGTAATCCTTAAAGTGGAAAAATCCATCCCGATTATCTGAGAAAAAGCTAAATTGCTTGAACAGGGATTTTCCAAGACCATGGACCTTCTTCAGTCTCATCTCTTACCCTTCACCCTCAACCACCCCTAACCCCACCCTTCTACTCTGAGTTCCAGTTACGCAGATTGACTTTCAGCAGTTTGAGCACACTTCAAGGCTTGCTCTCCCAGAACTTTGCCATCACTTCCTCTAGGTCTCTTTATCCTGTCCTCATTTTCTTCATAGCATTAACATATAATATCAGAGTGAGAAACCTGATATATATAAAATATATGTTTTATATGGATATATGCAATATATATTTTATATGGATATATAAAATACTATATATTAATTATGTGTAATATTTTATTAATAACCAGTAAACATTATTGATATATAAATAATATATTTTATATAATATATAAAAAAATACTATGTCTATCATTTTCTGATTTTTTTGCCCTATCCTTATCCTTATCCCACTATATTGCAGCTGTGTATGTATCTATTTATATCTTCTTTCCATGAAGGCAGATGATCATGTTCACCCGGTACACCTCAGTGTCTCCATTGCTAAACGGCAGCCGGCACGTAGCAGAGGTCAACACGTATTTTTTGTTTTCATTAATTACTTGCCATTCTTCAAACATCACATGTATTTTCAACCTTCTAAGCTTTTGATAACGCTAATTTTTAGATACAAAATACTGTTTTTTCACTTATATTTGACATACCTACTTTTTGACTAAGATAATTTTTCTCATGTATGTTGAAGAAGTACCTTTGCCATGGTTCTCGAACTGCACCAAGGAACAGCGGGATACCACAGACGGTTCACAGGGGGCGCTGCGGGGTATTCTAGAGTTTTGAGGGGCATATGGCAAGGTCTGTGGATATCATGTGAACTGCTAGCTTGTGGCAGTTCACGGTTTCACACTAGATTGTACATTCCTTTCAATGACTTTGTATCTTTGTGAAGCTGGCATTTAGTGGCTGCTGTGAGAAAAAGCAAGGACCGTATGAAAATTGATGTGGGACAGAAAATGAGGGTATCAGTATCCTTACTTCCAAGTGTTGAGAGGGGCACAGTGCCCACCAGGCACATAACTCTCAGTAATGCTAGCTGAGATTGAAATACAAATACTGTTTTTATCTTTTAAAATATGTACATCATTTTTAAACAGATACTAAGCTGTTGGGACACACAAACTTAGTAAGTTTATTAGTGTTCCCATTTCAGTCATTTAGGTCAAAATTCACAGAATTGAATTCATTTGATTGCACCTCTACTGTTTCAAATTGTCAAACATTTATGGAGTTATCAGTTTTTTAGTTGACTGTGGTCCATTTTTAGCACTACATTAATGAGGTCTTTTCCTTTGTACCCTCTTCCCTTCCTCCCCGAAGCCTCAGCTCTATCCCCTGCTTCTCCCCATCTCTCTTTGATCTGCATGAGTTTCCTTTTATATTGATTAGCACGATTCGAAAAGATTTGCTGATTCTGACTCATATCCCTATTAACTAGTGAAGGGCGTGATCTAGATGCATTTTCCCATGTGTCGATCAGAGCTGAAAGCCCTATTAAATGAAGGCAAGTGTACATTTATCACCCTCCCCTGGTATGCTCTATCCTTTTGTTTGCCTTATGCCTGACGAATATCAGTTATCACTGACTATTTTGGTACAAAATGAAGAACAGGTCCTCAAATAATTAGCTTGTTATGAGCAATGATCAGAAACTTTAGTTCTTGCTTCACAGCAATTATTTCATTAAACTTCATCATCAGACTGCAATCATCCTTTTAGCATCAGTTCCCAACAAAGGTAACAGTCACCACTTGTTTTCTCTTTTCTACCTTCAAAGTGACACTTAATTAGGGCAAAGAAAACATTTCCCAGCATACATCCCACCCACTGCCTTTTGCTGAGCTTCTGTTCACTCCCACTTGGATCCCTTTGCTTCTTCCATCCCTCCCAAGTCTAGAGTGGACTCTTCAACCCCCTCAGTGTATGCTGGGATCCACTGCATCCCTTCAACAGTGCACACCTTTACCATCTGGTCCTCAGCATGCCTGCCCTATACCTAACCACACCTCATCCCACTCACACATACCACCCTCTCTTTGTCTACTCTGTCTACTACCACTTTCTCTAGTTCTCTTAGCAAGAGACAGTGAAGGAATAGGATGTGGTGCATATCAACAGGCTTTTCACAAGACATGAATGTGTCCATCTATCCATTTACAAAGGAATCAAGAAGTGCACATGGGATTTTGTGGGAAAGAATCCCGGGGAGATAGAGCAACGATTCTGAGAAGCTATATTTCTAGCACTATTCTAACTTGGGATTGGACAGAAAGGAGTGATAATGGTATATTTTCAAATAAAAGTGACCTTTAGTTTTCAATAATAGAATCTTTTGGCTAGCTTTCAATTATTTATTGTTCTCATAAAGTTTGGCTGGTTTTATTTTATGTTTTTGGCAGCCAGGCATTTGCTTCCTTGGCCCATCTGGTCAGCAACTTGCAATGACTGTATTGTCTGTCCTCATTGAAAATATTAATGAAAATAATTAGAATGATTAAGGAAGTATTGCCCTTTTAGACAAGTTGGATAATGGGTTTCAAAAATTTTTCAAGTTAAGTAATGCTTGCTTAGCCTGCTGAGTAGTCCACTTAATGGCTAAGATACAAAATGAATGAGCATCATATATATTTGTTATCATTTTGCTTTAACAAAGATTTGAGATGTACAATCAGATAAATAGCCTCAAATGTTTATGTGGCTATGTTTCTGTGTTTTTGTGGCATATAGCTATGCAACAACATTGGCTTTCCTTCTCTTATTTTTTACCCATAGCGCTTGTCTTAATCTATGATCAATAACAAAGAGACCTTATTTCAATAGGCCTGGGATTTGTGTGTTTTGTCTGTCCACCAGCAGAAGCACAAGTGATTTGTATATATTGAAGAGACACTGATGTGTTATCAGAGTTTTCTCCTCACCTTTCTTAACCTTTCTGATCTGTCCCTTTTGCTTATTTGCATCTTACTCTCTAGTAACGTTTGTTAACACAATTCCTGTGGTATATATATGGTAAGTGTTAGTTTATTAAGATTCATGGTTTGCTGTCTGGTTACTTTCATTTTCTTTTTCATTTCAAAATAATTATTGACCGAATGATCTCCAGATTTCTTAGCTTCCTTCTTCCCTTTCTTTCCCTCTCTAGCTTGCTTCATCCCTTTCTTCTCATCACTCTCGCTATTTTTCTGTCTTCTCTTTCTCCTTCCTTCTGTTCTCTCTCCCTGCTTTCCCATCTTCCTTCTTTCTCTTCTTTCCTTTCTCCCGACTTTCTTCTTGCTCTCTTTCTCTCCTTGCTCCTCCTTCCCTTCCTCCCTCCCTTCCTTTCTCTTTTCCTTCCTTCCTCCCTTCCTTTCTCTTTTCCTTCCTTCCCTCTCTGTTTTGTCTTGTCCCTTGCTTATCATTCTCTGATATCATTGCTTTATACTCATCATGCACTTAAAAGAAATGCTAAGTCCTGTGTGACTAGTGAGTCAATTTCTTCTAATTGTTAGCCCTTTAATTCAGGTATGGAGATACTAGTAAGACCTTTTTAACTAGGGAATTCAGAGAAATTTTAGGCAATCTATGCCAGAAGCCAAGTTCATTCTTCTGCTGACCCAGAAGTTTAGAAGTAATGACTGCATATATGGTGTACCACATGGATTTCATGTCAAACAGCTAAGAGAATAAACACCAACATTGCCATGGGAAATTTTATAATAGATTTTTCATATATTCTGTTTGGGTTTCATTATTGTTTAATAGTTTGCATAACTATGTGAACGTGTTTTTAGACCAAGATTTTTCTAGTTTTGTCTCATGAATATATATCAGGTACATTTCCCTAACATTGAACACTGACAGAAAATATGAGTATAATTTGTTCCTGAGCTGCTACTAATGTGAAATTCCTATCATAAGAGAGACCGTATTAGTATTACATTTTTGGCAAAAGATTCAGCCCTTTAGAAATTGAAAGGGTGTGGAAATTGATAGCAGCTGACAGAGATAGTTTGTGTAACAGAAATTTTTAGTAACAGGTTTTGTATGGCAGTTCTTCACAACGTAGGGACAGTGTAAGCCTAACTTATTTTTAATTCAGACATTGGTTGTTAAGAAATGGTTGTGATATAAAGGTAAAAGTGATACCAAGTTATTTATACTTTGAAATTCAGCTTCAGTTATTTATTCATTTATCTTTTTAGACTGCATTTTCTTTTTTTAGACGGAGTCTTGCTCTGTCACCCAGGCTGCAGTGCAGTGGCACAATCTTGGCTCACTGCAACCGCTGCCTCCCAGGTTTAAGCAATTCTCTGTCTCAGTCTCCAGAGTAGCTGGGATTACAGGCAGGTGCCACCGTACCCAGCCTTTTTTTTTTTTTTTTTTTTTTTTTTTTTTTTTTTTTTTTAGTAGAGATGGGGTTTCACCATCTTGTCCAGGCTGGTCTTGAACTCCTGACCTCGTGATCCACCCACCTCAGCCTCCCAAAGTGCTGGGATTACAGGCATGAGCCACTGCGCCCGGCTAGACTGCATTTTCTTAAGAATATTCCAGAAGTCTCCATTGCTCCTGAACACATATATTAGGGCAAGCATCATATATTAGTAACTAATTAAGAGGGAAATATTTTAAAAGATCTAGTGAGGGACACTGTACTGACAGTGAAAGTCCATAAGTCAAGGTTCTGGGTTCTTACTCTTGTGTATTTGGCAGGTTTTGATTAAGCTGTGTTTATAGGAAACAGGAAAGGCCAAACAGGAGAGGTAAAGTGGGAACATGGGTGTTTACTTATGTAAGTTTGGGCTACATTAACATCGTGTTACCTTGTAGTTGACTAATAGCTCAACAAAACACCCTCAGTTATGCTCTGCCTGCTTATAAGGCTTTTGATTTTAGCTTTTCCCTTCCTAATCCAGAATCCATTTCCATAGAAACACAAATAAGAAGAGCATCATGAGAGCAATTTGTCTGCTTCTGCTTCCATTTAAATGGAAATGGACTTTACAGCAGAAAAAACAACAGAGAGCGAGCTTTAATAAGTAATATTTTCAAATGCACCCTTAAAATTTAACCCTCTCAATTGAAAAAGTAGCCAAAAATTTGAACTATAACAAGGCAATTTTATACCTGGACAAATTATAAGGCTTGCACTTAAGCTAACAGGCTCCTGACCTTGAAATGCATGCTGGTGTCAGTACTGTTCCAAACCTCTGCACCCTTTATATCTGGAGGCATGTTCCATCTCTTCCTAGAGAGACCACCAAGGTGGGTGTCTGAGTGGTTACTATGGGTGAAGTAACTTTGGATTCTGCAGTACATTTTTTGTCTATTTCCACTTCAATAGAGTGCTTCTACTCTTTATGCCTTAAGCATATTCTGCTGCTGTATATTTGAAATATTAACTGAGCACAAACTGTAGGCCAGACATGGTGAAAATGTAAGAACTTTACATTTTACCTTTTATTTTTATTTTTTGAGATGGAGTCTCACTCTGTCGCCCACACTGGAGTGCAGTGGTGTGATCTCAGCTCACTGCAACCTCCGCCTCCCAGGTACGAACAATTCTGCCTCAGCCTCCCGAGTAGCTGGGACAACAGACATGTGCCACCATGCCCGGCCAATTTTTGTATTTTTAGTAGAGACGGGGTTTCACCATATTGGCCAGGAAGGTCTCGAACTCCTGACCTCGTAATCCGCCCACCTCGGCCTCCGTAAGTGCTGGGATTACAGACATGAATCACCGTGCCTGGCCTATTTCGCCTTTCAAAGAAAAAAATGTCTTGCCCAGCTCTGAATAAACAAAATATTTGTTTCTGATCAATAAAGGAAACAAAATTGGTTGGCAATATGAACAACACTGGGTCCTGTTAAAAGTCACTTAGTTCATTTCTCATTTTTAAAAAGATACTTTGCTAAGCATTTTGAGGTTATTTTCCAAGTTTTTATTTCAGGAGTACTTTTTGAATATTTTAAGTTACAGAATTAAAATAAGAACCTAATTTCTAGAGAAGTTAAACAAAACCCAATATTAAACACGACAGATTGTAGTTCTTTTTACTTTAGTTGGATGAGTTAAATAGATTTCTGACTACAGTCACTTGAAGTGTTAGGGTTTCTGAGAAGCCAGAATCATCTTTATGGATGATATGGGAGGGGGAGTGTGAGGAGGGAGAGATGACAGAGTTTTAGGGGAAAAGAAGTAGAATGATGGCTTTCTAATGTAATGGAGAAATCCATTTGAGAAATAGCTGGTAAAAAATATTTTTTTTTAAGGCAAAGTGAAATGTAAAAGATTCTGTCTCCTTCCCTCCACAATACTCACTACTTGATCTCCAAGGGAGAGAGGAAAAGGCATGTTGTACAGGAAATGTCACCAGGCATTTTATAGGCCACACAGGGAAGGAAAACTGTCTTGCCTTGAATCTAACACAGCAGGCACCTGGGCACTGGCTGGAATAGAGAAATGCGTTCAATGAAAGGTTAGTGACTTAAAAGTCCCTACCTTGTGTAAGTATAGCCTGAAACTGAGTAGTCTTTGAAATTTTATTTTTTTGTCCAAAAAGAAAACCTGGGTCTGATCCTAGACACCTCACAAGTAGATCAGTAAAGGACAAACAATATAAGAAGAGTCCCGGACAAGAAAAGAATGACATTCCTCTTAGCTAATTACATTTTACGAATACCCTAGAAATTAAAATTATTATTAATAAAAGGCCATACTACATTTGTAGCTGTGTTTTATTTATAGTTTGCTACATTCATTTATGCTTACATTAGCATTAGCATTTTAACTTCAGGGGAACATGGCCCAATTTAAGTAATAATTTCTCATGGTTTGTTACAGGTTCTATCAACAAATTCTTCCCAAATTTTTTTCCGGTATTTACTTATTCCCTGTGAAAAGTTACACAACAAAGGCAGGGCCCTGCACTGCTCATGGCTCTGTCCTAGAGCCTATAGCAGTGCCCGATACAGAACAAGTACTTCCCGTTTGTGCAATGAATGAAGAAAGCACAAGGATGCTTTTCGGTATTGTTAGGGGGAATCTCAAACCGGGAGACTCTAACTGATATTTTTGGTTGACATGCTCATGTCTTCAGTGCACATAATGGACAAGCACTAATGTGCTGTCTGCACGAAGCTTATCCAGGTTTAGCTTTGTTGCACCTAGACAGTGCCAGGTTGCAAAGAACTCAATTAGGGAGCTTCAGGGTCACACAGACCTGGGACTGCTGTGTGCACACTGCTCACTAATTGGGTGACTTTGGTAAAATTACTTCATCTTTCTGGGCCACATGTTTCTAATTTGAAAATAGAGAATCAACCTCAGTGGCTTGTGGTTAAGGATTACATGGCATGGAACAGTGCCTGACCCAGGTAATGAGATGACATTCAAACACAGAGTAGCTAGATCCCCAAAATGGCTCAATTATCTTCATCTTCTCTTTGCCACTGAGGGCTTTGTGAGGTTTTAGAGCCCTGTGATAGGACCAGATCTGATTTTTTTTTTTTTTTTTTTTTTTGAGACAGGGTCTCACTCTGTCATCAAAGCTAGAGTGCAGTGGCTCAATTATGGCTCTACCACCCAGGTTCAAGTGATTCTCCCACCTCAGCCTCCCAAGTAGCTCGGACTGGATTTTAAAAAATCCTATATAGACTGACAAAATCCAAAATAGTGATGTGCTCTAGATTTTTTTTTTTTTTTTAATTCCATCCTGAAATGGGCTTGGTCTTTAGTACTGAAGAATTTAGGTTGTGTTGGTTTCCATTGTCATAATTTACCCTGGGGCTGCTTCATTATGAAATGATTCAAAATCTGTTTTCATTTTTCCTACTCCACATTACCTCCAAGACTCCTGGCAGAAGCTTTGTCTGACCTGGTTTATTTCGTCCCCAAACCCATGGTTTTCATCTGTGTCCACTTCCACACCTGCTCAGGCTACTTCTCTGTCAGTACTACATTTCCCTGTCTTCTCCACATGGCCCAGGAGGCTTCCCCGCTGCTGTTTCACACTGATCTCTCTTGCTCTGGCCTCCAATACCCTTTCCCCCCTGCTGGCCACTATCCTCTGCTCCTTTGCATTGTTTTCCAATAATTTACCGAGTGCAGAGATCTTGGTTCTGAGGGCGTAAATATTTTGGGTACAAAGACCACAACTAGTATTTAGCACAGAGTCCAGCACATGGTAGGCACTTGATGGATTAATATCTGAATTGATTACTTTGTATATACTGGGGATTTTTTTCTGTTTTGAGACAGGTTCTTGCTGTGTCACCCAGGTTGTAGTGCAGAGGTGCAATCACAGTTCACTGAAGGTTTGACCTTCTTGGCTCAAAAGATCCTCCCACCTCGGCCTCCTGAGTGGCTGGGATTACAGACATGTTCCACCACACCAGGCTAATTTTAAAAATATTTTTGTAAAGACAGAGTCTTGCTGTGATGCCCAGGCTGGTCTCAAATTCCTGGATTCAAATGATCCTTCCACCTTGGCCTCCCAAAGTGCTGAGATTATAGGCATGAGCCACTGCACCTGGCCTGTATTGGGGATTTTCCCCCCACAGTATTAAGAACTGTTCAGGTAATCTAGCAGGTATTTAGTGGGCTGAAGAACATACAAGAACCTCAGCCTGGGTGGCCTAATTTATACCAGTTTGCTGGAGCAAGTAACATATTTGTGACTTCCTAGACAAATAAATACCCCATTTTCCATTATACTGAAATTGGTTTGCAATGTGATTTTCCTCTACAATTTCCAGAAGATTTAGGAGCTCCTTATTTCAGCAAGTAGATGAATTGCTCTACTTCACAGGAGAGCTGTGGCCTCCAGGAGCGCCATTTTTCTTCCAAAGCATTTCTCTGCCTTTGCTCATTGTGAGATTAAAATAATATATTGAAAAGGTTATTTTTTATTAACACCGTATGGTGTCTTTGATGAGGCTACCACATATAGTTTGAAGAATGACGATGGAAACTGTGAAATGATGGGCGGTTAGAGCAGGGTCTTTTTGGCAGAAAATGTAGCATGAGGATTTGATGGTGTGAGACAGCATTCCACTCCTGTGTCCACTACTTGCTCAACCCCAAAACAGGAGCCACGAAGGAACAGAGGCAGCGACCTAGACAGATGAAAGGCACCATCTTCCAAAGAAATGTCTATTTTCCCTTTTTTGAAAAAAAAAAATTGATACAAAATTTTTACGTACTTATTTGCTGCATGTATAGAATATGTAATGATCAAGTCAGGGTGTTTGGAGTACCCATCACCTTTAGTATTTATCATTTCTGTGCATTGAGAACATCTCCAGTCCTCTCTTCTAGCTGTTTTGAAATATACAATACATCGTTGCTAGCGCTTGTCACTCTAGCCTGTTATGCAACATCGGAGCTTATTTTCTCTATCTAACAGTATGTGTGTACTCACTAACCAACCCTTCTATATCCCCTCTCCCACCCACACGTCCTTCCCACCTTCTGGTATCCATCATTTTTGTCTCCATCTCTATGAGATCAACTTACTATTTGGCTATAAAAAAAGAATGAAATCATGTCATTTGCGGCAACATGGAGGGAACTGGAGATCATGATGTTAAGTGAAAGAAGCCAGGCCCAGAAAGACAGACATCACATGTTCTCATTCATATGTGACAGCTAAAAAAGAAACATTTCTGTTCACATAAATAGTTTTTACCTGGAGACTGACTATAGCCCTGCAGTTTGATTTCATCACATTTCACTGTGTTCTGTGCCACCAGGTTTGTTCCTTTCTTCCTAGTCTGGACTTATTTCTCCAGTTTCTAACTTAGATTCGTTGACGTAAAGTTATCATTCAAAAAGGGGCCATGAATTATCATGATGTGTAGGTCTCACATCACAAGTCATCTCCAGTTAATTCTTAAGAACTGTCTAATATGCTGGGTAGAGAAAGACTTAAGAAGTGGTCTCTGGGCCCAGAGGGAATAAATGTCAAGGGTAATTAGAAGTATCTGTTGGAAGAGGGAGGGGCTGGTGACTGTTGGGAAAAGCATTTTTCTCTCATGCCATAATCACTAACTTTTCTGACTGAAATCCTTAAAACCCATTATTAATTTCCTTGTACCTCATAGTGTGTATATCATAGCACAGGTAGAGTGCCGCAAATGAACACAACTGAAAGTCACCATCTTGTTTTAAAAATATTTATTTAAAACATTTTGCCACGTGGCAAAAAAAAAAAAAAAATTATAAAAGTACATAAAGTGTAAGATGAAAAGTAAAATTCTCCCTCCCTGTCCCTCCACATAATGCCTCCTAGATCCTCTCTTCAAAGCTAATGTTAAACAGTCTTTGAATACCCATCTTCAAAAATGCTGGAAGAAGATTCGATTACAAGTTTTCCCTCTGAGCCTCTTCTTGCAAGTTGCTAGGAGCAATGAAAATTTACCATATGGTTCCTGTCCTCAGGAAGCACACAATCTAGCTGATGAGAATAGCATGCTGAGGACGTGTGGCAGGAAGCGCCCAGGGAGCACTAGGAGGCATTTGAGCTGGGCTGAATCTGATGACACTCTAGTGGCCATGTTACTATGACAATTCTGTCTTCACCCTCAGATGTGTTGGCTTTCATGCAGGAGGCTAACCCCTTCTCCTGCTTGTTTTCTGCCATAGGTGAATGAGAGGCAGCTGAGGCCCAAGGAGCACTGCAGGGTGGAGGTAGGTGGGAGGGAGGGGATGTTACTGTGCTCCCAGACTTTGGGGGCAGATTCCATTGGCTTCTGGCCAGTCTGTTTGGGAACAATTGCCTGAGATATGAGGCCTTTGGATTTAGAATATGTTTGCAGGGTCCTTGAAATATCCATGAAAAGCATTGCTCTAACTTTAGCAGATGAGCTGGTTCTGCAGAACCCACCTCCTCCTGTCATGTGGAATTGGCCTCTTCCTTCCAGATACCTGCTGCCAAGATTTCTGCTAGCTCCTGGTGGTGGCAGCTGTGCTCTGATTCTGGACCATTCTGAGAAGATTTTAGGTCTTGGCAGGCCCAATATTGTTCCTCTTCCAGGACACGGAAGTTTCCAGGCCAAGGAAATTTCCAGGACAAAGAAATCTGCTGTCTTCACATCCTCACAGCAGCTACCTTGTAGTGCAGGAGACAGCTATTTAGTTAGTTCACACGCAGCCACCATGAGGATCTTCTTGGGCTGGTAAAGCTCAGAAAGACCAACACACACAAATACCAGAGATAACAGAGTGCTGAACTCAGCTCAGTTTCAGTTTTTTCCTCCTTTTTTCTTATTCTGTTTAACCAGCTGATAGGTCTGGAACTCCACCTTCTGAGAATAGTCTCCTTAGGCTTACAGAAGAGAAATGCCTTCTATAAACACTTGCACAAGCTTCATGGAGGCATATTATCAGGTTCAGGAAAGGCACACCCTTAAGGCCAGCTTAGTAGAGTCCATCAGAGGAGTTTAACCTGGAGCTGGACTGTTTCCACCTCTAGGGCATTTGGTTTCTTGATTTATTAGGAATAAACGCCATGCAAGGTTCAAAGGTTCTCTACCTCTTTACTACTGAAACAAAATCCTCAGCAGTTCTGCTATAGTGCTTTAATAGAAATAAAATTTACATTGTCCTTGTGTTAAATCTTAGAGGCTGTGTTAGTATAAATATAGTTGAAGTCCTACTATGAAAACTTGTCAGTACGGTGACAGAGGCTTTGTCTTGTAGATGGTGTACCATGAAACATCCTCCTAAAACTCCCATCACTAGGAAGCTCCAGCTCTGCTCAGTAAGGTCATCTTTCTTCCTAGATGGAGTCAAGAGTGATGCCTTGTGTGTAGAATGCCCATCATCTCTCAAGAGCTGAGATTCTGTGAAGGTGAAGAAGAGGGAAGCCAGCAAAATCTAACTCCCGGTTATCCATTAGAGAACACTGTATGCACAGAAAGGCAACCAAAGGGCTATGAGATGGAAAATATTTTACATTATTCTCTGGCTCTGTATACATTCCTAAACATCTAATAGCAAAATTTGTGTTGTTTATGTTGGCATGGCATTTCAGGAGTACTGAGCATAATAAGGTTACAGGATGACAACCCATATGTTCAACTGCCTTCTTGCTTACAGGCATCTCCATTTCAATATCCAACACCGAACTCAGGATCTTTCTTAGGTCTTCAAACATGCCATACTTCTACTTGCCTCAGGGTGTTTGCACATGATGTTTGACCTCCATGTTCCTTCAGATGCTCCTCGGGAAGAGCATCTGAAGCTCTTCCCAAGGAGCTTCAGATGCTTGTAGTCACTTTGTCTGACCACACACATATATGTCTCATCTCATGATGAACCAAATAGTTCTCTATCACGTTCCACATCTTCTGCCTCATTTAGCCATTCCAAAAGCAGGAAATACTGTTCAGGAATGCAGCAGGCTATAAATATGCCTATGACTATAACATAATCAAACTGCGTAGATTACTGTCAGATCACTGTATTATTATGGTCAACTTTTTTTTCTATGAAATTCAGTCTTTCTAGTATTAAAAATTTCACAAAAGAATGAACTGCTTAATTTCCTCTGTAGGCTAGGGACAAGAGAAAGTAATCATGAGCCTTACTAGGAGCTTACTAAGCCTTACTCAGCTTACTAGGAATATTATTATTACTTTTGAGTCTAGCAAAAATCCTGTCAATTCATATATATTTCGTTGTGATTAATTATACTGCTGGAGATTGTTTACTTAGGTTCAAGTCATTTTTAAAAAATGGTATTTCAGCTACCTGTGTAATGAGGGAGAAAAACACCATTTTTCAAGCTTGTCTGATTATTGTTTGCTGAATATATAAATATGTGTTTGGTCACTTTCTTTGAGTTAAAAGGACTTCGGGTAGAATTATTCCCCTAATTTATGATACTCCTTCATGCTAATAGTAAGTTGATTATAAAATGAGGGCATAATGCTTGGATTTTCTGTGAATTAATTTTGCAAGTCAACTCGGTTGAACAATTCTACAGATAAAGATGGATCGTGAGAGACGTGTGAGTTGTCAGAGAGGGCAGACATGAACAGCCCTAATGGTTATTCATGTGTAGCTTCTGAGCTGCATTTATTCAATTTGTCTATATATGATTGAAAGCAGCTTGACAGTTTGACCTCTCATTCTTGTTTTGGTTTTTATTCTCAGAGCATATCTCTGTGCATGAAAGTTATGATGCTGGGATGTCTTTCTGAGGGCAACTGCATGCACCAGAAGAAAAAGATGCTGAACTGATAGGACTCTTGATAATGCTCTAATCATCCCTCCCTCTCCCCACCCGAGAGTAACGTAACTCTTTGGATGATATACTATCCAAAGAACATAATTTTTTTCCAGGCCCCATGGAGCTGGCTTTGTAAGACAAAGCTGTAATGCACCAAGAAGTAAAGGAACAATTGGGTTTCATGACTTTAAAAGTCCAACATTGGGAAGAAGTAAGTAAAAGGCAATTTTTACTTTAACTTTCCTGCCACAGATTTGGTTTTAGCCTCCCTGGGAAGTAAAAATCCAGATAAGTGAGCTGAAAATGTCAGTGAGTTTCTTGAAACTAATGATGGGGTTCTGGAGCTGTGCTAAGGGTCCTAAAAAGCCTGGTGGAAATTATGCCTTTGTTTCCATTAGCGCTGATTAGCTGACTAAAATATCAAGGTTCTGTCGTTTGGGTCAGTGAGGCATTGGCATCTCTGGTTGATCTTATGTACTTTTATGCACTGACCCGTTATCCTTTGGTCAATAAAAACTGTAAAACTATCTTTCTTGAAATTGATTTGATAGCCACATTTTTCAAAATATAGGGTCCATATAGAGAAAATTCTCTAAAGAGGTTATTGGTGGGGAATAGTTGTTGAATCCTTGATCCACAACATCTGCTCTGGTGATGAATAAGGTGAATGGTTCTTGAGACATGGCCAGTCCAAAGAGCACTGAGTTCTGGGCAGGTCGATTTTATTGAAGGTCAGCTACAGACAGCTGATTATGTTTCAGACTGGACTTTGAACTCAGCCTCTTCCGTGGAGAAGCCAACCTGAGCATACTATCACTACATCTGCAAGCTGAAAGGCTCAAGAAGCGAGGCTCGGGGAGAAGCTCGGGGGGGCTTTCAGAGCCAGCTTTGTAGCTGTAACACAGCTGGTCTTCTTTCACCCATTAGAGCTCCAGCAGGCACTGCAGGCCTCCCTGCTTGAAAGCTAGGGTTGCCTGAGCAAACCTGCCCAGCACTTAGTGGGTGCATTTCTTAACTCTTAGGCTGTAGCTGAAGACCAAGAGAATCGAGTTCATCCCTGGCAAACCATCAAGCTCATTTTTTATTTTAGTTGACTGCAAAAAAAAATTTACGTTTAGAAATATTTTGTTTATTAGTTTAATTTTTAATTTTTAAAATTGCATGCATGTCTATTTTTAGTTTTTAGCTAAAACTAAGTAAGTCAAAGCATTAGACACTTGGCTGTAAATGTGACAGGTATGCTAGATGGAAGTTGTATCCTGGTGAAAAATTACACTGAGAGACATTATATCACCTGCAACTTTTGAAATTTTGAATATTAGCTGAATCCTATATAAATGCTGGAACATTATAATTTTCTAATTTGGGTTCCTTTTGTTTTAATTTAACTATAGAGAAGTAGAATAGGTGCGATGGCTTATGATTGTAATACCAAAACGTTGGGAAGCCAAGGCAGGTGGATCACCTGAGGTCAGGAGTTCGAGACCAGCTTGGCCAACATGGCAAGACCCTGTATCTACTAAAAGTACAAAAATTAGCTGGATGCGATGGCACACTCCTGTAATCCCAGCTACTTGGGAGGCTGAGGCAGGAGAATCACTTGAACCTGGGAGGCAGAGATTGCAATGTTCCAAAATCATGCCACTGCTCTCCCTCCTGGGTGACAGCAAGACTCTGTCTAAGTAAACAAACAAACAAATAACATCACCAACAACAAACTCCTTATATATTTTTTAAATAAAAGGAAATACATATTAGTAAATAGATTCAAAAAATAGTATTAAAAAATACACATAAAGTTGGAGTCCTAGTTTCCTTCCTCAAACCCATTATAATCACTTTCTTCTCAGAGACAATTACAAACCAGGAATTTGTAATACATTTTTCTAGTCCATTTAAAAATGTTTTAACTACTTGGATGTGGTATGGTTTTGAATGAATTTAAAGTTTTACATAAGCTACATCCTATTATACATTCTGTTTTATTAGGTTGGTGCAAAAGTGATTGTACTTTTGCACCATCCCAATAGAATTTGCTTCCTACATTCCACGACATTCATTCATTCAATAAATACATATTTTCTGTCTACAGTGTTCTAGGTACTTTTCTAAGTATTAAGGCTACAGATGAACAAAACGGGAAAAATTAATCTGTCTTCGTGGCATGTATCTAGTAATTGGAGAAAGATAGCCAAAGAAGGAAATCAAATATGTATTATGTCCAATGGTGAGAATATAAAGAAAATAAAACAGGAAGAGGAGAATGCAGAGGAATAGGCAAAGGCATTTCTGGGAAAAATGAGATGAGTCCTGAGGATTTCAAAAGACAAAGGAGTGGCAAGTCCCAGAGGGCTGTTTGGAAGGGAAAGGCTGACAGAGATGTGGGGGATTCACCTGGAGCAAGCAGCAGTTGGGGCTTCTTCCTGACTGGACCAGATGGAGGTATTAGTAAGATATATTTCTGTTGATACAAAAGAACCTGCCTTACAAATGTGAGCATTCCATTCTATAGAACAATCCATTTTGCACATATGCCACATTTTATTTATTTATTCTGTAATTGATACCATTAGGCTATGTTCCTCCATTTGTTTTTCTTACTGAAAATATTGCTAAGAAAATTCTTGTTCACTTCTCCTTGCATTCATGTGCAAGCATTTTCCTATAGATAAGCCCCAAAATGGAACAGAACATTTTTTGTTCCGCACACTTTCAACTTTATCAACACTGATAAATTACTCCCCAAAGTGTCTGTGTGCATTCCCCCACAAATGTTTGAGTTAGCACATGAAGAAGCAGTTCTGTCTTCTTACAGCCTTGCCAACACTGGATATCATGTGTCATTTTAGTTTTTGCCACTCAGATGGTTGCGAAGTACAATTTTATTGCTTTAATTCCACTTCTCTTTTTGCTAGTGATGTTAAGCATCTATTTGTTTACTGGCCATCACAATGATGCTTGTATAAATTGTCTTTCATATGCTTTGTCTATTTTTATCTTCATATTGTTGGTTTACTGAATGATTTACTTGAGTTTCTTATACATTCTGGATATGAAGCCTTTGAAATACACTCTGCAAATATCTTCTCCAAGTCTATTCCTTGTTATTTATCTTTGCCTATGCCGTTTGTAAATGTAGTTGGTTTTTCATTTTGATATGGTCCAACCTATCAATCATTTATTTTAGAATGGAACTTTTCAATGTCTGAATAAATTCTTCAATAGTCCTGTGTCACAAAGGTACTCTCAATCTATCTCATCTATCTGTCCATCTATTTATCAATTATCTGTCTATCTATCTATCTATCTAATCTATCCATCCATTATTAAAGGTTGTATCTTCACATTGTAGTCTGTAGTGAATGCTGTGGAGCATAGCTCAGATTGTTTCTCAAGAACATTCTCCAACTGCCAGAAGCATTGCCTTCTAACAGCTTGTAGCTCAGTTTCTTTTTCAAAATTACCCTCAGTCAAATGAAGCTGTTTTGCTGAAGATAACTCACTCCTCAGAGACAGCCCTGCATTCAATTACTACTTCACCCAGGAAGACAAGAGCCTGACTCCTGAACTTTATTTGGAACTTTTCTAAAGGCACAGTCCAACCTCAGGCTTTCTGTGAGACTAACTTAGGACTCTGCCACAAGGTATCAAAGTTCAACTTTTCTCGTGCAATTTTACTTCCGTCCTCATTTATGCTAATCACTCACTAATAAGCCAGCTGCATGCCAATCTCCATCTTAGAGTCTGTTTTCCAGAAAACCTCATCTGTGACATTGACACTGGAAATAATCCTAGGAAACAGATTCTAAAGTAGATTTGGAGCTGAATCACCTACTAGCTGACTGGCAATAATGATGCATGTCATAGATGAAATAATGATAAACTCTGGCATGTGGCAGCTTAAAACTTGGAATTGGGGAACTGAGAAGGCATACTGCCAGAAGAAAATGCACTGGTGGGTGCAATATTTCAAGTGTGAGAGATTCTTAAGTAGTAGTAAGAGTTTATAAGGATTTATGAATTAGGTGGCTGTTGCTGGGAGCTATTGGTACATTGGAGACAGACACAAACAAAGCTGAGGACAATTAATCACCAATCTAAGGTTCTGTGATAGCCAGAGAATGTTCTCGGAGGTATATAAATAGATACCAGTTTCTGCAGCTATAGAGCAAAGAAAGTTGAGGATCAGTCCCAGGGCTAAGAATACAGATGGCAGAACTCCAAAGGAAGTTGAGTTCTCAGCCCTTGAAAGTCAACTACAAGTTCAGCACAGTGTTTGGGAAGGAGTGGGACTCTAAGACTTGGTATTAAAAATACTGAATTAATGCACTCAAAAATCTTAAATTATTAAATTCTCCTCAACACTCCAGGTCAAATAAGTGGTCCACTTCTTGCTGTTAAGAGTCTATTGCTCCTTGTTTGTATTAAGATTATGCAGAGGTCTTCTTTGCAAGAAAACATTTTCCATCCCTAAAGTCTCTCCTGCTTCCTGCCCTTAACTAGGGTTAAGTAATAACATAATCTAGACAGCGAGGTCTGAGCCTGCTAAGGGAAGAACAGGACTACACTGGGAAGAGCTACAGGACCTGTCTAACATATTCCAATAGGAGATGGGAGAGTAGGTATTGCAATATAACATACTCAGGGTGCTAGATCAAATAAGATGAAGTGTAAAGTTTGATAAAGGAGACTTTAGTGATATGGGAACAGTCATTCATGATACAAGTTTTCATACCCTGACAAGGACCCTGGGAGTCAGTACTAACATGCTTTTTAAATAGCTCTTGAAAACTTGGAAAAAGTGAGATCCCCACATTGCTAAGGTCTGAGTGTATCCCTCCCAAATCCACATGTTGAAACCTAGTCACCCATATGATGGTGTTAGGAGGCAGAGCCTTTGGGCAGTGATTATTAGCTCATGATGGTGGAGGCCTCTAGATGAGATTAATGCCCTTATAAAAGAGACCCTGGATAACTGCCTTGCCTTCACCACGTGAAGACACAGCAAGAAGGCACCATCTATGAAACAGGAAGTGGGGCCTCACCAGACACCAAATCTGCCAATGCCTTGATCTTGGACTTTCCAGTCCCCAGAACTAAAGAGAAATAAATTTCTGCTTTTTATAAGCTACTCATTCTGTGGTAGTTTGTTATTGCAGCCTGAATAGACTGAGACACAGATCATATGAAGCAGAAATTCCAGAATCATTGCAGGCAGTGGAAGACAGGATTTAAAATAATAGGAAAACCATCCTGGCCAACATGGTGAAACCTCGTCTCTACAAAAAATACAAAAAACTAGCTGGGTGTGGTGGTATGCACCTGTAGTCCCAGCTAATCAGGAGGCTGAGGCAGGAGAATCGCTTAAATCCGGGAGGCAGAGCTTGCAGTGAGCCGAGATTGAGCCACTGGACTCCAGCCTGGTGACAGAGTGAGATTCCATCTTAAAAAAAAAAAAAAATCATAGGAAAGTGAGCCTGCTAGAGAAGATATACTACATAAAGCTGGAAAAATACAACAAGAGACTAAAAAACCTCCCAGTTGACTATGTTTTATGAGAGGGTCCAGAGTATACTTCATTTATCAAAATGATGAGATATAAACTGGTAAGGGGGTCAAAGTGGTGCTGAGAAGCTCAATGGTATCCTCTGTAGTCCAAGGCTGATGTTGGGACAGGGGGCCTTTACAGGAATGGAGATTATATGATAACCAAATAATCACAGGTCAGGTGGTGGTGCAGAAAGATGATGATGTAAACATAATGAATGATAATGCTACAATATTTGTGGCATATCATTATGCCCACAAGTGAACATCTCTTTTGTGAGAGTGACCAACCAGCCAGCTAGAAAGAATGATTCAGTTAGTTGGCATCAGCCATCCACAAAGGACCACCTTTGTATTCTGTAATACAATGGATATAAAAATGGAATAGTCACTGTGACAACTGCTCTAACACTCACCCAGGCTGATTTAACTGCTGCTGTTGCTTCTGAGTTTCCAACCCTGAACAATGCAAGTCAACAACAAGACGAGCTCTCAGTGTGGCACCATCTTTCTAAGAAAGCACACAGCTTCTTGGTAAGGGGTGGATTACCTTGGACCTCTTCCTCCCTGAAGGGGCAGTGATTTATCTTGAAGGGAATATGCAGGCCTCCATATAGCACTATCATCTAAAGACTTACAGGTTTTCATCATTGACACAGGATTCTGCATAAAATTATATCAAACTAAGAGATTAACTGTAGCAAAAGGGTTGCAGCAGTAGGCATGTGACATAAGATACACTTGTCCTATCACATGCTACACTACCCAGAAGCTCCCAGCCAGTTAGGGTGATGGGATGGCTTTTACAGGTGTAACTGACAGGCCAGCTTGGAAACTATGCCATTCAAGGATGGGCATGATTCTCCAGGACACATTAAATCGATGAATATATTTTGGTGCTGTGTCCCTTAAAAGAAAAACACATGGTCTAGAAATCAGGGAGTGGAAATATGCACAACCCCACTTCTCTTCTATAGGACCAAATTTGCCAATTTAGGCTTTCTATTCCTGCAGCTCTAGACATTTCAGGCTGTAGATCCTATGGTATGAAGACAGAACACTTCCACTGGGAAACACAGCAAGAATGTGTAAACTTTGTTACTGCAGCCTCCTGGTCATTTTGGGCCCCTTGAACCGTAAGCCCTGTGGGCAAAGGAAGGTGGTGTTATTCTGGCAGAATTGATTGATCCTGACTATCAGGAAGTGGGAGGGCTGCTGTTTTTCAAGGGAGGTTGGGGAGAATCTATTTGTCACCAGGTGATTCACTGGAGCATCTCTTGGTACTCTCTTGCCAATTTTATTCATTAATAGAAAAACGCAGGAGCCACAGTCTGAGAATGGCATGGTCACCAGAAGCTCCTGCCACTTAGAAATGAGGGTCCAGTTTATCCCACCAAGTGATACAAGAGTGAAGGGAGTGAAGAATGAGTAATAGAGGATAGAGACAATGAGTATTTGTATGGCCATTAGCCCAGCTGCAGGAGTGGAGGCCTGTCTTACAAGTTTTCCCAAGCAAAGAAACCAGCCAGAATCCTAGAGAAGCTTTTACTATGTGGGTGAACTGAACAAACGAATTGGATCTGAGCAATACAACGGGTGGACCGTGGTGAGTGCTATTCGTTCATAATTTCAACCCAAATCTTCCTTTAAAGAAGCAAAACACTTGTTTTTTAAGCTTCTGGGAGTTTTGCCTGATGAATTTTCAGAGCTGGATTCTTCCATAGGACTTGTCCTCCATCAAAGATGCTGCCCCAAAAGTTTGCTCTCCTTCCTGGGGGCCTAGTTCTCCATTCAGGATGTCTCTGAAGAGATCTCACAGGTTTAAAGCCCGCTGTGAGGTCAGCTGAAACCTCTGCTGCACTTGTCACAGTTCACCTTCTCCTTTTGTCTACCTATTTCTCTTGCTTTGAAAAGCATGCCCAAATAAACCTCCTGCATGCAAATCTGAGAGTCTGTTTTCCGGGAAACCTGGTCTACAACATGATCTTAATCTAGTATTTATTTTTGTGGGGGGTATTATAAGAATCTGGCATTAATTTTATTTCATATAGAAAGCTTAGTGCCCCAAAGCCATTTATTGAAAAATCTATCAAAAAGTACATTGAATTGTAAAGTTAATAGTGTTATGTATAAAATTCTATATACATGCCTTTTACCTTGCTTTTTTATTTGCCTTTTTTAGTCTGTTGATCTATTGTTTACTCCTATATTAATGTCACATTATTTTAATGACTACATATTTGTAATAAATACTGTTATTGATTAGGACAAGTCTCCTTCCTTTGTTCTTTTATTTTCGATTTATCTCAGGTATTCTTAGGTCATTATTATGCCATATGAAATTTGAAATTCTAGTTTCAAGTTTTATAAAAACATTGTTTGGGTTTAAACTGTGAATGAATAGAATTTATAAATTGGTACAATAAAAACTGATAGCTTTTAATATTGAGTATTCTCATCACTTAATATGTTACAAATATGCAGAGATATAGTTTCCTTTTATATTTTCCCTTTTGTTCTTCCTGTTTTTCTATTTTTGGATACTCCTACTTCTTTTAATATTATATTTCCATTAGTTAGTGATGCCATTTATTTTTCTTTCTTTCTGGATTCATTTTCTTTTTTTGAGAATTCTACCAGATCTTCACCTTGGCTGCCTACCTCATGAAGACACAAGGTGTACTTACCTTTCAGCCCAATATATTCTGGATATCCTGCTTTTTGCCCAGTGGAAGATCAGCCAAATTATGGGGGATAATAAAGTCATGGCAGGCTTGTAGGATAATGGGAAATAAAAGGTAACATAAGTTAGACTCACAGATCATGAAATGCCACATCACTCATCACTTTTCAGCAGCTGTGTTGAATGTAAAAAGGTTATTACCTTGTATCCATCCTGGTTCCTGAATATTTTGCTGTATTCATATATAGCAGCCCATTTTTGATTTTTCAAAAAGTATTTACTGAGCACAGAAAAATAGCATAAAACCAAATAGCTGTCACCTGCAGTAAAAGAAAAGATTTCTCCAGAGATCCTAGTTTCCATGTAATTTTGGAGAAGCTAATATTGTTCAGAATTGATATGTGTGGAGAAAACCATTTTCTACCTCTCTTTTTGATTGGGAAACAAAATCGTCAAAGGCGTGAACATCAGCACGTTGAACAGCTGGGCCAGGATTTGGTGGCAGGTATTGCCAGAATCAAAACAAGATTTTTTTGTTTTTTCTTTTTTGCTACACTATCACAGAATTAACACATTTGGTGTTTTGAATCTGATTTTTAGTGTCAGATGGTGAGGTAAATCTTGAGTCATTACTAAGGTGCTGAATCAGAAAATATTTTATTAGTATCTTCCTTGAGTTAAAGAAGGCTGGGTTTTGAAATATATACGTGGCTAGGCCATGCACAGTGGTTCACACCTGTAATAATCCCAGCACTTTACGAAGCTGAGGCTGGTGGATCACTTGAGGTCAGGAGTTTGAGATCAGCCTGGCCAACATGGTGAAACACAGTCTCTACTAAGAATATAAAAATTAGCATGGTGTGGTGGCTCATGCCTGTAATCCCAGCTACCTGGGAGGCTGAGGCAGGAGAATCTCTTGAATCCAGGAAGCAGAGGTTGTAGTGAGCCAAGATTGAACCACTGCACTCCAGCCCGGGTGACAGAACAAGACTCTGTCACCAAAAAAAAAAAAAAAAAAAGAAAATATATACGTACATGACTATGCAAATTTTGTCTTAAAAGTTATTTTGAATTCTACTTCTGATTATGATGGAGTAAAAGGATTTGTACTTACATTCCCATCAAAAACAACTAAAAAACTAGACACTATATGGTACAACTATTTTCAGACATATGATAGATGGCAGTTTAAGACTATGATTCCTGAGAGATGGGAAATAAAATCAGTGAGTTCTGTCATTTCTTATCCCAAATTTATTCTTGGAACAAATTACGGGGCAGTAGCATAAAGAGGGAAACCAGTAGTCTTGCTGAATTGAAGAGATGAAGCTAGGAATTCAAGAACTTTGAAGTAGCCATGATTTTCAAGGAAGAGTACTCTAAAGGAGGGAGCTAAGCAGAGGAAGAGCTCCAGAAACGTGAACAGGCATCCCTTAAATCTTTGAATCCATACCATTTTACACATGCTATAGGGCATGAGGCTAGGTAAAGAATAACTCCTAAAGAAAGAACATTACTGAGGCAATGTGAATTAACCTATTCTCAGAGTTTATACACGGTTGGAAAGTAAATTCTCACTATGCAGGGTAGAGAGACCTCACTAAGCGTACAGGGAATTCAGTAAAGACTCCAGATGATCATATGTTAATCATAAGGCAAAATTTGCCCTGCAGAGAAAAAGCTACTCTAGGCCCATCTGAAAAAAGAGATTAAAAACAATTATCAAATGAGCAAGTAATATTGAAATAATTTAATTGCTTACTACAATAAAGCCCAAAACTCTTGAAGAAAATACAATTGTATCCAAATTTCCTTCTGTGATAAAAAGCATATAATTGCCTTCTGCCTTTAATATTTTGATATTAGATATGATTGTCCTTGGTTGATTGATAAGAGTATTTAAACCACAAACAAATCTTATAAAAAAAGTATTTCAGTAGTCTTTGAATGTGAGTATAATTTTTTTAATGTGAAAAGTGCACAATCATTAAAACGTATTTTCCTTAACATATTTTATGTGTAATTAAACTAGAAAGGTTGGACTTCTCTTTCAATTTTTTAGATTTTTTAAATCCTAAATTTGATAAACAAAAAAGCTTTCATGATAGTGTTGAGGTAACTAAAATTTGGAGAGGCTAAGTAAATCTATTCTTATAATGTTCTTTTTATAAAATGAAGAAGAAAATCTTTATGCTAATATTGGCCATTTAAGAAAACCAAAGATACTTTGACCATTAAAAAAAATCTTAATTGGTTTTTCTTAGTTTTTAGTTTTTTAGTTTGGGGTCTGAATTAGATAAAGGCAAAACCAAAGAAAAGTTTCTAAAGGAGTTAAGATATGATGGAGTCCAAGTCACAAATATTCAAAGGCAAGAAATAGCTATAGGAAATATCTTTTAAAAAGTAATTTATAATGGTTATTATGAAAGTTTGTTAAAATTGGTTAGAATTATGTCAAAACATAGAGCATTACAAAATATTTGGTAATAAAAAGAACCTCTACAATCTGGGCCCAAAAAGCTGTGCAGGTTTGACAGAAAGAAAACTCTTTAATTTTCTTTAAAATTTAGAATTTTAGTTTAGATCTCTTCATATTAGCCATGTAACAATTTGCAGTAAAAAATTCACACGTCTTTTTGCTCATGAATAAACTCGTCATATTTACTTATCTTTGCTGAAAATCTCAGCACATTTTGTTCATTTGAAAATTATCATGTGTAGGTATTCTATTCCTAGGAAAATCAGGTTAACTTCTCCTTAGACCTAAAGCATTAAAATCATAAGAGGTATGCTCTCCAATGACAATGAAATAAAATTAGAGATCATCAGAGAAGAAAATCTGGAACATTTATATATATGTGGAATTTATACAATATGCTCCTAAATAATCAATTGGCCAAAAAAGAAATCATGAGGAAATTAGAAAATACTTTGAGACAAATTAAAATGAAAACACAAAATACCAAAACTTATTGTATGCTGCTATAACAGTGCTTAGGGTGAAGTTTATAGCTACAAATAACTATAAGTAAAGAAGAAAGATCTCGAATCAGTAAGTTTCTACCTCAAGAATCCAGAAAAAGAAGAGATGACTAACCCCAAAGCAGATAGAAGGAAGGTTATAATTAAAGACAAAATAAATGAAATAAAGAATTTATAAAAGAGGATTAAAAATTAAATAGATAAATAAATGAAACCAAAAGTTCTTTGAAAAGATCAGTAAAATTGACAAACCTTTAGATAGAGTGATCCCCAAAAGAGAGTAGAATGGGGAAGTCAAATCATTTAAATCAGTAATGAAAGAGAGGACATTGCTACACATCTCATAGAAATAAAAATAATTATGAGGTAATACCCTGAAGACATTTATGCCACTATTTAGATAATCTAGACAAAATGAATAAATTCCTACAAAAACATAAATTACAGGTGACACAAGAAGAAATATTAATAGAAAATCTGAATAGACTTATAACAAATAAAAACATTAAGTCATCACAAATATCTCTCCACAGAGAAAAGTCCAGATTCAGATGACTTTGGTGAATTATCCTAAACATTTAAAGGACAATTAACATGTCCTTCAAAAACACTTCCAAAAAAATAGAAGAGCATTTTAATTCCCCATTTTATAGGGGGAATTAATATAAATGTGTATTATCACATGTTGCGCAGATGAAAACAACAGAAATTTGCTTTCTTATAATTTTTGAAGCCAGAAGTCCAAAATCAAGGTGTCTACAGTGTGAAATGTAGCCTCAATGGGAGAAGCATTTTGCTTCCTCACCGCCTGGTGGCTCCAGGCATTCCTTGGCTTTTTGGCAACTCCAGGGTCTGCCTCCGTCTTTCCATAGCCTTCTCCCCTCTGCCTCTCTGTCTCAAACCTCCCTCTCCTTATATAAAGATATTGGTCATTGGATTTAGGGCCCACCCTAAACCTAGGGTGTCCTAGGACAATCTCATTTCAGGATCTTTAACTGATATGTGCAAAGCTCCTGTTTCCAAATAAGGTCACATTTACAGGTGTCAGGAGGTAGGACTCAAACACATCTATTGGGGAGCCACTATTCAACTCACTACAAAGAAGGAACATTGCCCATTATTCTGTGAGGCCAGTGTTACCCTATACCAAAACCAGAGAAATAGATCAGAAGAATAGAACACTACAGAACAATATGATATAGATGCAGAAATCCTCAAAAAAAAAAATACAAGTAAAATCTAGCAACATACATAAAAGATTATAGACCATGACCAAGTGGAATTTATCCAATAATTCAAGATTAGTTTAAAAATGTAAAAGTCAATATGTAATAGGCCATATTAAAAAACACATGATCACCTCAGTATATGCAGAAAAACATTTGACAATACAAAACATCTTTTTATGACAGAAGCACTCAACAAACTAGAAATAGAAGAGAACTTCCTCAACCTAGTAAAGCATATCTACACAGAGACTCACAGATAACATGATTCTTAATTGTGAAAAACTAGAAACTTTCGAAAGTCAGGAACAAGATGAGGATTTGTATTAAACATTGTATTAAACATCACTTGTATTAAACGTTGGACCAAAGGTAGTAGGCAGTATAATGGCCAGAAAAAGAAAAAAAGAATACATTTTTAAAAGGAAAAAAAAAGTGAAACTATCTTTATTTGCAGATTACATGCTCTTGCATATAAAAAATCCTAAGAAATCCACTAGAAAACTATTAAAACTAATAAATGAGTTAAGCAAGTTTGCAGAATATAAATCCATATATAAAAATCAATTGCATGTCTACATACTAGCAATGAACAACATAATTTACAATAGCATTCAAAAAGAATACAATTTAAAGAATGAATTTAACAAAAATAGAATATGTCCACACTGAAAATTATAAGTCATTTTGAAACATTCCATTTATACTGAAATAAAAAGACATCCTTTGTTCATGGATTAAAGAACTTAATATTGTTAAGATGGTACTACTCCCTAAATTCATCTCCCAGTTCAATGCGATACCTATTATGCCAGGTAACTTTTCTTAACAGAGATGAACAATTTGTTCAAATGGAACCAACCCAAATGCCCATCAATCAATGAGTGGATAAAGAAACTGTGGTATATATATGCAATGGAATACTACTCAGCCATAAAAAGGAATGGATTAATAGCATTTGCAGCAACCTAGATGAGATTAGAGACTATTATTCTAAGATAAGTGACTCATGAATGACAAACCAAACACTGTATATTCTAAGTGAGAGCTAAGCTATGAGGGTGCAGAGGCATAAGAATGACACAATGGACTTTGGAGACTTAGGGGGAAAGGATGGAAAGGAAGTGAGGGATAAAAGACTACAAATTGAGTGCAGTGTATACTGCTTGGGTGATAAGTGCACCAAAAATCTCACAAATCACCGCTAAAGAACTTACTCATTTAATCAAACACTACCTGTTCCTCAATAACCTGTGGAAATAAAAAATATTTTTAAAAATCATAGAGAAATTTAGGGAAACCAGAGTAATAACACACACACATCCTTGAGAAAGAACAAAGCTTGAGGGCTCAGACTCTTCACTTCAAAGCTTGTTGCAAAGCTCTAATAGTCAAGACCCAGCGGTACTAGCATAAGGATAGACATATAGATCAATGGAATATAATTTACAGTACGGGAATAAACTCTTGCATTTATGACCAATTGATTTTTGACAAAGGTGCCATGGCCATTTAATGTGGGAAGAGCAGACTTTTATTAAGTGATGCTGGGAAAAATGGATATCCACAAGCAAGATAATTAACTTGGACCTCTGTGCCTTACACCAGATATGAAAATTACTCAAAATGAATCAAAGACCTAAATGTAAGTGCTAAAACTACAAAAGTCATAGGAGAAAACATAAGTAAACTTTTGTCACTTTGAATTATGCAACGGCTTATTATATGTTACAACAAAAACACAAGAAACCAAAGAAAGAAGTTGGGCTTAATTAAAATAAAAAACTTTTGTGCTTCAAACAATACTATCACGAAAGTAAAACAATAACTTACAGAAGGGGAGAAAATATTTGTATGTTATTTATCTGAGAAAACTTTAGTACTAGAAAATATAGGGAGCTATTATAATTCAGCAATAAAAAAGACAACCCAATTTTAAATGGGCAAAGGATTTGAATAGCCTTTTCTCCAAAGAAGAAATACAAAGTCCTAGTAAGCACATGAAAAGATGCTCAGTGTCTTTAGGGAAATGCAAATTAAATCCATATGGAGATACCCTCTCATACTTACAAAGATGGTTAAAATGACAAAAATAACAACAAGTATTAGTGGAGACACAGAGTCACTGGAATCCTCATACATGGCCAGCAGGAATGCAAAGTGGTGTAGCCACTGTGGAAAAAGTCTGGCAGTTTTCCAAAAGGTTAAACACAGAGTTACCATATGGCCCAGCAAATCCATTCTTAACTCCATACCCGAGAGAAATGAAAATATTTTGTCCACATAGGAACCATTACACTAATGTTCATAGCAGCATTATTCATAATAGCCAAAAAATGGCGACAACCCAAATGTTCATCAGTTCACACATGGATAAACAAAATGTGCTATATCAATACAATGAAATATTATTTGGCGTGAAGAGGAGAAATTAAATATTGACATGTGGTACAACATGAATGAACCTTGAAAACGTCATGCTAAGTGAAAAAAGCCAGTTACAAAGGCCACATACTGTGTTTATTTGTACAGAATAAATACTAAAATACTGAGAATCAGACAAATCTATAGGTATGGAAAGTAAACTAGTGGTTGCCTAGGGCTGGGAGGAGGGAAATATGGGGAGTGACTATTAATAGGTATGGGGTTTCTTTTCAGGGTGACGAGAGTATTTTGAAATTAGATTTTGGTGAAGATTGCACAATTCTGTGAATAAACACCACTGCACTGTAAAATTTTGAAAGGTGAATTGTGCAATAAGTAAATGAGATCTCAATAAACTAGTTATTTAAAAAGGCACAGGCTCTGCCCCTAGAGTTTGTGATTCAAGTTTGGGCAACACTGAGGCTGAGGTGATGTGTAAACTGTGGGAATTTTGTGAGCTATTAATTATGCTATGGTGTCTTCAGAAGATTGATGTCAAAATGCAAATTTAGTATCTCAGAAGAGGAAGATAATAAACACCATCCCACAGAAATGAATTAAATGATGAGGTTCCTGTCTGTCCTGTGGGCTCTGAGGAACTGAAACCCAATCTTGAGCATTTTAGTGGAGAAAGTGGGAGAAATGGCTGACAATGGGGAGGCAGGAACTAAAGAGACCTAGGAGTGACATTTAGCAGGAGAAAGGGACTCCAGGAAGACATAAGTACCTGGAGCTCACTGTTTGTGGACTAAGCCTGGCCCCCTTTCTCAACTGAAGTGTCAAGGGAAACCATGACAGTTAACATCTATTAAGCACTTATTTTGTAGCAGAAAATGTTCTAGGTGCAGTATTGTGTACTAACTTGTTTTCTCCTTAGAACACCCATGAACCTGATCCAATTATTATTTCAATATTACAAAAGAGGAAACTGACTCAAAGGGATGATCATGTACCAAATCACATAGCTAATACAGGGATCATTGGCGATGGCAGAGGGTGGAAGGAGAGGCCACCAGCTCTCTTAACTCTGGCTTCTGGGGGCCATGTCAAGGCTGTGTGGTACTCCATAGAGGTTGAGGAATGCAATGTGGTGGTGAAAACAAGCATTAGACTTGGATTTGGGCCATCTGGAATTTGAACTCTGACTCTGCTACATATTGACTGGGAGGTTGGGGCATGTGACACCTCTAGATTAGAATTTCTTCATCTACACAAGGAAAAAATAGTATCTTCCCTGCCTTCCCCACTGCCTTGTGATGAAATTTAAACTCAGGTAACGTGTCTCAAAAGCTTTAGGAGCAATTTTTAAAATATAAAGTAAAGTAGTAGAATGCCAACAATAACACATTTAAACAATAGCAGGGATCCAGCTTTTAGATATAATGATTCCTGAAGGTTCCTGGATTGGTAAAGAGATCTGGCCAAGAAAATCTGACCAATGAATCCTTACAGTGGAGAAGTGTTCATTGCAGTTGAGAATTGCAGTCTCTCAGGTTCTTCTATAGGCATCTGAGGAGTAGCTAAGCCCCATCCTAAGTAATTGACAATTAAATAAATTATATTCAGAAAATTATTAGATTTTTTATTGAAAAGATTTACAGAAGAAAAGTTAATTTGGAGTACTCTCAGCCAATGGAGCTCTCGTATCTACCCCACATCAACGGCTGAGCAGATCTTTTAGGAGCCCGGCTGTGGCAGCAGCTGCTGTCTGGGTGAATGGGCGCCGACAAATTCCCCCATCTCAATAGCTCCGTGCAAATTGGAATGTTGCTCTTGAGTCAGTTGGAGTCCATCTTTTGTGTCTATGTTTTATACAGTTAAATGGCAAGAGGAAAGAGGAGAAATGACTTGATTTTGATTTCAACTTTCTCTGATTAGGGGTTGCTGAAGGACTTTTTCTGAATGCACTATTAGGATAGCTGACAGATGTCTTCTTACCATTTGCACAGAAATTTAGAGAACTTAGCAAAGTGTGCTCAATGACTTTCTGGTAGATTTTTGTAGCATCTGAATGTGATACTTTATAACATTTGTTTAGTTTGGGTAGCCTTGCTTTGAAATGGTGGCAAAAGGCGGCTCTGAGGCTCATTTTGAAGGAGAGTTGTTTTGGAATATGGTGACAGGCTGATAAACTAAAGGTCAGAACTGAGACCAGTTGATCATTAATTTGTTTTCTGCTTCTGGGAGGACCAGATCCTGCATATTTATAGCAGAACTTAATGCTGATGATTTGAACAATGAAAAATGTCTATGATTTCATTTCTGCATGCAGAGGCTGTGATGTATAAGGGGAAAAATGCTGAGCTGGGAGCCTGGAACCTGGGTTCTTACTACCTCTTAAAGCCCAAATGAGCCCCTATACTCCTCTGGATCTCCGTCTTACTATCTGGTAGAATAAAAACTGAGAGAGAGAATTCTGGGCTTCTTAAGGAATTTTTTCCCCAGGAGTTTTTTCTTTTTTTTCTTTTTTTTTTTTTTAATTAGGCTTCTTATTTTCTGCCTGGGCTGAATTAATCAATCAACAGGTCAATGTGATTGAAAACAATTTTAAGAAATAATTAAGAGAACACCTTATTTCCTCAAGTAATGAAATAACCGTTTTGTTGTAATCACAGTGGATCCTCATATTTGTGAATAATGAGGGCACTTAATAGCATTATTACTTTATATTAATCAAATATATCATTACCTCACCAAACAAAGATGATGAATGGCCCCTATCCCTGGAACCTTGCCTCCTACATGTAATTTGTCACTCATGCTAGCTTTGTCACTGTTGAGAAGTGAATGTTTCTGTCTTCTTAGTCCTACTTCTTCTCTTTTGAGGGACTCCTTACTAGGTCCTTTCCAAGGGAGGGATAATTACTGATTAGATTCTACATGTTCTGGATGGAGCTTAGAATATGCCTTGGATCTTGTTTTATTAGTTGGTTGGGTGTTTACTGTGAGTCAATGGTTGGAGCTTGTGTGGGGCCTTCTCTTCTGTTTTCCTAGGAGGGCCTGACTAGGTTGCTCTCTCTCTGTTTCTTTTGAAGATAAAATTGAACATCTAAGCATGTTACCAGAAAGGGACCCCAATCTAGACCCCAAGAGAGAGTTCCTGGACCTCATTCAAGAAAGAATTCCAGGTAGGGCTATAAAGTGAAAGCAAGTTTATTAGGAAGTAAAGGGATAAAAAGTAGCTACTCCATAAGCATAGCAGCAGCCTGAACTGCTCGACTGAGTATACTTATAGTTATTTCTTGATTATATGCTAAACAAAGGGTGGATTATTCATGAGTTTTCCAGAAAAGGAGTGGGGACTTTCTGGAACTGAGGGTCCCTCCCCTTTTAGACTATATAGGGTAAATTCTGGACATTGCCTTGGCATTTGTAAACTGTCATGGTGCTGGTGGGAGTCTCTTTGAGTATGCTAATATAATGAGCAGTGAGAACAACTATAGGTCACTTTCATTGCCATCTTGGTTTTGGTGGGTTTTGCCAGGCTTCTTTACTGTATCCTGTTTTATCAGCAAGATCTTTGTGACCTGTATCTTGCGCTGATCTCCTACCTCATCCTTTGAGTAAGAATGCCTGAAGTCCTAGGAATGCAGCCCAGTAGGAGTAGGTCTCAGCCTTATTTTACCCAGCCCCTATTCAAGATGGATTCACATTGTTTCAAATATGTCTGACAAGCAGATTCATACTTCTTTGGTTTCTGGCTTTTTATCCTTCATAGGCCCAGCCCTTCCAGGCATACTCAAGATTTACTTTCAGAATGTAACAGTCCAACTTAGACTCAGGTATGTGACAGATACTCCAACTTGGCTTTCACCAAAAGGCTCTACTTTGGTTTGGCAGTATCAAATATTATCTCACTTATTAATAAATACTTGCTTTCCCATATGACTAGTCCTCCTTTCCTAGAGTCCCCTTGTGAGTTCCCAGGGAAGGAGATGTGAGTAATAGCTTGGGACTTGGATATTCTCGAGTCTCTAACATCCTTAGAATAAAACGAAACCTTTTTTTAGAACTCTTAACAGCAAGTGCTGCACACCTTGCTTGACAGACATTCTTTTGCCTAAATTAAAATGGAAATCACGTTGACCTGGCAATCTCTTGATTCTCTTCTCTTCCAAATCCTGCCTCTTACTGCTTTTGAGACCTTGGCCCTTAATGCCCTCATTTACAAAATAAAGAGGTTGAACTAAATCCTTTCCAGGTCACCTTCAATCCTCAACATTCTTTGATACATACTGAAAATGTCCCTCTGTGAGTCCAGAGTCTGCTTAGATAAGGCATTCATTTTTATTTTTAATCTTTCCTCTAAATTCCCTTTTGAATCCAAATCTCTCTCCCTTCTTCTCTCTCTGTCTCTGTCTCTCTGTCTCTGTCTGTCTGTCTTTCTCAGCACATACGCTTAAATATCAGTGAATTAAATACATTTTCTGTGAATGGAAAACTGGAAGAAAAAAAACAGGGTAAAACAGGCCTCACCATATTTAGGAGGCCTTTCAAAAAGCAACTTCAAGCCAGATCTCCTGGTGTTAGAGGAAGCACATCAAGCAGACTCCAATCTGCCTCATTTATAGCCTTTTCACATAACCCAGGGTATCACATTTTTTAAAGAATGAGCCTTGCTGCACTCTGAAAAGAGCTTAATGTTTCTGTGAATAACATAATTAAAAAGAAGATTCACATCAATGGCTTAATCTGGGCCATTGCTTTATGAAGAAGTTCAGAAAGAAGTATTTATTAAGGAGGCCTGTGGGGAGGATAGCAGGATAGTAAAATATAAAAACACAGCTTGTCTCTGGAACCAGAGGTTACACAATTGCAGATGGCAGTTGCTGAGTCCAGCAAGAGGAAACAGCAGGCCAAATGGACAGGAGAACCATCGCATGGAGAAAAAAAGAGTGAAATACACAATTCAGTATCTCAGAATAAGTACATTAGTTGCAACCTCCATACCTATATAGACAAAGAGGAGAGTTTGTTAGAGCCGTCAACATCTGTAAAATAATAGAGCAACCAAGGGAATGGAAATTTAGCACCTGTTCCTATGTAAATCTCTGGTATAAAGTTTTTTAGCTCTTCTGCAACTTTCAGCTAGGTAGTACAAATCTCATCTTACAGACAAGGAAATGGAAGCTTGAAGAGGTTATAGAAAGTTACCAATGTCATAATATACATAAGATTTAACTTTTAAGTGTCTGACCTCAAAGACTGATCTCTTGACATTATTCTACTTCCTCTACATTGGAGAGACAGCCTGGCTTGAAAGAGACACTGCACTTTCTACTAGGCTAAGAGGAGTTTGAGAGTTTGACTATTCCAGGTCTACCTTTGTAATACAACACCTTCATAGAAGCTAAAAATAGAGTCGCCAAATAACAAGATTCTTCTTTCTGCTTAGCCATGGAGCTTTCAGAGATTAGAACTCATTGTATTGTTTGTGCAGATACTCAATACCACCCTCATATCCTTGAGGAAATATCCTTTGCTCTGACAAATCCTTCTATGGTTTCGTTCTATAATCTCCATTAAGTATCTAGTGCTTGGTGTGTTTTTGCTGTATCACCTCAGGTGAGAGAGTGGGGGGAACGGCAGTGAGAAGTTGTGGAAAGCAAGCCAAGCTGTTCACCAACTCTTATCATCATCCCAGAGGAACTTCTATTCCATGCACGCGTTGTCTGGTATACATTATTCATGGAATCACCCATATAAAACAATGAGTTCTGAAACCCAAAATAATCATCTCTATTCACATATCAAATTTGTCTTCCAATTCTAATTATTATTTGGAGAACTTAAGGGAAGTAGAATGTTGGTGTTTCCCTAATTTTTCTTTGTACTACTGGGAGACCATTCTCTATGTGTCATTCATATTTCTCCACGCCTTATGACAGAGGCACTAACTGCCCTTTATTCTAAACTGCCGTTTAGTGTTTGTACAGCAAAGAGCCTTGGAAAACTTGTGTCTTTCTCCAAAGCAGAGGGCAGGCGTGCTTGCTCTCTAGCAAAAGATACAGTCTCTTTCTAGAGCAAAGAAGAAATATGCATATGCCAATTATAGAAGATTAAATTTCATTTCCTTTATTGCAAACCACTTTGTGTACAGGAGTCTATCTAGGCCCATTCATGTCATCTCTGAGGGACCTGAGACTAGGGGAAAAGTGCAAATACGCCTTTGTTCATGCTGCTTGCTATACTATGAGTAAGAGAGTCCTTTGCCTCTGACCCAGGAATCTTGTGTCTTCTGCCAGCATCCATGATGCATTGTGGCAGCTTAACATGTTAACTTGCAAATAGGGTAAAATTTCAGACAGTTAACAATTATTGATGAGGTGCTATAAGGATGATGATGACAGAGATACAGAACTGAAAACAATCTTAACACTCTTCTCCCTTCACTTCAGAAAAGTAGGAGACTGGACAAGGAAATATTGTGATATGATAATTTCTGTGACCTTTGAAAAATGTGTCTCCCGGGGCCAGGTGCAGTGGCTCACGCCTGTAATCCCAGCACTTTGGGAGGCCAAGGCGGGCAGATCACGAGGTCAGGAGATTGAGACCAGCCTGGCTAACATGGTGAAACCCTGTCTCAACTAACAATACAAAAAAAGTTAGCTGGGCTCGGTGGCAGGCACCTGTAGTCCCAGCTACTGGGGAGGCTGAGGCAGGACAACGGCGTGAACCAGGGAGGCGGAGCTTGCAGTAAGCTGAGATCGCATCACAGCACTCCACCCCGGGCAACAGAGTGAGACTCCGTCTCAAAAAAAAAAAAAAAAAAAAAAAGGTCTCCCCAAAACAAAAGTGTTAAAGATTTAGATTGCCTTCTGTTATGATTATTGCATTTGAAATGGGCTCTGTGTAGACTTGAAAGATCAGTTTGGCAATGTAAGTAAATTATAGAAATTCTCTTGGGCTAAACTCTTACCTAAAGCCAAGTTTTATCTAATATATAGTAGGTATATATTGATGTTTGTTAAACTGAATTAAACAAAGCACATTTTGCTTAATTCAATACACCATGGTACCCACAGCCAGTACATAATTAAATATTTACAAAATTTATCAACTTGATTGGGAGGGAAGCAACTAGTTTCTAGATATAAAAAGGAGGAAAAAACCAGTGGGCTATGCAGGCTGGGAAAATATAAGTGTGAGAAAGGGCTTCAAGCACAAATATTATTTAACCATAAAATAATCAAGGTTCCCAAAGAACACAAAATTTCTCTGAACCATTCTTATCAATTAACAGGAAGAAGGGGGTGATACTACAAATACACCATATCTACAAATGTGATAGACCTATGTATCCTTCATAATTGCAGAGTTAGACCTGGAAGTGTCATCTAGGCCTGTGGTTGTGATTGATAAGCGAGTGCCCAGCCAGTTGGCTTTGCAAACCTTTAGTTTAGAACTGCAACTCCTCTCTGCACAGCCTTTGTATTCTGTTTGTAAATCTGCACCTTGGCTTGGAGTCTGATTGCTTGCACTTAGAAAGCAGTTTTACTAGCTTTATCCCCAGCAACCAGCTAATACAATCCCAAATGGCCTCACTCTTCATAATCCTACTAAGGCCTTCTGTATAGCTTAGGACTTATCACAAGAGCTTTACCTGATTTTAGCTACTGTTTATTATTATTTTCATTGTCTTTTATGCTAATGCATTTATTACACTTCTCATTAATTTTTATGCTGAGAATATCTCATCTCTCCAGATTTTTTTAAACTTTATATATCACAAGTTTTATATATATACACACACATACACATACATATATACATATACGTATACACACACATAAACTTTTCATATCACAAATTATATATATTTGTACAATAAAAATGCCTAGGTACCCACCAAATAGAGCAAGAAGTAAAATCTTGAAAGCCTTCCTCATGCTTTCTTCCAATAAAGTACTCCTCCCTTCTCCCAAAGATAGTCAATATCTTGACTTCTCACACTAGAGATAAATTTTGTCCTTTTTTGAACCTGAACTTGATGTAAACAAAAGCAGACAGTATACATTATTTTGTGTCTGGTCTCTCTGAATCATAATTATACTTATGAGACTTACTTTTGTTATTGCGTATAGTCATTGTTGTGCTACACATGCACACACATACCCTTCCCCATGCTTTATATATTCTACTGTTTAGATAGACTATTGGCTTGTTTATAATATTTGGCTATTCTGAATAATATTGCTATGAATAATTATTTACATGTATTTTGGAGCAAACGTGCCTATCACTTGGATCTAACTAGGTGAAGCACTGGGTACCACACATGTGTGCTCACTTTTGTAGATACAAATGAATAGTTTTCTACAGAAGTCAATTGCCAACACCGTATGGTAGTTTCACCTCCCAGTTGACACTCAATATTGTCAATCTTTCAAATTTTCTTATGTCTAGGTAATACTACATTGTGATATTAATTTGTATTTATTTGGTGGCTAATAAGGCCTAGTATCTTTTTGTTTATTTGGGGGCCATTTGTAAATTCTTCTTTGTGAAGGGCCTGTTTAAAAAAATGAATTGTTACTTTCATATTAATTTTTAAGAGTTTATTATAATTTTAAGAGTTTATTATAATAATCTGGATTTGAGTCCTTTGACATAGGAAATGCAAATAGCTTTTCCCACTCTGAGTCTTGCCTTTCTTTCTTGTGATGGTGACTTGATGAGCGGAAGTTCCTAGTTTTGATGTGGAACAATCTAAAACATTCTAAATAAACAAGAACAATTTAAATTATTCTAATTTATTGAAGGTATAAAATCACAGTTGCTTTGAAGAGTGTGTCTCTGATAATCTCCTGTGGTATGTTGCTAATTTTTCTTTTGTTTCTCTTTTTGTATTTGTCTTTGGTCAAGTTTTCTAGTCTCCTGATAATGTTGATAATTTTTAATTAAATCCTGAAATAATTGTAGAGATAATTTGATGCTCTGGAATATGTTATCTTCCTCCAGCAAGAATTTATTTTTCCATCTAGAAGGCAGGTATCTATTATTTTAATTCATCTGGGAACTGAATTGATTTGAAGCTCTTTATGAGATCTGTCCTATTTTTGCTTCATTACTACATTTAGAGTATAAATATTCTGGCCTCTCAGCTGAAAACTTTGGTTGTTTACCAGAGACTATTCTACTGGAATTGCCAGATTTCACAGAAACAAACAAGAGTGAACAAAAGCCCAAACAATACAAAAAGAAAACTTAATTAATTTTGAACTTTCAATTTCAAATATTTCTTGGGACATACTCATCCTGAAAATGTACTTTTTCTCCCCTAAAATTCAAAGCTAACAGGCATCTGGTATTTTATCTGGCAACCCTATGTCAATTTCCCATCAGTCAATCCCATAAGACTCCTGAAACTTCTTTCCAGGTTCTTCTCATCTACCAGTTTCTATTTAGCTTTACAGTCATGCTTTGGAAATAGCAAAAACCTCAAGGGGAAATATGGTGCTGAATACTGGGCTCCCCCTTAAGCTTCCTTTCTCTCTTAATCTTGATCCCTTAAGTCTTTACACAATAGTAGCTCTCTGATGACTTCCAGACAAGTTATTTTGTTCTAGAAATCAGCAATTAAAATACAAATCCTGTGTTATCCAGGATTCAAATTTTAGGTCTACTTATTAAAAATATAGTTTTTGATTTGTATTAATAATGGTAGTTATAATAACAGAAGACAATATATTGCACAAAATGTATGACTGGTGACATTTCAATTATTTTACATGAATTGACTAATTGTCACAAAAACTCTTTGAGGTAGATACTATTACGTCTATTTTTCAGATTGAGTTTCTTAAGAACCTGCATGGGATGTCTGTTAAAAGCTAAGGAGCACAGGCACAAACTATATAGAAAACATGCACTGCTCTGAGTTAACACCTAACTTGGTGTAGTACAAAACAATCACCCTATAGGTAATAATGATCACTGGACAGTTTGCCACTCAGGTGGCACAAATCACATTGGTTATTTACATTTAATTGGCATTGGTAAAGTCTACCTCATTCAGAATTCCAGTCCTTAAATGTTATTCAACTTTTGTTGTTTCCCCAGACAATTTTGGAACTATGTTTTTCAAATCTTGTTTTAGTAGCAGTAGCCCAATACCTGAAGCACACAAAAGTTGTCTGCTAGTTGAAGGAGGTTAGGGTGACACTCAACCCACTCAGTCATTTTTCCCTGTCTTCATTGTGCACTTGAATGCATCTAAAAGTCTCTAAGGTCCTGAAGTAGCACATATTTTTTGAAAGAATTTCCACTCTCACTCCAACTTGATTATTCCAGAAATTTCATATTAGTAAAATATGATTCCAATTCACAGGCAAGGCTGATTAATCAACCATGGGTGGCTGACGCAAACTGAATCAAATCTGAATTCTCCTTCAGCATTTTGGGGAAACGAGGAAGCAGCTAAGTTTTTGTGTGTGTGTGTGTGTTTGTTTGTTTGTTTTGGTGAGATGGAGTCTTGCTCTTGTCACCCAGGCTGGAGTGCAGTAGCACAATCTATGCTCACTGCAACCTCCACCTCCCAGGTTCAAGCAATTCTCCTACCTCAGCCTCCTGAGTAGCTGGGATTACAGGCCCCCCTCCTCCCACTGCCACCATGCCCAACTAATTTTTGTACTTTTAGTAGAGATGGGCTTTTGCCATGTTAGCCAGGCTGTCTCGAACTCCTGACCTCAGGTGATCTGCTTGCCTCGGCCTCCCAAAGGGCTGGGATTATAGGAGCGAGCCACCACACCCGACCGCACCTAAGCTTTAAGATGTAAGGGAACCTACTATTGGTCTCATAACAGGTAACTTCGATTTTTCTACTAAACTTGAGAGTTTCCAGTTTCAGAAAACTGAATCTGTACTTAGTTCTAGTGAGGGAAGTAGCCAGTAATCTATTATGAAGTCTTCAAATGAACTGCAAGCCTCTTGAGGGCCCACGCCATGTGCTTTTATTACTTGGCAGCATTGCCCTGCAGTGATGGCCATAGTGGCACTCATTTTTGTCAAGAACAGAGGAAGCACTTCAAAAAGGATGAATTTACATGGCTCAATTATAGGAGCAATTAGTATGAATTCAGGAATTCTTATCAATGTATTATGTCACTGGTTCTCCAGTTAATCTCTAAGGGTGTCCTGCAATCCTGGACAGAAAACAAAATTTCTTTTGTATTTATTTAAAATGTAGAAAACAGATGATACAAAAATCAAACAGAAAATAATACAGGTTTGTAACAACAAAACGATGAATACTTTCAACAAAATAGACAGCATAAGTGAGAGTTTTTATAGGAACCGTGAAAAATGTTTGCATAGAAATCTACTTCTGAGGGGAATAGAGGCTGTATTTTTTACAAAAAGAAAATATTGTACTGTCCAGTAATACTTTGCTGCTCTAAAAACATCTGGTGGCTCAACAGGAAGGAAAGAAAGTAGAGAAAGAGGAAGGCTGATAAAGGAAGAAAAGAGTCAGGCAAAATATTTAGAATTCGCATTGAGTCTCATAAAGGCAGCAAGCTGATGATGACAAATCATCAAAGCAGAGGTGACTTAAAGTAATAGATGATTCAAGCAGGCTGGTGTCAACTGAACATTGATATAATCAAAATAAGGGCGATATTGTGAACATCAGTAAGAGAAAAGCAATTGTGCTTTTTATCTAAAAAGTTATCTGTGTATATAGGGCCTAAAATGCTGAGGGCAGAGCCATGTGTTTTAGGCAGGATTTTCCAGAGACAGAACTGACAGGAGATAGAGAAAGATATATGAGAGGGGATTTATTAGGAGAATTGGCTTACTCAATTATGGAGGCTGAGGATCCCACATGATAGGTCATCTGCAATCTGGAGAACTATGGAAGCCAGTAGCGTGGTTCAGTTCAAGTCCGGAAGACTCAGAACTAAGGAAGTCAATGACGTAACTCCCTGTTTAAGGTCAAAAGCCCAAGAGCCAGGCGGACCATTTGAGTACAAAGGCCAGAGAACCTGGAGTTCTGACACCCAAAAGCAGGAGAAAGGCATGCTGGCTCTGAAAGAGAGTGCAAGAATTCACCCTTTCCCCACCTTTTTGTTTTATCTGGGCTCCCAGTTGATTGCATGATGCCTGCCCCCACTTAGGGCAGATCTCCACTCATTTAGCAACTTACAAGCCGATCTCTGGAAACACCCACACAGACACACCTGGGGCAGCCCAATCGTTCAAATCAAAAGCAAAAGCAACTGGGCTTTTCTTTTAGCAGAAGAATAACACGCTCAGTGCCTACTGAAACGTTAAGAATAAATAATGCTTTGGCCAACTATCTGGGTATCCTTTAATCCAGTCAAGTTGACACCCCGTATCAGCTTACCATACTGTGGAACGTTGAACGTATATCAAATATGATTGTGTCAGTTAGCCAATTACATTTTTATGAGGCAGTTTATTGGTGATGAACATGGATTTGGAGCTTGAGAGACCTGGCTATAAGACCCAGATTCCTGCATATGTCTTCTCATCTCTAAAATGGAAATAATTTAAAGTTCATTTTAAGACTTTTATTTTTTAAGTATTGTAATTACAAACCAGAGTAACCAAAGCCACAAACTTGTTTTTGAAAACAACGTCCTGGGAAGCAAAAGCTGGGTCTTTAACCATATAGAATGGGGTCCCTTTCTTTCTGCTGGTAATGGGGATATCAAAGTCAATATACCATCATCCTTAAAAGACTCACTTCTAGCAATACTACAAAAGATTATGATTGTACAAAACTTTTCATATTTAAAGTACGTATGTTCTGAGGCATGCAAAAGCTAGATACAAATACAAATGACAGATGTGTCAAAATAAAACAGTGGAGTCAAATCTGTGCTGAATTCCCCCCCTCTTTTTTTTTCATACTTTTCTATTTCTTACTCAACAGAGCATTTTAAAGTGAACTACATCTGAACAGTACAATTTCAGCTCACAGAAGCCAAGGAAAATAACTCTAAACAGCAGAGTGCCACCTCAAAAAGTAAAAAGTCACTTAGGGGAAAGAATAATTCTACTTAGAAAGCAGATTAAAATAAAAAATCAGAAACAAGGCCAAAATGTAAATTTATTTCCTCAGGCAAACTCTGTGGGTACATTTCATTTAACTTTCTCTTTCAGTAAAAAATGAAGTTGGCCAACGAGATTTGCTCTTACTCTTAACTGTAACGACTATGATTTTAAATAGACATTCTGCCATCTTCTTTGAGGAATTCTGGCCTATTATTTATAAATGTTTCATTTAACAAATAAGACATGGACACTTTTTGTCTGCAATTGCTCCCTTTGCACCTACCTGTAAGTTATAATGGAAATGTTGATACTGCGTTTGCACCAATGGAGTCCTTGTGTCCGGAATTGAGGGGTTTTTGGTCTCACTGACTTCAAGAATGAAGCCGTGGACCCTCCCGGTGAGTGTTACAGTTCTTAAAGATGGTGTGTTCGGAGTTTGTTCCTTCAGACTGTTCAGATGTGTCTGGAGCTTCTTACTTCTGGTGGGTTCGTGGTCTCACTGTCAGGAGTGAAGCTGCAGACCTTCCTGGTGAGTCTTACAGCGCTTAAAGACAGCGTGGGCCCAAAAAGTGAGTAGCAGCAAGAACCATGCAAAGAGCAAAAGAGTCAAGCTTCCACGCTGTGGAAGCAGACAGAAGTGGGTTACTGCCGGCTAAGCTGGGCAGCCTGCTTTTATTCCCTTATCTGGCCCCACCCACATCCTGCTCATTGGTCTATTTTACAGAGAGCTGATTGGTCCGTTTTGACAGAGTGCTGATTGGTGCGTTTACAATCCTTGAGCTAGACACAGAGTCACAGAGTGCTAGTTAGCTAGATACTGAGTTAGCTAGATACAGAGTACCAATTGGTGTACTTACAAACCTTGCGCTAGACACAGAGTGCTGATTGGTGTACTTACAAACCCTGAGCTAGACACAGAGTGCTGATTGGTGCACATACAATCCCCTGGCTAGATATAAAAGTTCTCCAAGTCCCCATGGGTTCAGGAGCCCAGCTGGCTTCACCCAGTGGATCCTGCACTGGGGCTGCAGGTGGAGCTGCCCACCAGTCCCGAGCCCCGCCTGCACTCCTCAGCCTTTGGGCTATGGATGGGACCGGGTGCCACAGAGCAGGGGGCAGTGCACGTGGAGAGGCTCAGGCCTTGCAGGAGCCCACCTGAAGGGGAGGAGCTCAGACATGGTGGGCTGCAGGTTCCGAGCCCTGCCCCACTGGGAGGCAGCTAACGCCCAGTGAGAATTTGAGTGTGTTGCCAGAGGGCTGGCACTGCTGGGGGACCTGGTGCAACCTCCGCAGCTGCTGGTCCTGGTGCTAAGCCCCTCACTGCCCTGGGCTGGCAGTGCTGGCTGGCCGCTCCATGTGTGGGCCCGTGGAGCACCCGCCTGCCAGAAGTCACACTGGCCGCGAGTGCAGCCCAGGTTCCCACCTGCACCTCTTCCTCCACACCTCCCTGCAAGCAGAAGGAGGAGAGTCCGGCCTCAGCCAGCCCAGAGAGGGGCTCCCACGGTGGCGAGTTGAAGGGCTCCTCAAGTGCCGCCAGAGTGGACGCTGAGGCCGAAGGCCAAGGAGGCACTGAGAGTGAGGGCTGCTAGCACATTGTCACCTCTCACTCTCATTAAATAAGAGCATGGAAAGTCAAGACTATTATTTTAAAAGTTTACAGTTCAAGAGCCCCTTCATTTCTCAAATTTGTTATTGGCATGAGCCAAGAACAATTCCTCCAGTTTCACAGTATGAGAGGGAAGAAATTGCTATTTAGCTTGTCTCTGTAGCCCAAGGTCATTTCCCAGACTGTGGTATCCAATTTGGATTGCTCTGTAAACAGCACAAATGTTAACCAAGTAATGATTTGTACAATGGCATGTATTAGGACAGATAAAAGAGAGAAAGCTGATGCCAAATAAATAGCTACATAGCTGGTCATTGTATTTTCTTCTCTAACTCGTTCTGGAAATATTAAAAAGTGGTTGTGAGCCAATGTCCCAACAAAAAAAAGAAGTATTTTGAGCAACATGATTAGCTATCTTGTAATACAATATTCGAGTACACAAGGATAAACATAGTTGGGCAAAATTCTGCATCTCACTGTATTTTCCAAATTTTTTTTTCCTAACGGTGCTTTATCTTTGATATATTTCTACTACCTCTTGTTGCTTTCAAGTCACAATTTTTAAAGATTTCTGTTTATAAGTATCTGTTCATTAAGGTAATGCTAACTGTAGTAACGTGTGAACTCACAAATTTTGTCCTTAATACAAGTTGATTCCTCCTTACATTTAGTTTAAAGTAGATGTTCCTGATCTCTAGGCATCTTCCATTTTATGGCTCCCTGATCTTTATGTGACTTCCAAAGTCCCTGCAGAGGGGAAAGAGCAGAGAGAATCACATTTGGAAGGTTTTACTGGCCAAGCCTGAAAGAGGAACATATCATTTTAGCTCACATTCCATGGCTACAACTCAGTGGCACAGAACATACCTCTATAAGGGAGATCAGGAAATATAGCCAAGCTATTTGCCTTGGAGTTTAGGGGAAATGGACTGGCTTAACAGATATCTCAACATTGCCACCAAGCATTTCTAACTTGAGATGAGCTAGGAAAATTACATTTTAATTATTTGGGGAGGGTTTAAAAATTCCTGGCTAAATTAAAATGACAGATGAATTATTGTGTTTTACCAATGCTCTCATAGGTGTCTAAGAACACATGTATTCCTAATCAAAGGAATTTAATAACAGGTAATGTCATGATTATTATGAGAGCTTAAGTCCACTTAGGAAGCTGAATAATGTAGAAAAGTCAAATATTTCTGAAACATACGCAGTTCCTTGAAAAAATCTTCTTGAATCAAAGCACAATGCACAGATGTTTCTGTGCATTGAAATATTAATAGTTTTGATTTTTAAAACCTTTTCATACAATTTTTATTACAAGACCTGTGTATCTAACTTCTAAACCAGCCCCCTGACAGAAACAAATTTCGTAACTTTCCCAAATGTAAGATTCCATTTCCTTTCAAACCATATTTCATTCTTAGGAGATAGTGTTGCAATGAGCCACATTTAATAGTCTTATTCAGTGGAAAACATTTTCAAAATCACCACCTTTTTGAGTATCCAAACTGTTCTCTAGATTCAGAGAAATAAAAGAAAAAACATGCTATAAATATCTTCATTAAGCAAACACTATGCAGAATAAATGTGCTCTTTTCTCACCTCAGTGTAATTTTCAGTATTAAGAACAGTGATTATGTGGGAAAATTAAGGTTTTGGTTTCAAAGAAAGTACATTTTCTTAACTCAAGGATGAGATTAATTTTTTTTCATATAGTAAGAATGTATTAGAAATAAATATTCATGCTAGTAAATATTAATGGCTATGATCACAGTTAATTGTTGTATGGTGTTCTATGTTATGGGACTGAATTATATTTTACTTAATCATGCCTCTTGTTAGTCATTTATTTTATTTTATTCTATTTTTCAAATAAGGACATTTAAAATTTCAATAGTTTTGGGTAACAGGTGGTTTTTGGTTACACAGATAAGTTCTTTAGTGGTGATTTCTGAGATTTTGGTGCACCTGTCACCTGAGCAGTGTACACTGTACCCAATATGTAATCTTTTATTTCTTACCCCCCACCCACCCTTTCCCCCAAGTCCCCAAAGTCCATTATATCATTCTTATCATTCTTATGCCTTTGCATCCTCGTAGCTTAGATCCCTTTGTGAGTGAGAACATACGATATTTAGTTTTCCATTCCTCAGTTACTTCACTCAGAATAATGGCCTCCAACGCCAACCAAGTTCGTGAAGGCTATTATTTCATTCAGTTTTATGGCTGAGTAGTATGTCGTGGTATTTATACACCACATTTTCTTTATCCACTTGTTGGTTAGTGGGCATTTAGGTTGGTTTCATATTTTTGCAATTGCAAATTGTGCTTCTATAAACATGTGTATGCATGTGTTTTTTCATATAATGATTTGTTTTCCTCTGGGTAGATACCTAGTAGTAGAATTGCTGGATCAAATGGTAGCTCCACTTTTAGTTCTTTAATTTTTATAACTGCTTATGTAGTTGCCTTTAGCACAAGTTTACAGTTCAAGTATGCAAATTGCTTTTAAAAAACTAATGGTACTTACAAAATTTTTGTTTGACATTTTTTTGGCTAGTTCTTCTTGTCTCTTCTCTTCATTCCAAATTTCTACTTCTTCTGTTTCCAGATCTCTTGGCTAAAAGACAGAGCATCTTCCTTCAGCAAATATACTCATACTGTAACCTAAAACATAGAAGTTAAAAAAAAAAAAAAGATTAGAAGAAAGGCAGAGCATATGTGATTCCTTTTAGTTTCCTGCTGGGATGTGTATGTATCCCCCTAAAATTCATAGTTGAAATCCTCACCCCTAAAGTGATGGTGTTAGGAGAGGGGCCTTTGGGAGATGATTAGGTCATGCATGGCATTGATGCCCTTTTAAAAGAGGCCTGAGAGAAACACCTCAATGCTTCCTCCATGTGAGGTTAAAATGAGAAGAAGCCTGTCTATAAGGAAGCAGGTCCTCATCAGACAACAAATCTGCTGGCATCTTGATCTTGGACTTTCCAGCCTCCAGAACTGTGAACAACAAATCTCTGTTGTTTATAAGCCACACAGTCTATGGTCACAAGGCCTGCTTGCGCTTTGAATCACTCCCAAATTACCGCTGTTGAGCTTACCAGAATCTATTTCACATTTTTTCCCTTTCAAATAACAATAATAAATCTCTCCTTGTAATTATTGCAATCCCATCTTTTTTGTCTATATGTGACATAGACCTGCAAATCTGCGTTATGGTGGGAAGATCCATTGGAGAGTCACAGGAAGCATTTCTGGCTAGATTTTGGTTCTCAGGGTTTGTATGAAAGCTGCTGGCTACCCGAGAGAGAAGAAGGGGAAAGGAGGGGCATGAAGGTCATTGCATGAAGAAAGTAGCAGTAGTAGTAATGAAGAAAGGACAGAGGGCACTTCTCCTAGGACCCCTGGTTTTTTAGGGTTAAGTGGTAAAATCCCACCCACAAGCAGAGAATGAGCAGATAATTTTCAGATAGCAGCTCTGCAGAGGGTGTAATCACATCTCTGAGAGAGGAGGCCCTTTTGCCCCTGTCCACTTCTGGCTATGAGTGGATAAAATGGAGTGCCAATACTTTGAATGACAGTTGGGATACTGCAGAATCTATAGCTTTGTCATATCTGCAGATTAAATACATGCATTTTTTCTGTTGAGTAAACCTCAGTCTGTATCAATATCTCGAGCATGCATTTTACTGAAGAACATTAGTCTTCCCACGGTAGTCTGTTTTGTCCTAGTTAAGATGAAATACACTCAAACTGTGACCTTGTGTTAGAAGTGATCCATCATGTTATATACAAGTCAAACAAAATCCCAATGACTGAAATACTATTAGCATAAAATAATCAGCCAATCTATAGGTAGTTTGGAATGCATACTTTTCACTTGTTTGCTTATTCCTTAATTCATTTAATTATTTTTTTTCAGGTTTTAGTCATGTGTCATTTTTTTCTGTTGAGAACTTTGCCAGGTTGAAAAAAAAAAAAAAAAGAAGTGGCTCTTGAAGTAGATTCAGTCTAATGCCTTTGAGACACTTATTGACCCTTATAGAGTCAAGTATTAAAAAGCATTGTAGCCAGAATATATTTGTGTGCATGTGAGGTACTAGTGCAGAAGGGATTTCAATGTCCTTCTTACAGCAAATAGTGCACTGTGCTCCTCTAGCACCAAAAACATCCACAAGGGACGGTATGATAGCTTGGATATCTGACTTTCCAAACCTCAAGTTGAAGTTTGATCCCCAGTGTTGGAGGTGGGGCCTAATGGGGGGTGTTTGGGTCATTGAGGCAAATCTCTCATGAATGTCTTTGTAATGAGTTGAGCTCCTGCTCTGTTAGCTCCCATGAGGGATGATTGTTAAAAAGAGCTTGACACCTCCCTCCACTCCCATCTTTCTCTTCTATTACCTTGTAATCTCTGCCCACACTGACTTCCCTTTACCTTCTGCTATAAGCAGAAGCAGCCTGAGGCCCCCACTGGAAGCAGATGCCAGCACCCATGCTTCTTGTACAACCTGTAGAGTCATGAACCACATAAACATCTTCTCCTTATAAATTTCCCAGCCTCATGTATACCTTTATAGCAATGCAAACAGAGGGTATATCATGGGTATTGTGAGGTCTCAGTGACTCAGGTGATCTAGTCAATTTTGGATTTCCAGACCTTTTTTTTTTTTTTTTTTAAAAAAAAAAAAGAAAAGTTCCATTGAAAATAGATGTAATGCTATATATTAGTGTAATGTAAAACTAAGCACAGAGCAACTATTTTTACAATTGCAAAGTGTCCTTAAATTCAATAAATTTACAATTAATGTAGTGAGTGTGTTTATTGAGGCAAACACTCACAATGCTATTTTCAAAATAACTCGAAAGGAGAGTCACAACTGATTCAGCAAAATATGCCAGTTACCCAAGGACTTGTTTTCCATTCTAAATAGGTTCATTACAAAGTCCTGAAATTTTAATGGACTTTGATAGCCTTTGACCAAATAGAATGCCATTGTATATTGTATAGTGACATTTCTTTCATATAGCAAGAGAGATTTTTTTAAATAATAAGAAAACGGCTCTGTGACTTAAAGTAAATCTTAGAGCCACTCACTTTTCATTCTTGTCTGATCATTGACAGTATTAGTAAGCTGTCCCTTCTGTTCCATGTGATACATCCGAGAACACAGAGAAGTGTTCTGCAACAGCCACTCAGTGCACACAATTTTAATTCAGCATTGAGTGTCATAGACCTTGCTGCTCTCAATTCACGTCTCTCCTTTTAATTTTGCTTCCATGATTCGTCTGAAACTTGGTACTACTTAATTACCACGATCTTTGGTTTCCCTTCAAGATTTCTATTTTAGATTTCCCTGTGAATTTGCGTCCTTTGGCCACTTCAGGCAAAGTTCAGTTCCATCTGAACTTCTTTACCTCTGAAAGAACCTCTCTTTACTACCTTCTCATATTTTTCACTCTGTCGGCAGATTCTGGGCAAAATTATTCCTTTTACAGCATAATTTCACATAGCTATTGTGTGGAACATTGCCTGTTTCATTTGCCTTAGGAATTTTAGGTTTCCTAATTATGGAAATAATAAAAAATGAATTAATTAAGTGATATTTAAAATACAATTATTTTTAAAAAGTAGAAAACATTAAGACTTGTAATTTTAGGACAGAAGCTTGATGAACATGGAAGACCACCATGATTTTTCAGGATACAATGGCGCTGAAGTATATATCTCTCGAAGTTCTTAGATGATTCCAATGTAAACCAACATACTGCGTCTGATTCTTTCCCAGGTACATTAGGGCTCTGAGTAAATTACTTTCCACATGAGAAGTAAAATTATTGCAAAATTGTGACCTCTGCTTGCTCATGCTGGGATATTTCTTGTTGCTATCAAGGAAGTTATATCAGATATATGTCAAAGTTACTGGACTGAGAGGAAGTGGTATGAAATACGATCTGAGGACCATCAGGGATTTATCAGTGTCTTCATGTTACCTCAATCTTTTGCAAGCTCTTGCAGGTCAAGAGATGGAGGCAGGGGAAATCATAGCTGCATGGTCACAGGTGTCATTATCCCTACTTTCTCTGCACACAATGGGTCTCCTTGGCAACACATTTTCTCTCTTGCCTTTGAAAATTGTTATAAAGTAGAAACAATTTGGGTTGTTTTAGCAATCAAGATGACTAAAACCAAGGCCAGGAAATAATTGTTTTTCTCCCCAGTAGAAAAAGAGCTATGCCATGAATGTAACTTAGTCATGAGTTAAGCATTTTACTCATACTTGATGCATCCTGTGTTTTCACAGGACCTTTATGCTGGCGTCCCATAAACTGGGTTTGAATGTACCTTGGAAACCCAAGTGACTGTTGCCAGGAAATCCAAGTGACTGCTGCCAGGAAAAGAACAATTCAAGATTCATTATAAGAACCAATTCTAGGGGCGAGGAAATCAAAGACCGAGCATGGTCCATTTTCTGCCTTGTTTTCTGTTAAATGGAAGGGACCACAGTCTTGTTAGTTATCGATCGGAAAATGGTACAGACCAGTGCTGCAATTATTTAACACAAATTTACTGAGACTATGTAAATATTAAACTTGAAATTACTGATAAAAAACGTAGTGTGTCAACTAAGGATTTTTCTTGCAATCTTGAAAGTAAAAAGAGACAATGTATTTAAATAGATGAGGATCATGCACTTCATTCCTTCCAGCCCTGAGTACAAATGAGGTGACATTAGTATCTCCCTGGCCTCTGGATCCACCTAGTAATATAGTATCTTTTGCATCATTTAAAATAACATAAAATTACCGCTGAGAGTCTCTGGGGATGTCACATATGACAGCATGAAAGTGTTGTAATCCATGCTCTGCTTTAACCCTTTGGAGATGCCCATTTCTCTCCACAACCCCTAAGGGCATCCCACAACTATTAATACTCCTTCTGGCAGTTCTTGCCCTGAGAATGCTGATGTCTACAACAAGGATTTTATTTCTTGATGCTCCAAATAGCCCTGTTTATATTGAGGTCCTCCATGTATTGAAAGATGAGAAGCCTCCCACATCTCACAGAATCCCTACGTGTACAGTTCCTTCAGATTCTGCCTATAGGCTTGCTTGCATGGACTCAGGCATAAATCCATGAGGCTTGGCAAGATCAGTAAAATTTTAAGCGTGCCACCATTCTTCAACTTCCTCATCTCTTTCCTCCAGTCACTCATATGCAACAGCTCACCCTTCATTTCCAGTTCTAGCTTTTTGACTCCATGAGGAATTCTTTTATTCTTAAAATAAACCCTTAGGAAAATTTGAAGAATGCAAACCAGCAGTTTCAAAGGTGTAGTCCATGTACCTCTGTCGCGGGGTGGAGGGGGTCCCTGAAACCCTTTTAGGTGGTCCATGAGGCCAAAAACAATTTTATAGACAGAAGACCTCCTTTCATTTACAGTGTTCCTAGATTGCCAGAAAGTTTATGTTCTTGACATGAAGTGAGCACTCTTGAGGTCTCCACCCATACTAATCCCTCTGAAAACTGAAAAATAGTAGGATTTGCAGGAGCTAAAAGAGCGCCATGACTCCATAAGAAGTCCAGTGCTAAAGCTTAAGAGACTTTGGTTTTATGCAGGGCAGGGTGACTACCCTGCATTGCAGGGCAGAAAAAAACCTCTGTGATAAGAGATAGAGCCGGTACTCTGTGAGACATCTGCCTGTGCTGCCCATGAAGTGAGACCTCATGGTCCCTGCCAAGTGGGTCCTCACTACACTGCCCAGCCCCTTTAGCTGGCTGGCCCAAACTGAACCGGCTAGAGACTGTCCTTTAGTAACTTGGAAGGAGGACAAAGATGATCTAGCAAGTGTGCACACATGACTACATTGACTATATTTGTCATGTATAACAGCAGTAAAGAATGTTGTTTTTTAAGAAAGAAAGAGAAGCCTGAGACAGGCACAGAGTAAAGCAGAGATAAGTGACTATGCAGCCCCAGAAAGTGAGCAGCAAGAGAGTACCTGGGCACCTTCAGTGTGGGGTGCCCTCCAGGTGCTCGTTTCAGGCTTTCACGAAGTTCTTTCATTCTCAGTTCTTTCATTCCATAAAACATCCCTTTCTACAAAAATAAATTTCCCTTTTTAATTTAAACTAACTTGGGTAAGTTATGTTCCTTAAAAAGCATACAATTCCTGATGAAGTTAGAAATTGATCAGAAAGGGCTGCTACTAGCCCACATGACACCATTGAGCGAGTTTTTAAAAAGCATTTTTTTGTTCTTCAAATAAAATATATTTCAAGTCAGTATATTATTTATATAGCAATTGTATAAAGTATATATATAACATATATAATTTATATAACTAATATATAAATTATATATAATAATTAACTATTTAATATTAATAAATAGTCATGTATCTGCATTAGTAGAAAGCACCTGTACTAGGTCATTTTTTTTTCTTCTAGTTTTTCTTCAACTTCATGAGATATGGTTGATATGGAGGTAGAGGGTAAATTTATATCTTGCCCTGTTGGTGACATATCTGTACTTATAGTTTGCTGAAAGTAGTAGCTCTGATTGCTCTTCTCTTTTATTCTGGTATTCCATCAAAGTTTTCAATGTTCCATTTAATGATACAGAATAGTGTTATTACAGTTTCTCTACTAACAGCTCTGGTTTTCTTTAATCCTGACATCTGTGATGAAATGATACAGTGTGAAGCAGGTCACTGTGCACTGAATACCAACTTCTCTAAGTCTAGTGAGACAGAAGACCCACAAATACAAGTTACATGAAGCGAGTTTATCACTTGCAGATAGGCAGCAATATACAAAAGAAGTCTTGGATTCATTTCAAACAGGTTCCCCAAAGTTCAAGAAAGCTTCCTGGGCCAGATGGAATATCAGCTCTGCATGCCTCGCTTGAACAGCAGCTGAGGACCTGGAAAGCAGTCACCCTAGGTTTCACATCCTGGGACCACTTGGTTCAATGCACTGAGACGTTAAAGCACAGTAAGGCACGGTGGTGAGGATCCACTGCTTCTGGGGCTGGGGACCTGCAACAGAGTCTGGGCTGTTCTAGCCAGTTCTCCACTTGTCTTGGCTGTTACATTCCAAGCACATTCTACAATTATTCTTGAGAACGACACATGAGAACCTAAGGGGTGGGACGGTGGGGGACAGAACGTGAGTCCGTCCAAGGCCACCAAGGGAACTGTCCTGCATATAGTAGTTAGTATGTTATCTTAAACTGTATAACATTTTAAAACAATATGCATCTAAAAGTTTTTTAAATTTGAATGAAGTTATATCTTAAATAATGAATCCTGGAAGCAAATAATGTTGCACTTTAGACGCCAAACTGTTACAGAGTAGTTCTTAATATGAATACATAGAACACTTTAATAATGATAATAAATTTTATCGAATAGTGGCTTACATCATAAAATTACTTGTATATTTAATTTTAAAATTCAGCAATGTAATTTTAGTACAATTAAAGGAGTATATGAAGCTACAATATGAAATATCAAACATAGCCACTGTGCTAAAAATAATAGGGGCTTAAAATTTTTTTAGAATATGGTGGTTAATGGTAAGTTCATTAATTTGAAATACAGTCTCTTTGTTTAGAATATTATTTTAGATGTTGTTAAATCAACAATGTCTTGATTATTAAACAGCTATAGATGTGTATATATATATATCATGTTAGAACAATGCACTGTATTTCCATCTGCCTAAAAGTTGGTATAACATACTGACTTCATTAGAAAGAAGCACTTTATTGGCATCATAATTTCAGAATTAAAAACATAATTTTTATATAAAACCTGAAAATATTATCAATGTATGCTTTGTAAATTGCAATTCCCAACGTAATTCTCTGGCTTCGTACTTAAATGGGTGATTTAAAAAACAATGAAATAAAAAGACCAAAAATATCAAAAATGTTAGCAGTTCACAAATACCATGAAAAAATATTGAGTGTATAATAGAGTTCTGGGGACAACTTTACATTCTCTATTCAAGGAAGAACTCTCCAAGGTGGTTTAAGCTGAGCTAATGCAAAAGTCCTTAGGTGAGAATTATTCAGAATGCTTCAGAAACAGAAATAAGGTCAATGAAGCAGGAACATAGTGAAAGAAAGGGAGAAGGAAGAACAGAGAAGAGGACAAGTTGATGTCCTTGGCTAGGGAGGGCCTTAAATGCCAAAGTGGGGAGACTGGATTCTATTTCAAGGTTTATGGGACATCACTGGAGAATTATAAGCAGCAATGTCCAGGCCTGGTACATATTTTGAAAAGACACTTTGGCTGCCCTGGTGGTGGATAGATGGGGATGGAAGAACAGTGGAAGCTGAGGAGATCAGTCATCACTATAGTAATTCAGATGAGCAATGATGGAGTCTTGGATTAAGGTAGTAATATTGAGAAATAAGAAAGGAAGGAGATTTGGGAATTATCTGAAGGTAGAGTGAAAAGACTTGTGTATATATTGATTTGGAAAGAGGGAAAAAAGTGATTCCTAGGTGTGAGGCATGGACAACTGGGCAGTTCTTATTGACTGAGACTGGGAAACTGAGAAGGAGTTGCTTGGGAATATAGAGAATCAGGAATTCTGTTTGGGGCACTTCATGTTTGAAGTATCTGGGAAACAAATATGTATAGATATATGAAGTAGTCAGTTGAATACATACATATGAAATCCAGGGCTAATGCTAGACATAGATAAATTTTGAAGTCATTGGCATACAAGAGATATGACCTGCATGAGAGTGTTCAGACATGCAAGGAAGGCATAGGGACATTGAACTGAGACATGTTAAATTAGAGAGTAAAGAAAGGATGATAAATCAGCAAGGAACAGGCAGCTTGATGGAAAACCAGGAAGGTGGAGCCAGGAAAGAAATGAGAAAAGAAAGTGCCTTAAGCAGTAGTTAGTGATCAACTTTACTGAATGCCGATGAGTGGATAAGTACAATGTGAGTTGGGATGGGACCATTGGATTTGGCAACATGATGGTTTCTCAGTTTCCTTGATAGAAGCAGTATTGGTGGAGTGGTAAGGACAGAAACCCAGCTCAGGTGCTCTGTAGCTAGTGCAGGATTCTATGCTATGGTCCCATTCATGTATTAGGTTGGTGTGAAAGTAATTGTGAGTTTTGCCATTCAAAATAATTGAAAGTAATGTTAAAGCTGCAATGACTTTTGTACCAGGCAATGTTCTGGTTGGGAGAGAATAGCATTATGATGACTGGAAAGAGACTGTCTGGAGAAACCCATTATCCTAGGATGCTACAAAAGGTTTTTATCTGCATCCCAGCTAGGAAAAGTGATGATACAATTACTCCATGATGAATTTCATAACACAGAGGCTCATTGGTTGAGCCTACGTCATGATTTTTTTTTTGGTTGGCACAATCCAAAACTTTATTTCTGGACCCTAAAATTTGAATTTTGTTCAACTTTCACATGCCATGAAATATTACCTTTATTTTGAAAAATTTTTCAGCCATTTAAATATGCAAAAATCACTCAGTGCATGGGCCATACAAAACAGGAAGCAGGCTAGGGTTTTGGCTCATGGATCAGAATATACATCAAGTCGTTAAAACTGTGGTTAGGTTTAGGAATATGAAGGAGAAGAAAAGATAAGGTTTTTTCCCCTTTCACTTTTAAATTAAGACATATTAGGCAATAGGAACTTTACAGGTCAGACCAAGTTATCTATTACCACAGGCTTAGGGTTTTCTGGGACAAGAATAGACGTTGGATTAAAGCATTTCCCAGATGAAACTATTACAAGTCTCCTGGTATTGTTCTTATAAAATTATATCAACTCTAAAATCTCATGCCCGTGTTTCCTCAAGTCCATCATTACCTACTATCTCTTGGCATCCTTTAGCTGTATTTCCCTACTTCTTCTGCAATTTGGGGGCCAAGAGTAGGCAAATTATATTACTTAGTTTCCCTCGTACCGTTTTCTTCTACAAATAAAAGGCCCCAGTGGAAGATCAAAGGTAGGAAGAGAGAAGGGTTATTCTCTTTTGTTCTGTCTCTGCTCTAGGAATGTTTCTGGAAGAGGTTATATCTCTTCAGAAAATTCGTGTTGGCCATAGAGTCCTCTCCTCCATGGTTCTGGTGTCAAGTTATGTAGTCCCTCTTTCATACTTCTGTGCTCAGAAAACATCCACTCCTGTCTTTTGTTCCCACATCCCTAAGAGTCATAAACCATTTCCTACATTACTAATATTTGGGTCATCTCTCTATTCCCTTTTTGCTCTCTCGGATTTTTTCAACTCCTGTGAAGCAAAGTTCCTGTATCACATTCCCTTGATTTGAAATATTAAAATGTTTTGTGTTATTATTATTTTTTTACTGGACCCTAACTAATCCACCTCATAAGCAGAGCCTTCTTCAGCACTCCAGGCACAAGAACAAAGGATAGCCACAGACTGCTAAGTCACTCCTCGGAGTTGCTATTAAAGACATGGGGTGAGGACAGCCACTCCCTGGGCAGAATGCAGAGAACACAGTTCATTGCCAAGAAAATGAGTCAGCAGAATGATGTTTATAAAATTCTGATACAAGTCACTGACCAGATGGTGTTGCTGTACAAATCCATGGATTTGTCCAAGGTCTTGAAGTTTTGGACAGCTATCATTCCCAGACAACTGGAAAAAGTTGCCATCTACGTCCAGACTACTTTTGCCTATGGCAAGGATACTTTCCTCCCGGCCCTATAAGAAGAGAGAGGGACTGGGGAGAGTATTATCCCCTGGACTGCAGACCTACAGGCAGTCTAACAGACACAGGATGGGGCATGCTTCTCTGTGGGATGATGACAGCTTGGAAACCCACACCTACTCTTACCTTCTTGTTAAATGTGGCCTTGTGAGTTTCCACTTTTTCCCTCAAAGAAAGCCTATTCCTCAATCTGTTCCATTTGCTGTTCTGTAATCTATCGTGAATCTTAATATATGACAAGTAAGGACCCAGATAAAGCCAAACTTGCATGGCTGGCATGTTTGAAGTCATAAATAATTACAGTATGAAATTAATAATAATGTATTACAGTTGACCCTTGAACAACACAGGTTTGAACTGCATGGGTCCACTTATAAGCAAATTGTTCTCAACCAAACGAAATAAAAAAATACAGTATTCACAGGATGTGAATCCCTTGTATAAAGTGGCCTTGACGTTTTGTATATAGGTGGTTTCTGCAGGGCTTTAGTATGCATGGATTTGAGTATGTACAAGGGTCCTGGAACTAATGCCCCATGTATATGGAGGGGCAATTGTACTTTAAACCTATAGAATTGGCAAAAATTAGAAAGCCTGATAATCCTAAGTGTTGGTGGGATATGGGAACATAGCAACTATTGTGCCCTGATAGCAGGGGTAGTATGGATGAACTTAGTCAAGTTAAGCACACATAAACATTATAGCCTACCTCTTTCTGAGCATTTTTCGCCAAGAAATCTTTATGCAGGCCCTTCATGAAGGACACATATTAAGTATACTTGTTGCAGTGACATTTGGGAAGGCAGGGAATAGAAGAACCAAGACTGTCCATCAAAGGAGAGTAGATAGGTGAAATGCAGTGGAAGCTTACTATGGATTATTATGCAGCAATGAAATGAAACAGATTCGGTGTACACAGAGCAATATGGCAGGATCTTAAAAAATTGAGCTCAGTGCAAAATGTGAATTATATAACTTGACATTATTTAAATTAAAATATGTATGCACACAATGTAATATAAATTTTATATAATACCTAATGCAATATGCAAGGAAAAATGTACTAAATAAACACATTTGAATGGTTGTCAAAGTGGATATGGTAGGTATTTAGACAAAAAAGTAAAAGAGAATATATGAAGGAGCAAAACAGAGAGATCTTTCATGGCCATAAAATGGTGTCGTATCTTGAACCTCAGACATGATTAACTCAATCCCCAGCAATTATGTAAACACACAACCACAAATGCAAACATATTACATGCTAATTAATTTAACAATCCAGATGAAAAACATACATTTTCAGAAAAATATTTTAAGACTGGAGAATAAATATAGAATTGAAATGGCCAATAAATCTTAAATAAATTAATATATTCACCCAACACTATCTCCTCCTAAATTCTAGGTTAAGACAATTTTAGATAAATTTTATCAGCTTCCAAGAAATAATTAATTTCTCTCTACTACGAGCATTTCCAGAAAAAAAATACAAGAAGCAAAATTTCACAGTTCATTTCATGAGGCTTATATAATCTTAATTCCTAAAGTAGATAAAAGTAGTAATTGAAAATAAAGAAAATACTGGATTTTAAAATCATTTTGTTGTTAATTTCTAATTTTACTACATTATGATTTGTACCAGTTCATCATAGTCTATAAGATATTGAATTGGGGAATTACTGAAGCTTTCTCTATGGCCTCGTGCCTCATGCACTTTCTAAAATAGTTCATGTGTGTGTGAAAACAATGAACATTTTCTGTTAAGTGCATACATCTAACAAAGTCTAGCGATAATAAATAGTTCAAGCTTATTGATCTCTGCTATTTTTTTGTTTGCATCATCTTCAGCTTTGGAATAGAATGGAATAGACTAAAATCTTCAGGTATAATTATCGTTTTATTTATTTTTCCGCAGTTCTGCAGTTGTTGATTTATATATATTTAGAAGTGCATCATTAGGTACACATATGTGTATGACCATTATATCTTCTTCTCTGATTGTAATGTAAAACTCTTTGTATTAACATAGCATAACTGCTACTAGAAAATCCTAGATATTTTACAAATCATCAATGATTTAGTAAAATATAAAATACTTTGTATCTCACACAAAGAGTGATTAACTCCAGACAGGTTGGTGTGTTCCTCAAGGTCATTCAGGGACCAGGACTGACAGTCAATGCTACCTCCAATACATAGCTCCCAAATTTGCCTTGAGCATCAATATTAGGCAACATACGTGGGACATAAACATCACACGTGACTTTTAAGGGCCAGACCTGAAAGCGATATACTTCTGCCCATTTTCCCTTGGCCAAAATATAACTACAGGGCAACACCTAACCTCAAAGAAAGCTGGAGAGGTAGTCTTGCTGTGTGTATACTTCAAATTGAAATAACAATCTGACTGGTTTAAAAATTATAAGTTGATTTGATTTCTTTAAATACTTTAAAAATATTACTTCATTGCCTTCTTCCACTAAAGTTACTGTTAAGAATTTTCGTATGGATCTGGTTCTGTCTTCTTTGCAGAAGGCTTTTAGAACTTTCTAATGTCCTTATATTTTATTATAAGTTCTACTTTTACTTTCGTATAATCTTTTTTGAATACCTCTATTTTTCATATGTTGGTAGTTCTGTTTCTATCATCCATATCTCCTAGCTTTTTTATGTATTACTTCTCATTTCCCTTTCATGCTACCTTTGGGAAGAGTTCTTCAATATGACTAAGTGCACTAATTTATTTCTTAACTGTTTTCATCCTACAATTTATTCTAAACTATTGCAGCTACTTTACTTGGCAGAACTAGCCTTTTCATTTCCTATACATGATTTCTTCCTACTTCACAATACTTTCATCTTTTAGTTTTTGAGAATATTTATCAAGCTTGTCTAAAATTACTTCTTTATTTTTGTAACCGTATTAGGTGATATTCATTGTTATTTTTGCTTTCTTTGTTGGAAGGATTGTTCTCCTGAGTCTACTCATGTTGTCTTGCAATTCTATATACTCTTAGAATGTCTTTCTGTTCTGATGTGTAATGCGTATTGGGGAAAAGCTAAAGGCTTGGTAGGACCTGTCATCTCTGTGAGTTTAAGGAAAGGGCAGGAGAGGAGACAGTGCACACAGCCCCAGGAACTACAGAGCCACTCTATAGACCATCAGATACAGAAGAATTCACCCTTAAAGTCATCTTAGAAGCAGATTTAGAAAAGGTCATTCCCTTGATTTGATGTAAAGTCTGCTGTTTGGAACAGAGAGGAGGCGAAGAATGAATACCTGAGGGAAGCTCATCTTTCCATAACTGTTTACATCAGCCCCTTGCTCCAGCAGTACTTTTGTGTTACCCTTGAGTTATTTTCAGTATTCATTTGTTTTTCCAAGACCAAGCAACCTAGGCTTGAGGGAATTCTTACAGTGATGGGGCGGACAATGATTGGAGGGAAGAATAAAACTTAATGCCTCTCCTCCAAAATATTTCCTCACAGATGAGATGGGGCATTCTCAGCCAGGTGCTAATGCCACTTGTACCAGGGCCCTTCTCCACACATTCCCAGATGCTCTCAGTCAGTCTGGGGCTCTCAGGTGTGCATTCGTTTTTCAAATCATTGCTTCCTCCTATCTTCTGTAATTTATGCAGGGCTAAGTCAAAGGAAGGAAAAAGAATAATTGTGAATCAGATTATTTGCTTTTAATTAGGATTATGTTACTTTTGGGTAAATAGAAATGTCAAATTTTACTGTAATCAAATATTTTGTTCTTTTGACTTTATTCCATGTGGTTTTCCCTTCAATTCAACTCATTTGGGAGATACAACAAAGACACATTAGAAACCTTTTCAGACATTGGTTTTCTACTCTGTGACTAGGAGGCACATAATAGTATGTGGGTGTATGTGTGTGTGTCTTCTGTTACAGTGTCAAATGCAGTGTCAAAGGTGAAGAATTTAAGCAACAAGCCATCTGAGAAGTCAAGCAGAAGTGTTTGGCATTGTTTTTCTAGAAGACGTATCTATTTTACTCCATTTATCCATTTATTTTCTGGATAGTAGGGAGCTATTGAAGTTTTGTGAGTAAAGAATCAACGTGAGAATAGTAGTGTTTTCATCAGATTGCGCTGTGCAACATAACCTGGAAGAAAAGATGGTAGAGAAGAGGAAGGCCATATAAGAAGCTATGCTGATATGTCAAATATGAGATAATGGTTTAGACATGGGTTGTATTCACTTGTTTGTGTTGCTATAAAGGAATATGTGAGGCTGGGTAATTTATCAAGAAAAAAGGTTTATTTGACTCATGGTTCTGCTCTGCAAGAAGCATGGTGCCAGCATCTGCTTTTGGTGAGGGCTTCAAGGGGCTTTCAATCATGGCAGAAGGGAAAGGGAACAGGTATCATACAGTGACAGAGAAGAAAAAGAGAGAGTGGAGGAGAGGCCAAATTCCTTTTGACAGTCAGATCTCAACAGAACTAATACAATGAGAACTCAGTTATTGCCAGGAAGATGGCACCAAGCCATTCATGAAGGATCCAATCCCATGATCTAAGTTTCTGCTACCAGGCCATGACTCCAACACTGGGGATCAAATTTCAACATGAGATTAGGAAGGGTCAAACATCCAAACTAAATCATGGGTCACTCTAACACAGTAAAAAAGAAAGAACAGAATGAAATTTGAGGACATTGAAGTTGGAATAAGATGATTTAATGATTATATAGGAAGAGAAATTAAGAGGCAATAATAATTTTACTAAAATAATATAGAATAGAGAGAAAATGGTTTTTGATATGAAATAATGACCACAGTATAGAAATAGAAGAATGGGTTTAAAACTGTGTTTTAGGAATTATTATAGGTCCTTAATATATTTCAAGCCTTATAAAAGTCATTGCACTTAATTTAAAAAGAAATTATTATAAATGTTGATATAAAATAATACCCTCACTTAAATGCATAATATATAAATTTTATCCCATTGATGGCAACCAATGGCTTTAAACCTGAGTCTCCACACTAACCCATTTTTAATGTGCATGTTTCCTCTATATCTACCAATCTAGAATTCTTATCAAATATGAATCAGAGCCTGTTGCTCCTCAGTGGTATTTTGTGAATTTAGGCCTGATAACATGGACACACTATATACCTGCATTCCACGCTATGGTTTGAATATTTGCCTTCCAAAATCCAGGTGTTGCCAATGTAATGGCACTAAGAGAAGGGACTTTTAAGCGGTAACTAGATCATGAAGGCTCTTATCCCAATGAATAGACTGGATGCCCTTATAAAAAGGCTTGATGGAGAAATTTTAGAGGGAGTTGTTCCCTTCTTGCCCTTCTTCCTTCCACCATTTGAGGACAAGGTATTCTTCCCCTCCTGAGGATGCAGCAATAGCGGGCTATTTTGGAAGCCGAAAGCAGCCTTCAAAGTTCCACCAACCTGCCAACACTGTGTTCTTGGATTTTCCAGCATCCAGAACTGTGAGAAATAAATTTCTGCTCTTTATAAATTATCCAGTCTCAGGCATTCTGTTATAGCAACCACATGGACTAAAACAATCTACCTGCAAAACAAGTTACAGAAATCTAGCTGAACTGCCATCCACAACTCGATGTGTGTATGTAACAAACCGTCTAGTTATCACATTTAAGGACTTTATAATAAGTACATGCTATTTTGTTAGTTTTAATCTGATTAAATATTGGGTTTTTCTTTAAGACTTGGGCTACACAATCGAATCTAGATATAGAAAGATTTGAAAGCCACTGGTTTAGAACACACTATGAAAGTTTGGAGAAACAGATGAAAACAACAGAACATCGGGAATGTAGGATTAAAAATTCTGTTGATGTTTTTGAGGCTGGTGATTGATTTGAAAATAACTCAGGTAACTATGAGAAGGTATGAGTATATTAGATGCACCCAAGATATGAAGGGTGAGAAGGAGAATAATCTAGGGCTAAGATAGAAGGGAAATCAGAGGCTTAATCAGGGTTTAAGGACCTTAGATTATTAGTCTTACTCTGAGAAACCAACTAAAAAAATGCCGATCCTCACTGAAGTAATCTCTTAGCTTTATGCCTGTTGACTCTAAGACAAATGTCTGGACAGTAAAAACTAAACTCCAGAGAGTTTAGGAAGTTGTTAAAGGGGACTTTAAAATGTCTGGTAGAAGGAAAAGCCTGCCCAAAAGAAAGTAGTAAATGGCTAAATTGATTCTGTGATAAAGTGATGGTCCAAGAGAAAGTGTAGCTAATACAACTTTCTTTCTTTGTTTTTTTTGAGATGGAGTCTCGCTCTGTCACCCAGGTTGGAGTACAGTGGTGAGATCTCGGTTCACTGAAGCCTCTGACTCCCAGGTTCAAGCGATTCTCTTGCCTCAGTGCCTCAGCCTTCCAAGTAGCTGGGATTACAGGTGCACGCCACCACGCCCAGCTAATTTTTGTATTTTTGGTACAGACGGAGTTTCACCATTTTGGCCAGGATGGTCTTGGTCTCCTGACCTCGTGATCCGCCCGCCTTGGTCTCCCAAAGTGCTGGGATTACAGGAGTGAGCCACTGCGCCCAGCCACGACATCTTTTGAATTGACCAGAATGAGAGGGAGGGAAAGGGAGAGAGGAGAGCAAAGGAAGAGAGTAAAGGAAATGGAGAGGAATAAGGAGAGAAAGACTTCATTTAGTATCTGAGGTTAAAATAAATCCTCACTATGTATTTCAAGTATGTGCAGTGTCAAATCTGGAGACAGATGGAAAAAGAATAATAAAATGGCATTCTATTATACAACGAGTTAAAAACAATCAAATTGAGAGATGGGAAACCGGAAAATAAGACTGGATAAAACCAAAGAGAGAATAAATGCAAAATAAGTCAAAGGATAATTGAGCACATAAGAAATGTATAAGAACTGGAGTTCCATCAAATTTCTCTGGAGCATGAGGAAATGCAAAACTAAACTAGGAGAGAAGGAAATGCAAAACTAAACTAGGAGAGGAAAAGAGTAGTTTCACAACAAGGCATGTAGGAAAGGAGGGGGGATTTCAATGAAGTGAGTCTGTTTCCATTTTCCATGCTCTGGAAATTACTTTTATTTCTCTCCCAGGAGGTGGGAACTCCATTACACTCCATTAAGGATCCCAGGCAGCTCTTGTCAGAGTTTATAGTTTTTCACTCTCAATTTTTCTTTCTGATTGGAGGAAGTATTTTATCATCTGCCTTAATAAACTGTGTAGAAAACAGAAAACTTGCTGTTGAATTCTAGCGTCTTTTCTAAAAGTCTAAGAAGTGATTCAGCCAGGCTTTGGGCAAAGTAAACGTTTGTCTTTCTGTTTATTTAGCTTTCTAAACTTGTTGCTTTTCTCCATATTGCATAATGAGTAAGCTTGTGCAGTATATTTCTGTATATATAATCTGTTTAAACATGCATACATATTTATATACAGACAGAAAGACTGTGAGTGCAATTTCATGTACTGTGTCTCTGTGTGTTTATGTATGTATAATATACAATTCAGGAGGCTTTAGTGATGATAAGAATAGATTCAGTGAAGCTTAATGTGACACTTTCTAGGGATGGCACATTTCACAGTAGCATAATTATACACATAAACTGCTTCCAATTAAGCCTTGTCTAAACCAAGTTTTGCCTTTGAGACTTTCTAATCTAGAAAATAAGTGTAAAGCACTCTTGGGCCATAATCACATTGAATTATCTCAACTTTCCCATAAGGAATGTACACAAAAATAATCTTCTCTTGAAGCTGGAAAAATTGAGTCAGAATGATGAATAGTTCTTTCAAGAATCTATCATAAATCTAAAAGCATGCATAAAAATTCATGGAAGTTCCTGCTCTCTGTCTTTATTTTCTTAACAAGAAAGTCTACTTGAACCCACCTGCAGGTTCAAGGCAGCCCCAAATGCTAGAACCATTTCTGGTTTTAGGTAGAAGGGATTTATCTTGTGCTATGATCTGGGGGACTAAACACAGCGAGCAAATCTGGTCCTTCCACTGTGTGTTAGTTCTGATAACATTTCCAGGACAGAACTTCTGTTTTGGAAACCTGCTTTGCCATTGTCAGGCCCCTTTGAAGTCCAGTCCCAATTTCCAGGTGCCCTGCTTTTCTTTTCTTTTTTTTTTTTTTTTTTTTTTTTTGAGACGGAGTCTTGCTCTGTCGCCCAGGCTGGAGTGCAATGGCCGGATCTCAGCTCACTGTAAGCTCCGCCTCCCGGGTTTACGCCATTCTTCTGCCTCAGCCTCCTGAGTAGCTGGAATTACAGGCGCCCGGCAACTCACCCGGCTAGTTTTTTGTATTTTTAGTAGAGACGGGGTTTCACCGTATTAGCCAGGATGGTCTCGATCTGCTGACCTCATGATCTACCCGTCTCGGCCTCCCAAAGTGCTGGAATTACAGGCTTGAGCCACCACGCCCGGCCCGGTGCCCTGCTTTTCACAGCCAGACCTCCTATCACTGAGTTCCACATCAGTCCATGGTGCTCTGCTCTTCTCACTTGGGAAGGCACGATGCCATATCCTCATGGCCCCTGGTGAGTACCTGCCTAGCCTCTGGTCTTCCTTCTATCACCAAGCCCACTACAATAGCAGTGTCAGAGCTTCAGGCCCAGTTCTCAGGCCCTGCCATCCATCCATTTGTGCTGTAGGTTTCTCCCCTCTCCTAGCCAGCTCTGCATCTATCAGACTCCTTCAATTAATCCAGTATCTCCTGATATTGGTGGAAATTATAACAGAAACATAACAACATTCATTTTGTGATTGTACATTCAATTTACAGGTTTATAATTTGGGAAAAAGTGAATAAAGGCCAGCCTGAAGGTTGATATAAATTAATTAAGAGCAACAATCTGCTAAACAAAATAATAAGGCATCAAGTAGAATATTTACATTTTGTGAGAGAATAAATTTTCCAAACACATTTCTACCTATTTACATAAAATACTAATGAATTCCTTGGGAATCTCATGCACTCAACAAAACACTTCCTTTAAGGAATACTTTTCAGATAAATTCCGCTTACTTTGTAGGTTAATAACACTGCATGTCTTTAAAAAATTTGTATTGATGGCCTTCAAATAGGCTGCTATTTCTCTTCACTTAGTTAAAATTGACAAGAGATTATTACAATAGTTTGAATTGTTTAGATTTTCTATTGTAAGTACTTCTGTAAACTGACAAACATATAAATGTTAGCAGAAGTACCTATAATAGAAAATCTACAGGAATCAAAGCCTCAATTTGAAATAACTGGCAAAAAATAATTTTTTTCTATGTTCTATTGAAAACTTGTACTGTCTGAGCAGTGTTAATACATGATCAACCTAATCGTATGAGGGTGAGAATGTGGCCAAAGTAAAATTCAGTTCTCTTTTCTTTATATTCATTCTTGGTGTTATTTCCCTGCTGTTGAGTTTTCATATTAAGAGTGTGCATAAGAAAGTAAAGGATCTCAGAGAGCTGGAAAGTGTGTGAATTGAGAAATATTTGAACCCTGGATCTCCTTTAGAGGTCATGGTGAGTCCCTGTGAAATGTCACAGAGAAGGACATTTTGGTGTCCTGGGGACTTGTGCAGTAGTTAGTAATAAGAACAAATGGGGAAGGGAATGAACTAGCATGTTTTGAACTCATACTGTGTGCCAGGTACTTTACAGATATAACTTGCTTATTGGGTTGGCTATACTCAGTGTTAGATAATGAGCAAATAGTTTTATTTCTGTTTTCATCAGTGCCCTTCAGACTAATGCTATTGTTTTTCTCATCTCTGAAAGGTAATCTTGCATAAGATTCACACAGTGTTATTCACACAGATCTCATAAGATTCATACTGTGTTGTTCACACAGATCTCATGTTCAGGTATTACAAATCTGATGGATATTGAAGTCTCACCTGACTTAAATTACAATTTAGACTATTGGAATAATCTCTGATCAATTTTAACTAAGTGAAGAGAAATAGCAGCCTATTTGAAAGCAGTCAGTAAAAAAACTTTAAGACATACAATCTTTCATTTATCATCTGATTTATATCTTCTTTCCCATCCCTGCACCCACCACCAGCTTAGTATTCTGGGGTAGGATAAGGGGGAAAGAGTCTGCTTTTAAAGAATTCTCCCAGGTTCTTCATCCTCAATTTTTATCATCCATGTGAGGAAGAGAGGAAAGTAGAAAGGGATAAGAATGTCTTTTATTTAGCTAGAGATATTTACAGGCTTTTAAAAAGATATCAAATGCATTTTCATGTTCAACACTGGGCCATTCTCTCATCAGGCAATGATGTAGATCCCTTGGCAAACCCACAGGGGTCTTCTAAAGCTGCACTAGTCGCTGATGTGGAAGCTGCTCTCTCTAGATAACCTGCAGCAACCTCTCTTCAGCCCCTGCTTTAGTGGTGCAGCCTACGTAAACTTTCACCGCATGGCTTTGTTTATTCTAGAGGACAGGCTTTTGGGGCAGAGTACTTTAAACAGAATGCAAACCTAGCTACCTTCCATAATGTCCATTTTGGCCTATATCCTTGCATATCCTTTGCATGTCCTTATCCCACCAATATTCTGGGAGCTACATGGAGAAGACCCACATGATCTGCATCTAACAAGCATCCAGCCAGGGGTGGCAAACTCACCACTTGGAGACTACTGTTTTGGAAATAGTATTTTCTGCCTCAATCATTCTATACAATGTTCTGTATTAGTAGGATTTCTTAGAAATTTTATCAGTAAAAGTAAAATATCTCATGTTGAATTGTTTTGGGTCATGTTCTACTTTTCTTTCAAATAATTTAAATAGCAAACAGGAAGCTATCTATCACCAAGTTCAGATCATAGGTGAATCTGGCACTCCTCTCCTCCCTCCCTTGCTTCCATTCTCTCTCCTTGTGATCTAAGATGGATTCTCACTCTGTCACCCAGGCGGAAGTTCAGTGGTGCAATGTTGGCTCACTGCAGCCCCTGCCTCCCGGGCTCAAGCGATTCTCCTGCCTCAGCCTCCCAAGTACCTGGGATTACAGGCGTGTATAGTGCGGCTCATTTTTTGGGGGTATTTTTAATAGAGACAGGGTTTCACCATGTTGGCCAGGCTGGTCTTGAACTCCTGACCTCAAATGATCAGCCTGCCTCAGCCTCCCAAAGTGTAAGGATTACAGGCGTGAGCCACTGCGCTTGGCACTAGCTCCCCTTCTCTTTCTACTATGAGTAGAACCCCTCACTAGAAGCAAAGGCTGATCTCATGCTTCCTGTACAGCCTGCAGTACCATCAGCCAAATTAACCATTTTTCTTTATAAGTTACCCAGATTCAAGTATTCCCTTATAGGAATATAAATGAATTAAGACAGTAGGCAACATGTTCTTCTCAAGGAAGGGTAATTGGAATCAGGTATCATGGGGATAATAATAATAACAACAGCCAGCCTGTAGTGGGAATTTACTGCAGGCAAAGCCCTCTTCTGAGCACTTTAAGTCATTTGATCCTATAAGCATCCCTGTGAGTTAGGTGACCTTATCCTCATTGTACAAAGGATAAATTAAGGTAATGGTCATTCCATTAATTTGCTCACATGGTGTTCCTGGGTTTCAAAACCATGTATTTGCAATCCAGAGTCCAACCTCTTCTCTCTACTGTATACTGATTTTCCATGGGCATGAACATAAATAAATAATTAATTTTATAACTTTTTATTTGGCTTTTTCTCTGATCTCAGGTTGAGTTATTAGAGCAGCACTAATACCACTAAAGAACTGACAATGAACAGGTGATTTATTGATGACTTTATTTTGTCTGTTAAAAAATCTAATACATATTAAATATTACAGATCACATCAATAGATATTTGTGAGTTTTTAATTTAGAGGTAATATTTTTAAAATAAAAACTCTAGCTTGCTAGAAAGGATCAGAATATGGATTGAAGGTTTGTAAAGATTTATGTGTTTGGATATGTTGGAGGCAAACTTGTAATTTCCAAACAAAAATAAACACCTCTGATAATTCCTGGAAAAAAGACTAAGTACTGAGGTGTTTTTACAGCTGTTCAGAGCTGTTAAAACCCTGCATGCATGTGGCACAGGTTTGAAGAATACGAAGAAGTGTGATTGGATGGTAGGAAGAAAGGAGTGGGAATCAAGGTGCCTTAAAGGTGTGACTACTGCTGATTCATAACCTTTACGTAAAACCTCTGGGATTTTATTTCAGTTCTCTGCATGGCATAAAATGAGGCACTGCATTACTAGTGAGTGAATTGTTACAAGCAAAAGTGAAGGGTAAATCTGTGCTTCTTACACTAAGGAATCTCAGTGTGTGGAAAGTTCTAAGAGGGCAGGAAGGGCCTCTGCTTTAGGCCTTGGTATATCCCCAGAAACCAGCAAAAATCCAGCAGTAAGCATGTATTCAACACACACACATTGAATGAATGAATGAATGAATGAATGAATGAATTACATGAATGCTCTCTTATAAGAGTACTGACAGAAGGACTTTGTTGCTAATCTAGCTTGGACATAAGAATCTGAATTTAACTAAAAAATGACTCGACCAATTTGCACTTGGTATAATCTCTGAGAATGGATCAGTCAGGTTGCTTTAAAGCAGAGCCTAAAAAGGGGAATCAAATCATGTACAAGTAATTTGTTAAGTGGGAACTGTTAGGAGATGGGGAGAGATGATAGCGAGAGGAAGGAAGATAAGCCAGGATGCAATTTCAGGTGAAGTCTAGTCTTAACCTGCTCCTCTTTGAAGAATTCATCTGTAAATTGCACCACACTTTGTTTTGCCGTAAGACAAGGGAACTGGGCTTTTCCAACCTTGGTATCAACTGTCTGCTTGAGAATTGTAAACCCAGAGGCAGAGGCAACAGCACCCCCAGTGAATTCCTCTGGAAAAGCTATCAGGTCTGAGCCCTGCAGTAATACAGAAGGCAGCTGTGGGCCTGGATAGGGCACCACATCTTCTATTTCTTCACTTTGCAATTCCCAAACCATTTCCTTTGGGTTGTTTGAAATCAAAGACAAGGTTTTGGAAAACTTAGGAAAACAGAACAAATGCTGATAAAAATGCCATGAAGTTTCTAGCTCAGAAAATAGCTATCCTTAAGGCTGCATGTGTTAAATAAGTTGCTTTCTAACCCTCCCTCACTCCTTCACTGAAATCATCACAGTCTGACCCTTTTTGGTCCAATATTGAAAACTGTTTTGGAGACAGACAATGAAACAGTGAGGGTGAGGGTGGGAGTGACTACTAGGCTATCACAAGCTATTTTGAAGCTTTGGGTGAAAACAATGGCCCCAAATATACACATTCCTGTGTATTTTAGCCAGAAAACCAGTGCTTCTAGAGAGCCTGGTTATATCATCTATATCTATGTCCATCTATCTGTATCTATATAATTTTTTTGCAGAGACACAGGCTGTTCTATTTGACTTGCAATATTTATACAGGTATAATATTTATGTTAGAATTGTTTGCTGTAGCATACATTTTTCCTTGGCTAGCTAAAAGGAATTCAACAGCTGTGGGATTTTTCATGACAATACTAGAAAATAAATTTAACTTATTTTATGAGACTTCCAGATCAGAAGATATAAGAAGTACCTTAAAGGGATACAGATCCTACTGGCAATATACATAGTGTTTCCTTAAGAGTGATCCAATTGTTGTTCCTTTAAAGGAGGTAGGTCACTATTATTACTGTGGTTATTATTGCCTGGAGGATCTCTGAATAGAACAGACTGATGATTTTAGCAATGCAGCTCCAATATTAGTTTTCATTTCTGGTGTACTAGGTTTTGAGATGGCCTGAGAAGCATTTTGTTGCTATGGAGTCAAGGTCCTTTATTTATTTTACAAAGATGAAGTTTGGAATTCATAATATGATAGGAATACAAGGATAAGAACAGTCTTATAAGATAATATCTTCCTTTTGATATGTTGAAAGGAATGGCTATTACATTATTTCTTTTTGGTCAGCAGAGTCAGTTGCACGATGACAGATCCAGCCATGAATTAATTCAGAATAGTATCTAAAAGAAAAATGAACAAGAGTTTGTTTTTCCTTATGTGACAGAAGAAGATCTTAGGGGATAAAAGGTAGCAGAATGACAATAATGAAGTATGTGTTGACAAACATTTATTTAGTTAGTAGAAGGTATCAAAGTATAATGATAAATAAGATTAGAATTAAAGAAAAATAATACTGGGAATCAAAAAATTAATCTTGCTCTGCTGTCTTTGATGGATGCAGTTTATGTTTGCAGTGATCAGTTCTATCAGAGAGTCTTGGGAGGACACAGTTCACCCTCTGCAGCAGCCTATTTCTGGATGATGCCTGGGAATCTTCAGTTTATGTACAACTAATGAAATGGACATCCAGTGGTCTAGAGAAAATGGTATAAGTCTTGTTAATTGAGAAACATGAGTCTAACGATCAATATCTTGGCGTTTTACTGCCATGCTAATTGTTAACAGCACATTATAATGTTCTTTCCATCATGCTTCAAGGACAGAGATCTCTAACGCGTTGGCCCAAGGATCAACTTTTCAGGCTGCAGATCATGCCAGGGATGCTTGGGTGGTTGTTCTAAAAATGGAGCTTTAAGCAGCTGGTGATAAAGCTGGAGGTAACAGATAAGCCCTGTGTAGTATTTACTCACATCACTTTGTAAAAGGTAGACTCTGAGGTTGGAAATGAAATTCTCAAACACATAGGATGGCTTATTATTAAGTAGTGAGAAGATAGCACTTGGATCCTAGAGGGAGTTGGTCTTGTTGCTATCAAGTCTGAATAGTAATACTTTAGTCTTTGAAGTTTCAAGAATTTATTAGAGCTTTGCTTACAATTCCATTGGTTCTCTCCACGTTTCCTAATCATTTTGGATAAAAAGGACAGTGGAGTTTCAGAATAAAAGGTTAACTTTCAGCGATATTTAATCACAATACTAGTGAAATATGAAGCCCATCATCATTACTCCACCTTAAATTAAGAAAATTGAACATTAATATTAATTATAATTAATTTATTATACATATATCATATAAATATATATAACTACTATAATATATAATGTAATACACATTATACATTATTTTAATTGCTTACAGTAATATATTATATTGTTATTATTAATTATTATTATTGCTACCTTTGGAACTATAGCTCTTTGACCAGGAAAACCTTCAATTCACCCTAAGAATAAGTAAACAATAGCCAGAACATAGTCATAGCCATTGGGGCTATACAAATGCTTACGCCATTTTTATAAAATGTATCTGGAGGTATTCAAAGGGGCTGCCATTCCTTTTTGTGTCCTTCCTTTAGTCCTGCCAGGATCATGAACACTAGATGCGTTGATTGTTCTGGGATAGGGCCTGGGAGTCATTCGAATTTTTTAAACTCCACAGGTGGGTCTCGCATGAAGCCAGCACTGAAGACAAGATCTAGAAGCAGGCCTGGTGCTGCTGCTTTGCTACAGGAGTCCAGGTAGCACGGGGGAAATAAGAGATTCTGAGGAACCTGTCCTCCTCTAACTGCTGAAGCCTCTGCCAGGGCTGCTGCACAACCTCATTGCTGCCTGTCATCCAAGATATGTAGGAAACAATAACCAATAAGTAAGCTAAAATTTTTATGGAATGGAATTTTGACTGGGTAAATGTGTGTTTTAGAAAAGAAAAGATTGAAAGGTAATGTACTGCATTTTTAAAATTATTTTTATTTATTTTTATTTTTTTGGGGATGGAGTCTTGCTCTGTCACCAGGCTTGAGTGCAGTAGCGCCATCTCAGCTCACTGCAAGCTCCACTTCCGAGTTCAAGCGATTGTCTTGCCTCAACCTCCCAAGTAGCTAGGATTACAGGCACACACCGCCACATGCAGCTTTTTCTATTTTTAGTAGAGACAGGGTTTCACCATGTTGGCCAGGATGGTCTCGATCTCCTGACTTTGTGATCTGCCCGCCTCAGCCTCCCAAAGTGCTGGGATTACAGGTGTGAGCCACTGTGCCCAGTCTATACTGCAATGGTTAGTAGTAGCAATAAAGTTACCTCTTGATATTGGGATTGTAAGTACATTTTTCTGCTTCTTAATATGTTTCTATTTTTAAATAATAAATAAAAATCATTTTTTCTCTAATCAGAAAAATGAGTGTAATAAGTACCACTTGTGAGTATAAGCCTATACATTTATCAAGTCATTCCTCTTCACTATGATTATTTCAAGATAAAATTTTTTTATTCTGTATTTTCCTATCAATAATCTTATTTTTCTTTTGCCTAATTCCAAAAGACTGCTTCTTCACTAAATGAGTTTGTTACTCTTGCTGCTCACGAAGGCATTGTCTCTATGGGGACCCATGCATGTTACCTGAAGGTTATGAAGGCAAGGCTGTTTTCCTTGGACGTGACCTGTTCTCCACAGGAATGGTACTCTAAAGCTATATTAGATTTTGTTTCTTCAAACAGAATATAAATCAGTCTCTTTGAAAATCAAACTATCTGAAAATAAATTAAAATGCCTATTTAGTGCCCTGAACTCAGATCAATCTAGCTAAATTTCAGATTTTTCATGACAATAGATAAAAGTGTTTAATATGGGGCACACACACACACTCACATACGTGTAAGGTGACACTGAAACTGAAAGCCAGCAGCGCTACCACAGGGATTTAGTGGCTACTGGCTTTTTTTGGCACAATCCAAGGGGTTAGAAAGTTCCTTTGTAAGGGCTGCTACTTGAAATTATAGTCCGTGTCATTAATGCACTTCATTTTCCAGTCCCTCCAATCCCTGCTTTTACATGACCCTATGTCTTTGTATACATTACCATCTCTAGCTAGAGAGAGAGGGTAACTGGCGTAAGTGTGCACTTTGGGGTTCTATAGATGTGGGTTCAAACCTATTCTTTTACAACTTGTTCATTATGTGGCCCTAAGAAAGTATTTTATGCTCCCTCAGCTTCCATATTTCTATCTTTAACATGTAGATAAGAACAGTGACTATCTCACAGAATCCTGAGACAATACTTGTGAAGGACTTGGTAACTTGAAAAACTGTTTAGTCTTTCTGTTTCTCACCCTTCTCTAACTCTTGTCTTTTCATAAAAACACACTCTTGAGATAATAAAAAATAAGATCATTGACTGAAGCCCTCTTAGTGGCAGAGGTGGTATGAAAGAGCAGAACCCATTCTCAGCCAATGGTAATGGATAGTCAGGGGACAGCCAGAAGTGCAGGGGCTTTCACATTTCACTTGCCTGTTTTTTTGTTTTTTTTTTTTTTTTTTTTTACTTCACAGATGGGAACATTCACAGACTGGATCATTTTTTTTTGCCTGGGGCTAAGGTCAAATAGAGAGACAACCCCAGATTGGTCAATTCATTCACCAAATTTCAGTGGGTATATGCTATGGTTTGTATATTTGTGTCCCTTTAAAATTCATGTAAAACTTAATCCCCAGTGGAAAAGTATTAAGAATTGGGGCCTTTAGGGGGTGCCTAGGCCATGAGGGCTCCACATTCAGGGGTGGGATTAGAAAATGGCAGAAGGGAACTAGGCAAGCCCTTTCCACCTTCTACCATGTGAGGATGCAGCAAGAGGTGCCAGCTTGGAAGCAGAGAGCAGTCCTCATCAGACACCTAATCTGCCAGCACCTTCATCTTGAACTTCCAGCCTCCAGAACTGTGAGAAAATAGATAGTTATATTTATAAATTACCCAGACTCAGATATTTTGTTAGCAGTAACAATCGACTAAAACAGCCCCTTTTCTCTCCTCTCTCTCTGTCTCTCTCTCTGTCTCTCTCTTTCTCTCTTTGGGTGGGGGAGGGGATAGAGTCTCACTCTGTCACCCAGGCTGGAGTGCAGTGGCACAATCTCAGCTCATTGTAACCTCCACTTTCTGGGTTCAAGCAATCCTCCCACCTCAGCCTCCTGAGTAGCTGGAATTATAGGTGCACACCACCACGCTTGGCTAATTTTTGTATTTTTAGTAGAGACGGGTTTCATCATGTTGGACAGACTGGTCTCAAACTCCTGGAACTCCTGACCTCAAGTGATCCACCTACCTCAGCCTCCCAAAGTGTTAGGATTACAGGCGTGAGCCACCGTACCCAGCCTGAATCTCCTTTTCGCAATTTGACCAATCCCTTCCTTTATGCTTGCCCAGCCTCACCTATTCAATTTCCTTCTTCTGCTTTCATACATGGTCACTGTCATAGAATAATGTAATTCCGAAGAAAACCTACAAAGAAAAGACATTTTACATAAGCAAGAGACAGGATCATTTTAATGTTTGTTGCATCTACACACTGATGTTAATAAAAACTAGAAACATCTCAAGCTGAGGATGACAGAAGTTCATACACAGGAGACCCAGGGTGAAAGTTGCAAGTGTGATCTCCTTTACTCGTCAGAGCTTAGCTTTACTTAATGTTACTCCAAATAATTATTGAGAGATGAAGGAAGTATCAACAAGAAAACATGAATTATTTAAACTACCTGCTGAAGAACGTGAGTAGAGATACTGTAAAAACCCTGTGTTTCTTCATGACAACTGGCTACATTAATCATGAAGTATATTATCATGAAGATGACTATCCAAGGGGGAAACTACGAATATTAATATTGCAAGGACAGATCCATAAGTATTCTTTTTCTAGACCACAATATACAATATGTACCCATGGGGACCTTTAGCTCATCTGAAGAAAAACAGTGCTAATAAAGACCGTGCTTCTCATACTGCCCTGATTATCTAAATGCCAAATGTTCAATTATAGATATTTCAGTGATCTAAACTTTAGGACCTGGAAGCAGCTTCGAAATTTAATTAAATCCTCATTATTCACTCTACTAATTATCTAAAGTAAATATTTTCTTTACAAATGAAGCCCCTAATTAGGGAAAAATGAATGTTAACAATTTTGTTTTGACTTAGTCATTTTTTTTACATGGAAATAGGTTTGCTGGTTTTAAACAATGTGAAAACTGAGCAAAGGAAAACTTCACTTTTTAAAAAACATTAGACCATTTGTTTCATTTATAAAATGTTCTAAAGTAAGCATGGATACATATGTGTTATTTGAATACATTTTATTTCCAATTCCATCCTTAGATGTAGCTTGTATGGAGGGTAAATGATTTCCTTGTTATTTAGCCTGGCTCGCTTGTTGCTTCTTCATTTCATTGTTCATGATACTGGAAGGCAAAAAAGGAGAGAGACACAAATGTTAATGTTCTTTGCACCTCTGGGTCAAAATGAATATGAGGATACCTTGAAAGTACAATTAACGTAAGCCTAAGTATGGAAAGATGGTGGATGAAGCAGAGTGAAGCGGGTGCTGGAGCACAGTTGCCAGTGGGCCACCTGTGAATGGCAGGCACTGTGTCAGGAGTGGAGGTCTCAGAACAGAATCCAGGCACAGAGTGGGGAGAGAAGAAAATGAAAAAAGACTAGTTAGGTTGGTGAATTGTTACAGAGTCTACAATATTATTTCCTTCTATAACCCGCATCTTAACTCTAAATATTGGAAAATATACAAAAATCGTGGAATATTTGGAAGCTGGCAAAGCAGGGGAATAAACATGAACACAGCATGAGAAACGAAGCCACGTGTGCTACTGCAAAGAGTCATAAGGAGTTGCAGAATACTTGCGGTGGGCATTTTGGAGTTTAGGGAGATACAGTGGGACTGTAGGTCCTAATCAGAAGGTCAGATGGGAAGGCTGCAGAACTCCGTGTAAAATCACGGGCTTCAGCCTGAAAAATAGCACTGTTCTGCAGGAAGATGCCATTATCCTGAAAAGAGGTACAACTTTTGGAGCAGTGTGAGAAAAGGGAACAAACATCTAGCAGCCACATCAAGGAAGTGAAGCTTCAATGTCAAAGGAAATTGAGAGTTTTCATAGCTTGGTGTTCTCCACCTGATTTGGAAGTGGAACTTTTGGGCTTGATATTTGCAAGTAAGGTGTCTGTATAAAGCATTATTTAAAAAACTTTAGGAAAGGATTGCATTCATTTGTATTAAGTTTAGTTATTGACTTGAAATAATGGTTTCTTGACTCATCCCTTTTTCAAGCAAAGGAGGACATGAGAAGACTCAGTCCTCCACCTTCTGCTAGACAATGAACAAAATGAATCTCAAGCACCAAAATATCCATCTGGGGGCCATAACACAGCTGCATCTTCATGACACTGAAATGAAATTGTCTTAAACTACACTTGTGGATTGACTGGTTGTAGGAAGCACAATCAGCACACTGAAACAGGTTTGACCGAAGAGAAGCATGGGGAAGCATATTGTTTCAGCTGGGTTGCTTAGCTGCAACAGAATTTCTGATATGCCAGATGAGTCTGTCTGCCCCCCTCTTCTCTACATGACACACACTACAAAGCCCCACATAGGACTCTTATTAAATCCATAAATTGTTGTAGACATAGGCTCCTTTTAGAGAGTCAGAGTGACTAATCTTGCATATGGGGAATTGTGTGAATATGTTATTATACTGAAGTTAGGAAAGTCGAAGTCTCTGGTCTTTCAGGAATTGAGAGAAAGCTAGTAGAAGCAGAGCAGTCATCGCTTTTAGATCATCAGGGTCTTACAAACAAGGATTTGACTTTTACCTTGAGCTTCTTTTAGCTTTAACTAGAGGCCTTTGTTTTTTTTTTAGAGATGAATCAGAAAGTCAACAGATCCTTCTCGATTCTTCCTTCCATTTTATTGTACTCTCTGTGCAGCTGGTTACCTATAAACCGTCTGCATTTTTCTAAATAAATAAAATCTTGTGACCTTTGAAAGGCAGCAAAGCACAATGAAAAAGGCAAAACATGCTATGAGTTAGAAACACCATTGTTATCCCAACTCTGCCTACTAGTAGAGGTGAATTGGAATGTGTATTTAATCTATCTATATATTTTTGCCTCATCTGTAAAATGAGAGTAACAGTCATTTAATTCTTTAAATTTTAATGAGAAACACTCAATGACATTACATTTGGAAGCACTCAGTACCACGTCGGCCATGTATTAAATATCTAAAAATTGTTCATGGTTATTACTAACAATTGGTTTGATTCATTTCAGTATGACAGGATATTTGTCTTGGGTTTTCATTTTTCAATTTGATATAACTAGTTTTTTTTTGTTTTTCTAAAATTATAATATTTTATGTTGTAGATAAAATAGGTATGAAAGTTATTTCTTAGTTTACATCATAGCTAAAGAAGAGTGACATCTTTATTCTGTGCTGTTTATTCAATGCCACTGAAGGCAGTTATATTGCACACAGTCTCTACACAACTGGTGCTGATGAAATTGTGCCTGTCCCCTAGGTCAGGTTACGTGAATTTTGTTTCTGCCCACCTGCTGTGTGTCCATACACATAGCATTTTGGTAGATGTTACACCTTCCTGTCTTTGAGGAAGGAATCTGGTCCAGAAGAGAAAGCAGAGACACTTAAAATGGCTTGGAAACAATGGCAAGTCAACAAAAGCAAATCATTGTGTTACAGGATAAATATAATAGGTGAGAGAAGACAGTTGAGTGTGAGAGATTCTCAGGGAAGGTGGGTTTGAGTTGAACATGGAAAAGGTGATGACCATGGACTTTTGGAAATTAGCTGTTTGTATGTCCTAAACAATTCAAAAGTTGTCAATAAAAAATATCTGTTATAGCTGTAAAATGGAAATAAAGTAATTCTTAGAGTGAAAAAATATAAACATGTATTGTGACCCTTTATGAGCTGAGAATAATGTTAAGCATGTTTACTCATTCATTTTATTCAATAGATATGTTTTATTTACATGTACTAGTTGTTATTCTAAAATTGCTTTGTCCATTTTTACTTTTTTATCTTTTATATTACTTGTGCTATCCTTTTATTTTTATTCTATTTTTGTACAAATGGTAAAACTGAAGCTCTGAAAAATAAGTACCTTACTCAAAGTTACACAAGGTATGGAAGACCTAGAATTGAAACTCATTTGTTTGAGCATAAACCAATTTGTATGCCATGTAGACTCATTAAAAATAAGTTAATTTATAGACCTTAGGGAAATGCTATAAAGAAAATTTTCTTCTTAGCAAATTTTTCAGTCCTCCAGTAATAGGTGAATCTCTGCGTGTTTTTAACTAGTTGTATGTATTAGATGTGTGAGATCAAAATCAGTGCGTTACTTAGAACAGTTTGGTGAGAAAAATAAATCTCCTATAGTAAACATGGTTTACAAAAAAGAAATGTAAATGAGAAAGTGTCTGAGATAGGTCTCAAATCAATTTTGAAGTTTATTTTGCTAAGGTTAAGGATGTACCTGGGAGAGAGGTCTGTGTCTTTCTCCAAAGATGTTTTTGAGGGCTTAAATATTTAAAGGGGAAAATGGGCTGGAGGGGAAAAATGGAGGGTATGGCAATCCACATGTTGCAGAAGAAAATAAGCAGGTACAAGATAGTCAATTATGTATTCATCTGGAGCTGAGTAAATCAGCACTTTACATAAGATAAAGTGAGCATAGAGTAGCTGCCTGTGAAGATATTTAACCTTTTATACCTAGCTCTCTGCTTATGAACAAAAGGAAAGGCAGTTTCTTGCATGATTCAGCTTTCAGCTTAATTTTATTCTTTGGTCATAGATAATTATGGTACTGAGTTTTTATTTTCCTTTCACATTTCTTCCCCAATTAAAAAAAATCTTTCAGAGAAAGCATTTTAGAAGAAACTGAGTCTCTGGTCTCAGGTTTTGTCTGATGACTCACGGTTGGGATGGTTTATTCCTAGACAGATATGTCCCACTTTGTTAGAAGAGCTCATTTTTAGCAGGTTGTGGAGTCTCACATCCCAAGAGGAAAATATAGTGGGAACACGAGAGAAATGAAACAACACACAAACAAAAAAAAAAAAAAAAAAAAAGAGGGAAGAACAAACCTGGAAAACCAAAATAGGCCATATTACCCTGAAGTCTACACATCAGTAGGTAGGTATGAAAGTGGTTTGTGTATATAAATAGGATGCTGTTATTGTCTTCTGAAGTTTACATTGCTAGCTTTAATTCACAGGGCTTTAAGATTAACACAACTTAATTTTTCATGTTTTCAAATCAGGAAAAGTGGGGAGAAAAGGAAAAGAAAAAAAGAAAAAAAATTAAAAACATTATTTTGGACTGAATTCAGTCCAAATTGTAGAAAATAGTAAAAATTGAAAAGAATTAGGTAGGGCTAAAATCTAGTTGTAGGAAATAATAATAATTGAAAAGAATTAGACAAAGCTGGAGTCTAATAGCAGCTGTACTATAGTTTATTTTGAAACCTGATTTATCTCTCTCCAATTCCCCATTTTTATTAAAGACAAAATCATAGAAGGATCAATTTATTTGTAAAATAAGTTTTAGTACTATTATTCTTGGCTTGATTCTTTGCATAAAGTGCAGCAAGAATAATAATTTGTCATATAAGCTCACTGTTTTTAATTAACTGGCTTTACTGGAACTTATTTCGTAAGGTGTACAAAACTACACCTTTTTAAAAGCCTCAAGCCCAGACAAGGATTTCTCTGTGCCTGAAGTGAATTTCTCTGTGCCTTTCGGTGTGAATTGGGTTAATTTCTCTCTTTTCAAGGTCTCAAGAAAAATTGGGGTTCCTGGATCTGTCAGAAAGTGACATTCTTTACTTACCACAGGTCAGAACCCTGTAAAGGACAAGGTATGGGGCCAGATTTTCCAAGGAGATTTCATCAGCTCTGCAGGTCATCCCCTTTTTCTCAAGGCCACATGAAAATATGTTATTCGGGTCAAAGCCTTGGTAAAATAACCAGTGTTTCCAACTATGCTCTGTTATAAAAGAAAATAGATTTTTATTGAACTTTTACAAATCACTATATTGTCATAAATTAATAATACTCACAAAATAGCTTCCAAATTTTGGAGAAATTAGGCTGAGAGAAAGGAATTATGTTTTAAATTTTGCTCCTAAGAATATACCTTACTAAACTGTTAAGAGCTATAAGTAGCTTAAAAGAGGATAAAGCTTTTTGTGTGTCTCAAAAATAAAACAAAAAGAATCATCAAATGTTTTAAGTAAAAAGTTGTAAAACATTATTTCAACCTTCTGTTAGTTCAGTTCATGCAATTAACTCCTGTTCTACTTGATATTGAGTTAATAATCCTTATGAATACTCTGGCTGTCCATGAAAGTCCTGGCAGTTTTTCTCACTATTCCAATGGTACAATCTCCAAAGTTATCAGAAACTTATATTTACAAATATGTCTCAGAGTTCTATAGCTGATTATGAACTGCCCTATAAAAGTATCAAAGTTGGTCAGGTGTGGTGGCTCATGCCTGTAATCCCAGCACTTTGGGCTGCCATGGCAGGTGGATCATGAGGTCAGGAGTTCAAGAGCAGCTTGGCCAAGATGGTGAAACCTCGTCTCTACTAAAACTACAAAAATTAGCCAGGTGCGGTGGTAGGCATCTATAATCCCAGCAACTCAGGAGGCTTAGGCAGGAGAGTCACTTGAACCTGGATGGCAGAGGTTGCAGTGAGCCAAGATCGTGCCACTGCACTCCAGCCTGGGCAACATAGTAAGACTCCATCTCAAAAAAAAAAAAAAAAAATCAAAGTTAAACAACAATTATGGATGACAAAAATCTTAGAAAAGCCATGAATGAAGACACAGTTCACAAGGAAATTTGGTTACTTCTGTGACACACAACAATTTTACATAATATCGTAATTATTACTGATGACATATACAAATAAATATCAGAATCACAGAACTCTCATATAATTTTGGAACATATACTAGTCACACGTTTAGATAAATGTCATAATCCAAAGAAGGTTAAACACCATTTCATATTTGGCAATCCTTCCTGCATGATTTTATTACAGCAAATAAGCTAAATATGTCTCTTCTGAACTTCTGGAGGCTTAGTATCAAAAAAATTAATGAGATCAAAAGGACTAAACTTTGAATATGATTTTAAAAGTGTCGCATATCAAAAGTTACTTGATATCACAAAATAGAACCACAGGTCATTGTAAAATAACTAACTAATTTAGCCAAAGTGATAACCCAATGATTTCTTAAAACAAGGAAAAAAACATTTATTCTATGAGAGAAGAGACTTAATCTCTCAAACAACAAGTTTTAATAAAGAGAGCAGGAGGCCAATTAAATCTGTCTCTCAAATCTTATGAACAAATATATTAAATTTTAGTCACCTTGATCATTAGACATAGTTTTGATAAGTCTTTTTTAAACCTTCTATTTTTTTCTTAAATTAAAAAGTAGGTTAATGCTCCAAGGAAACCTTGTTAATCTGACACAGGGGCCAAGATGCTGGGGTTGCATCAGTGTGCCTTTGATATTAATGCTTTCTTTAGAGAAAAACTCTGAATTAATTTTCTCTCTCAAATTCAGCACTTACAATCTCACATGCCCACCTCTTTCATGGTAGTTCCTGGGCTTAGAATGGTTGATTAATTTTAATTTCTGACCCTGTGTCTCAGGAACTTGTTTATTCTGTTGGTCATCTTCTCCTGGGTCTGAAAATGAGGCTTTAACTGTGGTCAGTGTTTAAGTTTTAGCAGTATTTGCTGTTCTTTATAGACCCAGGAATCAAAGCCCTGTAACTTAATAGCACAAAGACTTTAAAAGCAATACATAAAATGTTACATGGATGAACCTTAACTTTTCTTTTTTTTAATTTCAAGGTTTTATTTATTTATTTATTTAGACAGAGTCTTGCTCTGTTGCCCTGGCAGGCATGCAGTGGTGCAATCTTGGTTCACTGCAGCCTCCAGTCTTCTTGGATCAAGCGATCCTCTCACCAAGCTTCCCAAGTAGCTGGCATGACAGTCACATGCCACCCATCAAACCAATTTTTGTATTTTTTCTAAAGATGGGCATCTCACCAAGTTTCCCAGGGTGGTCCCAAACTCCTGGGTTGAAGTGATCAACCTGTCTTGACCTCCAAAAGTGCTGGGATTACAGGCATGAGCCACTGTACCCTGTCAAATTCCAGTTCCTCCTAAGCAAATCAAGAAGTTAGTAACAATTACATAGGAATTATTTCAATAAATAAAATGTAAAATCTGTTAGACCAGTTACCAAAAGAAAAAAAAAAAAAACCTTCCACAGTGTGATCGCTTTTCCCTGTGTGGACTCCATTTAGAAAACTTTAAGTCAAACTAATGAAAATGGTGGTTGAATTAGTTAGACATAGAGAGTGTGTCCTGGGTTATAAGTGAAAGTTTTTGGATTTATAGAACAATTTAGATATATTAAGAAAAACTGAGAGCACAGAATGTTATATTAGATGAAAACATGTCCTTTATACATTTAAGAAAATCATTTTAGCGTCAGGCCACAACAGCAGTTAGAAACTGAAGGGAAAACAATTACAGTAGCTAATGAGAAAGTTGAGGGAGACAGTTATCTAAGGCCTTCTCAAAGAAGAGAGAAAGTTAAAAATAGTAAGATGCAATAAAAGTTGAATTTGGCAGTAAAAAAAATTAAAACCTGTTGTAATTGTATTAAGAATAAATGAATACCTTAAGAAAATTTTGTTGTTCTAACTAATTTTTTACTGTATTAGTGTTTTTTCATATCAAAGTCCAATCTCTAGAAAGAGTATTATTTCCTTGTAATTATAGCCAACTTGATCATATAAAGTTTTGTTAATCATGAGTTCTCTTTTTATAAACCTTTTACAACTTACACAAACCATTTACAGCATGCTTGAACTTCCTGTTTTATCCTAAGTATCCCTCTTTCTTAAATAACTGGTCATTATATTTTAGGACCAAAAATTTACCATACAAGACTCTTTCTCATATTAAATTATTTTCCTTTGACTCTTTCTTACCAAAAAATACCTTTATATATCTATAACTTTCTTTACATCTGTCATATTTACTATTTCAGAAATAACCTTTGAGTTAGAGAAAAACTATATTGCCTTAAATAAAATTTTTTTACAAAACTATCTTCCAATTTTTAAAAAAAAATTGGAAATGACCCAGACATTTAATAAATATCTATTATTCAATTCAACATAACTTTAGATTCTAAATTATATGTCAAGTTAATTTATAAGTATTTATTTCATTAAATTTACCCAATTACTTTATTTTTAATAGATTGTTTAAGACAACTGTGGTAGTCCTCACTTAACATTATTTTCCTCTTAACCAATTTTACAAACTGTGAATTTCAGGTGTTTATCAAAGTAAAAATACTAAGGTTAAATATATGTTGGCTTTTTGGCCAATAATTCAGGATTTAGGTGTTTTCATTAAACCAAACTATTAAATGCCTTATTTCTAAAAAAAAAAAAAAAAAAAACACACAAATTAATTCTCTTTTGGGCTGAAAGCTTTATAATCCTCATGCCAAATTTTGACACTTTATAATATCTAGCAGAGATAAGTATTGAGCTGCTTGACCAATAAATCTAAACAATAATGTATGTTGACAATACTGAAGACATTTCTAATTTTATTTTACCAATAATTTTAAAACCAGCTTACTTATTAAGCTTTATTAGAGTCTCATGAACTTGAAAAAGCATTTGGGTTTAAATTTTTATTTTTCTAATGAAGCTCTTTTATACATATTTGGAAGTGAAACATTATACACACAACACATAAATACATAGACATATTAGACATGCAGACAGATTAGATCTTATAAATTCATAAAACCTCTTTTTCTTCCTATTTTTGACTTTCAATTTCTTGATAACCTGTTTCATTACTCAAGGCAACTTGTCAGCCAGTTAGTCCTAAATTTGCACACTAAAGGAATGACTCAGGTGAAAATCAGACAGTAAAATTTACATTTCCAAGTGGAGAGAGAGAGAGAGAGAGACAGAAATAGAGAGACAGAGAGAGAGAGACAGAGAGAGAGAGGGGAAGAAAGTCCACTGCACTAGAGGGAAATTAAAAATGGATGCTAAGTGAAACATAAAATTATATAAATCAATCATAGGATTTTATAAGGAAACCAATTTTATTTAGATGGGTAGTTTAAAATTCAGTCTTTATCTTTTAACTGGACCTCTGAACTCTAGGTAGAGCCCACACTGAATCCTAGGTTTCCAAAAAGAGAGATATCATGAAACTAGGTCATGAAATGCTTTTACAGTGCACTTTGTTACAAAGACGTTTCTGTAAAACAAACAAAAGAAAATTCTAAGCCTCCCTAAACAACTAAATGGACTCCTTCTCTCAGCCAAGCACATTATTATAAAGTAAACACTAGTTCAGGTCATGATGGGAATGTGTGGTTGGATATGCTTCATTATTACCTTCCTCCTTTTGGAATTCAGGCACAGCTGACCAGCATTAATGTTAAAACAGAGACCTTAAGACTGACAAAACAGAATCTTTGTAGCAATAAGATACCAGCATGACAGATAGCAGACCCTGAAATAAATTAAACTATTTTACCCCAAAATATATTTCTCTGGCATATTTTGAAATGGACTTGCAAAGCTGTTATAGAGAAAATCTACAGTCTGTAGAGAATTCCATTCCATTTCCAGATCTTTTTCCTGATCCAGGAGAGAATTAATTAAGAGTCTGGCACTTTATAAGTCTGATAAGAAATATGTATAATCTATTCTCTCTGAAGCCTGCTACCTGGGGGCTTCATTTGCCTGTAAGAACCTTGGTCTCCACAACCCCTTATCTTAACACAGACATTTGCTTGTATTGGTTCTAGGTCTTTAGGTAAATTATGTCAATCAATTGCCAATAAGTAAACCTTTGAATCCACCTATGACCTGGAAGCCCCCACTTTGAGTTGTTCCACCTTTCCAGACTGAATCAATGTACATCTTACATGTACTGATTGATGTCTAATGTCTCCCTAAAATGTATAAAACCAAGCTGTAGCCTGACCACCATGGGCACATGTTCTCAGGATCTCCTGAGGAGCTTTCACAGGCGATTGGTCATTCATGTTTGGCTCAGAAAAAATATCTTCAAATATTTTAGAGTTTGACTCTTCATCAGCATTTCTCTATGTGTTTAAACCATATGCTTTGTCATCTTAAGCATGTAATAGTAGCCTCTGTAGCAATAGCTATTTTAGTCAAAAAACAAAAACAAAAACAGGTAACACAATACAAAAGCAGGTGGTTTAAGATCTGAGAGGAATTTATTTGTTTATACTCTTGGGGAGTCCCTAAGGAAAAACAGAGGTTTCTTCCAAAAAGGAGTCTGATGACTTATCTGATTTCTTTAAGGAATCCCAAGCTGTTAGAAATTATGTTAGGTCCTTCGTGTAGTGGATCATGGCAAGAGGAGGGAGACACAGTCAGAAGCAAATGGGAAAAAACAGAATTCAGACTACTGAGAAGAAACAGGAAAAAAAAAAACTTTTTCTCACAAGACAAGATCCTAGGAAAGAAAAAAGGGGACAAAGCTCTTAAATATATATACATCTTGGGTATTTGCTTTAAACTTAACTGACTTTTAACCACTAGAGCTCTTCAAAAGGCCCTTAAAAATTTCTTATTAACATATTTTAGTTGGGACAAACTGCTGATATTTCAAAAGTAACACCAATATCAAACCAGATAAATGACTGGATTAGGAAACAAACTCAGGCTGTCATGGTGGAAAAAGGGCAGAATTATAGCTACTGAACTACAGCACGGGTTAGGTGGCTGCCATTACTTTTTCAGTTTGGCTTGGACAGCAAAAGGTAGACTTGTCAGGTAAATAAAGTCCCTCCGAGGGTCAAAAATTATTCTTCTTTTTTGCTTTTTTGGCCTTTTTGTTTCTGTTTTTCCTTTTTTTTTTTTTTTTTTTTTTTTTTTTTAGCTCAGTAATTTAGCCAATCCAGAGGTCTTGTTTCCCATAATTTAGAATTTTCCTTCAGATTTTGCCAAATTAGGTAGCGTTGGTCAAACCAAAGGGGGAAAAGACCGTAATAACAAAAACAACAACAACAGAAGAAACAAACAAAAAAAAGTTAAGCAAAAGAAACAATTGCACAATTTATATGATTTTTGAGCTCTCTAATCGTAAGGAGATTTACAAGCCAGCTGGTTGTTAATCTTAACTTTTAGTCTTTAAGGAGAATTTCCAAGACAAAACTCCAATTCAGCTAGGAATGGAGTGCTCTTGAACATTTTAGAAGGAGAAGAAGGAAAAAAAAACTCAAACTCACCTTCACTGTTGGAAGTGAGCTGAAACCCCATAAAGAAGTTATCTGCTCTCTATCGTCATGAAAGTTGTCTGCTCTCTATCGTCATACGCTTTCCTCATTGGAAGCGAGTAAAACTCCAGAAAAGGAGTTGTACAGCAAAATAAACCTTAGATCTTAACCAAATTTTGCGTGATCAGGGATTCACTGGAGAAGGGAGTTCCCAGGCCTCAGCAAATTGTCCTACTGGTTTAAGCAATAAATATAGCTCAAGCTGGTATAGATAAGATAACCGATCAGAGATTTGTCAAAGGTCAGGGTCACCTCCATTTCTGTTGGTCACCAATTTCTAAACCAAAAAGTATCTGAGACAGGTCTCAATCAATTTAGAATTTTATTTTGCCAAAGTTAAACATGCACCTGGGAGAAAGGTCTGTACCTTTCTTCAAAGATGATTTTGAGTACTTAAGTATTTAAAGGGAAAAAGTGAGCTGGATGGGAAAGAGGCAGGGTATGGTAATCCTCATGTTGCAAGAGAAAAGGAGCAGGTAGGGTATTAATCAATTATATATTCAACTGATGCTCAGGAAATCAACACTTTACATTAGATAAGGTAAACACAGAGTAGCTACCTGTGGAGATATTTAGCCTTTTATACCTAGCTCTCTGCTTAGAAACAAAAAAAAAAGGCACTTTCTGGAATGGCTCAGCTTTCAGCTTAATTTTATTCTTTTGGCATAGTGCATTGAGATCTCATGTTTTTATTTTCCTTTCACAGGACCAAAACAGTTTTTTCACAAAAAAGAAATGCTTAACAAATGTGTTTCCTAAAACAAACCTTTATAAATCTTAGCATCACAAATCATTATTCTACAGAAATATTTTAATATTATGGGAAATTCCTTTGTCTTTTTTTAGTAAACAGATTTTAAAACTCAACATTGATGATAAAATAGCAAATAAATATAAATTGAACTGTTAATAAATATTAATTGAACTGTTATGGTAATTGATATGTAAACATTTCCTAATCTCATTTTTTAACTTTAAACAAGTATAATGGTTAATCTAAAGCTTTACTCTCTCAAAGCACTGGTGGTGCCAATAACATTTTACCATATCATATTCTCAGTAATTTTTTCTCAATATCTAGTAGTTAAAACTGAAAAATCCTAAGTCAAATATGATTTTGGTCAAGAATGGATCCAATTTGGGACTTATTTTAAATTTTAAAACATATGCATATGTATTATAAATAAACTGCATATCTATCCGTACATCCATCCATCCATCCATCCATCCATCCATCCTCTATCCCCTCTCTGCCCCATTTCCTCTTCTCCCTCTTCACCTGCCTCCCTCTCTCTTCCTTTCTACTTTGGACATCCCTTACCTCTCCTTTTTAGGGGAGGGGAAGAGGTTTAATTCATCCTTTCTATTCTTAGATACAAATTTATTTGAGAGTTTTCTGTTTATATTCATAACATTGTGAGGTAGCAATGAAAATATTGCCTATCCTAATATGCACTAGAGCTTTATGTGGATTTTTATCTCATAAACAGTTTTCAGCATTTTTAGTAAAGAAACATAATTCTCATATCAAAATTTCCAAACATAAGAACTCTTCTCAACATGAAGCATTTTTACAAAGGATAAGGAATTGCATGATTTGGAAAGCAGCAGGAAATGGACAACTTGGAAAGAACTGTCTCTAATTTTTAACTGGTTTTGTAGAAAGCTTGTTTCTGAGACCTGCTGGGTGTCCAAATTGGTTCATGGGTTCAGATAATAACATTAGAAATCCTTTTAGAACAAAAATAATGGAATCTCAGGTCTTCTGGGAAATTCTGGATCAACGGATGATATCCAATTTCCTCAAAGGTTGACTTCAGTTGAAAAGTTATACACATTTATTCTTATTTTAACTATTTTATAAGATCCTGACAGATAGAATGATTGTTAATAGTATGACTGAGTAAAATATCTAAAATTTTGAATCTTCATTTCCTTCATCTTCGAAATTCTATATTATAGGTTTGTTAGATGACTAAATTAGATAATATATGTAGATGGCATCCTGCCTGAATTATCAAGTCAATATGACCGGTATTCATGATTACGGTAATAATGACAATGACAATGACAATGATGCTGTCAAAGACAAACTCAAAGCTTTGCTATCTATGTCAGTTCTTAATGTAATAAACATTCCTTACTCTGATTTCAGATATTCTACTGCCCCAAATCTCCAACTGGATGTTTCATAGGTATCTAATATTAAAATTTATCTTTAACAATTTGTAAACTTCAATTTCTCCCTCCAGACCTATTAACCAGTATCATCTACACTCCCATTAACTCCCCCTTCCCAAGCCTGCCACCATGACACTATCCTTATCTTGGCACCTGGCATCCTCAGAATGCCCCAGGTCTGCTCTCCCAGACAGAAAAATGTCCTCCTATGTGTCCCCCTTGCAAGCACACCATCTGCCTTCCCTCATGTCATCTAGTCTCTCATCTCTACCTAATCTGAGAATGAAACTGGCAACTACTTACTGGATGCTTTTTCCTTGACAAGCACAATAATAATTATTTTAGGTCTATATCACATTGAAATTTCTCAATAGCTTTTTCATTTACAAATGGACATATCACCTCACATTCATTAGGATGACCATTATATTTTTAAAAAGTATTGGAGATAATGTGGAGAAACTGGAACCCTTGTGCACTGTAGGTGGGGATGTAAAATGGTGCAGTCACTATGGAAAACAGTATGGAAGTTCCTCAAAAAATTAAAAATAGGGGCCGGGCACGGTCACTCATACCTGTAATCCCAGCACTTTGGGAGGCTGAGGTGGGCAAATCACGAGGTCAGGAGTTCAAGACCAGCCTGGCCAACATGGTAAAACCCTGTCTCTACTAAAAATACAAAAAATTAGCTGGGCTTGGTGGCAGGCACCTGCTACTCAGGAGGCTGAGGCAGGAGAATCTCTAGAATCTGGAAGGTGGTGGTTGCAGTAAGCCAAGATCATGCCACTGCACTCCAGCCCAGGCAAGAGTGTGAGACTCTGTCTCAAAAAAAAAAAAAATTAAAAATAGAATTACCATATGATCCACCAATCCTACTTCGGGGTACTTATCCAAAAAAATTAAAATCGGGATCTCAAATAGATATTCTCCCTCCTATGTTCACTGCAGCTCCATTCACAATAGCCAAGATGTTGATGCAAACTAAATATCCATCAATGAATGAATGGAGATTGTGAGATATATATATATATATATGAATATTGTTCAACATTCAAAAAGAAGCCCTGCTCTATGCAACAACATGAATGGACTGGGAAGACATTAGCTAAGTAAAATAAGCCAATCAGAAAAGGGCAAATACTGCATGATTCCACTTACATGAGTTATCTAAAGTAGCCAAACTCATAGAAACAGAGAGCAGAATGGAGTTTGTCAGGGGTTGTGGGGAGGAAGAAATGAGAAGTTGCTGTTCGATGGGTGTAAAGTTTTAGTTTTACAAGATGAGAAAGTTCTAGAGATCTGCTGTACACCCTTATGCTTATAATTAACAATATTGTACCTTACACTTAAAAATTTAAGAGGGCAGATCTCTCATGTTACGTATTTTTTGATTACAGTGAAAAACATTATGCTACATAATGGGGATATTGAAAAGAAGACCACAGTTTACTTCTATAGCTGTCAGTTTCTAAACTGAGAAAACAACCCTTAGTATGAACTATATTAATTGCAGCACTGTTATTAGACTCTGTCAACTAAGATTTACATTTTAATTCCTTTGATAATACACAAAGTAATATACTATCTTCAGTGAGGATTATGAACTCTGATGTCTCAATATGCAAAATGCAAATTTGAAAGAGAAACATTTTGTACATATTTTCTAGGCATATTAATTTTTTGAAAGTAGCTACTCTTAGTGCAGATGGATTTTCTCTTTTTTTTGTCCAGCTTGGATGTACCTCAGACAAGAAATGTTCAGATGCATTCCTAATAGAACTTCATCATGTCTGGACAAACAAAATCTCAGCAATATCAAATACATTATTATAAAAATGTCCTGTAATTAGATATAATAATCTATGAATAATTAAGCCTTGCAGAGAGATGGCACAACAAAACCACACAAGTTGTAAGGTAGCTTTTTGGCTTCCTTTCATATATCCCATAATAGTTATGTATTAAGATGACAATATTTAAGAAAAATGACCAAGGAACAATGCTCTGATAGGCTAAGATGTCACTGATACTTATTATGTTTTTAAAAATATGTCTTGTAGTTAAGTCATCCAAAAACTGTATTGATAATGTTAACTTTTGTTTTTGTAGTGTTTGAAAGTAATATAGTAATTTAAAAATTAAGGCCAATTGAAGCTTAAACTTTATATTGATCCCAGTCATATTGTCTAGCAACTCCTATTCTACCTCAGTCTTTTAATTTTATGTTGTTAGCATATACTTTCTAAAGTAGATATATAATAGTTGTACATATTTATCGGATACATGTGAAATTTTGATACGCACATATAATCAAAATGTAATGATCAAATCAGGGTATTCAGAATACCTATCACCTCAAAAATTTATTATTCATTTGTGTTGAGAACATTTTAAATCTTCTCTTCTAGCTATTTTGAAATATATAATAAATTATTATGGCTAACTCTAGTTACCCTACTGTGTTATCAAACATTAGAACTTATTTCTTCTATCCAACTGTGTTTGTACCCATTAACCCAGCCCCTCTTCATCCCCCTTTCCTCAGACTCTTCCTAGCCTCTGATAAGCATCATTCTACTCTCTCCCTCCAGGAGAGCTACTATTTTGACTCCCACATATGAGTGAAAACATGAAATATTTGTCTTTCTGTGCCTGACTTATTTCACTTAACATAATGACCTCCACTTACATCCATGTTGCTGCAAATTGCAGGATTTATTGTTTTTATGGATGAAAAGTGTTTCATTGTGTATCATTCAGTTTTATAATTCATCATTCCTTCCTCAATTCTCCTATACCACTCAATTCATTCTTCCTTCTAGAAACTCTTATTTGTGACGTAATTATTGGCTTAGGTGCTTATCCCCTGCCCTCTTTCAGAATATAAGTTATCTGAAGCAGGGCTGTATTAGTCCATTTTCACACTGCTGATAAAGACATACCCGAGACTGGGAAGAGAAAGAGCCTTAATTGGACTTACAGTTCCACATGGCTGGGGAGGCCTCAGAATCATGGTGGGAGGCAAGGGGCACTTTTTACATGATGCCGGCAAGAGAAAATGAGGAAGATGCAAAAGCGGAAAGCCCTGATCAAATCATCAGATCTCATGAGACTTATTTCCTACCATGAGAACAGTATGGGGGAAACCACTCCATGATTCAAATGATCTCCCACGAGGTCCCTCCCATGACACATGGGAATTATGGGAGAACAATTCAAGATGAGATTTGGGTGGGGGCACAGAGTCAAACCATATCAAGGGCTCACAGATTATTACTCTTTGTACATGCAGAATTTAGGGTAGTGTCTGAAACATGGTAGTTGATCAAAGCAAAAAATAATTAATATATTCAAATATTCTACAATATACCCACCTCAAACACAAAAAAAAGATACTAAATGTTGTTTTTATCCTATTTTTTCTAAGGCCCTGAGCTCTTAAGTTCACCCAGGGGAAGTAAACTATTTCTAAAAGGGACATAAAGTAACACGACATTAAAGTCACTGGATATATGAGGCTGTCACTAGATATAATAGATCGGCCACCACGGTGCTAGATTTAAGTCATCCAGGCTATATTGTTAAGATGACTTTATCAAATCTTTCTTGGAAAAGCTGTAATACAAATCTTGGACAATCGCTTCTCTTAGCACATGTTGTTTACAAAACTTCAGTAACTAGAGTGACCTTTGTTTCTCTGGATGAACCAGAGTGTAGCCATGACCTATCCCTGGATTCCTAATTTGCTTTTTTGCCATGTAACCTGGAGAGTAAACAGGATGAAGAACTTCAGAATCCAGTTTAATTAATGAAAGGGTTGTGGTTCAGGAGTTAAATGGCCTAAAATTCCTCCACTGAACAATTAATTAATAATTAATACTGGCACTTACTTATGCCAAGCTCTGTAAAAGATTCTGAGTGTTCGTAAGTATCTTTTCTCTTTTCCCTTGTTAGTGAACATCTTTTATCTTTCTTCTTTTTCTTTACCTTTTCACTCTTATTTAGGAGTTTATTCCACATTCCTCCTCTTGTTTCAGCTCAATTCCTTCTCTTGAGCCAAATGGAATGAAATAAATAAAGTCATTTTATCTTCTTATTCTTTTTATTTCAAAGAAAATTCAAACATGGTCAAATTGAGAATTTGCTATTTCCCTCAATATATTCTGAAAAAATAAATATATTTACCCTCAGGCTCTTACACATAAATATTTTACAATGATTTCTTTCTTGAGTCTAATTTCTCTTATCAGCAAAAGATCCAAATTTCCACTGTCGTCCTATGCCATTCCTTCTCGATTTTATCACCAGATTCATAATTGGGCCCAGGTCTCTACCTCACGTATAGTGAGTACCCAATACATATTTGTATGGGCATCTTAGAAATTGATTATGGTTGACTGAGTACAGGTAAAGGTAATAGGGTGTAGGTTCATGTTTACAAATATCTTAATAGAAGTTCCCAGAGGGGCAGGAAGGAATTTTCTCTAAATGCTTAGGCACCTTTTACATCAAGGCTAAATCCCGAATGTTAAAGACTAGGTAGCACAAGGTGCTGACCTCTTCAGAAGAGTTCAGATGAAGAAAGGAGAAATCCTGTGCTTGTAGACTTCTTGAGTGGAGGAAACCCAAGAGATCAGAGGTTCTTTAGGACCCTGAGTTACCCATAAAAATGACTGACCAATAAAATAAAATGCCTCAGAAAAGTGACCCACTGAAATGAACACTCTAGTATCCCAAATGCGTTAATGATAGGATTTGCAGATGCATAAAATGAAGGTAGTCTGGGCAGGAGTTGCTTTCTGATTGACTTGTCTCTAGCTGATACGTTGTGCACCTAAGTGGTAGTTTGAGGTCTATTAAATTGAGTGTCTATAAAAGCTTGCGGACTCCAGTCTGCTGTGCTACCTTTATCTCTTTCTCTAGATTTAAATCTCAGGATTTGTGTTCTGAAACCTTACATGGCTTGGATTTAGTCTTACTCTAATAAGTAATCAATTTATTCTTTATTTTCCACATGCAATCTTCTCACAGTTTATGGAAGATTTTTGCAAATATTGCTATGACACCTTACTGTCTTGTATTTATACCTTTTGGTTGTATCTTCTCATATTGTCTGTGGGATTGCCCAGGAGACTTACTGGCAAATGAAACATTTGCAAACTTGATGGACACATATGCTGAAAGTGTTTGCCCATTGAGGCTCACCCTCCTTCTGTTCTTGGAACTCTACTGCCATTTCTGAAAAACTAAGCTCCTGTGAAAGGCCATCCTTGATAATACAGCCACCAGCCATCTTGCCAGCTGAATGCAGTGCTTGAGAGAACTCAGTAGAGAAAAGCTTAGCCCTCACAGATCAGAAGAACCACCTGAGCAACCTTCGGAATAGTGTGCTAAATAAATGCTTGTTATTTGGAGTGACTGCATTTGGGGGTGATTTGCTTTGTAGCAAAAACTAACTGACAGAGAAAGTGACACCTAGACTTGAGTGCTTCCATAACAACAAAACGAAACATGTGAAATCAGCTTTAGGACCATTCAGTGGGCAGAAGTTATAAGACGTTTTGTGAAATCTGGAAAATTGGCAAGCAAATTATTAGTGTAGGATGAAAAGATTGTGATACATATTATGTAAGATTACAAAACAATGGTAAAACTGTTGCCTAGAGTAATTTGGAAGATGAAAAATGTGGATCTTGGAAAGATAATTTTCAGGAACACTTTAAAATTCTATTGGCTTCTTTTAGTTTTCTGTGATAAGTTATAGGAAAAGAGAGATAAGCTAAAGAAAGAACTGATCAGTTTGCAAGCAGAGCTCATATGGAATAGAGAGGAGCCAGGGTGTGCTGGATTGGGAACATAACTGTTTCTTATGTGAAGTCTATCTAGCCAAGAAAAGATTCTCAGACTAAACTAAAACTTGAGGGTGTTTATCAAGATCAGGGCACTTCCAGTAAAACATTTATTCTATGTCAAGATGAAATCAAGGACTTTAGAAAAATTTATGGTGATATCTAATGGACTTAACTAGACAAAAAGACTTCTAAAACCCTTAAAAGCATTGCCTCATGGCAGCTTAACAAACTGTCCAAAGCAGAGAGAGGCCAGTTTTGAAAATAATTGTGGATATGACTTTTGTTAAATGATATATAGAAAGCACATAACCTTGTTAAGGGAGTTATATCAGCAAAGGGCAGCTAACCCAGAAAACAAAAACAAACAAACAAAACCTTGAGACAGTTCAAGTAAAGTAGAGGTCTCTATAAGGAACTTAAATCAACAAGCAAAAAACAAACAACTCCATTAAAAAGTGGGCAATGGACATGAACAGACACTTTTTAAAAGAAGACATACACATAGCCAATAAGCATATTAAAAATGCTCAATGTCACTAATAATTAAAGAAATGCAAATCTCACACTAGTCAGAATAGCTATTATTAAAAGTAAAAAAATAACAGATACTGGTGAGGTTGTGGAGAAAAGGGAATGTTTATGTGCTGCTGGTAATAATGTAAATTAGTTCAGTCATTGTGGAAAACAATTTGGTGATTTCTCAAAGAACTCAAAGCAGAATTACCATTGGACCTAGGAATCCCATTATTGGATATATACTCAAAGGAATATAAATCGTTCTACCATAAAGACACATGCATGAGTATGTTCATTGCAGCTCTATTCACAATAGCAAAAATATGGAATCAACCTACTTGCGTATCAAGGTAGTCTGGACAAAGAAAATGTGGTATACATACAACATGGAATACTACGCAGCCATAAAAGGGCATAAACTCATGTCCTTTGCAGGAGCATGGATAGAGCTGGAGGCCAGTATTCTAAGTGAACTAACACAGGAACAGGAAAATAAATACCACATGTCCTCACTTACAAACAGGAGCTAAACATTGAGTACATATGGTCACGAAGAAAGGAACAACAGACACTGAGGCCTACTTTAGGACAGAGGGAAGGAGAACGATGTGGATCAAAAACTATCTATTGAGTACTATGTGTATCACCTGGGTGACAAAATAACCTGCATATCAAATCCGCTGACATACAATTTACCTATGTAAAAAACCTGCACATGTACTCCTGATCTAATTTATAAGGTAAAATTAATAAATAAATAGAAGGCTCTGGACAACCTAATTTCTATTGGAGGAAGACTTAGAAAGCAACTCAACTGTCAACCTGGGCAATTTATTTTTTACAGAAAAATAAGAGTGCCTTGGAGGAAGGATCCAAAAGTCTAGGGAACTATAGTGAAGAATCAGGGAGGAAAATGTCTAGGGATCCTCTCCAGTGAGCAGAGCAGCATTCTAGTCAATAAACATTTTCTAATCCTTGGTGGGTTTCAGGCAACATTTGCCCTGCCAGGTTTCAGAATTGTTATGGACCAATGATTATTATGGCTTTTTTTGTTCTTTCTCTGTCTGAATAGGAGTATTTTTTTTTTCAGTTGCTCTGACCCTGTCTCAACATTATATTTTGGGTGAATTGAGAACCAAATAGTTTATCTTTTTAGTTGATATGCTTTGATCAAGAGGAGTTGCAGCAGAGTTGTTCATTCCCACCTGATTAAGCCTCATACTGTAATTTTATGAGGTTTCTGGTAGTTTTGGGAGAGGATACAAGCAGAGTCCTCTATCTTAATGATGGGAATATTTTTTGAGAAACATATTATTAGGCTATTTTGTTGTTGTGTGAAAATTGCAGAGTATACTTACGCACACCTAGAGGGTATAGTCTACTACACACCAAGACTGTATGGTATACAGTCTATTGCTTGGTAGGCTAAATCCTTTACAGCATGTTACTGCACTGAATACTGTAGGCAATCCTAACATGATGATATTTCTGTATCTAAAGATACCTAAGCATGGAAAGGTTACAGTGAAAATATAGCATTATAATCTTATGGGACCACTGTCGTACATGTAGTCTGTTGTTGACCAAAGTGCCATTTTGCAGAGCATGACTATATTTGTGATGTGGGAGGGATATGAATTTTTTTGTGGGCAGAGTGAAATTAGGCCAGATTGTTTGCAGAATAGCTGCTAAAATTCCTTTCCTAGTATCCATGACCCTTGGTAGTTCACTCCTACACTGACTTGGGAGTGTGACTTATTTGTACTCCCATGTGACTTACTTCAGCAAATGGGATATTGGCAAACTTGACTTAACAGTGATTGTGAGTTGAAAATCGATCTTTTCCTGACCATTGATATCTTCATCCTCTATGTAAAGAAGTTATGGCCAGCCTGTTTGGTGAGTGAAACTTAGCCAACCACCACTGTTACCCTACATGTCCCTGCCAACCGCTAGACATCTGAGTGAGGCTCTGCTAGGACACCGAGTTGCCAGTCACTCTTCTAACTAAATATGCAAGGGACTTCTGAAAAAGTTATTTAGGTCCATCCAAATCATGAGAACCAAACAGGCAACCCACAGGATTGTGAGTTAATAAATGATTACTTAAAACACTAAATTTTAGAGTGGCTTGTGATGCAGAGTAAGTTAACATTTTGTCTAAAACCCTTATCATATTATATTTCAATTACCTGTTGGGGGTCTGTACCTATTATTGTACTATTATCACCATGATGCAACAGACCATGTCTTAGTCACCATTGTATTCCTAGCACCTTATATAAATCTGGGAGATAATTGGGAAGAGAAATGTAACGAACTCTATTGCCCTTGAAAAATTTAGAACTGATTGTATCACTTCCCTAGTGAAAATTCTATGATATTTAAGCACGTATAAGGAGGTATTTAATATTTATAAATGCAAGTTAAGCTTATAGCATGCCTTTTAAACAAATTAATAATTCTTCTTCATCTTTATCTTCCCCAACTATACAATTTTTATAAAATTAATGCATTAATTAATTCATAAAAAATTTTATTAACACCTATATCAGGCATATAATATGCTAACATTCTAACAAGGGAAACAGGGCTAAAAACAAAGGCAAACACAAACACAAAAATAAGAAGTATCACCAATGCAATAATGAACATACATATTGGGTACATTAACTAGTACAAAGGAGAATATCCCATTCAAGAGGCAGTGTAAGGAAACACTTCAATGCTGCAGTATGAGGCTGTAATTGTCAGGAAGAAAAGGGAAGGGAGAAACTTTTCTGGCAAAAGGAACCGCATGAATAGAACAGAATGACAGGAAGCTGCAGGGCACATGGAGGTGTAAGATGTTTCCTACCTTTTGACTGTAGGAGGTGAGGGGTCAAGTGCAGCACTTGCCTAGAGAAATGAAGCAAGGATTGGTTATGACAAACTCTGCTCCCAACAAAAAGCATTTTGGGAATTCTCCAAAAGGCTTTCTAAAAGGCATTGGGAATACTCAGAGGGTAACAAGCAGAGGTGAGCCATGATAAAATGTGTGTGTTGGATCAAATAGTCCCAAAGTGGTAAAATATGACAATGGTCAATTTTTTTTTAATCCAACCAATTCTAGAACACATGGGAGAAACACTATGGCTTTTGTTGCGTGTTCTGAATGAGAAAAAAAGAAGAAAACATTATATGCATGTCCATCAATTCAGTGTTGCTCATCTTGTTCTAAGTTCCTTGGGAGAAAAGGAGGGAGTTTTGTTGATGAATTACACTTGTCAAATGCTTAATACTATGCTGTGCATCCAGTGACCTCTCAATTCAAATTACTTGATGCTCATGAAGCAAATACTCAGTAAATGTGTATTTAAATGCAACATGTTTTTCTGCTTACTTCCCAGGCATGAAGGGTGTTTAGATTGAATAGATTCAGAAGTTCAGTTCAGTTATAATAGAAAATTATTTCTTCATTTTAAGATGCATTTAAAAAAAGCATACTCCATCAGCCACTTAAAGGTTATTTCCAGAACTCAGACTTGAGGGAAGTTATTGTACTTTGTGTTTATAGTGTCATTACTTTGTTTAAACAAATAATGTTTGTTTTTACTCTTCCAGTTTGTATTTTTTTCTCCTTAAAAAATTCAGTCTTGAATATGCTGAGTGAAATTAATAATTTAGTAAAACTGGGAGGTTGAATGAGGTGTTGGAAGGTCTCGTTGGCTGCAGCTGGATAGAAAGAGCTGTTGCCTTCCCACCTGTGACTAATGACCACCCTCAGACACAGAGGACTGATTTCAAAACGAGGGCTGCAAACCCTATCTCCATGAACAGGATTCCCTAGCCATTAATAATAATGTTTTCGAATGGATACCCCTGCAAAATGGGCCCTCAGATGCCACTTTTCCTTTCTTGAAAAAGCATTTATTTTTTTTTCCTCCTTCAGTTTAATAGAGCTAAGCTCAAAAGAATCACATTGAATCACATTGTCTGAAGCACTGTTATATATGGCCAGTTAACCGATAAACTGACATATCTCAGATGAAATGCTACTATTTTAGGGACAGCCTTATACTTACCAACTGTCCATGTATATACTTGCAATATTGCAATACAGGAAGTGGTAGTGAAATCTTCAGGTAAACGGGAAGAAAACATTTGTATGACCAGGGAGGGGACCTGTAAGGAGAAGGGTGAAGTCTTGGTCAGATTAAAAACAATGGCAGTTGCAGACAAAGGTGTCAGAAGTGCTGAGGATGATACAGATTTCTTAATGTGAGGGACTAATGTTGAGCCTTCTGGTCACCTCCCTCAGTTTGTTTATAAAAAGAAAAGGAACTGCTAACATTGAATCTTAGAGACAGGCTTAAGAAAGTCTAATTTTCTCTGAGGTAGCTGAATATCAGGGTATAAAAAACAAGGGAAATTACTTTACATCCCTTGACAGCTATTATGCTTACTGTACTGAGCGTGCTCAGAACATAGGTGAAGAAATACGTTTGAGACTTGGAAGCCACATCTGGCAAGTTCATGTCTCAGACTCCTAACTTAGATTCCTTCACTGAATCATTTATGTTTCTCTTTGGTACTGAATCATCATTTAATTTAGCAAGGGCCCTATGTTAATGCAGAAATTTTTTATACCAGATATTAATCTTGGGTCTATGAATCATGAATAATTTTTGAAAATCTGGATAGCAGAGTGGGATATGGGAATTATCCAGTCAGGTTTCAATAAAAAATTTCTTCCTAGAAACAAACAACAAAATGCACATACCTATAAGAAACCAAAACAAAAAAAATAGAAAGAATACAATAAAAATAAAAATAATAAATTGTGACATTCACATATGGTTTCTCTTTTAAAAAATTACAAAGTGCCATGGAATATGTTGTTTATAATTAAATGAGGCATAATTGCCACCACTCTTAGGATACTTTATCAATGAAAGTTTCAAATAGGGAAACTAAACTTTGTTGTCCATTATTATTATGACTGTGTATCTTTGTTTAGATTAAGCCTGGTTTTTTGACTGGAAAATATTAAAGAAAATGAAGTATTTTTGAGTTTATGTATCCTCTGCTTTTAAACTCTATTTACAAATATGATAAAACACAAAAGTTATCATTTTTTCTTGTAAGGAAAGATATTTGAAGTGGAGGTATCTCTGCCCCATCCATCCAGAAAATACATCATGTGGTATAGAGTATTTTTCTGAGAACAAGGCTCAATTTTAACATCTTTGAGTATAACAAAACCTTGAATTTACTTCTTAAAAAGCCTCATAGTAAAGTATGCTACAAGATTACTTACCCTCTTCAAAAAGAAGAAAACCCTCCGTTTAAGTGAAGCCCTAGATATGACCAACACACATGTGGGTTTGAGTAGAGGGAGAGAATGAAAGTGGAGACCTTTGTAACATTGCATCTCTTAAGAAGTGCTGACGTTTTCTTTACACCAAACAGATCAAGTAAGCCAAGGAGGAATTGGTGCTTAAGGAATTTCACATCTCTGAGTGAAACTCCAGATGCTCCTCTCTAGCAAGTTTCTGGTTTAATGTTCTGTTTTTGGTGAACATTTGTCAAATAAGTGAATAAACTGTAAAGAACACATATACGAACAGTGCTAATACTTTATGTATTATTGGATTTAACTTGCTGTTATTTTCTAAAAAATGTGTGCATCTATTTTCATGAGGGTTATTGGTATGTTATTTTCCTTATCAGGTTCCACTACTATGTTTATGGTAGCCTCATAAAATGAGTTGAGGACTTTTCCTTCCTCTATTTTTGGAAGGAGCAAGAAATGTATGATTGTGCTTGTTTAATAGAAGTTCCCAGTAGAACCATATGGGCCTGGAGTTTTCTTTGTGGCCAAGATTTTGAAATGAAATTATCTTTAGTAATTGTAAAGTTACTCAGATATTCTTGTGTCAATTTTTGTCAGTTTTATTTTTCAAGAAATTTGTACATTTCATCTAAATTATCAAATTTGGTGGCAAAACTGTGTTCATGATATTCCCTTAAACTGCTTTTAATATATGTAGGATTCATACAATTCCACTTTCTTTCTCAATATCTGTAATTCATGTTTCTTCTCTCTCTCTTTTTGATAAATCTATCCAGAAGTTGGTCGAATTTATTATCTTTTCAAATAACTAATTTTGAGATTTGTTCATTTTTTTCTATTACTGGTTTTCTATGTAATTAGTTTCTGCTTTTTATTATTTTCTTCAATATACTTTGGTCACTAATATACTATATTCCTTTTCTAATCATTTAAATGTATAAATATCTTGGTGAACACTACTTTCACTGCCCAAGAAAATTTTGATATGTTGTATTTTTATTTTCATTTCATTGAGAAAGATTAAATATATTTAATTTCTTTTTTCATCCATGGATTTTGTAGAAGTTGTTTAATTTCCAAAGATGTGGGATTTCTTAGAGATCAGATTACCATTGATTTCTAATTTTATTCCATTGTGACCAGTGAATATATCCGGCATAATTTTTATACTCTTTTAGTCTATGGAGACGCTTCTTGGCCCAATATATGACCTGTCTTGGTGAAATTACCATGTGCGCTTGCAAACAATGAGCATTCTTTGTTATTGGGTGTACAGTTCTACAAATATCAATTAAGTCAACGTGGTTAACAATGTTCAGATCTTCAATGTCTTTCCTAATTTTTTGTGTAGTTCTATCAATTTCTGAAAGAGTATCAATAAAATGTTCTATCGATTTCTGAAAGAGTATCAATAAAATCTATAATATTAATATAAATTTATCTATTTTTTATGTCAATTTCACCTCATACACTTTCAATTTCTATTAGGTATATACTCATTTAAAATTGTTCTTATAAATTACTATTTTTATTATCATGAAGTATTTGTCTTCATCTTTGGTAATAATCTTTACTTGATATTTTTCACTATATCTCATTTTGCTATACACATTCTGACCTTCTCCAGCTTACTGTTTGTATGGTATATCTTTTCCCATCAATTTATTTCCAATATATGTATGTGTTTACACAGACCAACTATCTGCTAGAGACCAAAAAATCTGTTTTCCTTTATCTGAAAATGTCTTTAATCTGCTTTCACTTTTCAAAACTATTTTCACAAGGGTATAGATTTTAGGTTCACAACTTTTCTTCCAGGACTTTAAAAATATTGGCCCACTATATTTTGGCCTCTATTGTTTTTCATGAGAACTCTACAACCATTTGAAAGACTGTAATTTTGTAGTGTTATCTTTAATGATGTTCTTAATGTGTCATTTTCTCTGATGTCTTTTAAAATTTTCTATCATTGTTTTTCAGAAGTTTGATTATAATATGACTAGATATTATTTATTCTGTTTGGTGTTTGTGGAAATTCTTGAATGCATAAATGCATATCATTCACCAAATTTTGGGATTTTTGGCTCTCATTTCTTCAAAAAATGTTTCATGATTTATTCTTTACTGCTTTTCCTTTGGGGACTCCAATTGCATCTCAGTGACTAATATTTCTTACCAGTCAGTGAAGAGCTTTCAAATCTTTTATTTTTAAAATCTCTTTTCTGTATCTTTTTCAGATTGAATAATATCTATTGATGTATCATCAAAGGTATGCATACTTTCCTTTGTCATCTTTATTCCTCTAATAAATTAATTCTTTGAATGTTTTATTTTTGTTATATCTTTCAGTTTAAGAAATTTGATGTTTCTTTTTTTTGTTATACTTTAACCTCTGGGATACATGTGCAGAACGTGCAGGTTTGTTACATAGTATATACATGAGCCATGGTGGTTTGCTGCACCCATCAACCAGTCATCTACCTGAGATATTTCTCCTAATTCTATCCCTCCCCTAGAACCCCTCCCCATGACAGGCCCCAGTGTGTGATGTTCTCCTGCTGTGTCCATGTGTTCTCATTGTTCAACTCCCACTTATGAGTGAGAACATGCGGTGTTTGGTTTCCTGTTCTTGTGTTACTTTTTTGTTTATATTTCCTACTTTTCGTTCCCTGCAATTACATTTTCTTTTATGTCCTTATGGCATTGTTGTAATAATTGCTTTTAATTCCCTGTTCTATTTCTAACAAGTGGATCATCTTGGGTCATTGTTCGTTGTCTTTTCTGTTGAGAATGGGTTGTGTTTTCCTACTTCTTTGTAAGTTGATTAACTTGAACTTGTTCATGTTAACTTGTGAAGACTTTGGGTTCTATTATTTCCCTCAAGAAGTGTTAAATTTTTTTGTTTGTTTCAGTAATTAACTTATTCATTTATTTTTTTTTTCAAACTCTTTCTTGGTCAGCAGTATGTATCTCAGTTCAGTTCTTCTAGCTTTATCTGTAGTGCTCGGAATCTGCCACACATATGAATAGTTTAGGTATAAGCCAGGAGTTTAGGCTTTATTTATTTACAGAATTTGGAGCTTCCTCTCTCTGCCTTTCTTCTTTCTGGGACCTGCCTTTGATCTTTTAATGGCTGTGATTGTCCCAAACTCTGTCTTCTGGTTCTTTAACCCAGAAGTTTGGTGGTTTTCTATCACATTTTTAAACACCTTACCAGGCACAGGTTGTGAAGGTCTGTCAGTGTAGACGTCCCCTAAAAGGAAAATGTGTCCAATGCTGCTCCCTTTTTCCAAGTGCTGACTCCCCATGCCAAATTTGTTGATTCTTCCCCCTCGTTCTCCTCCTCATCCTCCTTTTTAAAATTTCTTCTCTAGTAACTTCTGTAGTTGTTTTTATAATTACTCCAGAATGTATAGTTGTTTCCTGAGAAGGATCAGCCTAGTATGAGTTTACTTGACCATTATTGGAAGTGGAATACACACGATTGGTATTTGAGCACAAATTACATTTTCTTTATACAGAAAAGGGAGGCCTGTCCTTAAACAAATACTTTGAGAAGCATTTGACAATTACCTGAACTCTTTGGCAGATATTTTTGGCCAGATATTGTAGTGAATCTGTTAATTCCAGGTTCCTATAGTCACCATTATGAATGCTCCTGAAAAACTATGATACCCTGGCTAAGCGGCCATTTCAGACAAAGATATTAGAGGTGGAAGAACCACAGATATTTTGCTATATTGTGTGAAGTGCTCCAGCCGGTTGGAGTTGAGAGTAAAAAACTATTCCAGACCAAAATATAAAGACAACTGAATACACCTGGAAGAATTATCATTTTGAAGATCACTTGTGTCAGGCAGCTAGTACTCACCAACTCTCTATAAATTCCCCACATTTCTCAGCCTCCCTTACAGTTATGTTGGGTTTACATGACTAATTCTAGACTATGCATTATAAGTGCAATGACACCTATCTCTTCCGAGCTAAGGCATTTTAGAGTTAGTGGGCTGCCTCTACCGTTCTTTTCCACTTCCATGGAAACCTCAGTGACCACATGCTCTGCATGGCATAGTATTTCTATTGAAGGGGGTTGCCTGGCCTTTGACACACTTGACAAGAGCAAGAATTAAGACCTTATTTTATTTAGCTACTCATTTTGGTGCTGCTCTGTTGTGTCAGCTATTTTTAAATACCTGAGTATATGACTATACAGATTTAATTTCTATTCAAATATGATTTATAAGTTTTTTATTAAAACTGCCCTTAGAAAATTTACTGAAAGTTTACTTATCTTTAATTGCAGGATTTAAAAATTTGTATGTAGTGCCTTTTTCTCCCTAAGAGTAGTCAATTTTTACTCTCAAAAAAGAGGAAATATTTTTATACCTAGAGTTCAGAATAAAAGATATTTCCAATGGAATAAAATAAATGTATAATATTTTTATTATATAATTGAGTTATTTAATTTGGTCATCGCAGGGAAGTTTTCAAAAGTTCTTATGCACGAATTGAAGGTATTATATTATGAAAGGGTTGATGGCTTCTAGAGTGATGCTGTAAATATATATGTTTGCTCTATTTTGATACTTTCAGTCACCAAGTTATTCTGTCACAGGATAAATGATAGATAAAGTCTTAATTTCCAAATATTGCTGCAATAATGCAAACTCTGTGATGCCACAGGCATAACTTTTTGGAATTCTTCAACCTGAATCTAAATGTGAATATCACACATTTTGACCTACGTATATATAATTTTGGCAAAACCACTCTCCCGTTATACCCCCAATTCAGTTTCACCTGCTTCTCTTCTCCAGTCCAGCTGGGGTGTCATGCTTGGAGGAGCCCTGCCCCTACTGCCATTGCCATTGGTTTGCAGATATTTATCCTCAGAGACCTTCTCTTCTTATGCCATTTTAACATCTTGCTCAAGAGCATTGAAAACTTACTAGATGGATCCAGGACCTCTTGACATCTTAACTGAAAGGAATCACTAAGCTCTTTCCTAAATGAAGATGAAAATTAAATAAATCACACAGGTCAACAAGAAAAAATGTCTGAAAAGCACCTCAGTCTTGACAAGCCCAGTATAAAAACCCCTCACATCTACTCTCTGCCTACATTCTTGGAGAAATATCATTCAGTTTCCCGCCCGTCAGCCTTGATATTCTCCCTTACCCCACCTATCTCCTCAATCCTCAAGTTCTACCAATGTTACCTCAAAGAATCTCTATGATCTATCTCAGTCTCTCCATCTCCATTGCCAGCAATCCAGTTCAAACCACTGGTGTTGCCCGCCTAAGCTGCTGCAGCAATTTCCTGTCCCCAACAGCCTCCCTTGCCTCAATCAAGTTCTCATTAGAATTCTATACCCAGAGTGATGGTTTTTAATGTGCAAGCACAATTATGCTATCTCTCTGTTTAAAGCCCTTCTATTTTTCCTTGCTCTTAGGAAGGAGAACAAGCCTCATAATATAGAATACAAGGATGTGAAAAATCTGCCCCTCAATAGCCACTCTGGTGTTACTCCTCACCAATCTCCCCTCACTCTTGCTCCTCCAGTAATGTTGCCTTCCTTATGGGTCTGTCAGGGCTGGTCAGTTAGCCTGGTACATTCTACATCAAGTTAATATACATTCATCTTCATGTTACCCTATTATATCCTAATGAAACTTCCTAACAGGTCTTGATGTTGTGTTTCCTCTTACCTCTTCATGTATTTTTCTTCATAGAACTAAAGATTGTATTTATACATCTAATGTGTGACTTCTAAAACAGGTCTCTCTTCTGATAGATAAGGAAGGTGCTATGCTTATTTTAGCTCAACATTTTATTCCTAGAATCCTCCTACTATATAATTGAAGCTCAAGAAATATATATGACTATATGAATAAACAATTAAATGAAGAAATATAGCAGATTATCTTGCTAGATACATTTAATAGAAAATGAAATACAGGAATAATAGAGTGCTATATACTATTATCTAATCCTAGGATTGAAGGGTAAGAAAAGGTAATTAGAACAAACTTAATGCCAAATCTCCTACTGTAAGTGGGAATTCCAAAATGAATCTTTTCTTTCTGCTTTTTTTCATATTATGAATGCCTCAATTTAAAAATATTCTGTCATTTTTATTATGTTTCTAGATCACATGTGCATAGAGGTAGCAGCATTTCTAGTATTAAAAAAAATTAGAATGACTGACTATGGCGCCTGATAATAAACTTGAAGAAATGGCCTAGGATTTAACAAGTATGAATTATACAGTGCATTTATACAAAATAATGAACTTTTTTTAACATATTCACCCTATTCCCAAATACTGTGTTTATTGCAATGTTATGAGAAATATTATTTTAAGTCAAATCTAGCATGCATCATGTTTGATAAATTTATGCCTGCAACTATCATTTCTCTTTTTTTAAATTTCTACTTAAAAAGATGTGTCATATTTTGAAAAAAAGAAAACAAAGAATTGACAAGCTTTCACAAAGACAGAATTTCTACAATTGTGTCTGCAGAGGAATCATTAGTGTATTTTTACTCATGACTGTTTCATTTTCCTTTTAGTTGTGTTTGCCAGATTTGGAATCTGGCTGTTTGGATAAATAACCAAGATTATTGAATGCTGGGTAAATGAGTTGCCTGAAGGTTGACTGGTCTGGAAATTTATGTCTCAGGAGCCTTAGGAGCTCTCTCGGGACACTGACCTAGGCGTGCTAAGGCGTACTGCCTCTTTCTGTCTCAAGGACATGTTTCTATTTGGAAGATGAAACACTGCATTGATATTAGAGATGGATGGTTTTTAATTCTGCCTTGTGATCTACAAGAAACTAACACTATGTTTTAGTGACTTAATGAAGATGAAATGAGTGCCTTTTTGTACAATACATTTTAATTTTTTAATTTGTATTTTTTATTTCCATAGGTTTTGGGGGGACAGGTGGTGGTTTGTTACACGGATAAGTTCTTTAGCAGTGATTCCTGAGATTTTGGTGCACCCATCACCTAAGCAGTTGTACAATATATTTTCATACTTTGCTTACACTGGGAAGTTTGGTAATACCTACGAAAGTTTCACAATCAAATACTCCATATTTCCATATTTAAGAATATATCCTATACATATATTTTCACATATGCATAAGAACCTGTGGTCAATGATATTCATTATAGCAGAAGAAAAAAACTTAACCTAACCAAAAATGTAACTGGTTTAGTAAACTATGGCATATTCACTCAATTGAGTATTATGTGATAATTTTAAATGAACATATTATATCTGTAGGTCCTTTTTATAGAGGGGTATGCTGTTTCTCCACTTCACTGAGAGTTTTCATATGTAGGGAATTTTCCCTTTAACAGTCTACGTTGAACCCATGAATTCTTCAACAAATCACTGGATTAAGTGAATGATTCCAGTAAAAGCCCACAATTGTTAGAGTAACTTTTACTCCAATAGTCACTCAGGGGTGAGAGATAAATATATTCAGTAGCTTTATGAAAAATTCTAGACGTTCTAAATTGTTTTGGTTTACACTTACTCCTCCACATTTAGTTATCCTCAGCAACTGCTGAGTGGGAGATGGGCATTGATTAATGTTTCTCAAATTGGTGGACCCAATCCAGCAACTCAGACTCTTTAGTCCTTCTGCCTCCACTCAGACAGTGGGAGAAGTATGTTGTAGTGTGTCTGCTCTGCACTCAACTTTTTCTCCAGTCAGCTACTCCAAGGTCTCTACTGGGGAAGAGGGGATTAGCAAACCCTTTGGTTCTTGTTTTAAGCTAAGTCCTCTTAACTGTTCTTCATCAGCGTTAAAACCGGTTTTTGGGTTCTCCATCTGGTGACTCTTGTCACATCTCAATTGGTCAAGAAGTCTGGTGAAGAAGGGTCTTTTTTTGTTTGTTTGTTTTTGTTTTTGAGACAGAGTCTTGCTCTGTCGCCAGGCTGGAGTACAGTGGTGTGATCTCTGCTCACTGCGACCTCCACCTCCCAGGTTCATGCGATTCTCCTGCCTCAGCCTCCCGAGAAGCTAGGATTACAGGTGCGCACCACCATGCCCAGTTAATTTTTGTATTTTTAGTAGAGATGGAGTTTCCCCATGTTAGTCAGCTTGGTCTCAAACTCCTGACCTAGTGATCCACCCTCCTCGGCTTCCCAAAGCGCTGGGATTACAGGCTTGAGCCACCGCACCCAGCCAAGAGTCATGCTTTTTATTGGACCATCTTAAAATCCCCAAAGCATTGACAGTCAGTGATATCCAGATATAAAATTAAATGGAAAATGTAAGATGTTCAGTAATGGGTATCACTTATATTTAAAGGAGTGTTTACATTTATGTTGGTATGTTCATTACCTCTCTCTGAAGTTCATAAAGTGGGTATCACTGTAGAAAAAAATTTTCAGGAAAAAAAGAGCCATGGAGGGAAGCCTCTTTTTCACTATATATTTTATCTGTTTTCCTAATCTGTGTGCACATATTACTTTTCAAAAAATAAAAAATAAAAATGTAAAAATATAAATAAATGCATTCTAATTTAAGCATAATCTGTTCTTAGCAAGTAATATGATTATGTAATATGGCTATCTTAGAGGTTACTATTAATTGAGGTAATGGCTATGCCAGGCTCTTTGCTAAGCCTTATGGTTCCTATCTTATTTATGGTTTTATCAACTCTATAAGGTAGCTAGAGTTTGTATATTTTTAGATGAAGACCTTGGCCCTAAAGAGGAGTTTACACAAGGTTATACAGTATTTATCACAGGAACAGTGTAAACCCAGGTTTTTATAATTTCAAAGGCCATGCTCACTAATACCACACTGAGGTTCTGCTTATAACCCATTTCATTTATTCACCCTAGAAGGACTGCATTGAGCCAAGGAATGGTGGTGAATGAGAACTATTGCCATTTCATTTGGTATTGGAGATCTGTGCAATGCTTGGGAGTGCTTTGTATTAAGGCCTAAAAATCCCTTGTTTAAGTTGCAAGTGCATTTAGTATTGACCATTATAGCAGAGCTAAACATACCCTTTTATGATCAGGCAGCTAGTTCCCTGGAGAAGCCATGGCAAGTGGAGCACAGAAGAGATGCATAAGTGGCTCTATCTTTCTAGTAGGCTTGATTGTGGCATCACAAGTATACATGTGGCTTTGTTTCAGGGACATACAACAGAACTGGCAATGTGAAGCCACCACTGACTAATATATTGCATTTATTTCATATATTTATATGCTATATACATGAAAAAAATATATGAAATAAATATATTTCATTTATTTATTACTAGTCTCTAGTATATTAGACTAATATGTATATTAGAGACTAATACATTGCATTTATTTCATATATTTTTCATATATGTAGCATATAAATATACATATATGTATATCTATACATATACATAGACAAGTATTTACTCTGTTGCCCAGGCTGGAATTTAGTGGCATGATCATAGCTCAGTGTGACCTAGAACTCCTGGGTTCAAGAACTTCTCCAGCCTCAGCCTCTCCAAGTGCTAGGACTACAGGCATGAGCCACTGTGCCCAGCCTATCTCATAATTTTAATTTAAAGTACACTGTGTTTCTTTTGGTATATTTGTGAACTCCAGATCACTCCATGTCATAGAATTTCCTTAGGGGCTAGAACATTCAATTCTTCTTAACTCTGCCATTTTCTAGTTGGTGACCTTGGGCAACTTAACTCTTCATTTTTCGCATCTCTTAAATGAGGTAATAAGAATACTTATCTCATCAATTTGTTATGAAGATTAAATGAAAGAGTTGACATATCATGCTTAGGGCCCATACTAAGTACTCAATAATTCTTACCTATTTATTATTACTATCACATTCTCTATTCTAAAAATCAATTTTATATGTGCCTAAGACCATAAAACTTTAATATCCCTCTTATATATAGTAATAATTATGTGAAACATTGTATTTGGACAATTATGTCAAATAAACTAAATATTAACTAGAATATTTTACATTTATAGCTCCTTTTTTGAAACTTTAATGTATTGAAAACTCAAACCAGCTTGGAATAAATTTCATATTTTTTTTCTTTCATCAGTCAGATTGATTAAACCAAAAAGGAGCTGAAAACATGTATTTTTTTAGTCTTAAAGTGGTATGGGTGATAATGTAAGCAATATAATTGTTAAATAATTGAGGCAAAAAATGAATATTTTGAATAAAAATCTCTATTTGCATTCATTATATTATCATAAGCATATAAATTGGTTGAAGTTTATAATGAGCCAATTGCTCTCCAGATACACACTATGAATTTATTTTTCTAATTTAATATTATACACTGCTTACATTTCTGAAGTGCATGGTGGGGAGGTTATTGTGTTATTATGGCTGTTATTTTATCCCTAAAATGGCATAGTAGGGATATATAAATATTAGGCACTTGACATCTTCAATTTTTACTTTAAATATTATTATATCTGTAAGTCTTACATGTGTATTTATTATATTCATGCATGACTGATTTTAAAATTATTCCTTGGCTACAATTTCTATTAAATTTGATATGTCATTCATTTAATTTTAATTAATATTTACTGTTTTTTCTTAATGTTCATTTGTATTATAACTAGTTCTATGATCTAAAAGAGATATAATTTTTATCAGTCATTTATTGAGACATAATTTACACACAGTAAAGTGCCTAAAGTGCCAAATTTTAGACATAATCATCATTAAATTTTATCAAATGTATATACCTGTGTAATTCTCTTCCAGATAAAATATATAGAAGATAGTAAACATCACAGAAGTCTCACTCTGTTCCTCTTGATTACTATACTGAAGTTTAGATTTGTCTGTTTTAAAACTTCACGTTTAATGAATCATACAGTAGGTTCTATGTTGTGTGTAATTTTTTCTTTTGCTCAACATTATGTTTATTAGATTCACTTAAGTTATTGTGTGACACGTTTATTCCTTTTCCATTGTCAGATAGTTTTCCGTTTTATGAGCATGAATAGCATATTTCTCTAATTTGCTTTGGATAGATTTTTCCATTTCTTGTCTATGAACAAAGCTGCTGTGAACATTTTTCTATATATTTTTGGTGCAAATATGTACTTATTACTGTTGGGTACATACATCGTAGTATAATTACTGATTCACAGGTATGTTTTTGTTCAGCTTTAGTAGACATTCCTAAATAAATTTTCAAAGTGGTTATAACTAATATATTTTCCCACTGATAATGTATAAAAATTTCATTTGCTTCACATCCTCAGAAACATTTGGTATTGTTATTCAAAGAACAAGTGGCGGAATCTCATGTTTTCTTTGGTTTCGTATTATTTTGCATTGTTTTATAATTTTATTACATTTGATTTATGTTCTGTGCACTTAACTTATTGTAAGTGTATATTTCAATGATTTTCAGTAAATGTAGATGGTATTGAAACAAACCTCAACAATTCAATTTAAGAACACTTTCATAGTCCCTCAAATATCATACATGCCTGTATGTATTTCATCTTTTCTCTTGCCTAAAACTCAGAAAACCACTGATATGCTTCCTGCCTTTATAATTTTATTGTTCTCAAAATTTCATTTAAATAAAATCATACAACATAAAATCTTTTGTGTCTGTACTTCACTTAGCATGATACTTTGAGGTATACCCACATTATTTTATGACTAGCTGTTTCCTTTTCCTTTTCTGAGTACTATTCCACTGTATGTATATATCACATTTTGTTTATGCACTCGCCAGTTGATGGACATTTGGATTGCTTTCAACTTTTGGCAAATAAAAACAATGCTGCTATGAACATTCATATGCAAGTCTCTGTGCAGAGGTGGGTACTCATTTCTTTCGGGTTGATCCCTAGAAGTGGAATTGCTCGGCTGTATGACAAATTAGTTTTTCATTGCTGCATAACAAATCATCACAAACTTAGTGATTCAAATCAGCACCTATTTATTTTCTCATAAATCTGCAGGTCAGAAGCCCAGGCAGGCTTAACTGGGCTTTCTGCTTAGAGTCTCACAAGCTGAAGCCAAGTTGTAGGCCATTTGGGCTCTCAAATGGAAACTGGAGAACACTTCCCAAGGATCAATTGTTAAGTATTGGTGAAATTCAGTTCCTGGCAGTTGTAGAACTGAGGTTCTCATTTCCTTGCTGGGAAGTGCTTTCAGCTTCTAGAGGCAACCCAGATAATTTATCAGGCAAACCAGCAATGGAGCAGCAAATCCTTCTTTTGTTTCAGATTTCTGTGAATTTCCCCTTTTCTACCAGCTGGAGGAAATATTCTGTATTTAAAGGGCTTGTGTGATTAAAATGGGCCCAACTACATAACCCCCATTAGACCTCAAGTCAACTGATTAGTGCCCTTACTGACAATCATAAAATCCCTTTTTATTTTATAACCTAATATAATTACAGCTACAATGTTTTATTACATTAACAAGTCTGAGGGTGCCAGGCAAGAAATCTTGGGGACCAGTTTTTAATTCTACCAACTACATATGGTAACTTACGCTAATTTATTTTTAAAACTTCCCTATTGTTTTGTAAAGCAACTCTGGGGTATTACTACAATCATATTGTCATTTTATGAAGCTTTTAGATTTTCCACATCCTCATGAAAATTTGGTATTGTAAGTTTTATAATGCCCATTATATTATACATGTAGTTTATTTCATTGTATTTTGATTTTCACTTTATTTATGGCTAAGTATGTTAAACTTACTTTTGTGTGATTACTAGCCATTTATATTCTTCAGTGAAATGTCTATTTAAATATTTTGCCAAATTTATTTTTTTTAAATTGAGTCATAAGAGTCATATTTTCTGGATTCAAGTTGATTATCAGGAAAATGATTTATAAATATATTCTATGATTTTATGGTTTGTATTTTCACTTTCTTGATGATGACTTTGAAGAAGAAATGCTTTCACTGTTGATAGAATCCAATCTTTCTTTTTTATGGATCATGCTTTTCATATCAGATGTAAGAAATCTTTGACTAACCAAAGGTCATAAAGATTTTCTTCTAAAGGTTTTATATTTTTAGCTCTTACATTTAGAACTATGATCCATTTTGAGTTAATTTTTTGTGGGTGATGTGCAGTAAAGGTCTGTTTTAGTTTTCTATTGCTGCATTAAATTAAGTCATAAACTTAGAGATTTAAAATAATACACACTTATCTCACAATTCCTTGGGCTCACAGCCTGAGTACAGCTTAGTTGGGTCCTTTGCTCAGGATCTCTCAAGGATGCAACCAAGGTGTCAGTCAGGCTGCATTCTCATCTGCAGAAATAACTAGAGAAAATAGAAAGAGTCACTTCCAAACTTATTCAGGTTGTTGGCAGAATTCATTTCCTTATGACTGTGTGACTGAGAGCACAGGATTTTTTTTGGTTGCCTGCTGAGACTGACAGTTCCTTGCTATGTGGGCTTCCACCACATGGATGAAAACTAAATCAAGTCAGCAAGGAGAGTCTCCCATGCCAGTTTGTTGGGACAGAATCTTATAATATTATGCAATTACGGCCATGACTTCTCAATACTATTGCCATATAATATTATCTGATCATGAGAGTGACATCCCATTACCTTTGCATTTTTTATTTGTTAGATGCAAGTTATGAGTTCCACTAACATCCAAGAATAGGGGATTCAACAAAGGCAGGGACACATCAAGGTGGGAAATAGCAATCTAGAGTTTGTTCATCGTAGAGTCTAAGTTGATTTTTTGTGTGAGTTATTTGTTAATTATAACAATAAAACTGAAAACCAGAGAAATGGATGGAATATTTATTATTTGGAAATTTTTCTGATTAATTATATATTATTATAACTAAATGTCATATTATATATATACTTCATATTATTTTATATTGCTATTATATTATGGGAAATAATAGAAAAATAAGAGGGTTTTGATCAACTGGTGAACTCAGAGCAAAACAGCAATCTTATAATAAGAGATGTTATATGGAAAAGGAATTAAACTTTTATAGCTTCATGGGTAGAATTAAGGTTATTGTTTAAATGTATAAAGAAGGAGATATTCGCAAGAACAGAAAACCAAACACCGCGTGTTCTCACTCATAGGTGGGAATTGAACAATGAGATCACTGGGACACAGGAAGGGGAATATCACACACCAGGGCCTATTGTGGGGAGTGGGGACGGGAGAGGGATAGCATTAGGAGATATACCTAATGTAAATGACGAGTTGATGGGTGCAGCACACCAACATGGCACATGTATACATATGTAACAAACTTGCACATTGTGCACATGTACGCTAGAACTTAAAGTATAATAATAAAAAAAAGGAGATATTTTAACTTTGAAAAAAATGTGTTAACATTAGAATGGTTTAAATAACTGGAAATTTAGATATTGTTCTTACTTTAAGGAAGGTTTCTGGTAGTACAAAAAGATCACTATTTTTAGTTCTGTTTTTTGTAACATTATTTATTAGTTATACATTGCAGTCATTACTATAATATTGTGAAATATTTGCCAGGTATTTTTGCCTGCTATCCCCATTTTTTCATTGACACTTTCTTTATTTAGTAACTGGGTCATCCTGTATTTGTTGCTATAGGCAAGAAGCATAGAACAGAGAAAACATATTCTTGCCTAGATTCTGAATTTTAAACTTTAGGCCTTGCAATGAATGAAAAGGATTCTGGTAAAGATAATACACTTGTAAAAATACTTGGATTTTTAGAAAACCATGGATTCCTGACCTTAGTATAAAGGGCCTCCTTGCTGTAGTGGAAGGAGAATTAGTCCAGGAGTAGTGAGAAGAGTTTAGATGACAGCAGTTTGCTGATAGTGACTATTCCCTGAGCTCATGCTCCACCAGAATAAATGGAGAGGGATGTGGCAGTGGGGAACTCTCTGCCATGTCCTGGATAAAGTGGGTGCCAACACTAAGAGTAGCTATGGCTGCCGGGCTTGTCTAGGCAGATGAGCAAAAATTCACCCCACAGCACCCCTCTGGGCTTTGTGATAATTATCAGAATCAAAACGGAGTCACTAGTATTTTTTTGTTTGTTTGTTTTTCCCCTGACAAATAGAGCCAGGGAAGACCATGAAAAAAGGGTTCTCAACTCCTATACATGATAACAAAAGTATCAGAAAAACTGTGTGTTAGTCTGTTTTCATACTGCTATAATAACTGCCTGAGACCGAGTAATTTATAAAAGGAAGGAGTTTAACTGACTCACAGTTCAGCATGGCTGTGAAGGCCTCAGGAAACTTACAATCATGCCCGAAGGTGAAGGAGAAGCAAGGCACCTTCTTCACGAGGCGGCAGGAAGAAGTGATGAGCCAAGGGGGAAGAGCCCCTTATAAAACCATTAGATCTGGAGAGAACTCACTCACTATCACGAGAACAACATGGAGGAATCTGCCCCCTTGATTCAATTACCTCCACCTGGTCTCACCCTTGACACGTGGGGATTATTGGGATTATGAGGATTACTATTCAAGATGAGATTGGGTAGGGACACAAGCCTAACCATGACACTCTGCAAAAAACATAAGCTTGCACAAAGGCCATCACAACCTTACACAAAAAATACTTCTGCAAGGATATCTGCCCAGCAACTGCCTGTTCAATCTTAAACTGGCATCACCTTTGTTATTAATCTTTGTAGCCAAAGATAATTATCTCAAAACAATTATATAATCCTCATTTTTTCTCTGAAAATGTTTGTCTTTATTTACCTTCCTGAATATTCATATAATTACTATGTCATGTGTACTATTGCAATCTTCTACCCTTGAATCAATTTCTTTTTTAATTTTAGAGAACCTCTCTCTCTTTGTTATGCAGGTTGACATAAATGGTGTCAGAAATGGGACTTCACTATTAGAAGGAAACCAGGTGATTCTTGGGACTGATATGCAGTACTCACTTCAGCCCCTCAAGCTCTCTTCTGCTTCCATGGCTCACCTTTTCTGCCCTGGTTAGTATTCCCTCAAGCTGAACCTCCTCTCTCTTTTTGGTAGAGGTTTTTGGACATTATTTGGGATCTGGTTTGGATATAAGGTCATTTTCAATAAAGAATCTTACATCCCTACTGGGATGATAAAATACTTTTTGCCCTGTCTGTTAAGTTCTTTCTAAGATAGAGCCAACTGTCTTTCGGATCAAGTACTCTACTTTCTACGGAATTTACATTCTGTCTGAGAGGCATGTCTTTTCTAGTGAATTTATTTTGTTGATCTGCACACCTCATATAAAATTTTTGTCACTTTGGGAGACCGAGACGGGCGGATCGCGAGGTCAGGAGATCGAGACCATCCTGGCTAACACGGTGAAACCCCTTCTCTACTAAAAAATACAAAAAACTAGCCGGGCGAGGAGGCAGGCACCTGTAGTCCCAGCTACTCGGGAGGCTGAGGCAGGAGAATGGCGTAAATCCGGGAGGCGGAGCTTGCAGTGAGCTGAGATCCAGCCACTGCACTCCAGCCTGGGCAACACAGCGAGACTCTATCTCAAAAAAAAAAAGAAAGAAAGAAAAAAAAAATTTTGTGAATACTCTTATCATAATTTATTTTGATTTGGTTTGACTCTTCTCGTGCTTGTTTCTGAATATCTTCTAAGAACAAAAAATAAACATTCTAAATGATGAATGAAGTATGGGTAATTAACAGCAATTAGGATGGTTGTCACTATCTAAAACACCAGTGGAAACTCCTGACACTCTTTGAGAGAATTTGTCAAATTTTCTTTGCTCTGGAGAGACTAATAAGAAGCAAAATGGGATTCTCAAACATTACTCTGTGCCAGGTTTCCTGGGATTCCAGTCAGCTACATATGATGACCTGTTCTTGTACACAGTTTTTAAACTAAAGGGCAAATTATCTTAAGGAAAATTCAGATCTTAAATGATCTTGACTTGAACGCTTTGAAAAACCTGCAACTACAGAGTTAATCTGTAAAGCCTGCTAAGTTCTCTAGCTCTCTAATTTTTTTTTCTTTTGCCTACTTTAAGTCTGCTAACTTTTCTACTGGTGTTGAGATAAAACTTATTATTTATGCCATTCCAGCAAAGACAAAAGTCTTAAAGGGCTTTCAAGTTCATGGATTTACAGATTACCACAGGTCCATCATAATTGTTAGTAAAATGAAAATATAAATATTTTCAGAATTGTCAACATACATTTTTACCTGGGTTTACTAGCTAATAGTTTTACATTTGTGTTTGATAGATAATTTAAGTTGTCAGCATTTGACGCAAAGATTATAAAGCTATAAACTCAGCCTAAAACAGAATAATCTTCGTATAATTCTTTGAGACATAAGACTAAACTAACTTTGTTGGTTTAATAAAAATAGTTGTATCTACTTAGTTATTGGTAAAATACCCATATATTTAACTTTAAGTTTCTTACTTAGGTAGATACCTGATATTCGCAGTATATAAAAATTATTAACAGGGAAATAACTTGAAATGATGACCAGCTTTTTCTAATATCTCAATTTTCATAAGTAATCTAGGTAAACTGTTAAATATTAAATAAATTAGGTAAATGTCAATGGAATAATTATCTATAAATAAACTTTTCATGTAATTTAAAATATTAAGATTGTGTTATGTTAAATTAAGTAGTAGATACTCATTAAATGTCTGAATTATTTGCAAAAAACATTAAAAAATGAAATTATTGAACACAAATATAAGTTTCTTCTAGGCTTCTCAAACTTTATAGAAAGGCTAAATATATTTGGGTTATTGCTATGCATACATATTTTGTTATAGGGAAATAAGTTTGTATAAATTATAAAATAGTTATTATCTATGAGATACTGATATGTGAGACTTCAAAATTGCTTGCTAAAACTTAATGTTGCTAAGGGTTAAAATTCTAGTTTGCATATATATGTATACACACATAAAAACATACATACATATGTAAAATTCTATATGTAAGATGTGCAAAACAAGAAGTTTTTAATGAGACAAATTATAATAAGCACGTAAAAATGTCCTTTTTTTAAGAAAGAAAGAATAATTTTGTCTAATTTGGAGGTTATTTAAAGGTCATTTCAAAATATGAGTTTAAGAAGGAAATAGAAACAAGACTCAAATGAACCAGAAGAAGAAGGAAGAGATGTAAATAAAGTTATGGGTATGAAAGTGAATTTTTGATAATAAAGGTTAAAAAGAAAAGAGAATAATTTTGTATGAGAGATAATTTTATGACAAATTTTTATCCTCAACTAAAATGACTGGTCATTTAGTAAGAGGAAGTATAGAATGCATAAATTCCAGGCATTTCATAAATGGTCTAAACAAGTAGTGATAATGTTTGTGAAGCAGGAATTTATGAAAGTTATTATGTGCGTGATTAAGTTGCTATATCTAGAAAGAAATTATTTATAAGCATTTCTAAAACTTGAGCTTTGATATTAAAGAAACACTAAAACAAAACTAAAAATTTGGTTCCCTATGTTCAAACAAGGTTTTCTTAAAGTGTTCATTTGTTCTTAGTAAAACTGCAAAAGGTATTGATTTTTAATTCTTAAATCTGTTTCTTTAACAGATATCTTCTAAACTGTTGAAAGTTTCTATTTTTGCACATTTATTCCTGAGATCCACTAAATTTTCCTTGTTTCAGGGTGGAAATGCTGGCTTTTTCATTCAGAATGCTGATTTCATTTCTTGAGGTAAAATTTATTGTTTTCAAACTTCTCAGATGTGTATCTCAGAGTTTCAACTCTTGCTGTATCTCACTTCACATGATTTGCAGGTCATGCATCGCTGCCTTTAGCTATCCATTTTTCTCCCCATAGAAAGGCAGATAAAGCGATAGAGATAGAGATGGAGATGGAGACAGAGACGGAGACGGAGACAGAGACGGAGACAGAGATAGAGATAGAGATAGAGATAGAGATAGAGATAGAGATAGAGATAGAGATGATATAGATATTTGTTTGGCTGGGGTGATAACTCTCTTTTTCAGCCTTTTCATCAGCTCCTATAATTTTTTTTTCCTAGTTCCAACTCTATTGTTATGGCCTGATGCTGAAACCTACCAAGACCTAGAAAAGCAATGTCTTCCTTCAGTATAACTTGCTTCCATACTCATAGCTTTCATGATGTGTCTGAATTATTTCATGTAGCCAGTAAGCTTGACACGCTTTTACTTTTTCCTAAGAGCCATGTATTCCCCTGCTCAATGTACTAGTTTTCTTGTTTACATTCTTCTCTAATATAATGTACAATCATAACCTTGTGCATGTATTCTTCCTGTGTCTGATTAAATTCAAGTACTCTTCACCAGGTTCAACTTCCAGGTTGTCTAAATGGGCTTCCCATTAGGAGAAACAATTTCATTATGGGCAGTTTCTCTCTACTTTTTTGGCAACTGGCCTTAAAATATAGAATTTAGGTTTTATTAAGATAATTTCCTATGTTGTCTTCATTAGGTTTTTGACTACTTAGGAAAACTGATCTTCAAAAGGGTTAAGGTTTTTAAATCCATGTAACTTTATGTATTACTTTGGACATTGATACAGTTTGGGTGTGTGTACCTTCCAAATCTCATGTTAAAATGTATTCCTCAATGTTGAAGGTAGGGTCTAGCAGAAGATACTGGATCATGGGGCAGATCCTTCATGAATGGTTTAATGTCACCCCCTTGATAATGACTGAGTTCTTGCTTAGTTAGTTCATGTGAGATCTGATTGCTTAAAGGAGTCTAGGACCTCTCCCTTCTCTTTCTTGCTTCCTTTCTCACCATGTAATATGCTGGCTCCCCCTTCATCTTCCACCATGATTGTAAGCTTCCTGAGACCCTTGCCAGAAGCAGATGTCAGCACCACACTTCTTGAACAGCCTACAGAACCATGATCCAAAATAAACCTCTTTTCCTTATAAATTACCCAGCCTCAGGTATTTCTTTAGAGCAGCACAAGTATAGACTAAGACAGAAAATTGGTACCAAGGATTAGGGCGTTTTGCTGTAAAGATACCTGAAGACATAGAAGTGGCTTTGGAACCGGGTAATAGGCAGAGGTTGGAAGAGTTTGGAGGGCTCAGAAGAAGGAAGGGAGATAAGGAAAAGTTTGGAGCATCTTAGAGACTGGTTAAATGGTTGTGACCAAAATGCTGGTAGAAATGGAGCCAGGCTGATGAGGTTTCAGATGAAAAGGAGGGCATTATTGAGAATTGGAGTAAAGGTAACCTGTGTTATACCTTAGCAAAGAGCTTGGCTGCATTCTATTCATGTCCTGGGAATCTATGGAAGTTTGAACTTAACAGTGATGACTTAGGGTATCTGGCAGAAGAAATTTCTAAGTAGCAAAGCATTCAAGAGTCATCAATCAGGTATGGGAGCAAAGAAATGACTTTGCTTAAAGTTGAAGTTTATAATTAAAAGGGAAGCATAGACTAAAAGTTTGGAAACTCAGCAGCCTGGCATTGTGGTAAGGAAGGAAAGAGCATTTTTTTAGCAGAGGAATACAAGTGGGCTGCAGAGCAACCACTTTCTAAATACATTAGCATGACTAAAAGGGAACCAAGTATTAATATCCAAGAAAATGGGAAAAAGGCCTTGAAGGAATTTCAGAGATCTTCAAGGAAGCCCCTTCTTTCACAGACCCAGAAGTCGAGGAAGAAAGAATGGTTTAGTGGACCAGGCCCAGAGCACTGCTGCCCTGTTCAGTCTCAGGACACTGCTCCTTGCATCCCAGCAGCTATGGCTCCAGTCTTGGCTCTACAGGCCCCAGATACAGATTGGGCTGCTGCTTTGAGAACACAAGCATCTGGAAGCCTTGATGGCTTCCATGTAGTGTTAAACCTATAGGCACACAGAATGCAAGAATAAAGGAAGCTTCAATGCTTCCAACTAGATTTAGGAAGATGTATCAGAAAGCCTGGGTGCCCAGACAGAAGGCTACCACAAGGGCAGAGTACCTGCAAAGATTCTCTACTACGGCAGTGCCAAGGAGACATGTAGGATTGAAGTCCCCACATAGAGCCCCCACTGGGTCACTGGATAGGAAAGCTGTGGGAAGGGGGTCTTCACCCTGCATCCCCTAACATGGTAGAGCCAGCAGCAACTTACCCCCTTAGCCTGGTAAAACAGCAGGCACTCAACTCCAACTGGTGAGAGTAGCCACAGAGGCTGCACCCTGCAAAACCAAAGGGCAGAGTTTGCCCAGAGCTGCCCAAGGCCATGTGAGCCTACCTCTTGTGCCACTATCCTCAAAATGTGGGACATGGAGTCAAGGGAGATTATTTTCGAGCTTTAAACTTTAATGTCTGCGCTGATCAGTTTCAGACTTGTGTGGGGTCTGTTGTCCCTTTCTTTTGGCTTATTTCCCCCATTTGGAATGGACGTTTTTACCCAATGCCTATACTATCATTGTATCTTGGAAGTAAATAACTCGTTTTTTATTTCATAGGCTCATAGGTAGGAGGAATTCGTCTTGAGTCTCAGATGAGACTTTGGACTTTGAACATTTGAGTGGATGCTGGAGATTTGTAACACTTTTTGGGACTATTGGAAAGGGGTGATTGTATTTTGTAGTTTAAGAACATGAGATCTGGGGAGCCAGAGGTGGAATGATATGGTTTGGATGTAAGTCCCCTCCAGATCATCTTGAAATATGATTCCCAATGTTGGAGGTGGGACCTAGTGGGAGGTGTTGGATCATGTGGGCGGATTTGTCATAAATGGTTTTGCTCCATTCCCTTGGTGATGAGTGAGTTCTCTCTCAGTTCATGCAAGATCTGGTTGCTTTAAAGAGTCTAGAACCCCCCCTTCTCTCTTTTCTTCTTCTCTTACCATGTGATACACAGAATCCCCTTTCAGCTTCTGCCATCATTGTAAGTTTCCTAATGTCCTCACCAGATGCAGATACTGGTACAATGCTACTTATAGAATTTGTAGAACCTTGAGCCAAAATAAACCTCTTTTCTTTATAAATTACCCAGCTTCAGTTTTTTTTAAAATAGTAATGCTGCAGTGGACTAACACAGAAGTGTTTTGATTATTACTTTGCTTAAATGAATATGTATTATTGTAGAGTGACCTGTGATTCTGTTTTGATCAAGTCATTTGACACTTTGACATCTTTTACAGGTTTCCCTGGGACCAAAATTCTGAATTAAGTCTCTTTGGTGTAAAATTAACTGAGATTTTCCAGTTGGGCCCCTAATGAGCCTTAAAGAATGTATCTCTTATAGAGATATTAAATGATTAAGCTTACCTGGTAAATTGTACAGGAAGCATTGTCAAATGATAAGTTGTACTAGATGTTCTTCCAGTTACACTTATGGGTATGTTTTTGACTTAAATGTTTCAAAAGTGATATCAATATATAGAAATCTAGTAAGTTATGAAGCACAATTCTGGTTGTTATGTTAATTCTTTCCTAAAGTTATATTTTTTATGAGTATGTTATTCATGTGAATATTCTAATGATTATATAAAATTTATAAAAGTGTTGGTTTTGATATGATGCTATCAGTCATGATTCTAGATGTGATCTTAAATGCTGTATTTAATAGAAACAACTCAATTTCCTTGTCAATCATCAGATTTTTAATCATGGCTCTTGTAAGTTTTTCTCGTACATAACTATTGGTTTGCATTCTTCTTTAAAAGCATTTTGAAAACTATACTCCAAAATTGCTTCATGAAAAAGACTCTAACAAGTACTTTGTGGACACAGATTTCTGATAACTTTAAAATCGATGCACTAAAAAATATTTTTCCAGACTCTAATAAAAACAAATGAATTTATAAAAGTGCTGATGAAAATCAAGCAAAATAAAAAATAAACTACATGAAATTCAGTAACTGCTGAAAATAAGGTTTTTATGACCTTTATTTGAAGGACTGTTCGCTGTTTACTTAAATGCTTTATTTTCCAGATTTAAGAAAATTTTCTCTCTTAAGTGGTTTATAATTTACAACAATTTGGTAAAGTATACTTGTGTGAACAAAGATGGAAGCATTTACTTTTTCTCCCTACTTGATTCCCCAAAATTCAGAAAATATTCATGAGTATTCTTATGTTTATGACAATACAGTTATTTGCAGTAGTTTAACAAAAAATTGGATCCCCAGCATCCCCCTTTAACTTCCGCCATCATTGTAAGTTTCCTAAGGACCTCACCAGAAGCAGATGCTGGCACCATGCTACTTATACAGGTTGCAGAACCTTGAGCCACAATAAATTCTCTCTCTTTACAGCAGGATATAATTGGTTATATTACTGAGGCTTTGACTGAACTAATATTTGAGAATGTGCGTAAAATGCCTGGCTTCAAAGATTCCCAGTCTTATAGTGACTTGGCAAATAAACAAACAAACAAACAAATAAATAATATTACTTGCTGGCAGGCCCATGAACCTCAAGACTGTAAGTACAATCTAAAGTCAACCTTGGTTTGGTTTCCTGTCTCAAGAGGTTTTAAAATCTGGTATTCCTATGTAATCAATGCAGAGGGAAAAAATGTTTCTAAAAGAAAAACTGTAATACATCTGTTAGATTGCAACCCTATGCATTGTTTTCAAATTCTTCTTATCTACCTGGAGACTAGACTAGATCCTAAATTCTCTAATTTTGTTCAATATTTGGCTACGACTGTCCAATTAAAATCAAAATTTCTATTTTCCTGAAGCCCTAACTGAAACTAGATGCATTTTAAGAAATAAAGCTTGTGCCTGATGTATGGGTTGCACAGAAAGTCCACTAAACTGCTGGATGCAGGAGAAGGTTGACATTTTTACACTGTAGAAAGTTCTTCCCAAGGCATCAGAACAGGACTGTGTATCATAATGAGATTCTTACCCCTCTAAAGGCCTACCTTTTTATAAAGCAGGATGATGCTGTATGTAATGAAATTTCACAACCAGTATCTTCTTCTGGTAACTTAATAGAACTTAACCGAAAAAAAATCCCTTAGAATCCTTTAGTTAAGCAAGAAAAGTATCTGTACAACTGCTTATACTGCTTGGTGGACCTGGAGAAATCCCTTTGGGAAAGTTGAGACTCATATACACAGAATTTAAAATCAGGTCACATAGTTAAAACCTAACTCCCTAATGTCATTTGATTTATTAAATTGATTGCCTTTAAGCTTGGATTTATGGCTGAAAACTATTATACAAACTGGGATTGCCATATTAATATTAATTTTATTTTGTATTTTCCCTTTTAAAACTTGATATCTATTAGTTGTTAAATTTTTTACGGCAGTACAACTTGCTGGCCCAGCAATTTGAGATGATAACAAAAGACTGTGGAACAGAAAAAATTGAACTCAATAATGGACCCCAAGTAGATTTTGGTTTAGAGTCACTCCCTTCAAAACTCCCTTGCTGCTGAAATGTGGCTTTAAACAAGTTTTGAATACTGATTCCTAGTTGCTAATCATTCCCCCAATGTGGGATGAGACCTGCAACCAGTAATGATTCATCGAGGCACCAAGGACCATTAAAACCTAACTGTAGGATGATAGATCTGTGATACTTTTGGAAAAAAAACCTTGATGAAAAGAGACACATGTGACAGCTTTCAGAATAAAAAGAAGTCACTAATATTGAAAACAATAACGAACCCTGACAAATAGAGTCAGGGAAGTCTATGGGGGAGGGGTCTCATGCTTGTGTGCATGATAACAAAGCTATCACAAAAGACTCCACAAAAAAAACCATAACTTTGAACTAACGTCATTGCAATCTTATACTAAAAAAACAAAATCCTTCTGCAAGGACATCTCTCCAGCAACTGCCTGTCCAACTTTGAACTGGCATCACTCTTGTTATTGATCTTTGCAGCCAAGGATAATTCTCTCAAAAAGGTTATGTGATCCTCCTCATTTTTTTGTTTTAAAACTTTTGTCTTCCTTTACCTCCCAGAAAAAGCACATAGTTTAATATGGCATGGGTATTCCCATTGCAATGTTCTACTCCTGAATAAATGTAATTTTCTTTTAGAGAGCCTCTCTCTGTTATGTAGGTTGACAGCTCCAAGTTGGCAAGAGAGCAACAGCATCAGCTTTTATGCTCAGGGTACAGCATGGCACAGACCTGAAGGGAACTTTTTTCAAGGAACAAAAATAATATGCCAGGATTTTCATTAAATAAAACCAAAGTTACAATGGACATAAGGTGGCTCAGCAGATACCAATACATTCAGTTGCCAACCTAAGCAGATACCTCCCTCGCTCGTTGTCTGCCTCGAGTCTGCATCATTCAAGTCTTCCTGGAATTTAAAAAGCAATCTTAGGTAAATGTCAAGTGAGGATCCTTAAACTTACAAAGATTAAACATCTCCATTTGGAGAAGAGAGGCAAGTTTAGTCTAATGATAAAAACAATAAGGAGGATCACGTCCACCCTTTAGATGAATATCAAATTTAAGAAAAGAATAAGGCTGGTCAAAATGGCAAATGTGTGGATAGTTGGCCCAGGACTCAGAAAGCAATAAATGACTGATCAATGGACCACATTCCTCAAGATGAAATGTAATGGGGACAATGTGGACATAATGCAAATATTTTAGTAGATGATATGGGCTTAGCTGCAGAGTGTGTAAATAGCTAAAGTTTCAATAACCATTAAATGCATTAATAAAATTATAATTACGAGGAAAGGGGGACAGTTCTAATTAAAGGCACTAGTCAAGGTATTCTTGGAGTAGTGTGTGTGTATGTATGTGTGTATGTGTGTGTGTATGTGTGTGTGTGTGTGTGTGTGTGTGTGTCCTGGAAATGAGAATTGAGGGGACTAAAAAGAAAAGAACTCACTTATATGGCTGACTTCACATGATAACAGCTAGTACATGAAAGAGTAATTAAATTTTTCTGTGGTCCTAGTGGATAGAATTAAGGCCACTTGCAAAATATATACAAGGAGAGAATTTTTTAACCTAGAAAAAAAGAACATTTTACACATAAAACTGTCTGAAGATAAAGTAGTGAGTTCCCTGTCAGTGGAAAGGAGATTCTGGTTTTGCAGTGAGGATCTGGAGGGAGAATTCAAATATCAAATGGGTAATAGAGGGTCAAATAAATTTTTAATCCTTCCCAAGTCTATGATTTCATGGTATTATAACAGTTAGACTTTTGAACTATGCAGAAAATTGGAAAGGAGTTTGAAAAACAGAGAGAATGATTGTTAGAAATCATTATAAGTTGCAGTGACTGCTTCTGGAACCCAAATAATTGAAAAGGTATACAAACTAAATGTTTTCATATTTTTATAATCCAAAATGCATTATGAATATTTCCTGTGCCATTGCATTTACTAAATAATGTAAAAACCTTGACATATATATTTTGCATAAAATGACTAACCTAAGATGCAGAAACACCCTGTTGATTTATGCAATCCAGTGGGCATTTTTGAGATGGCAAAGCCTCACTGAAGGGCCCCCCGGTACTGTCTGCCTCTGGACAATGTAACGAGGACATGGAAAATCTATGGCTTTCTGTTGCCTTCACATTTGCATCAATTGGGATGATTTTAGGAACATATCACAGAAAATCCAACTAAACAATGATATGGTATAATACTACATTGGGTGGTAAGAAGTCCAGAATAAGGCAGTTATAGGACTGATGAATTCAATGGCTCAGTGTTGTCAGGTATTCAGGTTGAGTTCTCTGTGGTTTTTGTTGACTTTCTCTTCATAGCTGCAACCTGGCTGAACAATATAAACCACCACGTAAGCCACTCATCACACATGATAATGTCTAAGGGGAAAAAAAGAGTGTTTAACAAAACACCACTGGTAAAGGAGATGAGAGGACCCTGAGTGACTTAGGTCAATTTACATTTTACCTTCTGTGTGGGGCCAGAAGTAGGCAAATGAGTGTTCAATGTCTGAACAAAATCAGGGGTTTTCAGCAGGGAAGAGATTCAATGGAACAGGTATGGATTTTGTCTAGGTAACTAACAGTGTCTGCCACAGCTTCTTGTGCCAGGCTCCAACGCCTGTTTTGAAACAAAAATACTGTAGCAGTGTGTCACGTAACAAAGAACCTTACCCAGGCTAAAGGCAACAGAAATTCATGTCTCACAGTTCAGGAAGGAAGGTATTGGTTGGGCGATGCTTCCTCTAAAACCTGTAGGAAACTCCTTCATTGCCACTTCCTAGCCTCTGGTGTTTGCCAGCAGTCCTTGGCATTCCTCAGCTTGTAGATACATGGTTCCAATCTCTGCCTCTATCATCACATGGCTGGCTTTCTCCTGTGTCTCTGTCTTCTCTTCTTATAAGGACACCAGTCATATTGAATTAGCACCTGCCCTAATGACCTCATTATAATTTGATTACAGTACTAAGACCTTATTTCCAAACAGGGTCATATTCACTGCAGTGCTACGGATTCAAATTTTAAAATATTTTTGGGGGAGAGGGCACAATTTAACCCATAATACCTACACAGTGACACTCTTCAAGGGATCCCAACCTTGCCTGTATGGAGTCTTCCTCTGTAAACAAGGTCCAAGGTTTCTTCTTCTACACAGTATGGGTATGGAGACGCCAGGACATATTGATAAGAGCACCAAACAGTATGGTATGCTGGAAAGAGCATCAAAACACAGTTTGAAGATTTGAACGCTGTTCGGATCATCTTAGGAAAGGCAATTATTTTCTCTTAACCTGTTAGTTTCCTCGCTGTTACTCATCTAAGAACTTCCCAGGCAAAAGGTACTCTGACCTAAGGGCATTGCTTGCCTCATGCCGGAGCTGTATGGCTCTTTATGGAGATGAATATATCTGACCATTGCCTGATACCATTGAACATTCATTTATTTCACTCATTTCTAGTGCAATATTTCCAAAGCACTCTTATTACAAAGTCTTCCCACATGATGTGCTTATAGATGTGAATTTTCTTTCTCCAAAATTGTTATATTTCTCAATATAATTTGAACCATTGTCCTTTAAATGTTGTGAAAAAAATAAAGATTTCAGGTTTTTTTTTACTTTCTAAATTCTTGGATGAAAAATGTCATGTTATTTTCCTTTAGTATGTCGGGTTTACAAGCCAATGCGACCTTCCTGTTTTTGTTGTTGTTGTTGTTGTTTTGTTTTGTTTTGTTTTTTGTTTTTCATTTATAATGTCTTTACTTGATTAGAAATGTGTAATCTCAAATGATTGGGGTGTAATAAGGAATACATACTAATTGAGATTTTTTTTTACTTGCAAAATAATAGGAAAGTTTATGGGTGAATGAACTCATTACCAGTGGCATTTTTTTTAGCTTATTTATTTTATTTTATTTATTTATTTTTTAGTATTCAAATTTAACATTTTATTATAATTATACTTAGCTTGCCTACTGTGGCCTACTTTATTCATTTATTATTTATTTCTCTTTTTTTTTATTATACTTTAAGTTCTAGGGTACATGTGCATAACGTGCAGGTTTGTTACATATGTATACTTGTGCCATGTTGGTGTGCTGCACCCATCAACTCGTCAGCACCCATCAACTCGTCATTTACATCAGGTATAACTCCCAGTGCAATCCCTCCCCCCTCACCCCTCCCCATGATAGACCCTGGTGTGTGATGTTCCCCTTCCCAAGTCCAAGTGATCTCATTGTTCAGTTCCCACCTATGAGTGAGAACATGCGGTGTTTGGTTTTCTGTTCTTGTGATAGTTTGCTAAGAATGATGATTTCCAGCTGCATCCATGTCCCTACAAAGGACACAAACTCATCCTTTTTTATGGCTGCATAGTATTCCATGGTGTATATGTGCCACATTTTCTTAATCCAGTCTGCCACTGATGGACATATGGGTTGATTCCAAGTCTTTGCTATTGTGAATAGTGCCGCAATAAACATACATGTGCATGTGTCTTTATAGCAGCATGATTTATAATCCTTTGGGTATAAGGCAAGGCATTGCCTCACCTGGGAAGCAGCTCAAGGAAACCAGTGGCATTTTTAAAGAAAAACACTCTCACCTGCATTTCCAGGAGCAGAATGGTTCAGAATAAAGTGAATTTCTCGAATTCCACTGACTTCTTTAACAAATGTTGATGAGCTTGGGTGTGTGAATAAGCAAGCCCAGTGCAGGTCTAGCTTAGTTGGCGCGAGGTTAGGGAAAGGGGCTCTATCGACAGATGAATGACATCACTTCTTCTCATCCATTCCAGGATAGTCAGAAGGGTTCAAAGAGGCTCAAAGATGAGAGTTGCCTCTTATTCTGGGTCAGGACACACACTCATGCCTTCATAACTATTTTTATTAATGTTTGTGTCGGCCTGATATGCTTTCTTCTTTTTATTCTAATGGAATATGCCTTCCTATCCACAGGGTGAGTCTATAACATAGGCTGGAACCATCGTATCACCCCATGACCCTGGTGTTCTGGATTTTTTGTTGCAATATCATACCCCTTAGCAGGAAATAGGCTGATTAAGCTGAGCAGTGTGTTGAGGAGGCATAGCACACATGCACCTACTTCAGATCTGCTAAGGAGGATAAGAGGCAGAGAACAAGCTCTCAGAGGGCTGGGCTAAAAGCCACAGACAACAGTGGATGAGGACATCAACCCAGGGATAAGACAGTGTTTTTTTAAGGTACCTTCATTTCTGCTGTAACGTATGTATTCCTAAAATTTACTGCACTAGACAAATCATGCAGTAAGAAAGACAGGGTATATGGGAGAAATGGGGCTAGGGGCCCAACACTCAAAAACTGTCAGTGACATATTTTTTAAAAGTAGGAGCCTGATAGGAGCTTGCAGTGAGTCGAGATCGCGCCACTGCACTCCAGCCTGGGCAACAGAGTGAGACTTCGTCTCAAAAAAAAAAAAAAAAAAAAAAAAAAAAAGGTAATATCCTGATAAAAAAAAATGGCAGCACAGTTTTACCCATATTAACTGGTTAATTTTTAAAATTTATAGTAAATTTGGCACTTCATCTGGAGAAAAACTGAATTTCCTTGTAGAACTGTGCATTGGAAGGGCTGCAACTTGTGCATTATTGTGAAGTGGCAGAAGAAAGGTTATTTGGAGTTGAATGGAAAGTTGTAACCAGAGAAGATAGGCTCAGCTTATCACACATGCATTGAAGCAAGCTAGCTGGTAGATGGTTGAAGTGTACCTATGTGTGTGTGTTTCTACATGTTTTTATTCAGGTGAATGCAGTTTTCTATGTTCACCTAGTGGACAGTATTGTGCATAATCAAATTAGTGTTACCATCAACTTCTTTCCTAACATATCAATCACATTGAAACAGAGTTGCATTTCAGAAACAAGAATTATAGTAGAACAAACTATATTTCTAGAATACAGCCTATTTTTTCTCCAGTTACCTAAAGATATTTCATGGAAGCATATTAAAATAAAACCCATCCCACTTAATAATCTAACAAAAAAATTGATTCTTCCCCACAAAATATATGCAGAAGACATAAAACTAATAAACCGAAGGCATATTCCGAGATCCATTTTTTTCAGATTTGTTTTTGTTTTACTTTATTATTTTAAAAAATTCCAATAGATTTAAGGGTACAAGTGGTTTTTGGTCACAGGGGTAAATGGTATAGTGGTAATTCTGGGCTTCTGGTGTACCCATCACCCAAACAGTGTACATTGTACCCCATAGGTAATTTCTCATCCCTCACCCCCATCATCATCCCCACTAGGGTTGAGAGCCAACTTCATATGGTTCTATGACATGAAGCTTGCTTTAGTAAAACCAGGATTACGAGCACTTGCTGTATATCAGGCAGATCCAGCCAATCAATATTTATAATGCTGTTGTCATTGTGTATGTGTGTTTAAAAGGTGTCTTTTCATTAAATTCCTTTTTTCTCTGAGGACAAATAAGTTAATCACACAACAGGAGTAGAAAAAAATCAATTGTTATTGATTTGGCATAGTCCAAATATTGCTGTCTGGCATAGTCCAGGTCAATTCAGCATTTCCCTCACAATTCTGATTTCCAATTTAATTAGAAAAAAATACTCTTTAGGATGAACATTGCAAATATTAAATTTCAAATTGTTTTTGTTGTTTGTGACTTTATTTTTTCATGTAGTACCCATTGTGTGTGTGTGTCTGTATTATATATATATTTCTTTGTGTATATATATACATTTTATATATATATATATATATTTCCTTAAATGATTTTTTAAAGTACAGATTTTATTTTCTTCATTCTGCTCTAGAAACTGGCAAGCTTGAATAACATGTTTGGGGGAAAAAACCAATTAGAGACTAAATGTAAAGCTGCTCTAGATTCAAAAGGGGTTAGGTCCTAGTTCTTCACTCACTAACTTTGTGAGTTGAGGTGGTTATCTAACATTTTTGGACTCTAGTCAACCTGATGGACCTTGGGTTCTCCACCAACACCTATAAAATGGCCTATTACTCATTCTCATCCTCCTTCCTCTCACACAACAGTTTTTAATCTTTAGTTCTCCACCAACACTATAAAATGGCCTATCACTCATACTCATCCTCCTTCCTCTCACACAATACTTTTTAATCTTTAAAAAGTTACATGTAGTCTGTGCAGAGAGAGGTAAAATCATTACGAGAACTAAAGAGTTTATAGTAAATTTAAAAAAGAGTTAAGACAGGAAAAAAGAGATTAAATTTCTGACTGATTTATATTTTCTCCTAAATCTAAATAAGGAAAAGTACCAACAGACTCTTGACCTTTGAAGGGAGAGTGTGCCCTGTGACCACTTTCCTTATTCCTGTCCTCACACCCTGCCTTAAGTTCATGTTCTTTCTCCAACAATTCCTCCTTCTTAAATCTCTTTGATCTTGTCTTAAGCTTCTTTTCACTGCAAAGTTCTACTTTTCCCCCACAACAGTGGTTCTAAGTCACTCACTCCATCATAAGGCACCATGAGTCAAGCGGAATCAGGAACAACACAAGACTTTAGCCCCACGGTCTCTAAGCTTTGCAGAAAACTAAGGTGGAGTGGGGTTAGTCAGCAGATGGTTGTGGGAAGGGGATTTGTTCTGTCCCATGAGCAAATAGTGGCACGGGTTCTCAAATCTAAATGTCTTTTAGTGCTACTCTCAATGTGTGCTCTCCTAAGGAAGGATAACCATTTATTTTTTTTTTTCCCTGGGGGAAGCATGGAAAAACCCATATGATAAGAAAATTTAGCAATATCTTTCCCACTGTTGTGCAGAAAAAATGGTTTTCTTTTTTTGGATTTTTCTTTTTTTTCCCCCTTTTTGGCAGGGGGAAAGTGACAAGGGGAGGAGGAAGGGTGCTGCAGGAACTGGAGACTTCGACAGCTGCTGTCTTTGTGGCTCTGGGAAGGGTTTCAGTTTTAATTACATTGTTAGAATTCAGAATCTTTTTCTCATAGAAAGCAAGTAGTTTGAATATGGTACTTTTAGCTACTTAAATGTAAGTTTGGTACAGTTATTAATTAAGACTACAACTATACAATATTTTGTGGTCTGTAAATCGTGTTTTAGAATACATTCAAGGTTTTTGAGTGGTTAGAGAGATCTTTATGTTGTTCAGATTATACTTTTTCATCAATTTAGTGGCTATTACTGCATTTTAGGATAGAACATATTGAAATGCCAAATAAGGCTGTATATGGTTAAAAGTCTATGCAATATAAATATCTTAAGTAAAAATTAACAACCCTGTAATTTTTTTCTATAATTATACCATTTGATTATTGGCTTCCAATTGGAAAATGTAAATTCTAATGACAAGAAGCATTATGAAAAGTACAGAGAAATATTTTATAATAATAAAAAGTTCCACTCATCAGGTATCTATAACATATTCAATTTGTATGAACCTAATAACTTGACCTTAAACTATAAGTCAAAATGTGACTGAACTAAGGGAAAAAAATGTACATCCAAATTCCTGTTGGAGATTTTGACACATTTGTCTCAGTTCCTGATGCAGTAAGCAAGAAAAAAAAAATGGAAAAGGGTTTTTTCAAATAGGAAAAAATAGCCAGGATTATGGTTAAATTTGGTGGTACACGGGGACTTTTGGTATTCTAGTAATGTTGTATGTGTAGACATCAGTGATGATTACCAGAGTTATCACCAATTTGTGATAATTCATTGAGTTGTACCACTAAAATTGATGCTTTTTAATAGACGTTTTCATTTGATTAAAAATTAATCTTTCAAAACAGAGAAGCGTCACCTCCCAAATCCCCCTTCTCCTACCTACATTTTCTTAGATAGATACATGTATTTTGGGTTTTTTATTGTATACTGTATAGGAAGAAACTAACATTCATTGACTGTATGCTGTACACCTGGAGGCATGAACTGCACCTTGTTTTCCTCTAGTCAAAAGTATTTGGACTCCAAATATAAATTTTGAAAGGGAAAGGAATCTGTACCTGCAATCATCTCCTCACATCTCAGTGTGAAAAATAATTTGGAGAAAAAATGAAAGTTGGTGAGTAAATAGCATGTTTGTTCATAGAAACAAATAGAAAGTTAAGTAGCAAAATCACAACCTCAAAAGCTTTAGTAAAAATAAGAAATGTAATCTTCATTAGCCCATAAAGTAATCAAAATTAAATGTGAATTAAGATTTATACAATTCACAATAATAATTATTATAGCAATATAATGATTATATTATAATATTAGCTATTAAGAATATATTAACAAAATAAAAATGCAGCCACATATGATTAACACAGTGCATTGCATATAGTAAACGTTCAATTATTAACAATATAATAGATAATATATTTGAACATTTATTATGCATCATGCACTGTGTTAATCATATGTGGGTGCATAATAATATTACCACAGACTTAGGCTTAAAAAAGCAAACATGTATTATCTCAGTTTCTGGGGATCAGAGTCCAGGCATAGCTTAACTGGATTTTTTGCTTCAGGGTCTCCCAAAGCCATAATCAAGGTGTCAGCTGGGATTGCAGTCTCATCTGAGGATCAACTGGGGAAGAATTTGCTTCCAAGCTCATATGGTTTTGTCATTGTTCAGTTCCTCATAGGCTGCCAAAATGAGGACCTCAGTTTCTTGCTGGCTGCTGGCTAGATGCCATCCTCAGTTGCCATGTGGGCCTCCCCAACATGGCTGCTTGCTTCCTCAAGGGCAGCAAAAGAGAGAGAGAGAGTCTCCTCTCAAGATGGATATTATGATCTCATGCAATGTAATCATTCATATGTAATCGCATGTACTTCATTGCCTCGACTAGCCAGAGGCAAGACATAGGCCCTACCTATACTAAATGGAAATACATGATACAAAGCCATGAGTACCTTGTTAGGGATTATGAGGTACATTGGAGTCTGTTCTTCACATGCACAATACACATTTACATGGTTTATCTCATATATTGCCCACAATAGTTCTAGGAGGTAAGTATCAAAAATGCTTCTATTTTACAGATGAGAAACTCTGGTCACAGAAAGGTTAAATTACTTGTTCATTAATATATACTGGATTGTGTTTCAAGGTGGGACATCTAGAAATTGAGGTTATTTGCCTTTATTGGGTTATGGCTTATTATTTTATAATTAATAAAAATGTTATAAAGAAGCAGATTGCAAAAAAGTAAAAATATTTTCCAGTATTGTAGAAGAATCTACTTCAATGGATTATTAAAACACTTATTCCATATTATTCTTATCTATTTGAATAGGTAGCAAATCCCCTCTGGAGATTCAAAAAATATTGAACCTGAAATTACACTTTGTTAAGCTATTCCACTATGTTGATGAAAAGTACAGATTTCTAGTATTTTATTCATATGTTCATATTGGATGCTAGATTGCATATTTTAGTGATACTGTTCCACATATTGAAGATATATTTAAGCCCAGATATGGAACTTAATTAAAATTCTCATTAATCTGTTTCAGCATGATTTAGAAATATTTTTTTATCACATTTCTAAAAGGAAAATAAGAGGAAGAGAAGGAGAGAACTGATGTGACCCTAAACATTGTTAGTAATTAGCTGCAGGTGAGCTTTAAAGTGATATGGTGCCACATGTTGGTCACAGGGTTCACAAGTGACTTCCTATCATGTTCAGCACAAAAAGCAGCAGCATGATGAGGCTGCCGATGCCACTTGTGGGTCAGGCAGCTGCACCATGCCTCACTGTTTTAAAGCAATGTGGAACCCGACTCCTCCTGTCTGAGGTAAACAGAAGCAAGGCTCTTCTCTATGACAGAGATCAGCCACCAGAGCAGATATTTTCCATACATTTCCCAAAGCATAGCCTGTAGAGCACAACTTTCACACAATTTTAATAGGTGTTCCATAAAATAAAGGGTATTATAGTCAAATGTGTTTGGGGAATATGAGAGTGAGTATAATTCGTAAGTTTTCACATGGGGTTTCCCTGAAGATTTATGCCGTCCTGTACTGTAATAAAAGGGGTGTACTATAAAAAAATTCCTACAGTTCTTCAATCATTGAATGTGGCCAGAGTTTTCCTCTAAACACAGTTGGAAGAAATGCTCCTGGAATTAGAACGCTTTTATTGTAGTAAGTAATATATATTTTATATAATTTTTTAACAGTCATTTGAAAATTTACTAGACATGTTTCTAGTGAAGAGATTTCAGAAAGTCACAGTGTTGAGTCAGCACTGACAATTGCACAGCATTCCATTAGTAACAATGAACATGATAAGAATAGTGATGATTATAATATTAATCAAGAGTTTGTGATGGATACTGTCGTAGGAATTTACATAGGTTATCCCATGTGATCATTTTATAGATAGGAAACTGTGATTAAGAAACTTGTCAATATCACTTAACTAGTAAACCACAGAACCATGATTTAAATCCGCACTGCTTGAGTCCGGGCAGAGAAGCTCCAAGACTACCAGCCACATGTGGCTAATGGAACATCTTAAACCCTTTATTTTATGGAATATCTATTAAAAGATGTGCCTGGTTTAAAGTGAGATATACTGTGAGATTTTGAAGACCTCGTATTAAAAAAAAAAACCCTAAGTATCCCATAAATAATTTTTTTTAGTTACATACTTTGGAAGCACTTTTTGTACTATTAGTAGCTTTGTTATCCAGTATGAGTTCTGTGAATCATAAAATAAATAGCATAAAGTGAGGCCTTAGAGGAGTAGTAACACCTGTTTCAAAACACTCAACCTTACCACAGCACAGCACACTTTTCTGGATGGTTTCTAGTAGTTCGGCCAAATAACCAACAGCAAAGAGCAGTGACCTCTGTCTCTAATGCTAGCTTTCACTGCATAAGAGTATCCAGTGGCACTCAGAGCATGCGGAAGATATATATTGACGGGGCGCAGTAGAAGATTTTCTGTTTAAATATTTATAGTAAAATATTTCGTAAATAAGTAGCACTACAAAACGTCAGCTCTATGCCAGGCAGTGAATAATAAATTATGTGTCATAGAAACTAAATCTTGGATTGGTTAAATAATTTACTTAAGTATAAACAGCAAGTAAAAAATAGAACAAGGATTTAAACCCAGGCAATTACACCCAGTAAAATCTTCATCCAGTGCTTCTGATCCCTGGTACTCATTAGAGTAACCTGGATAACTTTGAAGATATATAAATATTTTGGCCACATATGAGGCTAATTAAATCACAATCCCAGGAATTGGGTCTCAGGCTTATTTATTTCTTTATTTGTTGTTTTTCACCATTGTTTATATCTCTATGATCAAATTACCCCAATCAGAACATAATTTATCTGAGGTCCACTGGATTCTAAACATATGTTATCCCTCACCGCCAACCCCAGCGAAAGCCTTCTTTCTGTCAGAATAAGATGTGTAAACCATGATCCCAGCTGGCCTTCTTAAACCTACTCCCTGCCTTTTAAACTCCACCCACATTATTTTAAATTTATTTTATCCTTTCTTTTTTTTTCTTTGCCTTTTGAATTTCATTAGGTTTGTGGAGAACAGGTGGTGTTTGGTTACACGAACAAGTTCTTTAGTGGTGATTTCTGAGATTTTGGTGCACCCATCCCCTGAGCAGTGTACACTGTACCTAATGTGTTGTCTTTTATCCCTCACTCCCCTCCCATCCTTTCTCCTAAGTTTCCAAAGTCCATTGTATCATTCTTATGCCTCTGAGTCCTCATATCTTAGCTCTCACTTATGAGTGAGAACATATGATGTTTGGCTTTCCATTCCTGAGTTGCTTCACTTAGAATAATGGTCTTCAACTCCACCCAAGTTGCTGCAAATACCATTTTTTTCCTTTTTATGGCTGAGTAGCATTCCATGGTGTGTATATATATATATACATTTTCTTTATCCACTTGTTGATTGATGGGCATTTGGGCTGATTCCATATTTTTGCAATTGTGAATTGTGCTGCTATAAACAGGCATGTGTAAATGACTTTTTTTTTTTTCCTCTGGGTAGATACCCAGTAATGGGATTGCTGGATCAAATGGTAGATCTACTTTTAGTTCTTTAAGGAAGCACCACACTATTTTCCACAGCGGTTGTACTAGTTTACATTCCCACTAGCAGTATAAAAGTGTCCCTTTTCACCACATCCATGACAACATCTATTATGTTTTGATTTTTTGATTATGACCATCATTGCAGCAGTAAGGTGGTATCACACTGTGGTTTTGATTTGCATTTCCTGCAGGCATTTTTAAAGCACTCCAGGGGATACTAATGTGCAATGAGGATGGAAAAGCATGGCTTTATGCCATATATTGTCTCACTTATACCACAAAATTTTGGTACACCTCCAAATTCTCTTAGCTATGTTCCCTTTTCTCTGTTTTTTTTTTTTCTTTTTCTTTTTTTCATGGTTAAGAAGGCATAAAGATTACGTATTGAGGAACCATATTCATTCAGATAAAGCCACAGACACGAATTCTCATGGAAGCCTATCAAACATAAACAGGTAATCCTTAAATGGGCTTTTCTCTTTTTTAAGCAGTATCTTTTTAGTTTTCATTAATTTGGTTTTACTTCCTTTGTGTTGCTTAAAAGAAAGATTTTATTTCTCCTGCAGTCTAAATTCATGCATGAAAATGTTTCTACCTCCAGGGCTTATGTACTTTAATACATGTTTTAATGCTTCAATAAACAGGCATTTAAACTGTTTAAATCATTTTGGGATTAAGTTCAACTTAATCATTTGTTCGAATGTCAGTATGAACTGCAGTTTTTGGACATCTGTAGGTGATTCATTTACTCCATTTCTGAGCATTAGATAACTGGAGTTTTCTGGCTTTCTGATCAGAGTTTTTGCATTGATCTTTTTCAGAAAGACTCTGGGATTATAACATGGAAATAATGAATTTCTGACTGCAATTGGTGTCCAAAAAGCTAAGAACCAAGTTTCCCTTAAGTAATTAGCTCCATATTCAAAAGAATTAAAGTGTATATAACAGGTACAGTTATAGGTACCTAAATGTTGTGTCATTTATTTCTCATAAATATTCTATTCACATTTGCCAAATGCTGTGATTTCCATTGCAGTAAAATGGGTGAGAAGAAGGTCCCCTGGGTGGTAAGTGACAGAGCTCAGATATTTGGACATGGAAATTTGGCATATCATTGACTGAACTTTATATATATATATATTAAATCCCTACTTTAAAATCTGTTTTAAGTATTTGGATCAAGATATATTTCACTCAGTAAACAGCCTAAGAAGAGAACTTTTACTATATAAGGCATAAAGGAAGACTGTAGATTTAAAAATTACATTTTGGGAACTAAAATTATACATCCCCATTCTGGGAAGATAGTTCTTTTCCATCCCTAATAACTCTGAGACATAGTTATGATATAAAAGAATTTTGGGAACAAGTGTAAAAAGTCTGAAAGTACGTTTGAGGAAGTGCAATTTGGAGAGTTCAGGAGAGAAAGGATGTGAATATAAATTTTCTGATATTCAGGCATTGCCATGATTCAAATAATTACTTTTGATAACATGAAAATTATTACACAATACTAAATTTGACCATAATCATTTTTATTCATTATGACTATTTTACTACAAGGATGTAAAATTGCACTTAATAAACCTGAGTTATTCTGAAACTATTCTCTAATAGATAGAAAATTTTAAAATCTTTAAAAATGGATTTGGATCTTAATCTTCTATATGAAAGGGAAAAGATAATTCATTTGTGAAGCCTGAGGACCCACCTTGCTCTTCTATCATAATTTTCCATAGTTAGTTTGAGAGGGTCTTGCACAAAATATGACTGAAACGTGAAGCAGCAATTTTAGTGTATCATTAAGACAAATTTCGCCAACCGAGTACCATTTGCAATAAAACAAGATTCAGTTTTGCCATTATGATTTCAAGGAGTATGAAGAAAGAAAAAGAAATGATGCAAGTTCAGTATAATCTGCCAAAGCATTTGTAAATAACACAGAGGAGATACAATCAGTAAAAATGCATGTATTTAAAGTTTTTAAAAGGAGAAGAGGAAATCAGGTCGACTTACCTGAACATCAGTTAAACCCCAATGAAGAAAGAAAGTTCTATCTGTACTCTCTGTATTAAAACCAACCTCACTTCTGCTGTCTAGTCGTGTTTTTCAATATCCAAATCTTAGGCTAGTCTTTAGTCCTGTTGTTTTTCTTGGTATTGCTATGAAAATGGAAAGATCATTTTGCTTTATGTGTAACCAGCAGATTTTAATGTTGATAAAAGCAGCTAGTTGCAATATTCATATAATAGTGATTTGTCAGTTTTTATGTATAATTTTTGTCAAAAGCCTATTCTCAAGTGTAGTATCAAACAAAAATGACAAGATACTAATCTACTAGCTCATCTTTGCTCACATGTCTGAGAAAGTGATGTGTACTAATTTTCTCTTTGTTCCAAGTGATGGTGGTTAAACTCTGATCGGTTCAAGCAAAATATAAAAATAAAGAAAACAGAAAAGAAATAAAGAAAGAAGGAAAGAAAGAAAAGAAAAGAAAAAAGAAAAAAAGAGAGGGAGGGAGGGAGAGAAAGAGAATTTAATGGGTCGTACACACCTAAGAAGGGCCAAAGGTCATGCCATTGAAACGGGCCCAATTGTCTCATAGAACTGATATTTATGGGATTTTTTGAATTCCATAATCCCAAGTTAACCTTCCTGATTTTAAAACTTGAAATGTACATCTGTCTCATCTGAGTTCCTACCTCAGGAAAACAAACTTCAGACAAAGAACTGAAACTTATCAGATCACCACATCCAGAAAATGAGATGTTAGACGTCGTATCCATCATGTTTGCTTCCTTACCCCTCTCTAATTCCTATTTTCCCTGCTCTAAAAACCTCCCAATTTTAGTAGGTTGGTGAGATGGATTTGAGACTGAATATCCCTTCTCTTGACTGTAGCATCCTATTAAAGCCTTGTCTCAGTGATTGGAAGTCTTCGCAGTGAGCAGCAGGACCTAGTGAAGCTCTGGCATTTCGCTAACACCAGCAGCCCTGCCTCTTTCCCTCCATCTCTCAGTCTTGCATTGAACTCTGTTGGCTTTCTTCTCGGGCAGGGTCTTTCTGTGTGGTAGATGGCCACTGGCAGATCAAGTAATATAATGCTCCCATAGTGACCATACAGCTTTGTTTTCTCAGGATAGTACGGGGTTGTGCCCAATGTCTTAAACTATTAAAAGTTTCCCCTTTTCCTTTTAGAATTCTTCTGTTTACATGATAAATTAGGTGGTTATCCTGCCTGATAGCTGGTGCAGCCACCATGTTAGGATACATAAACACAACTTCAGTTTTGTGTCCCCACAGATCTTTAACATTTACTCAGCAAGGGTAGTCTCTTCTGCCCTTGTGTAGCAGTCTATTCATGCTGCTTTGGCAAACCTGCACATACTAGGTAACTTACAAACAGTGGTAATTGATTTCTCACAGTTGTGATGGCTATGAAGTCCAAGACCAATGCACTGGCAGATGTGGTATCTGGTGGGGACCCAGTGTCCCTTCCAAAATGGTGCCTTGTTGCCACATCCTCCAGAGGGGGTGAGCTCTACCTTCACATGGCAGAAGGGACAAAGTGGGAGGAGGATGAATACTGTGTTCCCATGGCGGGAAAGAAAAAAGGGCCTAAGCTAGTTCCCTCCAGCCCTTTTTATCACATAAGCACTTCCTAGAAGGCCCCACTTCTTAATACCACCAGAAGAGAAATTAAGTTTTAACACATGCATTTTGGAGTGGACACATTCAAACCGTAAGATTCTGACACTGGTTCCCCAAATTCATATCCTTCTCACATACAAAATGCATTCATTCCATCCCAATAGTTCCAAAATCTTAACTCATTCCAATATCCACTCAAAAGTGTTAAGTCCATGTTCTCACCTAAATGTCATCAAGTCAGAGATAGGTTAAACTCAAAGGTGTGTTTCACTCTGAGGCAAATGGCTCCTTAGCTGTTAATCTGTGAAATCAAACAAGTTTTATGCTCCCCAAATACAAATGGCTAGGCAGAAACAGGACCCACACTTCCATTCTAAAAGAGAGAAATAAGCCAGAAGAAAGGGTTAACAGATACCAAGTAAGTCCAAAACTCAACAAGGTGAACAACATTAACTTTTGAAGCTTGACAATAATCTTTGACTCCATGTCTCACCTCTGGACACACTGGGGTGGGGGTTGGCCCCTCAGGCCCTGTGCAGTCCCAGAGCTCATGTTTGAGCTCTCACGCATTTAAGTCCCCTGCCTACAGTTTTCCCAGGCTGATGCAGCATGCTGGAGGCTCAGTAGTTCTGGGAGTTCAGGCATAGCCCTGCTCCCATGGCTCCAATGGGCATTGCCCCAGTGGGGTGTCTTTGTGGTAGCCCCACCCCTGTGGTAGTTTTCTGCTGTGCTCTCTGAGGGATCCTTTGAAAGCTAGGTGAAGGCAGTCGTGCCTCCCCAGCTTGTGCACCCTACACACCCATAGAGTTAGCACCACATGTATGCCATCAAAGTTTACAGCCTGTATCTTCCAGAGCAGCAGCCTTAGCCACACCTAGGTCTGCTTGAGCCACCACACCAAAAGCCCCTGCCTTTTATCACCACCACAGTGGGAGTTAAGTTTCACCATAAATTTTGGAGGGAACTTACCTTCAAACCATAGCATCTGGTTGGAAACTTACCTCGCATGGCATTTCTGCTTACTCTGAAGTTATAAGCAGGTCTATGGTTCTGTGTAGTTACAAAACAGTCTAATTTTACTTATAAGAATATGTCTAGTCTAAGAATTTAGTTGCTTGCTTTAAAGTTTCTTCAAATATTATTCCTCCCCTCCCACCAAGCTAAGGCCAGAGGTTGGCAGCTGCTTACCTTTGAAATACTGTGAGGTTATCTGCTCTTGTTCCTCATTCACACCTTTCCTTGTATCTTAACTACTGTTTTAAAACCACCAAGATGAATGTCAGGGGAAGATGGAGCCATGTCAGTTTAACAGCTCTCCTGGAAGAGGCAGTACCCAAAAAGTGTGAGTTTCAAGACAGCAAAAAAGTGGCAGTAAATATTTATCTTGTTATCAATTTAACTCCATCTTTGTTCAAGATTATTTTAATTCTTTTAATTTTATTGAGACATTTTATTGCTTAGCATATGCACTAGCTTGACATATGTTTCATATACTTCTGAAAATATGTACATGAAGTTATAAAGTAAATTTTTATATGAATGTCAATGAGGAGGAATTTGTTGATACTGCTGTTTAAGTCTTCTATAACATTTTGGTTTTCTGTCTACTTGTTCTATAAGTACTGAGAGAAGAGGTTGAAATAGGTAACTGTATTTGTGTATTTGTTTCTTTATCATTTTATTATTTCAGTTTTTTTCATATATTTTGAAAGTGATTTGAAGCATATGAAGTGTGCATGCATTTAGAATTGTCAAATCTGAATAAGTAGAACTCTTTATCTTTATTAATGAAGTCCCCCTTTGTCTATGCTAAAATTACTTGTTCTGAAGTCTGCGTTGTCTGATACTAGTTTTCATTAAACTTGGAAACCCTGCAGATATTTTTTCAAGTATTTTTGCTGTTTCTCCCTTTCCTCCTTTTGAAACTCCCATTGCCCAAATGTTAGACAACTTGATATTTCTTCACAGGTCACCGAGTAATTGTGTATAATTAGTCCTTTTTCTCCATATTCTTCATTTTTGCTGGTTTCTATTTCTTTATGTTTAAAATCACTATACTTCTTATTTCCCACAAAGACCAATTTTCTGGTAATTTGATTTAGTGACATTTTTATTTTTTCATACTGTATTTTTCATATCTCAAAGTTATCTTTTTCATATATGCCATTTTTTCTCTTGATTATGAACATTAATGTTTCCAATGGCAATCCTGACAATATTCAACATAATTGGAATAGCTTTCTTCATGTTCTTGTGTGCTAATTCTATTAGATCTTTATTTCTGTGTTTATGTCTGTTATCTGATATTTTCTTGATTATAGGCCATATTTTCCTGCTTCATTGTATGTCTACTTATTTTTGACTGGATGCCAGATATTGTGGATTTTTCTTGTGTGTGCCAGATTGTATTGTATTCCTTTAAGTAATGTTGAAATTTTGGTGGCAAGCTGTCAAGTTACTTGAGGGACAGTTTGATTCATTTGAGGTTTGCCTTTTTATTTTTTTATTATACTTTAAGTTCTAGGGTACATGTGCACAACATGCAGGTTTGTTACATATGTATACATGTGCCATGTTGGTGTGCTGCACCCATTAATTTGTCATTTACATTAGGTATATCTCCTAATGCTATCCCTCCCCCCTCCCCTCTCCCCATAATATGACCCGGTGTGTGATGTTCGCCTTCCTGTGTCCAAGTGATCTCGTTGTTCAATTCCCACCTATTAGTCAGAACATGCGGTATTTGGTTTTCTGTTCTTGCGATAGTTTGCTGAGAATGATGGTTTCCAGCTGCATCCATGTCCCTACAAAGGACATGAACTCATCCTTTTTTATGGCTGCATAGTATTCCATGGTGTATATGTGCCACATTTTCTTAATCCAGTCTGTCACTGATGGACATTTGGGTTGATTCCAAGTCTTTGCTATTGTGAATAGTGCTGCAATAAACATATATGTGCATGTGTCTTTATAGCAGCATGACTTATAATCCTTTGGGTTTATCCCCAGTAATGGGATGGCTGGGTCAAGTGGTATTTCTAGTTCTAGATCCTTGAGGAATCGCCACAGTGTTTTCCACAATGGTTGAACTAGTTTACAGTCCCACCAACAGTGTAAAAGTGTTCCTATTTCTCCACATCCTCTCCAGCACCTGTTGTTTCCTGATTTTTTAATGATGGCCGTTCTAACTGGTGTGAGATGGTACCTCATTGTGGTTTTGATTTGCATTTCTCTGATGGCGAGTGATGATGAGCATTTTTTCATGTGTCTGTTGGCTGTATGAATGTTTTCTTTTGAGAAGTGTCTGTTCATATCCCTTGCCACTTTTTGATGGGGTTTTGTTTTTTTCTTGTAAATTTGAGTTCTTTATAGGTTCTGGATATTAGCCCTTTGTCAGATGAGTAGATTGCAAAAATATTCTTCCATTCTGTAGGTTACCTGTTCACTCTGATGGTAGTTTCTTTTGCTGTGCAGAAGCTCTTTAGTTTAATTAGATCCCATTTGTCAATTTTGGCTTTTGTTGCCATTGCTTTTGGTGTTTTAGACATGAAGGAGTAAGGAAAGGATCCAGTTTCAGCTTTCTACTTATGGCTAGTCAATTTTCCCAGCACCATTTATTAAAAAGGGAATCCTTTCCCCATTTCTTGTTTTTGTCAGGTTTGTCAAAGATCAGATGGCTGTAGATGTGTGGTATTGTTTCTGAGGGCTCTGTTCTGTTCCATTGGTCTATGTCTCTGTTTTGGTACCAGTACCATGCTGTTTTGGTTACTGCAGCCTTGTACTAAAGTTTGAAGTCAGGTAGCGTGACGCTTCCAGCTTTGTTCTTTTGGCTTAGGATTGTCTTGGCAATGCGGGGTCTTTTTTGGTTCCATATGAACTTTAAAGCAGTTTTTTTCCAATTCTGTCAGGAAAGTCATTGGTAGCTTAATGGGGATGGCATTGAATCTATAAATTATCTTGGGCAGTATGGACATTTTCACAATATTGATTCTTCCTATCCATGAGCATGGTATGTTCTTCCATTTGTTTGTGTCTGCTTTTATTTCACTAAGCAGTGGTTTGTAGTTCTCCTTTAAGAAGCCCTTTACTTCCCTTGTAAGTTGGATTCCTAGGTATTTTATTCTCTTTGAAGCTATTGTGAATGGGAGTTCATTCATAATTTGGCTCTCTGTTTGTCTGTTACTGGTGTATAGGAATGCTTGTGATTTTTGCACGTTGATTTTGTATCCTGAGAGTTTGCTGAAGTTGCTTATCAGCTTAAGGAGATTTTGGGCTGAGACAATAGGGTTTTCTAAATATGCAATCATGTCATCTGCAAACAGACAATTTGACTTCTTCTTTTCCTAACTGAATACCCTTTATTTCTTTCTCTTGCCTGATTGCCTTAGTCAGGACTTCCAACACTGTGTTGAATAAGAGTGGTGAAAGAGGGGATCCCTGTCTTGTGCCAGTAAACTGGATCTTTTCCTTAATCCTTATACGAAAATTAATTCAAGATGGATTAGAGACTTAAATGTTAGACCTAAAACCATAAAAATCCTAGAAGAAAACCTAGGTAATACCATTCAGGACATAGGCATGGACAAGGACTTCGTGTCTGAGGCTTGCTTTTAAAGCCTTTTAGAAGGCTTGTTTATAGTAGTCACTACCCTTGGGTTTATTTAGCTCCCACTTCTATGATATGACCAATTTAGGATCTTCACTGGCTGCCCTGTGTATACAGTGAATCTTTTCAACTCTGGTTAGTGGCAACTCATATATTTTCAGCCCCAGCATGAACTCTTGGGAGTTTTCTTCTCTGGCAACTGCTGTTTCCAAGGAATTTGTCTTTTGTTGGCTCATGCAATCTCACTTTTTGAATATACAGGTTGGTTTTTAGTCAAGACCCAACAGGACCCCATGCAAATTTTGTAGCTTTGACCGCAAAGTTTCCTCTTTTTTGATACTCTATCCCACAAATTCTAGACTGCTTGATCTCTCTAAGCTCTGGTCTCCATCTCCTCAAGTCAATAAGACCAGTGGAGGAATCGCACTCTCTCTTCCATCATCTTGAAATTTTCTGCTGGAAGAAAGCTGATGAGATCATAGTGTTCATTTCAGTGGTTTACTTTGTCTGAGAGACAAGTCCTATACTTTCTATTGTCTAGTATATAAACATAGTTTTTTCTATATTTAATTTTGTTTTGTTTTGTTTTGTTTTCATTGCTTACAACAGAGGGGTGATTCCAGACTCCATTACTTTCTTTTCCGATTTTTTTTCTTTTTCTTTATTTTTTCTTAAGACGGGGTCTTGCCATGTTGTCCAGGCAGTTCTTAATCTCCTAGGCTCAGGCAATCCTCCCACCTTGGCCTCCCAAAGGGCCAGGATTACAGGCGTGAGCTGCTGCACCTGGCCTGAAACTGTTACTTTCACATGGAAGCAGAAATGCTGCCATCAGTAATTTTAAAAATAACATTCCTACTATGAATTTTTTATTTTTTATAAACTTTAGATGTGCAGTTACAGAAAACTTTTTCTTTTAACACAAAGAGTGCTAACATCCACTTGTCATGAAAATTTGCTTGAATGCAGTTCATTTCACAGATGATTTCCTACATCTTTCCTCAACTTGAAACAATATGATTGCTCAGTGGAATAGATGGAATTATTTTTTTAGATATTCTTTCATCATTATACTTCTTATGCAAGTTGACATGATAATTTTTTACCAACTTGTATGGCTTACACATTTTGTGATTCTGTTATTTTGTAATAAACAATACAGTTTTTATCCTTCTATTTTTTCTAATATTCCAGGGAAAAATTGAGGTTTCCTAAGTCTTCCCTTAAATCTTGGACCTCTAATACATATATTTGATGTCTATTTTTTCTTTGCAAAGTCTTCCAATTAGGCTTCATGTTTTTTGCAGTTTTTGTATTAGAGTAGGCATGTTAATAACTGTCTATTTGTATGAGAAATAAGAACACCCAATTTTAAATGTTGTCTAGATTATTGACATTTTTATTTACATTTGACATTTTAAAACATATTTATTATATATAAATAGATTATATATGATAGTAATGTCTATACATTTGAACTGATGAAATTACATTTTCTTGGTGATTCAAGTAAAATAAGTAGTCTAAAATTCAGTGATGAGATTTTATCAAAATGGTGAGCAACTGTTAGTAAAGTTGAAGACATAAACAAATTATAGTTTTCCTTTCTTTGTGTTACTAGAAAAGTCAGAATGATTAAAACTGTGCAAACGTACTTTGTACTTTTTACATGACATGGAGGTCATTTCCAGGATCAGTTGTAGGGTAATTGTAAGCTCTTCACATGCACAATTACCCAGTAGTGCATTCGAACGTTACATGGTACATGGATAACTTCTTATAGTGAGGAACTGCCCTGACACTTCAGGATATCTAGATTCTTTTGATCTCATTTACTAAATGATTGTGGTACCCTCCAATCAGCCTATCACTGTGGCTTCCGAAAAACCCTCACAAATTTCTGAAGCACAGAATTCAGGATGTTATTACCAGTGGTGTGAAATAGTCAAAGAGTTAGGGAGAAGTAAATGTTGGAATACATATAGAATATGCCAACCATTCATCTGTCTCCTTAAGGATCTTCTGTAAAACAGCATTAAAAAAACCCTTACTATGGTCTGAATGTGTCCCCTCAAAATTCATATATTGAAATCCTACCTTTAAAGGTGATGGTATTAAGAGGAGGAGCCTTTGGGAGACAATTAGATCATAAATGAGATTAGTACCCTTATAAAACAGGCCTAAGGGAGTTTTTTGCCCCTTCCACCAAGAGAAGCCACAGTGAGTTGGTGTCACCTACACACCAGAAAGTGGGTCCTCACCAGACACTGAATCTGCTGGCACCTTCATCTTGGACTTCCTAGCCCCCCAGAACAGTGAGAAATAAATTTTTGCTTTCCATAAACTACCCAGTTTTTGGTATTTTGTTTTGGCAACCAAAACAGACTAAGACGTTCCACACCAAGGCATTGACAAATACATTGGTGGGACTAGCACAAACTTCCTTAACACACATGGTAGTGGGTTTTCTTTGTAGAGGAAGGATGAACATGAACAGGTTGACATTAAAATGGGCTCTCTGAATTCAATGGGGATGATGAAATGTGCCAGTTGAAGGAATCCAAAAAAATATAACTTGACTGTCAGGTGCAAAGTGAGTGTGGTTTCCCCAGTAAGCAGTAGAACTAAAGGAATAAGCAGAATGGTTTGTTGCACAGAGAGAATAACTAAAGGCTAATTAATCATGAATTTCTTAAGACCAAAAGAGTTATCAACCATCTAAGTTATTATCTAAGTTAAATTATATAACTCCTTGATTCCAACCACATTGCTCCATCCTAACCCTCACACCACCACCAAAAGGAAAAGCATTTTAAAAACTGTGTATAATTTGAGTTAGTTACCATGTTTCTGGAGTCCACTGGTCTTAGTTGTATACATATTTATCCTCTTCAGAATTTAAGACAAATTTCACTAACTACCCCTAAAAGCAATGTGCATCTGTCACTTGTGTGTGTCTTTGGATTTCAGAGGTAACACAAAATTGCATTTGATCATGTTTCCCAAACTAATTTAGTGATAATTCAGAAATTTGAAATGGGGACCAGAGAAAGAAAAGTTTTGGTGGCTGCATCATGGAATACTGTAAGCTGATGTCACTCAGTTCTTTTGAGTCAACAGAGTGAATGATGTTTTAAGTGTCTGTGCTATGCAGAGCCTCTCCCAGGCCACAACAGGAGAGACACAATGAAGTTCTCTTGGGTTTTAAAGCAAACTCCTCTTCATCGAAAAATATTATTTTAAAGTAATAGATTCTGACCAAGAATTATTATTCTTGGTTTTAAACAGGAACTTGGAAGACAGTAACCATCTGAACATGGACACAGGGAGAACATTCAACCCAAGCTCCCCATCATGAGCTATTCTAGGTTTTGGTTTGTTTGTTTGTTTTTTGAGACGGACTCTCGCTGTTTCACCCAGGTTGGGGTGCGGTGGTGAGATCTCAGCTCACTGCAACCTCCGCCTCCTGGGTTCAAGCGATTCTCATGCCTCAGTTTCCCAAGTACCTGGGATTACAGGTGCCCATCACCATGCCCGGCTAATTTTTGTACTTTTGGTAGAGATGGGGTTTCACCATGTTGACCAGGCTGGTTTTGAACTCCTGACCTCAGGCGATCCACCTGCCTTGGCCTCCCAAAGTGCTGGGATTACAAGTGTGAGCCACCATGCCCAGCCGAGCTGTTCTAGTTTTATTAATCTGTTAAACCATAAGTTCAGGTATTCTTCGGAGCACTCCATCATCAAATAAATGTGTTAAAAGCAATTCTATGGCCTGACCAAGTAATGAATATACAAGTTGTATAAGCAATCAACTCACACTCTCTCTGTGTGGTGCCTACTTTGCTAAACAAATGCCTCTATTTTAGAGCACATTTATGACCTCATGGGAGAGTTCCCTATGACCTCAGGGCTGAGGAGGAAATATAGGAGTTTTATTTCCAAATGACTTTGCATAATAATCTGGTTCCATCCAGAAATGAAATGCTGTCATTTTCAACAACTAAGGAAGACTTTAAGAGATAGCCTGGAAGGGAATACACTCCAAGTTGAGCAGAACTTCAAGTGAAACATCTGTTTTTCACTGTTTGTTTGTTTGCTTGCTTGCTTTTCTGGAAGATGAGATGGCCAGAGGCATGGATCTACATACATTTATGGGCAATTTTTAACGATTTTGTTAAAAGGATTAGAGAAATGGGGATAACGAGACTTGCAAGAAGAAGGCATCAACAGATGTTTTACAAAGAGCCTAGAGTGTGAGAAAATGAGTGAACCATTGGAACCACTGGAATGCTTGCTCCAAGATAGAAAGCATCCAGCAATTAGGTGGACAAGACCTCCTGCTCTGCAAAGTGGTTGCTTACTGGGTTCACGAATAAAATGACAATAGTTGTAGGGATTACACATGGATTCAACAACATGGAATGCCCTGCAAAACACTATACCCTCAAATCCCCTAACCAAACCCCAAACCTATATACTAAGCAAATCAACAAGTCATTTACTTCACAGTGAAAATAACAACTATAAGTTCCATCCCTAGTGAACTCCATCCCCTCTCTTATCTACAAATGTATCATTGTCACACTTCTTCCCCCTGTCCCCCTTTAGACTCAGAATAGGAGCTGTACACCCAGTTTAGGGATAATACCTCTCCTTTACTCTTGATGATATCTTGTTCCATTTTATTCAAGGCTTGGCTATTATTCCTTTTACCCTTTCTATAGGTCATTTTCAGGTACAGCGAAGTTCCATCTTATTTAAGAATGCTCTCTTGACACTGAACCCCACCTGTAGCCTCAAACAATATTTCTCCTTTCATGCCCAGATAAGTCCCTTGACAGAGTGGCCTACCCTGGTTGTCTCTACTTTCCCAAGTTGCTTTTACCCTGAAAATCCAAAGTTCATCTTGGACCTATTCTTACTAGATTAGAGACATATAATATCAAGTAACTGTTAAACCCAGAGAAATAATTTCTACTTGGAAATGTTTTAAGGTATCTCACATTAGACTTTGAGAAGCCCATACTACTTGTATTTGTTCCAAGGCTAAAAAACAAAGCTAAGTACACTCTCTCCACCCATAAGTAAATTTGGGTCAATTTCTCAGTCCTAGAGAACCTCCGAAGTACACACTCTCTCTGCCAGGAATGACCTATGAAGCTGGGGCTTCCTGAGCCATAAAAGAGGTCTGAGACCTATTTTCTTCCATTGACTTTGCAGGCAGTGGTTTCATATACCAAGTACAATCATTATTTCTTAGTGTTTGATTTGTAATATCTGAATAACTGAGAATCATTCTCAAATATTGTGCTGCATGATAGCCTTTACTACACAATCTATTTGTCTAATTTGTGTCTGGTAAAATGTAATACAAATTATTATTAAACTTATGCAACTAACCGTATTGCCATGAAAAGTAAGGGAAAGCAGTCAAAATATTTGTTTCTGAATTCTGTCAGTGAAAATCAGATACCATGGAAAAAATATATTCCATTTAATTTTAAATACATAGTCAGCTAAATCAAAGACTAGACATAGATTAAGAATAAAGAAACATAGCTTCCACATATTTTCCTTGAAAGACAAAATCTTTGAAAAAAATATCAATATTCCCAATAAATAAACAAAATTAAATGTCCCTTATCAGTTTATTTAGTCCTATGCAGTTAATTTTTGTTCCACTGGATCCTGGGTCAGCCCTCTGCTTTCATGAAGTCATCTGCCTCTGGACTCAAAAAAGCCCCAGAAATCCTGACTCAGTTCCCTGGCACAATTTCGAAGATACACAAGGCAAGTCTGCCTGGGAATCCGTGTGCAAGAGTTTATTCTTTGAATTATCCATTATTAAGAGTTTCTATTACAGTCCCTTCCTTGAGACTCTGAGACTGTTCTTGGCCAAAAGCTAAAATTCTGGTCTGAGTTAATAGTAGGGTTATAAGCCTCAAAGTAAAGCTTATAACTGCAGATGAGACAGACTAGTTTAGTTAATTTATTGCAATAACCAGCAATATTGGAATGAGAAAGAGTAAAAATCCTGTTAGGTACAACTATATATACATGATATATATATGAATTTTTTTTTTTTTTTTTTTTCCTGAGACGGAGTCTCACTCTGTTGCCCAGGCTGGAGTACAATGGCATGATCTCAGCTCACTGCAAATTCCACCTCCCAGGTTCAAGCGATTCTCCTGCCTCAGCCTCCCGAGTAGATGGGACTACAGGTGTCTGCCTCCATGCATGGCTAGTTTTTGTATTTTTAGTAGAGACGGAGTTTCACCATATTGGCCAGGCTGGTCTTAAACTCCTGATGTTGTGATCTGCCTGCCTCGGCCTCCCAAAGTGATGGGATTGCAGGTGTGAGCCACCATACCCAGCCAACATATATTTTTAATAAAAATTCCTTCAACATTTCCTCAAACATAAAGACATATTATGATAGTGAGGTCATTAAAACACCTCCAAGGTCTTCCAGTCTATTCTGTAGTCCCTGGAAAAATTTATAGTAGCAACATTTTACCTGTACAAAATTATCCTTTGATTTAACATTTTTCCCCATGGAGTTCTTATAGTACTGTTAGTACTAATTAAGAAATATGGAGCATAAAAAAACTAGCTATTTCTATGTCCCTCTCTTCATAATGCAAATAAATAATTTTTTGACTTCCTGGAGAAAATCTCTAAGTTAGTTTTAAATATTAAAGAAATGCTTTTTTTGTTTTGTTTTGTTTTTGTTTTGTAAATGGAGGATCTAATTTTGGTACAACAAAAAATCAAACAAGTTTTTGAAAGTTTCTTGTCATTTGATTAAGAGAGAATCATGTGTGCCTGGTGAATAATAACTGCCTATCTATTTAATCAGTGTGGATTATAGTTTTTTAAGTAAGCATAAAAGAGAGTCACACCATCTATTGCAAGAAACATTTGCTTTTTAAGGGGTGAGTGAAATGTGTTATTCTTTTGTTTTGTAAGTAAAGGACATGATAAAGCATATACATCATTTTTATACCTCTGAAAAGTGAAAAGAGCAACAGTACACATTCATTAACAAGAACCAAAGTATCGCCACTCTGTAACATACTATGACTAAGAATCAAAGTGACATGTGTTGACAACTACACCTTATGATCAAGATGTCAGTGTTCTTTCCTACTTAAAAATTATCCAGGGATCCAAAGATTATTTACTAACTAGACTTAATATTAGTCCAAGGCTACACAGTTAATTAAGAATCTTGGATGTCATGTTTTAAACTAACACATTAGAAAACATGATTCTGCCTATATAAAACAATTTGTCAGACTTGTAACTCAATTTAGTTTAACACAACTTTATATTAACCATAATGATAAATCATATTTTAGGTTATTTGATTAGTAAAGCAGTGTAAGAAATTTAGTAAGTTCAGATGAACTAGTGTCAACTTATGTGAAAAACACAAATCTGAAAATCACATCAAGAAAAAGCCATATAGCTGTGTGCATTTATTTATTTTTTGTTTATATTTTTAAATTGACAAATTAAAATTGTATAGATTTATGGTGTACAACATATTTTAATACATCTTTGCATTGTGGATTGGCTAAATCAAGCCAATTAACATATGAATTACCTGATATGCTTGTTATTTTTTGGTGTGTATGGCAAGAATACTGAAAATCTACTCTTAATAATTTTCAGGTGTGCAATATAATGTTAGAACAATATAATGTAATCCTCCTGACCACTCCCAGCCTTGGTAACCACTGTTTTACTCCGTGTTTCTATTAGTTCAAATATAGCTGTGTTTTAAAATTAAACTCATTCAAGTAATGTGATTTATCTAAGAATTTACCTGGACTGTGTAAACTTGGATTCTTATATAAATATATTTCTTGGCTATCAGTAAAAAGGAAAAAATTCCTTAAAAGTCTAACACATATAAGTATGAAAAGTTCAGCTTCTTTATTTTCTACAATTTTGGAGAAATATGAGATTTATGTTAGTCTTATTATTCTCTATGAAGTAATTAGAACAGAGCTCCTTTAATTAGAGGAACTTCAAAATCTAATTAATTGGAACCTAATGGAAGTAGGAAATAGTTTATACTGATGCAACAGACAAGGTTTTTCTCATTTACAGATGTGCAGGCATACAACTTGCAACTCCACTCTCAGCTGTGGGTAAATTAATCACAGAAACTCACTATGCCAGACCTCAGAGAGAGGTCCTGCTTTCTAGTGGCCACAGAATGATTCCTTAATTGATTTGTGTGCACAGATAGAACAAAATATTAAGAAAGTAAGCTCTCTACTATTTAGCATGCAACAGGAATAGATCCCCAACATCTTGGCAGGAATTACCCAAAGGTCAGATCGTAAGACTGGTTTTCTGGTCATTGTTGCCATTATTGAGAAATAGCATTTTCTATGTGCAAATGGAATGAGACTCTAAGAAAGACCAGAACCAAAAACACAAAGAAACAAACCGGTAGATATAAAACTTAGAGAACTGGAGAGTCAGCAAAGGTCAAGTTTGATTGCTACTTCAGGAGCAGCATGAAAAAGAGAGAGAGACAGAGAGAGAGAGAGAGAGAGAGAGAGAGAGAGAGAGAGAGAGAGAGAGAGAGAGAGAGAGAAAGAGTCTTGCCCTTAGGCAGTGCAGTTTAATTTGCTTCATTAAATGAATTCACTTGGGCATCTTGGCAGCACCTCCCAAAGAAAATTCTCAAAATGTAAAAATAAAATAAAAACATAATCCATACAAATACAAACAGCATGTGTCAAATATTTTCTTCATTTTATTGAGGAAAGATGGTAAGGCGAGTTCAGAAACTATTCATGGTTCTGGTCATTAGTAGTTAATTTCATTGCAAATAAGATTGCCAGTGTAGTTGCAAAAAAAATGTTTAATGTCATACAGAAAAATAAGCCACTACCTTTATCTTTTCCACTGAAAGGAAATTGCAACTGCAGTGGACAAAAATATGTAAGTTAATATGTAACCTAAGTCTAGGACCTTTAATCCATTGTCAACAGTGAGCAGAATGAAGAACTTTCTCCTAGATAATGAAATAAACCTTTGGTGGGCCTGGCAAACGATGCTTCTGAATATCATTGAAAAGACACGCCATCCACTTTTTTTAAGGCCTTATTCCAACGTTGTAAATATTTTCACATAACACACTCCGTAGGCACTTTGACTACAACAGATCTAAAACTAAAACCATTATTATTTTCAAAATATATTTCTCCTTTTTACTTCTTCTTTTGGTTAGTGGCTTCACTATACACTCAATGACCATGTACAAAGCTTGATAATCAGGATCTCTCCTCCCTAACCTCATTCCCCACACAAAAGAATCACCTCTTCTATATACATTATATCCCCACATCCCTCCCTCCCACAAAACTTTTACATTGCTACCAGAATGTTCTTACTAAATCTCAAAAATGACCACACTTTTTGTGTGCTTTCAACCTCTCAATGACTATACATTATCAATACAATAATGCAACTAGCTGGCATAGAGTACACCACCTTCAATTATGCAGATACTATGAACCTTCTCAGTATAATCTTTCATCATTTCACCAAAGGCATCCTATACTATAAGGAGCCAGTCCCCGTGTCAGCACTAAACTACGTCTCCATGAATTGGCCAGTGTTTCCTCTGCTTAGAATTCCTGTCCTCTGTCTTAGCCCCCATCTGTTTGTATCTAGTAGATACAGATAAAATGTTAAATCTTCTGTGAATCATATATGTATCATAGGACTTATCACCTTGTGACATAATTATTTTTTAAAGTGTATCTCTTGTCCACTAGATGGTGGACTTTTGCATGGGCTAGACTCAAACTTATGAATCTTTTAGAGTAGCATTGTTAGAAGTTATATATCTATCGCATGCATAGAGCAAAATTCATACCACAAAGTTATTGTTCAGTATAATATAAAATGAATTTAAAAACGTGTTCAGCCTTAATTGCTTATAAAATGCCCTATATACCATCTTGCAGGAGTCCTACTCCTATGTTTCCTAATTCAATTTTTTTATAAATCTAATAATATAGGCGGCTTTCATTATTCATGGGAATTCTTCAGTAATTCCATTGGAAAGCGAAAAATCCTTTTGAGAGCATGTTACAATGTTACTTTTGCATATCCTTACTCTTTCTTTTCTTTAAGTTATATTGAGCTGTTTGTCTTTTAAAGCAGAATTCATCTGTATTTAGTGATATCAAATTATACATTTGAACAAATGCTTTTCTCTCTCTGGAAGTCACTGAATGTACATCAGGGCTAATGCTTAGATTTTTAAATCTTGGGAGAAAGAAAATGCAGCTCAGGCCCACACATAGATAGACATTTAAATGTTTTTAAAACCAGTGCAATGACTCTGCAAGAATTGCATGGGCATCATTTGAATTCGAGTAAAATTTTAAAAATCCACGTTTCAAATTAAATAAAAGGTATACCTTTCTCATGCTCTTATAACTGCTAGGAAAAATGCTAAGATTAAAGAACGACTCTATTAGTTGAGAGTGAGTTAGATACCTGTTTTTAAGTATTGTATCATTTCCTTGGAAAGGTCAAGAATATGGCTATTTAGAGTTTTGAGTTTTTAAGAACAGAGTATAGAAAACATATTTTGTAATCAAAAAGTAGATTAAATAAATGATCAACCACTCAAAAGAAAACAAGCAACACAGTTTCACAACCACCTTTCTCTTATTTTTGGCTTTCTCCAGCCTCCACTTCCTACACTACATTAGTGAGTAAGGGGCAGATAGAGTAAAATAAAAGGAGGATGTTCATTATATATTCTTGTTCTGTTCTCGAGTACTGTCATGTTTTAAATTAAACACTTGAAATGTATATTTTCTGTACAAATAGCAAATGCAGTTTAAGAACTGGGACAAAATACATGACAATTAGCCCAGAAGTTCATTCAATGATGTAAACCAGAATTGCCAAATATCAATAGCAATTTACCTTGAATTTACCTGGGTGCACATTCAGAACTTTCATGTATGAGGTTATGTCTATATTGGTCAAATGAAAAGGCAGGTGATTCAATATCCAAGCATCTTTCTTACTAAGGGGAAAATAAGCAAATTGGTAGTTTTTCTATGTTGGCTCTCTCACTGTTACACAAAAAGCATTTTGTGTTTCTCACTATATGTTTGTGTTTCTCACTATATGTTTCCCATTCACACACAAACTATATTCCCACAAACTATATTCCCACAAACTATACGTTTGTGTTTCTCACTATATGTTTCCCATTCACACACTTAATTATATTTTCAGAATTTAAATTTCATTTGTCAAAAAATAACTATGGTTTTTTAATTATCACAGAATTTTATTGCTGGAAGAGAGTTTTAAAGTTATCTATTTCATTATTTCTCAACTAGATAATTACATGTTCAATTGGTAAAGATAAAGTAGCTTTGTGTTTTTGGAAACCCCTAAATTAAGGGAGCAGAGAAGAGGCAGAATAGAAAGAGGTGAAGAAGAGAATGGAGATGCATTCTCCTGAAGGCTGTGGGTAAAGAAAAAGACACAGGCCCTTAATACTTTGCTGAGTGGATCTTTGTTTGGTTAATGCGAACCTAGATCCACATCTCATTTTCAGGTGAAGTGAGGACCATAAAATCTCGTCATCTTTGTCCAATAGGAGGTACAAAAGCACAGGCATTTCCTAGCCAAGCAAGCTTGCCACCTTACCACCTAAATGTAATTCTCTAAATCTTGGAACTGTAGCCTCACTGGAAGACTTTTCTTTCTTTCTCTTTGCACTTTTCTAAACTTATGTGAAAACTTTCCCATTTTTTTCAGATGTCTGGCAAATGCGTAGTGAGGTACACTGAACTACCATAAATCTAGATGCCAAAACACATTTCATATTAATATTTTCTACTTCTAATGGGAAAATAAAATTTATTAGAGGTAGATACTTATGTTTTTTCCTTTCGTAACTAAGTGGCAAACCCTTATTCATTTTTCAAATCCTTGCCTGAATTTCATCTCTACATTCTCAGTTTTCCCAAAGAAAATTAACCATTCATTTTACTTTGCTGGACTAAATTTATGGTTTGTGGACTTTCTAATATTGCATTTATAACATTGCAACTTATTTTTCACTTGTCAACACTTTAACTAGACTTTAAGCCTTTTGGAGCAAGAACTGTCACTCTTACTTCAGGGACTGGTAAAGTGGGTGTCACATACTCCATACTCCATAAATATTCTATTTTAAAAGGTTGTTTGATTATTTGTAGGGCAATATGGATACTAGAAATCATTTATGTTTGATGAATTTTAAAGTCACCACTTTATACATCATTTTATACAAAATATCATTCTCTGAGTGAGTTTTCTGGTGATACTTTCATCTTATCTTTCTGTGTTCCAGTATTTATAGCATTTTTCTGTAAGGAAGGGGCATCAGTGTTCTCTCAAGTCCATTTGCCTTAATCCTGAAACTGCAAAGTAATTCTGGATCGTGTGTACTGTCTTTCAATACAGGATTATTATAGTATTCAAGACAGCTGCAAGAGATGAATGCCCTTGCTTTGTTTTGTAAGCTGACCTGTTGATGTAACCTGTGGTTTTATATTTAAGAAGGCATAAACAGTTTGCAATTTTGTATCTGTTAGAACCAATTCCAAGAGGTTGGCAAATAGAAAATAATTTCTGTTTGAAATTATGTCACGTGTCTGATTTGAGGTGAGGATATATTAGTGAAGACATTGTGAAAAAAAATCCTGGTAGCTTGCTTATGACTATTCTAATCATTCCACGGGATAATTTGTAATGCTCAATTTACGTTCTTGATCTAGGTATTTATGATAATTTTTTAAAATCAAAAAGTCCATTTTCAGTCTGCATAATATGTGATTTTCTATGGACATATCTTCTTCTTAATAAATATATTTAATATCTCACACACACTTTTAAAATTTTCAAAATTAATTGTTTAATAGTTTTCAATTTCTACACTCTATCATTGGTTCAAATACCCAACAATGAGTAACCAAGAGTTTAGTAAATGTAACTTGAAAATACGCAAGACTTCAAGAGAGGCACCACTCTTATGACTAAAATTATTGTGAGAATAAACCATTTTCTCAGCTCCAAACCTCAGGACAGCGATGTTTTCTAGACCCAGTCTCTGGAAGTGAGAAAGAAGAGAAGGAATCATTGCTGTGTAGGCTGTAGAAGGACAAGGCCTAGCGCTGCCTGTTGTGGGTAATAACCCATTTAGATTTCCATTCACCTGGAATATCTTTTCTGGTATGAGTGTCCATTTTAAGTAGGCAAGAATGCAGTAGTAAGGGAGGCCACAATAGTTTTAAAGAAATCTGGTGTTTGAGAGTAAAGATATTATGAGAAGGGATTATAGGATCAAGCAAAGTTATTTAGCTGAAAACTGATGAATAGAGGAAAGAAGCAAGATGTCCATTTGATAATAATAACAAGTATTTTTAAAGAGCTTACTCTGAGCCATATGTGGAACTCTTTAATCCTAGAGACTCTATATATACTGTCCCATAGAATCTTTACAACAGCTTTATAGGTTCAATACTATTACCCCTCTTTCACAGATAAGGAATATGAAGCCCAGAGAACTTGTCCAAGTAATTTGCCCAGAAGCCTAATGGCTAATGGGTGGCATAACAAATATTTAAATCCAAGCAGGCTAAGTCCTCAGCCCATTTACACATGATCATGAGGCCACAGCTATCTCTGTTAGATGTGTGAGCCATTATTTATCCACGGTGCAAGCAGGAATTAACTTCAGAAATAAGGGCTCACCTGAGAAATGGGATTCAAGGAGAAATGGAAGGATTTGTGTCCTTGAGTCAAAGGGAAATCTACTTTCCTTAGATGGTAGGGTGGATAACTTGTACCTAGAAAAGGAGGTGAAAGCAAGAAGGAGAGACTTGTTCAGTATTCTCTCTAAGAGATGTGAGGTCCACCTAGGCATGGCACTGATGGAACAGAGACTAGGACATTAAGAGGGATGAATTGTTCATGCCTCCATAGTTTTACCTGTTAATAGGAGGAATATTTGGGACATTCACTACCTTTTCCTACCTCTCTAGTACATACAAATATGTAAGAAACATTTATCGACATCTGTGTTTAAGAGGCACCATGCTAGATGCTGATGATACAGTGGTGGATGAAACAAAAATGGAACCAAACACAGATGAAACAAACACAGAACCTGTCTCATGTTCTCAAGGTCTAGCTGGGAAATAGGTATCATCAAGGTGTAAAATAATCATATAAAAATGTGAAATTGAAAGTGCTACAAGTGTCAAAGAGAGACACACAGGGCTAAGAGCTCTCTGATAAGGAAATTTAACCTGCTTAGCATATTAATGGACTGTTTCTCTAAGGAAGTGAGTCTCTGACTTTTTAAAAAATATACATACACTGTTTGTCAATTGTACCTCGACAAAGCTAGAAAAATGGAAGTAAATGGCACATATTTTCTTTCATGCAAGACAAATAATTCCTAGAGGTGTACTGTACAGCATAGTCTTTATAGGAAATAATATTGTTTTATATATTTTTTTTTCTTTTTTAAGTTTCATTTTAGGTTCAGGAGGTACATGTGCAGATTTGTTTCATGGGTAAACTTCATGTTGCTGGGGTTTGGTGTACAAATAATTTCATCACCCAGGCAGTCAGCATAGTACAGGTAGTTTGTTGACTCTCATCCTCCTCTCACCCTCCATCCTCAAGTAGGCCCCAGTGTGTTTTGTCTCCTTCTTTGTGTCCATGTGTACTCAATGTTTAGCTCCCACTTATAAGTGAGAAGATGCAGTATTTGGCTCTCTGTACCTGCATTAATTTACTTAGGAGAATGGACTCCAGCTACATTCACTGCTACAAAGGACATGATTACATTCTTTTTTATGGCTGTGCAGCATTCCATGGTGCATATGTACCACATTTTCTTTATCCACCACTGATGGGCATCTTGGTTGATTCCATATCTTTGCTATTGTGAGTAGTGCTACAATAAACACACAAATACATGTGTCTTTTTGGTAGACAATTTATATTCCTTTGAGTATGAGATTTCCGGCTGAATGGCAGTTCTGTTTTAAGTTCTTTGAGAAATCTCCATACTGCTTTCCACAGTGGCTGAATCAATTTACATTTCCACCAACAATATATAAGCATTCCCTTTGCTCTGCAACCTCTGCAGCACCTGCTATTTTCCGACTTTTTCATAATAGCCTTTCTGACTCATGTGAGATGGTATCTCATTGTGGTTTTGGTTTGTATTTCTCTAGTGATTAGTGATATTGGGCAATTTTTCACATGTTTTTGGTCACGTGTATGTCTTCTAACTACAAAGTTAATTAAGCAAAGAGATGTATCTCCAACAATTTACAATGGACAACTTATATCTACAAAGAATTGTATCAATGGAAACTAAACGTATTTTAACATTAAATCTGTACAAGCAACAGGAAATAAAGAACTCTGCAGCAACTTCTGAAGAACATAACATGTCAACCTGAATAATTTAGATTACATTCTCTCTCTCTCTCTCTCTCTCTCTCTTGCTCTCACCCTCTCTCCCCTTCGTATGTATTTATCCCTTTATTTATTGGCCTATTCACAAGATGTTCACCAATTAAGTGCTTCTTAAAAGTAGATATAAATGAAAAAATATTTGGGGAGTTTGATAATTGCAGATTGCATCTCTCATGCCAAGAGGTTCTTTGACCTTAGTGTCCGGGGCATAGTCCGGGAATCTGCATTATTATGAGGAACACCAGACAATTTTGATGAAGGGAGCCAAATCCTAGCACCACAGTTGAATAAATACAGCCTTAGTTTTTTTCTTATAATATATTCCGTATTTGTATTTTATCCACTATGCTTATTTAAATATAATCTTAGTATTATAATATAACCTATATTTTATTCCATCTATTAATAATACCCTCTTAGTGGTATATAATATAACATACAATCCACTTAACAGAAGGCAATATTTACATTTTCTGTATGCTTTCCCTGTTTCAAGTAAACTCAATTAGGTAATTGGAATCTCCAAATAAAACAATTTCTTTATCAAATTTAGATGTGCTAGCAGACCAAGAGCAAGATGAATGAACCAGTCAGAAGCTTTACTACAGCTATTTTTAAAAACTGCCATGAAATAGAAGAAATCACAAAAAGATGCCAGAAGACAGAGTTGTTAGAAGATTATAAGATGGTATAACGTTTGTTCTTAGTTATTAGTGTTAAGAAAATAACTCAGTGATGATAAAGAAAGTGTAGAATGGATTCCAAACAATGAAAGTTTTATTCAAGTGTCATCTACATGTTAAAGGATTAAATTGAAAGTCTTAGTAATTATTTTTAAGAATAAAAAAAGTCATAAATGCATTGCCCTTACATGATAATATGGTCTTCAGAAGCTTAGCAGATCTTGCTGCTAAAATCCAAAAATGTAACTAAACCAAAATTACACTCCTTTTACATCCTGGTCAGTGTCTAACATTTTATAGTTACAGCATTCTTCTCTCAGCTTCACTTTTTCTGCTTCATCTTTTCTTCCCCACTATGGGTTGCTGACACCTCAGCATGAATTACCTTAGAGGCTTTCCTGAGAGTAGGTTATCATGGAGGGAGGGAGAGGATAAAGCACTAAAAAGAAAATTCACATACTTTACCTTTTAAACTTTCAAAGAGTCATGAATGGTGGAAAGAAAGATGCTGAAGATAATGGCCAAATGCTAATATAATTATCTTGAACAGAATGATATAATCATGGGCTCAACGGGACTGAAATTGAGATTATAGATTGAAGTCAAGGCAGTATGGAATGGCAGGAGTGACTGAAAGTAACTAGGGCTCAGAAAGATGGTCCATGTTTTTTTGTGCATAGGATTTGAATTATGTCTGGAATTCTTTTGAGTAGCAGTTTGAATTAGAGAAGAGAAAAATATAACCGAAAAGCATTTTAATAAGGGAATAGGGAAGATGTGCAGGTGCTTGAAGGAGAGAGTCATAGTCAAGAGTGGTGAAGCTGAAGTAACAGAATTTCCTGTGGTCCCGTGGTGCCTTCCAGATGTACCAAAGAGGACTCTCTGGGACCAGGGGGGGATCCTATAATCTGTATACTTATAAAGTACCTCCAGTGATTCTTGTTCCGGGAAATCGGGGACCCTGAACAGAGGGACCAGCTGAAGCCACGGCAGAAGAACATAAATTGTGATTAATAGTTTTATAATTTCTTACACCTGTCCTTACTGCAATCTCTGAACATAAATTGTGAAGATTTCATGGACATTATCACTTCCCCAATCAATACTCTTATTTTTCCTATCCCTGTCTTCACTTTAATCTCTTAATCCTGTCATCTTCATAAGCCGAGGATGTATATCACCTCAAGACCCTGTGATGATTGCATTATCTGCACAAATTGTTTGTAACGCATGTGTGTTTAAACAATATGAAATCTGGGCACCTTGAAAAGAACAGGATAAGAGTGATTTTCAGGAAACAAGGGAGATAACCATAAGGTCTGACTGCCTGTGGGGCCAGGCAGAAGAGAGTCATATTTCTCTTCTTACAGAAAGCGAATAGAAGAAAAATCACTGAATTCTTTTTCTCAGAATGGAATAGCCCTGGGAAAAGAATGCATTCCCAGGGGAAGGTCTTTAAAATGGCCGCTCTGGGAGTGTCCGTCTTATGCAGTTGAAGATAAGGGATGAAATATGCCCTGGTCTCCTGCAGCACCCTCAGGCTTGCTAGGATTAGGAAATTCCAGCCTGGCGAATTCTAGTCAGACTGGTTGTCTGCTCTTGAATCCTGTTTCCTGTTAAGATGTTTATCAATGACAATATGTGCCCAGTGGGACATGGACCTTCATCAGTAATTCTAGTTTCGCCCTGGCCTTGTGATCTCGCTCTGCCTCCCTGCCCTTGTGAGCTTTTATTGCCCTCTGAAGCATATGATCTCTGTGACCCACTCCCTATTCGTACCCTCCTCCCCTTTTGAAACCCCTAATAAAAACTTGCTGGTTTTGCAGCTCAATGGACTTCCGTCAGCAGGCGGAACCTGCTGACATGTGATGTCAACCCAGAGTCCCAACTGTAAAATTTCTCTTTTGTACTCTTTCTCTTTATTTCTCAGACAAGCTGACACTTAGGGAAAATAGAAAAGAAACTATGTGGAAATACTGGGGACTGATTCCCCTGGTAATTCTAATGTGGGCCTTCAGTTCAAAGGAGCTCATCTAGGCTATAGAGTTTGAGGGAAAGAATTGTGTGGATGAGACAGTAAAATGCCTATTCATTTTAAGAGATATCATGAATTAAATAGCTAATAGGTTGAGTTCCACACTTCACTTTTGCAGAACTAGCTCTGTTAAAAGAAATTTTACAAAATATATATATATATATATTATTTTCATTGGTCAAAATAATAAGGTTCATTTAGGAAAATTCAAAAAGAAAGATGAAGAAAGAATTAATATAGCACTCATGGCATAAATATAGTTAACTTTTGTATATATTTACTTTGCTTTTTTTTTCATTCTCATGTTTAAAAATATGTGATTATAATGTACATCCAACTTCATATCTTGCATTTAAAATAAATACTGCTTTTGTAGTAAATATTTTTCATTTTATATCATTTTTCAGTAATGAGTTTAGTAGTGATGTCATATTTGAATGACTATTAAATTATATATAGGTATCATATTTCTGAATAAACCTAAGTTCACAAATGGGAGTGTAAACCTGCTTATAATTTATGCTATTGTGTGACTTCTCTACTTTTCCTTATGTGCCTGTATGTCCCTTCTCCCACTTCTTTCTTCCTTCCTTCTTTCCTGCCTGCTTTCCTTCCTTCTTACTTCCTTCCCTTTTTTCCTGACTAGGAGGAGCTCTCTGTCATCCTTGCTAGAATGGGATCAAAGAACTCCATAAAATACTGATGTATGCATGCTTGCACTTATATACAAGTTTTTATTAAGCCCTCTCTATAAATGAAAAAAAAGATAGATTCCTCATAGTAACTTTCACTGAAAAACATCTTTGTGGGGTAGTCATATGTTAAGGAACTAACATGAATAGCTAAATTAAATTTATGTTTTATTCATACGTGAACAAAATATAATATTCACAGGCATGGTCTGAGAGCAAAAGCTTCATGGTGCCCCCAGGCCAAAAGAGGCACCTAAGACTACAACTTACCAAGTAGATATGCCCATTTGAAAAACATACATATGAATTGAAAAAAACTGTATTTTTTTATTCTTAAATAAACACAACTACATACTAATGAGACATATGTGTGCGTGGTGGGCTCTGTGCAACTTCTCATACCACATCTACTCTCATTTCCTGGTCCTCACTGACTTTCCACATGGTAATTTCTTTTGATCACAGCAACTATTTCTTAAACCAAGCTTCATAAAAATATGTCATCAAAAGGTGTGTATCACAATTTCATACTGACCCTGTGAAATAGTTCAAGCTGTACTTTGTGCAGTACCTAGTGGATATTAAATATTGGTATCTAACCAGTATTGAGCATGTCTGTGCTTTCCTCTGAAATGTCAAATACCCCATTAGCACTCATGTGAATTTGCTATGGTGGCCTGGATTACATCAGGGAAAAACTGATGCTTAGCATCATCTGAAAATTTTAATTTGTTCTACATGTTTCATAGTTATGTGCCTGATGAAAGCATTAAATAGCATGAATATGAATAAATAACCCTTTTTCAGTGGAGTCAAACCAAATACCAAATTAGTAAATTTCATAATTAGTTATATATAAATATATGTACATAAAATATATATAATTTTTAAAATTAAGCAATATCCCCATGATATAAAGTACTACATATTATATATATATATTTTCAGTTGACTTAAGTGTAAAACCCAAAACCATAAAAACCCTAGAGAAAATCTAGGCAATACCATTAACAACATAGGCAAGGGCAAAGCCTTCCTGACTACAACACCAAAAGTAGTTGCAACAAAAGCCAAAATTGACAATAAACTGAAGAGCTTCTGCACAGCAAAATAAACTGTCATCAGAGTGAACAGTCAACTTATACAGTGTGAGACAATTTTTCAATCTACCCATTTGACAAAGGTCTAATATTCATAATCTACAAAGAACTTAAATTTACAAGAAAAACAAACAACCCCATCAAAAAGTGGGCAAAGGATGTGAACAGACACTTCTCAAAAGAAGACATTATGTGGTCAACAAACATATGGGGAAAAAAAATCTCAACATCACTGATCATTTAAGAAATGCAAATCAAAACCACAATGAGATACCATCTCATGTCAGTCAGATGGTGATTATTAAAAAGTCAAGAAAAAGTAGATGCTGGAGAAGCTGTGGGAAAATAGGAACGTTTTAACATGGTTGGTGCGAATGTAAATTAGTATCAAACATTGTGGAAGACAGTGTGGGGATTCCTCAAGGATCTAGAACCAGAAATACCATTTGACCCAGCAATCCCATTACTGGGTATATACTCAAAGGAATGTAAATCATTCTACTTTAAAGACACATGTACATGTATGTTTACTGCTGCACTATTTACAATTATAAAGACATGGCACCAACCCAAGTGCCCATGAATGATAGACTAGATAAAGAAAATGTGGTACATATATGTCATGAAATACTATGCAGCCATAAAAAGGGATGAAATTATGTCCTTTGCAGGTTCATGGATGAAACTGGGAGCCATCATCCTCAGCAAACTAATGTAGGAACCGAAAATCAAACACTGCAGGTTCTCGCTCATAAGTGGGAGTTGAACAACGAGAACACATGGACACAGGGAGGGGAACAACACACACTAGGGCCAGTCAGTGGGTTGGAGGTGAGGGGAGGGATTTCATTAAGACAAACAGTTAATGCATGTGGGGCTTAAAACCTAGATGACGGGTTGATAGGTGCAGCAAATCATCACAGCACAAGTATACCTACGTAACAAACCTACACGTTCTGCACTTGTATCCTGGAACTTAAAGTAAAATAAAATAAAATAAAAAACTACAAATGCAAAAAATATATATACTATAAGGCAAAGGGATGGTTAATGATATTTCTTTTAGACTATCACTGATTTATTCCCTCCATTGTATATACATGCCCTTTTCCCATTCACAGGTAGAGTATATTCCTCTTCTCCCTTTGTATATAATGTATCTTAGAGACTTGTTTCCCCAAAAGATCAGCAGGACAGCTGCTCTGGGCTTTGGGAGGTCATAATAAGCCTTATAGTTTCTGCCTGGGTCACATAGAACACTCTGTTTTAGAAGCGTCTCTCTTTCAAAAGCTAAAATCCATGTAATAAGTCTAAATACTCTGAGATTGTCATGCGTAAATGGGGAGGCATGAGCCTCCAGGTACTATCACCAACTCAACCCAGGAGCCAGGACATGTGAGTCAAGTTACCATCAATCTTCAGTTGATGCCATATGGATCAGAGATGAACTGCCTAATTGGGCCTTTCCTGAACTTCTGACACACAAAGAACAACATAAAATAACTGTTTTAAGCCACTGAGTTTTGGGGTAGTTTGTTAGGTTGCAATAAGAAGGCAGAGCAGGATGATCACATGCCCTTTTAATGTCACATTGGAGCATCATCTTAAGACCATAAAGGTCAGTTGACTTGCTAGGTTAAAGTGACCTATTTAGTTTGACTTATTGTGTGCCGTATAGTCCGGCCTCATAAAGTTTGATGCGAACTTATAGAAAATTGTGAAATGTTGTTTTTCCTAGCAGAGATGCAAATAATTCCTGCCTGGTGAAAAATGTAAGTCCAGAGTTATGGCTTTACAGCACAGCAGGATATCTACCACTTTTGCATTAATGCATCAGTCTTACCCAGGATTCTTTCTTTCACTGACTCTATATGCATTCACTTTTGGGATCCTACTTTGAATCAACTTTGTTGATGTGCAGGTTCTCTTTAATTTAATCAATTAAATAGATCTTTGATATATACTCACCATGTATTTTGTTTGAGAATAATGTTCTTAACTTTGGAAACAATAGTTTGACATATGTAAAAGATTGTTCTTCACCACTGGGTTCTACATTGACTCAGTATCACATATCCCAGTTAAATGCATTGGAGAAATATATTTCATAAAGAAGACAGTATCCCAGTGCTGGCTAGAGCCAAGAAGTATCTCTATCTAGGTTTACAAAGGGTTGGGGTACCTCCTCCATAAAGCATTTCTCTAATTCTTCCCATACACAAGATTCATTTAAAACAAAAAACAAAAAACAAAAACAAATGGCCATTCCTCCTTGGGGTCTCAAAGCTTCTGTCAGAGTCCACTCACAAATTTCAATCTGTTTAATGTATTTCTTTATTTAAAAGCCTGTGTACATTTAACAGACTAGAGACCATCAATAGCAGGTCTGTGTGCAATTCCCAACCAGTGTCTAGCATGCAACCTCAATGAAGATTTGTTTACAGGAGTGGTGGGTAATAGAATCGTTTATGGATTTTATATAATTCTTTTGTATGTTAAAAGAGTAACTCTTAGGCAGGAATCTAGACCCAACATGGCGGCATTACCTGGCATAGCAGGCCTTTTGTTAAAGACTCCCTTCACCCTTGTACACACCCGCAGACTTACAGGCGTCAGAGTTCCGGCTGGGCAACCACACTCCCACATGACCTGCAGCTCACCTGCATTCCACAAGTTCGTAAACAGCAGTTTCGGTTAACAGTTTCCAAAGACCCCTTCCTCATGACCCTTACTCAACTCCTGCCCTAGTAGTTTCAACATCCCCCAGGCCCTGTTTGCACAACCAGCTTCCCTACTTCTCAGGCTGTAAGAAGCCCCTACCCTCCTCCCTCAGCCCGACTTCCTCAGCCCGCACCTTTGGACCGAGGAACCTCGCCCACGAGTCCTAATAAAGGCTATTCTCACTGCCATTTGCCTTGTGTCTTCGTTCCCAGTTCGGCTCCAGCCTCAGTTTACCTTTACATTTGGTGCCGAAACCCGGGAGGAGACCCCTCCCCCGGACCCCTGCCGGGTCGGGCAGGCTCTCCTCTCCCGGAGCCAGGACCTCCTTTCCGAGCCAGGAGCCGTTTCACTAAATCCAAGACTCAATTCGTTCACTGCTGGGTAAGTTTTCCCCCATCCTGTAGGCTCCCTCTGGGAAGTCCCTGTCCGAAACACGTGGCCACGTCAGGGGCTCCCTCCGGTCAACTGTGACCTTGGCACTGGGGACTAGGAGACGTCCAACCTCCCCGGAAGCCACTGTACCCCGCACTCCGCGTGGCAGTAGGAGGATGCTCCCATTGCCACCGGATTGCCCGCCTTAGGACCATGGGAACTGCCCAGTCCAAACCAAACCAAAAATCTGCTCTGAGGTGCCTCTTGGCAAATCTCCAGACTTTAAGTCTCAGCCAATACATAAAACAAAAGCGGCTCATTTTCTTCCGCACAGTAGCATGGCCACAGTATAAATTAGATAATCAGTCTCAGTGGCTTGCAGAAGGCACTCTAGACTTTAACATCCTCACAGTTCTGACCAACTTCTGCAAGAGACTAGGTAAATGGCACTAGATACCCTATGTTCAAGCCTTTTAGGACTTGCATTCTCACCCAGATCTCTGCGCTCAATGCTCGTTAACTCAGGTCCTACTCGCAAAGTCTCTTCCCTCAAGCAAGGAGAGGGATGATTCCTCCTCTTTTTCTGAGCCTCCTGACACCCTATCCTGGCCACCCCTTCGGTCTCCCACCCAACCTTCTCCTTACCCTGACCCGCCATTACCCCTGTCCTTGTCAGCACCTCCCCTCCCTTCTACCCCTCCTGTGCCCTCGCCAAACCCAACAGATTCTGTCTCCCCTACCTCCACCTTCTCCCCTTCCTCGCCTGTCTCAGCCCATGCTCAGTCCAGGACTGACCTCCTGTGTCCCTTGCAAGAGGTGGCAGGCGCCGAAGGAGTAGTCCGGGTCCATGTGCTGTTTTCGCTGGCAGACCTCTCTAAGATTGAAGAGCGTGTAGGCTCCTTTTCGGCCAATCCTACTTGTTATATCAAAGAGTTCAGGTATCTATGCCAGACATATGATCTCACCTGGCATGACCCCCATGTCATTATGACCTCAACCCTGTCCCCTAAGGAACAGGAGTGTATCCTAGCGGCAGCCAGGCAGCACGCTGACCAGGTTCATTTAACTGACCACAACATACCAGTCAGCACTGAGGCGGTGCCCTCAGCCGAGCCCAACTGGGACTACCAGGTTGGTAAGGGGGGCCACTGCTACCAGGACATGATGGTCCAGTGCCTTCTTGCTGGCATGCAGGCAGCCTCCAATAAGTCAGTCAATTTTAATAAGTTAAAGGAGGTAGTCCAAGGTGCAGATGAAAATCCAGCCGTTTTTCTTAACTGGCCGACTGAGGCACTTATTCAGTACACCTGCCTTGACCCTGCCTCCCCCGCAAGAGGAACCATCTTGACCTCATATTTCATTTCTCAGTCGGCCCCTGATATCCAAAAAAAAATTTTAAAAGGTGGAGGAAGGCCCTCAAACTCCCATCCAGGATTTAGTCAAACTGGCCTTCAAGGTCTACAACTCCAGGGAGGAAGCAGCTGAGGCCCAACGACGGGCTAGGCTAAAACAGAAGGTACAACTCCAAACCCAGGCCTTGGTAGCAGCCCCGAGGTCAGCCGGCTCCAGGAGCTCCCAGAAAAGAGGTACTACCTGAGCGCCACCTGGTGCCTGCTTCAAGTGCGGCAATGACGGCCACTGGGCCAGGCAGTGCCCTAACCCAAAGGAGCCAACCCGCCCGTGTCTGAACTGTCGGCAGATGGGCCACTGGAAGTCGGACTGCCCCAATCTGAGGATGGTCACTACATCTCCACGTGACGACCCTCCTCCAGGTACTGGAGGCGCCTTCCAACTCCTCCACACCGATGAAGATTGAAGAGGCCCAGACTCAGGAACCCCTCTTACTCTTGCCGAGCCCAGGGTTATGCTCGATGTAGCGGGTAAGTCCATATCTTTCCTCATGGATACGGAGGCTACCTACTCTGTTTTGCCTTCCTTTAGTGGCCCCAGCCACCCCTCCACTGTCATGGTCATGGGAATTGATGGCACTCCCTTCACCTACCGCCAGACTCCTCCTCTGTCTTGCCACTTGGATGGCTCCCTCTTCTCGCACTCATTTCTTATCATTCCTTCGTGCCCAGTCCCCTTGTTAGGATGAGATCTCCTAACCAAGCTAGGGGCCTCAGTTCATTTCCGGCCCAACCCCTCCCCACACCTCGCATTCCTCTTCCCCCTCCTCTCACCTGATGAACTCCGCCAGGCTGAACCCCCACTCCCGTTTCCAGTCCCCATTAACCCTGAGGTGTGGGACACCTCCACACTGACCATTGCCCAGCACCACACTCCTGTCCACATCCAGCTAAAAGACCCTTCTAAGTTTCCCTCTAGACCCCAGTTCCCTATCTCCCTTGAACACCGACAAGGACTAAAACCTATCATTACACACCTGCTCCAGCAGCACATTCTAGTTCCTGCCAACTCACCATGTAATACTCCTATTCTGCCTGTACGGAAAAGCTCTGGGGCCTATCACCTCATACAGGACCTACGCCTCATCAATGAGGCAGTAGTCCCTACCTTTCCAGTTGTTCCTAATCCATATACACTCCTCTTGCGTGTTCCCCCTGACACCTCTCATTTCACTGTCCTTGACCTGAAGGATGCCTTCTTTACCATCACTCTACACCCAGACTGCCACTTTCTGTTTGCCTTCACATGGGAGGACCCAGACACTCATGTTTCTTCCCAGCTGACCTGGACTGTCTTACCTCAAGGGTTCCGAGATAGCCCCAATTTTTTCGGACAGGCACTGGCACAGGACATCCTCCTCTGCCCTCTAACCCATAGCACCTTTCTACAATATGTAGATGATCTATTACTATGTAGTCCTTCCTGGGAGTGCTCCCTTGCAGACACTGCTACACTTTTAAATTTTCTAGGCAACCGAGGTTATCAGGTTACCCCGCTAAGGCTCAACTTTGCAGCCCTTCTGTCACCTACCTAGGCATACTCCTCACACCCACTACAAAAAGCCTCACAGCCGATAGAATAAGCCTCAATGAAACTCTCCAGCCACCTCAGGATGTGGAAGAGTTCTTGTCCTTCCTAGGACTGGTGGGCACAGTGAGTCTTATCCCATGGCCCGACTCAGGATCTTTAAGGCCTACATCAAGGTCGTAAGCAACCTCATCAGCCTGGCCTCTGACATCAGACAACAGGAGGAAGCCATCTCAGCTCTAGCCCAGGCAGCAAGCCCCAGGACAGCAGCAACCCTTTTTCCTGGCTAATCTTAGTCAGGGATGGGGCTCAAGTGGTACACATGGCCGAGGTACACAACATCTCTCATTGTTTCTTGTGTGCAGCCTTGAATAAGCCCCCACTGGTTGCAGTACCTTTACCTAGCCCTTTTTACTCCTCTAACCTAACCCCCTCCTTTCCCCTTCCTGGCCAAACACTACATCAATGAGTCAGGACTAGTAGAAACCAATCTCCTCACTCTAGAAAAGATTCGGGAAAGACTCCACCAGAAAAACCTCTGATCAAGGCCCTCACTTAGGTGGTGGCAGTCGTCTGTGGCCGGTTAAGTCCTACCCTTTCTAAGCCCCTTACTAATCATTGGCTTCTTGCTACTCATAGCTCCCTGTGTCCTCCGCTTCATCCAGGACTGCATGAAAGAAGTCTCCCAGGTCACTTTCAATCAGATGCTGCTCCACCCCTATACCCGAGTTCCGACCTCCGAAGAACCCCACGACGACCCATACCAGCAGGAAACAGCCAGATGAACACATCACCCCATTTTCTTATTAGAAAGAAGTCAGAATGTTAGGCAGGAATCTAGACCCAACATGGCAGTGTTACCCGGCATGGCAGGCCTTTTGTTAAATACTCTCTTCACCCTTGTACACACCCGCAGACTTACAGGCGTCAGAGTTCCGGCTGGGCAACCACACTCCCCTATGACCTGCAGCTCACCTGCATTCCACAAGTTCGTAAACAGCAGTTTCGGTTAACAGTTTCCAAAGACCCCTTCCTCATGACCCTTACTCAACTCCTGCCCTAGTAGTTTCAACATCCCCCAGGCCCTGTTTGCACAACCAGCTTCCCTACCTCTCAGACTATAAGAAGCCCCTACCCTCCTCCCTCAATGTGACTTCCTCGGCCTGCACCTTTGGACCGAGGAACCTCACCCGCGAGTCCTAATAAAGGCTATTCTCACTGCCATTTGCCTTGTGTCTTCGTTCCCAGTTCGGCTCCAGCCTCAGTTTACCTTTACAGTAACGAGCCATGAATTAAATGCTACTTGCTTTATTCATTTCATGTTCTGAAATTTTTATTTTGAATAAGACATTTACCATCTCCAAAACGCTATGTGAAAACTGTATATACATCTTTGACTTCCCCTTTCTTGGGAGATATCAATAGTAATTTAGCATGAGAAAGAGCTTTGATTTTACTTGTACTCTTTTGAAAAAAAAATTAAAACTTAAATTTGTTTTGAGTGTATGATTCAAAAATATGTATCAAATTATGTTTCTATATGCTACAAGGATAAACACTTATTAAATAAAATTGAAATTTCTAAAAGGGTGCATGTTTCCTCTTCAGCCATGGGTCTTCTGTGCATGTTTCAGATAATCAAATGAAAATTTGCATTGATTAAATTCTGAATTCCACTTAAAAATGTCCCTTCCTTTGTTCTTAGTTAAAATTCAAACTGTGAATCATTTGCATTTAAATACCCTTTTAGATTTGGTTCCTTACCAGTATCAATATCCATTTGGTTGATTGCTAAAAAGTAAAAATCTCAGCCACGTGCTGCATATGTTGCTTATAATCCTGCTTAATTGCTTTGAATCTGCAATTAAAAACTCAAAACAAAAATAAAAAGCCAAATCCAAAGAAATAAAAATCATAGCAAATGATATGCCCAATTTAGGAAGTAGCATACATTTTACTTTGAATGACTACTTGCTTTTCTTGAATAAGACACCTGCCTTATTCATATTGCATACGAACATTTTAAGAAATTTAGCCTACCAGATTTGTGAAGTTCACTATTTGATGACCATTTCTTGTCCATTCAAACTTTACTGGACCATTCACTACAAATGAAGGTCAGAGAAGGAAGTCAGTTTTTCATCAGAACAAACACAAATTAGATTTACTAGTTTTTCAGAAAATGGAGTTTTTTTTAAAAAAAGACTATTTTAAAATAGTACATTTATGTAGACTTTTTTTGTATGTGTATTTGATGCAGCCCCAATTATGTCTGTTCCAGTATTATCTCCTTCTGCTCCTTCTCCTCCCTGAAAGGAAAAGCAGGCATAGATCCAAACAGAAATATACGTATGACTTATTGAGAATCTATATTATAACCAAATGGCCATTAGGATATCTAGGTTCCATAATTTTTGCTACAAGGTAGTAATTGAAAGTTTAAATACTATTTCTATAAGAGGGACTTAATAAGCTTAAAAATAATCACTTAATGTATTGAGCATTTAAACAAAGCAAGACAATTAGTTTTAAATATGCTAAACACCATAACTACGTGTTCACCTAGTTTGATTATTAATATTTCCTAACTAGGAACTTATTAGGCTTTGTTTGTTTAACCTAGGAAGTTAAATACATGACTTTATTAGCTTCTCTGAGCTTTTCTTACATTACTGGAGTTAAGAGAATTCTTCCATTTGAGCTGGCTGTCCTCACTCTTTGGTCCTGTGCTCCTCCTCCCTTCCTCAAATTTCTTCCTTTCGGCCAGTAGCCTGATTTGTGGGTTTACTTCTTTTCTTTGGGAATCAGCTTCCACATTTTAGCTGAACTTCACTACTTTGTTCTGTCTGGGGTTTAAGTCAGGTTGATATGGCTTGAAAGTTATTCAATAATCTCTTAGGAAACCCTGATGTTAAGGTCAGAAAAACAAAACAAAACAAAACAAACTAGCTTTCTGACAGAGTGAAACAAGGAAACCTTGGAATCCAAAGAAACTTATTCTCTTGTGCTTTTTTTTCTTCCTAATTTAGTTTCCCTATATCCAAAAAGTCACCACTTCAATCTTCCCCACCTGGGGTCACTGAAATTTTATACTGAACACTTTATGTGGGCTCCATGTTACCTGAAGTATTTGCCTTTTCATGGAAGAAGCTTCTTGGTTTTTCCATCATTCAATTTAACCTTTGTGATTAAGGTTTATGTAATGTGAAGTTGGCTTAAGGAAAACATTATAAAATGCCTCGCTCTTACTCCCTGCTGCATTTATGTGAAAGAAATAACTGGACAAGGGTACTGCAAATATATCCAATATCATTTCTCATGGTTTTGTCCATAGCAACAATAACTCATGAGAATATAATCATACAGTTTATGACTAGGCAACCATTAAAGGAAGGATGTTTATTTATATTAAGGAAATGGAAATATGTTTTTGACATATTTTTAAGCTTAAAAGTTGAGAAAGCAGGCTAAAGTTAATTAAAAGTAGAGATTTTATACCAATAAGCTGATGATGGTCATGTTGGATGATGAAAGTTTAGACTTTATACAGTCCACCACTTATGCTCCCTATGTGGCTACAGTTGTCATTCTGCATACTGGGGTGGGGGTTGGGGAGTGAAACGATTGGTTTCAGGAGCCCTGTGTATGCCAAAACCCAGGTATATTCACGTCTGGCAGTCGGCCCTGCAGAACCACATATATGAAAAATGGACCTTCTGTAAAGGCCATTTCACATCCGCAAACACTGTATTTTCCATTTGTGTTTGGTTGAAAAAGATCTGAGTATAAGTGGACCTGTGCAGTTCAAACTGTGTTGTTTGAGGGTAAACTATATTTAGTTTTACATTCAAATTAACTACAATTTAATACAATTTAAAATTTCAGTTCTTCCGTTGCACTAGCCACATGTGAAGTGCTCAATAGTCACATATATCCAGTGGCTACTGTACTGCACAGCACAGGTAGAGAACATTTCCATTATTGCAGATAGTTCTGTGGGACTGCATTGTTTGAAATAATGTCTATTTCTTCTTTGCTGTTTTTGTTTATTCTCACTTTTTACAATGATTATAAATAACTTTTATAATCAAAATAACAATGAAATTATTTATACCCTGGGGGAAGCATCTTTGCTGTTAAAATGAAATTACACTGAAGGAAATCTACATCATGATTTTCTTTATCTAATAAGTATGTAACACAAGTGGTCCTCAATACTGATATTATTGAACTTTCTCTTTTGTAATGAAGAGCTTTTCTGAAATTTCATCCAGCTATCTAAAATATTTGGATTGTTCAGTTATTGAACAAATCCCTTACTGTAGAATTTCCTTGGGAATATCTATTCAACCAGATATGGAAAAGAACATTACTTATTTGGCAACTAATCTTTGGTTGTATTCCTCTTGTATTTCTGTGCATTGAGAAATGGTCAATGGGGTAGGGGAAATGGTAGTAGAAGTATGTTTTAAATATTTTAGGAGATTTGTCAAACATCAAATACTAATATCACAGGTTACAATATTGGAGGCCCAGGATGAGTCAGGCTGCTATCTATCTATCTATCTATCTATCTCTCTATCTATCTATTATTTCTTACTTATTTTGGCCTGCCCACTAGGAGTTTTGAATTTTTAAAAATTAATTTTGCTTATTTAAAATTCAGAAGATTTTTAACAATATGGATTTTGCTTCTCTTAAAAATCAGATCTGACAATACTGAATCGAGATTTTTGCAGGCCAGCTGAGTGTAATCTGAGAAGCAATGTCCCCATTCAGCTATAGCATGTGCTTTTGTGCTCTTCAAGGTGTTATAGCAATCACCATTTTCCACTCTCTCCTACAACCTAGCTTGCTGGTCCATTTATGTCATTGGCCCTAACCATGCAGGCATGTGAGTTTGAGTCTGTTCTCTATTTGAAGAGCAGTCACAGCACATATTCTGGTTAGAAATGGAATTTCCTGAGCAACTAAATGATTTGATACAAAAGAAATCAAGCATCAATAATCTTGTCCTATTTCAATTTGTATTAATCGATATTTCACCACCAATTCCACAAACTCCCAATCTCCTGTCAGTGTCATAATTGAGTTTATGGACATTCATCAGAGTGGTTTGTTGTTACTACAATACACAGGATATGCATGCACATTTAAGGATATTAATTAGACTGTGATGCACAAAAGTGTCATAAGCTAATTCCCACAGCTATCCTTGATAACATGATACACTATAAAGTGACTTTAATTTCAGTTTATCAGTTTCTCATCCAATTCTAAACTTTATTAAAGGACATTAATCATAGAGATCATTTACTCTTTTGAGATTGCTGACCAGATGTCTGTGGAACTATATGAATCTACTAAGACAAATACACATCTATAAAAGAGTGAGACAAATAGTTGTTTATGGCTGCTAATATGCTTCTGAAAGGCAATTTCAAAGAAATGTTTTGTGCAATCAATATCACTGAAATCAGTTGAATTTTCCAAAGCAATTGCTCTGAAAGACAACACTCATCTGTTTTGCTGGATATTTGATTTGTTTTTGTGGTTGTTGTTTAAATCCATTTCTACTCTTTCAATAATATACCTTATTGGTATATAGTTCATTCTTCACCAGTGTAGATATATTAAGAAGAATGGACCCCGTCACATAGAACACATATTTGGGCAAAGAGTACTTTCTTAAGGAAAAAAAAAAAATCTACAAAAAGACTTTCAGTGGAACTGTGTAGAACATGTTAGATATTTCCAGTTCTGTTTACCTTTGTTTCTAGGTATTTGAAAGGCCTGGACTGCTTTGTTTTATAAACAATTCCTATACTCCTGTGGGCATAATTCTATATTAACTGAAGATTAATCAGATTACACTGTAAAAATGCCTTACAGTTGCAATACTATTAGGGTGTGGAAAAACCCTGAAGGAATTGAAAATCCAATCCATTTGAGAGAAGCCTTTAATTAACATCTTGGAGAATATGTATTGCCTTTCTTTTTTTTAACAGATAAATATATATTTTTTCCTTTTAGAGTAGCAGAATCTGATTTTTAGTCTAATCATTTAGGGGTATATTTCAGAGAAATTCCAAGCACACTCTATTATTCTGAAATAATCATCCTTATTTCAGAAATGCCAATGCATAGAGGAAAAGTAATGTGTGCAAAGCCTCCAAACAGGATGGTTAAGTAAAGACTTAGGTTATCAGTATCAGGCTTTGGTTTTTTTAATGTAGGTAGCTCTACTGCCTCCTCTAAAAATGAACAAAGGAAAGAGAGACTGGCTGCAAACTTTTAGAAGGGATGGCTTCGAATAGTGTTCCTGGGAGGAATCCCGAGGAAACAGACGCTGCTGCTCTGCTGATCGTCTCCACCATCCTGTTTTGCTCCTACCCACTAATTCAGCCTGGGAGACTCTGGGCATCAGCGGAAGGCTTCACCACAAGGAGACAGGAGCGAGTATTCCAGAGGCATGCGCTCCTGGTGGCACGAGTGGCTTGGGTCAGGATGAAAGAGTGAAGGATCCAGAAGTCAGCTATCAGGAGAGAGAGAGATTGTGTTTTATTCGTGTCCCATAGCTTTCATATCCTATGTCTATCCTAGCTTTTGCCCTGAGCCAGAGCTCATAACACAGGTTCCCGGCTATCGAGTCTGAATCCGCACTACCCAACTTATAATCTGTCTGCAGACACCTGTTAGGGAAATTGCTGATCATGGGCAGCAGGATCTGAACTTGCTTTACCTTCTGGTTTGGAGCACGGGGACCGCCCGGCTAGAGGAGCACCAGCGCGCTGCGCCCCAGCCCTGGGCGAGGGAGCGGAGGATTTGTTCTCGGTGCAATCCTGCTGGCGCTTTTCCGGGGTTCTGCGCAGATCCAGCTCCCCATCTCTGCTCCTTACACACAAAAGAAAACAACTCTCGATTGGAAGTTGTGGAATTTTCTCAGCCCCTACGAGGCGCGGGGATTCTCCAGCCCCGGACCTCCTCCCGCCAGCCTGAGTTCTCCTGCGCTCGCCTGCCCTGCTCGGGACCTCAGCCACTCACCCGCAGCTGGGTCGGTTCACCCCGCCTTTGCCCTCGCCTTTCCCCGGGGCGGATTTGGTGAACTCGGCCTCAAGTCCAGGAGGTCTGTCTTCGCCGGGCCATCTCTCGCGGAACTGGGGGATAGAGAGCAAAGGGAGAAATTCGTGGAAGGAAAGGGAGGTAGGGGTGGTGCAAAAGCCCAGAGTATCAAACTTGGGGGTGGCACAGTAGGTGACAGCAGTAGCTGCAGGTGGTGGCTGGGGACCCGCGAGGGGGCGCCCCTCTGGGTAGGGTCTGGCTGCGCGGGCTTGCAAGCCCGGGAGGCGGCGGAGAGACCCTGGACACTGTTCCTGCTCGCTCGCCACCAAAACTTCTCCTCCAGCCCCCTCCCCTGCAGGACTATCGCCCGCAGCCTCTGCACCTGTTTTGTTGTCTTTAAGGGTGGGGTTTGCCCCGCTCCCCAAGCTCCCATCTCTGATCCTCCCACCCTCACCCGCCCACCCCGCGAGTGAGTGCGGTGCCCAGCCGCGCTTGGCCTGAGAGGTCGGCAGCAGACCCTGCAGCGCCAACCGCCCAGCCGCTCTGACTGCTCCGGCTGCCCGCCCGCGCGGCGCGGGCTGACCTGGACCCTAGGAGCGGACGGAACCGGCTTGCCTTTGGGGACCTTCCAGGGCCCTCTCCAGGTCGGCTGGCTTATCATCGGACAGACGGACTGCACACGTCTTGTTTCCGCGTCTCCGCAGAAACGCGAGGTCGGGGTCAGTAAGTGTAATTCCTAACTCTGATTCAGCTCCTGGGAACAAGAATATCCCTAGAGGAGAGCTCGGTTCCTATGAAGAGGGACATGAGGAAGTCCTTATGAGTGTATGGACTTTTTCCTCCTCCCTTAGGCGGGAGGTGGAGGTTTGGAGGATGTAATATCATCCCCATTTTCTACTTTCGCTAGATTTTCCCTTTTCTGTTGAAGATTATTTACTATTTCCTCGACCCTTCTTTGAGATAGGTCATTATCTTTCCAGAACAGTAAGTTGTTATTGTTCCTGCCTCTTTAAAAATCAAACACTTGTCTAAAGCAGAAGGTCCTATTGGATTCTCCAAAGCTGTTCAAGAGGAGACACATTCATTTAAGCGTCTGCTCATTTACCATCAGAAAGGCTCACCCAACTGGCAGGAGCTTTAGGTGATGGGGAAAGAGGCAAAACTAAAAGCTTTAAGACATTTTGCAATAGGTACACATCATTTAAAATTCAGTGACATGAAATGGAGATGCTGCTTCCAAAGAAAGGCTTCCCACACCCTTTGGTGAATATTTTCAACTTTCTACTGATTACTCAAACAATCATGTCATGTATGTAGCATTCTTGAAACTTCCCTTCTTCCCCCTCCCCCGCCCCCATTCCTAGAACTAATTAGTGTAGGCAAATGCAGTGCTTCTGATTTCTGAGATTGATTTTTGAGATATTTTTTCCCTGGGAAAAATGTTCTGGAAGATATTGTGCTTGATAAGATGTGCAGCTTTACTAAGGCCAACTGTGGCAATATTGTTGCAAAAAGCCCCCAAAGATTTAAATATCTCCTCAAAGCATGAACTGGTCTCTGACTCAAATAATTTGAAGTTCTTCGAATCTTGGGTGGTGGGATTTCAGGGGAAGCCCTGAAACTCTTTTCCTATTCTGCAAAGAAATGTTTCTATAACAAAGTTTCTAAGGATTCCCTTATTCAGGAAAATTGTACTGGTAAAATTCTCTTTAAATGTCTTAAATAATGTAAATATCTCATTTTGCCTTATTTCAAAGAAAGGTTATTCCCTTGTCTTCTTGCTGTTTCCTTTGTGTGCTTTTGATGGCAACTTCCCATGTGTACCATTTTCCTTTTCCACTTTTCCAGAAGTGCTGTCATGAAATGATGCATTTTCTGCTCTGGGTAATGCTTGACCTGGCTAAAGGCCAGTAACTTGCTTAAGCACAGCTAACACTGTGTATATTCCAATAGCTTGTAGATCAATAACCATTCCTACAAAGAAGTTGTGAATAAAAGGATTTCAAAATTTATAAAACTAGACTGAGAAGTAAAAGCAAAGCAAGTCATAAATCAAGTATACTCCTCCTCCTAGTATCCTTCCATCTCATTCTTCCCCTCAATTTAGTCAGGTATAACCTCCAAACTCCAGACTCCTGGAGTCTCTTTAATTCTGTAAATGGCTTGTCAGGATTGAGTAACCGTACTCTGAAACCAGTCTCTTTCTTAGTCTAGGGTAAATGGTGTGGCCTATCAAATATACAGTCCAAGATTTGAATGATTTGTTTCAAGTTACTCTAATTAGTAAGGAATGGAAGGCACATGCGAAGAGAGGCTGGGGCTCCTTGGAACATTCTATGTGAAATTTATACAGAGGGAGCTGGAATATGTCAATACAGCAAACACTTGAGTACATGGAAACTCCCATGCCTCTCCACATAGTAAGGCTCCTATGGAAGGGGGAGTGGTGATAGACAGAGAGACAGGGAACGAGGGGGAAAGAAAAGAAAAGCGAGAGAAATGGAGAAGGGGAGAGAGAGTTGGGGGAGCAGAAATCCTTGAAATAGAAAGTTTTCTTTATGGGGTATACTGACAATTTAAAATGTTATAATCAGAAATTAATTTAACAGAGTCTCAGGACAATTTTTTTTTGTATAAGCAGTTATTTGATTAAGAATAAGAAAATAAGCATATGGATGTTATGTCATAGGAAAGAACCCTACATAGGCAGTTGTCTTCAGTAAAGGAAAGGATCAAAATTATACTTTCCATTTTGCTGACATTGATTATTCAGTAAAATTGTGCTTTCCTTTAACTTTATGTTTGTTCTGTCATATTGCTGAGTATCTTTAATGTACTAGATAGTGTGTTAGGGATTAAGCAATGGAGGAAGAAGGTCCAGGTTCTGTCTTCAAAGAGATTGCTGTGGTGGGTAAACGAAGGAAAACAGTCACAATGTGGCATGTGGTACATGCAGCATTAGAAGTGAGCACAGGGGCTTGGGGTCACTGAAAGGCTTCCCAGTTTAAAACGGTGAGGGCAGAGAGGGATGAAAAAGGCTCAGGTGTTACTGGAATTGGAAGTAAGGCAGTATGACAGACGTGGACAGTATATATTGGGCTGTCAGGAGAGATGAGGCCAGAGGGATATGCAGGGATGAGTTCAAGAAAAGCCTCGAATGTCAGACTAAGGAGTTGGGATTTTCTTCTATAGGCCAGTGTTGTCAACCTGTGGGTGCAGATCCTTTGGTGGGAGAGCAAATTAATGAAAGCATATATGTATGTTATTATCAGATCATGCAAAACAGAATCTATTCAAGAATGTAAAAAAGGAAGAATTTAATGCAGACAGTTGATTAAACAAATGATAGAAGCCAAACAAGGGATGTTGAGACTACCTAGAGATTAGCGAGAGCAGGGAGTCATTACTGCCTCCAGCTGGATGGATATGAGGAAGAGGTAGTGTGACCAAGGCCCCCGGACCAGGGACATCCTCTGGAATCAGAATTACAATAGGTTTGTCCTATGAAAACCAGAGCTACAGAACTGCTGCAGAGGCACTGCCCAGAGCAGAGAGGGAGGAAGAAGAATATAGTGGCTTCTGCCTTCCTCCTGCCTGCCAGTGCCTCCCACTGACCAAACCCAGCCAGAATACCAAGGACTTGGAGCCCGAAAATGTAGTCTGCAGGAGTCAGCCCTCCTGTGGTACAGAGCAGAACAGAACAGAGGAAGGGTAAGGGAAGGAGCTGGGGGGAACACAGGTCCAGCCAGGCATTATCTATGGGCTTAATAAATATATGACTCTCCTACCAATGGCATTAGATGCTATTAATTACAAACACATTCATTGAAAGGTTCATAAAAACAAATTCATAAAAGAAGCTCTGAATAAACAGTGGCAGCCTTCTGTGATTATGAATACATTTGAAAGGTGCTACCACTAGGGTGTTGGGCTCTGAATGCTTTAACAGAGTGAAAAAATGAAACTTATATTAGAAAACAATACATTATATTGTTTCAAACAATCTGGAGACATTGAGGAAAACAATATGATCACATTTGAATTTCAGAGGAAAAAAAAAACATTTTAATGAGTAGGTATCGTCCAGTAAAATGTGAGAGCCTTGGAATAGAGGTACTATCCTCTTGTCTTCACCTGGCAAAAACTCTACTTCAAGGCAGGTTTTTAAATGCATGATGAATGCAGGTTTGAAGAAGTATAGGCACCAGGATAGTAAAGCCACCCTGGCATTGAGTGGACGCGCGATTATTTCTGTTAGGTGAAAGAATGAATTAATAAATAAAAGCAAAAGAGGATGGGCGGTAAGTTAGAAGATGATTAGAGTAATTATAATAAGAGATTAAGAAGAATAAAACCAATGTTGTAGAAATGATGAGAAAATAACAGGCGGAAGAGATATGTAACATACTAGTCTGTGGGTTCTCTTAAATGTGGGGGCTAACAGAGATTTCGAGAAAGCATGAAATGCTATATGTTAGTTCAGAAGTTTATTTAAGATCATTCAAAAAAGCAACTATTCCAACCCAAGGGTCCTTAGACCACTGAGTGGATTAAATAAAACAAAACAAAACAAAAACCTGTGGTATGTAATACACCATGGAATACTACTCAGCCATAAAAAAGAATAATACGATGTCTTTTGCAGCAAGTTGGATGGAGCTGGAGACTGTTATTCTAAGTGAAGTAACTAAGATGGAAAATCAAATACCATAGGTTCTCATTCATAAGTAGGAGCTAATCTGTGGGTACGCAAAAGCTTACAGAGTAGAATAATGGACTTTGGAGACTAAAATCTGATTTTACTGCTATACAATTCATCCATGCAACCAAAAAACATTTGTACCCCAAAAGCTATTGAAATTAAATTTTTAAAAGGTAGCTCTTCTACACATTTTAATACTATTTTTAATACTAAATCCTGCACCAGGAACCGAATCTGCTTGATTCATCTCAGATAATTCATAGTCCCAAGGTTCAGGTACCAGACAAATAGTTTTAATATGTTCCCCTTTCTTACACAATTTGTTGCTGTATATTTATAAATTTGAAACAGTCAAGATATTGAAAGAAACTTTACTTTTTTATCTACCTGAAAATTAATTCAATGAATTTATAGTGGTTATAAAATTCATAAAGTTTATAATATTCATCCCACTTAAAATGAAATTAATCTATTTGGTAGCATTCACTTTGAAATTGTGTCTATACTATAGGTATTATACTTTATCATCATAGCATATATTTCAGAGACCTGATTTAATTGATCTAATTTGACAATAGACTTATTAAAAGGTCTGTTTCATTCAAATGTTTTGCTACGCACAATTTTAGAGAGTAGAGGATATTTTTATCCCCAATCATGATTAAACCAGTCCATTTGTGAAATTTATTTGCTTCACCTTTGTGTTTTCCTCGTTCCATTCGTTTTGTTGTTGTTGTTGTTGTTGTTTTTCTTTTTAGGTTGTAGACTCTTGTGCTGGTTGCAGGCCAAGTGGAACTGTACTGAAAATGGGTCCAATAGGTACAGAGGCTGATGAGAACCAGACAGTGGAAGAAATGAAGGTGGAACAATATGGGCCACAAACCACTCCTAGAGGTGAACTGGTCCCTGATCCTGAGCCAGAGCTTATAGATAGTACCAAGCTGATTGAGGTACAAGTTGTCCTCATATTGGCCTATTGCTCCATCATCTTGCTTGGGGTAATTGGCAACTCCTTGGTGATCCACGTGGTGATCAAATTCAAGAGCATGCGCACAGTAACCAACTTTTTCATCGCCAATCTGGCTGTGGCAGATCTTTTGGTGAATACTCTGTGTCTACCATTCACTCTTACCTATACCTTAATGGGGGAGTGGAAAATGGGTCCTGTCCTGTGCCACCTGGTGCCCTATGCCCAGGGCCTGGCAGTACAAGTATCCACAATCACCTTGACGGTAATTGCCCTGGACCGGCACAGGTGCATCGTCTACCACCTGGAGAGCAAGATCTCCAAGCGTATCAGCTTCCTGATTATTGGCTTGGCCTGGGGCATCAGTGCCCTTCTAGCAAGTCCCCTGGCCATCTTCCGGGAGTATTCACTGATTGAGATCATTCCGGATTTTGAGATTGTGGCCTGTACTGAAAAATGGCCTGGCGAGGAGAAGAGCATCTATGGCACTGTCTACAGTCTTTCTTCCTTGTTGATCCTGTATGTTTTGCCTCTGGGCATCATATCATTTTCCTATACTCGCATTTGGAGTAAATTGAAGAGCCATGTCAGTCCTGGAGCTGCAAATGACCACTACCATCAGCGAAGGCAAAAAACCACCAAAATGCTGGTGTGCGTGGTGGTGGTGTTTGCGGTCAGCTGGCTGCCTCTCCATGCCTTCCAGCTTGCTGTTGACATTGACAGCCATGTCCTGGACCTGAAGGAGTACAAACTCATCTTCACAGTGTTCCACATCATCGCCATGTGCTCCACTTTTGCCAATCCCCTTCTCTATGGCTGGATGAACAGCAACTATAGAAAGGCTTTCCTCTCTGCCTTCCGCTGTGAGCAGCGGTTGGATGCCATTCACTCTGAGGTGTCCGTGACATTCAAGGCTAAAAAGAACCTGGAGGTCAGAAAAAATAGTGGCCCCAATGACTCTTTCACAGAGGCTACCAATGTCTAAGGAAGCTAGGGTGTGAAAATGTATGAATGAATTCTGACCAGAGCTATAAATCTGGTTGATGGCGGCTCACAAGTGATAATTGATTTCCCATTTTAAGGAAGAAGAGGATCTAAATGGAAGCATCTGCTGTTTAGTTCCTGGAAAACTGGCTGGGAAGAGCCTGTGTGAAAATACTTGAATTCAAAGATAAGGCAGCAAAATGGTTTACTTAACAGTTGGTTGGGTAGTAGGTTGAATTAGGAGTAAAAGCAGAGAGAGGTACTTTTGACTATTTTCCTGGAGTGAAGTAAACTTGAACAAGGAATTGGTATTATCGGCATTGCAAAGAGACAGTGGGTAAATAAGTTGATTTTCAAATCTCATTAGGACCTGGATTGGGGAGCTGTGTAGTTCACTGTTCCCTGCTTGGCTGATGAAAACACCGCTGAACAGAAATTTCTCCAGGGAGCCACAGGCTCTCTTTCATCACGTTTTGATTTTTTTGTTGTTGTTGTTAATTCTCTAGACAAAATCCATCAGGGAATGCTGCAGGAAAAGATCGACAGCTATATGAATGGCTTCAAGGAACTAAACTGAAACTTGCTATATAATTAATATTTTGGCAGATGATAGGGGAACTCCTCAACACTCATTGAGCCAATTGTTCTTAAAACCAGTTGCACGTTTGGTGAAAGTTTCTTCGACTCTGAATCAAAAGATGAAATTCTCAGAATTGCAGGAAATGCAAACCATCATTTAATTTCTAATTTCAAGTTACATCTGCTTTATGGAGATATTTAGATAACAAGCATACAACTTAATAGTTTTGTTGTTATACCTTTTTGAACATGTATGATTTATGTTATTATTTCTATTAGAGCTAAGTTTGTCTACACTAAAATTTAAATCAGAATAAAGAATAATTTTTGTGGCATGCGGTAACATTTCTCAGTATTTATAAGCAATTTTTGCACAGGTACATAGCTCTCATGTATTTAAAGAACATTGTAGTGTTATTTTCTTTGAAATTCATCCTCCGTGGACCCATTCATACTAAATAAAACAATGTAATTACATTAAAATGGACACGTCTGGTAAGAGGTAAACATTGGATTCCCTTCATCTTGCAAATGTTGTATTTCAACCAATTTCACATAAGTTATTTATCTTCTTTTCAAAATAATTAGCTATATTTTTATATAACATGAATATACACATAATAAAATTGTTCCTGTAAATTGTAGAACATAGATGCTACAGTATTTTTATTTAATTATTTTATGAATGAAATTGTTATTTCAATAGTACCCAACCAAAGATGCTTAAAAGCCTTCTATGTTCATAAAAAATAACAACTGAGATGTTAAAGTAGTCATACGTCTTTAGATGGTTTTAAGTTTCATTACAGTCGTATTTTTGTAAATATGACAGAATTTGTGAATATATTTTTTAAAGCAAAATCCTCAACTTGCATATTATATATAGTTACGACATTAATTTTATGAACTGGAGAGCTTCACTTTATGGATATATTTAAAATTCATACTATAGCTCCTATTAAATTCCTTCCATGATAGATATAAAAGACTGGTTTTTAAGTGCACTGCACTTCTGGAATACTGAAAAAGAATGAAAACAACATGTAGATTAGGTGGAATTCTTTAAGAAGTGAACAAAAGGTAATGTATATCTGTAATATATAATCAAATGATTCATTTTTCTGTTAGACTCAGCAAATTGTTCAAAAATAACTTTTTGTCTTTTAAGTAGCAGTTACTTTGCCTAAGATGCTAATAGGAAACTATGGTTAAAGATGTACCCTCCCCCTTGGTGAATTATTACACTGTAAGAAATGTATATGCTACTGTGTTACATGTTGTATTAGTAAATTATTAGAATCTGATTAGTGATTTAATTAACACATATCCAATTCATTATGTCAATTCATTAATAAAATACTTTTTATGTAGTGGCTTTATGTTGAAATTTAAAAGTTGGGAAAATTAGAGAAATTGTGTGGAATTTTATATCAGAGTACTTGTCTAAGATAAGACTGTAAGACTAATGCAACTAAAAAAGAAAAATAAAGGCGGCTGTTCCACAGTTAGTCAACCTCTCTTTCCATTCTGTACCTGAACCTGAGTCAATGGATCCACTCCCATGACTACAATTACAATACATAATATGAGGATATGTGGGTCTTCATTTTTCAGACAAGACGTTTCTTCTTAACTTCAAATCTGTATCTTTACCGGCAAACAGACCATGGGTGTCTCACCAGCAAATCAAATCCAACATGTCTCAATCAGAACCTGTCATTTCAATGCACACCTCATCCCTACTCACCTCCACATTGTCCTCCTGTATTCCCTGTCTCATTCATGACACTACTATGTACCTATTTCTCAAAAGCCTTACATTTTGGAATCACCCTTTACAAGTCTCTTTATCACATGTATCTAAATAATTCCCACACCTTGTTTTAATTCCTACATATTTCTTTAATCAACTTACTTTCTTCCATTCCCTTGGTCCAAGTTATTGTCTCCCCAGACTGCTATTATGTTTCATCTGGTTTAATATAGGTGCTTCCTAATTGATCTCTATATCTTGTTTTCTTCCCATCCAATCCAACTTTAACCCATTAGCCATAGTGATTTTTCAAAAACTCGGATTATATCAAATCACTCTTCTGATGAAAACACTTTAACATCTCCTCATAATTCTTATGATAAACTCAGAATCTCTTTACGACATGGAAGGTTGTTTAGAACCTGACTGTGCCTGGGTTTTTTATCTTATATACTTTTTATCCACTAATATTTGCTGCCAGATTTTAAGCATCATGAGGGCCAGGACAGGGACTGTCTTAACCATTGCAGTTATCACAGGTACTTGCAATTGTTGACACCAAGTTAGTCGTCAATAAATATCCCTCAAGGAAATTGAGTTTATGAAGTGAAGTATATTTATTAAAGCCAAGACTTGAAAATAGATCTGCAAGGTTGTAAACCGTAAATGTTTCCCATTTTAGTATATGTCTTCTAGGAAAAGAAGGTTTTAGCTACACAAGAGTCCAGGGAAGATGCATATTTGTTCAGAATCAGTTTGGTTTTCTTTTGTTTTTTGAAGGCCATTAAACATAGACATATGCAAAAGTATAAAGGGCTGTATACATAGATTTCATCCATGGCTCACTCAAAATTAGCTAGAACTTTGTCACCAGGAAAGAATGGAGGAGCAGTCATGATTTAGATAGCTAGAGAAGCCATTGCAGATATTTCTAGCAGAAAGTTATTTAATTGAAGAAATTAAAATCTTATAAAACCACTAGGAGAGCTATGGAATTTAAAATTAGGAAAAGTATCCACTAGTATTGAAGAAACCAGGAAGTGCAAAATTACAAGAAACTGCTATTAATGTGAACAGTGCGAAAGTGGATGATGCATAGGAAAAGTGCAGATTCATCTGTAAAATCTTATTGCCTCCTGCTAAGCCCACACACCTGCCCATCTCTACTGTAGATCCACTAATGCCTTTGGCTTCTCTTCTGTTTTCCAAAATTTATACAACTCTAACTTTACTGGCATGGATCTAGGGAAATGTTCTTAGGTTTCAAATCCATAAGATACAGGGGAGAGCATGGAGGGGAGGATATGGCACTCAGTTGCTATCAGACAGTCTGGCAATCTTGGGGTGTAATTTCTAGTTTCAACCTCATCCTCTCCTTAGTACCTGCTTAAGTTCTCCAAGAGTTACAGTGATGCAAATTGACTATATCTTTTCCTTTTCTCTTAACAAGGCTCCTGTGTCAAAAATACTCTTTAAAACTGCCCCACTTGTACAGGTAGACTGAGGAGTAAAGTATAAATAAAGGCCATTTTTCCTACAATGGGCTGATTAGAATGGAGGAAGAAAGGATAAATCCTATATAATTATACCAATACTGGAACAATGATATCAAAACTACAGAAGAACCTAAATTCTGGATTAGCTTCCTAGGATGAGCAAAAGGAAATAATAATAATGTCTCAGGGAGAGAAGAGTCTTCAAAATTTTGAAATGATAAGAGATGAAATATTAATATATATGGCAGCAAAAGACAAAAATGTTATTTTTTCTTAACAAAACAAAAAAAAATTAAAGAAACAACACAAAGATAGTAGAGAATGCAAACAACTCAATGATTTTATCCCATGACATTAAACATAGGTAAGAATTTTGTTAAGGAGTTTCTAAGGACTGATTTGAGGATTTATAAAGATAACTGTCTGTTAGACCATTGACATTTTTCTGCCTTAGTACACTTGAAAGATGTCCACAGACTCCACAAGTTCTCATAGATATGGAAGAGGTTATAAAAAGAATAGTCTGCAGGTTATAACAATTCACATTCATGTTATCTGTAACTCCAGCTAGATTGTGTAATTGAATGGAAGTAAGTGAAAATGGCTAACCCCAAATCTCTCCTTTATAAACAAATAACTGGCAATTTTAAACACTTCAACAAATTACTTGCAAAACACCACATGGCTGATCATGACAAAGGACTAAGTTATAAGAGTAAAATTAAAAAGCTCTATATCTTCACAATAAATGAAGGAAAACAATAACAAGTCAATAATTATTTTTAAATTAATTTTGCCCTTGTCATAGAAAATTAACTAACTATAAAAAAGAAAGTCCATATGTATATACATACTTACATTTAATGACAAATGTATGTCCTTGATGTACACTATCATCTAATATCACATATTATCTGTGTATAGAACATCTAACTATCTAAAAGTGGTGACTAGCCTTTTTCCAAATGACCTATTTATTTCCACCATTGTCCCTACAGGAGTAACTACCACTGGGCTGTGGATAGAGTAGGGTGAAGAGGAAAGGAGAATGCACTCTGGAATGTGAACGCAATAATTTGTATACACGCAGTTTGAAAAAGCTCCTTGGTGAGTGTAGCCTAGTTTCCCAAAGATGACAGATATCAAACTGGTGCTTATCATTTTGAACACCGACACATTTTTAAATGATTAGTACCCATTAGGATACACAACTACAATCTGCCTCCAACGACTTGTGAATTTTTGGAGGGCGCCTATTGTGCAATCATTTCTGTTCTCTGGTTTAAGCAAATCAGAACTTGTTTCCAGAATGCAACTGAGAAGGCAGAAGCAAAAGACTTCGAGGGACATACTTAATGTTAGCACTACTGCATGCATTGTGCGTAAGTTGAAGCCAAATACCATCAGTCTAAATACATCTACAATAATATCTGGATCCCATCAGACGTAACCATATTGAGGGATGTAACAACAGGATCTAGGGGAACATAGATAATGTAATTTTATGTTCACTGAAGTGGTAATAAAGGTTTGACCCTGAAGGATTGTTTCTGCCTTTTTATTCCAGGAAAAATAATTTACTGAAAATAAGAACTTCCTACTTACTTACAAAGATAATCCCATCTAAACAGTTGCCTCAATAGTTTTCTGACAGATATGGTTTGTCTCCAAGATACGGATTTTATATTTACTTTCTGAGATTTAGCTTAAAAGTCTAAAATTAGATGGAGGCATTCCTTACCTACAAGGACCCTCATGAGAATTGCTTGTAATTGTCATTATATCCCAAGACAGCACAAAGCAGTTTATTATAGTCATGAGTACTAGAATGTTTTTTAAAGAACAGGCCCCCCAACAGATAATTTCTTAGTGGATATAATTAGGAAATATGAATGAAATTTTGGAACTGTCAATATTGTGATGTGGTGCTAATCTTATTCAAAACACGGTTGAACATACACCTTGAGTAGTTTTGCTACTAGTGATAATCATTTGTCCTGATATAGTCACCATCTGCTGTGGTTTGTATATTTCCTTCAAAATTCAGGTGATGAAACTTAATGGCCAATGTAATGGTATTAAGAGGTAGGGCTTTTAAGACGTGACTAAATTATGAAGGCTCCTTCCATCGTGAATGATGTTAAATCCCTTATAAAAGGGGCTTCATGCAAATTTGGCTGTCTTGCCTTTCCACCTTTCACCATATAAAAACACAGTGATATCCCTTCCGGAGGTTGCAGCAATTAGGCGCCATCTTGGAAGCAGAGGATAGTCTTCAACAGGCAACCAAACCTACCGGCATCCTGATCTTGGACTTCCTAATCTCCAGAACGGTAAGAAATGAATTTTACAAGTTATCCAGTCTCAGGTATTTTGTTATAACATTGAATACATTTTATCCACCAACACATTCTTAAAGATAGTTGCATGATGGTGCAACAGAATTATGTCATCCTCGCAGAAAATACATGGCTTTAAACAAATTAACATCATCATGCACAGAAAGCAAGTGGGTGAATCTGCTTTAGGCAAGGCTCAAAGCTGAAGCTAGAAAATCCAAAGCAACAGCCAAATCCAAGATAACAGACTCTTAAAGGGGACATGGAACTAAGTGTCAGCACCTGGGCAGGAACTGGCTCAAATCAGGACCAGATGAGGGGAGAGAGAAAAGGCTGCACCAGTGTGGATATGCAATGCTGAGGGAAAGGTCCTGGGCCAAGGTGGGAAAAATCTTTGATATGCCTCTTCTTCTGTGAACTGAGTAAGCTTATGACACCAACACTATTTTTGTTAAAATCACCTAAAAGTTCTCATAATGCTCCAGAGTAACATATTTTAATTTAATTATTTTTAAAATATAACTTAGAGTTCCTTCTTTCAACAGTTATATAATAAGTTTGTTGAGGCTTAAATAGTAAATTACTGTGTTAATTGGCTCCTGATTTTCACCCAGCTGGGGATGAGGGTATGCTGTAGAAGAGTGTGAAGAGTGTGATGTATGTAGCAAGAGTGTTTATCTTCTGTGGGAGGAGGAAGACATCGAGGGGAAGGTAAGAATGGAAAGGAAAGGGCAGAAAACAGTCTAAGGAAGTGGGTCAGAACATTTCCAGTACTTTTCCATTTGCCTAGATTCAGTAAGTCAAATGGGTATCTACTCACTAGAAGGTGATTATTTTAGTCCTCATAATTCACAGAGCACTGGTGGAGTACCTAGAAGGGTTCTTGCCCCCGTAATACGAAATAATTAGACCCAGACAAAATGCTTATCTAGTTCTTCTCAACAAATCTTAAAGGCAGCACTGGAAGGAATCAAACTGTTTCTAAGAAATTTAAAATTACAAAATATGGCTCAAAACATTTATCAGTATGCAAAATATGTATAGGATGACCCAGGAAAACATTTACAAATTCTGTCATCTAATCAAAGATTACCAGGCATAAAAAAGCAAGAAAATAAGACCCATAGTGGAAAGAGAAATAAATCGGTCTAAATTGATCCAGAACTGATACAAGTGTTCAAATCAGCAAAGAGATTAACACATAAAACTGTTCTGTACGTTAAAACATTTAAGTAGATATATGGAAATTATAAAAACTTATCAAGACCAAATATCTGGAGATGAAAATTACAATACCTGAGATACAAACTATATTGGATGGGATTCATGGCAGACTAGAAATTTCAGAAGAAAAGATTAATAAACTTGAAGACACAGCAGTAGAAATTATGCAAAAGGAAACACACAGAGAATTTTAAAGAATTTTAAAAATGTAAAGAGATTCAGCGATTTGTGGGACAACTTCAAATGGCTTTATTATGTGTAATTGGAGTCACCAAAGGAATTGTGGTGAGGAAGAAACAATATTTTAAAAATCACCAGAAGTTTGAGGCTGCAGTGAGCTATGATCTTGTCACTGCATTCCAGCCTGGGTGACAGAATGATATGCTGTTTCTAAAAATTTAGAAGGCAGAAATTGTCCTATCTCATATAGGTTGTTGCAAAAGTATTGTGGTTTCTACCATTAATTTTTTTTTTTTTTTTTGAGATGGAGTTTCCCTCTGTCACCCAGGCTGGAGTGCAGTGGCATGATCTCAGCTCACTGCAACCTCCACCTCCCGGGTTCAAGCAAATCTCCTGACTTGGCTCCCAAGTAGCTGGGATTACAGGCACATGCCACCACACCTGGCTAATTTTTGTATTTTTAATAGAGATGGCATTTCACCATGTTAGCCAGGTTGCTCTTGAACTCCTTATCTCAGAGATCCACCTGCCTCGGCCTCCCCAAGTGCTGGGATTACAGGCATGAGCCACCGTGCCCAGCCTCTGCCATTACTTTTAAAGGCAGAAACCGCAATTCCTTTTGCACCAACCTAAATAAAAGACTCAACTATATATCATTAAATTATTTTAAGTACAGAAATAATTCTATAAAATATGAAAGTTATGATTAGAATCCAGAATGCACATGTTATAACTTTGTTATTATAGAAATAATACTATGACAACAAAACCGTCAGAGTTTGTGAAGACAAATTGGGAAAAACTGGGAGTGTACATTTTCAAAAAATAATAAGCTAAATTGACAATGTCAAAAGCAGCTAAACCAACTTATAAATTTTAACTATAAAGATTAAATATATATGTGAGAATAGAACAAGCAAGATCAAATTTTAGCATGTATGAAAATCTCTGATACATGTTAAAATGCTTATTCTTAGATCCGATTCTGTTCTTACAGATTCTGAATTGAAATTCTCGTCTAGGCTCAAGGAACTGCCTGGTAAATAATTACCCTTGATAATTTGATGTAGATGGTGTCTATGTGTCACATAAAGAAATATTCTGGTTTAATAATTAAACCAGCCAAAATGTGATGGTGAGAAAAGATGGAAGGTAAGAGTAAAATTAAGTTCTTTAAAATTACAGATGTATATTCCTCAGAAGCATTATATTAAAAAGAAAATACACTATGACCCAGTGAGATTATTTTGATTTAACATTAGAAAATCTATAAACGTAACTTATTATATTAACTTAATAAAGAAAAAGCATATAGTTATCACAATAAACATCTGAAAAACATTTATATCAATTTCTGATCAAAATTGATATTACAGAGTCTACAATTTTGATTTTCCATTTTAATTATTTTTACCTACTTTATATTTCATAGATTGAGAGACAAGTTAAAAATTTTGGGTGATTATTTTATGATTTATTTTTACCTGTATTCCTTACATTTCTCATAGACTTTTCAAAATTAATTTTGATGTTACCTTACTTAGTGCCAAAAAAATATTTCATGAAAATTGAATCTTTATTTTTGCCTTGAATTTGACATTATTTGGTAATAATATTACAAACCTTTTTTCACTTAATTTTCATTTCTGTGTTACATCTTTAGCAATTTTTTTTTCACTTAAATATCTGTGTTTTGCTTTATGAAGCATATTTCTTTTGTACAACACATTATCTGGCTTTGATTTTAATCTAAGTCTACATTTTTTAATTGACTCATCTCTTTTATATTGATTGATCTGGTAGGAGTGTATACTCCTTAATTCTGACTTTTTTTCTATATTGAATATGGACTTTGTTTTTACTTTATATATCTAGTCTATGCTTCCCTTGGTTTGGTGGTTGGGGTTACAGTGAAGGTTGTAATGGTAATAATGTGCGTGTTGTATTTTTGATAGTTTCTGAGACTTACATATAGTTTTTATGTCTCCCAATGGTTTTAATACTATTATTTCTTGATTTAGTAATTTTAGAGAATATCTGTTGACATGTTCCCCACCATGAAAGATTAAGCAAATAAAATTTAAATAATGTAATATAACTACACACTACCAAATAGCTAAAAGTAAAATGAAAAAAAAAAGTACTAACGTTGATGAAGATTTGAAGCAACTGGAACTCTCATGCACCAAATGAGTAGGAGTGTGTATTAGTAAAGTCACTTCAGAAAACTCTTTGGAAATGTAGACAATAGATAAATAATTCAGCCCTATTACCAAGGAGTTCCATTTCTAGATGTAGAGCCTACAGAAATGCAAGCATATGTCTGCCAAAACACATGTACTGGAATATTCTTTGCCATACTATTCATAAGAACTAAAAATTGGAATACAACTTTAGTGTACATTGACAATACATTGGATAAACAAAGTATCAAATTCTGTGTTCACAGAGTTAAGTACTATAGAGCAATTAAAAGAAATAAACTATTTTTACATGCAACAACAGTAATGAATCTTACAAATATTTTGAGGAACATAAGCCAAACACAAAGGATTTCATACTTTATTTAATTACTTTTACACAAATTTAACAAGTGGTCAAAGGGAGGCTATGTTATTAGAAGTCATAATAATGGCTACCTGTCCTAGGAGGAACCATAAGGAAAGCTGTGGTAATGCTTTTAACATTGTGTTTCCTGATTAGGTGTGTTCATATTGTTAAAGTTTATTAAGCTGTATATTTATGATTTATATACTTTTCTGCATAATAATTCTGCAATAAAATGTTTAAAAGCTGGTAGCATTTGGCCGGGCATGGTGGCTCACGCCTATAATCCCAGCACTTTGGGAGGCCGAGGCGGGTAGATCATGAGTTCAGGAGTTTGAGACCAGCCTGACCAACATGGTGAAACCCTGTCTCTACTAAAAATACAAAAATTAGCTGGGTGTGGTGGCACACACCTGTAATCCCAGCTACTCAGGAGGCTGAGGCAGGAGAATCACTTGAACCTAGGAGGTGGAGGTTGCAGTGAGCCAAGATTGTGCCACTGCGGTCCGGCCTGGGCAACAAAGCAAGACTCCATCTCAAAAAAAAAAAAAAAAGAAAGAAAGAAAAAGAAAAAGTAAACCTGGTAGCATTCAGTGCTGGTGAGATTAGGAAACCGAGGCACATGTTATGTTGCTGATGGAAATGCCAATTAATAAAATAATTTTGAATGCAACCATACAATTACCATTAAAATTTAACATGAATGCATAATTGGAGTCAGCAGTCCACTTTTGGGAAAGCTGATCAGTGGAATAAAAGCAGCAAGAAAGAAGGATACATTAAAGAAAATATTTAAAGAAAATTATAAAGAATTTTAATAACTATTATTATGAAAGTATGTAAAATAATTGTAGTACAGTCAGTCAGACTGTGATATATTATGCAACTATTAAGTAGAATATGTTTTATCCATAACTGATGAACTGGAAGAATTTCTGCAAAGTGTTACTAATTGAGAAATACCTAAAAAATATGTAAACATATTCAAGTATTCATTTAGCTACATAACTAGATTATTAATGTTGTTTAGCTAATGGGAGTAGGGTGGGAAAGGAGAGGGGAGAAAAGAAAATAATCTATGCATGAAGATATGTGTGTGTTTTGTTTTGTTTTTTTAAATAAAGGCAAAGTCTTGAAAGTAATTGTTTGTTCACATAAAGATTGTAGGAAAACACTTGAACCTGGGAGGCGGAGGCTGCAGTGAGCTGAGATCACGCCATTGCACTCCAGCCTGGGCAACAAGGGTGAAACCCCATCTCAAAAAAAAAAAAAAATGTAGGAAAAAATACAGTTATCTGGTGTCACTAACAATATTGGTCATTTTGGTGTATGTGTACAAATGTATGTATTTTGAACATAAAATGATATTTGTTATTTAATTTTTAAGAAAAATTTAAATCTTGGTCCCATCTACTTATAATTTTAGATAAGTATAGAAATTTATTTGAGTGATATACCTCAAAACAGTAAAAGTTGATATCTATAGTTGTGGGATGAGTGTTTTACTCATTTATCTCATACGTATTTTCTAGATTTTACTGAATTTACTCAAATTAAAAATTGTAAATGCAAACATAGTAACAGAAAATAAAAAGAAAATAGAAAACAAATAAAAATAAATAATATAAAAATAACACATAAGAAATTGGAAACAAATGTGCCCGAAGTTAGCAAAATGATGGCTCTTCCAGAACGTGAAGCAAAGCCAGCATGGCCACATTCTTATTTGAGAGCAGAAGGAAGAAGCAACGTGAGTTTTATGTAAACAGTATCATCTGTCTTTTGCTTTTTTTCCCCTTCAGAAAGCTCATGTTCTATAAGAGTAGGCTTTTTGGAAAAAATAACTTTGCTTGCTGTCTCACTACTTATGCCAAAATATATTTTCACTGAATCAATGTTTTATAAATTAGAAACAATGTAAAAGGAACAGGAGAAAATGTGAGTAATTAGATTAAAAATTTGGGAATAAGACTTTTTGATACAAGAAACAAAATTTAAAAAAAGAAATGTCTCTATTAAAATAGAGTAGTTTAATTGTTTTGCAAGAGAAAAGTACCATAGAAAGAATCAAAAGACAAATGATAAACTGGGAAAATGTTCACAGCACATATGATGGACAAAATGTAAGCCAGTAACACTGACTAACAACTTGTTGGAGATACAGAGAGAATTGTGCTAATATAAGTACAGATGTTTAAAAATAGTTCCTTGTTAAAGAAATTCATATTCAAACATAAGATAACGATTTTCACCCACTAGAGTAGCAAATTTCCAAAGCTTTATAGTACATACTTGGATAAACAAAGACTTATACACTGTTTATTATGTTTGTAAATTTGTGTAAATTCTTTGAAATGAAATTTGGCAACTTTTTGTGTATCAGATTTAAAATGCATAAATCTTTTGATCCATTGATTTAAACTGTAGACATTTTATTTGTAATGTAAACAAAAATGGTATCATTACAGCACTTTTTGGATAAAGGTGGAAAATTGGGAAGAGTCTAAACTTTATCAGATATATGCTTTACTAAATTATGGTAAACCTGTACATTGACATACTCTGCATCTTTCAAAAAAGAGTGTAGTGGCACTAAATATGTTGATTTGAAAAGATTATTAGTTATTTAGTTACTTGGTAGAAAAATAGGAGGTAAAACAGTGTTTATAGTATGATCTCATATTATCAAATATTTAAATATTATCAAATATTATTTAAATATACTTTATATGTGTAAACATTTCCAGAAGAATAAGTAAAATACTGACTCTAGACTCTTTTTGAGAATAATGTTTGTTGGGAATTTTGCATAGGAAACTAAGTTTCACTGTATAATCATTCTTACGTGTTTATGTGCATGCATTATATGTCAATTAATGACAGGTAAATAACACAATACCAGAAATACAGGCATGGCAAGAGCAGATGAAACATCACAGAAAATAAGTGAGCAAGAAGATAATAAAGAAAAATTACATGTTTTGAGGGAAAAAATGTCAATAACAGGGATGGCTGATGTTTTATGTTATTTTAGTTTCTGAAATCTAACCATCTTCCTCTGAGCTCTCCCCTAAATCTTTAGGAAAATATGTGGCAAGCAAAAGTCTGTTAAGTTGTTTTATTGTAGTAGCAACCAAGGAAATGGGCTAAGTATAAAACAAATCATAAATACTTAATGAAATTAAAAACTAAAATCTAATGGCCCTCAAAATTTGCGTTCGTTTCAGAAATGGCATTGAAATTTTCCAGAAGATGTGAACTAGGGCAACAAACTAATCATATCTAGATCTTAAGAAGCGGGACTCTCCAATGTGCACTTCAGTTACACCTATATTAAAAAGTACATTATTAAATTAATGTCACTTCAATATCAAGGAATATAAAACAGATAAAATTAACTTAAGAGATGGCACTACAAATGGGCAATGAAATAAAGAAGGGCATTTTGGTATTGTAATGGATTGATTTGTCATGGCAACATTAATTTGAAAAGACATCAAAGGGTGTGAGTAGCGTGTCTTATCTCTCCCTGAGATTATACTCTGCTTGCTGGGAGAAGATTGTGTGTAGAGTTCATTTCTTCTTTGAACCAAAGGGTCTATGATAATATTTTATTAGCCTTGGAAGCCCAGTGGCCTCTAGGGATGCACAGGGCCATTGGGATAGTGCAGGAACATAGGAGGATCGCTGGAGCCAGTCTCTCAGTGTTCTTGCATTTGTGCTGGATTATTGCTGCTGTTCTGTGGCCTCTGCTTCAGGAATGGGTGAAAAGTACTGGTAGGAGCTCTCATGAGAACTTGCTAAGCTTGGTCTCTTGGATAAATACATCAAGCTCAAAGAAGAGACTTAGGCTGTATACTCTTACTGCATTTGTCGTTAATATTCTTAATAACTACTGGGAAATTGAGATAAGTAAACTGAGTTTTTTTATGTGTACTTGGCCTTATGTGATTTGCCTTTACAGGTATTTTATTTGGGGATACGTAGAGGAAGCATGTTAAATGCATGCAAGTATCTTCTTAACAATTTTTGATGATTTAAATGATAATGGTTTGTTGTTGTTGCTGCTGTTGTTATTTTTGGCAGAGAGGGAAATGCAATTCCTTATTAGAACTCTAAGTTTGTGTGTCCAAACACTTAACAGTAGGGAAAAACAAAAGCACACCGTTCTTCCCCCAGTCTGTGGGGCAGAAATAGGACCTGGAAAAATCAGGCTTTCAGGAGGATTCCAGTTTAACACCTGACTGCTCTCACTCCAGGTCCTGAGATGCCTTCATAATCTGTCTTGTTTGGTTTTTAAAATGATAGGTGTCAGTCATTTGTTTCTTCCAAGCTCTTTAGTGTTGCTTCTGTGACAAGTTTCTGCAGTACAATAGATTTATTTTGTTTATCATCTGTCTCCCTCCATCCCTACTGCAATGTGAGTTCCAAGAGAGCAGGGATCATTGCCTTTTTTTTTTTTTAAGAGATGAGGGTCTCACTATATTGCCCAGGCTGGTCTCAAACCCCTGGGCTCAAGTGATCCTCCTACCTTGACATAATTTTTTGTATAACATGGTTATTAATAGATATGTTACTCCTGAAGAGTAATGACCTGACATAGGAAACCATATCTAACTTTTTTGACAGCTTCCTTGTGAAATGAACTTATAGTGGTGTTCATTTCATATGGTGATATGAATTGCACCATAGTTAAGAAGAGGAATTTTCATAGCATCAACAATATTGTTTGAGATGCTAAATCTTTTCTTAGCTTCTGTTAAAACAATAACAATTCTATTTAAAAAATTATAATTCTTTATGATACTACAGAAATGTTTACATATTCTATAACTTTCTGATTAACTGTTTCATAAATAATTTATTGAAGTAACAATTTAGTTGGCATGATTATATTTAATTTATGTTTACTTTTATTCTTTAAAAAGCTTTGCAAATATTTGGCTGAGTTTTGGGATTCAAAAGTTGAAAGAAATGATCAGTTCACGATATTTTTCATTTTTGCTCTCCAAAAGCAAAGAAAATTTTATGTGATATTTTTGGTGATCTATTTCCTTTCTGAGAATTAAAACTCTATTTTTGTTTTAGTTTCACACGATATAGCCTAGTTTATTTTCCTGTTGGCCACTACTACTCTCTCAAAGTGTCTGTTATTTAGTTTTACATGAGTCATTTTTTTCTTGAAAAATAAGGAAGAGATTGACACCCTAATGATAATATTGCACATTAAAGCTAAATGTTTAAGAGTTTTCATTTTCAAAATGCTTACGCTCATTTCTCAACTTTCATAAAAGCAAATGGCTTGAAGTTTTCCAAAGCGTTTTTGCAACTTCAGTAATAAAGCCACAACTTTGAGGACTATTTATTCTTCCAATTTTCATTATTCAAGTTCATATGGAATCTGATATGATTTAATTCTACAGTGTTCATGTAATAGTAATAAATGTAAAATTCACCAAGAAAACATTAAAAGTAATTTAATATATTTACTTTCTTAAGGCAGCATCCAAACATTTAGATTATTACTAATGTAAAATATAGAAATAGTATCTTAAAAATTGGGCTGAAAAAACAGACTTTCTTATTAAAATTACACTAGTACTATTTACATAGAATCAAAAAACAAATAGGATTTTTAAACTTATGTGTTTTCCTTATTGTCCTTTTTCCCTCAGGCATTGATAATAAATTTGATACACAATCTAACTAGTATTTATTTTAGCGCTATTGAGTAGAATTTAAGTTTTTAATACATTATTAAAATTTATTTAGAGGAAACAGTTAAATATATGTTGATAGTAATTGAAGTTTCACCGTCTTAATCACAGTATTTTTTAAAATGCTATTTTCTCATTTCAGTAGGCACATCACTTCTTGCAACAAGATAAACACTAGGGTGCTATAGTCCACCAATTTGGTACTTTAAAAATTCTGTTCAATGTATCATAACTTCTAAATATTTTAGATAATTTTAAGTAAATAAAATTATTTTTTAAAGTTAATGGCTCTTTAAAATGTTTTTAATTTTTGTTTTTTGACCAATTATTTTTACAAAAGTTATCATTGTTTTAATTACATTGATTCATGGTGTTTAAAAAATTTTTCTTGTTGATGATTAAAACTTTTTGGCATTTCAGTCTTAAGCTTTAACAGAATGGAATTACCATTTTGATAAAGTATTTATATGTTTAGCACTTTCAACTTTTAATGATAAAACACCTGAGCATCATTTCATGTACATCGCTAGTCATGGCACAAACACACTTTTGCTGAAGTAGTCAACAAAAAGTTTTTTAGTTCCGGAAATAAAAATCTTTTTGTTTTGCTTTGCACTGATTATCACACAGATTCAAGAGACGTTCCAGGATGTAGTGATTTCTGCAGAACATTAGAAGACTTTACAGGCTGTAGTACTTTATTAATACCACTGTTTTATGATATTTGATACTTTAAAAATTCTATCCAATGTATCATAATGTCTAAACATATCCATTGTTTTCTCTTAATTATGGGTGTTGATTTTTAATATAGTGTTTATACATTTTAGACTTTTTTATATACTGCATATTTACTACTTACATGAGAATTACCCAGAATGAATTGTATATTACTAATAAGATTCATTTAAAATTAACCTGTTTAGGATAAGAAGCAACTACAGAATTGGCAAATAGTATTAGTTTTTTGCCATTAAAAGTAATGGCAAAAATGCCATTACTTTTGCACCAACCTAATAATAAATTTAGGACTACCATAAATCATCCAGTGCTTTTTAAGGAATGTGTACTGTTGCTTTACCATCTGTTGTGACTCATGCTAATTTAGCAGAGATTGCTGAAAGGCTTCTCAGAAATTCCCATATCAGGAGGCCCAATTATCAATTACTATTATTATAAAATCTTAAAACAATTAGCTTGAAACAATTAGTGTATTAATTGACATTAATCAATATTTATACTTATTTCCACTACTGTTTATTGACAGGGGTGTAGGAGTTTCACTATTTCTTCTACTGTTGTAGCCGCAGCTGATATCAGCTCCAGAAATTGCCAGATTATTTGTACATTCTCCCCAAAGCAGAAGCAAGAAACTCACTTCCCGTCCTTCCTTGCAGTTTGACTATAGACACGTGGCTTAGAGTCTACCAATTACACACATTCGTGCCAGACTGACTCCAAAGGAAACAATATGAAAAAAAAGTTGCCGCAAGTAAATTATTTAGTAGTCCTCAGGCCAAATTTTAAGTTAGGTTTTCAGCTCCTTTAACCCTGCAATGGCAATAGATAGGTGTTTCTTTTTCCACAGTCAATAGGAAGATGGTACATGAAGAAACAGAGACCGCCAAATAAAAGCCTTTGAATTCTGGAGGAAAAGTGAGTGTGGTTATTACAATAGGCAAAAGACCTGAGCAGTAATCAGAAGGTTTTGACCTGTAGATATTTCTGGTGGTGAGATGGATTTTTATAACTGAAGTATATGGGAGCCACCAATATTCTATACAACCTGTATAACCAAAAATATTCTAGGTATACAACCATCAGAATATAAAACATCTATTAATTATACCTTTAAATATATGTACTCTAGTCTCAACTTCTAATAATCTATCAAAGGAAATCATATGCATATACAAATTATTTTGGCAAAGGGCATACTATGTCAATGTTGTGAGAAAGGTAGATGTGCTATGTAAAAACAGAAAAGACTGAAATTCTAGGTAGGGAGATTAAAGAAGTTTTTGTGAATAATTTCAGTGTCTGTTCTTTGGTGAAACTTGCTGTCCTTCCAGCTACCTACATTTTTTGCAATTCATAGTGACTGCATTTTCTTCAAAATTATCAGTTCCACCCTCATTTTTAAGCTTCTTCTTTGTCTAGTTTAGACATCATGGCCTATTATTTCAATCACTATCTAGCCAAGTAGACTAAATTTTATTGTATCCTGCCCCTCTTTTTGGATCAATCCCCTCTTCGACTTGTCTATTGCTACACTTGGGTTCTGGAAAGTCTTGTCTACATTAACTGACTCCTCATCTCTATGCAATAATTCATTTAAATGATATAACAATTATGTCTCTCATTTTCCACACAGTTACATTCCTCTTTTAAGATCTGCTTCTTTCTCCACTTCTCACTAACAGAATTAAGAATAAGATGTCCTTCCATCCAATTTTTTGAAAAAGTCATGATAAATAAACGCACCCAATGTCCTGTTCCCCCAGTTAAAAATATCTACATTCGCTTTTTGTTGCTTATTTCCTTCAATACTTTATTAAATGGAGAGAATACAAATAACAGTTGCATAGAGTTGATATGAAGATTGAATAATCTAAAACATGTGTCATGCGTCCTGCATGTAGTTAGCTAATTTAGATAATAGCTTTCTTTCTACTTTCCTAAATTTAGTTTGATTACCTGTGTTCTGGATTCCATTTCCTCTGAGCCATATTTGCCTCTTCTATACCTATTAACCACTTGTTTCCACCCTGTCTATTGACTGAAACATATCAATGTCAGTCAATTCTCACTTGAAGCAACACCTCTTATGAAATACTGTGCCTACATTTCCTTTCTTTCACAGTTAAGTTTTTTGAAAGTCTTATTTATGTTGGAGAATGGTAATATTCATAAGGGTGACTTAAATAGTTACCCTTAATAGGGATTAACAATAATTAAACTCAGATGGGCAGAAAACTTTTGAGTATCCTATCCAAACAGAAACAGGAACTGATTTGTTGGTGTATGTTGTTCTAAGCAAATTGTTTAATAGTAATATAAAGTTATAATTCAGTTCCATTCCTCTGTCATAAATATGCAAAATTCAGGTAATAGAATTTTCAAAAGCCCAATACTGAAGGCATAAGCAATTACTATATTGTGCTTTTTTTGGCCAAAATAGAGGGCAACGGAATTGGGAATAAAGTATATTGTACTAATGGTACAAATGATGATGACGTATACAGTCTGGAGTGTTTTTGGTTTTTTTTTCTTCTCATTCACTGCTTAGCTCTCTTTAACCTCTTGTCCTGCAAAACAACTCATTCAATGCAAGGCGCTCTTTGGTATCTTTCTTGTTACTAAGTTCAGTGGCCTCTTAATTTCTTAACTTGCTGGTCCTTCTAGTGTTTGACCTTACTGGCCATGCTTTCATTGAAAAAAATTCTTCCTTGGCTTCCCCACCAGCACACATTCGTGGTCTCTTTCTACTCATCTGGCAAATTCTTCTTAGTCTTTCAATCCCCCCAGTTTTCCTATCTACCTAATCATGTTTATCATTCCATTCCCTCCTCTTCACCAGATTTTAAGATATACTGTTTCCTTTCTTTAAGTCTTACCCTAGAAATAACAGAATATTCTACTAAATGTATCAAAGTCTTGCATTAGTCAATATCTTTACCCTTTTCTCAGGAAACATACACATCTTAAAGCATCTTACATCCATCTAGACTTTTCTTAACCTTGTCATGTTGTAGTGAATTTTAATTTTATCTTATTTTAAAACCTATAAGATGCTATCAGTATTGCTACACAGGGCCAACCCTCATTTTTATTTTCATCATATTTATCATTCATTTTTGTTCATTCTCTCTTTTTTGTGTTTTTTATATGAAAAATCTCAGATTTTTGCATATAAAACCATTTTTGCTCCTGAAGTATATTCTTTGATTTGGTGATGTAACCTCTTTTTAAAAAATCCAAAATGTTCTTATTTTCTCTTCATTATTGAAGGAATTTTTCTTATTATGACAATTATTTTAGTTTAAATTACAATAAGGGCATTCCACTGCTTCCTGATTCTCAATATTGCAGTCCAGTCGGCTGCCACTTAACTTCTCTGATAACCCATATTTTTCCCCTCACTTCTGACTGCTTTTAGGAGCCTCTCTTTTATTGGTATTCTTCTACTTCTCTCTGATGTGGCCAGTTGAAGATTTATTTTTTATTTGCTCTGCTTAGGATTTGATGGACCTCTGGCTGTTTCATGAGTTTTAAAAGTCTTTCAGTCTTGGTCTTTTCAAATATTAACCTTCCCCGGATTCTTTCTCTTCCCTTTTTCTGAGACATCAATTAGATACATTTTAGAACCTTTCACTTCTTTTTCTATGTCCCTTAACCCCTTACATTTTTGCAATCATTTTTCTGTGTAATACATTTTGGATAATTTCTTCCATTATATCTTTCCAATGATAATTCCTTCCTCAGCTTTCTCAAAAGTGTTTAAACCATCCTTTGAATTTTAAATTTGAATCATTGCATCTTCCACATCTATTTTTGTACATCAGGAGGTAATTTTATAGTTAATTTTTAGTTTCCTAATGTTTTCCTGTATCTGTGCAGATTGTCTCTCTTTAACTATCTAGCTATCATCTATCTATCTATAGCTATCTTTGTATTCAGTGTACTTAATAATTTCCATCTAATAATTCTAAAAACTGACATATCTATACATTTCCTTCTATGTATGCTTATTCTTTTTTTTTTTTTTTTTTGAGATGGAGTCTTGCTCTGTCTTCCAGGCTGGAGTGCAGTGGCACAATCTCAGCTCACTGCAGCCTCTACCTCCTGGGTTGCAGAGATTCTCCTGCCTCAGCCTCCTAGATAGCTCAGATTACAGGCACGTGCCACTGTGTCTGGAACTGGTTCCTTCCAGTGGGTTCTTGGTCTCACTGACTTCAAGAATAAATCCACGGACCCTCACAGTGAGTGTTACAGTTCTTAAAGATAGTGTGTCCAGAGTTCGTTCCTTCAGATGTTCAGATGTGTCTAGAGTTTCTTCCTTCTGGTGTGTTTGTGGTCTCACTGACTTCAAGAATGAAGCCACAGACCTTCACAGTGTTATAGCTATTAAAGGTGGCGTGTCTGGAGTTGTTTGTTCCTCATAGTGGGTTTGTGGTCTTGCTGACTTCAGAAATGAAGCTGCAGACCCTCGTGGTGAGTGTTACAGCTCATAAAGGTAGTGCAGACCTAAAGAGTGAGCATCAGCAAGATTTATTTTGAAAAGCAAAAGAGCAAAGCTTCCACAGCATGGAAGGGGACCCGAGCGGGTTGCTGCTGCTGGCTGGAGTGGCTAGCTTTTATTCCCTTATTTGTCCCCACCCACATCATGCTGATTGGTCCATTTTACAGAGAGCTAATTGGTCCATTTTACAGAGTGCTGGTTGGTGCGTTTACAATCCTTTAGCAAGACACAGAGTGCTGATTAGTGTGTTTTTACAGAGTGCTGATTGGTGCATTTACAATCCTTTGGCTAGGCACAGAGTGCTGATTGTTGTGTTTTTACAGAGTGCTGATTGGTGCATTTACAATCCTTTAGCTAGACACAGAGCACTGATTGTTGCGTTTTTAACAGAATGCTGATTGGTGCATTTACAATCCTTTAGCTAGACACAGAGTGCTGATTGGTGTATTTGCAATCCTTTAGCTAGGCACAGAGCACTGATTGGTGCGTTTTTACAATACTTTAGCTAGACACAAAAGTTCTCCAAGTCCCCACCCAACCTAGAAGCCCAGCTGGCTTCACCTCTCACCACCGCACCTGGCTCATTTTTGAATTTTTAATAGAGACAGGTTTCACCAGGTTGGCCAGGCTGCTCTCGAACTCCTGACCTCAGGTGATCCACCTGCCTCAGCTTCCGTAAGTGCTGAGATTATAGGCATGAGCCACTGTGCCCAGCCAGTATGCTTATTCCTTTGTTGTGAGCTTCTCATTTTCCTTGGAAATTGATACTTAGGTATTCTTTGTGGCCTAGAGTAAATGTAAGCTTATCCAGAAGAATTTAGTCTGTTTCTACCAGTTGTGTTGGGGCATTCTCAGTCTGAGAGAACTTTCAAAGTCACAATTTGAGGTCTAGAACTACTACCCAATAGATTCTGGTTCTCAGGTACAATTTTCAATCTTTTTCTCTGTCCTTCACTGACCAGTCCCATGGCAACTTCTTGCAGTTTTTTAGGGCTGTGGGGGCTGTTTCTGGTTTTCCTCTTTATTGAGTTGTCACCTAGTTTGAAAATCCACATTGGGCGTGCCTAAGCTTTGTCACTTAACTTTCACATTCTGTGAGGCTAGAAACTGAAACTTGGGTTCATTAGATTCAGTAAATGATCTCAGTGAAAAAGAGCTTTCACTGGTTTGCCTTCTCATCTATGTTACTCTCCAGATTTTGGTATATGTTTGCCATTGATTAAGAGGTAATAAAAGCTATTTTTATATAGCATAATCCCAACTCTGTTTAGAAGACGATTTTATAGATATGTACAGAAAAATACTAGAGTTATGACACAATGTATTAAGAATTATCTCTCTGTTATGGAACTTTTCTGTTCTTTTTTCTATATTTTCCAATTTTATGACATGCATATATTTAGCTTTATGTATTTAGAGAAAAAACACAATGCTGTAACTTAAAATGTGGGTGTTACTCAACTATCCTCAGTTCCCTCTTTGATCCACTATCAACTAACTCTTGATTAATCTAAATTTTTGTCTCTGGATTAGACACCTCAGTTTAGCTGTAATCCTTTATGTCCAGCTGGCTATTAGATAGCTTCTTTTGACAATTTCATGAACACCTCAGAACGAGTACATCTAATTATATGTCTCCATCTTTAAGGAATCCCCTTTCAACTGAATGGAGCACTGGAAAAGGCCAAGTTCATGGAGTCCGAATAAGTAGTAAATGGTACCATTGAGATGGTACTCTTCTCTAGTGTTTTTATTATTATTATTATTATTTGCTTCAATAGAATAAAAAACCTAATAGGATGGATTATCAATGGAAAATTTTTGAACATTAGTGATAGAATAAGAGGTAGAATATTTTGTAATTATCATCACAGGGAGTTTCTTAGCCCTCTACGTTTAACACATGTAGAGAGTTGCCCATTCTGCCTAAGCATATAGTCTTCTGCACAGAGAAAGACCAGCTCTTTGTTTTGTTCTTACTGAAATCATGTGAACGGCACTCCTGTCAAAGACAACAATGTGCCTTTCATCAGGTTTCAGGCTGTGGTTCTTTAGCATATGAAATTTTATCAGAATATTATCAGAATATGTATACGGTTCATTATATTTGTAAATGTATTTTATTTCAGGTTAACATTATTAAACATTAAAACGTATTTTCTTTTAGGTTAACTCTGATCTTCTCATCATGGCTTCAGAGTCTTAGAGTGATTTAATGCTCAAGATAGAACAATATTTGGGTAACTTTTGTTTGTTGTTTCAGCTTGGCATAGTTAAGCAGGGTAAGAGATCATAACAAGAATCCAGGTTGTGTTAGCCTTCCTGGACCCAGTTCTAGAGTGTCTAATTCACCATTGACTCCCTCACATTAGGACATTTCTGGCTTGATCAATTTTGTCATCTAACAATGCCTAAATTTCATGAAAAACCAAAACATCTTTTCATACATGCTTTTTCTTGAACTGCCTTGTAGAGGTGAACAGTAGCTCAGGTATATAGTCGCTTAGTTTTCTATCTGGCAATTGGTGAAAGATACAAAAATTATGAGTTAGATAAATTATTCACTAAATTAAATTTCTTTTACTCTGGCCAACAGAGAACCCAAGAACATTACTCTTATAATAAATTAAAAACAATTCACCCCTTTTAGAGAGTGCATGAAGCAACATAAATGCAGCTATTTTTGGTTAAACTAGTCCTATTATGATCATTAGAAAAACATGCTTAGATAATCTTACTGGCTTTATAAGTTTATCATCTATGGCCCACTATTTCTTTTTCTTTTTTGGGAGGGGACAGAGTCTTGCTCAGTCGCCAGGCTAGAGTAGAGTGCAGTGGCATTATCTTGGTTCACTGCAACCTCCACCTTCCAAGTTCAAACATTTCTCCTGCCTCAGCCTTCTGGAACTACAGCTGCACACCATCATGCCCAGCTGATTTTTGTATTTTTAGTGGAGACGGGGTTTCACCATGTTGGCCAGGATGGTCTCAATCCCATGACCTTGTGATCCACCCACCTCGGCCTCCCTAAGTGCTGGGATTACAGGTGTGAGCCACTGCGCCCAGCCATATGGCACACTTTTACATGTGAAAAAGTTACCTTGAATATAGACCTTTAGACGAAGTAAGTTTTGAACAAAGCTTTTTAATTCAGAATTAGGTTACATAGCAGTTAATTTCAACATTAAACAGCACTGGGGAGAGGTACAGCAAAGAGGCTAAATAAAACTCTCTAGCGATTGTCCCATCACAGGAACATCAAACTGAACAACTATCCACACAAGGAACACCTTCAGAAGACATTAAAAGTCAGGTGAGAGATCACAGTGCCTGGTTTTAGCATAACAAGAAAAGATGCATTGAAGAGGGTAGGAAGAACAGTCTTGCATTGCCTATACTACCCCTCTGCCAATGCCAGGCAGTGCAGTGCAGAGAGACCGTATGCAGCCCTGTGGAGGGAGAGGGAAGTAATGTGGAACTTTGCATTGAAACTCAGTGTCACTCTCACAGTGATACACAGCACCAGGCAGAATTCTTCAGTTCTTGATTCTAGGCAGGTGTCCATGGAGGGAGCATTTATGAACCATTCTGGGCCAACGGGAATCTGCAACTCCCAGTGGGAGGAACCTGAGTCCCAGCCAGCTTTATCAGACTGACTAAAATGGCCTTGGACCCTGAATACATTTTAGAGGCAGCTAGGCCTTAGTCACCACAGTCCTTGGGCAAGCTCCAGTCCTGTGCTGGTCTGGGAAGCTGTGGACCTCAAAGTGCAACCCAGCATGACCCTAGCTGTGGTGGCCACAGGAGGTTCTGAGTTACCTCTTCTTCACCTGCAGGCAATGCAGCATGGAGAGAGACTCCCTTACAACATAATACCAGCCCCACCACAGTAAAACACAGCACCTGGCAGAATTCCAAAGCCCCAGAATATAGACCATTACTGTAGTACATGCTTTTAGACCTACCCCAGGGCCAGAAGGGTATCTGTTGTCCTACTGGGATGGACCCAAGTGCCAGCTGGCTTCACCCCTAGCGGAGTAAAGTGTCCTTGGGCCTTAAATAAACATCAGTGGCAGTCAGACAGTAGCAGCTACAGGCCCTGATACTGTACTGGTTTGGGCGGTCATGGGCTTTGGTGAAACTGCAGTAGTCATGGGAGTGCTTGTCACCCCTCTGCCAACTTAGGGTAGCAGATACTCCTTCTATTTGGGGGAGAGAGAAGGGAGTGGGTGAGGAATTTTGGGAACCCAGGGAATTCTCCCTCATCTTCTCCAAGCCCATCAGGCTTCATATCTCAGAGCCTGCAAGAATCACAGTGTAGCTGGGCTTAGGGTATCCTCTAATGCTGAAACATCTGCGGTGACCTCAGGCTTAGGGAACTCAATCTGTCCCCTTTGAATTTTTGGAAGGCCCTCTGAAGAAGTACTGGTACAAACAAGGCCAGACCGTGAAGACTGGAATAAATACCTAATTCTTCAATGCCCAGAAATCGATGAATGTCCACAAGCATCAACAGAATCAAGAACAAAAACCATGATAATTTCAATAGATTCCAAAAAATGATTTGATAAAATTTAACATTCCTTCATCAACTCTCAACAAACTGGACATGGAAGGAACATACCTACAAACAATAAAGGCCATATGTGACAAACCCACAGCTAACATCATGCTGAACGGGGAAAAAAAATTGAAAACCTTTTTTTTAAGACCTGGGAAAAGAATGCCCAGTTTTACCACTTTTATTCAACATAGTACTAGAAGTTCTAGGCAGAGCAATTAGACAAGAGAAAGAAATAAAGAGAATCTAAATTGTAAAAGAAGAAGTCAAATTATCCTTTTTTACAGGCAACAAGATCTTATATTTAGAAAAATCTAATATTCCACCAAAATTTGACAGAACTGATAAATTCAGTAAAGTTGCAGGATACAAAATCAACAGCATTCCCTTATGCCAATAGTAAACAATCTGAAAAAGAAATCAAGAAAGCAACCTCATTTATGATAGCTACAAAAAAGTAATGCCTAGAAATAAAAATGCTGGTGAAATAAATTGTATAGGACATTAAAAATGGAAAGATAGCCAATGCTTGTGGATTAGCAGAATTAATAAAATGTCATACTAAAAGAATTCTACAGATTCAATACAACCCCTATCAAAAATACCAATGGCATTCTTTGTAGAAGTAGAAAAAGCAATTTTAAAATTTAAATGGAACTACAAAAAACACCTAATAGCCAAAGCAACACTAAGCAAAAAGAACAAAGCTGAAAGCTTCACAATATGTGACTTCAAAATATACTACCAAACTATAGTAAACCAAACAGCATAGTACTGGCACTGGTAAACAAAACAAAACAAAACAAAACAAAACAAAAAAACCAAACCAAAACAAAACAAAAACCCATAGACCAAGAGAACAGACTAGATGACCCAGAAATAAATCATTCATTTATGCCAACTCATTTTCTCCAAAGTAGCCAAGAACATACACTGGGGAAAAGATAGTCTCTTCAATAAATGGTTCTATGGGAAACTGGATATCTTTATGCAGAGGAATAAAACTAGACTTTTATCTCTCACTATATACCAAAATCAACTCAAAAGAAATTAAAGGTGTAAGTGTAAGACATGAAACTATGAAACTACTAGAGGAAAACATTGAGAAAATGGGTCAGGACATTGATCTTTTCAAATACTTTTTTGAGTAAGACCTCAAAAGCACAGGCACTTTTTTGAGTAAGACCTCAAAAGCACAGGTAACAAAAGCGAAAATTGACCAATGGGATTACATCAAGCCAAAAAGCTCTGCACAGCAAAGTAAACAATCAGCAAAGTGAAAAGACAACCTACAGAATGGGAGAAAATATTTGCAAACTATTCATTTCACAAAGAATTAAAAACTAAAATATATAAGAAACTGAAGCAACTCAAGAGGGAAAACAAACAACCCAATTAAAAATGGACAAAAAAATCCAAATAGACATTTCTCAAAAGAAGACATACAAATGGCCAAGTGTATGAAAAAATACTCAACATCATTAATCATCAGGGAAATGTAAATCAAAACCACAATGAGATACTGTCTCACCCTGGTTAAAATGGCTGGTATCAAAAAGACAGAAAATAACATGCTGGCCATGATGCAGAGAAAGGTGAATGTTCATACACTTGGTGGAAATGTACCATGGAGAATGGTACTGAGGTTCCTCAAATAGCACTACCATATCATTCAGCAATTCCACTACTAGTTATATACCCAAAGGAAATGAAGTCAGGATTTTAAAGAGACATCTCTACTCCTATGTTTATTACAGCACTATTTGCAATAGCCAAAATATGAAATCAACCTAAATGTCCATCAAGAGATGAAGGGAGAAAATGTAGTATATATACACAATGGAATATTATTGAATCCCAAAAAGGAATAAAATTCTGTTATTTTAGCAACATAGATGGAAATGGAGGACATTATGTTAAATGAAATAAGTCAGGCACAGAAAGACAAATATTGTATATTCTCACTCATATGTGGGAGCTAATAAAGAATTGATTTCATGGAGTTAGAGGTAGAATAATGGTTACCAGAGCTTGGAAAGGGTAGGGGAGAGGGAGAATGGGGATAAAAAAGGGTGATTAATGAATACAAACATACGGCTAGATAGAAAGAATAAGTTCTAGTGTTTGATAGCACAGTAAGGTGACTCTAGATAACAAAAATTTATAGCAGCAATTCCCAACCTTTTTGACACCAGGGACCAGTTTCATAAAAGACCATTTTTCCACAGACTGGAGAGTGGGGCAGGGATGGTTTTGAGATAATTCAAACTCATTACATTTATTGTGCACTTTATTTCCATTATTATTACATTGTAATAATAATACAATGTTGTATAATGAAATAATTATACAACTCACCGTAATGCAGAATCAGTGGGATCCCTGAGCTTGTTTTCCTGCAACTAGATGGTCCCATCTGGGGGTGATGGGAGGCAGTGATAGATCATCAGACATTAGAGTCTCATAAGGAGCATGCAACCTAGCTCCCTCCCATGCACAGTTCATAATAGAGTTTACACTCCTATGAGAATTTAATGCTGCTGCTCATCTGACAGGAGACAGAGCTCAGGCTGTGAGGTGAGTGATAAGGAGGAGCTGTAAATAGAGATAAAGCTTCACTCATTAGACAGCTGCTCTTGCTGTGCGGCCCAGTTCCTAACAGGCCACAGAGTAGTACTGGTACTGGTCCGTGGCCTCCAGGGATTGGAGACCCCTGATTTATAGTGTATTTCCAAAGAGCTACAAGAGAAGATTTAGAATGTTTCCAACCCAAAGAAATAAATGTTTCAGGTGATGGATAGCCTAAATATCCTGATTTGATTATTACACATTGTATGCATGTTTCAAAAAAACACATGTACCTCATAAATATATACAATAATTAAGTATCAATTAAATATAGCATTGGAAGAAAGAGGTTAATATGTGTATCCAGTAGCTGAATTAGAAATCACAATTATTCTCAGTTCTGTTTTCTTATTATTAGGATATTTCTGTAATACTATCTAAGAACACGTTTGTAGGCATCTTCAATTAATTGTTAGAAAATGAATATATATTTTTTATTATACTTTAAGTTCTAGGGTACATGTGCACAACGTGCAAGTTTCTTACATATGTATACATGTGCCATGTTGGTGTGCTCCACCCATTAACTCATCATTTACATTAGGTATATCTCCTAATGCTATCCCTCCTCCCTACCCCCTCCCCACAATAGGACCCGGTGTGTGATGCTCCCCTTCCTGTGTCCAAGTGATCTCATTGTTCAATTCCCACCTATGAGTGAGAACATGCGGTATTTGGTTTTCTGTTCTTGTGATAGTTTGCTGAGAATGATGGTTTCCAGCTGCATCCATGTCCCTACAAAGGACACTAACTCATCCTTTTTTATGGCTGCATAGTATTCCATGGTATGTATGTGCCACATTTTCTTAATCCAATCTGTCACAGATGGACATTTGGGTTGATTCCAAGTCCTTCCTGTTGTGAATAGTGCTGCAATAAACATACGTGTGCATGTGTCTTTATAGCAGCATGACTTATAATCTTTGGGTATATCCCCAGTAATGGGATGGCTGGGTCGAATGATATTTCTAGTTCTAGATCCTTGAGGAATTGCCACACTGTCTTCCACAATGGTTGAACTAGTTTACAGTCCCACCAACAGTGTAAAAGTGTTCCTATTTCTCCACATCCTCTCCAGCACATGTTGTTTCCTGATTTTTTAATGATTACCATTCTAACTGGTGTGAGATGGTATCTCATTGTGGTTTTGATTTGCATTTCTCTGATGGAGGGTGATGATGAGCATTTTTTCATGTATCTGTTAGCTGTATGAATGTCTTCTTTTGAGAAGTGTCTGTTCATATCCTTTGCCCACTTTTTGATGGGGTTGTTTGTTTTTTTCTTTAAATTTGATTGATTTCTTTATAGGTTCTGGATATTAACCCTTTGTCAGATGAGTAGATTGCAAAAATTTTCTCCCATTCTGTAGGTTGCCTGTTCACTCTGATGGTAGTTTCTTTTGCTGTGCAGAAGCCCTTTAGTTTAATTAGATCCCATTTGTCAATTTTGGCTTTTGTTGCCATTGCTTTTGGTGTTATAGACATGAAGTCCTTGCCCATACCTATGTCCTGAACGGTATTACCTAGGTTTTCTTCTAGGGTTTTTATGGTTTTAGGTCTAACATTTAAGTCTCTAATCTATCTTGAATTAATTTTCATATATGGAGTAAGGAAAGGATCCAGTTTCAACTTCCTACTTATGGCTAGCCAATTTTCCCAGCACCATTTATTAAATAGGGAATCCTTTCCCCCTTTCTTGTTTTTGTCAGCTTTGTCAAAGATCAGATGGCTGTAGATGTGTGGTATTATTTCTGAGGGCTCTGTTCTGTTCCATTGGTCTATATCTCTGTTTTGGTACAGGACCATGCTGTTTTGGTTACTGTAGCCTTGTAGTATAGTTTGAAGTCAGGTAGTGTGATGCCTCCAGCTTTGTTCTTTTGGCTTAGGATTATCTTGGCAATGCAGGGTCTTTTTTGGTTCCATATGAACTTTAAAGCAGTTTTTCCAATTCTGTGAAGAAAGTCATTGGTAGCTTGATGGGGATGGCATTGAATCTATAAATTACCTCGGGCAGTATGGCCATTTTCACAGTATTGATTCTTCCTATCCATGAGCATGGTATGTTCTTCCATTTGTTTGTGTCCTCTTTTATTTCACTGAGCAGTGGTTTGTAGTTCTCCTTGAAGAGGCCCTTTACTTCCCTTGTCAGTTGGATTCCTAGGTATTTTATTCTCTTTGAAGCTATTGTGAATGGGAGTTCATTCATGATTTGGCTCTCTGTTTGTCTGTTACTGGTGTATAAGAATGCTTGTGATTTTTGCACATTGATTTTGTATCCTGAGAGTTTGCTGAAGTTGCTTATCAGCTTAAGGAGATTTTGGGCTGAGACAATAGGGTTTTCTAAATATACAATCATGTCATCTGCAAACAGGGACAATTTGGCTTCTTCTTTTCCTAACTGAATACCCTTTATTTCTTTCTCTTGCCTGATTGCCCTAGCCAGAACTTCCAACACTATGTTGAATAGGAGTGGTGTATGTTCTAAATAAATATTAGTACCAAGTTATAGAACTGGTAAGAGTTTCCTAATGAGAATGTGGGACTTCCATAAATTGTTTAAGGATTTCTTTAGTTTGCTTTTATTGTAGTGAAAGAAAGTTAATGTTATATGGAAATATAAGTGGCTCAGATTGAGCATGGTGCTGAGAACAGAATGTTTTTGCAATGTATGGCGTGGAAAAGCAAGTAAACCCAGAGATGAATGAAGTGCTAAAATGGGGTAAAGCAAAAATTAATGTGACAGAGATTTAGTCCTGAGCCAAGAAAATTCTGGCTCATCAGAGCAATCCCTTATTATGAGAATCCTCTTATGAGGAGCAACACTCTTCCCAGTGTAACATTAACTATCATGATTAAGAAATGTTAAACTGGATTTGATTTTAAAGTTTATAGAACATATCAACTAGTAGGAGTTCGACAGTCCTGACTACCTAAGATTTTCCTGCTTTTATTTCCGTGATGTGAAAATTTAAACCAAAAAAATTATGCACCACATGGTGAGCTGCAGACCTTTTGGGTCCTTGGAGTTATTTCAAGAGGTCTGTGACTCCATATGCACACTGAACATCGTAGTTTGGATAAATAATGCATTGCATACACAAATGCACTATTCTATTTAAAATGCATGGGATTCTGTTTTGATTAATAAAATTCCAAGGTAGCATTTTGCCATTCAGCATTATATTGATCAACACATACCGAAAGCACAGTTTCTCTCTGGTGGGATCCGTAAATCTTTTAGACCATGTAAAGGAATCATCACACATGGAATGGCTTAAAAACATGCCTTGTAAGTTAACAATTTTATATCAGTCTATAACTAATGATAATTTGGTTTTGAATAAGCATTATTTGTCAAACCATATATCAATGCCATTAATCAACCTCGGCTATGTATAATGGCCTATGATAAATATCAAAGATTCAGATTGGCTCATGATATCCAGACCTTTCAAGGCCCCAGAAAATTTTCAAGTGTTGACTGAGCCTTTTCTTCCTACACTCAACAAATTCAAAACTCTATTTTCCCACACAAGTGTTTTTTTCTTGATTGTGTTTACTATCATGTTTAATAGTACTGGAATTCAACTTACAGCCCATGCCATAAATTTATCTTGAATTCTACCACTTTCTAAATAAAAATTCTTCCAAGAGTTCATCTATCTTCATTCCTGCCACCACTGCTCAAGATTTTGCTTTGATTAGGAGCCCTGCGACTCTTTCCTAACAGGACCTTTGCTTCCAGCCTTGCCCCACTTCAAGGAATACTTCATAATTTGCCACAATAGCTTTATAAAATTCAAGTATGATCACCCCATCCATTGTTGAAGTCCTTTGACTGTTCCCCATTACCTTTAGGGTAAAATTCAAATTCTTTAATATGATTTTTATGGTCTGGTCACTATCAACCTTTAAATGTCATCTACTGATCTACTGTTCATTTCTTCATAATCCTCTTGCCATTCCAAATTCGAAGTATTTTTTTTAATATCTCATCTTGCTTCATACCTGAGGCATACATGGTGAGTTCCATCTCAGCAACCATACCCTCTACCCTGCCTCTCTTACCAGCAGAATGTCAATTTAATTTTGTAATGGAATTTTTTTTTTTTTTTTTTTTTTTTGAGGCAGGGTATCACTCCCATCATTCAGGCTGGAGTGGTACAGTGGGCAATTACAGATCACACCAGCATCAACCTCCTGGGCTCAGCTAATTTTAGTAGAGATGGGGTTTTGCCATGTTGCATAGGCTAGTCTCAAACTCCTGAGCTCAAGTGATCTGTGAGACTCAGCTACCTGCTGGGATTACAGGGACGAGCCACCGCACCTGGCCTCTGGTATTCTTTTCAGAGACATGTGGTCAGAAAAGATGATCCCTCCCCTGGTTAAAGGGGCATATCATAATTTTTTTTTTTTAGTTTGAATCTCAGTGTGTCACCCAGAATGGGATGCAGTGGTGCAATCATGACTCACTGCAGCCTTGAACTCCTGAGCTCAAGCAGTCCTCTTGCCTCGGCCTCCCAAAGTACTGGAACTGCAGGCATGAGCCACCATGTACAGCCTAGGAGTATATCATGATTGGTTTAAGTTAGGGATCAGCAAACCTTTCCATAAAGTTCCAAATACGAAATATTTTAGGCTTTGTGAGCCAACAGACAAATTCAAGGATTTGATGTAGGTTCTTACATAAAAGGACATAAATTTTTATACATTTTTGTTGACAAATTCAAAATATAATCATAATTGAGTACAGTTTGAATATAGATCTTCTAATGAAAATAGTCATCAAATTCCTTTTTAGGAAAACAGTTTAAAGCTAGTTTTCTCTATTATTGCCTCATTTGCAAATGTTCGTTTGTAAAATCTCCTGGGTTATACTTGGCCCAGTTCCTGGTCTAAACATATTATTCTACTCTAATTACTTTTGCCAGCGATTAATCGAGGCATGGATATTTTACCTATTCCTACCCAATGGAACCTAAGAAAATGTCTACCTAGTGGTTCTGGGAAAACAGATCTTCACCAATAACAAGAGGCCTCCTGAGGAAAAAGGCTGGTGAACACGATATGTCTGTATGTGACACCCTGAGCTACTCTTGCCATCTTGTCGCCTTCAGCAACATTGCTGACCTACTGCAAAGGGCAAAATAGATGGAAAAGACATAGATAGAACATGATAAAATTGTGTGCAATTCAACTATGTGCAGTTGAATTAACAAACCCTGGGAACACCTGCTTCTCATCTTCTTGTGATGTGAAAAAACAAGTTTTTTTTTTTTTTTTTTGAGACGGAGTCTCACTCTCTTGCCCAGGCTGGAGTGCAGTGGTGCAGTCTTGGCTCACTGCAAACTCTGCCTCCTGTGTTCACGCCATTCTCCTGCCTTAGCCTCCTGAGTAACTGGGACTACAGGCGCCCGCCACCATGCCCAGATAATTTTTTGTATTATTTTAGTAGAGACGGGGTTTCACCAGTTAGCCAGGATGGTCTCGATTTCCTGACCTCGTGATCTGCCTGCCTCAGACTTCCAAGGTGCTGGGATTACAGGCATGAGCCACTGTGCCCCACTGAAATAAGTTCTTTATTGTCCAAGTTCCATTGAGTCATAGTTTCTGTTACTCACATCTTGAAGCTTTCTAACTGAGTCAACACTTCTATTCCTGGTATCTAAAATTTCTTTCTGCCTGTGGTTTGAATAAATCCTTACTCTTTCCTTCATAACTGTGTTCAAATACCACATAGATTCTTTTGCAGAAGCTTTGCTGACCTCTGTCACTGACTTCCCCACCCTTAAACACAGTTGGTCACTGAGTCGCTGATGCTCCCATAACACTTCACACAGCAGCTCTTCTGCTCTTAGAGTTTTATATTTTAATTTTTGTATATGACATATATACCTGACACCTGAATTCTACCAGATGGAGAACAGCTCCAGTCTAAGAATTACAGCTTGTTATTTAATTCTTCACACTCAGCACGGTATCCAACAGATAGTATACTCTTGATGAATATGTTCATAAAATAATAAATAAGTAGATTAATGAATCCTCTATACTATCTGCCCTCCAAGTGAATGCAGTATAGATGAGAAGATAGAGATATGAATATACCAAGATATGAAAAGTGAACTGTGCTTCTGGTGTCGGAGGTTAAAAATGATGTGGCATGTCCCTTAGCTCCATATGTAATGTTAGTGATTAACAGAGGCTGGTTAGGTATCTGCCTACTGAAGATCCAAGAAGCTGATAGTCTTCACCAATACCTTCTTTGTCTTGATAGGAATCCGCTCTATCTTCCTTATTTTCCTTTCTTGAAATAATGACATTTAGAAGTGTCTAGATCTGGACTATCATCCTTATTCAGATATTATGCAGTAGGACAATCATCTGCCTATTGCATGCCTTTCTGTGCTTTTCATCTCAGGATACCATCACAAGACATTCTGAAGCCCTTAGCAAGGTGACCAATGGATGTTTTTTACCAATTAATCACCAATTGTGTTTAGCATGACTGTAAACCATGTTCTGAATACCAATAATAAGCCACACTCTCCTCACAATGTTGGAAGGACTATGAGATCAGCTGGTTAGCTTTGGTGGTGGCCACGCTCTGGAAGGAGAGAGAGGCAGGGCAGCAGCCCTCAGAAGAAATGCATTGGTAATTTGCACAATGATTAGGAATGTTTTGCCTCTCTATTGCCCTCACTTGCTGAACTCTAGTCCCAGGTTAAAAATGAGATCCCTCTCCACACATTCTATAAATAATAATGTTTTTACAATGCTTTGACAATATACATCAACTTTTCTAAAATACTTCATGATTTTTCAAATGACATTAACACTGGAGGAATGTATTATTCTCCATTAGTGATGTTGACAACTATTTGCATATAAAATGATTAGAACAATTAAACATTTTAACAATGTAATTTTTCTTAAAAATATATCTTAAAATTAACCTCCCAGTATTTTTTTATTAGAGAGTCACATAAGGAAGAATGATTTCTGTACAGATCTTTTTCGTTTAGCAGCAGAATTCATTTTCCTGCTCTGAAGCTTCCAGTGTCTTCTGATTACCTAAAATATTTTAGTTTGGGATTTAATTGCCTCCAGAAACTGGCTATAATCTAATTTGAGCCTATTTTCCTTTGCTCCCTACAGACCCATATGCTCAACTATCTACTGTTTATCTTCAGTGAAATGTCCCACAGTATTTAAAATTCAACATGTGCAAAACTTTCTTCTCCCCAATTTATTCTTCTTCCTATTGTTTTGTCTCAGTGGTTTAAATCCCCTGATTAATCAGTTATCCAAAACACCCTAAAATAATAATAGCTTGCTTGAGAAACAGGGACATTGTTAACAGTATTTCATTTGATTTCTAAAACGTTATCTGTGAATTTCTGTTATTACAAATATATATGTAAGGACTGAGACTTGGCAAGGTAAAGAAATTTGCCTCCCAGCTAGAAAGTAGAGCACCTGGAATTTGATTGAGGTTTGTCTAGCCTGTAGGTCCCTACTCATAATGAGTATGCTGCACTAGAATCTCTGAATCACTCTTTCCTTTATCCTCACAGAAATCAGTCCTGTCACATTGTTTTTTTGATACTTTCCTTCCAAATAGCAGTCAGTAACATGTCAGATGGCTCACATGCCAGTCTATTCACTTGTATAATGCAGGGATCTGTGTGGCACCAGATAGAGATACAAAGAGAGTTGCTGACTAAAGACTTTCTATGACCTGTAAGGCATAACTATGTTTCTCAAAAGTATTTGAGATGCTCCTACACCCTTATTATAAATATATTTTTATTTTATATCATATTATCCTAAATGTGTACTTTACCTTCATTATTTGTTTATAAACCTGAAGATATCAGGAGTGATACTGTAGATAGTTGAGGTAAAAATTTGTTAAGTTTATTCAAAAGATCATTTTCTAGCCCATATTATAGCACCTATCTTTAATCCTGACTTGCTATATTGAAGTCTTGCTTTAATGTTATGTCAACATTTTCAGCTTCTTTATACTAAAATTCTTCTTATTATTCAACATCAAAATAATGATTTTGCCTTTAAACCACCAGAAGAAAGTTGTAAGATGTTATGAATCAACTCATTTTCTTGAATAGGAACACCAAATAGAAATCCTTTAACAAATTCATCAGTTTTGATTTATGCCAGATGCGTAAATGTGAATTTGAATTCCTAATGTAGAATTGAAGCAGAAATACTGAGGAGGTCTATAATGGCAGAAAAGTAAGATGTTTTATAGTTTATTTATTTTATTGAATTCATTATTTTTCCAGATAAAGTATGTTCTTTCGGCCCATTTATTAATGTGACATTTAATTGTGGTTCCAAAACCTATCCAGTTATAATAAATCTTTGTTGCTCTCACTTCGTGTACTGTACTGTTTTCTGCCTTCATCTGTTTTAGTGTGAGACACACTCCAATTGAGACAAATAGTTTCAGGAAATCAGTTGTTCTAAGGTTCTTCCTCACCACCCCACTCTTCCACCCCTGCTTAGGTATGTTCTAAATGATGCTGGTGACCAATAATGACATCTTTATTATTTTCCATATTTACTATGATATCATAAAGACAAAAACATGTATGGTTACTTCATAAATAACCCTAAATGCATTAGAGTTGAAAAATCAATGCTTAGATTCTTGAGATAGCCATGAATCATAGCTGGCAGATAAGAGACACAGCAGCAGGCTATAAACACTCATAATGTTTGTCCATAACAACTACCCAACCTCTGCCCACCAAATAGCTCAGTTAGCAGTTCAATCCATGTGAATTTGCACGAAAGGTTTAGGTTGCTAGTCTGTAATAACAGTTAGCATGCAGTAGATTGTGGCTGTAGGTTTTATAATTATTCTGATTGTGACTAAGGGTTATACATTTCCTATAAGTTTTTTCTTGTGTTTTCTAGGCCCAGCATACAAATTTGTGCATGATTAAAACTTGCTGGTTACAGTATTTTATAGTTTTGGTGGAATGGTGCTGGTTTGAAGTGGGCTTAAAGAGACAATAGAAGTAGGAGAATTGGAGAAAAACGACAAATAACTCTTTGGGGGAATTTTGCTTAAAATCAAGTAAAACAATGGAAAAGCACTATTGGACAAAACAGGATCAAGAGGATTTTTTTAATGAGAGAAAAAAGGCATATTTGTACACTAAGGAGAATGGTGTGAGAGAGAGAGGGAGAGGGAGAGAAGAGGGGGAAGACAGAAAGAGAAGAGAATTGCTGGAGAAATTGAGTGTTGGTGGTATCTGGTGCACATATGCAAGAACTAGCTTGAGACAGGCTTGTATAGTCAAACTACAGTCAGAGCAGGAGGACAATGTAAAAGGGTACAGAGGCTGGTAGATGTAGTTTGAGGCATCCAGAACTTTTCTTCTGATTGCTTCCATTTCTTCAGTGACTCTGGAACAAGGTCTTTATCTGAGAGTGAGAATGGAGGAGGAAGAGGGTTGAAAAAAGAGAAGGTATGAAATAGACACTTAGAAAAGAAAGAGAGAAGGGATAAGGGATAGCGTCCCAGGCCTTTGGCAATAAAGCCATATTAAATTCAACTTCAAGTCCTGTACTCTTGAACTCAAATCCAGTATCTCATCTCCATTTCCACTATTGCTACCCTAGCTCAAACTGCCACTCTCTCTTGCCTAAACTCCTAAACTGGCCTCCTATTGGCTTACACATGTCCACTTTTGCTGATCTCCAATCCATTACTCTCATTGCAGAGAGGGTCGTCTTTTCAAATGGGCGTGTTCATGATCCTGCTCCATTTAAAACTGTAAGCCCATGTGAGATACAAGCAACCCCTTCCATGACGTCCTCACCTCAACTCTTTGTTCCTCCTTCACATTTAGCAGTTCTACAGCAATGGCTTTTTTCACTCTTTTAATAAGCAGTGTTTCCTCATCCCATGTGGCTTCATAAATGCTGCCTGGAAAAATCTTTCTCTCCATTTTGTTTCTATTTTTCCTTTATATTTCAGTTGAAATGTCACTTTCTCAAGGAAACCTTCCCTAGTATCTTTAATTAATTTAATTTCCCTGTTAAATCCTTCTACGGTGCCATGTATTTTTTGCAGTTGTAATTTTATTATAAATTTATTTGTGAGATCATTTGATTAAGGACTTTTCCAGCTAGACTGGGAAGCTCTGAGAGAGATAACACTATGCTTGCTTTTGCCCACCAGTGTATTGCTACATACTAAGTAAATCATGTCTGGCACACAATGGACCTCAATAAATATTTGTCAAATTAATTTTGACTGAGTAAATCTCATGGGTACCAATTATCAAAGTTCACTACCTGTAGAATTCTGAGCCACATTCTTTATAACATTCATTTAATCTGTACAAAAATTTATACAGTAAAAATTATTGTCTGATTTTAAAGATGGAGAAATTGAGACTTAGAGATGTCTCTCTAGGTCTTTGGAGAACTCTTTAGTAAGTTCCCCAAAGCTAGCAAGCTGATATTTAAGCCAGACAAATTTGACTCCGAAAGCACATACCATTAATCACTCTGAACTGTGATTTTTACCAAGTTGCTCATTTACTGCCTGATTTTTCTTCCCCTCTTTCAGCTTAGATAATGTATCTGTTGATTTTTTAGAAGACTTCAATTTGCACAATATACCTGATTAACTCAAAATAATTTGTTTTATAGGCACATGTTTCAGGATTTGATACTATCAAAACAAGTGCACATCCTTCTTGGCCAAAATAAATAGTATTCTGGCTGTGTGTATGTATTAGTCCTTTTTCACACTGCTGATAAAGACATACCCGAGACCGGGAAGAAAAAGAGGCTTAATTAGACTTATAGTTCCATATGGCTGGGGAGGCCTCAGAATAATGGAGGGAGGCGAAAGGGACATCTTACATGGCAGCAGCAAGAGAAAATGAGGAATATGCAAAAGTGGAAACTCCTGATACAACCATCAGATGTCACGAGATTTATTCACTACCATGAGAACAGTATGGGGGAACCGCACCCATGATTCAAATTCTCTCTCACCGGTCCCTCCCACAATGCATGGGAAGTATGAGAGTACAATTCAAGATGAGATTTGGGTGGGGTCACAGGTCCAAACCATATCATTCTGCTCCTGACCCCTCCAAATCTCATGTCCTCACATTTCAAAACCAATCATGCCTTCCTAACAGACCCCCAAAGTCTTAACTAATTTCAGTATTAACCCAAAAGTCCACAGTCCAAAGTCTCATCTGAGACAAGGCAAGTCCCTTGCACCTATGAGCCTGTAAAATCAAAAGCAAGCTAGTTACTTCCTAGATACAATGGGGGTACGGGTATTTTATAAATGCAGCCATCCAAATGGGAGAAATTGGCCAAAACAAAGTAATTACAGGGCCCATGCAAGTCTAAAATTGAATTTTAGGGCAGTTGAATTTTAAAGCTCCAAAATGATCTCCTTTGACACCAGGTCTCACATCCAAGTCATGCTGATGCAAGAAGTGGGTTCCCATGGTCTTGGGCAGCTCCACCTCTGTGGCTTTGCAGGGTACAGCCTCCCTCCAGGCTGCTTTCATGGGCTGGCGTTTAGTGTCTATGGCTTTTCCAGGTGAATGGTGCAAGCTGTCAGTGGATCTACCATTCTGGGATTTGGAGGACAGTGGCCCTTTTCTCACAGCTCCACTAGGCAGTTCCCCAGTAGGGCCTCAGTTATGGGGGCTCCGACCCCACATTTCCCTTCTGCACTGCCCTGGCAGAGGTTCTCTGTGAGCGCCCCGCCCCTGCAGCAAACTTCTACCTGGGCATCCAGGCATTTCCAGGAGTCAGGAGTCAGGAGTTTGACTATATTTTTTCTAAAAATATAGAAAAATCAGGCAGGTGTGGTGGTAAGTACCTGTAATCCCAGGTTACTCAAGAGTACTCAGGAGGTTGAGGCAGGAGAATCGCTTGAACCTGAGAGGTGGAGGTTACAGTGATCCGAGATTTGACCACAGTACTCCAGCCCGGGCAACAGAATAAGATTCCATCTCAAATAAATAAATAAATAAATAAATAAATAAATAAATAATAATGTTTTACATAAAACAATAGTAATGCTAAAGTTTAAAGTTATATAATTCTATAGAAAATCTATGTTTCATCTCCAAAATAGTTTTACACTACAGATTCATTACAAACGAATGAGATTTTCAGCTCTCAGTGTGCCTGTGAACTAGTTAAAGCAAGAGAACATTAAATTACAGGCTTACTAATTTATATTCTTCATTTTACACTGACCAAAGCAATAAAATCCTTCCAGGCCACTTTACTTTGAAACTACCAACCTTAATGGATTTTTAAAGTCTAAAGAGTAAATCTCTAGTCATTCAAAGAACTGCCTGCTTCCCACAAGCAAGCTATTGTGAGCAGATGCTCCTTTTCTTACACATAAGAATGCGACAGGGCCACCTGTTGCGAAGAACTGGAGCCACCACTAATTACCTCAGGCAGCATCCGTCAGAAACTTCGTGACCTAGGCTGGTTTCACCACCAGTCTTTAAGGCATTATATTTTTGGTAGGGCGAATGGCAATTAAACTGTGTGAATTCCCATTATAGACACTTATCAGAACTGAAAGGTACAGGGCTACAAGTCATTTTAAATTCATGAGTGGGGGAAGCAGCAGTGGGCAGGCACTTGACCACATTGGGCTTGTATTAGATCCATTTGGGGGTTAATAAAGCCACGGGGATATTGCATTAGCCCTAATTGTAGGTCCTGGCTGAGTAATCTCAGTCCGCATTTCCCAAACGGTTCATTACTCTTACATAGGCATTTCCTAAATGTTCACTGACTTCTCCGCCACTCAGAAAGGACACACAGAGTCCTCTTCCTTTTGTTCTCGCATGCATACTCATGAATTTATGAGCAGTTTTTGACAAGCCATTTCTTCAGATTTGAAAAGGAGGCACCACGTTTCATATAAAATGCAGTATTTCATCAAAGGATGTGAAAAATGTTCCTGGCAGGACTTCTGATATCCTGTGCCAGACTGACCGTAAGTCCCTGCCTTGGCATCGTAGTGCCAATATAAAAGCCAGGGTAAAATATTATCTTTCAAAATGTAAGGCTCCAGTGACCTTTAGTACTTTTACTAATAAAAGCTATTTTCACAGTTATAATTCAAGCATCCAGATTTCCCCACTGCTTAATACACCTGTAGTTGCAAAGAAGTCATTTGGGATGAGTATTAGTCCCTTCAGATCATATAGTTGCTTTTCTGTTTATGGCAGACCTTCTAAAACAGAGGATCCAACTCTCAGGAGATCTAAGGGAACCAAAAGACAGGTTCTTTATGTTCAGAACATGTATTAAAAACACGAAACTCTCATAGTGAAGTCGAAACACATTAATCCTCCTAATCTGCTTTCAGAGTAATGAGGCACAAGCCTCTGTCACTGGCATGCTATGTCTGCCATGCTAACATGGTCTGTGGTAATCACAGCCACCACTCACAATTAGGAAGGCTAAAGGCAAAGAACTAGAGTGAGAGGTGACTACACCACCATCCCAGTCTTCCTGTACCTTTTCCAGTGGTCTCGTCTGGAGTTACCCATGAGCTATTTAAGTGAAGGGTTAGGTGAGTTACTTCTGATTCACTGTAAAGAGCAAGGAAAGCCATTTGCTCTTGAGCAAACATTTCCAATGCTTATGTAAATAACATAATCCGTTTAAAATTATGTCTAGGAAAATAATCATTTAGAAATGTATCGTCAGGAGAAATTGTAGTACCATATCTGTGTGAATAGGTTACATTTTACTACTGTAAAATGTGTTTGTATTTATTTATATCAAATATGGTTGCTCTATGTTAAGACTGTTACCACAACACTTTGTGCAAATGAAATGTTTTTAAAGGTTCAAATAGATATAAGCAATAAAATAATTTGTCCTCACTCATTCTTGGTAGTAAAGACATGCCCAATGAAACAACAAACAAGAAAACCTGCATTCTGGCATCAGGACCATATTCACATTGTGAGAGAATGTATTTGGGAGATCCCACATTTGTAGATAGAAGAAAGACTAAAGCAGTTCATTGATAATACATATTTAAACAATGAAGACTTATTTGGTTCTTGATTTCAATAATTGCTTTATATACTGTTGACACTCTTGGTTACCCAGCAGACATCCATCACTCCTCCTGTTCCTCTTTCATGGCATGTGATTATGTTAGCCCATGGCCCTACCCCAATTCCTATCCCTTGTACCTTTCTTTTCTCTTATAATTTAGATACTAGGAAAATCTTCTGGAAGTCAGGGATTATAAACTCTATACTTGCGATTCTGTGTAATACCCAACATATATATATTCACGAACTACAAACATTGAAATGGTACTTCTGAAACTTAATCTAGGGCTTCACCCTGTGCTTCAAAAAGAACAGCAAATGATCTAGAATATAAACTTGAATATAACTCTACCAATTTTTAATAACATGCTCATGCAAGTAGTCAGTCTTTACATGAATATTGTTAAAAGGCAATTCAGAAACTAATTTAGTATAAAAATGAACTTGGTTACATCATTCTACTATTAAAACCAACTTTAATTTTAAATTTAGGAAAATAATATCATATCTTAGGTTACATTAATATTATTAATATGAATTTCTTTGGCATCATTGTTTGTTTACAGTTAATTTGTATGTTAGTTTTGGTTTTAAGGTTGACCAAACCCCATATGCAAAATGTGTTTAAACTTACTTAATAGACTGTCAAACTTCACTGACTATTTAGTCTAATGGATAATTTAGACTGGAGTGAGAGAGAGAGAAAGAGAGAGAGAGAATAAACCACAATGGTTAACGGCATAGAATGCAGAGGAAGAATTCTGTATTTGAACTTTAACCTCAACCCTCAGAAAATTTGTGACACTGGGAAAATATGAAACTTTCTATAAAAAGAAAATAATACCAGCACTTCCCTAGTGTGTCACTAGGATCAGATCAGTTAATACATGTGAAGGACTTAAAATAGTACTTGGCACATGGTATGTGCAGGAATGACTTTTTTCTGTTCCCATTATTATTTATTACTTAATTATTTTATCATAAACAATAATTGAAGTGGTTATTTACTGGAGGGACCAGCCTTGAGTTGGTAATTGTAAGGCATCCAAGAAAAAAAATCTGATGTTCGTAATTTATGTCTACCTTAAGACTGGCCATTCTGCTATGATTCCTAGGTACTAACCAAGTTTGAATTCAATGTATAAAGCTAAATACATAGCCCACATGAACTTACCTTCTGCATAAATGTTTTTGCTGAGTTAATTTCTGGTGTTTTGCCCTTGGCTATTACAAGGAGATGACATTTTAAATGACCATATTTGTTTGCAATAAATGCTAGGTTATTCACGATCTGTTACTTCCTCCTACACACCAAGTTCCCAGAAGGCACAATTCAAACTCATTTTTCAGAAAAATTAGAAACTTGTATTTGAATTTATGAATAATTATGCCAGCTTAGCTCTGGGAACATTATGCTTTGGTTTGGTTACCTGAGGATACACCTCTTACAGCTTTGCCTTGCCCAGTGACTTATACTACCAACTCCAGCTTTGTTCTGCATGTTCCCTGGACACTTAAAAGAAAATGATCTACTGCATGGTAGTGGGGCTCCCAATTAGCATCTTTTTTTGCATAATTTATACTATTTCCTTGACAGATTATCAGCATGTAGACCTGTGCAGCCTATCAATGTAGAAGACATTTATTCTCTTTGACCAGTTCTTACCCTTGTTTGGATAATCTTCAAAATGTGGTTGCCAGATACACAGATAAATGTTAAAACACTTTGCTAATGCTTCCGCTGTCTGAACAAGAACCATGCTTTTATAAGAATATTGAACACCAGAAGGACTTGGTCCACAAGAAGACCCCATTATTGAGGAGCTAATGTCTTGAAAGTGAATTAAAAGTCTATCTTATTCATCACCAGGGAAATGGCAATCAAACCCACAATGACATATCGTCTCACATCTGTTAGGATAGCTATTATTACAAAGACAAAAGATAACAAATATTGGTCAGAATGTGGAGAAATGGGAACCCTTGTACACTGGTGATAGAAATGGAAAATGGTGCAGTCACTATGGCAAACAACATGACACTTCCTCAAAAAATTAAAAACAGAGCTACCATGTCATCTAGCAATCCCACTTCTGGGTCTTTGTCCAAAAGATTTGAAATCTCTCTCAAAGAGATATTTGTAGAGTATTTCTCCCTTATCTTCAGTTTCACCTTCCCTGGTTTTAGTTACCTACAGTCAATGGCAGTCTGAAAATGTTAAATGGAAAATTCCAGAAATAAACAATTTATAAGGTTTAAATTACAGATTATTCTGCCAAGTGTGATGAAATCATTTACCATCCTGCCCTGTCCCATCCAGAACATGAATTTGCACATGCCAAAGAGAAGCAATACAGTGCTTCCTCTAAGTAAAAAGGTGAAAATTTTTGAATTAATAAGGAAAGAAAAAACTTCAGATGCTGAGTTTGCTAAGATTTACAATAAGAACAAATCTTCTATTAGTGAAATTTAAAGGAGGCAAAAGAAATATGTGCATAGTACAGCTGACCCTTGAACAATGCAACTGTTAGGGGTGCCAACCCCTGTATAGTTGAAAATCTATGTATAAACTTTTGACTCCCCCAAAACTTAACTCATAGCCTGCTGTTCTTCAGAAACATTACCTATAACATAAGACAGTTGATTAACATGTATTTTGTATGTTGTATTTATTATATACTTTATTATTACAATAAAGTAAGCTAGAGAAAATATGTTATTGAGAAAATCATAATAAGAAAATGTATTTAGTATTCATTAAGTGGAAATGGATCATCAGTAAGGTCTTCATCCTCATCTTCTTCATGTTGAATAGGCAGAGAAGGAGGAAGAGAGGGGATTGGTCTTACTGTATGAAGAGTGGCAGAAGTGGAAGAGGTGGAGGAATTGGAAGGGAAGGCAGAAGCAGGCACATTCAGTATGACTTTACAGAAATACAGCATTATTTTTGTCTGAGTTTTTTGCCTTTTTATTTCTCTAAAAATAGTTCTGTATGGTACCAATCTTTCTTCCACTTTTTACTTTAGTTTCAGTGCCCATGTAATAGAAAAACCTATGTTGTAAAAGAGTCAATAACAGCCTTGAAAATTAGAACCCTTATGTCAGACTGTCTAAAGCCAATTTGTTTCTTGGCACTGCTTCCTCTACGTCTTCTTCTTCCTAGCCTGGAACTGGTTCAAAAGCACTCATCTCCGTCAAGTCATCTTTTGTTAATTCCTCTGATGTGGTATCTATTAGCTCTTTAATTTCTCCAAGATCCATATCCTGAAAGCCTTCACTCCCACCTTTTTTTGTCATATCCACAATCTCTTTCATGATTCCCTTGATTGCTTCTGTTGTGAATCTTGTGAAGTTGTGCACTACATCTGGACCCAGTTTTCTCCAGCAGGAATTTATTGTTTGGTGCTTGACGACTTTCACAGCTTTTTCTAAACAACAATGGCATTTTCAATGATGTAATCCTTTCAGATTTTGATGATCTGTGTATCAGGGTTTTCTTCCATATTATTGACATTTTTTTTTCCATAAAGTACCATATGTAATGAGCCTTAAATGTTCTTATGATCTCCTGAGCTAGAGGCTGAATTAGAGACATTGTGTTTTGGGACAAGTAGGTCATTTTGATATCCTCCATGTTGAACTCATGGGGTTCTGTGTGGGCAGGGCCATTGTCCAATGTCAAAAGAACTTTAAAAGTCAGTCCCTTGTTGGCAAGATACTTCCTGACTTCAGAGACAAAGCAAGGATGGAACCAACCCAGAAAGAGGTTTCTTCTTGTCCAGCCTTATTGTACAACCGAAAAGCCTGGAAGCTGGTGTTTAATTTTTTCCTTCAAGACTCAGAAGTTAGCAGCTTTATAGGTAAAGGAAGTCTTGATCATAAACCCAACTACATTTGCACAAAATTACAGATCTCTTTCTACCTTAAATCCTGGTGCTTGTATCTCTTACTAATAAATGTCCTTGTGGCGTGTTTTTTTTTTTTTTTTTTTTTTTTTCCCAGAAAAGTGAACTTTGATCTGCATTAAAAACCTGTCTAGGCAGATATTCTTTCTCCTCAAATGACTTTCTTAAAGGTGCCTGCGAACTCAGTTCCTGCCTCTTAGTTGGCAGAAGCTGCTTCTCCTGTTATCTTGACATTTTTTAAGCTAAACCTCTTTCTAAAATTATCAAACCATCCATTGCTGGCCCTAAATTCTCCAGCTTTAGATTCTTCACCTTTCTTTTGCTTTAAATTGTCATATAATGACTTTGCTTTTTCTTGAATCATATTAGAGTTTGTAGTTATGCCTTTCTTATAGCAATCCTGCACCCACATAAAAGCTGCATTTTCAATAGGAGATTAAAAGGTATTTTGAAAAAGTGTAAGGTTTCTATGCCTCCTGGCATAGCTGCAGCGACAGATTCATAAATTTTCTTCTTTTTAACGATGATCTTTACACTGATCTTGAAATGGCAGGCAACTGCAGCTGCAGACCCCAATCTAAGGTACATATAAAGCAATTCAATTTTTTATTGTAATGTCATGATTTTTCTTTGCTTCTTGGAAACACTTTCAGCACTTTGTATGGATCTGATGGTGTTATTCAGGGTCTATGATATTATAATACACTAAACGTGATGAAAAGATATGAGAAACTTGAGAGATCAATTTTTAGTGTGACACATAATTTACTGGAAAGATACACTTCTTACAAGCAGATGATCAATGTCACAGGGCATTTCAAGCATATACTTGGAAGAGGAGCTCAGCTTACTGCAACAACAAGAACAGGTGGCTGCAACATGATTACAGTAGTACAGTATGTGCTACGGTTAATTTTATGCAGTTATGATTTCATTCTGCATCTTTATATTTGTTTACATTTCTCTCAACTGCAAATGGTACCAGGTATAGTCTGTGTTTGTGTGGGTAAGTTTTGATAACGTTTAATTTTGTGTAATAGATTTATGTATGTTTTATGATAGCAAATGATAAAATAGACTAGTATCTACATATGTTTTATATATCCACCAAATAACCTGTTCTCAATTCTTTTGATATTTCTAGGCTATGTGGCTCATTTCCAAGTTTTTTCAAGTCATTGCAACAGTCCAAAAAATTTTTCGATACATTTATTGAAAAAAATCTGTGTATAAGTGGACCCGCACAGTTCAAACCCATGCTATTCAAGGGTTAACTGTAGTAGAGTTCAGTGCTATCCACAATTTCAAGCATCCACTGGGAGTCTGGGGATGTATCTCCCATGGATAAGGGGAGGCTACTATAATCCCACGTTTATCCCAGCATTACTCACATAACCAATATGAGGAAGCAACCTAAATGTTCATCAGTGAATGAATGGATAAAGAATATGTGTAAATACAAAGGAATATTATTGAACCTTAAAAAGAAGGACATCCTGCTCTATGTGACCACATGGAGGAACCTGGAGGATATTACACTAAGTGAAGTAAGCCAGTCACAGTAGGACAAATACTGCATGACTCCAACTTATAAAAAGTATCAAAAATAATCAAACTCTTAGAAGCAGAGAGTAGAATGGTGGTTTCCAGGGCATGCGGGGAGGAGGAAATAAAAAATTACTTTTCAAAAGTTTGCTATTCATAAATAGTTGTGCTATTCATACATTTTAGTTATCCACTGTCAATAAGTTATGAAGATTTGCTGTACAACATCACTTCTATAGTTAATAATACTGTATAATACACAAAATAATTTGTGAAAAGGGTAGATCTCAGGTTTAATGTTCTTAGTACAATTTTACAAAAGAAAAAATGGAATAAAAAACAATATTGCCACCAAAACATCTATTTCATTTATATTAGAACACCAGAATTTCAGTTATGACTAATGAATCTACAGTGGCTTAATGCCATTATAAATTGTTTCATAGCAGATATCTTAGTTGACTTGGAACGAAATACTATAGAAATATTACAAATACCTTCAAAATTCAATGAGAAAAAAAAAGTTAAGTTTTTTCTCCAAATTATTTAAGGTAGGGAGTATAGTTTGTACTAAATGTGACTTCAAAAAAATTACCTTTTCCACTTTCCTACCAATGAAAATAACTTCTATTTTTATAGTGATTTATTCATCACAATCTTCATAATTATTCCTAAAAATATCTGACATTCATTAAACATTGATTTATTGAATCAATTGCTGAAAAAACCTAGCATCTACTTTTCCATTTTGTTTCAGGATATTTGATGTAGAGCATGACTATTCTGAGCTCCTAAAGTCTCAGAGTGCGCTTTAATCATGGAATTGCATTTGAGACAAAAAAAAAAAAAAAAATTAAGCCAGAGAAGTTATTGAAAGCAGTGTAAATATGATATATAAGAACAGCTACATTCACCTCTATCCTTCAAGAGATACTGGACAATGTTGGTATTTATATTAAGCCACAAGGGATTTGAAGTGACCCACAGAAATGTGTGAATTTTACAAGACAAGATTAAATAACTTAAGGAGTTTGGGGTGAAGGGAACTGCTAGTGAAAAAAAAATGGAAGTGAGGGGTAAGAGTTACACACGAATATTCATGACATTGTGTTCTATAAAATGGCTAGAAGTTGGACTAGAGAATCCTTAACTCTAGTTAGAGAAGTAAAATGGAAGGTACTATAAAACCAAAATCCTTTCACAATGTCCTTTTGCAACAAAACATCAGAAAGATAAAGTTATGTGTAAGATTTTAAAAAATCATTAATATTTACATAAACAGTAAAGGGACTCACACTATGTGCTAATCTGCTTGTAAAGATTGATATGGAAGTAGTGACATGAGAATCCAGATAGACGAAATGGACTACTATGTACTATTCAGCTTTCTAGCTTTAGTACCTAACATTGCTAAGTTAGCCTCAGTGGATAACTCAATAAATACTCGTTGGATGAATGCATAAGTATAGCAATCAATTAATTAATAGAGGAAATTTAAAAAGAAAGATGACTCTAGGAAAAAATATCTAAAAAAATTCTACAGTGTATTTATAACTTTCATTTTTTACATGCAGAAAATTCAAACTCATATTAGGTTGTAAACTCATAAGATTAGTGACCATGGTTTACTCATCATTTATTTGTCCTCCTACCCTTACCCTCTAAAAACATAGCAGCTGTTGTTTTAAAAACTCCTACTCTATGCCTGGTACTTTTCATTTATCTCAGTTTCTTAGCTCAGGCTGCCATAACAAAATAGCATATACTGGATGATTTGAACAACAGAAAGTTATTTCTCACGATTCTGGAGGCTGGAAACCTAAGATCTTGGTTACAGCATAGTTACGCTCTCTTCCTGGTTTGAGAATGGCTGCCATCTTGCTGTATACTCACTCACATGACCTCTTCTGTGTAAGTGTGTGTTGGGATAACGGAAAGCTCTCTGCTGTCTCTTCTTGTAAGAGCACCAATCCCAACAGGAGGACCCAACCTCATGCCTTCATCTAACCTTAGTTACCTCTCAAAGGCCTTATCTCCAAATACTATTGCACTGGGGATTGGGGTTTTAATATACAAATTTGGAGGTAGCACATATATTTAGTCTGTAACATCTAGCCTTCACTAGACCCTGCGAAGTTAGCATATTGCTGAAGTAAATGGGCATGAGGTTGAAATTGTATGTATTTGTTTTATTTATTTGCTTAACCAGAATCTGTAATGTATTAGGTCTGATATGATCAGCCCCTTTGAAACAAACTCATTCTAAACATACTCTAGGCTGGGTGCAGTGGCTCACACCGGTAATCCCAGCACTTTGGGAGGCTGCGGCAGGCAGATCACCTCAGGTCAGGATTTCAAGACCAACCTGGCCAACATGATGAAGCCCTATCTCTACTAAAAATATGAAAATTAGCCAGATGTGGTGGCACATGCCTGTAATCTGATCTACTCGGGAGGCTGAGACAGGAAGATCGCCCAAACCCGGGAAGTGGAGGTTGCAGTGAGCTGGAATTGCACCACTGTAGTCCAGCCTGGGTAACAGAGAAGGCTCTATCTCAAAAAAATAAAAACAAAAATAATACATAAACATACTCTCAAGCTTGATAAATATTTTAAGCCCAAATGCTAATTAATTACAGGAATCCTGCTAGCAGATAATGGTTGACTTGAATGCAAAAAAATCTCCTTGGAATGAAAAATAGAAAACTAAATTTTGGTCAGTAGTGCCAATTAATTAAGTTATTCCCCCATGCTTCCCGTATAGTGTGGCTTAATTAATTATTTGTCAAATTTCTGCTGGAATTATAGAAGAAATGAGAAAATTATTCTTTTGTTCTTGTGTCTGCATTCAATTTATTGTGATATGTTTTATTAGTTGATGTGAAGAAAATACAGTCTTAACACACATATGAAGTTAGAAAAGGGAGGAACATTTTAATATACTTATTCAGATAATTGTGAGCATTCCTTTTGATAGTACACCAAAACTAAAGAAGTGGTAGTTTCTAAATTAATTTCTATACTCATTTATTCTTAAAGATTGGTGGCAATGTAGAAACTGAAACTACATCTAAACATTTTTTGTCAATTTGTGACATTAAAATCTCTTGATCTGTCTTGTACTTTAAAAAATACATAATAATTGTACGTATTTATGGGGTACAGTGTAATATTTTGATACATGTAAACAATATGTAAAGATCAAATCAGGATAATTAAGATAAGCATCACCTCAAACATTTACTGTTTCTCTGTGTTGGGAACATTCAAAATCCTCTCCCATAGCTATTTGAAAATATACGGTAAATTATTGTTAACTATAGTCACCCTACTGTGTTGTAGAACACTAGACCTTATTCCTCCTATGTAGCTTTAATTTTGTATTTGTTAACCTCTCTCTATGCTGCCCTTCCCTCTACTCTTTCTATTCTCACCTTTTTTTAGCTTTCACCTATAAGTCAGAACATATAGTGTTTACTTTCTATGCCTGGTTTATTTCACTTAACATAATGTCCTCCAGGCTCATTCATCTTGTTGCAAATGACAGGATTTCATTTTTTACTGCTCAATAGTATTCCATTGTGTATATGGGCCGTATTTTCTTTATTCATTCATCTGTCTATGGACACTTGGGTTGATTCCATATGCTGGCTATTGTGAATAGTGCTGCAATAAGAATGGGAGTGCTTGTATCTCTTCTCCATACTGATTTATTTTCCTTTGGATATATATCAAGTACTACAATTATAGATCATATGGTAGTTCTATTTTTAGTTTTTTGAAAACCCTCCATATTATTTTCCATAATGACTAGTAATTTACATTCCTACTAATAGTGTATAAGAATTCACTTTTCTCTATATCCTTCCTAACATTTGTTAATTTTTGTCTTTTTAATAATAGTCATTTTAACATGGGTGAGACAATATCTCATTGTGGTTTTGATTTCCGTTTCCCTGATGATTAATGATATTGAGCATTTTTCTTTACACTTATTGGCCATTTATATGTCTTCTTTTGAAAAGTGCCTATTTGGATCATTTATTCATTTTAAAAATGGGTTATTGGATTTTTGCTATTGAATTGTTAGTGTTTTTTTATATTCTTAAAATTAATCCCTTGTGTAATGAATAGTTTGCAAATTATTTCTCCTATTCTGTAGTTCGTCTCTTTACTCTGCTGATTGTTTCCTTTGCTGTGCAGAAGGTTTTTAGTTTGATATAATCCCCTTTGTCTATTTTTTCTTTTGTTTCCTGTGCTCTTAAGGTCCTATCCATGAAATTGTTGCAACAGCAGACCAATGTTCTGAAGCATTTCCTCAATGTTTTCTTCTAGCAGTTTTGTAGTTTTGGGTATTACATTTAAGTCTAATCTTAGTTGAGTTGATTTTTGTATATTTTTTAATATTGTGACAGATAATGGTCTAGTTTCTCAAACTAAAAATAGAACTATCATATGATCCACAATTATACTACCTGATATGTATCCAAAAAGGTGGTCTACTTGTCTGTTTGATTTTTGTATATGGTAAGATGTGGTGGTTTAGTTTCATTCTTCTGCATATAAATATCCAGTTTTCCCAGAAGTATTTATTAAATACACTGTCCTTTCCCCAATGTATGTTCTTTGTGGAAAATGAGATAGCTGTAAATGTATGGATTTATTTCTTGGTTCTCTATTCTGTTGCATTGATCTGTTTGCTTTTATGCAACTGTCATGCTGTTTTAATCAAGTCAGGTATTGTGATGCCTCCAACTGTATTTTTTTTGCTCAAGATTGTATTGTCTTTCAGGGGTCTTTTGTGGTTCCGTATAAATTTTAGGAGGTGTTTAGGAGTGAAGTCATCTGGTCTTGGGCTTTTCTGTTTTGGGAGACTCTTTATTACTGAGTCAGTTTTTATTCTTCATTTTCAGTTTGTTCAGGTTTTCTTTCTCTTTCACATTCAATTTTGCTAGGTTTAATGTGTTCAGTAATGTATCTATTTCCTCTAGGTCTTCTATTTTTCTTGGTGTATAGTTATTCATAGTAGTCTCTGCTGATTTTGTATTTCTGTAGTATCAGTTTTAATGTCTCCTTTTTCATTTCTGATATTACTTATTTAGACATTCTCTATTTTTTCTTAGCATAGCTAATAGTTTGTAGATTTTGTTTATCTTTTATAACACCCGCTAAAATTTACTCTTTTACCTAAGAGGTTTTTGGTGGCATCTTTAAGTTTTCCCAAATATGAGATCATGTTGTCTACAAACGGACAATTTGACTTCCTCCTTTCCAATTTGGCTGACCTTTATTAATTTATCTTGCCTAATTGCTCTGGCTAGAATTTCCAGTACTGCATGGAACAAAAGTGGTGAAAGTGAGCATCTTTGTCCTGTTCCAGTTCTTAGAGGAAAAAGCTTTCAATGTTTCCCTATTCAGTACAGTGTTAGCTGTGATTAAGTCATAAACAGCCTTTGTTATGTTGAGGTACATTCCTTTTTTACCTAGTTTTTGAGAGTTTTTATCATGAAGAGATATTTAATTTTATTAGGTATGAATTCTACATCTATTGAGATGATCGTATGGGTTTTGTCCTTCATTCTGTTGATGTGATGCCTTGCATTTATTAGTTTGCTTATGTTGAACCATTCTTGTGTCCCTGGGATAAATTCCACTTGATCATGGTGTTAAATCTTTTGGATGTGCTGTTTGATTCAGTCTGCTAGCATTTTTTTGAGAATCGTTGTATCCGTATTTATCAAGGCTATTGGTCTGTGGTTTTCTTTTCTGTTGTTGTGTCCTTGTCTTGCTTTCCTATCAGGGTAATGTTGGCCTTGTAGAATGAGTTTGAAAGAATTCCTTCACCTTTAAATTTTTTAAATATTTTGAAAATAATAGGTGGTAGTTATTCTTTAAACATTTGGTAGAAATCAGCGGTGAAGACTTGACTAGTCTTGGGCTTTTCTTTCTTGGGAGACTTTTTATTGCTGGGTCAGTTTCACTCCTCATTTTCTGTTTGTTCAAGTTTTCTGTTTCTCTCACGTTCAATCTTGCTAGGTTGAATGTGTTCAGGAATGTGTCTATTTCCTCTAGGTCTTCTATTTTTCTTGGTGTATAGTTATTCATAGTAGTCTCTACTGATTTTATATTTCTGTGGTATCAGATGTAATGTCTCCTTTTTCATTTCTGATATTACTTATTTAGATAGCCTCTATTTTTTCTTAGTCTAGCTAGTAGTTTGTAGATTTTATCTTTTCATAACATCCGCTTTTCATTTTGTTGATCTTTTCATTTTTTAGTCTCAATTTTGTTTATTTCAGCACTGATTTATATTACTTTTTCTTCTACTAATTTTGGGGTTTTTTTTCTTGCTTTCATAGTACCTTGAAGTAAATCATTAGGTTATTTGAAATCTTTCTATTTCTTTTTGATGTAGTTGTTTATTGCTCTAAACATTCCTACTAGGACTGCTTTTATTGTACATCATAGGTTTTGTAATGCTGTACTTCTATTTTCATTTTCTTCAATAAATTTTTAATTTCCTTCATAATTTCTTCATTGACCCTTTGGTCATTCAGGTCATTTGGCATTTTGTTTAATTTACATGTATTTGTAAAGTTTCTGCAATTATTTCATTAAATAGGTTTTCTATTTCTTTACTCATCTCTTTTCCTTTTAGAATTTCCGTAGTGCTAATATTTATTTGCTTAAAGGTGCCCCATAGTTCCTGTAGACTTTCTTCATTCATTCATGTTTTCTTTTTTATCTCTCTCTCTGTTTTTTTTTTTTTCTTTTTTTTTTTGTCTGACTAGGTTATTTCAAAAGACTTGCCTTTAAGTTCAGAAAGTCTTCTGCTTGGTCTAGACTGTTGTTGAAGCTCTCTATCGTATTTTTGTATTTCATTCATTAAATTCTTCAGCTCCAAGATTTCAGTGTGGTTCCTTTTTATATCTACCTCTTTGTTGAATTTCTCATTCAGGTCATGCATCATTTTTCTAATTTTGTCAAATTGTATATTTATAATCTCTTGTGACTCACTGAGTTTCCTTAAGATCAGGATTTTGAAGTTTTTTAGGCATTTCATAGATTTTGTTTCCTTTAAGCTCTGCTACTAGAGAATTATTGTGTTCCTTTGGGGATATCATGCTTCTTGCTTGGTCATGTTTCTTGTGTCTCTATGTTGATATCTGTGCATATGGTGGAGTGGTTGCCTCTTTCAATTTTATGGAGTAGCTATTATTAAAAGAAGAGTTTTCTTTCTATAGATGTGCCCTACAGTTTCAGTTGTGTAGGGTATTTTGACTTTGGTTCTGGGTGGGTGCAATAGTGTAGTTTTCATGGGATTTTGTTGGCTATAATCAGCATCAGTGGTGTCAGAAAGTGCCTCAGTGACCTAGATTGTGGGCATTTGTAGAGGCAGTGGTGCAGCTTTGCTGAGGACAAGGGTCACTACATGGGCTGATTGTCAGGCTCTGAGAGGATATACACAAGGCACAGTTGCTCTGCTCATCAGTGGACAACGGTTGTCAGTGGTATTGGGTGCTAGTCAAGACAGTCCTCAGGTTCCAAGGTGCATGTGTGGGGTGTGGCAGCTCAACTTACCTTGCATTTTGGAAAGATCTTATACTTCCGTATGATTTTACAATCCCACATATTGGTCATTGAAAAATATCAGTTGACTGAGTAACACAGATATTTTTAATGTTGACACATTTTGTTATACAGAGCTCTGTGTCTTTCAGCACACTTTGCTTAAACTCTCAGTTTCACTTTTGTCATTTGAATATGGAGGCTGAGAAGTCCCAAGATCTACTGTTGGCAAGCTGAAGACCCAGGAGAGCTGAAAATATAGTTCCAGTCTAAGTTTGAGTCCAAAGACAGGATGAAATAAGAAAATTATTCTTGATGGGTGGACTTACTTAGATGAGGAATTATCTGCAGAAAATTTACCACCTGAAAGCTTCTTTAAGCTACTGTAACTTTTTCAATTAAAAATTGGTGTTTGTATTGTAGGACACTGTCAACTTTGTGATCAGTTTCTATATGACCACCATTGTGTGGGTATGGGAAATGCTTTTTTATGTGGTGTCAAGATGCCTGAATTTAAATCCTGGTGCTGCTTTTTATATAACCTTAAACACGTTATTTGTTTATTGTGAAACTTCCATTTTTTGTAATAAAAATTTTCTCAGGGTTATTGTAAGAATCTAACAAAATAAAAGTAAGAGGTAAAATTTGTGGAATATTTACTGTGTTCCAGACAAGCTGTCTACCATCTTACATACACACAGTAAATTGTTTAGTTGCAGAATATTCCATTGTTCCTTTTCTGCGTTTACTATGCCTTTCTGTAGGCAGAATATACTTCCTTGTTCCATTGACATTGTTTGACTAATGTGATGTAAGCAAATGTGACTTATATAATGTCAAAAGAGAAACTTTTATGCTTTAGCTCGGTCTTCTTAAGTTTCTACTGTCTACCATGAGAAGAGCAGACTTCAGATAACAGCTACTACCTAAGCTAACAGCCTAAGTCTTGAAATAAGAAGGCATGGGAAACCTACCAGAGCCTAGAAAAGCCATAGCTAACTCAAGCTTTTATAGAATATGGTCTAGTAATAAATATTTATTGCTATAAGACAATAATTGGTTTGGAGTTGTTTGCTTCTCCATGGTGTTTAGAAGTTTATTACTGCCATAAAGTTTCCTGAAATTTGTAACCTTGACTTTGTGGCCAGCTAGCAGACAGTTACAAAACTATTCCAGACGTCTGTATACTTATTATTATTTCATAGATGCCACACTATTCAAATAATGTCCTTTTTTCATTATGCCTTAATTTCTAGAGAGTGAGTTATTGCTATTAGAAGTGGTATATTATTTAAATTACATTTTCTAATCAGTGATTGGTGATATAAAGAGATACCATTATTTTTCTTTTTTTAAACTTTCATTTTAAGTTCAGGGGTGCAAGTGCAGGCTTATTATATAGGTATACTTCTGTCATGGGGGTTTGCTATACAGATGTTTTTATCACCTAAGTATTAAGCCCAATACCCATTAGTTGTTTTTCTTGATCCTCTCCCTCCTCCTATTCTCTACCCTCCGAAAGGCCCCAGTATATGTTGTTCCCCTCTATGTGTACATGCATTCTCATCATTTAGCTCCCACTTTTAAGTAAGAACATGCGGGTGATACCATTATTTTCATCCACAAATGTAGTATGTCAATTTTGTCATTTTGTATAATTTGCTGATTATCTTTTTTAATGTAAATGTTTCTGTCATTACAAGTAATAATTACTTTATTCCTTCACTTCTAATTTTTCTAGGTCATTTAATTTCCCGGCCAGTACTGTTAAAGAGTAGAAGTGATAATGCATATTGTAATTTGTTTCTGACCTTAAAGTAAATGTATATAACATTGAGCACACATGGATATAAACATGGGACCAGTAGATACTCTGGACCACTAGAAATAGGGGAGAGAAGGAGTGGGGATGGGACTGAAAAACTACCTATTGGGTACTATGCTCACTACCTGGGTGCAATACACCCATGTAACAAACTTGCAGATGTACCCCCATAATCAAAAATAAAAGCCGAAATTTTGAAAAAAGAAATGAAACTATAAAACCAGTCGATATTATTAAATTATATTTAAATTTAGAAATGTAAAGTAAATGCATTCTTTGCCATGAAAAAATAAAAATAAATGTATTTGTAGATTTTCGTTAAAGCTTTTGTCAGCACAAGAACGTTTTAATCTATTCTTAGTTTTCTTGTTTTTAAATTATTTTTATTAGCCTTGCTTTACTCAATAAACAGTATTAATCAAAGTATAATTGCAATTGATTCCATTAATAAAGGAAATGAGACTAATATGAATGTGAAAGGAGCAGAGTAAGTGAAGGGCAGGAAGAGTGGCAGTTGGGAGGTCAAGGCAAGACTCACTGGTAATTTCAATCTGAACCACTAAGCAAGTGACTCTTCCAAGTTTGCCAGGAAACTGCTACAACTCTCCCATTTCTGGGAAAGGCCAAGGTGTTGTTCTTGATCTGCAGCAGCCAAGTAGGAACTTGTGCAGAAATCTATGAAGCCATGGTATCTGGCTCTCACAACCTCCTTGGAATAAAAACCTCTCCTGTAATTCACTTTCCAAATATCGTGTAAGGTCCTTTCATTGGCAGGCTCTAGCCTGAAACGATATAGGGAGGCAAATTCTGTAAAATAAATTTTCTGGCATCTGCAATGCAGAGTAGACCACAGAAGAGGGTGGGTGGAGTAAAGCAAAGTTGACAGCTGATCCTGTAGCCCAGTGTAGTTTATTTTTTTTTCTATACATATTGAGATGACTGTGTAGATTTTTTTTTTTAACTCAATATTGTGAATTACAGTAGTGTATCTTTCTGATGTGGAACACCTTGGATTCCTAGAATAAACTCTGTTTGGCCTTGATGTACTATCTAAAAATACACTTTAGGATTCAAAATCTTAAACTATTAACTGTTTCTCCCACAAATAGATGCTCATTGTAAGGAATCTAAGAGGATGTACTCCACTAAAGGAAAACGAATTTAGAAGAAAGTTATGTGATATGGAAAGTAATAACAAATAAAATACTTAGTAATAATTATACTGCCAATATTTGCAATGACTTAAGTGTTTGCCATGTAAATTTGCTTTTAAAATTCCACTTTCCACTTAATAAATGTTAATATTTATGTAATAAAATACTATTTTATAGTATTTATTATTTATAAAAGATACTAGCTGATTAGACACTAGTTGATATTAATCATCTGGTATCTGATAAATATTAATTCATTTAATTCTTATGACAAATATTAGTTCATTTAATTCTTATGACAAATATTAATTCATTTAATTCTTATGACAATACTTTGTGGAAGGTATTTTGCAAATTAAAGACATAACTGAGACATAAATATCCCCATTTTGCAAATTAAAGAACTGAGACATAAAGAATTAGTTGACTTTGCTCAAGGTCACAAATTGATCAACTGTGTAGCTGGGATTTATACCCAGGTAGTTAGTTCCATGTATTGCTATCACCTACTATGTTATGCTACCTCAATGCCAACATTTGGTGACAAGAGAAAGGAGAGAATCCAGAAGAAGTTAAAGACATGACAAAATTCTTATCTTATTCATGAGGAAAATATAGAACATGAGGCATTGTTCTTTTGCTTTTTAAATCAAATATTTGTATTCATGACATGATTGAATATGACCACATTACAGCTGTTAAATTTACAAATCATATTTCTATCCATCCACATACTCTAATTTTTTGTCATTATATTCCACATTTGGAGTTCATACAAATTGATGGGCCCACCATGAGCTGTATGATTATTCCTGGTCTAGTGAACTATGGTGAGAGAGTGGCATGAATATAAACATGTTTGATGGTGATCAATCCTTACTGTTAAATAATTTTTCAGGGGAAGTGAGGGAAATAGAAGAACGCCCTTCCAGAAAAGAAGCATTATGTTGTTTAAGTGAAGGATGGTGCTTAGTGTAAAAATAAAACTTAATTTAAGAAAGTTTTATCTTTCTAGAACTGATGTAATTGGGCCTCTACTCCTGTGGTATATTTTTATGTGGAAAGGTATGTGCCAGTACCCCTTAAGAGGGCTCTTTCTGATTTTCTCTGAGACAATTTTAAATAATATATGTTTTACTAACAATGTTTTTCTTATTTTTAGTCGAATCTCTCTTAACTGACACCTGTCATTCTGTAGCACTTATAGACCAGAGACAGCAAATTTATTAAGGCATGGAGGGATAATACATATAGTTATCTCTTTTTTCCCCAGGAAACCATTGACCTCAGCTGTTTCCTGGTCATTTTGTTTCAGTTTTCTGAAAATATGGCTTAACATAGCTTCATCCCATAACGTTGACTACGGAGCAGTCCATCAGCAGTAAGAGAAAAACAAAGTGATGGCAAGCACATAATCACCATCACATAACCACAGAACGTTTTAATTAAGAAAACCTACTGAAATGACAAAGATATGGCAATATTCTGTGATTGGAAGAAAATATGGGAGAATATTTCAGAAAAATTGAAGATATACAAGCTGATAAATTCCTATTGTAACTGTGAAATTCCCACAATGGTAGTTGTAGAAATAGAACTCTCCACCTGCTTACCCTGTCTTCCTCATTCTATCCCTCCTAGTCTTGAGAATTTGCCTCTGCCTCTAGAAATCCATCTAATGTTATCATGTTGACTTATTTGTCTTATAAATAAATGACTTGAAAGCAAACTACAGGCTTTTAGAGAGGGTCAGGATTACAGCGGGACAATATAACAGGAGAGCAGCATAAGTGGGGAGCATTGGAGGCATTTTGGGGTGCTGCCAGGGAAGATGTTTCAAAGGACCAATGTCTGAGATTCACTGATAACCTTACTACTTAATAAAGACAATAAATGTGAAGAAAATAGCATCTTAGAATCATACTCAAGTCGAAGCTGATGTTGTGCTCAGTTTTTCCACATAGCTTTATGACATAGAAATACGGAGTCACAAAAAGACTGTGAACAGTGTGGAAAGTGATTCTAGATATTCCTAAGAGGAAAAAAAAAAAATGTTGTTTTGATGGCACAGTGCTGAAAGAGATTTAGGGAAAAGAAAAATGAGCAGATCCTTTTCTCTTGCTACTGCGGGGTTTCTAGTAAATTGATTCTGTCCTTTAGGATCTGTTGTTATACTCCTACTTTGGAGCTCTGAATTGCTTAGGCATAGGTTCAGCAGCATGTAAAAGTGCTTAATGTGGCTGAACAAAATAAGGAGACATTTTCCCTCATGCAGCTAGGTGTTTGAAAGTTGGTAATTCAGGGCTAATGTATCAGAATCACAGTCTCTTCAGTGTCTCAGGCTTACTCTGGACCCCAAGGTTGCAAGATATCTCTTCCCCAATTCCCCAGCATCACACATTTTCCTTTCCCCAGGAGAAGAGAGGGAAGCTATAAGCCTGCTAAGTCTGTGACTGTTTTGCAGAGCATTCCTCAAAGTTCCCCATAATGGCTTCCACTTTAGCCAGAACTGTGTCTAAAGCTACTTCTGTCTACAAAGGAAAATGGAAGATGTAGTTCTTAGGTGCTCCCATTACTGTCTTCAGAAAAAATAAATATTTGTTGAGGGAGAATAAAGGGAGATTGAATACTGGAGAGTCAAGCACAGTGTATTATGTGGTATACACTTCATACACTTCACTGTCTGGCAGGAGCTATAATAATATCAGATATTATTGTTACTTGAGCAAATATGTATGATTCTCCTACAAGTCATATTTAGAATAGTGTTTCCTTCCCTTGTTGAAATTAGGTGAGTCCATGTTTGTTGTTTTAGTCAATAACATCAAGAAAAGTGATATGTGTCATTTCATGGAGAAAACTAAGAGCTAGTGTGCAATTGGCAACTCTGGTACAGAATTTGTAGTGTTCCAGATGGTGGTAGCTGCTTCAGCCTAAAGACCCTGAGTGATTACAATGAGCAGGGTTCCTCTGTTGATAATAATAAGCCTGAAGCCTGAAGCCTGCATATGGTGTCAAGCCACAGAGAGTCAGGGGTTACTTTGTACTACCATATCATCTAGCCTACCATGACCATTGCCTTCTGGCACTAGATTCTATAGAATAACTGGTCATTTCTATTTCTTTATCATATTTTTACTCATCTTCTCTTTTTATGTTTCTGATCCCTTTCTCTTCCTTCCTTTCATTAGCCACCCTCCTCCCCTCCTTTATCTTTTCCCAAGTGAACTGCACTTGTGAATACCATTTAGCTTTATTATTGGCACTGAGGTCAAAAGACTTGCTTTCTCTGAGCTGTGGAATAAGATACCATAATTTACAGAAGCTCTGTTTTGCTCTACTTAGCACATCTTAAAACAGCCAAGTGCTGTTGACCAGCCAAGTGCTCTGTCCAGCATCTGAGATTGTCTTTTTCTCAGTGTTCTTTCCAATTTGTAGATAAGATTAAAGACTGGCACAAAAAGGACTCTCCACCAACATAATTATGTTACTGGATTGAACTTGATGATAACTGGGCAAGTAAATAATGGTTTTAATTTAAATTTTTACTGTACCAGCCAAGAATGCAGAGAACAAATAGGAAACTGGATGCATTATCACAAAATGTAAGTCCTGAAATCTAATTAAATGACATAAAAGAGCATGTATCTGGAAGCTTCATAGATTCTACTTAAAGTAGGCTTAATTGGCTATATAGTGCTATATTTAGATGTCATGATTATGGTAAGTTTTTAAAGTGGAGATAAATAATAACTTTCACTGCTAAGCAAGATTTTATGATTATTATATCCTACAGAGATTATAGAAATCATCTAAATATGTCTTGCTTTAGAGGCAAGATATTGTGTACTAATTAGGTCAGGATGACCAGATTTTTAAGAAGTGTATTAAGTGCATATTAAGAGTAGAGGATGTATAAGACTCTTAGAACTTAAAACTCAGTTTTGGAAGTTTAATTAAGTTAACTCATGAGTGCCTTGGCATGAAGATTAGGAGTTAAATATTCTACTTTTAGCACTCTCAAATGGTTTAGGATCCTATTTAATGAGACATATTCTTCTTTTTGTCCTAACCACTTTTTTTAACTGATATTCAGGGAGTTGCAATCATTTATTCAAGCTAAAATAACACCTCTAAAATCTGAGTTATTATCTCAGCAAAAGTATGCATAATGTCATCGGAAATATCAGAAATTTTGCCATTTGTAGTAGGTACCAGTTGTTTTTGTTGTTGACTGTTTTTTTCCACGTTCCTCTTCAGACTGTGGAGTTGCTCCTACCATACCTCGTGTGGTTCTTCAGTAGTGGTCAATTCTTGTGCTCAAGGGATAATTCATGAATTATGTATCTGTTGGATGTGATTTGCTAATATTTTAAAATATTTTTTCCATCTATTTACATGAGGCATACTGGTCAGTAATATTCTTCCGGGCTTTTTGTTATAATTCTTTGTCAGATTTTAGTATTAGTGTTATACTGACCTCATAAAATGAGTTGGGCATTTATTTCATCTCCTCTAAATTGCCTGTAGAAGATGAATTCTATTTTGTCCTTGAACATTTTTAATGTATTAATAATTCATTAATGAAAATGTCTTTGCCTGGATACTTCCTATCAGGATTTAGGTAAAAACACTTCATTTCTGTAATAGACATAAAGCTGTTTCTTCCCATTGATTGGGCAAGTTCGAAAATTTGTCCTTATTTCAAATTTGTCAAATTTGTTGCCATAAAATTGTTCATGGTATTTTCTTATTATCCTTTTAATGTCTTTCTTATAAGGACACCATCATACTCACTACTTTTAAATTTTTTAACCTTTTAAATATTAGTAATTTCCAGGATATAGTCTTTACTCCTTTTCTTTTCTCACTTTATGAGCTACCTGAAAAGAGGTCTTCTCTACTTCCATAATTTTTTAGAGTAAGAGTTGGCACTAGTATACCCAGCATCTCTCCTAATGGTTCAAATGTGCATCCGTAATTGAGAATCGCTGCTTTAAATGCTCAAGATTCTAACCTCTAATTTCTGATTCTTCCAAATATACTTCCAAGAACCTCCAGTAAATTTTTTTTCAACTGCATACTAGAATGTTTGAGAAATTTGAGTTCATTATCATTATCTCTAAGACTTGCTCTTCTTTCTCTACTTTTTTTCTTTATAAGCCAACTCAGTTAACATAAATTTACACTAAAATGCCTCATTTTTAGTGTAGAGACCAAAAACTTTTGAAAAATGTATTCACATATGTAACAACCACCCTAATCAAGATATGCATTCCTGTCATCCCAAAAAGTTCCCTTATGTTCCTTTGCATTCATTTTCCCTTTTATGTATCATGTCAAATTAGTAAAAATAAATGCAATGAATTGCAAAACAAGTAGAATTAAGATTGGACCTTGGAATAGACAAAGAAATAAGTTATCCAGAACCCCAACACTTCCTATATACTTCCTGCTATGCCTGATCTTGCTCTTATTATAATCTACTGAGATACTTCCCAGGAACAGAGGACGTTTTGATCTGCCTTGCAACCGAAGTCTGAGGCCATGGGAGAGACTATTAAACAAGCCCTGAGCAATAGTTGTCAAGCCAAATAAGTCCTAGACTAAAGGTTTCTCTGAATTCATCCCAACAAGGCATCAGACAAGCTTTGAAAGGATATAATTTACTTGAGTAACTTAACTCAATTAAGGTAACCATGTAACAGTGCAAACTCCATCAATAGGTAAAGTACAAAAATCTAGTACCAAACAGAATTCAAAATAGCCAGTATTCAATTTTTTAAAAATTACTAGGCATGCAAATAATTTGAAAATTAAGACTTATAGTTAGGAGAAAAATTAATCAATAAAAAGAGATACAGATATGGGATAATTAACATAAATAAGTTAATACAGATATTTTAAATATACTGTATATGTTTAAAAAGTAGAGGAATCATGATTATGATGAGAAGAGAAACATAAAGCTTAAAAAATAATTCAAAACTTAGAAATAAAAAATACAGCATCTGAAATGGATAACACAACTGAAAGTGATCAACAGGAATTAGACATTGCAGAAGCAAAGCTGAAAACATAAATACTTAGCTATAAAAACTATTCCCAAAATGAAACACCAAGAGAAAAAATATAACATAAATAATTGAACAGAGCATCAGTTATGTGTGATACACTATCAAATGGTGCAACATATGTGTAATTGGAGTCCGAGGAAAAAGAAAAGATGTTGAGGGTAGTGGAAAGAAAATATATTTGATGACACAAAGGCGAAATTTTCTAAATTTGGTGAAACATTTTTAAATAAAATAAAACACAGAGAAAATACTACCAGTGTATATCACAATAGAAAGCTAAAAACCAGTGAAGAAAATGGCACACAGAGCCAATGAAAAAAAGACACTATCTATCTATCTATCTATCTATCTATCTATCTATCTATCTATGCAGGAACAAATTTAAGAGTTATTGTAGACTCGTTGTAATGACCTAAGGAAGCCAGAAAACAATGTAATGACATTTTAATGTACTGGAAAAAAAAAAAAAAAAAAAAAAAAACCTGTCATCCTAGAATTCTGTTTACAGAGACATAAGACGAAATATAAAAAATTTAAAAACTTAGGGAATCCATTATTAGCAGACTTGCACCATATGAAATTTTAAGAAAGTTTTATAGGCAGAAAGCAATGACACTAGATAGAAATTTGGATCTAAAGAAATAAGGAACACTAAAATGGTAATGTGTATGGAAATATAAAAGTTTGTACTTCACTTTTTAGACTCTTTAAAAGATAATTTACTGTTTAAACAAAAAGTAGTAACAATATATTGAAAGATTGATAAATTATGTGGAAGTAAGATGAATGATAAAATTATCACAAAAGATAAGGAAAATGGAAGTACATTACTGTGTGATTCTTACACTGTACATGGAGTGGTATAACATTATTTGACAGTAGCTGCAATAAGTTGAAGATCTGTTTTGGAAATTTGAAAGCAATCACTAAAAAAGAAAGAAAATGGATACTGCTAATGGGTCAAAAGAAGAGATCAGATGGAGTCATAAAATATACTCAATCAACAAGAAAGCAGGGCAATGGAACAAAAGGGATATAAAAAATTAGAAAAAAAATATCAAGTTGGTAGATTTAAATTCAACAATATCAATAATTGTATTAAACATAAATTGTCTAAGAAATCCAAGTAAAAGGAAAATATTTTCTGATTTCCTTTTAATTAGAAGAAACAATTATCCTTTCTACAGGGAACCCTCTTTAAATATATAAACATAGATAAATTAAAAAATGAAAGGATACAAAAGACATATCATGCAAGTATATATTGAAAGAAAGCTGGAGTAGATATATTAACATCAGACAAAGTACATTTCAGAGAAAGGAGTATCACCAGAGATAAAGTAATTCTTCAAATGCAATAACATTTAATAAAAGAGCTTCAAAATATATGAAAAATAGGTGCAGTTGCCTGCAGCTGTAGTTCTATAACAGCTACTCAGGAGGCTGAGGCAGGAAAATCATGTTCGCCTCGGAGTTCAAGGTTGCAGTGAGCTGTGATCACACCACTGCACTCCAGTCTGGATGATCTGGATGATAGCGTAAGACCCTGTCTATCTAAAGAAATTAAATAAATAAAAGGAAAAAAAAAAAAAGAAAAAATGCTACTACTTAACGGAAAAATAGAAAACTCCAAAATCCAAGTCATGCTTAATTTGCATAATGAAAAAAAACCTTGGCAATATTAGAAACATCTACCTTGATAGTCCATATCATGATATAACGTTTTTTTCTACAATTGTCAGATCTTAGCCTGTTCATGAACTTAGAACTCTGAATAAAGCAAAGATCTGCTCCTTTTGAAGCTACTGGCACAGGTATGTGCTATCAATCTTTCTTCTAGCCTCTACCAAAGACTCGTAGTCATTTACTAGAGTGATAGTGCATTGGGAAGGGGACATACTGAGACTTTGCAGGGGACTATTGAACATTTCTTTAAATTACTTTAATTTTTTGTATTCCAAGAAACATCACTGTGATCAGAATGAGGGTTGAGAAGTTATGGCAGCCAGTTGATATGTGAACATTTGGTGAGAACTCATTTTACAATGGTCCAGTGAGTCTAAGAACACACCCTGTGGTTATACAAATGCATAATTGGAATGGACATGGAAATATTGAGCAGATGGTAGAATTAGTAGATTCGCTCTTTAAACCACGGAATGAGAATTGTTATTATGATAGAAATCATTAAGTAGAAGCTTGATTTTCCTTATCTATCAAAAGAGTAGACTGAAAAGCAATAGTGTATTCTTGAAAAATAATCACAGAATTTATTCCATTATCAAAGATATATGAGGGATGATATCACACCCCTATTTAACTCATTTATTAGGACTATGTGAGAAAAGTAGGGAATTTGAGGAATGACAGGGGATTATCATAAATTTAATAAGGTGGTGACTCAAAGTACAGTTACTGTTCCAGATGTGATTTCTTTTTTCTTTTTTTTTTTTTTTTTTTTAATTTCGAGATACAGTCTCACTCTGTTGCCCAGGCTGGAGTGCAGTAGCACAGTCTCAGCTCACTGAAATCTCTGCCTCTTAGGTTCAAGCAATTCTCATGCCTCAGCCTCCCAAGTAGCGGGGATTACAGGTGTGTGCCACCATGCCCAGTTAATTTTTGTATTTTTAGTAGAGACAGGGTTTCTCCACGTTGGCCAGGCTGGTCTTGAACTCCTGACCTCAAGTGATCTGCCCGCCTCAGCTTCTCAAAGTGCGCTGGGATTACAGGCATGAGCCACTGTGCCTGACCCGGATGTGATTTCTTTACTGGTCACAACTAAGCTTTGATCTGGCAAAATAACTTTTTTGATTAGCAAAAACTTCCAGAAGTAGTTTATATTCACATGCAAAGATAGTAGTATATCCTTTTAAGACCTCTCAAACTCTGTGTTTTAATAGAAGATGTAAAGACTTTGATATTTCACCATTCCTTGAGATATCTATTTTTTTGCTTATTAAAATGATGGCATCATGTTTATTGGACCTTTAAAAAGGAAGTAGCATACACACATACTAAAACATGTGTGTGTCACAGGGAGAGAAGTCAACCCCATTCCAGTTAGGTGCTTGTCTCTTCAGTGAAGTTTCTAGGCATCCAGCTATCTAGAACATAAATAATTTTTCTAACCCGAAGTGTAAGAAAAGTTGCTGCACATTGTATAACCTGCCACTGAGAAAGAGGAACATTTGATGGATCTTAGTAATTTCTAGACAACATATGTCCATTTCTCTATGATGCTTTGGCTCATTTACTAAGAAATTTGGAAGGCTTTTTAGTAGATCCCAGAACCAGAGAAAGTTCATTAGCTAGACTCTTCTCCAAAATAATTTTCTTTCAGTTAGGTTTTATTATCCAAAATTTCAAAGATGCTCAAAATGTCTGCAGTAGGTACAGATTACTTATGGAGTCTCTGGCAAACTCTAATGCAAGAATCACAGTTCTGTTTCACAGGGTTTGGAATGAAACTGTACCACGTTCAGAGAAAAACCTTTAAAAAAAAAATCTAAACAAAACCATACATTTCTTAGCTCACTAATGGTCTGTAGTAGAGACCAAATATCTGACCAAGTGACACCAAATGACTATGAAATCTCAGCTGCCCATCATTAATTAGATATCAGCTGATTCAACAAAGCATAAAGTTGAACATATTAGCTCTATGGTCAAGTAGAAGGGATATATGAAAGAGGGGTCTAGTAGACACTGAAGTTATAGGTATGCTTTGTTCACAGAATGCTCAGATGGCAGTAGTCTCTATCACTTCTTGCATCATCCTCATCTTTGACCTCATGATGAGTTTTCTAAAATTCCTACTAAATAAGAAAAGATTCATACTTTACTTATAGATCATTTCACCTAATGTCTTGTTGCTAGACTGAAGTGGATTTCTGCAACTTTATAGTTTATCAGGAGTGACCTTGAATGACAGAGGAAAGGGAAATCCTATAAATGGGCAAATCTTCAAGCAGTTGCCCACTTGCTTCGTAACATAAATGGCCCAAAGTATAGGTTTATAGCATTACATTTTAGAAATGGTGAAAGGTTTTGTCAGATTCTCATGAACTTGGAAGGAATGAAATGAGATGGTTGGTGACAAGGATGTCCAGAAAAGTTGTCTTAAATTATTTCTTGGAATAGTCACAAAATGTGAGGATATTTGTACCTCAAGGAAATAATCATTAAAGTGCACCCAATAATGAGGTTCTCTGTGATCAGGTGTACAAGAAGATGTGTCCTGTAACTATTAATCAGCCTCTTTCCCTTGCACAGTTTTTACACAATAGGCTTATGTGGCCATGGAGGCAGAAATGAAAATTATAAATGTACTCAACAATATAGACTCGTCCTTATGAAGTTTTATCTGGCTGTTAAGTGGCCATCTAAGTGCCCAAACTGTCAAGACTAGAGAGCACTGCTGAGCCCTTTCCTTAGCCCCATTCTTCAGAGAACCAACCAACCATAATGTGGTAGGTTGATTACACAGAGGCATCGGTGATGACTTGTTCTCAAATAGACATGTACTCTGGATATGGATTTGTATTTCCTACCTGCAATGCTTGTATCAGTATAACGATTTGTGAAATTGCTGAATGCCTTGTTTGCCATTTATGGTATCCTGCCATTTATGGTATCTTACCAAAGAACTCATTTTACAGTAAAATAGGTAAGAAAAAGGCCAAGCCTCATAAGATTCACAGGTATGATCGTGTACTTCATTAGCTGACTTGATGAAATGGTACAGCAGCCTAATGTTGACTGATTCATGTCCCTTACTGGTTGACAAATCCTGCAGGAATGCTGAGCTCCCCTATCAGGTTATGATATATGCTTGCAGATAACGGCAGCATACACAAGTTCAAAAACCAAGGTGTGGAAAGGGAATTGCTTCTATTTTTTTACATAGTGTTCTCATTTGGGCTTAATTTTTCACTCCTACTCCCACCAGACATCTGGCAATGTCTGGATACAATTTTTATTTTCATGACTGTGGGAGAGGTAGAGGGCAAAGATGCTGCTAAACATCTTGCAATAAACAGAAAACTCCCTACAATGAGAATAATCTGGTCTGAAATTTCAGTTGTGGTAAGTCGGATAAACTTTGATCTATACCTAATGACACACTTAAAAAATACATGATTCCCATTAGCACAACCTTGGGTTCTGCTGATTAAGAACCTTTCTTAGTTCTTGGGAGTGGAACTAACATCATTTATGGCCTCATGACCAATTATAGAAATGAAAACAGTAGTAGCTATGCATGTTTTTCCCTTTCTTTGTCAGGTATGTATGTGTTATGTATGAAATTTCCCTCTTCATTTAACTGAGTATCTTATATAAAGTGCATTGAGGGGAGCTATCTTAATAATTTAGTCTCTAGGTTACAAAATACCCAGAAGGGCTGTGACTAACTGGAAAAAGAAATAACATGATCTAGGTATAAATATGGTGTTTTCTGAAATGTTGTGTTTTCATTTTGGGAGGATAAGTTAAGCTCATCTTGGTTTGTACAAGGAGAATTTCATCATTTTAGATGGAAACATGATGTTATTCTTTTTGTTGTTTGGAAGCTTAGTGGAAACATGATGTTATTCTTTTTGTTGTTTGGAAGCTTAATGCTGGCATAATGATGGAAATGGATGCTGGCTGGAAGCCAACTGGGGTAGACTTTGAAACTTTCCTGTTAGCAACTTAGTACAATTTCCACTTCCTTCTATGCTCTCCTGTTGCACAACAAAATTCACACCCTATTTTGGTGGAATTCTATTGGTTAGCTTTCCCACATCCACCTCATTCACTCTAAACTCCATTCCTGTGAATGCCTTCTACTGCTGACATGCCTATATATCTTTGCACATGACATTGCCTACCTACCAACCTCCTTCCCTTTTTCAAATTTAAGACTCACCCTGAATGCCACTACAGAGGCGAATGTTCCCTAAAATCTCTAAACATGATGAATTACATATTTCTCTATGTTCCCATGTATTCTATACATATCTCTAGGATTGCACTAGATATATTGTGGGGGTTAGCTAATATTTCTTTACATTTAACTTTTAGGTCATTCCAAGTGTTTAAACAGTGTGCTATGCATGGTAGGTGTCCAATACATGCTACATGCATTGTTTAAGTATGGCATAGGTTCAATAAATGTTCGATACAGTGTATTTATTGAAGCACCTCTATATTTTTCTTAGTTTTCTCAATCAGAAAAAATAATGGCTGGGAGCAGTGGCTCACGCCTATAATCCAAGCACTTTGGGAGGCCGAGGTGGGTGGATCACGAGGTCAGGAGATCGAGACCATCCTGGCTAACATGGTGAAACCCCGTCTCTACTAAAAATACAAAAAGTTAGCCGGACGTCGTGGCAGGCACCTGTAGTCCCAGCTACTTGGGAGGCCGAGGCAGGAGAATGGCGTGAACCCGGGAGGTGGAGCTTGCAGTGAGCCGAGATCGCGTCACTGCACTCCAGCCTGGGTGACAGAGCAAGACTCTGTCTCAAAAAAAAAAAAAAGAAAGAAAAGAAAAAATAACACAGTTGGCTACATAAAAATACATGTATTAATTTAATTATAAAAATGAAAAAGTATCAAAAACCTACTTTGAGATATGCATAAAATAAAATATAAATTTAATAAACAATTATGGAAATTTTTTTCACTATGAAGCAGATGTCATGGAACATACTTAGAATAAAAGAAATATAGGACAAAGTCTCTAAGGATTTCACAGAGTAGAGTACTAACAAATAATTACATTATAGATCAATTATATATGTATGTTTAAAATATGATCAGAATATGAACTCTTTTTAATCCCTGGGAGAAGTGAAGAGGCCTTCACAAGGCAGGGGACAATTCAGTTGGGTCTTGATCAATGCACTGAAGATCAACATGAGAAGCATGAGAATAAAATGGGTTTCATGAACAACTTCCACATATGCTATTTATATAAAGGAAAATTTGTAAAAATAACACATGTATTTAGAGATGGATGAGCATTTGTTGTATGCAATTAGACAAGAGCAACAAAGATTAATATTGCAAAGGCAGGTCGAGGCCAGATAATGAAAGAGTTTTATGCCATGCTACGTAATTTGGGCTTTCCCCTGCAGGTAATATTGAGCCACTGAAAATTTTTAATCAGAAAAATCACATTTGAGCTTGTGCAAAGAATAAACTACACTGTAGAGAAAGTGGATAAAGGTAGGCAGATCACGACAATAGTCCAGGTGAGATTGCTAAGATAAGGAGGAGGAGAGAAATCAAAACACTATTTAAGTAGTATAATTGCACAATTCCTTTCAAAAATATGTAAAGAGAGAATAGTTAATGCAAAAGAAACCATGACAATCTTGATTAAATTCTAACATCATGTTTTAAATTAAGGCATTATTTTCTGAAGCTACTGATCTGGGATTTGAACAGTGCAAGGGACATGTTATCAGTCTGTTTTGGTGTATATCATACACGAGCTAGTGATTTTCAAATACATTATACATGATCTTTGAAAGCACTGTATCTATTAATTCTTTTGTGAGAGTAGAGATACTTACAGGAAAGAAAAAGGTTTAAAAGCTAATACTTTTAGGTAAAAATGATATAGGCTTCAGTGGAGAAAATACATTATTTTTCTGAAGTTCAAGGCACATTTTTTTTTGACTTTACCAATTCTGATAATTCTATTATGAAAAATAAGTAGAATTGTGAGCATAGCTTGTAAAAATCCTCTAGGAATCCTTCTGGGGTTTAAATTTTAAGTCATCATAATATGCTTTTTCTTGTGGCCAAAGTATTTAGTTGAATTCTTTGCAGTATTAGTTAAATACTAAGAACTTGATATGCTAGTCTACAGACTCAGGCAGGTTTGGTGGGAGGGTACTGTAGATGAAACACTAATGTAGAGTGTTTCTGTGCATAAATACACAAAATGGACAGTGTGTAAGTATATCAAGGAGCCCACTGTAGACTCCTATGTGTGCCTCCTTAGAAGGAATCATAATTTGCAATAAGCAGGGAGTCCTGAGCACATTGGTTATATAAGACATGGAATGTATCAACATGCTATGTTATATTTTAGTTTAGTGCCAGCCTGTAGCCATTCCCAGAGATCGATCTCAAAGAATGCAAGATAGAAAGTTATAAATATATATAAATATATATAACATAAAATATATATTATATTCACAGGAGAGATTGGGTAAGAACACTGCAAATTTTCTAACTCATACTAGAGATACTTCTTACTGGCTTAAGTAAGTGGCCATGTTGGGAAGACCGTATACTTAGGAATCCAAGGCATCCTCTGGAACTGTGTGTGACCTCTGGAGCTGAGGGCAACCTCATGATATGACATTACCATCAATACCTAGCAAGCACCTAGGACGCTTAATCCTTCCAAAGAAAGGGAATAAATTCTGCCAACAATCTGAGTGAACTTGGAAGCAGACTCTTGTCCAGTAGAGCCTCCAGATGAGAATACATCCTCACCAACACTTTCACTGTGAAACCCTAAGTAGAGAACCCAATTAAACTCTTCCCAGGTTCTTGGTACACAGAAGCTATGAAATAACAAGTGTGCATTACTTTAAGACACTAAATTCATGGTAAATTGGTTATGCAACAATGGAAAACTGATACATCCTCTGAACTCAGTAACTCAAATTTCCTTGCAGACAAATGAAGTCTGAGGTGCTTCTCTCTTCATTTGGTCTTGTTGGCTTGAATAGACACACAAAATAATGATCTGGGTGGAGAAGAAATGAGAGAGGAGAAGGAGGAAGAAGGGAGTGTATAGCAGAGGAAGAGTAGGAAGGCAGAGGCAAGGGGTAAAAAAATCAGAAATATGCTTAAGTACGTAATATTTGGGCAACTATTCACATTTAAAATTATAGTCTAATTAACCTAGAACCTTTTTCAACTTTTTTGAATACTTTTTTCTCCTGTGCTAAGCTCTAAAGCTGTACATACAAAATATGATCCTGAGTAGTTTGGGGACTTCTTCATCCTCCTAGATGATTTATCAGATCTAGCTTGGTCCCAGGGCACACATGGACAAAAATCATCCACCCATTCAGAAATCTTGGAAGGACGAAGGAGAACAGGGATGAGTGTGGTTGAAGAAAGAGGGTCTCCCTATGCTGACAACTGCATACTTAGAGCTTTTTCACTTGCTGTCAAACACTTGTGACAATTGAAATATTCACACATAACCAATTTCTTTCCTACTATTTTTCTTTTTTAAATATACCTTGTATTTATTGACTGATACATGATGTTTTATGTATTTATGAGGTACCTGTGATATTTTGTTACATGCTTAGAATGTGTAATGATCAAGTCAGGGTATTTGACTTATCTACCACTTTGAGTATTTTTCATTTCTATGTGTTGGGAATAATTGAAGCCTTCTCTTCTAAGTATGTTGAAATATACAATACATTGTTGTTAACTATAGTCACTCTACTCTGTTGTCAAACATGAGAACTTACGTCCTTTGTGTAACTGTATGGTTGTACCCACTGACTTATTTTTCTTCACTTCCCTACCCCCACCCATCCTTTCCAGCTTCTAATATCTATCGTTCTACTCTTAGCTTTATGAAATCAACTTTTTTAGATCCTGCATATGAATGAGAACATGTAATATTTGTCTTTCTGTGCCTCGGTTATTTCACTTTACGTGATGACCTCCAGTTCCATCCATGTTGCTGCTAATAAAATGATTTCATTCTTTTTTATAACTAAATAGTATTCCATGTGTATATATACCATATTTTCTTTATTCATTCATCCACTGATGGACACTTGAGTTGATTCTACATCTTTGCTATTGTAAATAGTGCTGTGATAAACATGTGAGTGCAGGTATCCCTTTGATGTACTGATTTCTTTTCCTTTGGATAGATACCCAGTAGTGGGATTGGTGAATCAATATAGCAGTTCTATTTTTAGTTTTTGGAGAAATCTCCATATTGTTTTTCATAGTAGCTGTACTAATTAACATTTCCACCAACAGTATGTAAGAGTTCCCCTTTCTCCACACCCTTGCCAGCGTCTACTTTTTTTTTTTTTTTTTTTTTTTTTTTTTTGTATTTTTAACAATAGCCATTGTAACTGATGTAAGGTGATGCCTCATTGTGTTTTTCCTTGGCATTTCCCTGATGATGTTGAGCATTTTTTCATATATCTGTGGGCTATTTGTGTGTATTTTTCTGAGAATTGTTTATTCATAGCTTTGCCCATTTTTAATAAAATTATTTATTTTTTATTGTTATATGTTCTGGACATTAGTTCCTTGTCAGATGAATAGTTTGCAAATTTTTTCTCACATTCAATAGATTGTCTCTTGACTCTATTGTTTCCTTTGCTGTGAAGAAGTTTATAGTTTAATATAGTCGCATATATCTATTTTTTTTTAGTTGTCAGTGCTTTTGAGGTCTCAGCCATAAAATCTTCACATAGGTCATTGTCCTGAAGTGTTTTTCCTATGCTTTCTTCTTGTAGTTTTATACTTTCACGTCTTACATGTAAATCTTTAATCATTTTGAGTTGATTTTTGTATATCATGAGAGATAGGAGTCCAATTTCATTCCTCTGTATATAGACATCCAATATTCCCAGCACCATTTATCAAAGAGAGTGTTCTTTCTCCAGTGTACGTTCCTAATGTCTTTGTCAAAAATCAATTGGCTGTAAATATATGGATTTGTTTCTAGGTTCTCTATTCTGTTCCATTTGTCTGGGTCTATTTTTATATCAATATCATGCTGTTTTGGTTACTGTAGTCTTACAACGAAAATGTATTTTGCATTCAGGTAGTGTAATGCCTCTAGCATTGCCCTGTTTGCTCAGAATTTGACTATTCAAGATCTTTTTTGGTTCCATACAAATTTGGGGATTTTTTTCTATTTCTGTGAAAAATAGCATTTGTAGTTTGGTATACACTGAATTGAATATGTAGACTGCTTTGGGAAGTATGTTCATTTTAATCATATTAATTCTTCCACTTCATGAGCATGGGATGACATTCCATTTGTGTCTTTTTCAACTTCTTTCATCAGTGTTCTATGTTTTTTACCTTATAGAGATTTTCTACCTCCTTGGTGAAATTGATCCCCTTTTTTGTAGCTATTGTAATGAGATTGCTCTCTTTTTTCAGCTGTTTCATTTCTACGATACAGAAATGCTATTCATTTTTGTATGTTGACATGTTGATTTGGTATCTTGCAATTTTACTGAAGCAATTCCTGGTCCTGAGGACAAGAAACTTTTCTTGTTGGACAAGGAAAAGGAAAAATAAGAGAAAAAAATTGAACACCAAAATTTTTTTCTACCTGGTGGCAGCACTTATAACACAAATACTCCATAATTAAAATAATTTTATTTTTACTATAAAAAATATTAATAATTTTTTCTGAACCAGATTCTTAGAGAACAAAGGTAATATTGGGAGGTGTTCAATGTAATGTTTAGTTATCAGCAAATATTCATTATTTTTCTCAATACCGATATTGCTATACTTTGGTGGAGGGGAGAAATATAAGAGTGAAACTCTAGATCTAGAGTATAGAGACTTAGATATGAATGCTAATTTTAGACATTTTCCCAACTTCTGAGGTACCTTTTGTGAATTTAAAGAGCCAGAGAGCATAGAGGTAAACAGAATAGGTATGCACTGAAATTTCAACTGAATACTTAGGTTTCCATTTGGCTTTAGAAATGAAGTATATAGTTTAGTGGCCAGTAAGTGTATACAAATGATCCAGTTAATGGACCACCAGTTTGAAATAATAGGCAAATTTTTACTTTGTTTGTTTTGTTTAAAGACCTACACTTCCAAAGTAAACATTTTCCTGCCTTGACTCTGCTTCTTTTCTGCCAAACTTTAAAGTCACTCCTCAAAATCCAAGGTTAATTCTGGATAATAACAGCAAAACATTTTCTGTACAAAAAGCAAAGAGAAATGAAAATTTTAATGGAAAAGACTATCATAATACAAAATATTCTATTTTAGAATAACAATTAGCAAAAAATATATATTGATGATACACACTTTGTGATTGGTGGTTTGCCTATTTAAAAATGGCAAACTCCTCTAATTCTACTGCTAGTAGACTGTTCTTCCCATCTGTGAATACTGATATTTTCCAAATGTCAGTGTAAGGAAACTTACACAGAGAAAACTCTGTGTTGTAGATAGCAGTTTTCCATTAAATGAAAAATTATCTATTTCCCTATCTCTTAGAATACACCATCTGTATTTGTCAAACTTTCTGAATGTTGCAAGAATCTGGGCTGTGTACCTGCTCAGCTTTCTCCTGATGACTGACAGTCAGTGACATGTGGAGAGGGAAGGAGCTTCTAACTTCTATGAGATTGAGAGTTTTCCAAGTGGGGCATAGGACACAACTCAGTAGAGTTAAATTACCAGTTTTTCAACACAAATGACCCAATTTATGGACTGTCCACACCTCTTTCTTTTCATTTGCATTGACCTTCTGCCTTTGTAGTGCTTTTCCAAACTATATCAGATAGTGAATCAATAAAAATAAATAAATAAAATAAGAAAAATGAATGCTTAAAGTTTTTAGATATGGTGCTTCTAAGCAAATATAATTTTAATTTCTGTGTACAAATGAAAACATATATAGCTCTACGTATGGTTCAATTAGGTATAATAATTTAAATTTATTGAACTCGCAATAACAAAAGTGTAGCTTTAACTCTGAAATGGATGTGAGAGGGAAACGAAAGGGATGGCAAAGCAGAGGAAGTATGGAGGGATAACGTATTTCATTTTTTGAGCAAAGTTTCTTGTTGAGTGTTGCTAAAATTCTCCACTAGGCAAAAAGTAGGTGCTGTGCACTGTATCACAGTGGCCCCTTGACTTAGGATGCAGGCCCACAGGCCAATCTTACCAGCATTATGTATATCACCGATGTATCTGTTCAAAGGACATGGCCCATATTCCAAGGAATTTGTGAGCCCTAATGTCACAGAACAGGCCCAGTGCCCTTGGCTAATGTGAGTAACAGAACTTTTGCAATGGAAGAAAATTTCGTTTTCCAGTGAGCAAACAGAAACCTAGAAAAGGTAAATTTATGGTTCACAGCTCTCCAATTGCTTCTGTTAGAACTGAGACCTGGTTGCGTCTCCAGAGCTGTTTGTGGATGCTCTCATAGCAAAATTCCAGATGTCAAAATCATATTTAATAACCATGATATGATATTTTAAATCATTTAATAACATAAATATGACATATTTAATATACATATAATGATGTGCATATTTTACCTCTGATCTTTCTCTTCCAAACCCATGACTCCATTCTAATAGTGAGAAATACATCAAACAATATCAGTTAAGGGACATTCTAAAAAATACTTGACCAGTAATCTTCAAAACTGTCAAGGTCACCAAACCAATCAAAGTCTGAAAAACTGTTGTAGCCAAGAGGAGTGTAAGGAGTCATGATAACTAAATGCATTATGGCATCCTAGTGGGATTCTGAAGCAGACTTAGGACATTGGATAAACACTAAGTAAATCTGAATAAAGTATGGATTTCGGTTAAGAATAATGTATCAATATTAGTTCATTAATTGAGACAAATACATTGTAAGTATGTAATGTGCTAATAATAGGAGAAGCTGAGTATGGGGCATATGAGAGTTCTCTATCAAACACCAAATGCTGGTGAGGATATGGAGCAACAAGAACGTGCATTCATTGCTAGAGGAAATGAGAAAAAGCTCAGCCACTTTGGAAGAGAGTTTCATAGTTTCTTACAAAACTAAACATACTCTCACCATACAATCCAGCAATTGTGCTGCTTAGTATCTACTTAAAGGAGTGCAAACTTACATCCACACAAAACCCTGCACACAGATGGTTATTATTATGAGTAATGAGCAGCTTCATTTGTAATTGCCAGAACTTAGAAGGAACCAAGATGTCGCTTAGTAGGCAAATGGACAAATAAACTTTGGTACATCCAAACAATGGAATAATATTTAGCACTAAAAAGAAATTAGCTATCAAGCTATGAAAATGCAAGAAGGAAACTACATATTATTAAGTGAAACAAGACAATCTAAATTGGCTATGTACTGCAAGATTCCAACTGTATGACATTCTCAAAAAGGTAAAACTATAAAGATTATAAAAATCAGTGGTTTCTAGGACTTAGGAGACAGGGAGAGATGAATAGGTGAACAGAGAAGAATTTTAGGGCTCTAAATATACTCTATATTATATTATAATGGTAGATAAATGTTATGCAATTGTCTGAGCCCATAGAATATACAACATCAAAAGTAAACCTCAGTGTAAAGCACAGACTCTGAATAATAATTATATGTCAATGTAGGTTTATAAATTGTAACAAATGTACTAATATGGTGGGGAATTTCAATAGAGTGGAGGCTTTACATGTGTGGGGGCAGGTGGTATATGAAATATCTCTATACCTTCCTTTTGGTTTTGCTATAAACCCAAAACTGCTCTAAAAAATAAATTTTTTGCTTCAAGTCACTATTGAAATCATCTTCATCTATGACAAGTATGTACAACTTAGTTAAGCAAGAATTTGAATCATTGCTTGTGAATACAGTTATGATTGCCTGTTGGTTTTATAGGAAAATCATAACCAAAGCAAATTTTCCATTTCTGAGGTTACTACAATCCAGTGTTTATGTGAAATAATGATCTATTGGACCAAGATTCTGGAAATTTTTACTTTTACCTGGTTATAAACTCATGCATTTTAGAGACAATTGCAAAGTAAAATAGAAGATAAATTTTCCAGAAAATAAATGTTTCCATTTTTAGCTGATTCATCTTCATAATTTTAACTTTCTAATTAATGGATTCCAATTACTTGCTAACTCTTTTATATGAATCATTTATTGTCTAGTGATGGAAAGATTGCAGATTACTAAAAGGATAAAAATTATAAAATTATATTGAATCAAAGAAAATATATCCTGCTTACTGGTTTATCCTGATCAAAAAAAAAAGTTCATGAGTACACGTTGCTTCAATTAAACATTTTATTTGAGTTAACTCTAAATTCACATGCAGTTGATTAAAAAAATAATACAGAGAAATCTATATACCCTTCAGTTTTTCCCAAGGGTAACATCTTGCATACTATAGTACAGAATTATCACCAGGAAAATTACAATGCCGTCCATTAACCTTATTCAATTTCACTAGTTCTACATGCACTAATTTGTATGTGTTTGTGTGCCTCATTCCATTTTATTTTTGTCACAGGTATAGATTCATTTAACAACCATCACCATCAAGACACTTGACAGTTCCATCAGCACAAGAATCCTATGATGGTTACACACTCTTCTACCTGTTCCTTTCCACCTTTCTCAGTCCCTAGCAGTAACTAATACATTTTCTATGTCTATAATTTTGTCATTTCAAGAATTTTCCACAAATGAAACCTCATAGTATGCATAAGCTTTTGAGAGTAGCTATTTTCAGATAGCATAATCCCCTTGAGATCCATTGAAGTGGTTGTACGTGCCACTTGTTTGTTCTTTTTTGTTGCTGAGTAGTAATCCATAGTGTGAATGTTTTTTAATAATTCACCCACTGAAGTCTACCTTGGTTGTTTCCAGTTGGGGGCTACTATGAATAAAGTTTCTACGAATATGTGTACCTGAATTTCTGTGAACATAAATTTTTATTTCTTTGGGATAAATGTACAGGGTCAGATTGCTGGGTCATGTGGTAAGTGCAGATTTAGTTTTCCAAGAAATTATAAAACTCTTTTCTAGAGTGTTTATATTACTTTACGTTCTCATCAGCAATAAATGAGTGGTCTAGTTTCTTTGCATTCTCACCAGCATTTGACATTATCACTATTTTTTCAGCCATTTTAATAAGCATATAGGGATGTCTACTAAGTGTGTGTTTAAATGTTCATTTCCCCAATGGCTAATCATCTTTTCATGTGCTTGTTTACCATGTGTATTTTTTTTTCAGAAAAATAACTATTTATGTCTTTTGCCTACTTTCAAACTGGAGTACTTGGTGGTGGTGGTGTTGTTTCATGTTGGATTTTGAGAGTTTTTATATATTTTAGATACAAGACTTTTGTCAGGTATGTGATTTTCAAATATTTTGACCCCATATGTAGCTCATGTTTTCTTCCTCCTGATACAGTCTTTCACAGAGGATAAGTTGTTATTTTTTTATTTTTATTTTGAAGAGGTCTATTTTATCTTTATTTCCTTTTATGAATCTTTTTTTTCTTGGGTGTCAAAACTGATACCTTTTCTCCTAGTCCTAAGTCTCAAATAGTTTCACTCATTTTTTTTCTAAAAGTTCGAATTTGAAGTTCATCTTCTATCTTTAGTTACTTTCTGTAAAGAGTGTACAATTTGGTTGAGGTTCATATTTTTGCCCATGGATGTTCAATTGCTCGGGCAATGGATATTGAAAAGACTACACTTTCTTCACTGAATTGTTTTGTACCTTTGTCAAAATTAGTTGAGAATATTTGTGTGGGTCTATACATGAGTTCTCTATTCTGTTCCATTGATCTATGTGTCTGTCCTTCTGTCCCTCTGCTAACACCAAACTGTCTTGATTCTTGGCATACATGGCTTTTATTTTATTTTTTTTTCAAATCCCTTTTACCTTTATAACAAAGAGAACAATTCATGCCACCCTCTTATCTATCTATATTGGTTGGTTAGGGACAAAAAGGAAGAAATGAATCTTTTAAAATGTAGAGGGTATTTAGCAGAACTTGTTTCCAATTAGAAAAGGATTGAGATTGCTCATGGCTTAGGAAATTATTTCCCTATTTCTTTCTATCTCTTTGGTGTTCTTGTTTCTCCACAATGTGTTATATTCTCCATTTTTTAGATGAGAAAATTAAAGTTCTTTGAGGTTCCCACAGAATGTAGTAGGACCAACATCATGCTTGGAAGCCAATTCAACTTGGTTCCAAAGTTTGGAATTTTATCCACTATGTTATACTACTTATGACATCTCAGAGTCCAGTGCCTTTCAGACCAACAGCTCTTACATATATATGGGAGATTTTTGAAAGTCTACATCAGTGTCTACTGGTAATGGTACAAAAGAATGGTCAGGTGGAAAATAGTCTTATTAATTTAATTACGAAATAAGTACTCATTGAGTACTTATAGACCATGCCCTTGACCTAATGGAGCTTACATTTTGCAGGAGAAGCAAACAAACACATAAGCAAGCAAGTCTCTCTGTATATTTACATTTATATTTTTGTATGTATTCTCCAAATCTCCTACCCACAGTTCTACAATTCAAGAAGTTCTGAAAACCAAAGATTATTTTATAACTTATTTGTTGGCAAAAACTTGTCTTGAACTGACATAAAACTATCTATAGACTTTATTTATCCCACTTAAAAGTAATTACTAGTAATGAATTTTATTGTAAATCAGTGGCTGAGGCCAAGTGTGTTGGGGGAGGGGGGTTACATAATATACAGTAAATGTCCTATATTATCTTTCTAAAATTTGGGAGGAAAATGTCTTATTCTGGAAGCACATTTACTCTCAAAGGTTTGGGATAAAGGAATGTAAACTTGTATTATTAAATGCAGGAAGAATAGGTGCTACAATAAAAACTAGAGTAATGAAGGAGAATACTGTTTGAGATAGGGCACCAGAGAAGGCCTGTCTGAGGATTACCTTAGAGAGATGCAAAGGAGAGCTAAGCTATGGAGAAGGAGCATCCCAGGTAAAGAAAAAAAAAAAAAAAAAGACAGATGTAACGACACCTAGACAAGAATACCGTGCTCGAGGAGTTAGAAACAGCAAGGACACTGAGCCTGGAGTGGAGTGAACATGGTAGAGGGCAGTAGGAGGTAGATTTGGACTTTCAGTCCATATCACCTTAGTCAAAGAGCAAAATTATCCATGTGTTTTCCGTTTTGTTCACTGTGAACAAAAAATATCTGAGACAGGTCTCAATCAGTTTAGAAGTTTATTTTGCCAAGGTTAAAGACATACTTCTGACACATCCTCAGGAGGTCCTGAGACCATGTGCCCAGGTTACTGGTTTTATATGTTTTAGGGAGACATAAGACATTCATCAGTGCATGTAAGATGTACATTGGTTTTGTCCAGAAAGGTGGGACAACTCAAAGCAAAGGGGATCAGGGGTTCCAGGTCATAGCTGGATTCAAAGATTTTCTCATTTGCAATTGGTTTAAAGAGTTTATTTAAAGACTTAGAATCAATAAAGGGATTGTCTGGGTTAAGATAAGAGACGGTGGAGACCAAGGTTCTTATTATGCAGATGAAGCCTCCAAGTAGCAGGCTTCAGAGAAAATAGATTTTAAAACTTTATTATCAGACTTATTAAGTACCAGACTTTTAGTTAATTCTCCCCTGGATCAGGAAAAAGACGTGGAAAGAAAAAGGAATTCTTTTCAGATTTTAGATTTTCCCCTGTAAGTGATAGCTTTGCAGGGCCCTTTTCAAAATATGTTGAAAAAATATATACTTTGGGGTAAAACGCTTTTCTTTACTTCAGGGTCTGCTATTTATCATGTTGGTATCATATTGCTACAAAGAGTCTGCTTTGCCAGTCATAAAGTCTCTGTTTTCATGTTAAGGCTGGTCAGATGTAACTGAATTCCAGAGGGAGGAGAGTATAATGAGGCATGTATAACTCCCCCGTCCCATCATGGCCTGAACTAGTGTTTCAGGTTAAATTTGTAATGCCCTTGGCCACGAGGAGGACACCATTTAGTTGATTGGGGAGCTTAGGATTTTATGTTTGGTTTATGTCATAATTGCTTGTATTCTCTTTCGGTCATTTCTCTGTGTCTCAGTTATAATCTCTAATATGGTTTGAGGCTTGCAAACACCTTGCTATTATTTTTTAATTCTCTGGCACTGACTCAGCTTATAAAACATCAAGAAGAGTTCTAAATCTTCCATAAAAAAGGCAATGATAGTACTTACATATTGGTACATTGAGCTAGAATATATGTAATAACACCTTAATACATTATTTGAAGGCCTTAAGAAAACAAGGATTATTTTCAAATGCAATATTATAGTATTTTTAATTTAAGAAACATTCTTAAGATAAAATCAAAGTTAGTATTCAAAATTATTGAATTGGCCTTTTTTCTTTTCTTCTTATTAAATCATTTTAAAGCCTGCCATCTTAGAAAGACAGATTTTTGCCAGTTCAATTACACTTGCTGGGTACTATTCTATATCAGTTAACCAGCTGCTTTTCATGGGATGCCCAAGTCCTTACTAAAGATGAAGATCTATAGTCATTTATTAAGTGAATTCACATCTGAGAAGGATAAAATGTTATTTCAAACAAAATACAGGTAGATTTAATGTAGAAGGATCAAATTCGATGCTGGAGACACAATAATCTATTGACCACAAAGTCTAATCCTCTCTGATATATCTATAGTTTCTTTATTCTAATGCCAATGTGAGGATCTTCTTCTATCCCAATGTCATGTGTATTTGACCCAGCCTGGAGGTATCAATATTGCTTTAATGTGAAAATAAATAAATAAATAAATAAATAAATACTTCTCTAGTGCTGACACCATCTAACTACAGTAGATTATAAATCCACATCCCTCTGTGACCATCCTGCACCCCCAGTGTTTCCTCAAATTACTTCCAGAACTTTTCAGAGAAGCCTCACATATAGTTGCAAGTCCTTTCAGCCTCCACTGTCTACTGAGTTCTATAGTGCCTGCAAAGCTGGGCTTTGTTGCAGTTTTATCCTCTGAGGGCTCTAAGTTCTATTCAAAGGAATGGCCTCGGTAAGCTATAGCTGAATCCACTGCTGGAGGTGGTGTCTCCTGCTATGAATCACCCCAGTGCTGACACTCCTGTGTGATGGTGAGCCCATTCTTTCTTGCTATATTTACACATGACCTGTGAAAATGCCTCTTTGAACATCCAACATCTCACAGAGACTTTATGAGTTAACATATTTTTAAGTTTAACTTTGTCACACAGACATTGCTTTCTCTTTTTGACAGAACTCATAGGATTTTAAAAAACGGAGTGCATTAATTTGCTAGAGTTGTCATCACAAAGTATCACAAACTGCCTACTTTAAAAAATAGAAATTTGTTTGCAGTTCTGGAGGGTATTAGTCCAAGACCAAGGTGTCAGCAAAGTCAGTTCCTTCTAAAGCCTCTGTCCTCGGCTTGTAGAAAGGCTGTCTTCATGTTAACGTGAAGTGCTCTCTCTGTGTGTCTGTGTCTCCTCATAAAAAAACCAGTCATACCAGATTAGGGCCCACCCTAATAAATTTGACCTTGAAGGGGTTAACAGCTCACCAGAGTGATATGAAGATTACTTTAACTTAAGAATATCTAAACAATCAGCAGCCACATAAAGAAACATTATCTAAACTTAGCAGAGACTCCCCAAATACAGCTGCCATTGACCCCCTCCAAAGCAGTTTCCTATCTGAGGGCTAGAATGGTTAATTCTACGTGGCAATTTAATGGGGCCAAGAGGTGCCCAGATTAGACATTGTTTCTTGGTATGTCTGTGAGGGTGTTTCCAGGTGACATTAGTATTTGAATCAGTGGACTCAGTAGATAGACCTCCCTAAGGTGGGAAAGCATCATCCAATTTATCGAGGAAGGAAGAGGAAGGAAGAATTTGACCCCTTCGCTTCCTGCCACATACTTGATCTGGGACATCAGTCTTCACCTACCCTTGGACCAGGATTTACACCATTGGTTTCCCTGGTCTCAGACCTTCAGACTTGGACTGAAATTACACTGATAACTTTCCTACTATGTAGGCCAATATCTCATAATAAATCTCTTCATATATGTATATATTATATATACATATAGATATGTATATATAATTGGTTATTAATAATATGTCAATATATATTTTTGGTTCTGTTTCTCTGGAAAACCCTGATACAGGAGAATACTGGCCCTTGGCAGCAGGAAGTATAAATTACACTGTTGTAACACCCCCCTCCACTTCAGGCTGAGATTTCAGCCTGGAAGAATACTGCCATTTCTATTTGCATCATAAAGCTCAACAGGACTTTCCATACTTCCCCACTGAAACCCTAGACACTGGCCACAGCTGCTTACCCTCCTTTTGTTTAGCTATTATATAGACCTATACCTCCAGCTATTCACCGAGTCACTCATTACTGTGTGTTCCTATATATGTGTGAACTAAACCTGTCTTTTCTCCTCTTAGTATGTCTGTTAATTCACAGGTTCTGATCACCTGAACTTAGGTGACAGAAAGATTTTTCTTCCAATAATGTTAACTACCTCTTTAAAGGCCTAATCTCTAAATATACATTCACATTCTGAAGGTACTATGGGTTAGGATTTTAATATAGCTATTTGGGGACACTATTTAACCCAAAACACTGAGCTATAAATTTCTCCAAATCACCCCTTCTCTCTGATATTAGGAAATCAGTCTTAGAGCTTATGTGTCTCATTTCTTTACTCAGAAGTTCTCAAACAATTATGTCAAGCATCCCTTGAAGAAAATAACCTGCTTGTCCACTGAGTATGTCTAGGTGTGTCTGATCCTAGTAGTGAGGGTCAGCAGAATGGAAATTCAAGCTGGGATATATACTGTGTTCTCTAAACTACCTAATATAAACCAAATGTGTAAAGTGTGGAGTTGAGAAAATATTCCCAAATGGTCAATAATTTAGAGCAACATTCCCTATTTTGCTTCAAGTATCCACATAGAGACACCCAAAAAAATGAGTCTGGGTGATTACTCTGGCCTCTGAATATTAGTTAATGAACAACTGAAGAGAAATAGAAGATCCCACAAATAAGTGTTAAGAGAGGACTATGACATTGCTAACACAGCTGAATCTAGAATAAAAATTAATCAGTTCATGTTCTGCAAGCAGTAGTAGTTCTAGAAGCCTTGACCTTGGTTACCTCACATAGCAACCAACTTACAGATAAAGTGCTGATGGGATTTTCAAACACAAAAGATTTGGGGAGAATTCACCAGAGACTGTTTTTCTTAATGAGTCCATTCCTTGCCCAGACCACCTCCCTCACTGTGCTGATGTAATAAGGTGTATTCCTTGGCATCTGATAATTGTCATTAAGTCAGTCTTTTGGGGAGCCATTTATGATAGCTCACAACAAATTTGAGTATTACGTGCTTTTCATGTAGATGCATTTCTTAAGTGGAAAAAAGTCCCAAATGAGCATTGATGGATTTATTTAAAGCACATTAATTTGGCTATTGACCTTATGAGGCAGTATTTTTCAACTCTCACATTTATTTTAAAACCTAAAAGCTGTATGTGTTAGTACATTCTTGCATTGCTCTAAGGAAATACCTCAGACTGGGTAATTTATTTAAAAAAAAAAAAGGTTTAATTGGCTCACAGGTTCTGTAGGCTGTACAGAAAGCATGGTGGGGAAGGCCTCAGGAAACTTAAAATTATGACAGAAGGCAAAGAAGAAGTAGGCACATCTTACATGGCCAGGGCGGGAGGAAGTGGGTGGGAGTGGGGGTGGTACCAGACACTTTTAAAGAATCAGATCTCATGAAACTCTTATCACAAGAACAGCACCAAAAGGGGAAGTTCCTCCCCATGATCCCACAGGGTCCTACCTCTAACACTGGGGATTACAATTCAACTTGAGATTTGGTCAGGGACACAGATCTAAATCATATCATTCTGCCCCAGCCCCTCCCAAATCTTGTATTCTTCTCACATTGCAAATTGTCATCATCCCTTCCCAGCAATCCCCTGAAGTCTTAACTCATTCCAGCATTAACTGAAAAGTTAAAAGTCCAAAGTCTCAACTGAGACAACACAAGTCCCTTCCCCCTATGAGCCTGTAAAATCAAAAACAAGTTATTTACTTCTAAAATACAATGAGGGTACAAGCACTGGGCAAACCCAGCAGTTTGAAACGGGAGAAATTGCCCAAAACAAAGGGACAACAGGCCCTGTGCAAGTTCCAAACCCAGCAGGGAAGTTACTAAATCTTAAAACTTCAAAATAATTTTTATTGACTCCATGTCCCATATCCTGAACAGGCTTGCACAAGGGGTGGGCTCTCAAAATCTTGGACAGCTCTGCCCCTGTGACTTTGCAAGGTTCAGCCTCCACAGGTGATCTCAAGGGTTGGTGTTAAGTGCCTAAGATTCATTCAGGTGCAGGGTGAAAGCTGCCAGTGGATCTCCCATTCTGAGATCTGGAGTATAGTAGTCCTCTTCTCACAACTCCACTAGGCAGTACCCAAGTGGGGGCTCTGTGTGGGGGTGCCAATCTCACATTTCCCATCTTCACTGTTCTAGTAGAGGTTCTCTATGTGGGCTCCATTCCTGCAGCAGACTTCTGCCTGGATATCCAGGTTTATTCATATGTCCTCTGAAATCTAGGCAGAGGCTCCCAAGCCTCAACTCTTGCACTCTAAGAACCTGCAGGCTTAATACCATATGGAAACTGCCAAGACTTACAGATTGCATCCTCTGAAGGAGCAGCCCAAGCTATATCTGGGGACCTTTTAGCCATGGCTGGAGCTGGAGCAGCTGGAATGCACAGAGTGGTGTCCCAAGGCTCAAGGCAGCAGGGACTAGGTCCTGGCCTGTGAAACCATTCTTCCCTCCTAGGCCTCTGGATCTGTGATGGGATGGGCTGCCCCCAGGGTCTCTGAAATGCCTTAGAGGCCTTTTTCTCATTGTCTTGGCTATCAGCATTTGACGACTCCTTACTTATGCAAATTTCTGCAGCTTGCTTAAATTCCTCCTGAGAAAATGGGTTTTTCTTTTCTACCACATGGCCAGCCTGCAAATTTTCCAGGCTTTTATGTTCTGTTTCCCTTTTAAATATAATTTCCAGTCTCAAGTCATTTATATATGAGCATAGGTTGTTAGAAGTAGCCAGGGCACATCTTGAATGCTTTGCTGCTTAGAAATTTCTCCCACCAGATACCCTAAATCATCACTCTCAAGTTCAAAGTTCCACAGATCTGTAGAGTAGGGGCACAGTAAAGCCAGGTTCTTTATTAATGCATTAGAAAAGTGACCTTTGCTTCAGTTGCCAGTAAGTTCCTCATTCCATCTGAGACCTCATCAGCCTGCAGTTCAATGTCCATTTTGGTCAAAACCATTCAACAAGTCTCTAGAAAGTTCTAAACTTTTCCTCATCTCCCTGTCTTCTTCTGAGCCCTCCACACTCTTCCAACCTCTTCCCATTACCCAGTTCCAAAGCCATTTCCACATTTGCAGTTATCTTTGTAGCAATGCCTCACTCTTGGTACTAAAATTGTGTATCAGTCTGTTCTCACATTGCTATAAAGAAATACCTGAGACTGGGTAATTTATAAAGAAAAGAGGCTTAATTGACTCATAATTCTGCAGGTTGTACAAAAAGCATAGCTGTGGAGGCCTTGGGAAACTTACAATTATAGTGAAAGGTGAAGGGGAAGCAGGCATATCTTACATGGCCAGAGCAGGAGTAAGGCAGGGGAGGTGCCACACACTTTTAAACAACCAGATCTTGTGAGAACTCTATCACAAGAACAGCACCACAAAGGGAAGTCTGCCCTCATGATCCATACACCTCCCACTAGTCCCCACCTCCAACATTGGGGATCACAATTCAACATGAGATTTGGTGAGGAACACAAATCTAAACCATATCACTGTACCCAGTCATCTTCTCAGCCTTGTGCCACCCTGTTAGTTAATATGCCATAAGAAGTCATAGAAGATTTTTCATATTTCCTAATGACATTTAACTATACTATCCATACTGCCATCAGTGAAAATGTTTTTGATGATAATGAGAAAGTACAAACAAATTATTCTTTTCTTCATTTAAAGCAATTCTTTATATACTCATAAACTAACTTATTTGAGGCTTTGGTTTACATGGTTCTGTGCTAGCAAGCAGAGATGGTTTAAATTATACTTCTTCAATAAGTCATCTACACTCTTTAAAATTTTAATATAGAATGTCTAATGCTATACTGTAGATGATTGTTAATTTGTGTCTCTTCATAAATAATGTGAAAGTAACTTTGGAAAGAGAGGACTATAAGAAACCGATTTAAGGAACAGTATGAATTTCTTTATTACAAATATTTAGATATTCTGAAGAGTATTTGTAGGTTCTCATATGTTTATATGAGAACAAGACCCAGGTCCATTTCTTTTATTACTCTTATCTTTTTGTTTGCCAAAGGTGCATGATAAATAATAAATGTTTAAGAATCAATTGTGAATGATGAATTAAGATAATATGACATACTTGAACATGGGATCAAGGAGATGGCCAAGTTAATATTTGACACAAAGCTCAGCCTTATGATACGCCCTGTGCAGGACGTAGAAGATGTCCAAAGTGTGATCTCTGTTCATGCAGACTTCTAAAGGTCCATGATTTAATATCCAAATATTTTAATTCATTTGCTAATCATTAAACAGTTAACATAGGCAATGAAAAGATTATAACAACAAGAGTAAGAAGGAAAAGAATCAGCCAGGTATTTATTGAACACTTCACACATGCCAGTCATTGTTCTAAGCCATTAATTTGTCTTATTATTTGCAATGATCCTGAGGTAAGTATCATTATTGTTCCCATCTTAGAGATGTGTAAAATAAAGTAGTTTTTCTCCTCAAGATGTATGGAATAAAATATAACTTAAGTTCAAAGCAGAAGGTATTATTTTATCAAAATCTATGAATTATATTAGTTTCGTAATATAGTATTACCAATATAGTATTACCAATTACATTAACAACTTTGCCCGGTTTTTTTTTTTGTTGTTTGTTGTTGTTGTTGTTGTTGTTTTGTTTTTGTTTTGTTTTGTTGTTTTTTTTGAGACAGAGTCTTACTCTGTTGCCCAGGCTGGAGTGCCATGGTGCAATCTCAACTCACTGTGACCTCCACCTCCCAGGTTCAAGTGATTCTCCTGCCTCAGCCTCCCAAGTAGCTGGGATTACAAGTGCCCACCACAACATCTGGCTAATTTTCATGTTTTTAATAGAGACACAGTATTTTTAGTTTCACCATGTTGGCCAGACTGGTCTCAAACTCCTGACCTCAAATTATCTGCCCGCCTTGGCTTCCCGAAGTGCTGGGATTACAGGCTTGAGTCACTGCACTTGGCCCAACCTTGCCAGTTTTTAAACGAATATTTCTAATATAGAAAAACACTTTGTAACTATCTAAGCTTCGGATAGACATCTTATTTACAGTGCACAAAATTTTACAAAATTATTAACATTCACAGAAAAAAAACAAATCCAGAAAATCTAAAACTATTACCATGTGTAGAACTATCAATCAAAATTAATTTCTATGTATGAGAACTGAAAAAAATGCAGCATACAATGAAGAATATGTTTATCCTAAGAATACTATGTAATTCTTTCAAATGTAATATTGTAATGAAGAGATGCCTTTTTAGTCTCTTACTGATAATTAATTTTCAGTTAATATAATATTTACTGTTACACACCCTGGAGCCACAACTTAATTCACATATCAAATCCAATTGTGAAATTCTAAACATCGAGAAAGAATCTTTAATTTTGTTAAAACTGAAAGAAAATGTGAAAAATATTTCTAGCACCACCATAATCTTGATAAAATAACCTTAAAAATGTTGAAAACACAAAAATATTAGATTCCATTCCCAATAAAATCAATGCTGGTAATTATTTTTTCATTCAGGTATCCATTTAACAAATGATTATTTAGTGCTTACTATGTGTTAGACATGCAGCTAGGCATTTTTTAGTGAAAGTTGATATGAATTCAATTTCTAAGTATGTGAATAATTAAGAACAATCAGAAAGTACAGAATTTTTAAATGACTTGAGATTAAAATTCTTTATTTCTTAATGTATTCATTATTTTTTGTGTGCCCACTTAACAGAGATACATTTTAAAATATAAAGTGACTTTCTTGCCATTAAAATGATTAAAATCATGGCGAGAAGAAATTTTATCCAGCCTTGCATACAACGTTGAAGACTTAGTCTATGATGATTTAGATACACCACACTGCCTTAGTAAATGTAATGAAGTCATTAATTATATTGTGTAAAGCATCTAGAAGATAAAGCTCAGCATCACTAGTCATAAAAGAAATAAAATTGATAACAATAGTTATCTTAACTTGCCAAATGCTAGAGAATTAGAAATGCTGGAGCAACTAAGAATATGGAGACACAGGAATAGTAATAAAAAGTGCTGGTAGGCATACAGTCTACTTAACAGATTTTTTTTTTTTTTTCCAGCAAGTAGTCATGTGACAAATTCTGGCCAATAAAATATAAACAGAAGTGTTGTATATGACTTCCAGGAAAATTCTGACATCTTGTATTAGTGTTAGTAACCATTTAAGATATCAAAAGAGGTTTTGAAGAATAAATAGAAATAAATAAAGATAAATAAAGAGAAAAAATAGTTTAAAGTACAGAATTTTCTATAATACAAATACCTGGAGAATCAAAAATATTTATATTTGCTTATATAAGACAAAAATGAAGTATGTGCATTTTCTGTGCTGTTTCCTTTGTTAAAAAATATAAATGTTCTCCAATAGCATTGAGTTTATAATGACTAATATGAAATGATGGAACACTCCAACACCGATATTTGATGGATACAATCTCAAGTCTACCTGCTGGGAATACAGGACCTATGCAAAGGGTTCTCAGCCCCTCACTGCCTAAGAACAATGGGAACAGGGCAAGGAAATTCTATGAGTTCCTTGAGGTTCAAATTACAGCAAAACTTACCTCAAGTGGTTTAAGCAGTAATAACACATGCTATTTTGTATAACAAAAAATCTGGAGATAGATGGTTCCAACGTAGGTTAAATTAATAGCCCAAAAATGTCAAAAGTTCTAGCTCAAAGTCTTGTGATCCTCTGAGCTTTTTCTTCATGCTCTGAAGATGGCTGCAGCTTCTCTGATCATCAGGGCCTCACATAATAATCTCCAAAGGCAGAAACAGAAACACTGTCTCAGGAAGCCTCACAACACTTCCCTTTAAATTCCTCTAGGCAAGATGCCCTTGCCTGAACTAATCACTGGCAAGTACAGTGAATTGTCTTGATTGACTTAGGCCATATTGTACTCCAGCTTGGAGGCCTAAGAGGGGCCCAAAAAGATTGTGGATGCTGAATATCTATTAAAAATCACTTTGGATTAATAATAAGATAAAGACAGAAAATACAGCTGTGGAATTGTCAAATATGTGGTCTTTCACACTAAATGCTGATATAAAGACTAGAAATAGGCTCACTAAAATTTCTCCCAAGTCCATGTAAATATTTTGTATACAAATTGTTTTTAAAAAGGTTTATGAATTTTTTCTATGACAGAAAAGAATAGAAATACAAACAGATAAGGACTAAATGTATATATTTCACAGTTAACATTAATAAATTATCGTATACTATAAAACGTATTGGAACATGATAAAAATTTTAAAATCAACAATTATTTTATAAGAGTATTGACAATTTTAATGATACTCATTTATGTAATGGAAAGCAAAATTGCAAAGCCATTTTAGATAGACTTTTTGTGAACTGCTGCAATAAACATGTATCTTTTATGAATGTTAATGCTATCATTTATTTTTCTGGAAAGGACAAATAATTCATGCAAAATGTTCAGCTAAGTAACATTTTATGGATGCTGTTTCTGCCAGAGCCTAAGTCTGTCTCTCTCGGAGAAAGTAAAGATGTCTGGAAATGCGATGAGGTACACTGGGCTCAGCCCACCTCGGTGCTAAATTTCAACAAAGGGATGGGTGGTAGGAACAATTGCTCTAAGTTTTCAACAATAATAAAACTCAGATAATGTACAAGAACATTTAAAGACCAAGATGTTGAAAAACATATGAAGGCTTTTCAATCAGTTATTAAGAATATAAAATAGTGTATGATTTTATGAGGATTCACTTGAAAGATGTTTTTAATTCATTGCCTCTCATATCTAAAGATATCTTAGTAATAATCTATTCAGTCTCTTCAATGTACTAATGAATACATGGAGGACCAGAAATATCAAAGATTTATCAAGACCACATAGTTAATGGGTAGAAGAATCAAGAAAAAAACCCAGGTGTTGTGATTACTAGTTCATGTTTTCCTACTTGGGTTTATTATTCCAAATTTTTTTCATAATCTTCTTTTCATTAACAATGCAAAAATTAAAGATAACAGAATATAAACAGTATTGAAACACTCTTCACCCAGATGTTTATAACAGCTTCATTTATAATTGCCAAAACTTGAAAGTAAACAAGATGTCCTTTGGTAAGTGAATGAAAAAATAAACTATGGTATATCCAAGCAATGAATTATTATTCATTACTAAAAACAAGTGAGCTATCAAACCATGAAAATACATGAAGGAAACTTAAATGAACACTCTTAAGTTACTGAAGCCAATCTGAAAAGGCTACAAACTATACGATTCCAACTATATAAGATTCTTGAAAAGACAAAACTGTGGAGTTAGCAAAGAGATCTGTGGTTGCCAGGGGTTACGGGGCAAAGAGAGATGAACAGGAGAAGTAAAAAAGATTTTGGAGCAGTAAAAATACTCTGTATGATACTACAGTGGTGGATAATGTCATTATAGATTTGTCCAAACCCAAAGAATGTACAACACCAACAATATACCCTAATGTATCCTATGGACTCTGAGTGATAATGATATGCCAGTGTAGGCTCATCAGTTATAGCAAATGTGTCATTCTGGTGGGGGATGTTGATAATGGGGGAGGATGTGTATGTGTGGGGGCAGGGCTATATAAAAAATATCTGTATCTCCAATTTTGCTGTGAGCCTAAAACTGTTCTAAAAGAAAAAGTCTTTAGGAAAAAAAAAAAAAAAAGCATTCTTTATTTTCAAAGAAAAGCTACCATAAATAATGTTGGAAACGTGAAAAATTATATTTTAGGTAGGTACTGTCTCTGAGAGAGACTAATATCTTCATGAATGTTTATTAACTATGACATTTTATTTTTAAAACTTCAATTTTTATTTTTAAATAAAAGTATTAAGTTATTAACATAAAATTATAAATTATTAAATTAAAAAAATTTTATTTGTTTCTAAATTAAATTGTATTAATCAAAAACTGTACATATTAAATAAAATTGAATGTATATATATATCTATCATAAGACTCACAAATCAATAAGACTCCCCTTTTTGTTAATAACAGTAGTATGGTTATCACTTAGTAAGTTCCAACCAAATGCCATGTTCTTCGTATATACTAAAGTTATATCATTAGTATATTTACTTCACCTCCAGTCAAATTTTAGCTAAGACTAAATGACATTATGTTCCAGGAACTTTCCTAAGTACTTTACATATATTTACTTAATCCTCTCAATTTATTGTAAGGTTGGTATTATTAGTATCCGTATGAATATTAATGATTACAGGGTGGTCTTTGTAGCACCAAGCCTCATATCCTTCCAGAAAAAGTGCAAAGCATGGAAGAAAGGAGAGATTTCTTGTGAGAAGTTCCTGGAAGTCTTCTCTTCAGTTCCTATGATCTAGCAGTGGAGCTGGTGCAAGGAGAGCTGAGAAAGCAAGGGTGTGGGAGGCGGGCTCTGCCAATAAGGAATGGGGAGAAGAGGAACACCCATAGGGCAAGTAGAGCTAGATCAGTAGCTATTGCTTCATAGCAAACCACTCCCAAAACAGTTATTTAAAACCATCCATTATTTCTAAAGGTGCCGTGGGTCACCTGACCTGGGTCAGGTTCTGGTATCTTGGCTGGGATCACTAGCGCATTTGTATTCCATTGCTGGATCAGTTTTTGTAAAACTAGTAGAGAACTACTGGTAGTCCTGGATCAATCTCCTTTGAAGCATTTCTCTTTATTCTTCTTTTTCCATTTTCATCCTTTGGTGCTAGAGCCAGATATTGAGGTCACTATGTCACTATGAGGTTCAGAATCCTGACTACCTCATAGTAGCAATTCTGGGTGAAGTACATGTTAAAGAGGAAGCACATCTTTAGTTTCCAGTAACTGGCATTTGGTTATGGGGTGGCTGTTTTTCTACGTGGAACAAGCAGGGTCCCAGTTCAAGTTTCTGCTGCATATCTGATAATCTTGAGGTGTTTATGAAGGACTCCTTTGAAAGTTCTCTACTGAGTTTCCTTAAGGAATTGGAATATGTAAGTAAATTACTGTCCAGAATGGAGGAATATTACACTAATCACAATGAATAGACAGTGTATTCCTTATGAAATTCATATCATTTGAAGGAAAAATTAGGTTAGTAACTCTACCACATAATGTATTTACTTATGGAATTTTTACTCACTTCTTCAGTCCATTGTATCTGCCATGCTTTAGAACATGGTCATGGCTCTTATTGGGATTATCCTCATCTTTATTCCTGAGCAGTCTCCACCTTTGGTGACACTGCTTATATTATATTGATATAATTTTGATTACGTTTTACCACCGATATGGCTCCAATGAGTGGAGGAACACTAGGACTCTTGTTTCGTGTAAATTAGATAAAACAACACGGACACACGTAGAGTGGTTTTAAGGAGCAGAGAATTCAATAGGCAAGAAAGAAAAGAGAAGGCAGAAGGAAGAGGCTAGCCTTACAGAGACAGAAGGTAGGGGGCTCCAAAGTTGAAAGAGGAAACCCCAAGTGCCACAGATACCAGCCAGTAGGCTGGAGAAGGTGGTGTTTGATTTGCGTAGAGCTCAGGCGATTGGTTTGACCAGGCATGTCATTTATGAAGCCAGTGGGAAAAGTGGGCCCTCCCACCCCAGCCTTTTAATATGCAAATCTAGGGCGCCATGATATTCTACAAACGTGGGGATATGTGGAGGCAGCCATGTTGCCCAGAATATGTGGGGCAGGGCAAAGGCAAGAAGGCGAAGGGAATGGCCATGTTTGGGTGGACCCAGTTTCTAATGGCCTGCATTTGCTTATCAAAGGTTGCTGGCCTGACTCTAGAGCTGCTTTAAAAACGAAAACTTCCAAGGACCCGTTTTCCTCTCTATCTGCCTAAAATAATTACTTAACTCCTACCATACCACTAGGCATGGAAATTATTTGGAGGTAGAGACATTGGCAAATTCAAATACATTCAGTTAACTTCCCTTCCTTGTAGATATGAGATAACTGACCCTTGAAAAGTGAAGAAAAGTGACTTGTCTGAGATTGAACAGCCAAACAATGAGAGTCCAATCCCTTTGGACCTGTTTTCTCACCTATAAAATAGGTGAGAGCATATCCTAGGAACATCCTGTCTTTGGCAAACAGTACAAAAGGAGAATTTGATAAACAAACACATTTATCTTCATGAACATCTAATCTTACTGGTATTTACACTCTGGACATATACTTCAGTCTGGGGAGAAGAGAAGGACACTGTAGAGATAATCTAACAGAAAAGAGCAAGTAAAAGTCATAACTTGCATGAGTTAATTTTTATCAAGAGTGAAGAAATTATTTATGTCAGGACAGGTGGGAGTTTGGTGGGGAGAGTGAGGATATTGCAGGCACAAGAAGCTTGCTCTTGAATATATGCTGTTCTGACTGGAAATTGTATTTTCTCCATGTAGTAGCCATCCATAGTAACTGCTTACCTACTAAGGACTTTTAGTGAACAGAACCTGATTAAAATATACCCTCCTATATAGCCTTATATTATCTTTATAATAAATTGCCATTGAAAACTATTCAGAAGATAGTTAATGTATTTTAAAGGTAATAAGTATTTGGGAATCTGGATGAAGTTTTAGTTTTAAAGGTAATATCTTCTGAGAAAAGATAACTGATTCTTGGTCATCGTTTCAGTGATCTGAAAGAATCAATGCTCTTGTATTCAGCCAACAGGAGGCAAATTGTGAATCCAAATGATAGACTATAAAAACAAGCAAGGACCTTAGAAATTATCCAGGCTCAAACCCCTGCTTTTAATGATAAGAAATTAGGCTCAGAGAAGAACATAATATACAGGAATAATTTCACGATTGCTGTTTGCTTCTTTTTCATTTATTAACCTATTCAATACTTGCTGTGTCTCAGCATTGTTGGCTGACAGAGATATAATCGTAAATAAAACCCCAGAATAGCACAAAAGCATGTTCACAATGCCTTCCTGACTTCTTCCAGGCTTATATTCCCCCATTCCCCAGGCTCTCAGCCTCACCGAAAACCTCAGACACATCCTGTTCTTTCCAACCTCTCTTTGTTCATGTTTCTGGTCCTTTTAAAATAGTTGATTACAATCACTAATACAAGCACATGGTAGAAAAATCCCAGAGGTATAAAAGGACAAATAAAATGAAAATCACATCTCTCTTTTGTCTGTGTTTCCTAGTCACTCTCTTCCCCTTCCCAGAGATAACCACTCTTTCTAATTGTGCATTGTCATGGAGTTAGTTCATGGATATGTAAATATATATGTATATATAATTGGTAGTCTTTTTTTCTCACCAAATGTTAACATGTTCTACATGTCGTTCAGTACCTTATATTTTTGAGCTTAAGTGTGTGTGTTTTCTTCTAAATTTGATAGTAATTTTTTTAGATTAATAAGGTCTCTCTTTACCTGGGCTTTGGTATACTCAGATGATTTTTAACTCAACCTGGGTCCTCTCTTAAATTATATTCTTTAAATTATATATAAATCATATTCTTTAATTCAATTTAAGTCAATTACTTTAAATCTTTAATTCAATTGCTAATTCAATATATTCAATTAATTCATTTTGTCATTCAAAATCTTCAGAGACTGTTTACCTGCAATCTGTAACCTGATTTCATGCCACTGTCCAACTCACACCTTCATATCACTCAGCCTGTTTCCTCATTTCCCCTTGAATGCTGATGCATATTCCTGCTTCTGAGACTCTGCTAGTTGCGTTTCTCACAGCATTCCCTTCTTCTCCCTCAGTACTACATTCTATGAGACTTAATCCTCACCTCCTCCATGAAGCCTTCACAGCTGTTCCCACACACATTTGTCTCTTCCTCTTTCATATTCCAGCTCCATTTTGATATATTAACATACTATCCTTTATTTCAACTCAGTGGGACTCAGCCATTACTCAGGGTGTTATAAGCTATATTTTTCTGACAAGTTAATGTTTACAGAAATCATGTAGCCTCTTTGGACCTGTTTTCTCACCTATAAATTGAGAAAAGCAGTATGATGTACAGCAAGTTCATGGAATTTGGAGTCTGCTAGACTAGGGTTGTATTCCAAAGTTTGCATCATATTCCATCCCTTAGGCCTATTAGAAAATTGCTCTAAACTCTGTTTTTTAAAATCTTCAAAATGTAAATAACTCCTTACTCAGCACTGTTGGAGGATCTAATAGAATAATTGATGCTCTTGACACACAACAAATGCCCCTTTTTGCATGTATAGCATTTAGTCAAGCGATACCAATGTGGATGTCACCAATAAATATTTTACTGAGTATTGACTATGTGTGCAAGACATTGTATTGGGCACTAAGGTATGAAGATTTACATGCTTAGTACCAGGACCTGGAACATGGAAGGTACCCAGAAAATGTTGACTCAACTCCTGGATAAGAAAAAGTCCCTCAAATGCAGGATCCAATATGTTAGAACACGGACATGTGCGTTTGTTTTTTTAAAAAGTCTATAAAATTATAAACTTCTAACCTTATCACTAAGGGTTGCTTTAAAGTTTAACATTATATTTTGAGGAAATTATGAACCTCAATATAGAAATACAAAGCATTCAAAATATGTAAATAATAATTGTTCTTATCTTACATAGATGTAAATCAATCTCTAAGGTTTTTAGGACAAGTTTCATAAGAGTCCAAAACAACTGCCAAGGCCCTGAGTAGGGAGTGTGGTTCTCATATTCAAAGAACATAAAAAAGACTAGTGTCGCTGGGGCAAGTTAAGTGAGATATGAAATGAAATTAAAGAGGATTGTGGTCCTGTCTCCCAGTTTCTATGGGAATTAGGAGTCTACTTTCAGGAATGGCTTATTCCAAGTTGTAAAACTATCTCCTATCTTGAAGATAGGATAAAATTTACTTTTTCTTTTGGTAAGGCTAGTTAGCAAACACAGGTGGCCAATGATCCTCTCCTGACACAGCTTTTATACACTTTCCAGCTCTTTGTTTTAGAGAAGTTGAACACCAGGCCTTTCTCCTCTATTGCAATAGCATTGAATAAAGTCTTTCTTACCTATGTAACTTTGTATAGTGTCATTTTTTCATTGACACAGTGATGATGGTAAGAAGTGGTGGGATCACTGGATATATTTTGAAGACAGGATTTTCTGGTAAATTATATGTAGACTGTGAGAAAAATAGAAGACTCAAGAATGATGTCAGGCCAGGTGCAGTGGCTCATGCCTGTAATCCCAGCCCTTTGGGAGGCTGAGGTGGGTAGATCACTTTAGGCCAGGAGTTCAAGACCAGCATGGCTAACATGGCAAAACCCCGTCTCTACTAAAAATATAAAAAATTAGCCACTCGTGGTGTCATGAACCTGTAGTCCCAGCTACTTGGGAGACTAAGGTGGGAGAATTACTTGAGCTCAGGAATGAGCTGAGATCGTGCCACTGCACTCCATTCTGGACAATGGAGTGAGAACCTGTCTGAAAAGAAAAAAAAAAAAGAATGCTGTCAAAGGAGTCCATGAACAAATGGATAAATAGAGTTGTCATTGACTGGATGGAGAACACTGTGGTTATAGCATATGGATGTGGTAGGTTGGGAAGTTCTGTTTTGAATATGTTGAGTTTGAGATGTCTTTTAGACTATACGGTAGGCATTTAAATATCAACTGTATGAATTTGGAGTTAAGAAGGTTGGTCAGAACTAAATATATAATTGTGGGTGTTGTTATGGTTTGAATGTCCATCCCCTCCAAACTCATGTTGAAACTTAATTCCCGGGGGGGCGGAGCAAGATGGCCGAATAGGAACAGCTCCAGTCTCCAACTCCCAGCGCGAGCAACACAGAAGACTGTGATTTCTGCATTTTCAACTGAGGTACTGGGTTAATCTCACTAGGGAGTGCCGGACAATCGGTGCTGGTCAGCTGCTGTAGCCCGACCAGCTAGAGCTGAAGCAGGGCGAGGCATCGCCTCACCTGGGAAGCGCAAGGGGAAAGGGAATCCCTTTTCCTAGCCAGGGGAACTGAGACACACAACACCTGGAAAATCGGGTAACTCCCACCCCAATACTGCACTTTAAGCAAAGAGGCACACCAGGAGATTATATCCCACACCTGGCCGGGAGGGTCCCACGCCCACAGAGCCTCCCTCATTGCTATCACAGCAGTTTGCGATCTCGCGGCAAGGCAGCAGCGAGGCTGGGGGAAGGGCGCCCGCCATTGCTGAGGCTTAAGTAGGTAAACAAAGCCACTGGGAAGCTCGAACTGGGTGGAGCTCACAGCAGCTCAAGGAAACCTGCCTGTCTCTGTAGACTCCACCTCTGGGAACAGGGCACAGTAAACAAAAGCAGCAGAAACCTCTGCAGACGCAAACGACTCTATCTGACAGCTTTGAAGAGAGCAGTGGATCTCCCAACACGGAGGTTGAGATCTGAGAAGGGACAGACTGCCTGCTCAAGTGGGTCCCTGACCCCTGAGTAGCCTAACTGGGAGACATCCACCACTAGGGGCAGTCTGACACCCCACACCTCACAGGGTGGAGTACACCCCTGAGAGGAAGCCTCCAAAGCAAGAATCAGACAGGTACACTTGCGGTTCAGCAATATTCTATCTTCTGCAGCCTCTGCTGGTGACACCCAGGCAAACAGGGTCTGGAGTGGACCTCAAGCAATCTCCAACAGACCTACAGCTGAGGGTCCTGACTGTTAGAAGGAAAACTATCAAACAGGAAGGACACCTACACCAAAACCCCATCAGTACGTCACCATCATCATCAAAGACCAGAGGCAGATAAAACCACATAGATGGGGAAAAAGCAGGGCAGAAAAGCTGGGAATTCAAAAAATAAGAGCACATCTCCCCCGGCAAAGGAGCGTAGCTCATCGCCAGCAACGGATCAAAGCTTGACGGAGAATGACTTTGACGAGATGAGAGAAGAAGGCTTCAGTCCATCAAACTTCTCAGAGCTAAAGGAGGAATTATGTACCCAGCGCAAAGAAATTAGAAATCTTGAAAAAAAAGTGGAAGAATTGATGGCTAGAGTCATTAATGCAGAGAAGGTCATAAACGAAATGAAAGAGATGAAAACCATGACACGAGAAATACGTGACAAATGCACAAGCTTCAGTAACCGACTCGATCAACTGGAAGAAAGAGTATCAGCGATTGAGGATCAAATGAACGAAATGAAGCGAGAAGAGAAACCAGGAAGAAGTTGAATCCCTGAATAGACCAATAGCAGGCTCTGAAATTGAGGCAATAATTAATAGCCTACCAACCAAAAAAAGTCCAGGACCAGATGGATTCACAGCTGAATTCTACCAGAGGTACAAGGGGGAGCTGGTACCATTCCTTCTGAAACTATTCCAATCAATAGAAAAAGAGGGAATCCCCCCTAACTCATTTTATGAGGCCAACATCATCCTGATACCAAAGCCTGGCAGAGACACAACAAAAAAAGAGAATTTTAGACCAATATCCCTGATGAACATCGATGCAAAAATCCTCAATAAAATACTGGCAAACCGGATTCAGCAGCAAATCAAAAAGCTTATCCACCATGATCAAGTGGGCTTCATCCCTGGGATGCAAGGCTGGTTCAACACTCGCAAATCAATAAACATAATCCAGCATATAAACAGAACCAAAGACAAGAACCACATCATTATCTCAATAGATGCAGAAAAGGCTTTTGACAAAATTCAACAGCCCTTCATGCTAAAAACACTCAATAAATTCGGTATTGATGGAATGTACCTCAAAATAATAAGAGCTATTTATGACAAACCCACAGCCAATATCATACTGAATGGGCAAAAACTGGAAAAATACCCTTTGAAAACTGGCACAAGACAGGGATGCCCTCTCTCACCACTCCTATTCAACATAGTGTTGGAAGTTCTGGCTAGGGCAATCAGGCAAGAGAAAGAAATCAAGGGGATTCAGTTAGGAAAAGAAGAAGTCAAATTGTCCCTCTTTGCAGATGGCATGATTGTATATTTAGAAAATCCCATTGTCTCAGCCCAAAATCTCCTTAAGCTGATAAGCAACTTCAGCAAACTCTCAGGATACAAAATTAATGTGCAAAAATCACAAGCATTCGTATACACCAGTAACAGACAAACAGAGAGCCAAATCATGAATGAACTTCCATTCACAATTGCTTCAAAGAGAATAAAATACCTAGGAATCCAACTTACAAGGGATATAAAGGACCTCTTCAAGGAGAACTACAAACCACTGCTCAGTGAAATAAAAGAGGACACAAACAAATGGAAGAACATACCATGCTCATGGATAGGAAGAATCAATATCGTGAAAATGTCCATACTGCCCAAGGTTATTTATAGATTCAATGCCATCCCCATCAAGCTACCAACGAGTTTCTTCACAGAATTGGAAAAACCTGCTTTAAAGTTCATATGGAACCAAAAAAGAGCCCGCATCTCCAAGACAATCCTAAGTCAAAAGAACAAAGCTGGAGGCATCACGCTACCTGACTTCAAACTATACTACAAGGCTACAGTAACCAAAACAGCATGGTCCTGTACCAAAACAGAGATATAGACCAATGGAACAGAACAGAGTCCTCAGAAGTAATACCACACATCTACAGCCATCTGATCTTTGACAAACCTGAGAGAAACAAGAAATGGGGAAAGGATTCCCTATTTAATAAATGGTGCTGGGAAAATTGGCTAGCCATAAGTAGAAAGCTGAAACTGGATCTTTCCTTACTCCTTATATGAAAATTAATTTAAGATGGATTAGAGACTTAAATGTTAGACCTAATACCATAAAAACCCTAGAGGAAAACCTAGGTAATACCATTCAGGACATAGGCATGGGCAAAGATTTCATGTCTAAAACACCAAAAGCAATGGCAGCAAAAGCCAAAATTGACAAATGGGATCTCATTAAACTAAAGAGCTTCTGCACAGCAAAAGAAACTACCATCAGAGTGAACGGGCAACCTACAGAATGGGAGAAAATTTTTGCAATCTACTCATCAGACAAAGGGCTAATATCCAGAACCTACAAAGAACTCAAACAAATTTACAAGAAAAAAACAAACAACCCCATTAAAAAGTGGGCAAAGGAGATGAACAGACATTTCTCAAAAGAAGACATTCATACAGCCAACAGACACATGAAAAAATGCTCATCATCACTGGCCATCAGAGAAATGCAAATCAAAACCACAATGAGATACCATCTCACACCAGTTAGAATGGCGATCATTAAAAAGTCAGGAAACAACAGGTGCTGGAAAGGATGTGGAGAAATAGGAACACTTTTACACTGTTGGTGGGATTGTAAACTAGTTCAACCATTATGGAAAACAGTATGGCGATTCCTCAAGGATCTAGAACTGGATGTACCATATGACCCAGCCATCCCATTACTGGGTATACACCCGAAGGATTATAAATCATGCTGCTATAAAGACACATGCACACGTATGTTTATTGCGGCACTATTCACAATAGCAAAGACTTGGAATGAACCCAAATGTCCATCAGTGACAGACTGGATTAAGAAAATGTGGCACATATACACCATGGAATACTATGCAGCCATAAAAAAGGATGAGTTTGTGTCCTTTGTAGGGACATGGATGCAGCTGGAAACCATCATTCTTAGCAAACTATCACAAGAACAGAAAACCAAACACCGCATGTTCTCACTCATAGGTGGGAACTGAACAATGAGATCACTTGGACTTGGGAAGGGGAACATCACACACCGGGGCCTATCATGGGGAGGGGGTAGGGGGAAGGGATTGCACTGGGAGTTATACCTGATGTAAAGGACGAGTTGATGGATGCTGACGAGTTGATGGGTGCAGCACAGCAACATGGCACAAGTATACATATGTAACAAACCTGCACATTATGCACATGTACCCTAGAACTTACAGTATAATAATAATAAAAAAAATTAAAAAAAAAAAGAAACTTAATTCCCTATGTGGCAATATTGAGAGGTGGGATTTTTAAGAGGTAATTGGGTCATGAGGGCAGAGTCCTCCTGAATAAATGAATCTATTCATGGATTAATAGATTAATGAGTTATCACAAGATTGGGACTGGTGACTTTATAAGCAGAGGGAGGAGAGACCTCAGTCAGCACACTCGATCCCCTCACCATGTGATGCTCTGCACTGCCTTGGGACTGTGCAGATAGTCCCCACCAGCAAGAAGGTTCTCACCAGATGTGGGCTTTCAACCCTGAACCTCTCAGTCTCCATAACTGTTAAAAATTAATTGCTTCATATATATATATATATCATTGAAGATATATATATCTTCAATGCTATATGCTATATTCAATGCTTCAATGCTATAATGATATATATAGCAATCGATATGTGTGTGTGTGTGTGTGTGTGTGTGTGTGTAAATTGCCCAGTTTCAGGTATTCTATTATAAGCAACAGAAAACAGACTAGGACAGGCATCTTCAAAATACAAAACATGTACCAAACCAATGCCTGGGTATAAAGAGTGTGGCTAGAGAGGAGAAGACTAAGGATTGAACCCTGAGCCACTATATCAGTTAGTGAGACAAGAGAACTTCCAAAGAGACTGAGAAGGCATGGCTTCGGGGTCAGAAAATCCAAGAGTGCTGCCTTGGAAGCCAACAGAAGAAAAGGTTTCCAGGAGAAGGGAATGATCCTCTCAGACAAATGCTGTTGATAAAGTTAAATGTGAGCTGAGAGTTGGTCACAGGATTCAGCAACTTGGAGGTCACGGGTGATCTTAACTAGTGCCATTTCAATGGAGTGATGGGAAAAGAAACTGGACTGGAGTAAGTGAAGAAGAGTAGGAGGTGGGGCTTGGAGAAACTGAGTCTGGTAAGGAGTTTGAGGTGCAAAATTGAATAGAGGGATGTGCCAGTAATTAGAGAGAGAAGAGGGGTAAGTTTTTGTTTTAGGTTTGTTTGTATATTAGGGACGACAGAAATAAAAGCACAATTGTACAGATGGGAAGGATACAGTAGAGAAGAGTGTTTTGATGTTTTGATGGCATAGAAGAAAGACAGAGGAGAGAACTGTTAGAAGGAGGCATGATGTCCCTGAGTAGGGGAGATGAAAGTGAATCCAGGGTCTAGTGTACCAGATCAGGAATTAGCCAAGTGATGAGATGCATCATATTTCCACCAGGGGAGGCAGACATTTCACTTCAGTAACTGAAAGGAAGGTAAAATATGTGGGCACAAAAGCTGGCATGAATGGGGGATGTGGTAAAGGAGGTTTATGAAAATTCTCATCTGATTGCTTTTAAATTACATTTTATGGCTTTTCAAACATCTGGTGAACTTTAATATCTGTTATGAAGCAGTAATAAGGAGATTTTCATCTATAATGTGAGTTGTAGAACACTTTGAAAAGTGAAGTCTGTCCCTAAAGATAATTAAATATGCCCTTAATTTTAATGACACATCTGTGACGTTTTAGTGGATCTGTCTTTTTCTTTCAAGCCAATAATAAAATAGCAGTCATACAATTAAGTATTATTTTCTAACATTTCTATTTATTACTTTTATATTGTTTGAATTTTTACTGTTACTCTTTCCACTGCAGTGACAAAAAAAGAGGTTATTCTTACCTTATCTATATACAGCTACATTTTGGCATTTGGATTTTTAATCAATCAACATCTAGCCCAAGGCATTACATCCTTTCAATTTATCTGACGAATGTTATTGTTGTATCTTTGAAAGAGAAGAAATATAATGTCTAATATTAAAAATAATAGCAACAATAAGAATAATCAGCATTAATTAACTACTTATATACTGCTAAATGTTTTACACTTCACACAGATTACATCTTTTAATTCTCACAAAAAACTATGAGTTAGGAACTATTATAACAATTGTTATAAATGAAGTTTTGGTGCCGCAAAAGAAACAGCACTCGAATATAAAATTTTCTTTTTAATTCTCAGCAAGGCAAGTTATTTCTATAGAAAGGTTGCGCCCTTACAGATGGAGCAATGGTGAGCGCACACTTGGACAGGAACAGGGAAGGGGTTCTTATCCCTGACGCACACAGCCCGTGCTGCTGTGCCCTTCCCCTATTGGCTAAGGTCAGACTGCACAGGCTAAACTAATTCTGATTGGCTAATTTAAAGAGAGTGACAGGGTGAGTGGTTTGACGGGAATAATGATTATGCAGGGTGGAGAATAAGTTAGGGAGGAGCAGGTGGCAGGTAATCAGAATGAGTCAGGGTGGAGCAGGTGATTGAAATGAGTCAGGGTGGAGCAGGTAATCAAAAAAGGTTGCTTTATGAGGAAGTAAAGTTTAAAAGTAGAAGTCAAAGAATTGAACACACTGACATATTGATTCTTTGAAAATAAATTTAGAACTCATATCTAACACACCCATTATTTATATTATGCAATTGAAGTTTTAAAAGGTTAAATAACCTGTCTGTTTACACTGACTAAGTCACAGAGCTGGAATTTGAAAGCCAATTGACTACTCTTTACAACACCAGATTATCCCAGAAGTTTGTCTGAGAAGAACCCTACCCTTTCAAATGATAAAATGTAGGTGAATTCATCATGGCAATGGTGTTAGCAGCGGTGTGTGGTGTGTGTTAAGTTAGTGTGTATGTGCACACATAGAATTGTTAAATATGGACAGTCATGCTTATATGTAGGTTTCTATTTATTTAGATGTATACATCCAGTGGTTTACAAAACAATCCTTATTTTTTTGTTTGATATTCAAACCTACTTGTACTTCATTAATTCTTAACCTACTTAACAACTGGTTCTCAGAACGTTTAGCAGGATCATCTGTGTAATGTTTCTAATTACTCAGGCATCTATTTTAGCTGATAAAAGAAATCATATTCATAGATTCCTAGGGTTCAACCAATAGGAGAGAGAGAGAAATAGAGTTTGAAGCAGGGTAGGGGAGGAATGGCTCGGGAGTTAGTGGGGCCTGGGAAATCTGAAATTCGTGGTGCAACCTGGCAATTTGGAAACTTAGGCAAGGGTAGATGTTGCATTCATGAGGCAGAATTCCTCCTTCTGGAAACCTCAGTTTTCACTCTTAAGGCCTCCAACTGATTGGTTGACGTTCACCCATGTTATCAAGGACAATCTCCTTCACTTTAAATCAATTGATTGTAAATGTTAATTACATCTATAAAATACTTTTACAGCAACCTCTGGGCTGGTGTTTGATCAAACAATTGGTCACAACGCTGTCTTAGTCCATTTGGACTGCTAAACAAAATACCATAAACTGAGGTGCTTAAAAAATGATAGAAATTTCTTCCTCTCAGTTCTGGAGTGTTGGAAGTCCAGTGTCAGCTCTGGCAAATTAGACGTCTAGTGAGGGCCCACTTTCTGCTTCATAGACAGCAGTTTTCTCCCTGAATATGGTGAAGGGGGTTGAGAGCTCTCTAGTGCCTCTTTCATAAGAGCACCAATTCCATTCATGAGGGCTTCACCCACATGGCCTAATCACCTCTCAAAGACTCCACCTTCTAATATCATCACATTAGGGATTTGGTTTCAACATATGAATTTTGGGGGGACACACACATTCAGTCTATAGCAATAGCCTAGTGAAGGTAACATAAAATTAACTACCCCAGTATTCCTTGTGATATGACAAATAATGACTAGATTACTGCAGAAAATGTAATACTGAATATTATATACATGTTGAGAAGTGTTCCTGAGCATTGCTGCATGTTAGGATGTTTGTTCATGGCAACTGTAACCTCTCATGTATTTTGCTCAATAAGCTTTTATGTTTGACATGCAGGGGAAAACATAGGCTATGTTTGCAGTAGCAATTACAGTAGAGACTGCTCTCCGTGGACCAAAACTTGTGCTTCTCCTTTCATGTTATAGAGCTGTCAGCTGGATGCAGCTGCCTAGCCAGGGACTACCTGTCCCAGCTCCCTATTCCTTACCTTCAGGTGGGGCCATGTGACTACTTCTCACAAATAAAATTTGAGCACAAGAAATGTTAGTTGCAGGTTGATATGGTTTGGTTCTGTGTCCCCACCCAACTCTCACCTTGAATTGTAACAATCCCCATGTATCATGGGAGGGACCCATCGGAAGGTCATGGAGGGTTTTTCCCATGAGTTGGTCTCATGATGGTAAATAAGTCTCATGAGATCTGATGGTTTTATAAAGGGTGGTTCCCCTGCATATGCCCTCTTGCATGGGCAAGACATCCCTTTGCTCTTCCTTCATCTTCTGCCATGGTTGTGAGGCCTCCCCAGCCATGTGAAACTGTGAGTCCTTTAAACCTCTTTCCTTTATAAATTACCCATTCTCACGTATGTCTTTATTAGTGGTGTGAGAACAGACTAATACATTAAATTGGTATCGGGTAGTTGGGCACTGCTGTAAAGGTACCCAAAAATGTGGAAGTGACTTTAGAACTGAGTAATAGGCAGCAGTTGGAAGAGTTTGGAGGGCTCAGAAGAAGATAGGAAAATGTGGGAAAGTTTGAAATCTCCTAAAGAGTTGAAAGGCTCAGAAGACAGGAAGATGTGGGAAAGTTTGGAACTTCCTAGGTACTTGTTGAATGGCTTTGACCAAAATGCTGATAGTGATATGAACAATAAGGTTCAGGCTGAGGTGGTCTCAGTTGGAGATGAGGAAATTGTTGGGAACTGGAGGAGTAAAGATCACTCTTGCTATACCTAAAGACTGGTGACATTTTGTCCCTGTCCTACAGATATGTGGAACTTTGAACTTGAGAGAGGTGATTTAGGGTATCTGGCGGAAGAAATTTCTAAGTGACAAACTGTTCAAGAGGAAGCAGAGCATAAAAGTTTAGAAAATTTGCAGCCTGATGATGCAATAAAAAAGAAAAGCCCTTTTTCTGGTGAGAAATTCAAGCCTGCTGTAGAAATTTGTATAAGTAACAAGGAGCCCAATGTTAACCACCGAGACCATGGGGAAAATGTCTCCAGGTCATGTCAGAGACCTTTGTGGCAGCACCTCCCGTCACAGGCCTGGATACCTAGGAGGAAAAAATGGCTTCATGGACTGGGCCCAGGCTCCTCCTGCTCTGTGCTACCTAGGGACGTCGTGCCGTGTGTCCTAGCTATTCCAGCTGTGGCTAAAAGGAACCGAGGAACAGCTCAGGCTGTGGCTCCAGAGGGTGCAAGCCCCAAGCCTTGGCAACTTCCATGTGGTGTTGATCCTGCAAGTGTACAGAAGTCAAGAATTGAGGTTTGAAAACTTCCTCCTAGATTTCAGAGGATGTATAGATATGCCTGGATGTCCAAGCAGAAGCTTGCTACAAGGGCAGGGACCTCATGGAGAACCTCTGCTAAGGCAGTGCAGTGGGAAATGTGGGGTTGGAGCCCCCACAGAATCCCTACTGGGGCACTGCCTAGTAGAGCTGTGAAAAGAGGACCACCATTTTCCAGACCCTAGAATGGTAGATCCACCAATATCTTGCACTGTGCACCTGGAAAATTTGCAGACACTCAATGCCAGCACAGGAAAACATCCAGGAGGGGGGCAATACCCTGCAAAGTCACAGGGGTGGAGCTGCCCAAGGACATGGGAGCCCACCTCTTGCGTCAGTGTGACCTAGATATGAGACATGGAGTCAACTAAGATCATTTTGGAGATTTAAGATTTCACTGCCTCGTTGGATTTTAGACCTGTGTAGGTCCTGTTAGCCCCTTTGTTTTGGCCAATTTGTCCCATTTTGAATGGCTGTATTTACCCAATGCCTGTACCCCATTGTATCTAGGAAGTAACTAATTTGCATTGGATTTTACAGGCTCATAGGCAGAAGGCACTTGCCTTGCCTCAGATGAGACTTTGGACTGTGGATCTTTGGGTTGATGCTGAATGAGTTAAGACTTTGGGGGACTGTTGAAAGGTATGATTGGTTTTGAAAAGTGAGGATGTGAGATTTGGGAGGGGTCAGGGGTGGAATGATATGGTTTGGTTCTGTGTCCCCACCCAAATCTCACCTTGAATTGTAATAATCCCCACGTGTCATGGGAGGAACCTGGTGGGAGATAATTGAATCATGGGAGTAGGTTTTTCCCATGCCATTTTTGTGATAGTGAATAAGTCTCACAGATGTGATGGTTTTATAAAAGGCAGTTCCCCTGCACATGCTCTCTTTACTCCTGCCATGAAATATATCCCTTTTCTATTTCTTAATCTTCCACCATGATTATGAGGCTTCCCCAGCCATGTGGAACTGTGAGTCCGTTAAACCTCTTTCCTTTATAAATTACCTAGTCTTGGGTATGTCTTTATTAGCAGTGTGAGAACAGACTAATACACAAGCTAATCCTGTAAAGGAGAAGGTTGTCTTTCTCTATACATTTTTTCCATCTACTGAATGGAGAAGACTCTGAGATGCTAAGAAAGAGTGGAAACACAGGGTGGAAGGACCTGGGTTGCTGAAGCACCTTGTGGAATAAAGTCACTGCCAGCAGAGATGCCTCCATTGAGCACCTGTATGAATAAGAGGTGCTGTTGTATTATGTTAGCAACTCTGTATCATTAGGCACTTGCATGAACAAGGTCAATTATTTCATTATGTTAATCTATTAAATTCTTGGAGTAAGATTATCTTAATCTGAACCAAGACAAAACTTGGAGTACACATTTGGATCTTCACATTAGTAAATTGGTTCTTTAGGAAGGGTTATTTCCTAGTGACTAACCTCATAGCTGCTTTCTGGTTTTTGTTTTGTTTTGTTTTTGTTTTTCAGTGATGCTAGAATGTAAGTTGTATGTGAACAGGAATTTTTGTCTGTTTTGCTGTTGATGTATCTGAAGCAACTAGAACAAGTACCTGGCATATGGTAGCATTCAGCAATTAGTTGTTGAATAAGCAAATGAGCAAAAAGCAAATATTATCTTCTAAGTAGTGATTGGAGTGTCATCATGCATAAATTGAAACTATGAAATGGGCTTTTATATAACTGTGTTTCTATATCTCCATAAATAGAATGTTACAAAGTTTTATGTTATTAATGGTAACAAAATAATTTCTGAAATTTTATGGCATATTTTTCTGAGTTTTTTGAAAACTAATTGGCAGCTCTAAAAACTGCAAATGTGTCACATAAATGATAATGCAAAGGGTTAATAGGGAAGAGGCAGCGTTGATCCGATCCCGTAAGGCATGGAAGGTCGTGTGGGCCTTCAGATCAAAAGGGAGATGTGTATGTATGTGTAAAGGCATCACCGTGTCATTAGAGATGAATTCTTTGGTTTAAGTTAGATCTCAAAAAGTAATGAACTGCATGAAGTGGATAAAGAACTGAAGATTTAACCCTGGGGAACAGTTGTGGCTACAATTCCATGACTTTTACTTTCCTCTATAATAAAGCTTAAGGAGAGTCTGAAAACTTAGGATAAATGAGAAATAAGCTTTGTACAAGGGGTGGGTGGGGGGCTCTAAAGGGTAATTCTCTGGTCATCATCATCTTGGCTGAAATGGGCATCTGGCATCTACTTGGTCTGGATATTAACATATGTAAACCTCTGGGGAGCTTCATTTTCTTGGGTAAAGGAAATAAAATTAAAAACTAAAAATGAGTGAAACTACACAAATGAATGAAACCACATGTAATTTACTATACTATAGATTGAAGAGTAAAATATATACAAAATTCATGACTACCATACAGTATCTTTTTGGTATTAATGTCCAACTTTCCCTCTTCACTCCTTGTCCCTCTCTCCCCAAACACACACGTATAGAGAATCACTAGAAATGAGTGATATATCCTCAGCTAAATTTGTCTACAGAATGTTTCTGTCATGGTCAAGTTTGTATCTTATTGGGCTTTCACCAGTTTGTTCGTAAATTCCATTCTATAGAGTCTCAAAATATAAAATTTTATATCCCTAGCACAGAATCAGTGGCAGAAATTTTCCATATTTCCATTCACAGCTCATATGTTAAATTTATCTCTTCATACCTTTCTAGAACCCTTTTCACTGCTTGTCCTGCCAACACAGATTGATATAATTTGGTCCTTTACGGGTTTCCCTCTTTTTCAATAGTCCCCTGCTATTATAGCCTCGCGGATAATTTACTTCTGTGCAAAGTGACCCATGTGCTCCTGTCTTTTTTTTTTAATGCCTAAATCTCTCTGGTCAGTAACTTGTACGTCTCTCTGCCATGCTTCCACAGTGGGAAGGACAGATTTCCAGAATAAGGCTGAACTGAAACTGGCCTCTTAGTTGCATTCTTTCCTGATGAAAGTGTTCTTCTTTATAACGCCTTGGCTACAACACAGTATTTTACTGTTTGAACACGTATTAAATATGCCTTCTTCCTTTATTATAGGAGATATTATTATTTCCAGGAACTAAGTCTCAGAGCAATATAGGGGTGGGTTAAACTGAGTGTTGCTCACTCTTGTGATGGGTTCCAAGCAGACAACCCTGTAAAAAGCATTATTGGACCACCCAGAAGGCACAACTTAAGAAGGCCAACCTTCTGGGAATGTCACCACACCTCTCAACGAGCTACAGAGCTAACCCATGGTAACAATTGGCGTGGAGGTACACTGTCTTACTCTACCTGAGAAAGGAGCAAAATAAAACTATAGAATTCCACTTAGCCTGTTGTATCACATACTATTTAGTTTTTTTCTGAAGCCTACCTACCTTCTCCCTCTCAATTTTTGGATTTTTTTTTTATCAGCTTCTCTGTCCTTTTCCTTTTTCCTGGACTTTCTCTATTCCTTGTTTTTGTTTTTATGAAAGCATGGCCTTTTAAAATGCCCACATATAACACTCTAAGTTCACCAGATAAAACTGTAACAATAATTACAAAATGTTTCACTTATTGCTAATGCTTTATGTATATTAATACACTGTATAAACTTTGTAGCAAATTTATGATATTAGATTGCTTTTATTTTTCCCCATTTTACTGAGGTAAACTGAAAATTGGAGAATTAACAAGTTGTTCAAAGTCACATAGCTAATAAAAGGCAGGATTCAAAACTTGGTCCAATTGACTCTAGAAGACATGATTTATGGATCCAATAAATAATGAGTGAGTGCATTGGTGATAGACACGACGATGACAAAACAGGGTGATCACTCACCTCACAGAGCTTACATTCCTCTGGAGTGTCAAAGAAACATTGCACCAGACATATTAAACAGGCAAGGAAGACTTTATTCAAAACTATTGCAATAGAAAGAGAGAGAGAGAGAGAGAGAGAGAGGGAGAAACTGAACTCAACTCTCCTAACAAAGAACCCTGGAGAGTTTTTCTTATGGGGATGAACAAGTGGAAAAGTATTGGAGGATCTTAAGGTGTCAATGTGGTCAGATCATTTGTGTTGCTAATTTGGCACTTATGGAAGTTAAGTTTCTACCTTACCCCAGAGACTGGAAGATAGGGATGTAATTTTTCTTGATGATTGCACTACAAAGGAATGAATCCCAGGTACTTGAGAAAGACATTCCTGGATTGTCAAACTGATAAAAGGCTGGGAGAAGATTTACATTTCAAAATAGCAGAGAAAAAAATTGTAATAGCAAGTTTTCTACAGTAAATGCTTGAAGAAAAAGAAGATCGGACATCAACAGTCAGGAAGAAATTTGTCTAAAGTTTAGTCAAGCTAAAGAAATCATTAAGATCATCTTGGTCAGGAGAGAGACAAAAATATGTAGTGAATGTCCTATCAAGCAGGATACAGATGCTGGGTGGGGGAGTTTCTATTTTATGTGGTTTATATGACTTTGTCCTAGTTTATATCTAGAATAGAGGTTTTAAGCCCCCCAGTTCCTGATTTATGGAGAAACTAGTTGATATTAAGGGGAAATATTTCCTGAAGACAGAAACATTACTACTGACTTGGTCTTTACTAGAACACATATTGCCAGATTGGTTCTCCTGATTTATCCCCTGATCTGAGGGCTTTTCAGTCATTATGTTCAATGCGCATTATTTTTGGACCATTGGCATAAACAAATAGGCTACTATTGACCACCCTGACCACCTTCTCCCACCGCAAGTTTCTATACCGTCTAATCCAAGACCTCTTAGATAACTTGACTATCTTCTCGTTCTCCTTAAGGAAAACATCCCAGGTCACTTCAGCTCCCTCCTACCCCTTCCAAATCTGGCATATTTACCTAATAAGCCTAAATGTACAGTGTTCATGTATTCCATTTTCTGAATAATAGCATTATTTATGCAATCTCTAAAAGACAGGGAAGACACTTCAGCACTTTGAAAAGTAATGTCCCCACTTGGGTAATCAAGGAGACTTTTAGCAGCCCTCTCGCCAGCTAAATCCGGAAGAGCAACTGCCTAACAGCAAATATAATCTCCAGCAGGGCACCTCTATGCCATTATACTATTCTTATTATCCTTTTGTTGTCAAAAAAATTGTACAAAGCCACTACATTTCATACATAAGAAGACTAAGGCTTAAATATTCTTATTCAAGCTATATAACTATTAAGCAGGAGAACTGAGATGTAAACCCAGGTTATTTTAATTCCAAAGATATGTTCTTTGAAATTTTTGTTTCCATTATTACATGCTACTACCAATCAAGTTTTATTCCTGGGGATAGGGAAATAAAACCTAAATATTATGACTTTTATTTGTTCATGGAAAACATAGTCATGTTTAATGATATCGCAATGAAACATAAGAAATATTATTGTGGTCTAATGTAGGGTTTCTCATGGGGTTCAGTAATTATTACTGAGTTCTCTATTCAAATATTCTTTTCATAATAGATCATTTGGGAAAAGGCTAAATTATATCAATTAGTCATTTTTATTTCAACATTAGGAGGAACTATTTTACTAGCTTATTCTTTTCCTTTGTGGCTTTATAGGCTCCATCCATCTTGTTCTCTTTAGAGATAAGAATATTGCAGAAAATGGAGAGTACCACAGGGTGAATTTCAATTACTCTGTGGAATATTAGCTATTTTACCTTGTTTGCTTAAGAGGTTTTTTTCTGATTGAATAATTATAACTTAAAAGGCAGAAGTAACTTTTCCTTTCGTATTGCTTCATAGTTGATCTCTCTTCTCTCTGGCTGACTTATACCCACAAGGCTGATGCTAATTCCTTTTTTTTTTTTTTTTTTTTTTTTAAGACAGAGTTTCTCTCTTGACACCCAGGCTGGAATGCAATGGCACCATCTCAGCTGACTGCAACCTCCACCTCCGAGGTTCAAGCAATTCTCCTGCCTCAGCCTCCTAAGTAACTGGGATTACAGGTGCCCACCACCACACCTGGCTAATTTTTGTATTTTTAGTAGAGATGGGGTTTCACCATTTTGGCCAGGCTGGTCTTGAACTCCTGAGCTCAAGTGATCCACCTGCCTAGGCTTCCCAAAGTGTTGGAATTATAGGCATGAGCTACCTTGCCCGGCCGGCTGATTCTAATTCTTTTCTTGGGGAATAATAGTTGATGTATCCCTTTGAAAAACTGGTCATGCATCATTGCACTTCTGTCTCCCACCTTTTTACCCTAGAATTTATTCTGAATATTTCAGAAAATTCAGACTACATCTTCTATGGAAGAATGGGGTTTGAAAGATGAAAACTCAGGCACCTCTATAGACATAGGAACATCGAAGATGTACTCATGGAGATAGTGCTGTGGCTGCTATATTTCATATGCTCTTTCCTGCTACAGCTATGAGCCTACTGAGGCTGTGAGCCTTACTTGTCATTGGCTTATCCCTGCTCAAATGGGAGGAGAAAGATGTGAGATCTTTAGGGCACCTCTCTGTAGCACTGCTACACAAGATTCTCCATTATGGCACCAGTTAGAGGGAAAGTATGAAACTCTCTAACTCAAGAGATATTTAAAGATCAATATCAGGGCTGTATATTTGAGAGGGTGGCCTCTGGGTTCTTTCAGGAGTGGTCGGTTGGCATGATTGAATCATACAATTTCACAAGGAGATGAGCCATAAAAGGCTACACAGTACAATCATTGTCAAACTCCAGAACTACTGAAACAATCACTCAGGGATGATAGTTAAACCTTCAAATTCCTATATCATATCCTGATAACGATAAGTTTCCCTGGGTGTCTCCAGAGTCTGTCTGGTCATAAACTTCTTAAGCATTTCTTAGTTGGCTCTGAAACTCAAAAAGTATTTGACTAAATGGTGAAATGATGCAATGTACCTCTAAAAATTTGAAAATGACGACAAATAATTCCTGAATAATTTTATTCATAATAGTCTGCTAAAACCTAAACAGATGTTAACTTCTACAGATTAAAAACTTATTCTGTCTTCTCCCGAATGGATGGATTGATTGCTACGTGATTTGATTTTTCCTTGCACAGACATTCTGTGGCTGTGTCCCTCGTGGGAGGATGTGAAAAGATGGTCATTCTAGAGAATAGATTCTGTTGTGGTGAAGGGTACCTTCGCTCCTCTGACTAGATGCAGATATCACAGTCTTTAGGAGGCAAGGAAAGCTCTGCTATTAGCCTCACTATCCTCTCACCCTTCAAATTCTTGACAGAGTGCATCTGAAAAGTAAAATAATTGTTTCCCTCATGACTACAGCACAGATGAAATGAAAAAGACTGGCCTCTCCCCGACTCCTGAGTAATTAATTTAGTCTAATGTGTCTGTTCTAGCATCCAAGTACTGCGGCAATAGGCGCCAGGCATATGTGCAGATAGCTTGAGAGAGATCATGTTATTCAGATAATCTAGTTACCCCTTGATCCACCCGATGTTAACGGTGACTTGAAGCTCTCATTCATTATTTGGGCTAACAATGTCTTACATGTTAGAGCAAATTTTATCATTTAACACACTTTCATCAATACTGTCAGGAAGCTGGATGTATGTGAGGAAGGTTGTATGACTTGTTTCATGGTCCGACAACCCAGAGAGGGTCAGAATTGAGACTCAAATGCAAGCTTAGAGACTTTGAGTCTAGTTTCCCTCTAAAGGATATGAGGGTGCATGTAATACAATTTTTCCAGTTCCTATAGTTATAGAGGAAATCAGAGCTCTGGTTCCAATAAGAGGGTTATTTGGCTCAAATCCACACCCAGATTTGCTGAGACTCTAAAGTCACTCCTAACTCTTATCAGGACTTGGCTCCTTCTGAAAAACACTCCACTGTCTCCTTTATCTAATTAGAGTTCTAGGGAAACTTTTTTGACTAGCACTAAAACCCAGAGTCATAATATAATATATTTATTTTAGCAAGTCCTTCATTGAACAAATACTTGTGTATTCGGCATGTGCTAGGATCTGGGTACTGTGCTGAGAACAGGGAACATAATCAGTGTGGGGCAGGGGAAAACTTGCATGTCTTCTTTGAACTTATAGTAGATTTAGAAGAGGTAGACATATGCACAGGGTATGGGCATAGAGGGATATTTCTGAATGAGATGGATGTATAGAGATAAACAGCTGGCTGGGTGCGGTGGCTCACACCTATAATCCTAGCACTTTGGGAGGCTGAGGCAGGTGGATCACAAGGTCAGCAGTTCGAGACCAGCCTGGTCAATATGGTGAAACCCCATCTCTACTAAAAATACAAAAATTAGCCAGGCATGGTGGTGGTGCCTGTAGTACCAGCTACTCAGGAGGCTGAGGCAGGAAAATCGCTTGAACCCGGGAGGCAGAGGTTGCAGTGAGCTGAGATCATTCCATTGCACTCCAGCCTGGTAACAGAGCAAGACTCTGTCTCAAAAAAAAAAAAAAAAAAAAAAAGATAAACAGCTAATCCAGGCAGAGTGGCCTTGTCAAAGAAGGCTTCTTGGAGGAAAAAAACAAAAACAAAAACAAAACCCTAAGCTAATCAATAAAGGATGAGGAGCAGTTAGGTAGGTAAATGGGGATGAGATGGAGAGAAGTTCCCAGGCAGAGGGATCAGCACTGTGGGGAGGCCTGGACCGGGAAACCTTGTGAGATCAGCTGTTGCTTATGTTAGAGTCACTGATGTGATGCTGCCACAAACCTCCACATCTGTGTGCATCTTCTTCCCCTTCCAAACCTATTCATGGGCCTCTGGCTGCTGCCCTTTCTTGCCCCCACTCTGTTCCCTGATGCAATTTACCTCTTCGACCTTCTTCTGCTCCTTTATTTGCAAGCAAGAGAGACTGTATTAGGTAATGACTCCCCCAAAGATGTCCATGCCATAATTCCCAGAAACTGTGAATATGCAAGGACATGCCAAAGAGGTAGTAAGGTTGTTTACAGAATTAAGGAAATTAATCAATTGGCTTCAATAAAGAAAAGTGCCTAGATTCTCCAGGTGGAACCAATCAAATCACATGAGCTTTGAAAAGAAGAGGGAGGTAGAGGCGTGGGCCAGATGGTCAAGACACTAGAAAGATTCCATACTCCAGTGTTGGCTCTGAACATAGAGAAACCAGCAAAAAAACTGGTGTCCCATAGAAGCCAGGAATGGCCCTCCGGAATATAACAGCAACAAAATATGAACCTTGGTCCTACAATCCTCAACCTGAATGAGCAGGAAGCTGATTCTCTCCTCAAGGTTCTAGAAAAGAACATAGCCTGCCAACATTGTGATTTTAGTCCACAGAGACACACACCGGCCTTCTGACCTACAGAACTGTAAGATAATAAATGTTTATTGTGTGAGGCTGCTCAAATTATGAGAATTTCTTACAGCAGCAATATAAAACTAATACAAAGGCTTTCTACTGAAAAATGTGAATCTTCTATCAGACCTGGGATGGCCCCAATTTCAAGGTTACAATATAAGTCATATGAACTGCACCCCTAGGGGAACAGTGCATACCCACAGCTCTATACACTGCCTTGCTGCATGGAAATAACACCATAGCTTTTGCAGATATATTGAATTCAGTCTTCATCCTTCTATAAAGAATGGCCTCCAGGAATCACAAGAGATTTATTTGTGTGGTTCTAATATGTGCCTTATTCTGATCCCCTGTCCTAAAAAGTCTGGTCCTGAGTCTTGAGTAAGCTGATTTCCTTTCATTTTCCCTCTCAGAGAAAGTCCTGTTTTCCACCTTGCTAAAGTCAGAGAAAGTCCTGTTTTCCACCTTGCTGAAGCACTTTCCCCTGGGCTTGTGAGGGAGTTTCAGTCTGTTTCAATACTGTGATATTAATCTTCATTCCTTGAAACCTAAACATAGTCTCCAAAATTCTCTAATAATTTTTTTGAGTTTGGAGATAGAAGTGGGGCCAATAAAGGTGATAGCATGGTCAGCTGGTAGGATTTTAGGACCTCTTAAAATTTGCTACACACGATGCACGTTGAGCTCCACTGCCATACTGCCTTACACACCCATAGAGATGGAAAAAGAAAAAAGTTTGTAAAATCAAAAGCACATTTATGTCCTTAAAATTTTAAGATGGCATTATAAAGACATCTCTGTCATTTTCTTCCTACAGAAATCAACTCACAAGAATAGAAAAATCTAAAAAATAGAAAATACAAAATCCGTCTGTGATGAAACAAGGGGTCATCTTAGCCCTAGACAATGCTATATAAGGAAAGACTGCCAAGGAAAGATCACAGTGGGGTCTAGAAAGACATAGGGCTCTCTCCATGCCACTGGGGTGCATGCTACTGCAGATCTCAAACTAGCAAAACACCATCATTTTCTAATGGAAATGCATAGTGAGGGAAAAAAACCTCTTTGCCTTTTGGCTTAAAGGGATTAAATAAAACAAGGTGCATATCTTACTGAGATTATCGTTGAAGACTGAGTGTCTCTGTAGAGTAATGGGAGAGTTAGATCTATAGGAGAAAATTGAAAATGTCATGACTGCATGTAGATGACACAAACGTAGAGAGAAAGTGAATTGTGAGCTGTTTGGAGATGCCGATCTGTTGTGAGTGCTCAGAAACATATGGTAAGAAAAATCATGCTTATACATACAACTCTGTAACATCAGAAGTTTCACTGAGAATAAGACTAAAATCCTGCTCACTTTGCCTTCTCTGGCCACTTTATACATAAATTTCCTTAAAATAACTGAACCAGGACTGACTTAGGTCATTCCAAGTGGATAATAGTAAATAAAAATAATTACTGCAGGTCTATATACATTACTACTACCGCTAGAGGAAAGAAATAGAAGTGAGAAGAAATGATAAATGCAAGTATCTCCATTGAGGAAATGACAATCCATAACAATCTGAATTGTAAGCTTTCATGAAATTAACAAAAAACACAAACCAGAGATCTAAGAAGTTAAGAGAGACACAGAAAAAATACAGGAGGATAATAAACTAGTAGAGTTCAGGATAAAAGTGGTGCAAAACCATCACATAAATGAAGGTTACATTGAAACCAACAGAACAGAATAGATGCCAATTAAATCCTAGTAAATGACACAGAATATAGGATTGAGAAAAGTGAGGATAGTAAAATATAGTAAGCAAAGATGAAAAGGATTAGAGAAAATATGTTAGATATAGATGGCAGACAAAGAAAATGTGATGTATACATCATTGGGTCCCTCAATAAGCAATCTGACAAAGACAAAAATATCCAAATATATAATCACAAAAACTGTCCAGAATGAAATCTAGTTAGGATCCATGGATTTTTAACAGGGTTCTCTGCCACAGGAAAAACTGATATAGAATGATCAAGTTGTGACATATCCAAGTACATATTACTAGGTTCAAACACTAGGAAAAGTCCCTTGATCATTTTTACCAAAGGAAAAAATCACTGTCCTAATCAGCATGGGCTGCCATAATAAATCCCCATAGATTGAGTGTCTTCAACAACAGAAAGTCCTTTTGTCACAGCTCTGGAGACTGGAAGACTGTGATCAGGATATCAGCATGGTCAGGTTCTGGTGCGGAGCAGCTTCCTGGCTTGCAGATGGCCACCATCTCATTGTGTCCTAAAGGCAGAGAGTAAAGAAGCTCTGGTCTCTTCCTCTTCTTAAAAGGATGCTAACATCATCTTGGGGATTCCACTCTCATGGCCTCATCTAAACCTTATAATTTCCCAAAGGCCCTACCTCCTAATCCCATCACATTAGGGGTTAGTAGAGTTTCAACATACAAATCTGGAGAAACACATGCATTCAGTCCCTAACAGTCACCTATACAGGATAAAAATTGGTTCCAGTCTTACACCTCTTCATAGATACACTCACAGCACTAAAAGACAACGGACTACACTAAAGAAAGAAAAGAAACACCCAAAAACTTTATATTTAGCAAAACTGTCACAAGATAAAAGAACCATAACCCTACATCTTTTTAAACATAAAAGAACTCAGAAAATATAAGTGTCAACAGGATTGTTTTTGTAGAAAGTACCACAGGGTAGCCTTGAGAAAACCAAGACATGAATAAAGAAAGGGACTAGTGGTCAGCTCTGAGTTCATTTAAGTCACTAAGACCTAATACTTAAGCTGTGCTTATTATGGTTATAGAGGGGAATGTAAATGTTTAAATTAATGATAGTGTAGTTCTAGTATAAATAATGCAAATTGGGAGGAGAAGTGAGAGATAAGGTAGAAGGTAGTGATGAAGACTCTGTTCTTTTCATAATGGATGAAGAAAGTCACTGCCAATAAAATTACACAAAATACTGAGTGGATCACGTATTTACAACCTCATCACTGACACATGGAGTAGCAAAATTGAAATATTTAAGCAATTTTAATCTTACACAAATAGAGGGGTCACATTGTAGGCTGACGTTCTAAAAAATGTTTTAAGTTGTAAGGAGCTGGATGAACCTCTGATCCTTAGCCCATTTAAATTATTTCTGGACCAATATAAATGAATAAAAACATTCAAATATCTACATTTATCTCAAATTTATCATGTTTTCTACTTTACCCTTATTAACACTCCAACTCTCCTCCCAGCATGGAATTTGGTTAAAGATTATCCTAATTTTGAATTACTTTCAAGATTATTTTCTTAAAAAATAGTGCTTATTTTGTTTTATAGTAATTGTAATTTTGGTCAAATTTTGTCTGGCATTTACTGGTATATATTGGTATTTGTCTGCTATTTACTGACAAAATTCATAAATGACTGCACACCAATTTTGGATGGGATACTCTTAGTTATATATTTTGATGGAATTTGTGAAATAATTTCACGAGAAGTTTTCCTTGATAAACAACACTGGAGAGGAAATTTGCAAATTTCACTGCATCATATATATGTATACATACATACATATACCAGTCTATATTTTCTTGCAAAACTATGATCCTCTTTGGCCTATTCATTAGTGATACGGGGGTAAATTATTAAATAATGCTATTCATTGAAATAGCAGCTGTCCCTACTGTAGCTAAAAACTCAATTTAAAAAGATCTACCACTAGGCAAAGAGGGAAAAATCTGAACATATAATGATGCTACATTGTCTTCTGTGTTAACCTTGATTGCTTCTTGACCTGTGTGTGGGCAATATTATTAACAGTTAGAAATACTCTATTCACAACAGCTACAGGCAATGGTATCCATGGAATGATAAACAGTCACAGAGTTAGCTAATTAGTTTAAATATTATTTACGTCAGAATCTAAGCTCATTTCTACTTATTCTGAGGCAAACTCTTTGAATATGAAATATGATTTATCAGTACTCTTATAAGAAAAAGGTCAGGTATAAGATTCATATATGGAAACACAAGCTGATAAGTTAGGGAAAAATATTTTAAATTGGTTAATACATGAGTCTAGGTAGTGGGGAGGCTATTGACTGGGAAGGGACACAAGAGAACACTCTGGGATGATGGAACTATTCTGTGTGGTGTTAGGAGGGTAGGTATTTCTCAAACAGATTGTATGAAATTCTTAATCTGAGCATTTTATTCTATGTAAGTTATACATCAGTAGTAAATAATTCTTTAAAAACTCATTAAAAATTACCCCTGTAAATTCCACTAGATTTAGTTTATCAGTGAGTTTTGAAAATACAAGCAGGGATGGTATCTTGAATTGAAAAAACTGTTTGAACACTAGGAGTTCAAATCTGAGACTCCTAAGAATTTGAATACAAGTTATTCAGTATCCATTTAACTCCTGTCAGACATGTATAAAGCTGAGATACTAACATTAACCAAACTTATTGGGCTGTCTGAAGAATAAATTAATTGAATATCTCTAAAACATGTAGCAATAGAAGCAAATTATTCTTTGTATCCTATATAGTTAAACTTTATGTGCAAAATGAAAAGTCATCACTCTTCACAGTAGTTATTTTCATTTATGCTATACATTACATTTATAGAGGTAAAACTATGTAAAATATATGTAAAATGGGGGACAGGTCATTGTTATTTTGCATATTTTATTTTTGGTGAGCAGAGAACATTTTTAGTCAATTTATGTAAATGCTATGGTGTTTTTGTCATTGTAACCCGGAGACCAATTTGTTGAATTGGATAGCTGGAAGGAAGGAAGGAAGGAAGGAAGGAAGGAAGGAAGGAAGGAAGGAAGGAAGGAAGGAAGGAAGGAAGGAAGGAAGGAAGGAAGGAAGGGAGGGAGGGAGGGAGGGAGGGAGGGAGGGAGGGAGGGAGGGAGGGAGGAAGGAAGGAAGTATTTCACCGAAAAGACAGAAGACTGGCATCAGTCGCAAGCTCTGGAATCAAGACAACTTTGGCTGAGTCCCATTTTATATAGGACTAAAGGAGAGTGCTGTCCTCAAGGACAATAATGCTTATGAGAACAAAGAAGACTATGGAGAAATTTTAGGCAGTAGAAGAGAGCAGAAAGGTCAAGAGGATCATGGTTGAAGTAAGCTATACAGCAAATCAGGCATTGCCTAATTAACTAGGAATTACCATCAGACAAAGCAGAAATACCTGAAAGCTAATTGCTTATACAACCAAATATTTAGTAATAAAGATATTTTCATCTAGAACAATCCTAAAAATCACTCTGGTTTCTAAAAGACCAAAGGTAGAGGGCAGGTATACAAAGAAAGGGATATTTATGAGAGAGGGCCTGACATTTAACCTATTTATGTAAGTGACATCAATACATATTGTCAAGCTTGGCAATGGATATGACATAATTAATAATTAATACAACCTAGTTGCAGAAGTTCTCTTTAAAAATAGAGTTATGTCTCAGAATAAAGAAAGATTCCTAGCTCTAACACTTATTGCCTCTATTTTCTTGGGCAAATTACTTCAACTCGCTAAACCTCAGTATCTGTCAGTAAAATATAGATAATAATAGTGCCTACTTCATAGGATGTTTGGGAGGGCTAATGATAAAATGCTTGCAAAAACATTTAGCATGTAGTACTTAGAATAAAGTAAGCACCCAATAGATGTTAAAATCTGACATACATACACACACATATATACCCACATATTTACACATATTTGCACGTGTGTGTATATATGCATATACACATAATATAAATATTTAGCAAAATAGACAAATTTGACAAATATGTATAAAAACTCTACTTGTTACTTATGGAAGAGACTATTTACCATATCTGTTTCCCTTTCCTTCTAGGTCCACAGCTATCTTATGTGCCTTAAAGTAAGGTATTGCAGGTACTGAGTTCCTGCCACTGGTACGAGTAGCACGAATGTGTGCTGCTTCTAGATCTGGCAGATGAAAACCTTCCATGAATTCTTCTACCTGTTCTGTTTCCACCCTGCCAGCTCAACATTGGCAGTCATTTGCCAAAGAATGGCAAGGCTCTGATCACTGGAGACTCAGAAAGGTGGAGGGATGGCAGAAGGGTGAGGGATGGCATAATGTACATTATTCAGGTGGAGGTTCCACGAAAATCCCAGACTTTACTGCATGCAGTATGTTCATGTAACCCAATTGCATCTGTACCTGCTAAATCTCTTTAAAAAAAGAATGTAGGGCTCAAATCTGACTGCAGGAACTGAGTGCTACCGCCACCACCATCTCCACCCTTGGTTTTGTTTCCTAGAGTTTTAAGTGCATGAAAAATATACTTCTATTGCATTAAGGCCATTGAAATTTGGAATGTTGCCTATTGTAGTAACTAGAGTTACCTTGACTAATACACTACTGAATTCAAATGGTGTGTATGTTGTGGAACATCAGTTCATGTTTTTGCTGCATGTATGAATAGAATAAGAGTGTGTCATTCAGAATTTTGTTTGGTTCCTCATAATAGAAAACCAGTTGCCAGCAGCTTTAACACTTATTTATTTTTCTTATAAGAATGTAGGTCCAGAAATAGCAGTTGTTGCTTTTTTGCAGCAGCCAATATATCTAGAATTCCCTTGCTTTTCCCTCATTATTACCGTATGACTGCTGTGGCTCCTACCATCATGTCTACATACAAGGCAAAAAGAAGGTAGAAAAACTTACTGTATCTGTCTCCTTTTATTAGGAAATTCAAAACTTACTTAAACTTAGAAGACAACTCAAGTTGCACTGGCAGAATTGTGTCATCTGGTCACCACCAGCCACAGAAAAGATGCAAAGTCAGTATTTGACTGGGCACCTTATTGCCCTAGACATAACTATGGTTCTATTATCAAAGAATAATTGAGGAATGGCTCTTGGCTAAGTAACTGACAATGTCTGTAACTTATAGTGCTAACAATGAAATCTAACCTGACTGATTTTTGATTCAGGCTATTTGTCTATACAGGTGATATCAAAAAACCCAGAAAAGGTCAGAAGGGACTATGTTTTTACTAAATTCCAAAAGTTGACAGAAATAATTATAGCTCTGAAAAGGCTATATGTCGTCACATGCTTGTAACTTCTGCTTCCACATAGAAAGCCACTTGACATCTGAAAACCCAGCTCTCTGTTCATGGGCTTTCTTTGTTCTTTTTCAGATGAGACAGGGAGATAAAAATGTTTTATCTGTATAACTTTTAAAATAATTTAGAAAGAAAAGAGAAAGTATATTTAAAATTATTTGGGTTAAATCCTTAAAGTCTCTAATATGCTATATATTTAATCACATTTTAATGTTTTAATTTTCTTTTTCTTTTTCAACTTTTAGGTACAGTGGGTACATGTGCAGGTTTGTTGCGTGGGTAAATTGCAACAAACCTGCACATAGGGTTTGGTGCATGAATTATCCCATCACTCAAGTCATGAGCTTAGTACCTGATAGGTAGTTTTTCAACCCACATCTTCTCTCTATTCTCCTCTAGAAGTCCCTGGTGTCTATTGTTGCCATCTTTATGTCCATGTTTACCCAATGTTTAGCTCCCCCTTATAAATAAGAATATGCAATATTTGGCTTTCTGTTCCTGTGTTAATTCATTTAGGATAATGACCTTCAGTTGCATCTGTGTTGCTGTAAATTGCTTAGTTTTTGTTGTTGTTGTTGTTGTTGGAGACGGAGTCTCACTCTGTCGCCCAGGCTAGAGTGCAGTAGTGTGATCTTGGTTCACTGCAACCTCTGCCTCCCAGGTTCAAGTGATTCTTCTGCCTCAGCCTCCTGAGTAGATGGGACTATAGGCACATGCCACCACGCCCGGCTAATTTTTTGTATTTTTAGTAGAAACCGAGTTTTGCTGTGTTAGCCAGGATGCTCTCGATCTGACCTCGTGATCCACCTGCCTCGGCCTCCCAAAGTGCTGGGATTATAGGTATGAGCCACTGTGCCAAGCCCTAAAGTACATACTTTTATTTCTTTTTATGGCCGCATAGTATTTCGTAGTGTATGTGTACCATATTTTCTTTAACCACCGTTCATGCTGATCTAGGTTGATTTCATGTCTTTGCTATTGTGAATAGTGCTGCAATGAATATGCAAATGCAGGTGTCTTTTTGGTAGAATGATTTATTTTCCTCTGGTTAAATACCCAGTAATGGGATTGCTGGGTCAAATGATAGTTCTATTTTAAGTTCTTTAGGAAATCTCCACACTGCTTTCCACAGTGGCTAAACTAATTTGCACTCCACCGGCATAGTATGTGTTCCCTTTTTTCCACAACTTCACCAACATCTGTTTTTTTTTTTTACTTTTTAATAATAGCCATTCTGACTGATGCGGGATGGTATCTCATTGTCATTTTGATTTGCATTTCTCTAATGATTGGTGTTGTAAAGCATTTTCTCATGTATTTGTTGGTTGCATGTATGTCTTCTTTTGAGAAAGATCTGTTCATGTCTTTTGTCCATTTTTGGATGGGGTTGTTTGTTGTTTGCTTGTTTAAGTGCCTTAGAGATTCTGGATACTAGACCTTTGTTGGATGCATTTTTTGCAAATATTTTCTCCCATTCTGTAAATGTGTTTATTGATAATTACTTTTGCTGTGTAGACGCTCTTTAGTTTAATTAGGTCATGCTCATGGATAGAAAGAATCAATATTGTTAAAATGGCCGTACTGCCCAAAGCAATTTATAGACTCAGTGCTATTCTTATCTAACTACCAATGTCCTTTTTCAGAGAATTAGAAAAAAAATTATAAAATTCATGCGGAATCAAAAAAGAGTCTGAATAGCCAAAACAATCCTAAACAAAAAGAACAAAGCCAGAGGCATCACACTACTGACTTCAACCTACACTAAAAGGCAACAGTAACCAAAACAACATGATACTGGTGCAAAAACAGACACACAGATCAATGGAACAGAATAGGGAATCCAGAAATAAAGCCACACACCTACAACCATCTGATCTTTGACAAAGTCGACAATAACAAGCAATGGGGAGGGGACTCCCTATTCAGTGAATGGTGCTAGTATAACTGGCTAGCCATATGCAGAAGACTGAAACTGGACCCCTTTCTTTCACCATATTAAAAAAGCAACTCAAGATGGATTAAAGATGTAAGACCTAAAACTATAAAAGTTGTATAGAAGAAAACCTAGAAACACCGTTTTGGACATCAGCTTTGGCAAAGAACTTATGACAAAGTTGCCAAAAGCAGTTGTAACACAAAGAAAGATGGACAAACAGGGCCTAACTAATTTTAATTTTTAATTAGTCAAGTAATGGTCTTGTTTAGTTTGAGTGTTTAAGTACAATGAAGAACACATTGACTTGTTTTCTCATTTATCTTATTGAGAGTTTGTAAATAAGCAACTCTGCTGTATGACTCATTAATAAAACATAGACTTTTGCCCTTTGAAAAAACACCTTGAAGCTGCTTTTATATATTTATGACAGATTTCACTTGCTGTCATGACTCATGGATGGTAATAATTATAATTTATTTGAAAGTCGTTGTTTTCTTTTCTTAGTATGGGGGTAGTTTTAGCTGAGACATTCAGTCTAAGCTGAAAATTTTAGTGTACTATATATATATCTGGAGTATTTGTATATTATTCTGTTTATTTTCCTTGCAAGTATTTTCTTCAATTTAAAAATTATTATGTGTGGGTATATTTGCATGATATATTTTCTGTGATTACTTGTTAATTTATAGTAAATTACAATTACTTTAATGAATTTTCATATAAACATATGTCTTACTTAGGGAGATTTATCAAAACACTTGAATTTTTTGTTTGTAAATATTCCAAACAAACATTCATTATTGCCAACTTTTACAGCTGGTCAATATTTTTTTAGCAAGAGCAAAAATTTATGCAATTGACCTGAAAGGACCTTGACAGATATCAAGTAGTCTCCATGATATACAGGCATTGCATTTTGACTTTGTTACTCAAGGTTATGTTTTCCTTATTATATTGTGCTTGCTAAAGGGGAAGATACTAACATTATTGTCAGCATGGCACAGATAATTTTCACCTAAATTAGTTGATTTCTGCAATGCTACTATATGTGCTGCCTGTAAAAGCCCAGGAGGCATAATTCCATTTCATTTTTATTAAATAATTGTTGCAAAAAAAGTTATAAATTCTTCCATCTTAAAAACATAAATCCAGCCTTGACCCTATATCCCCTTCATCTATGATCCCCTCTCCAATTTTCTTCATTCCTTGTTAGCAAAGCTTATTGAAAAGTGGCCTGTACTTTGATTCTGATAGCCTCTCTCCCTTCTTTTTCCTGAAAACACTAACCAGGTCTTCATCCCCATCACTCTGTTGAAATCTTAATTTCTTAGGTCACCACTGACTTCCATATTACGAAATAAGTCAATCATCGTCTTCTGATTACTTGGCCATTCTCTTTCTTGAAGTGCTTTATTCCATTGCTTTCCAGGGAATGCACCTCTTCTGGATTTTGTCTAACCACACTGGCTTTTCTTTCTCAGTTTCAGGTGTTGAGTCCCTTCATCTTTCTGACCTCTAAATGTTGGGTTATCCTAGGGTTTAGTCTGGGACCTCTTTTCTTTTTTCTTTCTCTTTCTTTTTATTTATTTATTTATTTTTTGAGACAGAGTCTTACTGTGAGACCTGGGCTGGAGTGCAGTGGCACAATCTCAGCTCACTACAACCTCTGCCTCCCAGGTTCAAGTGATTCTCCTGCCCCAGCCTTCCGAGTGGCTGGGACAACAGATGCATGCCACCATGCCCAGATGATTTTTTTGTATTTTTAGTAGAGAAGGGGTTTCACCATACTGGCTAGGCTGTTGTCGAACTCCTGACCTCAAGTGATCCATCTGCCTCGGCCTCCCAAAGTGCTAAGATTACAGGCATGAGGCACTGTGCCCGGCTTTTTTTTTTTTTTTTTTTTTTTGACACAGGTATCACTCTGTTGACCAGACTGGAGTGCAGTGATGCAATCACGGCTCACTGCAGCCTCAACCTCCTCCAGCTCAAGTGATTCTCCCACCTCAACCTCCCGAGTAGCTGGGACTACAGGTGTGCACCACCACGCCCAGCTAATTTTTTGTATTTTTTTTTTTTTTTTGTAGAGACAGAGTCTCCCGAGGTTGCCTAGACTGGTCTATAGCTCCTGAACTCAAGCAATCCACCTGCCTTGACCTCCCAAGTGTTGGGATTACAGGTGTAAGCCACCACGCCTGGCCAGGGACCCCCTTTTCTTCTTAATCTATACCTACTATCTAGATGATCCCATCTAATCCCATCTGTATGCTGATAACTCCCGAATTTAAGTTTCTAGAGATTTTGTCCCTTGATTTGAATATCCAAACTAGCTACATGATACTTCCTTTTAAAATTAACATTTCCAGAACTCTTCGTTTTCCTTTCCAGTCTTGATTTCCCAGTGTTCTCCATTTCAATAAATGGTACCACCATTCATTCTGATGCTCTATGCCATCCCTGATTCTATTTTTTCCCACAGCCTCATCCAACACATCTTGTAGTTTCTCCCTCAAAACACAACTGAAATTTGATGACTTGGCATCCTGCACAACTACTATCATCTTTTTTCTGAACAACTGCAACAGCTCTTAAACTCTTCACCCTTGTTCCCTAAAGTCTGTTGTCCACTTAGGAAAATATCTATGTTATACGATCTTGTGCAGTCACTGCTATTAACTCTCCAATTTTACAAATGAGATGTAAAATAAAATCCAAGTCTGTGCCCTATGAGGCCCCACAGGTCAAATTCACATGGTTATTCTGTAGTTATTCACGTGGTTTGCTCGTTCACTTTTTTTAGGTTTATCTCAGTATTCTTTAGATAAACTTCTGACAATCCTATGAAACAGCTTCTATCACTCTAATCTCATACCCTGCTTAGAGGTTTTTGCACTTATAATCAGTAAACGTTACATTACATATGTATTTGTTTATCTGTTCAGTATTTCTCTTCCCTATGAAAATAAATTACATGACCACAGGAACTTGGCTTTATCCATTTAGGTATACTCAGTACTGAGATGAGCACTTGGCATATCCATTCCATTTACTAGGCTTCCATATAATAGATAATCATTACTCTGACCAAAATCATTCCTATATCTCACAAAAAAACTATGTATTTTTTCTGTCCTTGGATTTTTTTTTTCAAGATGGAGTCTTGCTCTGTTGCCCAGGCTGTAGTACAGTGACACGATCTCCGCTCACTGCAGACTCCACCTCCAGGGTTCAAGCAATTCTCCTGCCTCAGCCTCCCAAGTAGCTGGGATTACAGGCGTGTGCCACCACATCCAGCTAATTTTCATATTTTAGTAGAGACAGGGTTGCACCATGTTGACCAGGCTGGTCTTGAACTCCTGACCTCAGGTAATCCACCTGCCTCAGCCTCCCAAAGTGCTGGGATTACAGGCATGAGCCAGCACACCTGGACTGTCTTTGGAAATTTTATTAAACTTGCCTACTACCCAGTGAGATTAAACATTTTCTCTTCTTTTAACAAAAGAAGATATCATTGAAAATGTTGCCATCCACCTTTATAAATAGCATAGAGAAGATAAGTTGACCTGGACAGATCTTCTTTGTTCTGGAAAGAGTCACAACTTTGGTTATGTACTCTGAGATATGAGGTATCTGATTATCTGGGGAATGGTAGAGCTGGTTCCCAAAATTTGTCATATGGTATCAGAAAAAAATCATTGTTATTTTTGATTACTCTGAATGTTTTAAGAGTGCCTATATCAAGCTTGGTTAACACAATTGCCTTTTCTTCATATAAAAGTAAAATAAAAAATTATTAGAAAATAATGAACCTGTATCAAATGTCAAAATAAGGTGTTCGAAAATGTATAATGGGTGATATGATTTGCCTTTGATTCCCCACCCAAATCTCATCTCAAATTCTAATCCCTACATGTTGAGGGAGAGACCTGATGGGAGCTGACTGAATCAAGGGGGTGGTTCCCCTCTGTTGTTCTCGTGATAGTGAGGGAGTTCTCATGATATCTGATGGTTTTAAAAATGGCAGTTTCCCCGACACACTGTCTCTCTCTTCTGCCACCTGTGAAGAAGGTGCTTGCTTCTCCTTCACCTTCTACCATGATTGTAAGTTTCCTGAGGCCTCCCCAGACATGCAGAACTGTGGGTCATTAAACCTCTGCTGTTTATAAATTACACAGTCTCAGAATACAAGAGTTGAGGTTTGCGAGCTTCTGCCTAGATTTCAGAGAATATATGGAAACACCTGGATGTCCAGGCAGAAGTCTGCTGCTGTGGTGGAACCCTCATGGAGACCCTCTGCTAGGGCAGTGCAGAGGGGATATGTGGGGCTGGAGCCCCCAAAGAGTCCCTACTGGGACTCTGCCTAGCGGAGCTGTGAGAAAAAAGGGTCACCATTCTCCAGACCCCAGAATGGTAGATCCCCTGACAGCTTGCACCATGTGCCTGGAGAAGCCACAGACAATACCAGCTTGTGAAAGTAGCTGCAGGAGCTGTATCCTCAAGAGCCACAAGGGCAGAGCTGCCCAAGGCTGTGGGAGCCCACACTTTCCATCAGAGTACCCTGGATGTGAGACATGGAGTCAAAGCAGATCATTTCAGAGCTTTAAGATTTAATGACTGCCCTTCTGGGTTTTGGACTTGCATGGGGCATGGGGCATGGGGTCCCTTTGTTTTGGCCAACTTCTCCTATTTGGAATAGCAACATTTACCCAGTGCCAGTATCCCATTGTATCTTGGAAGTAACTAACGTGCTTTTGATTTTACAGGCTCATGGGTGGAAGAGACTGTTGGGAAGGCATGATTGGTTTTGAAATGTGAAAAGGACATGAGATTTGGGAGGGGCCAGAGGCAGAAATTATATGGTTTGACTCTGTCCCCACCCAAATTTCATCTCAAATTGTAATCTCATGTTGAGGGAGGGACCTGGTGGGAGGTGATTGGATCATGGGGGCAGATTCCCCCATGCTGTTATTATGACAGTGACAGAGTTCTCACGAGATGTTTGTTTGATATGTCTCGCATTTCCCCTGCTCTCTCTCTTTCTCTCCTCCACTATGTAAGATATGCCTTGCTTGCCCTTCAACTTCCATCATGACTGCAAGTTTCCTGAGGCCTCCCCAGCCATGTGGAACTGTGAGTCAATTAAACCTCTTTCCTTTATAAATTCCCCAGTCTCAGGTACTATCTTTATGGCAGTGTGAAAATGGACTAACTTTGCTTGTGTGACTTTTAAATATCAGGCTTTATATTTGAGATGTCCACATGCAATCCTGATCAAGACATTTCAAGATTATCTCATCAAACCCTTAGAGACCAAACATTTTGTTAGCATAAATAGATAATACGATTTTTGAAAACATATACTGCATCATCAAATCCTTTGCATTGGAATCATATTTAAGTAACCAAGCAGTGTTCTTTTCTTTCATTAACAATTAAAATGCTAAGATTTCATGTGATAAAGCAAACTTCAAATCATGTTGAATATTTTGTGAAATACAGTGTATCAAGATAATCATGGAGTTCTGGTTTTGATGAATGGCACTTCCATGGTTGGAATGGATAGCGCATTCACCCTGCAGCTAGTTTGGATGCCTCTAAAAGTTCACACGAACTATGAAAGGCAGTATATACTTGAAGACAGAGAACTGTACCCTCCAGGAGACTCCATGTAGCCTCCAGGCACCACCCAGCTTCTATTAGTCTGGCCATTAGGCTGGCTACCATAGTGATGCAAGACAGATGAATAATGTACTCAGACACTGAATATTCAGTGAAAGAGCAGTTAGGGTGCCGGGCCACGCACAGAAAGAGTTGTGGCAGTTGCACAACTTGACTAGCTGGCCCTGTGGGCATTTATTCAGCACAGATTAATGACAAAGGCTTTGAGTCAACACACCTGTGGATAATTAACCTGGTCGCCCTCCCCAGGAGAGAGCCATCCTGCCTGGGAATGATCAAAAGTTAGTCTTAGGACCACATGAGTAAACAAGCTATTTAGATAAACTCCCTTATATTCTTTGTATCTATGCTCTAAGCTCTCTGGTTCCTGAAAAGAGAATCTGCCTGTGTTCAGCCAAATCTACTGAAGCTATACAACACCCCTAGCCTTCCAAGAAGGTTTGTGTCTGTTTCCTATATCTATAATTTTTCCAACCATACTGATTGATCCCCTACAGTGATGTGTTTTGGGCATCTGAGAAATGAACCCCTCCAGCAGCCCACAGGCCCCATCCATGGCAAGTAGCATACTCCACAGCTGGCTACTGAAAAGGATTTCATATGATTGAGGATATTCATGGCCAAGGTAAAGCAGTGACTGTGCATGTCCCTCACTTTGTAGTAACCTGCAAGTACAAAGTGGCACACCAGTAAGCCCGAGTCTCCACGTGGCACCCTTCTAGAAGCCTGTCTGAAGCAGTTTGAGCCAGAGGGGACACACTCAACTGGGGCTCTGTCCTAAGCTTTTGTAACTCCCTGACCCCCCACAGTATTTGTAGTGTATCAGTGCACTTTAGCTCATGTATGTGCTTCAGCACACCAGCTGGAAATTTCTGGGGAAGAAAACATAACCAGGAAGGCTTGCAGAGCTGTTTCATTTGGACCTTGCAGTGTTCACTTTAAGAGTTTTGTTTGTTTAGTTGACATGGACACTGATATTTTAAAATACAAATTCTGTCAAGGCAACCATTGGTTGTTATTGAGGAAGAGGTAGGCTCTGTATCCCCAGTTCATCATCACCCTTGCCCCTCCATTTTGCCTGTTCAATACTGAGGTCATTTGTCCTCACACATTTATCAACACACTTACAATTATTTTTCTGGTGGTAGAACCAGAAAAAAGTAATTTTTTTTTTATTTGTGTCTGTTAAAATGGAAAATCTAGTGATAGAAACAAATTCATGTTTCAAGAAAAATATCTCAGGGTGTGGGAAAAAGCTCCTAAAGTAAAAATTAGAAAAAAAAAAGTAGCCACAAGCAACCATGCAATCTACTCACTAGGATAGAAGCATCACTGTAGACCTTGACTTCAGCATCCACGCTTGGGCATATCTGAATTACAGCTCTATTCAAACGATAGTTCTATCTGGGATTCATTTTTTAGACTGAATGAACCAGTAAACCTTGGACTTATTTCTTTTTTTAAAATTTATTTAATATTGACACAGGAAGGACACCAAGATAGAAAAAAAATAGTGCTCTGGATAGTGCTTACTTAGTTGTAAATATTAGAATATATGTGAGCTTATTTTCTTTCCCAACTTAATGCAATGATACACACATATGCGGTTTTTCATTTAAAAGATTATTTTGTTGAAACTGAAAAAATAATGTAATATGTAAGTAAAATTTCAAACTATTTGTAAGTTATAACAGTCATAATGTATAATCCCATTTTAATACTCATACAATTTCTAAAATGTTATCTATAAAGTCCTTGTTCATATATATAATATACATGCATTACATTCATGCATATATATATATATATTTTTTTTTTTTTGAGACGGAATTTTGCTCTTGTTGCCCCAGTCTGGAGTGCAATGGCATGATCTCAGCTTACCGCAATCTCCACCTCCCGGGTTCAAGAGATTCTCCTGCCTTAGCCTCCCTAGTAGCTGGGATTACAGGCATGTGTCACCACACCCAGCTAATCTTGTATTTTTAGTAGAGACAGAGTTTCTCCATGTTGGTCAGGCTGATCTCGAACTCCCGACCTCAGGTGATCCGCCTGCCTTGGCCTCCCAAAGTGCTGGGATTACAGGCATAAGCCACTGCACCCAGTCATATTCATGCACTATTTTTGTATTTTACTTTTAACTTACTATTCTATCAGCCAAAGATTATCCAGAACCAACTGATAAACTAGAAATGTCAAAATGTGGAAAATATAGTTCCTGTCCTCATAAAGCGCTCATTTAAGTTGGAAAATAGACGTATACACTTTAAAAGGTACGGCCTTCAATAACAGCCATTTAGGGTAGGGAAACAGCGTAGAGAAGAGAGTAAGTTACACTGTGTGTGAGATGGGTAGGAGTCACAGTAGACTTTCCTCAAAGGGGATCCATGAACACCGTGGAGTTATTTTTAAAAGTTATATGGCCATGCATACAGAAATATAACTGAATTCAATTAATCTCTAGATGGGGATTCGTTTCATCATATCTACTTCAAGTGAATGGATTCCATTATTGTGTATGGTTACTACAAGTCTCCCAGAAATCATAATATAATTTGGTTTTAAAAGCATAACAAGAACCCTAAAGCTTATGTCAAAAATAAAGTGGGTTCAAGAACAAAATCTGAAATGAAGAGTTACTAGGTTTACTGGAACTGTTGCTTTCTTACTCAGTATTCAATCCAGGTTTGAGTCCTTCAGCATCTGACATTCTCCTAGCAACTGTAATTGAATCAATGGTGACTCATCGGAGATGAGCAAGTTGGTCCAGTTAGACCAAACAAAAGACATTCTATAATCAGGGCAGAAGTCTTCTCTATATCCCTCTTATATGAGCACGTAAGCATTATTATTATTGCTTTGTGGTTTTGAAACTGTGGCCAAATATATGTAAAATTTACTATCTTAACCATTTTTAAGTGTAGGGTTCAGTAGTGTTACATACATTCTCACTGACGTGCAAGTTATCTCCAGAACTCTCTTCATCCTGCAAAAACTGAAATTCTATGCCCATTAAACAACTCACATCCTATGTCTTGTAGTTCTAGAAATATAAAAAGGCATCTAGTTTTATTTATAACATTTCCTTTATTTATCAACAGCAATGATATGACATTACAAAGTGATCCATGACATCTTTTTAAATCTTGCACATGAACTGCAGCAAGGTTAATCCTGCATGTGAAAACTTCTGAGTGACTATCTCAAAGTCTGTCATATAACCTGTTGAGTTTTCTGACACTGTAATACTAGATATAAGATGTCTAAATAACTCCTTACATTTATAAATTCTTATTTAATTTTATAGCTTTAATGAGGTCCATCATTTCTAATAATGATATTGGCTACAAGAATAATGATCATATTATTTATCATTTGTAAAGCTTTACCATTTGTTAAGCAACAAATTGCCCAATAACAATTAAATTGTAGTTACAGCATCTAAAATTATTAGAAAATTATATTAGCATGGAAATACGTTCATGATATATCACTGAGTGAAAAAAATCTGGCTACCAAATATGTAGTCTGATCTCATTCTTATTTCAAATAATAAAAAATATGTGTATGTTTGAAAATATGCACATATGCACATTAGTATTTGTATTTTATATATATTATGTACATTTTATATATATATGCATACATATTTGTATATACACACAGATAGCACAGGAGAGAGACAGAGTGGGAGAGAGAAAGAGGAGGGAGGAGCAATCTCTTTTTTCTCAGCTTAATTTCAGGTACAGGAGAAAGTACACTAGAAACTAATTAATGGGAAGAGTACACAATAATATGTTAGTTATAATTATCTTTGGGAGATGAGAACTGGGAACATGGGTGACTTTTGCTTATTTGCATTTTCTAATTATTTAATAATTATATAATTATCTATCTCTAATCTGTGTAGTAAAACATCAGTTTTATATCCAAATTTTTAGTCATTTATAATAAAAGGTATATTAGCATAATACGATTGTTTCATCCTTAGCCCACAAATAAAACTCACACCACATTTCCTAACACTCTGGGCATTTTGGAACACAGTCAATAGTGTCACCCAATAAAATAAATCTTGAATGGTTGATTTTAATACATTAAACATTACATGAAAACATACTACCAAAAAGCAGACATTAATATATTCTTAATAATTTTTAAGACACCCTAAATTCAATACCAAGAATTTTGCCTACCCAAATTAACATTATACAATTACATGTAATATACATATACAAAATGGCATAATCACATGAAATTTTAAAGTAAAAATAACTCAGAGAAGGCTCCAGTTTAACATTTACACAGCATTTTATTATCCTATTAGCCAGTGTAAATGCAAACTAGGAAAGTTGATACCTTTGTTTTATGTAAAAGGAAGCATATGGGTTTAGATACCTTTTTATATAGCACTATTGAAATTGGAGTCAAGATTAAATTAGGGAAATCTAAGTTTCTTTTACTAGTTTATTCTTAGGAATGATTAAGACTAACATGTAATTTCCCCTACTTTGTGAAATTCCTTTTCTTTATTGTATCTTAGTCCATGACACAGAATTTAGGGAACTTCATTATTTCCCCTCACTTTAAATGATAGTGTAGGTACCCAAATAGCTTTGATCTGGTGGACAGTTATGAAGAAGGCAGTGGAGGAATAAGGAAATAAATAAGAGGACATGAACAGTTCAAAAGTTAGTGTGAAAGTTTTATCAATATTGAAATTGTGGAATGGTGAGCAGAATACAATTGGGACACCTGATACTGGATCTAACTCTAAATGTACTGTAGTTAGTTGTAGGAGATTGGACAAGTCAAAAGTACTTGACAATCAGTTTCTTCAACTTAGAAATAAAAGAGTTTAGGCCAGGTTTACTAAAGTATTAAAACCCCTTTCAGAGGCATAGTTCTATAATTCTAAGGAACATAAGACTGTGGATACCTATCTACTGTCAGGTACTGCTTTGGCAACAGTGAAAATATCAGTTTCAATATAACTTTAAACAATAAATGGATTAACATTTTTGAAGTATGAGGCAAATACTAACCACTGGAATGTTTTTATCCCATAAATAGTTACTTTCTTTCATTAAGAAAACTTTAACCTCTTGATCTAAAATGCCATATTGCATCTTTTAAGTTATATAGCATTACCACTTTCTTCATTATTATGAAACTTAAATTGTTTACTACTTTATTTTTTAGTATTAATATTTAAATTTATCCACAAATGTGCTTTCTAAGGAAACTTTTAAGTAATGTTTTAAAATATTCATAAAATGTGTTTTCCTTACTTTGAGATCTCTGCATTCTTTAAGTGACCAATGTGATTTACAAAACCAGAACTTTTATGTGAAAGTCTATATACTTTTAATGTCCTTAATTTGAATTAATCATTCCTTTATAATACAAATTAATGTAAACCTAATGAGTAAATATCTATATTGAGATGACATACTTCCTAAGGAAATATGAGAAAATCATACCTTTTAAATAGGTAAATATATTCAAGAGAATATTATCAAGCTTGATTCTCTCCCTTGGATCTTAGGAAGTAAACAATAGTACTGTATTTTCACCCACCTCCCCAAACACAGCTTTATTTGTGCTAGAAGAGGTGATTTTATTCAACTAGTTAATTTCATCACAGGTTGCTGTAAACAGGAAATAGTATGTTATTTATCATAGTAAGACAAAAATAATTTGAAGGGAATGACTTGTTGGGTCTATGCAAATACCTCATCCTACCTCGGAAGCAATCCTAAGAAATTAATACTTAGCGTTCTTTTTAGAACTAATACAAGGCATCTCTTTCTCTCTCTATATATATATACACACACATATATATAAAAAAATACTTTTATTATACATTAAGTTCTAGGGTACATGTGTACAACGTGCAGGCTTGTTACATATGCATACATGTGCCACGTTGGTGTGCTGCACCCATTAACTTGTCATTTACATTAGGTATATCTCCTAATGCTATTCCTTCCCCCTCCCCACACCCTACGACTGGCCCCAGTGTGTGATGTTCCCCTTCCTGTGTCCAAGTGTTCTCATTGTTCAATTCCCACCTATGAGTGAGAACATGCGATGTTTGGTTTTTGGTCCCTGAAATAGTTCGCTGAGAATGATGGTTTCCAGCTGCATCTATGTCCCTACAAAGAACATGAACTCATCCTTTTTTAAGGCTGCATAGTATTCCATGGTGTGTATGTGCCACATTTTCTTAATCCAGTCTATCATTGATGGACATTTGGGTTGGTTCCAAGTCTTTGCTATTGTGAATAATGCCGCAATAAACATACGTGTGCATGTGTCTTTATAGCAGCATGATTTATAATCCTTTGGGTATATACCCAGTAATGGGATGGCTGGGTCCAGTGGTATTTCTAGTTCTAGATCCTTGAGGAATCACCACACTGTCTTCCACAATGGTTGAACCAGTTTACAGTCCCACCAACAGTGTAAAAGTGCTCCCATTTCTCCACATCCTCTCCAGCACCTGTTTTGTCCTGACTTTTTAATGATTGCCATTCTAACTGGTGTGAGATGGTATCTCATTGTGGTTTTGATTTGCATTTCTCTGATGGCCAGTGATGATGAGCAATTTTTCATGTGTCTATTGGCTGTATAAATATCTTCTTTTGAGAAGTGTCTGTTCATATCCTTTGCCCACTTTTTGATGGGGTTGTTTTTTCCTTGTAAATTTGAGTTCTTCATAGATTCTAAATATTAGCCCTTTGTCAGATGAGTAGATTGCAAAAATTTTTTCCCAAGAGAGATTTTGTCACCACCAGGCCTGCCCTACAAGAGCTCCTGAAGGAAGCACTAAACATGGAAAGGAACAACTGGTACCAGCCACCGCAAAAACATGCCAAATTGTAAAGATCATTGATGCTAGGAAGAAACTGCATCAACTAATGAGCAAAATAACCAGCTAACATCATAATGACAGGATCAAATTCACACATAACAATATTAACCTTAAATGTAAATGGGCTAAATGCTCCAATTAAAAGACACAGACTGGCAAATTGGTTAAAGCGTCAAGACCCATCAGTGTGCTGTATTCAGGAGACCCCTCTCATGTGCAGAGACACACATAGGCTCAAAATAAAGGAATGGAGGAAGATCTACCAAGCAAATGGAGAACAAAAAAAAGCAGGCGTTGCAATCCTAGTCTCTGATAAAACAGACTTTAAACCAACAAAGATCAAAAGAGACAAAGAAGGCCATTACATAATGGTAAAGGCATCAATTCAACAAGAGGAGCTAACTATCCTAAATATATATGCACCCAACACAGGAGCACTCAGCTTCATAAAGCAAGTCCTTAGAGACCTACAAAGAGACTTACACTCCCAAACAATAATAATGGGAGACTTTAACACCCCACTGTCAACATTAGACAGATCAATCATGAGACAGAAGGTTAACAAGGATATCCAGGAATTGAACTCAACTCTGCACCAAGCGGACCTAATAGACATCTACAGAACTCTCCACCCCAAATCAACAGAATATACAATCTTCTCAGCATCACATCACACTTATTCCAAAATTGACCACATAGTTGGAAGTAAAGCACTCCTCAGCAAATGTAAAAGAACAGAAATGATAACAAACTCTCTCTCAGACCACAGTGCAATCAAACTAGAACACAAGATTACGAAACTCGGTCAAAACCACTCAACTACATGGAAACTGAACAACCTGCTCCTGAATGACTACTGGGTACATAACAAAATGAAGGCAGAAATAAAGATGTTCTCTGAAACCAATGAGAACAAAGACACAACATACCAGAATCTCTGGGACATATTTAAAGCAGCGTGTAGAGGGAAATTTATAGCACTAAATGCCCATAAGAGAAAGCAGGAAAGATCAAAATTGACACACTAACATCACAATTGAAAGAACTAGAGAAGCAAGAGCAAACACATTCAAGAGCTAGCAGAAGGCAAGAAATAACTAAGATCAGAGCAGAACTGAAGGAGATAGAGACACAAAAAACCCTTCAAAAAATCAATGAATCCAGGAGCTGGTTTTTTGAAAAGATCAACCACATCGATAGACCACTAGCAAGACTAATAAAGAAGAAAAGAGAGAAGAATCAAATAGACGCAATAAAAAATGATAAAGGGGATCTCACCACCAATCCCACAGAAATATAAACTACCATCAGAGAATACTATAAACACCTCTACGCAAATAAGCTAGAAAATCTAGAAGAAATGTATAAATTCCTAGACACATACATCTTTCCAAGACTAAACCAGGAAGAAGTTGAATCTCCGAATAGACCAATAACAGGCTCTGAAATTGAGGCAATAATTAACAGCCTACCAACCAAAAAAAGTCCAGGACCCAATGGATTCACAGCCGAATTCTACCAGAGGTACAAGGAGGAGCTGGTACCATTCCTTCTGAAACTACCCCAATCAACAGAAAAAGAGGGAATCCTCCCTAACTCGTTTTATGAGGCCAGCATCATCCTGATACCAAAGCCTGGCAGAGACACAACAAAAAAAGAGAATTTTAGACCAATATCCCTGATGAACATCGATGCAAAAATTATCAATAAAATACTGGCAAACCGAATCCAGCGGCATATCAAAAAACTTATCCACCATGATCAAGTGGGCTTCATCCCTGGGATGAGGCTGGTTCAACATACACAAATCAATAAATGTAATCTCTCTGTATTTTTTTTGAGTGATACAGCCTGGACTGGCCAACAAGACAGAAATTTCTTCTTGCTAAAAACGTGTAATGTCAAATAACCATTATTAACTCTATCTATGTTAATGTTCTTACACTCATGAAATGGGGAAATGTAGGGCTCATGGCAGTAAATCAATAATGACAACAATGAACCTTTAAGTCCTTATTATGTGTCAAATACTTTACATTAATTAATTCAGTTCTCACAACTACCTAAGAGGTAGTAACGGTTAGCCACTAAATATGATAATATAGAAGAAAATAATTGGAAAGTAAATAATTAATGTGAAATCTGTAAGATACACATTCATGATCTCACATCCCCAAAAGTAGCTGTACCTTTTTCAATTTTTTTCCTTTTACTTCCCTGGAATTTGTAAATATCTTTTTAGCTCTAAATAGATAATACAATAAACACTAAATCTATTTTGGCAGGCACTGTGTTTGGAACTATGGGGGACAGAGGAATGAGTAAGAGAGGTCCTAAGTTCCATGCTGATACTACATATTGCAGATAATTAGATCAATTTCATAAAGTATTATAGCTCTGGCCATATAGAAAGGGTTCTAGTTTTATCTACGCAATTTCTCTTAATTGTCTATAGCACTGATACAATCTTACAAAGCCGCCTATGACATCTTATCTTGCACATGCAATGCAGCAAGAAGGCTGATGCTCAGTGTGTGAAACGTCTGCAGTGACCATCTCAAAGCCTTTGTCACATAACGTGCTGAGGTTTCTGATATTCTGATAGTAGTTATAAGATGCCTGAGTAACTCATGAAATCTTATGGATTTTTATTTCACTTGATAGATTTAATGACGTCCACCATCTCTAACAACAAGCAGCTATTTCTATAGAGAAAGATCATGTTTGGATAACAATACATGATTTTAGGCTCTAAAAGTTAAAACGTGTTTGTAATGTTGATACTATGCAGAGGTCTTGACAGAACTTAGCTGTCTCTGAGGCTACAGAGAAGTGTGAAAAAGAGCACAGAGATTTCAGAAGGAGGCAGATTCAGTCAGACAGACTGAATCCCGTTTGATCCCAGTTCAGGCACACTCCAGATGGGCGGCAAATTACTTGGGTTATCTGAGCATCAGTATTTTTATCTGTAAGATGAAGCTAATAACACCTACCCTGAAAAGTTGTTGTAAAGATGTTAAATACATTTGTAAAGATACAGTAGAGATTATATATTAGATGCTCAATAAATAGGAACTGTGTATTCTCATCCATCATCTCTGCATTGCATTATTGACTAATGCTGCATTTCAACTCCGAGAGCATATACTTGGTCTGTCTTAAATCAGAGGCCCAGGTCAAGTATGAGACCAATGACTACAAGGACATGCAGAGATCAAATAAATAAATAAATAAATAAAGGCTTTGTGGACATTGTCAACATATTTACCTTCCCATACAGCTGTCTTCAGAATATAAGCTATAAAACTGGACTAGCTAAGATGACAATAATTGCCTAAATCACCTTTATGGCTTTAGTCTGGAAAATAATTATAGTGATAATGACCTTGAACTCCTGTGGAATTTCCATAACTAATACATAAGTATATCACTACTGTGACATTGATGTCTTTTGGTATCACTGAAATAATACAGTGAGATAGAATTCAAAAAGAAAAATTTCAGAGGTGGACTCATTATAAAGTGCCTATGATTGTCACATAAGCCTGGAACAGATAAAGTACATTCATATTAAAACATAAGGCAGTTCTTAAATAAAAAGCCTTGATGATTAGAGTTCTACTGAACTACTGCCTCAACTGATCAAAATTCTAACTTGCACAGTACAAATGCAACTGCTTTGAGCTAAACATCAGTTTCAGAAGGAATAATATATGTGCACTTCCCAGCGACCATTCATTTAAAAACCTGAATCTAGATTCACAATCATCCACAAATGGAATAATTTCTATTACTGAAATTAAATATACTTAACACACAGCACTTAATGAAAAAGATCATGAATCACTCCACTGTAAGAATTATCAGGACATGATTAAACTTTATGTATCTTAATGGTAAAAACAATCTGATTATTAGATCTTCATTTGAGGCAGTTTATCTACAGTTTTAAAAAAATACTTTCACCAAAGTATCTCTCTCATTGTCAGCAGGAGTGTCTGGCATTTAATTAAAATATATTCCTCTAACTATAAATAATTGAATGTTTTTAAATCTATGGCAAATATTGGCAAACCGATAAACAACTAAATAATGTAAGAACTAGAATTATCAAAACACTTTTGTGAACACAGTTCTGCTTGGAGGGCTCCACGGAGGAAGTGCCTCACTTTCAAGAAAGGAATGACGTTTCTTCTGTTTTCGTTCAATTCTTTCTTGCCTTTCCTTATTTTCCTAAAGAGAAAATAGAACACTATAAATTTATGTACATATATGAATATTATTTTCAAATCAGGTTGCTTGCTGAAGAAAATAATCCATTATAGGATATTTATATATCACTTCCTAGTTTAACAGATCATAAAGAAATAACAGGTAGGGCCAGGCATGGTGGCTCACACCAGTAATCCCAGCACTTTAGGAAACTGAGGTGGGTGGATCGTTTGAGCCTGGGAGTTCGAGACCAGCCTGGGAAACATGGTGAAACATCATCTCTACAAAACAATACAAAAATTAGCCAGGTGTGGTGGCACACACCTATAGTCTCAGCTACTTAGGAGGCTAAGGTGGGAAGATTGCTTGAGCCAGGGAGGTGGAGGTTGCAGTGAGCTAAGATCGCACCACTGCACTCCAGCCTGGGCAACAGAGTGAGACCCTGTCTCAAGAAAAACAAACAAAAAATGGAAACAAGAAAAAAAAAACAGCTAGGAAACATTGCCAATTTGTAAGTACATCAACAGGTATTAATATCACTTAATTTTTTAAACTATAAAAGTGAGAACATTAAAAAAGAATTGTATAAAATAGAAAAACAGACCTACTATTGTAACTCAAAGATAATAACTATTATAAGTTGGTGATGACTTTGTGAGAACAAATTCTCAGGAGTAAATTTACTCGGTGCAAAGTTTTAATATGTCATGACAGTATGAGATACTTCAAATTTTTTACAAATAGTTAAAAAATCTACCTCATGTTTCTTTATTATTGAACTTGAGCACATTTTCAAACCTTTCTTTAGCCCTTTTGTAAATTTTCTGCTCAATTATTTGGCCATTTAAATGTATGGTATCAGTGCCTTTAATTTTTAGCAATTTGTGTACTTTCATATAAAAAATATTAATGTCATCTTTGCATCAAACATTTTGCCTACCTTTGTGAGTCATTTTTGATCATTATACAATGTATACGTAGATGGAAACATCACACTATATCCCATAAATATGTACACTTTTTATGTGTCAATTGCAAATACAAAATTTTTTTAAAATCCCAACACACAGATATTGTCTCTGTCCCCCAGGCAACTTTCAAAATGGACAGAAACAAACAAGAAAATAAACAACGGATAATTCCAAGTTGTGTCAATTTCTAGGAAACATGTTTTAAAACTATGAGAAGGAACAGAAAAGAGTATTTACTTTTAACAAAAAATGGGCTCAGGGAAAGTCCCTTTGAAGTGTGAAATGATGGATAGGAGAAGCCATTCGTGATAAATATTGGGGAAGAGCTTTGCAAGCAAAGCAAACAGTAGTAGTGAGGGCTCTGAGAGTGGGAAAAAAATTTGTGATGTGGGAGGAAACAAAAAAGATCTACTGCGACTAAGGCTTGCCAAGAGGCAGGAGACAAGAAATGGAAATGGGGCACAAGGTGAGAAAGAGATGGATGAGGACTAAGATCATATGGGCCTTGGCAGGCCGTGGTAACATGCAGAACTTAGGTAAAACAATTCAACAATGACACAGAAGCCAGGCAGAGAAGTGAGGAGAACATCAGGGGAGCATGACAGCCAAAGGAGGTGACAGCTGTTGGAGAAAGAAATCAACAGTGTAGAATGCTGAGATATTCTGAAACAGGACAGAAACACACAATAGACCGTATAGATGCAAACCTGTAACTTTCAAAGTGTGATTTTGGTGTAGTGATAAGGACAAAGACAAAACTGAAGTGGGAAGTGAATGAAAAGGATATGAGGAACTAAGGAAGTATAAGCAAAACTTTCTAGATGTTTCACTATAAAGAAAAGCAGACAAAAGTGGGCCTATAGACAGAGGGAAATGCAGAGTTCAGAGAGTGTATTTTTCTTGAAGATTATATATCCTGGAACATGATGGGAACAATTCAGAACAGTAGAAAGAATGATGATTCACAGAAGTGGAATGGTAAATTTATATTTTATTGCTTGATAGGGATAGTCCTACTTCATATTATTCTCAAAATATTATCTCCCATATTTTTATTCTACAGATGAATTTGAGAATCATTTCATTTCCCTGCACATCCTCCCGTCAAAGAAGTAACTGAGTATCTGAATATTAGTATGAAATCTAAATATTTATCTAGGTATACTTAAAATATTAGTAGGATCTGGTCTTTCCATCTTACAACTTGGATTGTCTATTTCTTTATGTCTCTGCTAACGCTATAAGGTTTGGTGGTTTCTTCATCGTGGTATTTTTCTCATATTCCTCAAGGAGCAGGAAAACCCTTAGTGAAACCTGCCTCTGTAGGTTGATGGCTTGGGAGGAGAGGCATTATGGAAAATGATTAGGTATGTATGCATCTTTTCATCAGTATATGTAAGTGCCACAGGCATAATATGGCAATACAGCACAAGGTTTCCATTCACATATAACAAAGTTAAGTGGGAGGTTTGTTTTCTTCTCAATCTTAACATCCATATCCTCGTTCCATGTCATAAGAATGTTTGCATGTTTGTTGGCTTGCTATTTCTATTACGGCAAAGAGGGAACTTCCTTTCAGAATTTTAATTGTGAAAACCAAAGCTGTCATTAGATCATCTTCAATCATTTAAATATTTTAGAGAGAGGCAGACCATCTAGCTAGGCGGAAGAAAAGCAGTGACCAGACTGTGTCCACAGAGATTGACTAAATCTCTTTTTCTAATTCCACTTAACATGGGGGGACAGTAACTTGAAATATGCTTCATCTTACTAGCGGGAGCTGTAAAGTCAGGGTAGCTAATAGACAATTATATTAACTGTAATATCAATTCACAAGAATCAATAGTTACCTTGATAGTAATTAAAAGAACCTTGTTAAAAAGTCCTTCTGACATTCACCTGTGGAAAACTGAGCTTTTTGCTCATTTTCTTACTAAAGATAATGATGAATTAAGCTGGGAATTGGCAAGAAAAATATTTTAGTCTTACTTGATCTTTGGCTATAACTTTCCCCTAAAACAACTATGCACCAAATGCTTACTGTGCAAACTAGTTTGTATATAAAAAGCTTGAGATGTTATTTTACATGAAAATTGAAGTCATTAGACTTCGATATAGGGACAATTTTTCTATTCTATCTGCAAACAAATTTCAATAAGAATTTGGTAAGAAGCAGAATGGATCTGTAACATTGTGTGTTTATAGGTGTACTATATTTGCAGACATTTTACTAGATATCATGTTATTTTGTCTTTGGTCTTTAAGGAATTCTTGTTCTTCAGAGGACTGATGAGAATGACAATGTAATTAAGTACTATAATTAAAAATAGTGTACCTAAATGTGACTTATTAAGGCAATTCTATTTCATTTTCATGAAAATACAAAATTAAAATGGAAAACTCAAACATTTACATTTAATTTCCCTAATTGATTCTAGCAGTCAGTATGTATCTTCTTAATATAAGTGGACTTTAAAATGTTTTTTGGAACATAGCTTTATTTAAAAGTTTAACTTAAGGAAATCACCAAGAAACACTACCTTTTTCATTCAAAACTGAACCAATTTTGATTACCTTATTATTATTTCTCTGCACAGAATTAGCATATAGCAGTACTAAAGTCAACACACAGAGTAAATCCTGTTGGCTTTTGTTACGAGTGCATTAAATTACTTCAGAGAGCTCTGACATCTTTATAACATCATTATAAGTGTGTTTCTATGCACGGGCAATTCTGATCCATTTTCTCAAGTCTTCATATGTGTTGTTCAGGAGAGTTCTACAATTTTCTTTATGTTGGTCTGGCATGTTTCTTAAGTATATTATTGTTTTATCTTTTTATCCTATCTTTAAATAGCTCATTTTTAAATGATGTCTGATGTGCCTTTCTAACTGCTGCAGATTCTTGTTTATAGAAAAAAAAATAAACAAGACTGGTCAAAAAGACTGTGAAAGAGGAACTATAAAGGGAGATGAATCCAAGCAGATATTTAGAACTATCAAGTCTAATAATGAAGTGTGGCACTGGAATCACAAGACTGACCAATGGAACAGAAAGTTCAGAAACAGACCCGAAAATATGAGAAGATATCATATAATAAGAGCAGCACCTCAAATCAATGAGTAAAAATGGGCTACTTTATAAAGGATACATTTGGAAAAACTAAAGTTAAAATCATATTTCCCACCATTATCAGGGTAAATTCTAAGTAGAATAAATGTTAAAACATTAAGGTATTAAAGTCACAAAGTTGTTAGAAGAAAAATAAGAGAATTTTGTTTAACCTCAAATTGTGGAGGTCTTTTCAACTATGCTTGAAAATCAATAGCCAAAAAAAAAAAAAAAAAAAAAGACTGATAAATTTGACACCTAAAATTTAAATTCTTCATGGCATAAAATACTATAAAGAAAGTTGGAAAACCAACAGTATGGTGGGGAAAAATATTTGAAACTCATATAAAAAAAAATGATAGGTTAATTTCCTTAGCACAAAACAAAAGGTTCTAGAAATCAGTAAGAAAAAAACCCAACAATCTAACGGAAAAGTGTACAAAGTCTATGAAATGACAATTTACAGAGAAAATAATAGATAAATGGCTTGTATACAAATGAAAAGATATTCGAGCTCAATTCTAATGAGAGAAATGCAAATCAAAAATAACCTAGATGATTTTTTTTTAACTAGTCGATTGGTATGAGTTGTTTTAAAGTTTGATAAGAAACCTGACTGGATAGACTTCCAGTGCAAAAATGTTATACTTTTTGGTTGCTGAATCATATGAATATGTTAATTATTCATATGAATGTGTTACCTACTTATGTATTTATTCATAATGTATTACTTATATAAAAATTGACAAAAATGCATATTTATATTGATATTCTAAAATGGAAAGTAACATTTTGCTTGACATCAACAAAAAGTAACTTTTATAAAGATTAAGTAAAGTGAAATCAAATATATACATACATCTGGTTCAGCTAGCTATTACTCCTCCTAAATCTCAAAACTGCTCTCTCATTAAAAACACCTAAATAAGAGATTCTCCTTGAGGTCATCAGAAATATCAAAAGAGAATAAAAGATGGAATAATTTTCTTACTATTAAATTCAGTGTTACTTTTTGTTATGACCAAGTTCCACCAAGTAGTAGCCCCGATAGTATACTTTTCTTCTTTCTATGATGTTAGATGTGAGAATCACAGCAAAGGAAGAATGGGCATCAATAGTAAATGGTAAATGTGGGGATGCAGGTAAGGAAGAAGACTTTAACAAGTTTTAAGCCTGGGTGTTTGAGCGAATAGTAGAAACATTAATAGAAATGACTAAATCAAAGAAAATATGCTATATGCAGGAGGAGAGCTTGAATTCAACAAAGCAGATTCCAGGTAGAAATGATCAGTAGGTCTGGTGCAGATAGAATTAGGGACAGAAAAGACATAAAAGGTAGATGAAAAAGACTCAAGCGCATTGACAAATAATACCTACCAGCCATTTTTCATATTCATCAATAGCTTGTTTATCTTTATCTTTTTTCTCAGCTCTTTTCAGTTCTTCCTTTCTTTTCTCATTTATTTTTTCTTTTTCCTTTTGCTTGAAAAAAGCTTCCTTTTTCTCATTCCTACAGAGGATAGTATACAACACTGGACAGTTAAAGGAAAATACATAATAAAGATTCCCTAGTACATCTTTGACAGTAACGAAATTGAAATGCATTAGTAAATTTCAAGTAAATAAATTTTATAAAATTCTGAAGTGTTATTAATTTAAAATATGTCAAAATATGTATGATTTGGGATTACCATTTCTCAACAGCAGTTAAATTATCTTTCTTTTTCTCAGCAACAGTTTCCTCCTCTTTCTGTTTCTTTGCTCTTTCATATTCTCTCTCCTTTCTATTTTTCTCTTTAAGATATTCCATCTTTTTCTCTTTCCATTTTTCAAAAGCCTGAAAAAGTTCAGAATAATTTTCTCACTGTGAATATTTGAAAATAAATAAAAATACGTTAATCATTAATTTGAATTTCAAATGTTTTAAGATAATTAAGATGTGCAAAGCTCCCGAATACCTGTAGTGCTTCTCCTTTTCTTGCAGCATTTTCTTCTTCAGTTTTCTTCTTGTTTTTTTCTTCAAGCCTCTTTTTGGCAGCTATTTTCTTTGCTTCCTTTTCTTTCATAGCCTTCCAGGCCTCAAATGACGCTAATGCTTCTTCTCTTTTAGCAGCTCTTTTCTGCATTGGAAAAAAATAATAGAGTGATATACATATACACATATATATATAGAGAGAGAGACAAATATGGCTAGATATAAATATTAGACAAATATGGCTAGATATAAATATACACATATACATTTATCTTTAATCCTCTGATATTCATTGTACTTAGAAGTTAACTTTCAAAGTAATTTATTTAGAATGGCTTAGATAAGTTAATTTACAAAGAATGTTATCTGAATTATTCACTGATTTTAAAATGTCCTTTTCTAAAAACATTTATCACATATTGACCTATTAATGAGAAAGATGTCAACTATTAGTTTTGAAAGTGTACTAAACAAATTATGTCAAAATAAACTGTAATAGGCTAAGTGGTATAGTAAAATTTTCATAATAAAATATTTGAAAAAAATCAGTAAACTTATGGGCTTATCAACTAAGTTAGAGTAAGGCAAATTGGCCAAGTCATGCAGTAAGATGCAGATTTTTGGTTTAAATCTTAATTTTGAATAGTATCAAAACATAAAGTTCTTACTATACGAATGTATTCCAAATGTTGAAAGTATGTGCTCAACTGAAAAATAGGTTGGAGACTGTATAGCAAGTTATTATTTTATTTCCTTCAATCTAATCCCATAATATTCTATGTTTGCTTTATTGTTCAATATTAAATGACATAAAACCTTAATATTGGGGTAACATAATTTAGAAGTCAAAGTACTGTCTACCTCACAGAGCTGTGAAGATCAAATGAGAAGGGGTATGGCACTGACCACAGCAGCATACTGCTATGAACTTGGTTAACAGATAGACAGGCATGCCCCCTGGAGGGCGGCTCCCTTTGCTACTGATGCATTATTGTGCTGTTCACTTTGGAAAATATTTTTCTTCTAAATCTATTTTAGTATTGAACAGCACACTGGAGTTTTTTTTTTTTTCAGAAGTTTGACTTTAGAATATAGGAAATAACTGAGCGTATTCTAAGCAGGAGTTACAGGAAGCAAGTCAGTACAGAAGAGAAAGGAACAAAAGTTCACCTCCAGTTGATGGGAAAGGATACAAAAATCAAGAGCTCAGGGAGGGGTTGGACTTGATAATTTGTACTAAACAAATTATATCAAAATAAATTGTAATAAGCTAAGTGGTATAGTAAAATTCAAGAGAGAAAAGAGGAAAACTGAAGGCTAACTAGTGTCTAATGATCCTTTATCTTCTTATGCCTTTTTTTTTTTTCCTTTGAGACAGTCTCTGTCACCTAGGCTGGAGTACAGTGGCACGATCTCAGCTAACTGCAACCTCCACCTCCTGGGTTCAAATGATCCTCCCACCCCAGCCTCCCGAGTAGCTGGGATTACAGGTGCCCACCACCATGCCTGGCTAATTTTTGTATTTTTAGGAGAGATGGGGTTTCACCACATTGCCCAGGCTGGTGTTGAACTCCAGACCTCAAGGGATCCCGTCTGCCTTGGTCTCCCAAAGTGCTGGGATTACAGGTGTGAGCCACAGTGCCTGGCCTTCTTGGCTAAGTGCTAAATGAAGTCAACTTTTAAGAGTGAATTAGGTGCCCACAAACAATAATAACTTCATAATCAGCAGGAACAAAGCTATCCTATACATATACAAAATTAAAATCTGTTTTCATGTAAAACAGTTGTATCAAACTAAAATCTATAAAGTAAAACCGAAATAAAACAAGAAATCAATTCTTTAATATACAAGTTATTTTACCATTTAAAAAGCTGATTTAGAAAAGTTATAAATTCAGGGATATTTCACCGAAATAAAAATCCAAAACATTTTTACTTCTATATGTCAGAATACCTGTTCATTTTGGATCCTTAAGTTTTCACTTTCAATTCTTTTTATTCTGTGCATTTCATGTAAATATACATTTTTCTTTTCTAACCACTCCTATGAGAACAAGAAAAAGGTTATATAATATTTAAAATTTCTTAAATGATTTAGAATCTTTATATTAACATTTTCTCTGAAATTCACATGTACAATTTTCTAAAGTATACTATTCTACTTTAAAAAAGACAAAAAAAGATCTTTTTTAGAATTGTGAATAAATTAATAAAATCTTTTTTCTATGTATGCCTAACAATATCTTAGGAAAGAAAAAATTTACTAACTTTTTGTTCATAATAACTCCTTTTGTTCATATAAACTTCAAGAATAAAAAAATGAAAACATATAGACTTTACAATGTTTTGGCTTGTGTTATATATCTATAAATTGTAATGGCATATTCTTTCCTTAAAAACAACTATGATTGGTTATGCAAAGTGTGGAAGCAAATAATTTAGTAAAATATCTATGGATTACTCATGTATTATAAGGAAAATCTTTCTCAATAAATTAAGTATTAAACCATAATTTCCTATCAGGATTGCTTTATTCTTTATAAACAGTGTTGGCTTATGAAAGTGATCATCCTTCTCCTCTTAAAAATATTTTCCTTTTTTACCTGATAAACAGCTGCCCTTATGTTATCTGCTCTATCAGGTTCTATGCTCTGTTTCTGTGAAGGTTTTTGGTCCAAGACTTTTAAAGTCCCTAAATAGTGAGAAGAGGTAGTTGTCGATGGAGTTCTCCTTTTAGAACTAGATTTCTTCAAAAACTCAGAGGTCATTAATCTGAAAAGATCCAAATGAATCAAGATAAAATATTACAATTGCATTTGGTACAAGAGAGATCTGTTAGAATATGCACATATAATATTTGAAAACTGACCAGGCACGATGGCTCACACCGGTAATACCAGCACTTTGGAAGGCCAAAATGGATGGATGACTTGAGCTCAGGAGTTACAGACCAGCCTGGGCAACATGGTGAAACCCTGTCTCTACCAAAAATACAAAAAACTAGCCGGCATGGTCGTGCACGCCAGTAGTTGCAGCTACCCTGGAGGCTGAGGTGGGAGGATAGCTTGAGCCCAGGAGGCAGAGGTTGCAGTGAGCAGAGATCATGCCACTACACTCCAGCCTGAGCAACAGAGTGAGACTCCATCTCAAAAAAAAATTGAAAACTACATTATAATTTAACAAATTGTATTTACTTTGAAAATGATGTTTTCAAAGTAAATGATGTTGGTAAAATGTACAGCCTTAGTATACGAAGAGTATTAAATTTAAATTGTATAACTTTAAGTTATATGGCTTTAAAATGATTGCTCTATTTAAATATTTGTAATTAGAAACTTTTTAAGAAATATGGACCATGTTACTTCTTCTCAAGTTACATGGAAAAAACAATAAAGTGGGTTATAATCACTCTTTTAATATTTATTTTCTTTCATCATTTTGTTACATGAAGCATTCCAAATATAAAATTAGAAAGAATAGTACCATCTATTTCAGGGATTGGTGGGAAAATCTGGCCAGCCATCGGTTTTAGTATACAAAGTTTATTGCACCATAGCTGTAATCACTCACTTAAGTTTTGCCTGTGGCTGCTTTCCTGTTAAAATAGCAGAAATGAGTAGTTCCAATACAGACTGTGCCTAAAAGGCGCACGAACTGGCCATTTACAGAAAAAGCTTGCTAGCTCTGTTTTATTTGATTAATGATAATTTGACTAATGATAATTTAAAAGATTCAGAAGGTTTTGATTAGCACTTATGAGTTAGGCATTCATTATCACTGGTGTGAATGAAGCCATATAGATAATCATTTTAATAAACCTACTTAGTTCATAGATTCTGAAGGCTTTCAGTACAATTTCTCATGTTAGACAATGATACTTGATAATGAATAAGTATCATTGCTAGACTTCAGCTTTATTACCATTTTATATTGCTTGTCTCAGGAAAAGTAGGAGAAAGAAGCTCTATTCCAGAAGCAGTGTGGAGCACAGAGAATCCCTAATCACTGACATTAAGAAAGAAGAAAAATATTCCTAGGACGATCCTGGAGAGCGAAGGTATTGCATAAACATTCCAGGCACTAAAACAACCAGTAATAGGCTTACTTTTTATGAATTACTTTATTTCAAATAGTATCATCAACCAAGGGGCTTTATCATGAAGTAACTACTCTTTTCATTTTATGAAATGCAAATAAAGAGAAAACACAGTAACACCAAATGAAATTTACTTTATGAAAGTTAAATTAAAACTAGCTTTGCTAGAATGCAAGCCCATAAAGGACAAATATTGATCACTTTCTTACCTGGCAGATGCACTGGATGCTCTATTATTTGTTGACTTTTTATTCTTTATATTTCTATCTTCAATTGTTTTCTATTAAACAGAAAATGCCAAAGATGATTTATTCATAACAACTATCCTTGTTAGGCTTAGAAGCCAAACTGCCAGTAAATCACTATTCTTTAAGCATCTACTATGTGTCAAACACAGTAGACACTGGGAACAAATCAGTGAATAAAATGCCCTTAAGAATATTAAATTCTAGAGATGGTTGACCAAAAATAAATATATAAGCAAACATGATTCATGAAGGAGATAAAATAGTGTACAGTGACAGAGAATGACCAGAGTGGGGCTGAAGAAGTTGATCAGGGAAGGCTGTCCTGAGGGGCTGACATCAGAGCTGAGACAGATAATGAGTGCAAAGGGCCCACTTGAAGGTCTATGAAAGAAAGAAACAGCAAGTGGTAAAAGCCTGAGAAGGGACAGAGCTTGGTAGCTTTGAAAAACAGAGAGGTGAATGGAGCTGAAGCATAGTGAATGGCAGAGAAGAGTGGAAGACGTGGTCAGAGAAGAACCATGTGAGATCACTAGGTGGCGATGAGGAGTCTGGACAGAATTCTTGTGATAAACCAACAAAAAGACTTTAATGGAGAATGATTATATTCCTGTTTAGAAAAGGCCACTCAGTAGAGAATAAGAATGAAGCCAAGGGTCCAGTCAAAAGAAATACATTACAACCTTACTTCTTACATATAAATTGCCTGTTCTAATTTAGAATTGCCTCTATTAGATATTCTACAATCCTATATAAACTCCAGAATATCCTTTCTTCTTGTAAGGAATAACTTTTCTACTTTACATAGACTGATGGGTGCTAGTGGTAAAGTGAGAGCACAGATATAAACACATCCCTAACTCATCAGTAGTGTTTTTTCCTAAGGAATGTAGCTAAGGAATATACCTGGCACATGGCTTAATGAACCTTCTCCATAAACGTTAAGAAAACTTGTATTTTATGTTATAAAAGTATTGTTCAAACACAGATTTTCAGCTAGCGCTGTTTTCTGCCCCTGATACTAAGTACACAGAACTGCTAGTTAATTGCAGCTATAAGAGATAATGACAAATTCAGGAGAAACAAAGACTGAAAATGCTACACCATAAATTTTTAAAGTATAGCACTCAGACACAATTTAGTTTAGGAACAAGTAATCCTACATAATCACATATCTGTTTCTTAAGGTTAGAATAATAATGTTCCCCTCAACAACAAAAAACAAATAACCCCGTTAAAAAGAGGGCAAAAAATGTGAATAGACTTTTTGAAAAGAAGATATACAAGTGGCCAAGAAACATATGAAAAAAAAAAAAAATGCTCACCATCACTTATCATCAAACACAAATTAAAACCACAGTGAGATATATTATACTAGTTAGAATATTTATCTATTATTAAAAAGTTAAAAAAGTAACAGATGTCGGTGAGAACACAGAGAAAAGGGAATGCTTATATACTCTTGGTTTTATGAATATAAATTAGTACAATCTTTATGGAAAATAGTATGGGGATTTCTTAAGGAACTAAAAATAGAACTACCATTCAATCCAGCAACCCCACTATGAGTATCTGCCAAAAGGAAAAGAAATCACTATATAAAAAAGATACCTGCACTCATATGTTTATCACAGTACTAGTCACAATAGCAAAGATATGGAATCAACCTGAGTGTACATTAACATATGATTGGATAAAGAAAATGAGCACACACACACACATACACACTGGAATACTATTCAGCCATAAAAAATGTCTTTTACAACAACATGGGTGGAACTGGAGGTTATTACCTTAAGTGAAATAAATCATAAACAGAAAGTCAAATGGTACATGTTCTCACTTATAAGTGGGAGCTAAATAATGTGTACACATGTATATAGAGTATGGAATAATAGATAATGGAGACTAGGAAATGTGAGATGGAGGTGAGGGATGAGAAATTACTTAATGGATACAATGTATATTTTAGTTTATACTAAAAGTCTGACTTTACTACTACACAATATATCCATGTAACAAAAAAGCACTTGAACCCGTTAAATTTATATGAATTAAAAAAAAAAAAAAAGCAACTTCATCACCTCTGGAGGTACCAGGGCACCAACTCATTATTTTGAAAATTAGGAAATAAAGGCAAAGGATCAAATATGAATAACAATAATAATGTTCCTGACGATAACCATCTATTTTAAAGAAGCACGGATGTTGATAAACATTTAAGATTTTCGTTAAAATTGTTAACATGTTTCATGTTTTAAAGTGATATCCAAAAACATAACTCTAATTTAAAATCTCAGAAGTTATTCCAGATAGTTATATTTTTAAAATGTGAAGACCTATGGAAATATATACACTATAAGTATGCATTTCTGAGATATTTAAAAGTATATTATAATCATATACCTCTGATAAATTTTAAACACTGGGTTTCATTAAATTCACTACAAACTTTCCTTAAAGTTAAATTTTACCAGATTAAGTAAGAACCACGTGACAATATAATACTACTATCAAAAGATAAATTTTCCACTGGTAATTCAGAAGTGTATAACACAGAAGACAAAATTTATCTTAAAGTTCTGTTTCAAGTTTTAAGCTGAGTATGAAAGGTATGAATTTTTACAAATACCTTTGAAGACACTGTTGCACTGGTAGATGTTAAGATACTCTGAGATTTAGATAGTAGTGGATCAACTGTTCTCTCGACATCCATAATCAGTTTTGCTTTTGCCTTTTCTTCTTCAAGGTCATCAGCAGTCACTTGACTTTCCTTGGATTTCTCAACTGCAGTAGTCACATGGTCTGCTGAAAATGAATTCTCTTTATTTTCATCTGATTTCAAGGAATTATGGTTTTCAGTGATTTCTTCATTTGGATCTATTTTGAGACAGAGTAATAGCATTAAAACCCCCTTCTGAATTAATAAGGTAAATACCAGATTCATTTGCTTTCTTTTAAAGGAGGACTATCTATAAACTTTTTTTCCTGCAAAATATGAAGAAAACTATCATATTAAACTTGCATAAACTTTTTTCAAAAGTGATTTACAAAAAAACATAGTCTACGCTTAACTAATGAAGCACTTACCAAATCTAGTACTTAGAAAAATAGCATATTAATAAACAGAATGGAATAACTACCCTAAAACAAAGACACATCAAAAGAGCTTGTTGACATACAAACCAAGCAAGTGAGATGGCAATATTTGTTCAGCTCTAAAGCCTGAGTTTCTCAGCTGGAACAACAGGCTGCATAAGAAGGTGTCACACCTCTCTAGGCTACTACAGTTACTAGTAGTATAACTGTTGAATTGTATAGATGCAGAAAGAACCAAGAATTAATGTAATTTTACACAGCCTCTAGTGAGTTTCATCTCACCAAGATGCAGTACTGCCTCTGATACCATAAGCGGCAATAAAGACTATTGCTTATCCTCTCTGTGCTCCAAGAAACAGGCTCAAGCTCTGGCATAAGAAGATTCAGTTTTGCGCTTACAGAATTGCTTCTACTATTCTGATTCTACTACATTTTAGAATGGGATCACCAACTTTCAGTTCTACAAAGATCCACCTCCTAGCTAAACGTGAATCTTCACTATCAAAAGTCTCAATTCTGTTGGTTTCACTATGACCATTTTTTGAAATTTCTTTTGAGGTACGATGGGCTTAACATCACTCAATTCACTATTGGATTCTTTGGAGCTGTTAATCTAATCAGTGAAAAGAACAAGAACTTTGGAGCTCAAGATTTAACTATGGCTCCATCACTGACCTTGGGTATGTTTCCCCAAGTCACTGCACTTCAGCTTTTCTCATCTGTAAAATGACAAAAATGATGCTACATAGTAAGCACTTAATAAATGTTCGTTACACATCTCAGACCTAGAAATAGCTAGGTCTTTTAGCTTCCATTAAGCTACATATCACTAAGAAAAGAAATTATATTCACAACTCACATATCACAGTAAGTGCTTACTATGGTATTGCTGTAAATGCTTTACATGTTTAATTCTTACACCACCCTATAAGGCAGATTACTCTTATTTTACCCATTTTAAAGATCAACATACAAGGTCAGAAAGGTTAGCTACTTTGTTTATGTAATTATGCCTGTATTCGAATCTAGCTTAGTCTCACTTTAAAATTCCACCTAGCTATTATGTTGTCCTGCAGAATATCAAAGCAACACATACATAACGATAGCTTATCTCAGGTACTCACTCCACGTGGGCTGTGAACTAGGCTAATGGCTAAAATGCACTATATCACTTAATTTTCATAATGACCCTTATGAGACAGATAATACAACTTAGGGAAATTGAGGCACTGAGAGATTAAGTTCTGCATCCAAAATCACAGTTAGTTAACTACATGATCAGGATTAAAACTCAAACTCATAAAAACATGCATTTCTCTTGTAATTATACAGAGTTCACAAATAAGATATAATTATTATATATAACCACCTTTTACAGATGTGTTTCCCTCAGATCCTGGTGAAAAACAATCTCCAAGAATTTGTTTAAGTGATGATGATGATAGACTTGTTAAGCATGAATCCTGTTTCTGCAAAAAAATACATTTCCCATGTAAGTTTAGTAATTAACATTTTTGGGAACAATAACATTATTAAAACTACAAATTAAAATAGTGCATAACTCTGAAATCTGCATTATTAGTCATTTGTTGCTGAAACACAAAGTGTGACAAGCCAGTGGAGGTGAGTATGCTTTACTTTCAAGCCTTGATGTCTTGGTCAATAAAAGGGGTCACTGAAAGAGTTATTCAAGTTCTTTATCTAACTACCACCACCTCTCTATTTGTTTTTACCAATTTTCAAAACTCCTATTACTTTAAAATCACATTTCTTGTAAATATTTAAGGCCAAGATTTGATTTTGATAGCTCTTCCTACAATTATCCTTTGAAGGAAAGCATAAAGAAGACAGGTAAATACTTTAGTTCCAAGCAAGTATTACTAGTTATCCAAATGAAAACATTTAATAAAATCAAGTTGGCCGGGCGCGGTGGCTCAAGCCTGTAATCCCAGCGCTTTGGGAGGCCGAGACGGGCGGATCACGAGGTCAGGAGATCAAGACCATCCTGGCTAACACGGTGAAACCCCGTCTCTAGTAAAAAATACAAAAAAATAGCCGGGCGAGGTGGCGAGCGTCTGTAGTCCCAGCTACTCGGGAGGCTGAGGCAGGAGAATGGCGTAAACCCGGGAGGCGGAGCTTGCAGTGAGCCGAGATCCGGCCACTGCACTCCAGCCTGGGCGACAGAGCGAGACTCCGTCTCAAAAAAATAATAATAATAATAAAAAAATAAAATAAAATAAAATCAAGTAAGCAGCTACTTCCAAATATTTTAGATAGGAAAAGCACATAGACTGCATGCACTTGAGTTTTCCTCAAAATTCTGAAAATTATATCTAAAATGCAATGATTCTATTTGTGTATCTAAGGTAAACATTTCTTCATAGAATCATCTAGCCTAAAGGTGATGATATTATAATGTAAGAAGTTCCACTTTGTTGTACAAATCCTTTCTTTCCCAGCAATATTTTATGGGTACAAAGGAAATTATATGTCAAAAGCAATGGAGAGAAAGCATTTGAGAAAATGGAAGAAGTGCTGAGACACTGGAGTCTACCCTGAAAGACAAAGCTTCACCTGAGGAGATCTGCAAATTAGTAGCTTTTTGCCAGAAGGCATTCTCTACTCTATGCAGCTCAAGTAATAGAAGGCTACAGCCTTGGTGGAATGACTTGAGGGGACAGAGCATAGAGTCTACTACCAGGAGATCAGCCAATAAGTATGTGGAAAATAGCAGAGGACAGTGACCACAAAATCTGCATATGAAATTCACCAAAAACCTTTACCACCTCTATTTGTGGCATAAGGGAGACCTCAGACGATCCTGTAAAAGCATAGAAGCTAGAAACTGAAAAGAATTAAGCAGAAATTTCAGCTGATATCCATTGCAGGAGAAACAAGATTGGGAATTTGTGTCCAGCCATGATATCTGCTTGCTAGAAAATGTGTTTGGAGGGACATAAAAGAATCGAGAATCTCTACAAAATATCATTCACAACACCTAGTATTCAATCAAAAGTCACTAGATAAAGAAACAGAAAATGGTGGCACTTATTTAAAAAAACAAACAAACAAAAAAAAGAGAATGGTCAATAGGAAGCAACCCAGAGATGACCCACATTTTACAGTTAGCGGACAGGACTTTAAAGTAGCTATTATAAATACGTTCAAGCACTTCGGGGAAAATATACGCATGATGGCTGAAAAGATGGAGGATTTTATCAGAGATATAAAAAATAGAAAAAATACCAATGGAAAATCTAAAGTTGAACACCACAGTAAGTGAAATAAAAAATTCACCTGGAGAACACTTATACTTTGCAACTGCAAATGGAACTTTCACAACATACACTTATGCTGGGCCATTAAAACAAAACAAGACAATTTAATACAATTTGAAATCATAAAAGATACATTCTCTGGACCGCAATCAGTAAACCTGTAGACTGAGTAATACAAGTTATTAAATGAAAAACAAAGAGGAAAAAAATTTAAGAAATATAAACAGAATCTCAGAGATCAGTGAGATATACTAAAAATTTCAGTGCATGTGTAACTACAGTACCAAAAGGAGAGGGAGAAAAATAGGGTGGGAAAAAATAATCTTCCCATTTCACAGACAGTATCAACTTATATGTTTGGAAAGCTCAACAAACGTCAAGCAGAATAAACATAAAGAAAGCTAGACCTAGGCACCATATAGTCAAATTGCTGTAATTAAAAGATAAAAACCACAATCTTGAGTAAAATTCCTGAAAGCATTCAGACAAAATCAACACATTATATAGAGAGGACAATGAAATAAATGATCACAAGAGAGGCCAATAAAAATGGAAACCTATAAAGAGCTGGAGGTAGGAGGAGGCAGCTATTAGACAAGAAGGATATAATCACATCACCCACCCTTTGAAAACAAAGATGAGACAAATACTTTTAGAAAAGCAAAGACTGAGAAAAATCCATCACTAGTAAACCTGTATTATAAGAAATATAAAATAAGTTTGTAAGACTGACAGGGCACAAAATGGTAATCTGAATCTACAGGAAGAAATGAAGATCCCTAGAAATTGTATATATTTGTAGATATATATTATCTCTATATATTTATAGATATATATTATCTATATTTATAGATATATGTTATCTATATATATCTACATAATATATGAGAATAGAATATATTACCTATATATAGATATTATCTACAAATATGTATTATCTATAATATATTTAGCAATAGAATGTTATCTATAATATATACAATATATAATACAATAGATATATAATATATATTCTAGCCTTCCTTATTTAAAAGTCTAATAGAAAAAACTTAAAGGGCTCTTTAAAGAAAAGTTATAACTTTATTGTGGGGATTATATGATATGTAGATATATATGACAATAGCACAATGGATGCAGGAGTATATGGAACTATATTTTTATATCAAATGTGAAACAATACCGTATCAATTCTAAATAGACTGTGATAATGTTTAGATGTATTCTTTAATCCACTGATCAACTCTGAAAAATATAATGCAAACAGATATAGATAAAAGGTCAATAATAATAAAAATAAAAAACTAAAAAACTAATGATTATCTCCTCAAAAAAAGGCAAGAAAGGAGTAACAGAGAAACAACAATAAAAATAATAATTTTTAAAAAAGATAAATAGAAAATAAAGAGAAACAAATTGCTCCTAAATCCAACCATATCAGTATTTACATTAAAAGTAAATTGACAAAACATTCATAAATGGACTAAACACTACATTAAAAGGTACAGATTGCCAGACTTAATAAAAAAGTGACACCAGGTGTGTGATGTTCCCCTTCCTGTGTCCAAGTGTTCTCATTGTTCAGTTCCCACCTATGAGTAAGAACATGTGGTATTTGGTTTTCCGTTCTTGCGATAGTTTAGTAACAAACCTGCACCTTGTGCACATGTACCCTAGAACTTAAAGTATAATTAAAAAAAAAAGTGACACCAAACCCTTATTGTAAGAGATTCACTTAAATGAAAGACAGAATTAGTTTGAAAGAGAAAAGATAGAAAAAATATACCATGGAAACACTTGTCATAAGAAAGCTGAAGTATTAGACAAAACAATCTACAAGCTAAGGAAAGGAATATTACCAGAGGTAGAGACATTTCATAATGCTCAAAACATAATAATAATAAATATGTATGTGCCTGATAACAAAGTTATAAAATACTAACAGAACTAAAGAGAAGTATAAACAAACCCACAAATGTAACTGGATATTTTAATACCCCTAAGTTGGTAACTGGTAAACAAATTAGATGAAAAATCAGTAAGGCTAAAGAAGATCTGCATGATATTACCAACCATGTTGACCAAACTTCAATTACATAACATTATATTCAGCACCTGGAGAACACATCTACTTTGCAAATGCAAATGAGACTTTCACAAGATACACTATCTTGGGCCATTTAGAAATAATAATAATAATTTTTAAAAATTTGAAATCACGTAAGATACATTATCTGGACCATAACAAAATTAACTTCTAATTAACAGGAAAGTATATGTAGAGAAGAACCAAGTATTTGAAAATAAAATAAATCACCACAAAATAACCAACTGGTCAAAAAAGAGATCACAATGATCACTATATATTATATGTATCGAAAAATCACTATGTACCCCATGTACAATTATTATTTTTCAAGTAACAAAATGAATTTCTAAAACAGGAGATCACAAGGGAAGTTAGAATATATATTTAAAGAAATGATAATAAAAATAAAAGGCATCAAAAAATCAGGGCCACTAAAGCAGTACAAAGAAGAAAGTTTACATCTTTCAACAGGTTTAGCAGAAAACATGAAAATCTTAAAAATGAGTGAGAAAATTTTCAAATCTAAAGATAAGCAAATTAAACCAAAAGAAATAATACTAAAAATTAATGAATCTGGAAACAAACAATAGAGAAAATTATTAGGTTGGTGCAAAATGATTGCGGTTTTTGTCACTGAAAGTAATGGCCAAAACTGCAATTATTTTTGCACCAACATATAACAAGGCCAAAGTGGTTCTTAAAAAAGTTTAATGAAACTAAGCAATGCCTATCAAGATTTAGCAGGAAAGACAGAAAACACAAATTATATATGTTAGAAATAAAAAATGAAATGTCATGATAATCCTACAGTCAACAAAAGAATGAGGGACTATCATGAACAACTATGTTTATAAACTCAACATATCAGATGAAATGGACAAACTTCTTGATAGACACAATTACCAGACTGGTAAAACAGAAAACTGAGTACTGAAAAATCAAAATCTAAAAAATCTAAAAAATCTAAAAAATCTAAAAAATCAAATTTAATGACAAAGATGTCTCCACACAGAAAATTCCAGGCCCAGATAATTGTACTGGTGAATCCTCTCACCAGTACAATTAAGAAAAAAAAAAAATACCAAACCTTTATAGAATAAAGGAAGAAAAGACACTCCCCAACTCATTTGATACCCAAGCCTGATGGTAACATTGTAAGAAAAAATTACCGACCAATAGCCTTCATAAATATAGATGCAAACATCTTAACACAATTTTAACAAATCAAATTCCACAATAAAATATCGCACCATGACTAACCAGAGTTTATCCCAGGAATGCTAGGTTTAACATATGAACATCAATGCACCAAAATTCATGTTCATCTAGAACCTCAAAATATGACTTTCTTAGGAAATAAGGTGTTTACAGGTTTAAACAGTTAAGATGAGGACACACTCAATTAGGGTGGGCCCTAAATCCAATGCCTGGTATCTTTTTTTTAAGAGAAAGAAGAGACACAGACACGCAGAGAAAACACAGGGAAGAAGGCCACGTGGGATGAAGGCAGGGATGGGAATGATGCAGCTACAAGCCAAGGAATGCTAATGGACTGCTGCCAACCACCAGAAAGAAGCTGGAAGAGGCAAGGAAGGATTCTTCCATGATGCCTTCAGAGGAACATGGCCCTGCAAACACCTTGATTTCGGACTTCTGGCCTCCAGAACCGAGAGAATACATTTCTGTTGTTTTAAGTCTGTGGCAATTTGTTACAGCAGCTACAAGAAACTAGCACAATATTCAACTGACCAGATAATTTTCTTAAATATAAAGTAATTGCTTGGGTTTCTTCTTCTGGTTTTCAGAACAAATTAAGAAACAGCATGGTGGTGTCAGGCGTATATCAAATTGTCAGTTTTACTGGTAAAGTTCAACTGCAGAACAAGATTTGAATCGATAACCTATTGTGCTTCCTAATACTTTCAGTCTGAATTGGGGGGGTTCCCCCATTTAGTCAGAGCACAAAGGAGCTCCTCTCCGCGCCTTCTGCCTCACCTCCCAGGGAGCAGATCCTTACACACCAACACTGCAGACAAGCGATGAGAAAAAGAAAGAAGCTTGGCCAGGTGGCACGCAGTTCTAATCTGTCCAAGCAAATTATGGGGAAGAAATGTTCTTCCTGTACTTTTCCCTTCTGAAATGTTCATAAGGGAAAATTTGCTTCTCATAATGAAATACAAAGAGAAAAACGAAGTGTTCTCCCTTAATAACAATGCATAGTAAACTTCCTGATAGAAAGCTGAAAGGCCAGATTTAATGCTATTGGAACATAACCGAAAGAACGCAGAACAGTTTCATGAACATTCAACACACATTTGTTGAGTGAATAAAATCAAATAAATAAAATGAGACTGACTATATTGTTCTTAGCCATAAATTCCATAATTCAAAGATACATAAATTTAAAAAATTATTTAAGATAAACACTATTATATAGATTCAGAAAAGCAACATTTTTTGACATTTTACTTTCTCTAAAACTGGATAAACTCTACAATCAGTGGTGTGTTATAGTTTAATTTTATGCATTTCCTTCTTCCTTAGTGGTATGTAAAATAATGCTACATTTTATAATTGGTGCAGTTTTAGATTCGGTGGAATACAGTATATTTTTAAGAATTATTTCCTTATCAGTTGCAGAAGAAAATATGTAAAACACACACACACACACAAATTCATTCTCTCCTTCTCTTTTTCATAATCAGATAAAAAAAGCACAAATTCAAGAACACAATGCAACAGTTGAGTGGTAGTGCTAACCTCAGGATCAAGGTTTTCAGAGAATGCTTTTTTCTCAGCTTCTACTTGTGTGCCATTCGGTAATGGAGGGGAAGAAGGTGCAGAATGTAACTCCAATTCTTCACCGAGGGCAGTTTCTTTATCTTCTAGTCCATCTTTCTCTTCTCTGTGACTATTCCTTTTTAACATACTCCTTGGCCGAGGTGATGGTTTAAAGTGATCATCTGTGTCAAGGCTGTTGTTTTCTGCTGAAAAATAAAATGCTTAAAGCATGTGTACAAAAAAATGACCATGGCTTTATCTATCTCTCTGGGTGCTACCATACTTCCCTCCTGTGCCCATGCCCCTTCGCTCTCTGTCCTGAAGAGTCCAGATGAAGCCCACAACTCTTCTCTATACAGAGCTCTAATAAGTCACAAATAAATGATAGTTAATAATCAGGCCAAATGCAGTGGCCCACGCCTGTAATCCCAGCACTTTGGGAGGCCAAGGTGGGCAGATCACGAGGTCAGGAGTTTGAGACCAGCCAGGCTAACATGGTGAAACCCCATCTCTACTAAAAATACAAAAAAATTAGCTGGGCGTGGTAGCTCATGCCTGTAATCCCAGCTACTCAGGAGGCTGAGGCAGGATAATTGCTTGAACCCAGGAGTCTGAGGTTGCAGTGAGCCGAGATCTAGATCACATCATTGAACTCCAGTCTAGGCAACAATAGCAAAACTCCATCTCAAAAACAAAAAACAAAAACAAACAAACAAAAAACAAAGTAAAAAAATAGTTGTCATCCTGAAAGTAACCACTATACTTTAGTTTCACAAGAAGTTAACTCTTCAACATTATTAACTCCTATAGTATTCAAAAAAAAATGTTAAAAAACAAAACAAAATCTTGCCCCAGTTTCTACCACTATAAAATGAAGAGGTTCATCCATCAAACCTTTGAGTACCAAGCCCTGTACATATTACTAAACCTCATAATCAACAAAGCAGCAATGGACCTGTCAGGGACTTTACAGGTTGATTTTTCTAAACAAAATTACAAGACAAAGGTAAGTGCTATTATAAGGATCAAGATGATGATGTTGGCACCTAAGGGATAGGAGTACTAACTCTCACTAGAGGAAGAAATCTTTTATGAGTTAATTGTCCTGAGTCCATAAAACTTCTTTAGCAGTTATTAAAATTTCACTATTTCCATTACTTCTAAGTTTAAAACAAGAATCTAATGCTGATATGCCTCCAGCATTTGAAACATAATGGGATATTTTTTGCCTGAATTTTACCTGCTATACATATTATGTTTCTATTGTTCTACAAATGCATTTCTCTAAACTTCGAAACTGGTCTAATTAACATCTTCCTCCCATTTACCTACAAACGGGCTTATGAATGCTGCCAGAAGATTCCACAACCATACCAAGTTGGTATTATTATAAATATTTCCTTGACAATTTTAGCTACATCCTAAACTCCAGCCAAATGTTCAACCCCAAATCCAAGGGTCCTAGATTCCTCCCTCCATTATCCCCTAAATCCAAAGTATCAATATACCCTATCGATTCTACTTGCCAAATATCTCATTTTTTCCACTTTCTACATCCCTACTGTAGGGTCCTTACCCACTCTTTCCTAGATTACTGCTTCCATGATATTTACAAAATGCAAATCAGATCACATCATTCCTCTCTACAAAATTCTTCAATGGCTCTCCATGAGCCAATCCTACAGAATAAAAGCTTAACTGCCTTTGAACAACATAAAAGGGATTTTATGGTTTTGTCCTTCACTGCCTAATCTACAGCCATTTTGTCATCTGTGTTTCTGAAATGCTGGGCTAACAGTTGTCATGAACACATGCCACAATCCCTCCAATCCCTCCTACTACCATACCTTTACCTAAGCTGATCCCCTGCCTAGAATATCCACTTCCTGCTTCTCCCCCTGACAAACGCTTCCATGTCTTTTGAACCTCAGTTTAAGCAGAGTATTATATAATGCCTAAAAGAGGGTATTGAGCCAATGTTTTGTATTATTGTGGTAAGAACACAACATGAGGTCTATCTTCTTAATACATTAAGTGCAAAAGACAGTACTGTTAACTATAGGCACAATGTTGTACAGCAGATCTCTAGAACTTACGCATCCCACATGACTGATACTTTATACCTGCTGAGTGTGTTTATAAACAAATGCTAAATAATAAAGTGAATAATCAGAACATTTATAGAGTGCTAAATTTATGCCAATACTGTTCTAAGCACTTCAAATAGGTGAACTCATTTAATTGCCTCAAACTCCTAAAGGTAGGCAACTATTGTCCCATTTTTAAAGATGAATAAAATGAGAACAAAGAGGTCTCATGCCCAAAGTCACAAACTCTAGCAGGCTTTAGATCTCAGATTAAAGGAGAAGCATCCTGACTCCAAAGTTCATGATTTCAGTCATGTTAGTGTTAAAAACATATCCTGCAAAAAATACTTTCATTTTATAGAGTAACTGTCACTTCAGTAGTGATTATGAAGTCTGGTTATTATACTTTTTACAAAAGACAAGCAAGGACAGAGAAAGCCTTCAAGCTCTAATAGTTTCATAAAGCATTACTTGCTCCTTAGCAATACCTCACCACATTAAAAATATTGAGTTCCAAACCTGTATTTAAAAAAAAAAAAGTCAAAGAATTTAGAGCATAAACTCATGAACCACATTCTCTCTTTCAAAGATAAATCATTCATATATTAATTTATTCATTTAAATACTTAATATATTCTATATGCCAGATATTATCTTAGGAACACTAGCCTCAATTTTTACAAGAACCTGAGAATGACAACTTTAATATATTTTCTACAAAAATATCACTTCCAGAAGTACTGTCAAGTTCCCAAAAAGAAAAAAAAAATGCTTTTTTTTTACTTTACTTTTTTTTTTATACTTTAAGAAAAGTGCTTTTTTTGGTAATCAATGTATACAATTGCCTATTTAGGTAATTTTTATATCACACATACTGAATATAACATTGCATATGTAAGTAGAGCATTTAGCATCCCGATGCCACCTTGTGGTTAATATACAGTATTTCCTTATTCATTTTAACATACCACAGGTTTTGTGTTTTTTTTTCTTTTCTTTTTTTAAGGTATGAAATAGATAGATTATTGCTTTCCTGATTGTCTACCATAAATTTCTAATTATATACGTCCACCTGTCTCAGACAAATTTTAGCTGCTATATGCTCACATTCTCTTAATAACAAAGTTCAATTATGCTCCTCTTCTCTCCAGCATTGATTTCACTCACTATACTTGGGAGGCACATTTTAACAAGATAATTCTGTTTCATTATGCATCCTGTTTGCATTTTTGAAGTTTTTTATAGTTTATGAGATGCACTACAATAAATTCTCACAACAATTTTGCAGGAATAGAAAGAGGGCTATTTTTAGCTTCTTCGTCATGAGGATAGTGAAGCTTATTTGCTCAAGTCATATATAACTAATATACAGTGGCTTTTCCCCAGGTGTCCTGGACATTATTCTATGTTCTTTGCTCTGCTTACATCCTTTGCTCATTTCAAATTTAATGAGATTGTGGGGTCAGGAAGAAAGGAGCAGTTCCCCAATATATGCCTGAAATAAAGTTTTGTCTGACGTTACCACTGGTATCTAATACGCAAAGTATGAAATATTTACCAGCACTGTATTTACTGATGATATGAAAGGAGATTGTTATGATGGTTAATATCAACTAATAATTCCTTTATAAAACAGAAGGAAGGCTGAAAAACACAAAATCCTTAACCTTGCATATACAAGTTCATGAATGGTGACCCAGAGTATGTGAGAGGGCTTGGTCTCTGTTTCATTCTATTTTTGTTCCTTTATGCTTAAAGCTCAGTATAATTGTGGGGAGAACTACTGTAACCCCAGATCACACTGGGAACTTTCCTTTGGAAAACTGAATGTTAGTAGATTTCCATAGGCAATACAGAGACCAAATGGAGATTCTCTTAATGAGCGTCTAGAAGCTTCAAAAAACAACAGCAGCAATAACATAACTCATCCTTCAAATACACAAATGTCAAGAAAATTTTCTGGCACAATGTTGGTATGGCAAAGATTGTTTTACGGATTAGTCCCAATATTGTTGTAACTCTAATCTTTGGAGTGTGAGAGGGATTAGACAGCATTCCATTCCAGTTCCATGCCTACAAACAAAACTGAAGCTCACACGTCTAGGTGTCTGCAGATCCACAGCTACGGATGCTATGGATAACTAAAGGTGCTTTGGCCTTCTATCAGGCAACAGCCTAGATGCAAGACAAAATACAACAGGTCTGTAAAATTGAAGTTAAGTCTGTTTTTCTTAAATATATACTAGCTACCATATAAAAAATTTTGGGACTGATTATCTTAAAATAAACTTCCAAGAAATGCAATTACAGTAATCCTAACAAATTACCTGAAGATGTGCTTTTAATTGAAAGAATTCTGGGTTTAGGTTTCATTTTTATTTTGTCTTTTTCAAATTCCTTGTCCTTATTTTGAGATTCAGAGGATTTTACAACGATGTCTTCACGCCCATCGGGTGCCATTTCCTCATCATTTTTGATGGCACACACTGGCTCATCTTTGGTTATGTTACCATTTGATTTCTTGGTTTTCAAAAAAGATAGTTTTGAAGGATTCTTTTCTTCATCATCTGATATATGAAAGTCATTCATTTTTTTATTAACTGAATTTTCATCTGCTGAAGTGTCAGAAAAATCACCTAAGGAAACTGAAAAATTGAAAAGAAAAAATGTTTTCCACAGTATTTTTAAAAATTGTCAAGGTAACGTTAACTTAATCAAAAGGTTTACCTTAAAAGCTACAAACAAATTTCTAACAATGAATACGCACAAATGTATTTTATGAATAGACTTGCAGCTCTAAAAACACAGCTAACTCAGGCATGTTTCATTAACATTTATGAAATAAAAATTCCAATTACATTAATTTATTCAAAATGTATTTATTGTGTGTCTTTAGGGTACCAAACAACCAAACACTGTTTGCTCTGGAAAAAGCCATCCAAAGGTCCCTAACAATCAGCCATGTAGCATTTAAATTAGGTTATGGACTGTAAAACTTTTATTTGAAAATTACTTCCTCATATAAAATTAAGAATGGATGAATTTAATTAGTAATTACTAATTATCTTTTTTTCCATAAAAATTTTGGAACTACAATTCCATCCACACCAGAATACTAGATTTACTAAGAATCATAAGGAATGCTAAGTTAACTATATAGCAGTGATTTAACTGTGGTTATTATTGGTTTTACAGAAATCATTAACAACTATTCACCAAATTTTAAAGAATAAAACACCAGGCTGGGCGCAGTGGCTCATGCCTGTAATCCCAGCACTTTGGGAGGCCTAGGCAGGAGGATCACAAGGTCAGGAGTTCGAGACCAGCCTGGCCAATGTGGTGAAACCCCGTCTCTACTAAAAATACAAAAATGAGCTAGGCGTGGTAGCGGGCGCCTGGAGTCCCAGCTACTCAGGAGGCTGAGGGAGGAGAATTGCTTGAACCTGGGAGGTGGAGGTTGCAGTGAGCCGAGATCGTGCCACTGCACTCCGGCTTGGGTGACTGGGCGAGACTCCATCTCAAAAAAAAAAAAAAAAAAGAATAAAACACCAAGTTTAGAATTCCATATGCTTAATGCTTACACCTGAAACTAAAATATTAATATTTTTACATAGCTAAGAGAAACCAAATTATAATAGTACTGATATATGAAACATGAAGAGTCTGTGGTTTTTAAATTTACCCCTTATCACAGCCCCAAAAAAAATTTGATTTACAGTAAGCATTATAAAAGTACTTCTAATGTGCACCAAAGTTTAGTTCTGTGGGACCTAGTTACTAACTAGCTATAGCATCTCCTAGGGTTGATCTTAAAGATGAACCTGTTTTCTCCAATGTGGTTTAACCACTGGCAGCCATCCTTTTACTGCAAATCTGCCATCAATTAATTTATATTTTCATATACACATTCAGAAAACAAAACAAAACAAAGCAACAACAACAACAAAAAAAAAAAAACAAGAAAACTCATACGACTTCTTGAAAATTAAGAGTGACTTTCTACTAATTAAAACGTTGAAAGTCTAAAACTAGTGACTGCATAGGTATTATTTTAACATACGTGATTGAGGGGATGGGTAGTTGGGGGGCTGGCTAAATACAAAACTAAGGAAGCAAAAAGAAGAAAAGTGGTTCACGTTTCCATACTGTCACATACCAATCTCATCACTGTCGAAGTCATCTGAGTATTCAGAACTCCTTTGTCTGGCTGAGCGAGCTGTAATTGCTCTTATTAGCTCATCCTGAAATGAGATACTGAAATCAATTTCCATCTAAACATGGAAGTATCATATTTACAAGTAATTCTTTAAACAAACAATGCTTGATTAACAACTGCTTTCAGACTTAGGTTTCAATCATCTAACAAATATTTCCTGGAAGCTCACTTTATGCCATGTACCCACTTTATGCCTCATACTCAATGCAGAGCATCACAGACAAGAGCCCTTCCTCATGCAGCTTGCAGTTAAACTAGAAGAGACACATATTATCAAATAAATTAATTGCGGGTTATAATTAGAGCTGGAGATTAACAAACAAGCAGGGGCTCAATTTAGATTATAATTTATTAAAAACTGGTATTTTGAAAGAAATTGGTATTTTTAAGAGCTCTTGTCTCGGCATATTTCAGAAATGGATGCAATCAATATTGCAAACAGAGGCTGAGTTCAAAATTGTAGTGACTCAACAGAAAAAAACTTAAACATTATGTTACAACAGAAAAAAAAAAAAGCTTTTATATAAAAATGGCAATTTAAGGTTGCAATTCCACTTTTAACTTAGTAGGAAACTAGTATTGAGGCTACTTGGGCAGTCTTAAAACCACATAGGGGAGTTTGTAATACTGAATGCAGTCCAAACATGATCATGTGCAAAACCTCAAAAGAAATATCAGATTTACCCCTGCTTTATAAAGGACTGTTCCTAGAATCACCAATTTCAACCCATCTAATACAGTGCTTACACTGTGAAATGATTCCAAATAAAAATACTTTACCTGGAAAGTAGTTCTTTTGGTAACTTTTGGACTCTTTGTATATGCCAAAGTGGTGCTAAAAACTTCATCAGACATAGTGTATTTTTTTCTCGTTACCTTTATAAAATAGCTAATTATTAGAATAATTCAACTTCTGATGGTGGCTGAAATATACAAAAAACAAATCAGACTTTGCATGCTTGAGAATTTATTTTACTACATTTGATTCTATTCTCCCCGCAAAGGTCAAAGAAAAGCATCTCATATGAACATTGGGCTACATCTTCACTTAAAAATGTAAAAGGAGTTCTTGTAAAGAAATAGCAAATTATCACAAGCTTATTTTTAAAAAATTCAAATGGGAGATATCCTAAAATAATTTTGCAACTACTTAAAAACTCTGCAAATAAATGATTACAAGTTAATAAGACAAAATGATGCCAATTAAAATAGAACACCTTATTTTTCACCTCTCTTCTAAAGTATAACATTGCCTTCAAAATAACTCATGTCTGATTTAAAAGGCCATCAAAAGGATCGTCGGCGTAAAAATTATAAGCACCACCATCAAAAAAACGTATCTATATATTTGCATATAGCGCTATTCAAAGAAAAAGATCTTAATGCTAACCCGCAAACAGCCAGCGATACGGATTGCAAGCCACTTTCCTCTCACAAAAGTGTTAAAGAGCGTCAAGTAACATGGTGAAACCCCGTCTCTACTAAAAATACAAAAAAACTAGCCGGGCGAGGTGGCAGGCGCCTGTGGTCCCAGCTACTCGGGAGGCTGAGGCAGGAGAATGGCGTGAACCTGGGAGGCGGAGCTTGCAGTGAGCTGAGATCCGGCCACTGCACTCCAGTCTGGGCGACAGAGCGAGACTCCGTCTCAAAAAAAAATAAAAAAATAAAAAAAAAAAGAGAGTCAAGTAAACAAAACGACGAAGCTTTCGCAATGAGCCGCATTAAAATCGCGGTTTCCGTGCTCGGAGCAGAGGCCTGGCAGGACCACCCATAGCGGTGCGCGCCCCGGGTGCCGTTCCCTACCAGGCCAGGTGACGTCCGGGTGCTCGCCGCTCCTCACCGCGCCATACGCTGAGCACCAGCGAACACCAGGCCCGTGCACGCCCAAGCGCGGTCTCTGTCGGGATCCCTCATGGACCCAGGTCCCGCTTTCGGTCCCCAGGTCCCGCTTTCTGTCCCCAGCCCCGGACGCCCGTGGCCAGTTCCCCGCGACCCTGATAACCAAGAGCCAAGCCTCGGGTAGGACCTGCTCACCTTGGCCTGGGCCTGGCTGCGCCCGCAGAGCCGGTCCTGGACCGAGCGAGGAGGAGGGGCTAATAACAGAGGCGGAGGGCGGTTGCTAGGAAACAGCGTCTCCGGGAGGAAGTGACTTCCCTACTGCCGGGTCTCTCGGGTACCCAACACCGCTCTTCGGCCTAACGTGTCGCTGGGGCAACCACCTAGACAAAGGAAGTGACATCACCTTCCTGGGTCTTGGGAGAGGGGTTCGTTATTGGCCGCTTGTGTGCATGTGTTGTTGCCTAGGAGACAGGACCCACCCAACTCCCACCCAGATAGCCTTACTCTTGCCAATAGAGTAAGGGCCCTTATCTGCACGTGTTGCAGATAAAGCACATTCGTCGTTTTGCCACAGTTAGGACGTGAAGTTCTCTGAATCCAAGTACAGTGTCAGTGGATGGGATAGAATAGTACGGTAGTGACGTTTGCAGAACACTGCTTCTGACTGCATGTTTGAATCCTGGTGACCCTTTCCTACACACGTGATTGTCCCAAGTTAAGGTCTTTATGACCCAGTTTCTTCTTCTGGGGGAAAACAAAAGTGTACTAATAATAGACAACTGAAAGGCTGCTGTAAAACTGAATGAAATAATGCAAGCGGAACACTTGGAAGAGTGCCTGAAATTGTATTCGGTACTAGATATGCTGCTCTTCATGCAACTAAGCTGCAAAGGGCCTGGAGAGAAGTCAACTCTTGTTATTTTAACTTCTGTTGTGTAAAACCCAAAGATTAAAAGCTACAACATTGATATAAAAACTGAGTCTTTCAATAAAAAGAGGAATGGGACAAATTAACTCAACATACTTTCTTAAAAATCATTTTTCCTAAAAGTACAATAGTTCCCCCTTATCCAAGAGGGATCCATTTGGAGATCCCCCAGTGCCTGTGCTGAAACCATGAATAATACTAAACCCCATATATCCTATGTTTTGTCCTATGCTTACGTACCCATGGTCAAGTTGAATTTATAAACTAGGCTCAGTCAAAGATAAATAACAGAATAATTAGAGCATACTGTAATAAAAGTTAAATGAATGTAGTCTCTTTTTCTCTCAAAATATCTTATTTTACTGTACCATAGGTAGCTCACACTGTGGATAAAGGGGAACTATTGTACAACAATCTCACCATTTGCCAATATTCCCGAACCATTTTTAGCTTTTCTCCTCCTTCCTTGTTTGTTTCCTTTTGTTCAATGCTGCTGAGTATTCTCTAAGAGGCTCTTCTAGCTCCAATCACATTCTTATGTCAACAGATAGGAGGTTCTTCAACTGTCAGCTACACATCCATCCCTGCTAATTTCTTCATTGCCTCCACAATTTCTATAAGGGAAAAGCAAAATCTGCACACCTGCAGAATTAGCACCACGTAGATGCTGCTAAAGGATTTTCTGCCTGTGCCCTCTGGAGGGGTGACATCACGTCCCCCACTGCACCAGGGCCCACTGAGCAACACTTGGAGCAACCAAGGGGTGCCGCACCAGAATGTGGGGACCAGTGACTTCAGGGATTGCTGGGAAGCAAGCCCCAAGATCCCCAGGGCACCCTAGGACCTTCCTTGGAAACTGTACTGCCCTCAATGCTCTCGCAACATGGGCCTGTGATGAGAGTGCATCCCAAGCAATCCACAAAACACCTTCCGGGTTGCTCTTTCATTGTCCTGGTGAAGAGCACAGCCCTGATCCATGTACCCTGATCCACAACCTTTGTGTTCTCTCCCACACTTTATTTGTTAAAATATGGACAGGCTGAGAAGGCTAAAAATTTCCCAAATCTCTAAATTCTCTTCCCTTTTGATGATAACTTCTGTCTCTAAATCATTCCTCTTTTCTTTCATTTTCCTATACATATTCAAGAGAATCAAGCTGCTCCTTTAATACTTTGCTTAGGTATTTCTTCTAGCAAATTTCAGTCTCATTATTCATAAGTTTTGCCTTCCAGAAAACACTTGGACATGAACACAATGCAGCCAAGTTCTTTGTCACTTTGTGACAAATGTCACCTTTCCTCCAGTTTCCAATAGCATGTTCTTCATTTCCATCTAAGACTTATCAGAATGGCCTTTCCCTTCCATATTCTTTTATTTTCTTTTATTTTTTTAGAGACTGGGTCTCCCTATGTTGGGCAGGTTGGTCTTGAACTCTTGGCCTCAAGCAATCCTCCTGCCTCAGCCTCGCAAAGTGTTAAGATTCCAGGCATGAGCCACCATGCCCGGCCCCCTCCATATTCTACAAACATTCTATCCAGCTCTCCTCCTCTGAGCCCTCACCAGAATCACCCTTAATGAAGAATAACAGGGAGAAGACAGCCACCTACACCTCAGGAACAGGCCTGGAACAGAGCCTTCCTGCTCCGCCCTCAGAAGGGACCCGCCTGCTGACAACTTGATCTTGGACTCTTGGCCTCCAGTACTGTGAGACAGTAAGATTCTGTTGTTGAAGGTGCCTAGTCTGTGGCCAGTCTGTAAGACAGCCCTAGCAAACTAACGCAGCGTGGTAGCCCACGGATGGTGAAAAGATGGAGTGCACAATGGAGCTCCAGGCTTACTTCTACAGCTCCCAAAGTGTGCTACGGGACCCTTTGGTGGATGTAGGTGTGCAAGGTAATTTTGGATGGTGCAGGGTGAATAATTTCAATTTCCATGATAACATATCTATCTTACTGGGTACATCGGGGTCCCCCTCTGTTAGGAACCAGGCTGCACAGCAGGAGGTGAGCAGCAGCCAGAGAGCAAAGCTTCAGCTGTAGAAACAGCTCCTCCTCATCCCTTGCATTACCGCCTGAGCCCTGGCTCCTGTTAGACCAGCGGTAGCATTAGATTCTCATAGGAGCACAAACCCTACTGTGAACTGTACATGTGAGGGATTTACATGCTACTTAAGATTTACATACAACTTAAGATTTACATGCTACTAAAAATATGGGTTTCAACACTAATAAAACTGGATGCAAATGAAAACATTCTCTTGCTGTGGTCCCAGAAACCTCAATCATTCTATCAGAGAGATGTGTAGCTTTGATCTGTCAATGTCTCCCATCACCCCTAGATGGGACCATCGAGGTGCAGGACAAGCAGCTCAGGGCTCCCACTTATTCTCCATCATGATGAGTTGTGTAATTCATTATATATCACAACGTAATGATAATAGAAATAAAGTGCACAATAAGTGTAATGGGCTTGGATCATTCTCAAATCATCCCTTCCCCTTCTCCTGGGTCTGTGGAGAAGTTGTCTTCCACAAAACTGGTCTCTGATGCCAAAAAGTTTGGAGTAAATGCTGGTGTCAATGCTTCTAAGAATAGTTAAGCAACTTAAGATTTACATGCTACTAAAAATATGTGTTTCAACGCCAATAAAAATGGATACAAATGAAAACACTCTCTTGCTATGGTCCCGGAAATGTTCATCACTCTGTCAGAGAGATGTGTAGCTTTGATCTGGAGCTGCCCTCCCATATTCCGTCTGCTGTAAACCCCTGCAACACACACATGCACACTCACAGACACACGCACACACATACATATACCAGCATGCACACACACACACGCACTCACAGACACACGCACATACATACATACACACACCAGTGTGCACACACACACGTGCACACTCACAGACACATGCACATACATACACATACCAGAGTGCGCACACACACACGCACTCACAGACACACGCACATACATACACACACCAGTGTGCACACACACGTGCACACTCACAGACACATGCACGTACATACACATACCAGTGTGCACACACACACACGCACTCACAGACACACGCACATACATACACACACCAGTGTGCACACACACGTGCACACTCACAGACACATGCACGTACATACACATACCAGTGTGCACACACACACACGCACTCACAGACACACGCACATACATACACACACCAGTGTGCACACACACGTGCACACTCACAGACACATGCACGTACATACACATACCAGTGTGCACACACACACACGCACTCACAGACACACGCACATACATACACACACCAGTGTGCACACACACGTGCACACTCACAGACACATGCACGTACATACACATACCAGTGTGCACACACACACACGCACTCACAGACACACGCACATACATACACATACCAGTGTGCACACACACACGTGCACACTCACAGACACATGCACGTACATACACATACCAGTGTGCACACACACACACATGCTGTGCCTCATGCCCTCACAAAGGTGGCACGGGAGGTAATGAGTATTTTTAAGAGAAATGACAACTCAGACCCTTGTTCTCCCAGTGTTGGCACAAGTGCCTTCTCTGCAGACCACGCTTCCATCTCTTTCTTGGCTCTCCCTCTTAGTGAAAGACAGAAGCAGAGCCCCAGCCCAGTGTACCCAGCTGCTTAGTGCCCAAGCCAAGTTCACAAGCTTCCCGGGGAATCTAGTGACATGAAGGCAGTGCAGAGCCTCCCCCAAAGACGTGTCAGCTTTTGGTGGATCCTTAAGCCCAGGAAGGCAATAGGCGAGACATCCCCGTTCACCAGAAAACACAACCAAAATCCATTGAGGAAGGGCAGCAGTCAAAGGTTTTACCCTCCGGAAGGAGTTCTCTGGAACTGCAAGCAGCAGGCAGAAGACTTCCTTGCATGTGTGGTTACTATGGTGACCTACAGTTTTCACTAGGAACTGGGATCAAGAGTGACCCTGTCTCCTACTCACGCACCTCTCTCCCTGTCTCTCTCTGCCTTTTATGTCTTTCTTCCTATTGCTCTCCCTCCTCTTCCTCTCAGCCTCCTCTGTCTCTCTCCCCGTCTCTCTTCCTCTCTCTCTATCTCACCCCCTTTTCCCCATCTCTCTTTCTCTCTCCTTCTTCTCCACTTCTCTCTCCCTCCTCCTCTCCCTCCTTGCCACTGTTCAGGAAGGACTCCTAGGCCACCTTTCATTGTACACGCAGGGCAGCAGGACCTTGGTCCCCCATCTCCCAGTGCCCTCAAGATCAGGGGTGTGGACCTTTCCATGCTCTCCTGGTGGTCGCCAACACTCCAGGGAGCAGAAACTGCAGGTCACCACTGACTCAAGTGGCGCACCCACAGGTGCTTCCACTTGTGATTGTGACTTCCATCTTGTGATCTGCTGAGGTAAAAGCAAAGGACAAAAGCTCAGGCCCGACCCTGCACCAGGGTGGGGCTAGGGGTCGGTTTGGGGGTAGAGACGGGGATGGGAGCAACCACTGCAAACTGGTCCCTGGCCGGCTTCCTGTCCGTCACCCTGCCATGCAAAGCCTCCTCTCCTGCCCCTCCCCTGCCCCCCACCACCTCCACCCCTAGGCAGCCCCAGACTCAGGCTCCAGAATTCCTCCTGGATCCAGGAACTAAGAGCAACCCCTGGACTCTGCAGCCTCTAGGCCAGGTGTCACTGCCCCTGCTGAGTGCTGACAAACCTTAGCTCCCACTTATGCCCTGACTCAAGCCAGCCACACACACCCAGCATAACCACCTTCTCCTGACTTTAGCCCTGACATCCCTGCTTTCTGGTAATCCCCAGCTCCAGGCAAGTCCAAAGGCCAGCACCCTATACCCACCCTTCCTGGGTGCCACTCTTGTCTGCTTGTCAAGATGTCTTAACCTGGCTTTATCAACATAGAACAAATAAAGGGCCTCTCCCAGGAAGGTTTGGCAAAATACTCTCCATTTAGAAGCAGAGGCAGTGATGAGACCTACGGATGACCCGAGGTTTGCCACTCAAGCAGCAAGAAGGGCAAGGAGCCCGGTTTCATGTCCTCGTCCTGGAAGAATGGCCAGGGCTCCACAAGATCCTGTGGGGGGCTGGCAGGAGCAGATCTGCCCTCCTCTTGAGGAAGCAGGCCACTGCCACCAGGAAGCAACAGATGGTGGCATACAGGTAGATCCCCCACGTGCCGTAGAGCAGGGCCAGCAGATCTGCACTCAGCCCAGCCCCAGGGGAGCTGCAAGACAGACTGAGACCCTGATAGGTTTGGCTCTGTGTCCCTACCCAAATCCCATCTTGAATTGTCATCCTCATGTGTCAAGGGAGGAACCTAGTGGGAGGTGATTGGATTTGGAGGCAGTTTCCCTCATGCTGTCCCTGACAGTGAGTGAGTTCTCAGGAGAGCTGATGGTTTTAAAGTGTGGCACTTCCTCATTTTCCACTCACTCCCTCCTGCCGCCTTGTGAAGAAGGTGCCTGCTTCCTCTTCACCTTCTGCCGTGATTGTAAGTTTCCTGACCCTGTGAGTCAATGAAACCTCTTTCCTTTATAAATTACCCAGTCTCAGGCACTTCTCTGTGGCAGTGTGAAAACAAACTAATACAGACCCCTTCTCTCAAGTGCCTTATCCTTAGGCCATCAGCTGCCCGCATGCTCCTCCTCTGCCCCATGGTCTTCCTTTTCTCCTCATTTGGCCCAAGTGATCCACATGGCCAGCTCCAGCCCCATCCTACTGCAGGCCTGTCTGACTGGTAGAGAGGCTGGGCTCCTTTCCTGACCCCAAAGATAGCTGACATGCTCTCTGGATCTTGGAGGAAGCTGACCTCCTACCCTCATACTGGTAGCAACTTCTTCCAAGACCTCAAAGTCAGATCATATGAGCTGGGTTTTTTTTTGTTGTCTCCGCTTGCTAGGGCTATCACTGGGACAAGTCTAGCCCAGGAAGCCCATGGGGACCCCGACACCAGGCCCTGCCCAGACCAATCAGGACCAAGAGAGAGGTCGGGAGATACCCCAGCGGCAACATGGGCACCTGTATCTGGCCCTGTTGGTGGCCAGTGACTGGCATGCCTGGAAAGAGCCAGGGTGGCACCCCACCAGCTGCCCCGCAGCCCTAGACACCTTGGAAAATCCTGTTCGATGTGGAAGCTGATCTCATCAAGGCCATGAGAAAGAAAGGTGAGCATGGCATCCCCGCAGCCCCAGTCTGTCAGCAACATGTCCTGGGGCCTCTGTCCCAAACTGTGGGACAGTGGCCCCCTCCCAGGGCACAATTCCCAGACCAAGAGGGGCCTGGCCTAGACCCCAGCCCTGGGAAGAGAGGGGCACCAGGGGTGTGGTGGGCTCTCAGTTGCAGTCAGCATGACCATGCAGGGGACCCTGGCACTCACTGTGGAGCTCTGCCACTGTCACAATTCACCTTGCAGAAGCTGGGTGAGATCCTGAAGCCTTGCAGCTACTGCTACAGCCATAGCAGGGGATGAGATTGGCTTTCACTGCACTGAGACACAATGTGGACATGGACCAGCTCGCCCTGCAGTGCACACAGCACTGCTTCTGACCAGGACACCTCATTCACAGCTAGGGACATGCAGCAGTGTGCTCCGCCTTGGCTCTGCCACCTCTACTTGGAATGTTCTCAGTTCCTTCTAGGCTTCTAGAACCATCTGGGCCAGGGCTCATGGCTGGATAAGCACCTGAGGCCCCACAACCCAAACAAGCTTCCCATCCTCGTTTTATTTTTTGTTAAACTTATGAAAATATATTAAGATATGACTTATATCACTGCATGTAAGTGTGCAGCTCAAAAGTCATTCACAAATAGAACACACCAGCCCCCAGATCACCAAGCCAACCATGCCCAGCCCCTCCCAGTGCCCCTAGCCCTGAAACCAGTGTTCTGAATTCTGACAGCATTGTGAGCCTGCCTTTTGTACTTTACACTCATGGAAGTATAACCATTTTCCTGTTTTAAAACAAATGTTTACTTTTGAAATGATTTTAGATATACATCTTCCATCCAGCTGCCCCTAATAATGACATTTTGCATTACCATGGCACATTTGTCAAAACTAAGAAATTTAGGCCGGGTGTGGTGGCTTACACTTGTAATCCCAGCAATTTGAGAGGTAGAGGTGGGAGGCTCAGGTTTGCTTAAACCCAGGAGTTTGAGACGAGCCTTGGTAATATGGGTAGACCCTGTCTCTAGAGAAAAGTAAAAGAAATTAGCTAGGCATGGTGGTGTGTGCCTATAGCCCCACCTAGCCAGGAGGCTGAGTGCGAAGACTGCTTGATCCCAAAAGTTCCAGGAAGCAGTGAGCTATGATCACACCACTGCACTCCAGTCTGGGTGACAGAGTGAGACCTTGTCTCTTTTAAAAAATTAAGAAACTTAACATGGGTGTAATCCTATTAACTACATGATAGTGTGAACTATTCTCTAAGGTTATTAATGCAGTAATTATATTAATATGGTGAAATTTATTCAGATTTCACCTGTTTTTGGCCAACTTCTCATACCTGTCCCAGGATCCCACCTCAGACTCACCCTCTGCCGTTAGGTCATTTCTCCTTAGCTTCTTCCAGAGAGTACAGCCAGATATACACCTGGGCCGAATGGTAGAGCTGATGGCTCCTGGGCTCCAAACCTCTGCAGCATGTTACCATACTAAGAACTGTAGAAAATTGTAACACAGTAGTGGCTATTTGTGTATCTAAACACAAAAGGATCATAAAAATACAGTATAAACAATAAAAACTGTACGCCTGGCCAGTTGTGGTGGTTCATGCCTATAATCCTGGTACTATGGGAGGCCAAGTTAGGAGGATCACTTGAGCCCAGGAGTTCTAGACTAGTCTGGACAACATAAAAAGACCCCACCTCTTTTTAAATATCAATTTTTGGCAATGATACACCTGTATAGTGCAGCTCCGTTATAATCTTATGGGACCACCATCCTATATACATTCTGGCATGGACTGAAATGTATTATCTGACACCTGATTGCATAAGTAGTCTAGAGATGATTTAAAATATACTAGAAGATATACTTAGGTTATATGCAAATACTACACCATTTTATATCAGGACTTGAGCATCTGTGGATTTTGGTATCCGTGGAAGGTAGTGAAACTGATTCCCCACAAATGTCTAGGGACAACTGTAAACATTTCAGGCCTCACAGAAGGCTCAATTCCCTGCACCCCTACCTCCAGGTAAACTCTATCACTGGAGATTAGTTTGCCTGAACATAACTTTATATAAATGGAATCACACATTGTCTATTCTTATAGGTCTAACTCAACATGAGGTTTGTGAGATTCATTCATGTTGAAGCCATAATTTATTCATTTTCTTTGATGTATAGTATTCTAATTTTGAAGGTACCATGGTTTTTTCCAATCCATACTTCTATAATGGATATTTGGGAAGTTTCTGGTTTGAGGTTATTACAAATAGTGCTGCTATGAACGTTGTTTTACTCATTGTATTAGTCTGTTTCATGCTGCTGATAAAGACATACCCTAAGACTGGGCAATTGACAAAAGAGAGAGGTTTATTGGACTTAACAGTTCCACATGGCTGGGGAGGCCTAACAATCATGGCAGAAAGCAAGGAGGAGCAAGTCACATCTTACATGGATGGCAGCAGGCAAAGAGAGAGCATGTACCAAGAAATGCCTATTTTTAAAACCATCAGATCTTATAAGACCCATTCACTATCACGAGAACAGCACAGGAAAGACTCTCTCACATGATTCAATCATCTCCCTACAAGATGAGATTGAGATTTGGGTGGGGACACAGAGCCAAACCATATCACTTGTATTTTAGTGAAGATACAGACATATCTGTGTAACGTACATGTGCAGGGATGAAATTGCTAGTTCATGGGAGGCAAATGTTTAGCTTTGGTGAATATTGCCAAATCATTCTAAAGTGTTTGTTCCACTTTACCTGCTCATCTGTGAGCCAGAGCATTCCATCAACAGTTTGAGCTGTCTAAGAAAGACCTGGGTTCAATCTCATTCAATCATGAAGTAGCTGTGTCACTTTGGGCAAGCCACGTAACTTCTCTGAGCCTCAGTGCTTAGTGTCCTCATCTGTAAATTGGGCTGATGGTGGTCCTTACCTCGCAGGGCCGCTTTAAGGACTAAGTGAGATGAAAGCTGACACCCCAAGTGACACCACTTCTCCCTCCTTCAGATTCAGTAAGAAGACGTCTTCACTGCCCAATGTGAAGGCCATGGGGAGGACTCGAAGTCCCAGAGTTCCCCTGTCCCAGGAGCATAAGCCTTGGATTTTTGCTTTCAGAAACAACCACCTCTAGGATCAGGATGGCTCTCAACTTCCCCAAATCTGTGCTCCCACCCCACGAAGGTGATGTGTTCAGCAGTGGGGAAGGGACTGCACTGTGCCAGCCTCACCCTGCCCACTGTCCATCCTCATGACTCAGAGCCCAGCTAGTTCCCCAAGCAGAGCAGAGCAGGGTCCTGCCCCGGCTGTGGGTTCCAGACATCCAGGCCACCACTACCTGTTCCTACGCTGCTGCCTTCATCCCTCAGCCTTTGCTTGCCTCCTTCACAGCTCAGGATGTCTTAGCTTTTTGCCTGTCACCATTGTCTGTCTCCCCTTGAGGGAGAGCAGTACAAGGGCAGGGACTCTGTCAGTCTGTGGATGTGTCTCCAGTGTCTGGAAGAGATTAGAAGCTCAATACACACTTGCCCAGTGTCTGCATGCATTTCACTAAGCAGAAGACAGCTTTGGAGATGAGAAGAGACCCTCCCGAGGTGACAGTCCTTAGTGGCATTTCCCAAGTATTCTCGGCATGCCAGGTGCTGAGCTGGACCATGGACGTAGGAGCTCTGGAACCCGTGGGGTGCCGGATTAGAGGTGTGAGCCACCGCACCTGGTCAGAAGTATTCTTTATTTCTTTTTAAAAATTTGTACTTTCTGAGTTGACGTAATTGGCGCGTACTGCTTTTGTGATTAGAAACAGTAATGGTATAGAAAAAATGTGTAGAAAAAAGCAGAAAACCAAATCACATATACAATAAAATCCTAGCTTTTAAGTAAGATGTGTAGAGAAGAAAGATGGAAAAGGAATACAGTAGGCCAGGCATGGGGGCTCATGTCTGTAATCCCAGCACTTTGAAAGGCCAAGGTGGGAGGATCGCTTGAGCCCAGGAGTTTGAGACCAGCCAGAGTATCAGAGTGAGACTTCGTCTCTGTTTTTTTTTTTTTGTAATAAAAATAAAAAATATTAAAATAGAAATGCACAAAAACATTAATAGTTGGCAGGGTGTGGTGGCTCACACCTGTAATCCCAGCACTTTGGGAGGCTGAGGCAGGTGGGTCACTTGAGGTCAGGAGTTTGAAACCAGCCTGGTCAACATGGTAAAGCCCCATCCCTACTACTGAAAAAAAAAAAAAAATTATCCGAGCATGGTAGTGTGTGCCTATAATCTCAGCTACTCGGGAGGCTGGTCCAGAATTGCTTGAACCCAGGAGGCAGAGGTTGTGGTGAGCCAAGATCTCACCACTGCACTCCAACCTGGGTGACAGAGTGAGACTCCATCCCCCCAAAAACAGAAACAAGCAAACAAAAAATAACACAAAAACCCTGAATACTTGTTGTCTCTGAGGACTGGGGTTATCAGGAGACTTAACTTTTCTGTCTTTCTAGTTTTTTATATGTTCATATCTAGATTTTAATGTATTATATAAACCTATTCTTTTAGTAGCCTCCTAATTAGTCTCCTTGCTTCCCTTCCTGCCTGTGATGTAGAAAGCCTTCCCATGGCGTTGTGCTGGAGAAATTGTGTTGCTCCTAGTAAAAGTCTTCGTTCTCTGTGCCTGGTTAATCTCCACTTACCCATCAGTACTCTACTCAAGGTCTCCCCAACTTCTTTATGGAAGACTTCTGCAGTGGATGCTGTGACCTGCCACCCAGATGTCACTTCAGGACCGGGCCCTCATTCCCCAGCTGCTGGGAAACTTGGAGGCTGATGCTCACAGATGAGTCTCACTCTGGGAAATGCCCTGGCTGAAAAAAGCTACCTGGGGACAGCCTGCATCCATTGCCTGGTCCACTGGAGGAGGGAGATGGGGTGGGCAATAAAAGCTCAGACCCCTTGCCTCAATTCAGTGCAACTTTGAAGGGTCATCTACCCTTTAGAGCTCCCTGTGGAATTGGCTAAGACCTTTGTTGCAACTCCAATGCAGTTTTCTCTGCCTGCTGAGGCCGGCTGGCTTCCCCCTCTCACAGGTGCTGGTCCTGAGGGTACTTCCCAAGAAACTTGCTTAGCCAATAACACCTGCTTGACCTCCCAGGCTAGGGTAATTTCCTTTATTATATGCTCCTCCAGAGCACGTTTCTCCTTTGTAAGTTTTACATCTATTTCTATTATCTGGCCAATGTCTGCCTGTCCCATCAACTTTAATAGCCACAGGGTGGGAGCTATATCTGATTTTATTCACCATTGCATTCTTCCTTGCAGGCATTTGGTTTAGAAATATTTGTAGAGTGAACAGACAACATTATTAACCATCTAATCTAATCCCTTGCGAGGCCATCGACTTTCCTTAGAGCTGCAGAATGTCTCATTCATTCATTCAATAAATATTTACAAAGAGAAGCTGGATTCCTACCCTCTCAACACCAAAATAATTACAGATAGTTCAAAGATGCTTATATGTAAGAGAATGAAACCAATAACTTTCTAGAATAAAGATGAGTAGGTTTTAGAAAAAAATTAGCATATTAAGGGCCTTCATAAGCATGACCACATATAATTCTAAGACTTTATAAAGCAAAAATAAAGATTAACAAGCTGGCCAGGCATGGTGACTCATGCCTGTAATACTAGAACTTTGGGAGACTAAGGTAGGAGGATTGCTTGAGGCCAGGGACCAGCCTGGGCAACACAGTGAGACCCTGTCTCTACAAAACAAACAAATAAAAATTAGCTGGGCATGGTGGTGCATACCTGTATTCCTAGCTACTCAGGAGGCTGAGGCAGGAGGATAGCTTGAGGCCAGGAGTTCAAGGCTGCAGTGAGCCATGATTAGACCTGTAAATAGTCACTACACTTCAGCCTGGGCAACGTATAGCCCATCTATATTTACATTTGAACAAATAATTAAGACAAGTAAAGAAAAAGTACTTGCGGTTGAGTGTGGTGGCTCGTGTTTGTAATCTCAGCATTTTAGGAGGCTGAGGTGGGAGGATCGCTTGAGCCTAGAAGTTTGAGAATAGCCTAGCAACATAGTGAGACCCCATATCTACAAAAAATGCAAAAATTAACCGAGTGTAATGATGCGTGCTTGTAGTACCAGCTACTCAGGAGGCTGAGGAGAGAGAATCGCTTGAGCCTGGAGATCTGGGATACAATGAACTGTGATGACACCACTGCACTCCAGTCTAGGTGACAGACCAAGACCCTGTTTCTAAAAAAAAAAAAAGAAAGAAAGTAAAAAAAAATTTTAGCCGGGCGCGGTGGCTCAAGCCTGTAATCCCAGCACTTTGGGAGGCCAAGACAGGCGGATCACGAGGTCAGGAGATAGAGACCATACTGGCTAACCTGGTGAAACCCCGTCTCTACTAAAAAAAAATACAAAAAATTAGCAGGGCGAGGTGGCGGGCGTCTGTAGTCCCAGCTCCTCGGGAGGCTGAGGCAGGAGAATGACGTAAACCCGGAAGGCGGAGCTTGCAGTGAGCTGAGATCTGGCCACTGCACTCCAGCCTGGGCGACAGAGCGAGACTCCATCTCAAAAAAAAAAAAAAAAAGATTTTTTTTTTAATAAAAAAGAGTATTTGCAATACTTACACAAGACAGCTAATATACCAATAACCTTTACAAATCAAAAAGTTAAAAAGCCTACATAAAAATTGTCAAAGAATGTGAAAACCTATTAGAAACCTTATTTATATTCTAGGAAATGCAAATTAAACCAATAATACAATATCAATTTTTTTCTATAGAATTGACTGAGTTGAATGATTGACAATATCCAGTCTTGGCAAGAGCATAGATAAACAAGGAATTTAATTCACACTTGTTAGCAAAAATTGTTCTGAAGTCTTTGGAGTGCAGTTTGGCAATATCTATTAAATTAAAAGCATTCACCGTTTTTTACCTCACAACTCTACTTCTAAGAATTTATTGGTCTAAGGGCATGTGTTTGTACAGACTGTACAAAGTAGAGCATTGCCACATTTATAATTACAAAAAAAAATGCCTGGGCAACATAGTGAGATCTTGTCTTTACAAAAACTGTAGCACGGTGGTGCTCACCTGTGATCCCTGCTACTCAGGAGGTTGAAGAGGGAGGATCACTTGGGCCAGGGAGGTTGAAGCTGCAGTGAACTGTGATCACACCACTGCACCACAGCCTGGGTGACAGAGGCGGGGAGGGAGAGAGAGAGAGAGAGAGAGAGAGAGAGAGAGAAACAGAGAAAGACAGAGAGAGAGAGAGAGAAGAAGGAAGGAAAAGGAAGGAAGGAGAGAAAAGAAAGAAAGGAAAGAAAGAAGAAAGAAAGAAAGAAAGAGAAAGAAAGAAAGAAAGAAAGAAAGAGGAATGCTTCATTAATGCAGATTGTTTAAATACATTGTGATTAATTCATACAATCAAACTCTAATAAACATCTGTCTTAAAGAATGAGGCACCTCTCTGTGTACTGAAATGTATTGTATGTACATTTGTACTGAAATATAAGTAAGTATGTACTCTCTATGTACATGAAAAGAGTTCGCATTAAGAGGAAAAAGCATGCGGTAAATGAGGTATTTCTCATTTTGGATGCATGGAGGAAAATATGGTGTGAATGTGTGTGTGAGAGAGTGCATTAGAATAGGCACAGAAAACATCTGCAGACACCGATCACCAGTGCCTACTAATGGAGAGTGTGGGGATGAACCCCACACTCCTTGGGTATCTTTGTCCTCAGTGGCAGCTCCTGTCAGTCTCTGAGGCTGCCTCCTCGTTTTCTGCCCACATTAGACTGTGGGAATTTCTAATCTAATCCCTCTGGAGGCCTTCAGCTTTACTCAGAGCTGAAGAATGTCTTATTCACTCAATAAATATTTACAAGCTCCACACGGTGGCTCATGCCTGTAATCCTAGCACTTTGGGAGGCTGAGATGGGAGGATCACTTGAGTCTAGGAGTTGAAGAACAGCTGGGGCAACATAGCAAGACCTGTCTCTACAAAATAAAAAATTAGCCAAGTGTAGTGGTGCACACCTGTGGTCCCAGCTACTCAGGAGGCTGAGGTGGGAAGAACGCTTAAGCCCAGGAGGTCAAGTCTGCAGTGAGCCTTGATCACACCACTACACTCCAAGCTGGGTGACAGAGTGAGACCCTATCTCAAAAAAAATAATAATAAAAATAAAAAAAGAAGAAGAAAAGAAATATTTACAAAGAGAAACTGGATTCCTACAGATTCAGTCCTGCTTCGTCATCTCTTCTTAGTCTATACTGTCTCATTCCATGATATCATCCATATTCCTGGCTTTAAAACACATCTTTGTGTGCCTACTCCCATGTCCTCTCTCCTGCCTAGTTTCCCTCTGAGCACAGACTCAGGGAGTACTTGCCTCCTTGGCACCTTCATCTGATATTTACCTCACATGAAAAAATTAACTTTGGCTTTTAGCCACCCCACCAACTTGCTCCTCTTCTGACCTTCATCTCAGTAAACGATGCCACCATCCACCCAGTTGCCAGGGACAGACACCCATGGAGTCTTCTTTATCTTTACTTTTATTTTTGTGACAAAGACTCGCTCTGTTGCCCAGGCTGGAGGACAACCTCTGCCTCCTGGGTTCAAGCAAGTCTCTTCCTCAGCCTCCCCTGTAGCTGGAATTACAGGAGTGTGCCACCATGCCCAGATGATTTTTATATTTAGTAGAGACAAGGTTTTACCATATTGGCCAGGCTGTTCTCAAACTCCCAGCCTCAAGAGTGCTCAGCCTCCCAAAGTGCTGGGATTACAGGCATGAACCACCATGCCTGGTCTCAAGGAGTCTTCTTGGTGCCTCTCTTTTCTGTATCCCCCTCTACCTTCTAATACATTTTCAAGGTTGACCTGTTTTATCGTCAAAATAGACCTCAATTTGTCCCCTTGTCCCTATCACCCTTGCCACCCCTAGTCCAAAGTGCAGAAATAAGCAAAGAACACTCAAATGAGAACAAGCAAAGTCAGTTATTCAGTTTTCTATAGAAGGGAGATGGCCACCATCACCTGCATTTGACGGAGCCTCAAAGGTAGGGCAAAGGGTGGGAATGCTTTCTTTCTTTTTTTTTTCTTTCTTTCTTTTTTTTTTTTTTTTTTTTTTTTTTTTTTTTTTTTTTTTGACAAAGTCTGGCTCTGCTGCTCAGGCTGAAGTATAGTGACGCAAACATGGCTCACTGCAACCTTTGCCTGTTTCCCAGGCTCAAGCCACCCTCCTACCTCAGCCTCTCGAGTAGCTGAGACTGCAGGCATGTACCACCATGCCCAGCTAATATTGTTTATTTTCTGTAGAGATGAGGTTTCACCATGTTGCCCAGACTGGTCTCAAACTCCTGGGTTCAAGAGATCTGTCTGCCTTGGCCTCCGAAAGTGCTGAGTTCATAGGCCTGAGCCACTGCATCCAGCCTCTTTTCACTTTCTTTCTTTTTTATTATTATTATACTTTAAGTTCTAGGGTACATGTGCACAACGTGCAGGTTTGATACATAGGTATACATGTGCCATGTTGGTTTGCTGTACCCATCAACTCATCATTTACATTAGGTATTTCTCCTAATGCTATCCCTCTCCCAGCCCCCAACCCCCGGATAGGCCCCAGTGTGTGATATTCCCCACCCTGTGTCCAAGTAATCTCATTGTTCAATTCCAACTATGAGTGAGAACATGCAGTGCTTGATTTTCTGTCCTTGTGATAGTTTTCTGAGAATGATAGTTTCCAGCTTCATCCAAAGGACATGAACTCATCTTTTTTTATGACTGCAAAGTATTTCATGGTGTATATGTGCCACATTTTCTTAATGCAGTCTACCATTGATGGACATTTGGGTTGGTTCCAAGTCTTTGCTATTGTGAATAGTGCTGCAATAAACATACGTGTGCATGTGTCTTAATAGTAGCATGATTTATAATCATTTGGGTATACACCCAGTAATGGGATGGCTGGGTCAAATGGTAATTCTAGTTTTAGATCCTTGAGGAATCACCACTGTCTTCCACAATGATTGAACTAATTTGCACTCCCACCAACAGTGTAAAAGTGTTCCTATTTCTCCACATCTTCTCCAGCATCTGTTGTTTCCTAACTTTTTAATGATTGCCATTGTAACTGGCATGAGATGGTATCTCATTGTGGTTTTGATTTGCATTTATCTGATGACCAGTGATGATGAGAATTTTTTCATGTGTCTGTTGGCTACATAGATATCTTCTTTTGGGAAGTGTCTATACATATCCTTTGCCCACTTTTTGATGGGGTTGCTTGTTCTTTTCTTGTAAATTTGTTTGAGTTCTTTGTAGATTCTGGATATTAGCCCTTTGTCAGATAGGCAGATTGTAAACATTTTCTCCCGTTCTGTAGGTTGCCTGTTCACTTTGATGGTAGTTTCTTTTGTCATGCAGAAGCTTTTTAGTTTAATTAGATCCCATTTGTCTATTTTGGCTTGCCATTGCTTTTGGTGTTTTAGTCATGAAGTCCTTGCCCATGCCTATGTCCTGAATGCTATTGCCTAGGTTTTCTTCTAGGGCTTTTATGGTTTCAGGTCTAACATTTAAGTCATTAATCCATCTTGAATTAATTTTTGTATAAGGTGTAAGGAAGGGATCCAATTTCAGCTTTCTACATATGGCTAGCCAATTTTCCCAACACCATTTATTAAATAGGGTATCCTTTCCGCATTTCTTGTTTTTGTCAGGTTTGTCAAAGATCAGATGGCTGTAGATGTGTGGTATTATTTCTGAGGGCTCTGTTCTGTTCCATTGGTCTATGTTACTGTTTTGGTTACTGTAGCCTTGTAGTGTAGTGTGAAGTCAGGTAGCATGATGCCTCCAGCTTTGTTCTTTTGGCTTAGGATTGTCTTGGCAATGCAGGCTTTTTTTGTTCCATATGAACTTTAAAGTAGTTTTTTCCACTGCTGTGAAGAAAGTCATTGGTAGCTTGATGGAGATGGCATTGAATCTATTAATTACTTTGGGCAGTATGGCCATTTTCATGATATTGATTCTTCCTATCCATGAGTATGGAATATTCTTCAATTTGTTTGTGTCTTCTTTTATTTCCTTGAGCAGTGGTTTGTAGTTCTCCTTGAAGAGGTTCTTCACCTACCTTGTAAGTTGGATCCCTAGGTATTTTATTCTCTTTGTAGCAATTGTGAATGGGAGTTCACTCATGATTTGGCTCTCTGTTTGTCTGTTATTGGTGTATAGGAAGGCTTGTGATTTTTGCACATTGATTTTGTATTCTGAGACTTTGCTGAAATTGCTTATCAGCTTAAGGAGATTTTAGGCTGGTAGTGATGTGTCTTCTGGAACAAGCACCTATGAGCCACAAGGGAGTCATGTCCCTAGAGAGAAGCCTTGGCTTCTTCTCCTGTAAAATGCATTCCATTTTTTGTCTATTCAAACATGTGTGAAGCACCGCTGTGTGCCAGGCCTATTTGCTTCATTTTCCTTACATTTCTCAGTCTCCCCGAGGGAGAAGAGTTATCATTTTTTTATTTTTATTTTTTTTACTTTGTAGTCATAGGGTCTCACTATGTTGCCCAGGCTGGTCTCAAACTCCTGGGCTCAAGGAATGCGGAGAGGGATTATTACACTCATTTTTACAGATGAGGAAATAAAAGCTCAGAGAGCTGAAAACCTTTGTCGAGGTCATATAGGGTCTATCTGAGTCCAGGAAGACTCACTCTCCAGTTAGGGAAAGAATCAGGTAGGGAAAGAATAAAAATTAAGTTGGTGTACAAAATTGTGTAGGAACATGGAAGTTAGAAAGATTACTCCTGTTGTGGGAGACATAGCGTTGTGTATGTGTGTTAGACCTTCAGGATGAGTAGAAATGTACATGGGTAGAGGGAGAGGAAGGACCACAGGCAGAAGTGATAACCTGAGCAGGCTGGACGCGGTGGCTCACGCCTATAATCCCAGCACTTTGGGAGGCCGAGGAGGGCGGATCACAAGGTCAGGAGATTGAGACCATCCTGGCTAACACGGTGAAGCCCTGTCTCTACTAAAAATACAAAAAATTAGCCGGGTGAGGTGGCGGGCGCCTGTAGTCCCAGCTACTCAGGAGGCTGAGGCCGGAGAATGTGAACCCAGGAGACAAAGCTTGCAGTGAGCAGAGTTCACACCACTGCAGTCCAGCCTGGGCGAGAGAGCGAGACTCCATCTCAAAAAAAAAAAACCAATAATAATACATACATACATATATATATAAAGAAGAATAGCCTGAGCAAAGACACCATTACATGAAACTCCATGGTGTGACCAAGATTGTTGAGTTAAAGGCAGAGAAAACATTGTCCATAAACCTGGGGTTCATGGACAGCCTCAAGGGGGGCCCACAAACCTCCAGACGTTTTATCTTAATTGTGGGTGTCTATTATTTTTTTTCTGGAGAGAGACTTTTTATTTTCATCAGATTCTTAAAACTGGGACATTCACTCAGAACAGCCTTGAGTAGCAGATACGCTTGGAGACATCAGCAGGGCCCAGGAATGCAGGATCTTGTAGCCTGGTTCAGAAATTCATACTTCACTCTGAGGTCGACAGGGAGCACATGGGTTTTCTAGCTGGGAGCAACATGGGATGGGTCTTAGGAAGACAACTTAGGTTTGCTGTGAGTTGAAATCGATGGAAAGTCCTTTTACAGACTATAACATGATGTGCTCTTTACTGCTGTATTCCCAGTAGGGCACAGTGCTGAGCACATATTGGAGGTTCAGTAAATATTTGTTGAATGAATGAAGAAGTAAATGAATGAATGAGCACAGGTGCATGTAATAACAATAAAAAGAGTGTATCTCTCCAGGGCGACTTTGTGCATTTCTTGACCGATTTAACTGAAGGTGAAATCCATGAACCCCAAACTCCCCCTGCACAGCTTCAGGCTCTACTAGAAACCCACCGAGTCCTAAGATGATGCTAGGTGTCCGGAGGGGTAAGGGAGAGTGGATTTGGCACCTGAGGGTGTGGCCACATCTGGCTGCAGGATAGGGCTCTTCCCGCAGTGCCTTGCAGTGTCTTCGGAGGAGTGGAGGCTACACTGCCAGGATGGCCAGAACTCTTCCTTTTCCATCACTTGTCCTGTTGACTCTGTCTCCAAAATGTGTCCTCTGTCCCCTCCATTTCCTCCATCTCCTCCACTTCCACCCGGTTCCTACTCCCCGACCTGGCCTGGGCCACTGCACCATCTCAAAACCAGAGCAATGGCTCTGCCCTTGTATCCCTACCATCTGCTCTGCATGTGGCAGCCTGAGGGATCTTTAAAACTCTTCACCTGGGCTGGGTGCGGTGGCTCATGCCTGCAATCCCAGCACTTTGGGAGGCTGAGGTGGGCAGATCACCTGAGGTTGTGAGTTCGAGACTAGCGTGACTAACATGGAGAAACCCCATCTCTACTAAAAATACAAAATTAGCCAGGTGTGGTGGTGCATACCTGTAATCCCAGCTACTCAGGAGGCTGAGGCAGGAGAATCACTTGAACCCAGGAGGCAGAGATTGCGGTGAGCCAAGATCGCACTATTGCACTCTAGCCTGGGTGAAAAGAGAAAGACTCCATCTCAAACAACAACAACAACACTCTCCATCTGCAAAGATCATGACTTTCTTTCCATGAACTTAGGGTACTATGCTTCTAAAAATTTAAGATATTTTCAGGTCATGTGGGAGATTTGCTTAGATGCAGTTTGTGATTCAGTTGATCTGGAGTTAAGCTCAAGACTGCATTTCCAACAAGCTCCCAGACAATGCAGTTGCTGCTGCTCTTGGACCACATTAGGAGTAACAAAGACTTAGAGAAAAATGCAAACTTCCTTCCCATGTCCTACTTTATCTGGCCTTTGCCCAGCTCTCCCACGTCATCTCCAGCCCTTGCTCCTCTCCCTCATCTTGCTGTGGCTCCCCTGGCCCTCATTCTGTTCCTGGAATGTGCCAAACTGCTCCTGCCTCAGGGCCTTTGCACACGATGTTCCTACTGCTCAGAATCCCCCTACCTCAAACATTCCACATGGCTTGCTTTTCTTCATTTACATCTTAGTTCAATGGTCAGATAATAATTCTCGGACCACTTCATCTAGTGAAGTACCTTAGCTCTCAGAGACTCTCAGCTATTTGCTTTTTTTTTTTTTTCCTTCTTCATAGCACTTATCATTCTCAATCTATTTTGGTAATATATTGGTTGACTTTAATTTCCTGTCCTCCCCCCACGTATGTTCCACATGGATAAGGACTCGGTTTCCTTCACTCTGAGCCTATCCCAGAGCCTGGCACAGGGTAAGCTTTTCATTTTTCTTGAGCCCATGCACGAAAATGCTCCCACCACTGCGGTTAGTGTTTGGATGCACAGAAGCTGGAAATACTAATGGAAGTGCCTGAGGTGGAGGGGAGGAAGGAGGGAATAAGCAAACTTCTTCTACTAGGGTGTCTCAGAAACAGCCTCAAGAACTTGGAGATGATGTTGAAACTAAGAATCAACATGTAATAGATGAATTCATCTAACTAGAAGAGATTCATTCCAGAAGGTGGGGAAGAAAGTAACACATAGTTCAATGAGTTAACAAGCATTTGGAACAGTGTAAGTAAATACATAGTATTTACCGAATAAATAAATAAATATGCTGAGTGCTTATTTTATGATGATCACTTTGTATTATATAATCTGTTCATCCTCATAAAACATTATCGCCATCTTGCATATAAGAAGCTGTGCTACCAGATTAGGAGATTTGCCCAAGGCCATGTAAAACTTGCACAAGGTCATACAGCAATTCAGAGACAGAGCTGACAACCGCACTCTCTAAAAACAGCTCTATTCATAGTTGTAAAGGCCATATTCCCTGTCCCCCTTCTCTTCAATGCCATACCATTTGTCAGCACTTGATACACTGTGCACTCTATTTATCTGTTTGTCTGTTTTCTCTCACCACAATATAAATTCCCTAAGGGTAAGAAGCTTTGTTTAGTTCACTACTCTTTTCCAGAGCCTAGAATAGGGACTGCCATGTAAGCGGCACTTAATGAATGCTTACTGAGTATTAAAAGGATGAATGAAGGGATTATTTAAGAATCCTTATTTTGGTCAGTTGCCATGGTTCACGTCTGTAATCCTGGCACCTTTGGCAAGGTAAGGCCATTACCAGGAGTCTGAGATCAGTCTAAGTTACATAGCAAGACACTGTTGCTACAAAAATTTTACAAATGAGTCAGATGTGGTGGCATGTGTCTGTAATTCTAGCTACTTTGGAGGCTGAGGCAGGAGAATTGCTTGAGCCCAGGAGCCTGAGGCTGCGGTGAGCTTTGATCATACCCCTGCACTGCAACCTGAGCAACAGAGTCAGACCCTGTCCCTTAAAACCCAAAAAATAGTTTCTCCACCTCTAAGGGGCAGTTCTGTAAACTTGTAGCTGACAGATCACTCAAATCTAGGCAAGTAGCTTTTAATTAATTGAACCAGGATTGGACCCAGAGCCAGTGTTCTTAACTAACCCGTGTAGTGAACCCTCAGAAAAGTCCATGTTCTAATTCCCAGAACCTGTGAGTGTGTTAACTTGCATGTCAAAAGAGACTTTGCAGATGTGATTAAATTAAAGATCTCAAAATGGGAGATTATGGATTATCAGAGTGGGCCCAATGTAATCACAGGGGTTCATACAATTGGGGTACAAGAGAGTGAGAATCAGAGAGGAGATGTGAGCACGATGGAAGGAGAAGTCGGAGTGATGCAGGGTTATGGCCCTTAGAAGCTAGGAAGGAGCAGGGAACAGATTCTCCCCGAAAGCCTCTAGAAGGAGTGCATCCCTGCTCATGTATTTCAGACTTGTGGTCTCTAGAACTGTCTAGAGATGGTGTTGTAAGCCAGTAAATGACTATGGCAGCAATCAGATATTCAAATAACCCCTACGCTCTATTTTCATATACCTGACTTTTTCAGTCAAGATTCTGGTGCTCAGAATGGGAAAAACACACAACTTTATGTTAATAAGTTATATCTCTGTTGGTGCCTCCTACACACGGCAGGGAAGCAGGATTTATTATGGTCTGTGCAATTAATATTTTGACCTAGAGGAAAAATGGGAGAAAGTAGGAAATGTAATTAGACTGTGCCGAAGAAATGTAATTTTGACAGTTAAGTTGGAAGATGAATGGTGGTTGTGGGGAGAAGAATTTGAAAGGAGGGTAGACAAAAAAAAACACCCAAAAAGCTGTGGCATTTGCTCAGGAGAGATATGACATGCAGATAAAATTAGGCAATAGCAGTGAACATAGAAAAGAATAGATACATTTTTAAACTATCGTAAATAATACGATTGAAGTGTGTGCTGGTGCAGGAAATAAGGAAGAGGGGAGAGCACGATGTCGGACTGGGACTCCCTGAGTTTGGGGTGCCTGTGATATTTGGGAGTGGGTGAGGGGCTGAGATTATAAGGGGAGTGAATACAGAAGGGAGCAGAGGATAGGACCCTGGGAAGCATCTATCAGGTTATGGGCAGAGGTTATATGTAGCACAGAAAGGCAAGCAACTGCCAGAGAAATAGGAAGAGAACCAAAGAGGAGGATGGCTCACCAATAAGGGAGTTTCTCGTGCTGCCTGTTAGTCAAGTAGAGAAGCAAACTGTATTTTTCCCTAGGAGGTCACTGGGATATGTACCATGCCTAGGTAAGAGCAGTTTCAGTAGAGGGATCAGAGGGAGGTGTGCTGGAGCTCATACCTACTCAGGAGAGTCCCTTGTGCACTGGAGCTCATACCTACTCAGGAGAGAGTCCCTTGTGCACATCCAAGCCCAGCTCCGCATTCGATGACATCAGCTTTAAATCAGTGGTGGTGGAATTACTTGAAATCAGCAAATGCTACAATGTTACAAATCAGGGTGTTCCCTTCTTACATCCTTCCCCACCCTAAGAGTTAAACATTCACCAGCTTCAACTGGGAAAGAAGAAAGGTGAAACATGATTGAGTAAGTCTGCAAGTGAATGGAAGATAAGGAAGTGGGGCTGAGGGAGTTCATTATCTTTCCAGACATGAGTGGTGAAGGGAAAGGGCACAGTACAGTCACATCTTAAGACCCAGGTAGGTTTGAAAGAATATTGCTTTTTCCTGGAAATGTCGACGAGACTGATTATATAGCCTCTATTGTATCACTGAAATTTTAAGAAATCTTTACTTTTAATGGCGTCTCACACATACAAAACCACACTATTCTTATGTAAGAAATTAACCCAGTGCTTTCCTTCTTTCCTGATCGATTAGCACACACTGTCTTTTTTGTATCATTTCTCCCATGTGTAGCTCCTCTCTTCATCCACCTTTCTGGAATTGCTTGGCTCCTTCCTGCTTTGTACAGCATCCCTTTAAGACAAATCTAGTTTCACACACGAAAGCAAATACACTTTTAGGCACTTTTCGGAAGAAAGATACAAGTGGATGCCCAGTTCTCTTTGTTTGTATGTTGGATTTCTGAGTAAGATTTCCTAAATAAAAGGCCCCAAACTAATGTTTGGGAAAAAAAAAAAAAAAGGGTGGGGGGTGGTAAACCTAGTTTCAGGTTTTTTAAATCACTTATTTACATGTTACTCTTTATTCAAATTGTTCTATTTTATCTGTTATCATTATATGCATTTGTAAGATTATGAGTTTTTGTGGAATTAAAATCCAGCACTGAAGAAATCCCGGGCATTACTTAGTGGGAATGATTCTCAAGGAAAATCTAGAGCCCAACTGTAGGTTAATGAGAATAAAAGAAATTATTTAGCATGTGCATAACAGCTAATTTGGGATTAGCATTGTGCTCATGTAAGAATGTAATTATTCTTTTGTCTCTTCTGGGAAGCCCAGAGTATATATTAGTGATCAAGTTCCAGAAGATGGCAGCAAAGGATTTACTATCTGGAGGAAACATGCGTGTACTCATTAATATTCTTGAGATACTTCATTTTGCTTAGAGTGATTAAAAGTTACATTGAAACAAAAACTACGCCATTTAATAAAGCTTTTTGAATGATTAGCTTTTTCTTTTTATTAGAAAGTAGAAACTTACTAGTTTAATGTGTCAAGAAAATATTGTTTAAATCCATGTGTTTAAAATACTTAATGTAAGCTGCTCACCTCCCAATCCTTTCCCTGCCCCCCCAAACTCAACCTGGATCATTGTTCATAGTTAGGGTTCTTTTCCATATTTTTATCCTCTACACACAAAAATGATATATTACATATATTCTTCTATAACCTGGTCTTGCCACTTGAAAATCTTTCCAGGTTAATAAAAAACTGAATTGTGCATTATTTTATGGTTACATAATTATATGTATATATTTATAATTATGGTCCTTTAGGTTGTTTTCAGGTTGCATGAGCAGCCTTGTGGCACATTTAGTTGTTTATAGTTTTTTTTTTTTTTATTTAGAATACATCCTAGATGCATTCTAGGATATATTCTAGGATATTTATTTAGAATACATCCTAGAGGTAGAATAATCAGGTTAAAGTATATGAAAATTAACTGTGGTTATCCTTCCTACCAAAATGCCTTCCAGGATAGTCTTTACAATGTACATTCCTGTGAATATTATGAGAATGATTTTTTACCTAAATTTGCTCATTAGATGCTCTTATTTCACCCTTAGAAGAGGTTGAAATACAATTGCAATTTTATTTCCAAGATTTTATTCTCATTTTATTTTATGCAACTCTACTTATTGTCTCCTTTAAACATCATTTGATCTATTGTCTCAAAGTGAAAACTAGATGTGAAATAAAAACATAAAGGTAAAATGTTATTTTATTTTGTTTTCAAAATAAACATTAAAGAAAAAAGACATTATTTAAATGTAACTGAGAAATGGTCTTTTGTGGGTAAAAATAAATCATTTTAAATTGAATCTATTCCTATAGTTATTATTCCTAGCATTAGGAAGATACAATTTAATAAAGTTCTCTTGAGGAAATTCATTAGGTCACAGGAACTAACATGAAAGCTCTTTATATTTAAAACAGGCAATGACGGTAAGGCATTACTAAATACTTTATGTAACTTCAAAAGCACTATCTTGCTCAATTACGTACTCCATTTTAGGTATTTTATATACATACACTGTAGCCAAACTTAGAGTAAACTTTGATAAAAATTTTCTATTATGCAAGTTTCTTAACCTTAAAATGAACTTCTGTGATTCTTAAGTAAATATTGTAGGGTGATGCTTTTATTCTTTGGGCTGGATCCAGATGTCAACTTTTCATTTTGTAACAGCATGTTCTTTGCAACCCATAGCCAACTAATTTTTTCTAGTATGGACAAAGAACAAAGAATGTGCCCTGTAAAAATTTTATACAGACTTCTTTTTCTTGCATTATATATTACATGTCTCTTTCTCTTCTGTGATTAAAGACCACAAATATTTTCCTTTGGAAAGTCAATATTATATCTGTTAGATAAGACAAATTCTCCCTATTATCTCACAGCGAATCTGCTTCTTTCTGTTTTTTCAATATTAATGTTTGTTTTCTGTTTTGTTTTAAAATTTGGAGTGATGTGTGTCTGAGATTGGTAGGTATTGAGAAAAAAATCTGTAATATCTGAAAAGGTAAAGATAGTACAAATTTTTTTTGAGAGGGTTTATATTTCAAAAGTCAAATCTTTTGAAAGTTTGGACCCACATTTTAAAAACTGACTGTTTTAAATGAAGTTAGACAATGAAATAATGAGACCTGATTTTGCATCTAGCTTACGAACGTCGGTCTTATATTCAAATGTGTTTTAGACTATTTTGTTTTAGACAAAGCAATTCAAGAAAATGATGTCTCAGTCAGAGAGTCCTGCTGTCTAGATGAACTGTGCTACACTTACTTGTATGTAGTTAGAATCCTAGAATGCCCTGGAAATAATGTAATTCTTGGTACATGAATCCTTTGAATAACATTATGGGACCTGTTTGAAAACTTCCAAGGACATGGAATAAATACATCAGCGTATGACACGTGTGTTCCACTATTGAACAGCTCTAATTATCACAATTTTATTATTTATACTTGATCAAAATATGCATCCCCTTTTTCTGTACACTGACCGTAGTTTTGTTTTGCAGAGTCACAGAGAATAAATCTAATCTTCCTTTCACATGACAAATCTTTCATTTGGGGAAAGATTTATGTTAATTATTAGCACACTGCCTTCAATTTACCATTTTTCTTTACTGCTATTTATCATGTTCCTCATTGTTTCAAAACCCATCACCATCCTGGTTATGTTTTTTGGATAATCCATTTGATTTCATCCCTTAATAGTTGTTGCTTAAGATAAACAGAGTAACCCAGATATTGTTTAACCTGAACAAGCAATAATCCTATTTTTAGGTACGGACACTGCTAACACGATCTGAGCTTACATTAATGTTTTCCTGGCAGCAGATAGGCTCCACTCTTCATTTACCTTGTGTACGTGTAATTAACCAAAATGCTGAAGTTTTCCAGGTCCCATAGGATTCAAATATTCTTTAAACCCAAATGTAGGATTTTAAATTTTAATGTATTAAAGACTGTCTTTTGGTTTGGGACATCTCTTTTTCAATCTTTCAATCTATAGACAACTTATTGAGTTCTATTTTATCATCCAACATACTATTTTTCAGTTTCATATTTAAATGTTGCAAGTATATCTGCTTGGCACCTGTTTATACAAGCCATTACTAAAAAGATTACTAGGATAATTAATTTATCCACATTCATGGGTGCGTTTCTAATCAGGTTCAATGCAAGGTGATTTTGTTATTTTCTGTGGGACCATTTTAGAAAAATTGAATCTATTTCTGAGCCACAATCTATTCCCTCTTTCCCAAGGCAACATAGCAGTATCAGGGCTTACTTAGGCTTAGTTCCCTTATCTTTGGCAATGGCTGCTGAAGGACAAGAGAATCAAGACTAAGTAAGCCCTGATATTGCTATGATGCCAAGGGAATGAAGGAATAGATTATGGTTCAGAAATAGATTCAATTTCTATTGGGAAGACTTCTTTCTTTTCTTTTCTTTTCTTTTTTTTTTTTTTTTGAGATGGAGTCTCATTCTGTCACCCAGGCTGGAGTGCAGTGGCACGATCTTGGCTCACTGCAACCTCCGCCTCCCGGGTTCATGCGATTCTCCTGCCTCAGCCTCCTGAGTAGCTGGGATTACAGGCACATGCCACCATACCCGGCTAATTTTTTGTGTATTTTTAGTAGAGACAGGGTTTCACTATGTTCGCCAGACTGGTCTCGAACTCCTGACCTCGTGATCTGCCCACCTCGGCCTCCCAAAGTGCTGGGATTACGGGCGTGAGCCACCGCGCCTGGCCAGGAAGACTTCTTTCTTAGCAAGACAATCTCATCTTATTTGATGAACCTTTTTTTTTTTTTTTTTTTTTTTGAGACAGAGTCTCGCTGTGTTGCCCAGTCCAGAGTGCAGTGGCACGTTCTTGGCTCACTGCAACCTCCTCCTCCCGGGTTCAAGTGATTCTTCTGCCTCAGCCTCCTGAGTAGCTGGGACTACAGGCACATGACACCAGGCCCAGTACATTTTTGTATTTTTAGCAGAGACAAGGTTTCACCATACTGACCAGGCTGGTCTCAAACTCCTGACCTGAGGTGATCTGCCTGCTCTCTGCTGTGATTTTTTGGAAGTTGCTTTTCCTTTCCAAAGCTTCCTGAACTCTGTTATATTTAAGGTGATTTTTGGAAGGACAGAATTGTGCTACAGAAAGTTACTATTACTAGACATTTCAGTAATTGAACTATTAAAAGGTATTAATAATTTTCTTTTATTTTGGCAAATAAAGAATTTAGGCATGGAGTAAAAGTGCAAAAGGAAATAGTCCAAATGGTTTGAAGATGAATTAGGAGACAGTGATAGACTAAGCTGACTAAATTTCGTGGAATGTAAGCATTCTTTTTTTGAATATTACGTACTGAATTATCCAAAATTGCAGAATAAACTACATTTCTGTCACAGAAACACCAATAAATGTGTTCCCATTTATTTTATTTTTAAACCTTAGACATTTTGTTATTGGTGAGAATATTTAACTCTGCTTGATTTCATGATTATACTTTTGTTACACACACAGAAAAACTTTACCAGTTTTTAAACAGGATTCCACTCTTGTTGTGTAAAGTATTTGTCACTTTACACATTACTTTCTATTTTCTGGAATTAGATTTTGCTATGTTTCTATTATACTACCTTTATTGTATTTATTCCTATAAAAGCTCAAGCATATGCTCTATATCCATGTCAATTTAAGTCTAAATCTTGAAAGAAGGAAACATATGGAGTTTTAAATTTTTAACATTTTCAGTAGGAATAGAATTGGGAGCAATGCAGTGAAAGCTGTAATACAGTTCCTATTGCTTTCTCCACAAATTCACAGTGTAGTTGAGCAGTCAGACTATACACAAAAAAAGAAAAATTGATGATTACCTCAAATGTTCAACAAACCTATTTGATATTGATTAACCTGCACACTTAAAACAGAAGCAATGTGGCCATATGTATGGATAGATGAAGAGCTTGAAAACTGCGGAATAATGCACAGAGGGTAGAAAGAATGAGGCATGGGGGTAAACAGCAAATGCTGTAGACTAAACCAGTGAGTGCTGTACTAAGAGATGCAACATTTTTCAAATTACGAATGGGGACCATCTAGTGCGTCATCACATCTATTTAATTGGAATCATGATTAAAAAGAAGTTTCTAGATAAACTAGACTAGATTAATACAGAAATATTCAGCGCATTACAAATTGAAAAGGTATGGACCATTTCAAAAAGATTGTGTTTGCATATATAAAAATATACTGTGTATGAAAAGTAGACCATGTACATTTATGTGCATATATAAGATATATTTATGTGTATATGTATATATGTGCACTTGGGTTGTGGTATAAAATATATTTTTTACAGTATTCAGTGACAAAAATGTTGATAGCCACTGATGTGGTGAATATAGATTACTCTTTTCAAAGAGAACAGAAAAAGAAAGTTAAAGTAATTTCCTGGGGTTGTGTGAAACCTGAAAACTAGTTTCCCTAAAACCATAATACTTAATTTGTCTACTATTATTAAAAGACAATTTCATTTCCTATGACAACTTGTAACTGAAAATGGACTAAACATTCCAAATAACTAATCTCTCACGAGTCAATGTAATTAATAGTAATAAAATTGTAAATGAATGTTAAAAGAAATACATAACTCTGTGACTGCAAATCTGCTTCTTAGCCTCTTGTCTCACTCTTTTCGGACAATCTATGCTTTATTGTTGGACATACACTTCATTTTGGAAGCATTTTTTAAAGAGAAACATCTCTTATTCCAATCTTCCTATATACCATCACTCAAAAGCCTTTCCCATTTCACATCCTCCAGGAAACTTTTCATTATTAACCCAATACAAAGTGATAATTTCTCTGTGTATATCTATCTTTATTCTTTGCTGTCCTAATCTTAAAATAAAGAGATTTGGTGGGGCGCGGTGACTCATGCCTGTAATCCCAGCACTTTGGGAGGCCGAGGTGTGCAGATCACGAGGTCAGGAGATCGAGACCACCCTGGCTAACACGGTGAAACCCCGTCTCTACTAAAAATACAAAAAATTAGCCAGGCGAGGTGGCGGGCGCCTGTAGTCCCAGATACTCAGAAGGCTGAGGCAGGAGAATGGCGTGAACCCGGGAGGCGGAGCTTGCAGTGAGCTGAGATTGCGCCACTGCACTCCAGCCTGGGCGACAGAGCGGACTCTGTCTCAAAAAAAAATAAAAAATAAAAATAAAAATAATAAAAGAGATTCTATCATTTAATGTCTAACATATGGGGGGCATTTATAGAGGAAGGCAAAATAATTCTTGTATATAATTTTGATGAATGGTAATTAAGTCATATTATGTGGCATGTGTGTGTGTGTGTGTGTGTGTGTGTGTGGTTTGCGTGTGTGCTGTAAACCTTAGGTGGTTACGTGCCTCTTTAGTTAAATGCTACCTTATATACTATTTGTATTTCTTTTCAGTTTTGTATTTGTTATTGGAGAGGGGTAAACTTTAACAGTCTTTTCCCAGGAGAGTGCAATGAATTTATGAGAGCTTAAGTACTTTTAGATTATGGTAATGATAATAATGGTGTTAATTTTGTCTTCAAGAGACAGACTATTTCTTGAATCAGCTACCATACCTATTTCAGTAATCTGTACTTCATATCTTTTTCAGCATGAATTATTTAAAAGTCTGTGAGCTTGCCTCTGCTTATCTTACTGTATTCCAGATTTTACTTATTTATTTGTAGGTGCTAATATTACTCTTTCAGGGAGCCCAGAGAGATCTTACAAGACAGACTGTCTTGTGTGTATTTCAAAGATGGCCTGAGTAACTAATGTTCCCTTTGAATTTAGAATATTCTTATTGTTGGACATTTATGGCAGTAAGTAGAAGAAAATATATTTTTGCAAGAAAAAAGAATTAAATTATATTTTAGAGAGGGAAAGATCAGAAGGAAGATAATAAGCAAGGTTGTAAATCAGTGTCAGAGATGGAAGAATTGTAATCAATCAACAGAAATAATATTGTACAGATTACATTACACCTGTCACTCTGTCACCACCTGTTTAGTTTTTAAATTAGTGGACAGTTTTATAAATGCTCTTGATGCTTGTCAAAACTAGATTTAAATTTATCAAATTTTATTTATTAACAGAACCAGATCTTAGATTTATGTTATGCTTGGTCCTGATTCATTAATTTCTGCTATTATCTCAATAGATTTAATCCACTGTTTTCCTTATGTTTGTTTTTTCTTTTTATAATTTCCATGACTCTATATAAAATTATAGTTTTATAATTTCTGTTTTTAAATACTTGTTTTATATTTTACTTTTCTTTATATCTGGAATTTCAACAAGAAGTTGCAAGTTGCCACTGTGTTTGTGTGTCTTAAATAGTGATACTTTGTTTTCGTAAATGTATTAAATAAATTTTGGCTTTAGGATCAGGGCCCTGTGCTCAAACCCTGACTCTTCCATGATGCAGCTTTGTGACCTTGGGTAAGTTACTCAACCTCTCTGAGTTTCAGTGCCTTCTTCTGCAAAACAGAAGAAAAAATTAGAAATATCTGTTTCTAACTGATGTTGAAAAGTGAGAGGTAAACATGTAACACATTTCCCTAATGCATAGCCTGAAGAGTCAGTAAGTGTTATGGAGCTGTGAATACATATTTATGTGTTATATACCTTACGTGTTTTTTATTACATAGTCAATCACCTATTCTATGTCATATAATGCATACTATACGTTCCAGATGAACCCCTCCCTGTCTCCATTGTGTAGAAACAACCCCATTTCCCCCCTTGATAATCAAGATAAATCACTCCAGTGTTTATGTGGTGGCAAAAGTAGTCCAAGATGGCCAGGTCACAGTCTCGGCTTCCAGTTCAATGGAACCATTGTTTTGTCTAGTTATGGAAGCATTAATCCTTTATGAAACAAGATCTTCATATGAGCAGAACCGAATATTTCAGATACAAAAAGCACAAAGTATTCAGATTATTTATTCATTTCTACTTCAACCTTTTTTTCCTGAACCTGACTTACCTCTGGGAGAATCAACCACAGATCTCAGAACTGATTGACTGCATGCACTGCATCTTGTAGGAGAGCACCCCGCCCTGACCAATGCAGCCATTGAAACTTCAGTAAGACATTCAACTGCAACATTAGGCACATTGCTTTGCGGTAAAGAGATTCACAATACAACGGAGAATCTCATGGGGTCAGGCCAGTGCATCGCTTATTCCTTCTGTAAAAGGAATTCCTCAGTCAAATGGGTGGTGACGCTGACACAGGAATCTAAACAGAAGACAAATCCAGATACAGAATAAATATACAAATTGTATTGAGCACAAACATCAACTCATTCCATGATGGGTATAATTCAAAACAACCTGACTGAATAAAAGTGGCCAATTGGTCACCTCTGAATATGGTGCCCTAGCAAAGGCTTGGTGTTAGTGTCTGCTGTTGGAAGGTTAGGCATTCAGTAGTAAAAATAGTCAAATCAGCCATGATGAAGGTGAGTTTAATTTGCTGAGCTCATGCATAACTTCCATCCTTGCTGCGACAGCCACTTATTCAGGATTCCTTTGGGCAAACTCTGTGGTGGCTAAAGAAAGACCGGCTAATATTCACAGACTGTCAACAGTCCTGGCTTTTACATAGAGGATTCATTTAAAGCAAAAACACAGGCATACCTCAGATATAGTGGATTTGGTTCCAGACCACCACAATAAAGGAAATATCACAATTAAGTGAGTCACACCAGTTTTTTGGCTTGCCAATGCATATAAAACTTATATTTATAGTATATTATAGTCTATTAAGTGCGAAATGTCATTTTGTCTAAAAAATTGGACATACCTTAAAAATACATTATTGATAAAAAGCGCTAATGATCATTTGAGAATTAAGAATTCATAAATTCTTAATCTTAAGAATGAAGGATTCATCACCATTATTAATAATAAATCATAATTATTCTTTCATAATTCATAAAGTATTTGTCTAAAAAATTGGACATACCTTAAAAAATACATTATTGATTTAAAAAACTAATGATAATTTGAGAATTAAGGATTCATAACCTTTTTGCTGGTGGAAGGCCTTGCCTCAATGTTGATGGCTGCTTCTGCTGACTGATCAGGATGGTCATTGCTGAAGGCTGAAGTGGCTGTGCCAATTTCTTAAACTAAGGCAACAGTGAAGTTTGCCTCATTGATTGACTCTTCCTTCCATGAAAGATCTCTCTGCAGTATTTGTACTGTTTGTTAGCACTTCATCCACGGTAGAACTTGTTTCCAAATTGCAGTCAATCCTCTCAAGCCCTGCTGCTATTTAGCAACTGAGTTTATGTAATACTTAAAATCTTTTCTTATCATTTCAACAATGTTCACACCATCTTCACCAGAAGTAAACTCCATCTAAAGAAATCACTTTATTTGCTCATCCGTAAGAAGCAACTCCTCATCCATTCAAGTTTTATCATGAGATTGCAGCAATTCAGTCACATCTTTAGGCTCCATCCCTGATGCTAATTCTCTCACTATTTCTATATCCACAGTTACTTCCTCCATTAAAATCTTAAATCCATCAAAGTTATCTTCCAGGGTTGGAGTCGACTTCTTTAAAATTCCTGTTAATATTGATTTTTTTTTACCTCCTCCCATGAATTGTAAGTGTTCTTAATGGCACCTATAGTGGTGAATCTTTTCCAGAAGTTTTCAATTTACTTTGCCCAGAGCCATCAGAGGAATCACTGTCTATGGCAGCTATAACCTTACAAAATATGCCTCTTAAATAATACAACATTAAAATCAAAATTACTTGTCAATGAATGGGTTGCAGAATGGATGGTGTGTTTGCAGCCATAAAAAGACATTAATCTCCTTATGCATCTTCATCAGAGTTCTTGTGTGACCAGATCCATTGTCAGTGAGCAGTAATATTTTGAAAGGAATCCTTTTTGTTTTTTGAGCAGTAGTTCTCAATGGTGGGCTTAAAATCTTCAGTAAACCATGCTATAAAGAGATGTACCATCATCCCAGCTTTGTTGATCCATTTACAGAGCATGGGCAGAGTCTATTTAACATTAATTCTTAAGGACTTTGGGATTTTTTGAATGGTAAATGCACATTGGTTTCACCTTAAAGTCACCAGTTAAAGTCACCAGCTGCATTAGCCCCTAACAAGAGAGCCAGCTTGTCCTTTGGAGCTTTGAAGCCAGGCTTGACTTCTCTTCTAGCTATGAAAGTCCTAGATGGCATTTTCTTCCAGTAGAGCTGCTTCATCTATGTGATAAATCTATTGTTTAATGTAGCCATTCAATTCATGAATGATGTTGGCTAGATCTTCTGTATAATTTGCTGCAGTTTCTCTATTAGGACTTGCTACTTCACCTTGCACTTTCATGTTATGGAGATGGCTCAGTTCTTTAATCCTCATGAACTAATCTCTGCTATCTTCCAACTCTTCTTTTGCAACTTCCTGACCACTCTCAGCCTTCATAGAATTCACGAGTTAGGGCCTTGCTCTGCATTAGGCTTTAGCTTAAGGGAATGTTGTGGCTGGTTTGATCTTCTATCTAGACCATTAAAACTTTCTCCAAATCAGCAATAAAGCTGTATATTCACTGGTGTAGCACATTCATTTTCCTTCAAGAACTTTTCCTTTGTACTCACAGCTTAGCTAACTGTTTGGCACAAGAGGTCTAGCTTTCAGCCTATTTCAGCTTTTGACCTGTCTTTCTCACTAAGCTTAATCATTTTTAGTCTTTGATTTAAAGTGAGATATGTACAACTCTTCCTTTCACTTGAACACTTAGAGGCCATTGTAGGTTTATTTATCAGGCTAATATCAATACTGTGTGTCTGAAGGAATAAGGAGGCCTGAGGAGAGGGAGAGAGATGAGGGAATGGCTGGTAAGTGGAGCAGTGAGAGCACATACAATATTTATCGATTGAGTCTGCTGTCTTATATGGGCTGTTTGAGGTACCCCAAAACAATTCAATAGTAATATCAAAGATGCCTGATCACAGATCACCATTAAATATAAAATAATCATTTAAAAACTTGAAATACTGTGAGAATTACCAAAATATGACACAGAAACACAAAGTGAGCACACACTGTGTGAAAAGTAGTGCTGATATACTTGTGGGAGCAGAACTTCAATTTGTAAACTATGTAATATCTCTGAAGCTCAACAAGATGATGCATCATAAATTGAGATGTGGCTGTACTCAAACTTTGCACCCATTTTAAACAGTTTATTCACAGACCTCCATGTCACCAATTCTCTAATCTTTTCATTCCTAAGAGATCATAAGAAAAATTATTAACCCACGAATTGGTGTAGAGAAATCATAATCCCTCTTTTGTTCCATGAAACGTGAATAAACAGATCACTGGAGCACTGCCCACTGGAGGATTTTCCACTCTCGCTAACTTTCAGGGGCTGAAATAGTGCAACCACAGTCCACTTCTGTTTGATATTAATATTCAGCCTACATTTTTTTCTTCAGTCACCTGGTCACAAGAAATCCCCAGTGAGGTATTTGTTTAGGATGAAGAGAAAGTGAAATGCAGTTTGAGTGGAGTAGTTGCCATGGAAATAGGAAGCACCTACTCATGTAGCTCTACTTTTGCTTCCAAAATTGCTTGAGCCCAATTTTGCATGAGATATTTCACTTTGATAATAGTGTGCTGCTTTATACCCTCAATTTAACCACTTGGAAAGTCAGGCAACAATTCATGTTTATAAGATTATCAATTTCAACCAGGAATAAGTAGCAAGCCAGAGGCTTTCTCAAAGAAATAGCTGTTTGCAGAAGTAAGTATGGCTCTGGCTTTTGTGCATTGGTCTTATCAAGGCTTGTCAGAAGCCCCATGCAACCAACGTATATGCCACAGATACTTTGAACACCATGGTATCTACTGGGTCATTAAGTCAGGTTTCAAAGTGGCATGTAACTGTGGTCTTTTCTTCCTCTGGGCCCATCCAAAACTGGTGGCCTTATAGGTACTTAGTAATTGGGTTGGAGCAACAAACTCACTTGTTTTATGTGTTGCTTCCAAAATACGCAGATACCCACCAAGCCTAATGTCTTTTCTCTTGGTGGGAAGAGTTACAACACACAACAATATATCTTTATATGGCAATATATCTTTAGGTTTGAAGTTAACATCTTAATATATCCAGGACATCGGACCTCTAGACACTTTCCTGAGATGGGTGACTCATTAATATTCATGGAGATATACCTCCCACTCTTTGGTGTGCATGTATCTTACCAGGACATCTAAGATATTTGCTACTTCCTGTTCAGTAGGTCTAAATATGGTGGTCAATGTGGTATTCTAAAAACATCTACTAATTATTTTGTGCCCTAGGTTACGACAGAACAAGATCATGTAGCCCTAAGTAAGGACAGAGAAGGTATGGTACTCTTTCTGCCACATGAAAATAAACTGATCCAATTGTCTTTGGTAATCAATATGTAGAAGAAAAAAGGCTCTTAGTGATCTATCGCTGCAAGTCATGAGCTCTGGGGATTTCATTCCATAATGAGATCACATCTGAAACAACAGTTGCAGTTAAAGTTACCACTTAAAATGTCTACTGTAAATCATTGTTATTTTCCAAGATCAATCTGTCTTCCACACAGAATAAATAGGTGAGTTCAACAAAGATTAACTAAAAGAATCTCTACCCCTACATTCTTCCGGTCTTTGTTAAAAGCAGTGCCCTTTACCATTCCCTCAGTAATGCAGTATTACTTTTGACTGATTATTTCGAAGGGAAGCCAATTCCAGGTCTTCCTGTTCACTTTTCCTCCCACCATAGCCCTCAATCCACATTGAGAGAACCAAAGTAGGGATTTTGCAAGTTGAAGAATATGTCTCTGCCAAACTGCAAATTTGAAAACTAGCAGAAGGTTGACTCTCAGACTAAATGGGCCTACAGTGAAACATTTGGGTGAAATATTTATTACCTGAGTGTTTATTATTTCTATGTATTGGGAGCATTTCCAGTATGCCTTTCCTTTAACTAATGGAGCACTATGATATTTTGGATCCCCAGATGTTAGCTTTCTCTTAGAACTAGTGTTCAGTGTTTCTCTTTCTCTGGTGCTTAGTCACCATGGTAGAATGGCTACAGGTCCCCTTCAGAGAGATTAGAGGGAGATTCACAGCTCATACTTGTGCTTTTGCATGGCCCTTCCTCAATAATATTCATCTTCCCCTTCAAGTGGCTTCAGATCTGTGAAATGGCTCGGGTCTGGAAACTGATTTAGGGGCAACTGTAGTGACCCATATCTGGTCTCTGTTTAAAAACCTAGACTTAGGTGTATTTGTTTAGAGATCCCATGAGACTTCTGTAGGCTTCCCATCAATCTAATTGACATCAGCAGTTAGCTGCCTCTAAAGATCTCTACAGGTTACATTGTTCTGGTTATTGTTCCAACTTTGATGCCTATTCCAGAATCAGAGGACACCTTGTATCTAGAGATTAAGTGCTGTCACTTGGCCTCTGCCTCTCTCAGATTCCACTTTTCCCCAATAAAATCAAGGAGTATGTTTTATTGAATCATATCTGCCATAATTCTTGACCTCCAAAGAACCACTTTAGAACTTTCCAAGGGCAATAGAGCTCCCTTCCCTACTATATGTCTTAGTGCTATAGAGGGAATATATTCTGGGACTTCTTAGGGTATATAGCAGGCGTTGGGTGAACAAGATCCGCATAACAAAGCTACAACAACATTTTTATCTCCTTTTTTCTTTTTACTTCTTTGGAATACACAAAGTTCTGGAATCTCAAGTTCACTAATATAGGACACTGTTGAGTCCAGATTTCCATCAAACAATCAACCATTGGAACTACTCTTAGCTGCTTGAGCTTGCTCATTAAATAAAGAACTTCTAATAAATGTAGTCTGTTAATATCTTCTGCCTGAGAGAATGTTAGATGAGTTCCTCCCTAGTTTAACACCCTTAGAATCTATTCCCACCAGTATTCCTCAGGTTTGAACTAAAATAAATTAAAAATATATTGTGATTATTTTGGTATTCGTGCTCTCTCTCCCTTTTACCTTCACGTACATTTTAAAATTGCTGCAAAATATTTTATTTATTTGTGAGGTACACGTGAGTATTTGTTGCATGCATAGAATGGGTAATAATTAAGTCAAGGTATTTGAGGTATTGATTACCTTGAGTGTTTATCATTTCTATGTATTGGGAACATTCCCAGTGTTGTCTTCTAGCTACTTTGTTATATATGATACATTGTTTCTAACTGCAGTCAGTCTACTCTACTAGAGAATACTGGAGCTTACTTTTATATACCTCTGTGTTTGCAACCACTAACCAACTGCTTTTTATCCCCCACTCCCACCCACCTGCCCTTCACACCCTCTGGTATCTATCATTCTAGACTCTATCTCCATGAGATCAATGATTTGAGCTCCCACATGTGAGTGAGAACACTGTATCTGTCTTTCTGTGCCTGGTTTATTTCACTTAATATAATGTCCTCCAATTCTATCCATGTTGCTGCAAATGGCATAATTTCATTATTTTTCTATTTCCAAATAGGATACCATTGTGCATATACGCCATATTTTCTTTGTCCATTTGTCTGCCGATAGACACATAGTGATTTCATATCTTGGCTATTGTGAATAGTGTTGCAGTAAGCTTGTAAGTGTAGGTAGACCTTTGATATATAGATTTCTTTTCCTTTGGATAAATACCCAGTAGTAGGATTCCTGGATAATGTAGTGGTTCTATCTTTAGTTTTAAGAAATCTTCATAGTGTTTTTCACAGTGGCTGCACTAGTTTACATTCCCAACAGTGTGTAAGTGTTTACTTTTAGCTCCATCCTTGCCAGCATCTGCTGTTTTCTCTTTTTAATAACAGCCATTCTAAATAGAGTAAGGTGATATCTTACTGTGGTTTTGATTTACATTTCCCTGATTAGTGATGTTGAACAATTTTTCATATACCTGTTGGCCATTTGTATGTCTTCTTTTGAGAAACGTCTATTCCTTTGCCTGCTTTTTAATGGGACTTTTTCAATTGTTGGTTTGCTTGAGTTCCTTGTATATTCTGGATATGAGTCTCTTGTCAGATGAATAGTTTGCAAATATTTTATCTCATTCAAGAGGTATCTCTTCACTCTGTTGTTTCCTTTGCTGTATAAAAGCTTTTTAGTTTAATATAATCTGATTCATCTATTTTGTTATAGTTGTCTGTGCTTTTGAGGTCTTAGCCATAAAATCTTTGCCAGACTGATGTCTTGAGGTATTTTCTCTATATTTTTCCACAGTGGTTTTATGGTTTGGGATCTTAATGTTTTACATACTTTCTACTTGTTTGCATGCAGCATGCTGAGATCTAACTCTAGTTATGGGTCTAGAGACAACAAGAAGTAGGGAAAGCACATTTCAAAGAATAGGGCCTCAAATCAAGATAGTAAAAGGTTTCCAAGAGAAGGAATCTAACCCTGAGACCAAAGAAGTCAGCCAATTTCTTCTAAACAGGCACAATAGAACCCAAAGCACAAGGATAAACAAATCATTCTGAATCCATCCTTATTACTCAAGTTCAGTTCTTCAGGACCACTCTTTCTCAACCATGTCTTAATTTCCATAAAGGAAATCTGATAAGACTATGAATTCAACTTGCACTGTAATTATGTAAGTACCAAGATAAAATTAGGTTTGCTTTGGTAAACAATGTCCTTAGGGCACAAGGGTGAAGATAATCTCTCTCTCTCTCTCTTTTTTTTTTCTTTTTTTTTTTGAGACAGAGTCTTGCTCTGTCGCCCAGCCCGAAGTGCAGTGGGGCAATCTCGGCTCACTGTAAGCTCCGCCTCCCGGGTTCAAGTGATTCTCCTGCCTCAGTCTCCCGAGTAGCTGGGATTACAGCCGCCAACCACCATGCCCGGCTAAATTTTTTGTATTTTTAGTAGAGATGGGGTTTCACCGTGTTAGCCAGGATGGTCTCGATCTCCTGGCCTTATGATCTGCCTGCCTCGGCCGACCAAAGTGCTGGGATTACAGGCGTGAGCCACCGCGCCCGGCCGAAGATATTCTTTTAGGGTAGTCATAGGAGCTTTCTGATGGACCTAGATCTACTTCTAGTAGCAAATACTGACTGCATCAGCCAGAGTTGCATAGGAGTACAGAAACTACTCCAAACATTTCAGGCAAGGAGTGTGATACAGAGAATTAGACGATTACAAAACTACAGAAAAGGCTTTGGGTAGGAAGGACTGGAAGTCATTGCCGATGTTAAGGAACTCAGATGGTGCATGACTCACCAGGAACAACTGCGGATACTCTCTTCTGCCTGAAGCAGCACAATGGCTGGTTCATAGGAGGTTCCCAGAAGCAGATTAGAAAGGGGGTGTTCTTTTCCAGATACCATCTAGCATTTCCAATAATATGCTTCAAAGGAGTTACTTCAACCATGAAATGTCTCTGTTTGGCTCCCTTTAATGGGGTAACCAAAACTATTGTATGCCTTCAGAAACAAGCACACAATTTATTTTGATTAAGTAAACAAGAACACTAAAATAAAAAGAATGCAAAACAAAAATCCAAATAAAATATAAACATTTTCAATTGTGGCCTATTTTCATTCTTAGTTTGTTAACCCTTACCAATGTTACATAGACTATTACAAATGCTTAATCTAGGAGTCCATGCTTTTCTCATTTTCACAAGCGACCAAAAAAATAAAATGAGAAGGATTATGAGAAAATAATTCAACATTTAATAAATGCCAAATTGATAGCTTTTGATAAGAATGATTTTAAAATAAAAATAAACATTTGTTCTTCTAACTTAAAGAAGAATGTTTTATTTTATTTTATTTTTTTACTTTCTGGTTACAAAAAGAAAGAATTTTCCTTATAGCCTCTTAACCCATGTCTTGCTCTTCACCACAGAATTTGAATGAGTTGCCTCATCAAAGTGATTGGTTCATTTTTCATTTGATTGGAAATAATTACCTTAAAATTTGTAAGTAAGAGGCTTGCGCTCTTTATGCTTGCTCCGTTCAGAATAGTGCAAGAGCCTATTATCTATTTAACGGCAGAAATAGCACCGGTTCTTTACCTCTGCCTGTATCCTGTCCTTTGCCACATGACTCTCCTATTTTTCTCCTGAAAAATGAGCATATTTCCTTGCCTCTTGATTTTGGTGTCTGGCATATGACTTGCTTTGGCCAATGGAATGTTAGCAGATTTGACACCATGTATTTGTTACATTTAGATTAACAAAATAAAAACAAGCTTTGAAATCTTCTGTCAATAATGTATTTATTAAAATAATCAATACACATTTGGTAAGCTTTAAAATTACCAGTGAACCAATGTCATTCCTTGGTTTGCTATTTACTTCAACAAAGATCATTCAGTTGCAGTCTTCAAGGCAGAACTTCTATTAGAGTTTCAGAGAAAATGCGCCCAGTCTTATCTTAAAAAATTGTCCCTGAATTTCATAAAACCAGAGTAGTTTAATTAGGATATGTCTTTTTCTCAGATGTTGATATGTTGTTTTAATTCTTTCAAGTGCATACTTGTAAACTACTTAATTTCTATTGGATACATTGGATAGAGTATCTTATAATTTATTTTTTAATACCAATAATTAGAAAAATCTAGAAATTCTGTCTCATTGAAATTAACACAACTTTTGAAGGTTAACTAATGTTTGTAAGAGAACACAGTTTATACATAGTCATTTAGGGGATTACAAGCAAAATGTTTACAGACCACTGAACTGGCCTTTCACCTTGGCCTATAGGACCATTAGCCTACTTGTGATAGAACTCAAAACCCAGCAATAGTTAAATGCAGATTAGGATCAACTGCTTTTCTACACTCTTGTCATAAAGTTACCATGAATATAAGTCTCATGGCACATTCTGCTACACAGACAACAGAAGGTCATGTAATACTTTATATAATCTCAATCAAAATCCAAGCTTCCTGTCTTCTTTGGTGCTCCAAAAATATCTTATTCAAAATTTCTACTTCAAGAAAACAAAACAAGATTCCCATGGCAGACTATGGCCCATCATCTACTGAAGTAAAAAAACTCAAAATCCTCTGAGAACTGATGAAAGTGAGAGGAGGTGCCAGCTGGGCATCCTGGGTCGAGAGGGGCTCAGAAAGCTGTGAAACTCACTCATTTCCTGCATCAGGACTTACTTTGGTCCTGGATAAATAATATTGCAGATATATGCTTAAACTATTCCTAACACCAGGATTGGTGCATGTGTTTTCTTCCCCAAGAAAGCTATAAACAGCGAAAATTTCGTAATTTTCCCTGTGTCTTCTCTCCCTCTCTCCCTTCCCCCTCCTCTGAAACTAAAGTAAAGGAAATGTTAACTGCCCGTTTTTCTGTGACCAGCGGACCTTATCTATACTCCCAGTTCCAATTCTTTGTGAACCTACTTTGAAAAGTCCTGTAAGATCCTGTCTCCTTTGCCATGATGCTGCAAGGTCATAAAGTAAATAAAACCTAAGTTGCAATTCCGGTTTTCCTCAAGCTCTAAGACATGTCACAAATGGTTAATTGTCTTTGTTTCTGGCTCTGGTAACATCTTCCCGCCGCACGGATTTCCCACCTTAAAGAGTTTAAAAGGCAGTCGTATAATCTAAGTCTGGCTACCCGTTGGGACACTTTCCATGCTGTGGAAGCTTTGTACTTTCACTCTGCTCAATAAAGCCCACAGCTTTTTCTCACCCTCCCTCCCTGTCTCTATCCCCCGCCGCGGTCAGCAGCCACACCAATTCTTTGGCGTGGCTAGACAAGAACTTTAGGCATTACAAAAGGATGAAAGACATTTTAAGGATCAAGTATTACTTACCACAACTAAAGGGTACAATCTCCTTGACTCACTAAACTCTTAATGCCATTTGTGCAAGAATCAGAAAGATCATGATACTATTAATTTTACCAATGAAAATCCATATCCAATATGTATCAAGCAACTTAGCAAATCCTCTAGCGTTGGAAATAAAAATCATTGAAATTTTTGTAGTAGATAACTCCTGGTGACTTCCTGCTTAGAATTCTAGCTGACCAGTGACAGAGTCTCCTTTCCCAGTTAGGGCAATCGATCCTGTTAGCAGCAGCCAAGTCCAACGGGTCTGCAGTAAACTTGATTCTCGCCTCCTCAGAGGAAAGAATTAGGCAGGGGTACATAAGGCAGAGTGAGAGCCCAAGGTAAGTTTTAGAGCAAGAGGGGAAGTTTATTAAAAAGTTTTAGAGGCTGGGTGCGGTGGCTCACGCCTGTAATCCCAGCACTTTGGGAGGCCGAGGCGGGAGGATCACAAGGTCGGGAAATCAAGACCGCCCTGGCTAACACGGCGAAACCCCGTCTCCACTAAAAATACAGAAAAATTAGCTGGGCATGCTGGCGGGCGCCTGTAGTCCCAGCTACTGGGGAGGCTGAGGCAGGAGAATGGCGTAATGTGGGGGGCGGAGCTTGCAGTGAACCTAGATCGCACCACTGTACTCCAGCCTGGGTGACAGAGTGAGACTCCGTCTCAGAAAACAAAAACAAAAACCAACAAACAAACAAACAGTTTTAGAGCAGGAATGAAAGGAAGTAAAATATACTTGGAAGAGGGCCAAGTGGGTGACTTGAGAGATCCAAGTGCACTATTTGGCATTTGACTTGGGGTTTTATACATCGGCATAGTTCGAGGTTTCCATTTCTCCTCCCTTGATTTTTCCCTTGGGAGGACTGTCCTCATGCATGGTGGCCAGCCAGTACTGGGGAGGGGCCGCATGCAGTGCGTTTACTGAAGTTGTGCACATGCTCGCTTGAGGTGTTTTTCCCTTACCAGTTGAGCATTCCTAGAGGAAGGTCGTATACTGTTTAAACTCAGCCATTTTGCCTCTTACTGCGCATGCTTGAGCCTGCTCCCCTAACTCCTGAGATCTTATTGAGAAGCTGCTAATCATCAGCTTCAGGTGTTTTCTCTCTGTTGGGAGGCTACCTTTCTCTGGTGCCGGTTGCAACCAATTATTGTTTTAGAGAGAGAGTTTAACAACCTCCTGACCATCACCTGATGGTCACTTGCCATTCCTTGGAGGTGGGGAGCCTCTCTTGCCTGCTCATGTCCCTGTAAGTACCTACTGTAACAATCCCATCTAGGTTACAAATCAAACTGACATATACATAAATTAATACTTTCTGTGCCGAAGTATGTGTAACATAATTACATACATCATAAGTCACTGGATATATGAGTACGTAATTAAATACTATCAGATTGTTTTCCAAAATGACTCTACCAGTTAGTATTTGCACCAGCAGAGTATCAGAATGTCTAAATTCCACAATCTTGGTAACACTTGCTATTATCCATATTAGTAATAGTACATTTGAGTATTTTTTTCAGACCATATTTTCAAAAACTGTATGGGCCAATTGGGCTTCCCTTCTGTGAACTGCATGATCATATGTCTTGTTCATATATCTGTTGGGCTTCTTGTCTCTGCCTTGTTGATTTATACTCACAAATAAATATTGCATGCTAATTAGATCTTTCACCTTTCAACAAACAGAGATTCTTTCAGGCTATATTTAGGAGGTTTATTGGAAAATATACTTTTAAAAATAGGGAAAGCAAACATCTCTAGAATACAGTTGGGAATCCAGGAACAGTGAAGCCTTGATTAGAATCTATTTTTACAACTGGAAAGCTCCAAATAGAGATTCAAATAGCTCTGGAGACAGATTACATATTAATGGTGCTCCACCCATATCCCTTAGGGGTTGTTTTATTTGCTTGTTTTTTTATTTGCCTGTCACCTCTTCCCTCTCCTTTGACATTTTCCACATCTAATAGCTAGAATTTGCAAATGTTTTTCAGTAGCCTTTGGGCTACTGGATCTTTTCTTTGCTCGTGTTCTGGAATCCCAAAATCCCTAGAAAATTATGTTCCTTCCAGATAGTCCTTTAAAAAATGACCAACTGGCCTGAGATTAGAAGAGCCTTAACTCCCTTTCCTCCCATCAGATAACTCTGAGACCTGATTTACATTCCTGAGTTCCCTGCCCGAGCAGTCTGAAGCTGGCTGACCAATTCATCCCAGTTTGCCCCCAACTTTTCCACTTTTAGCACTGAAATTCTCATGTCCTGGAACCCCCTTCAGACCCATGCAAACCTACTTGGTACTTTGCTTGACTTCATATTATTATCTTCCTTTCCACTGTCCTGCTTTCCTTAACCCTTATTAGTGTCTATTAGGACTTATTCCTTAATAAATGATTTGCACACAAAGTTGTTTCAGAGTGTGCTTCTGGGGAGACTGACTTAAGATATTCACTTAACTACTGTTTTCTGATCCATTTTCTAATGCCCTATTTTATTAAATTTCAGCTAGCATTTTGTAATATTTTGGCTCCTATTCTTGCTACCTACATCATGTATCTTCAAGGCTTAATTTCTTACTTCAATAGAGACAATGATGACCTGATTGGTCCAGTTAGTAGCATGATCCTCTTGGGCAAAATTTAGACACCAAATTCAAATTCAATCTACCAAATTCAATCTACAGCCCGTCAGCCTGTAGATTGTCAATTCTTGGGTTAGATAATCAGGCTTGCTGCAATTAGCTGTGGCCAAGGAGGGTGAGAATAAGTGGTCTCTAGTTTGACCCTCAGTTTAACAATCCCTTTAGAAGGGAGCTATAGGATATGGGCACACAGGCATTAAAAGGCTTATAGGCTATTTAGTTCATGCTATTTGTCTTAAAATAGCTTTTATTCTAAAAAATTAAAACAAAAAAGCACTTTATTTTATTAAATGCTGAATTTCTTGCAAATTCAGAAGTCTGATGCTGTGTTACCCAAGAATTTTTTTTTTTTTTTTTTTTTTTGTAAAATTAATACAATAGAAATCAGCTAAAAGGCAAAGTAAAAAGTAGTGGCACAGGACAAATGTCTTGAAAAACCTCATTGTCTTATTGTGCCAAAAAAGAAAATATTAAATGAATTTAGAAGTAGCAAAATTTATCGTAATGCCATTTCATTCATTAATGCATATAGTAACATCATTAAGGCATGTAGTTCCTTATAATGTACAGTTTATGAATATATACATAAGCATGAAAGGTTTTATCTTTTTGCATAATATTAGATGATTCCACTTAAAACATTTTTGGTTTTGATGTGAGATTTTGCAGGCATGAGGCTTGATTTTCTTTTCAAACTCTGCAATTTGTTTGAACTTATTTACATAAGGAACACCAAAATAGCTTGTTATACTAAGAGTCATTCAAGTATGTCCAATTTGCATTCCCATATTTGAATCCCACACATTCAATTTAATTTTCTTTCCATTGCTTTTTCTGGCTTTCTTAAAATGATTAAGAATGATATACATATTTTGGGATGCTTCATAGCTGTACTTCCCAGGAAATTTGCCTAATTCAGAAGATTTTATTATCTTTTATTTTAAACCCATTTTCACTTCAGGAGGATGGCAGAGGTTCTGAAAACTCAAGCATCTCTAAAGATTTTGCATCTGTTGCAAAGATTCTTGCTTGTAGGGGCAACAAAGCTTCTTGCTTATAGGGGCTACTATTACAGTGTGTATTCTTTTAATATGGGATTGTGTCCATATCTTTTGTGTGGACATTGAAGGTACTCTTAATCCAAGAGACTTTGGATACATTTTTTCTTTGTTTAAACATTAAGATGATTCCTGGATTGCCTTTCATATTCTTCTGCAGGCAGCCTTTGTATTGTCAGGAAATGTCATTTTACTTTACTTGATGAGAACTTCTTAGATGCTCCTGTTCTCTGTAAAAATATTAGCAATCTTCAGCCTGAGAACAACAGGGCTTCTTTCTGCTCTTTGAAGCATCACTTGACCAACAGAAAGTTTAGATCAGAT